>NC_091133.1:9984847-11231514 GCF_040183065.1 Periplaneta americana | reverse complement strand
ATGAGTTGTATAAAATACTTAAATCCTCTATAACGAAGGGAATCCTTTAACAGACACGGATATCTATATTTATAATTTGAACTGGTAATGGAATTTACGGGAAAACGGCTGGACGGATTTTAATAAATGACCCCTCATTTTGAAGCTTGGAACCCAAAGTTTTTCAGAAAAATAGTAGTTTTGAGTGAAATGTAAATTTTTCAACATAATTTTTCTATTTTCTAAAATCCATCTGTCGTCACTAACTAATTTCATTTCAGAATAAAACAAAACACACACTACAATAGACAATATTACACGAAGGCCATGATCTGCAAGAATGCTGACATATTTAGAGCTCAAATTAAATTGGTTATTAAAAATTTCAAGACAGGTCTGAATCTGTGGTGTGTAATTTTCTGAGTACAGCTGTGTATTGGATATATTAACAACTAAAAAACTTCAAGTGATCTGATGGCATTATTACCTTTAGAAATAAAACATTATTATAGTTAATGCCATGCTGTGACTATTTTTCATTAATTATACCATTAATGCTATACTGATGAAAGTGAAACGTTTTTGGGGTTATATAAGTAGATGTAGAGAATATCTTAAATTAGATCTTGATTTATATAATTTACTGAGTGGTGCTTATATGTTATTGAAAACTATAAAACTTACGTAAGATAATAATATTGTTATTAAAAATCAAATATTTTTGTAGTTATTAATCAAGTGGGGTTGGGTCTTTTTCATATATTTAATGGCGGTGTGATGGTGCGTCATTTTCTTCAGTATTGACTCAAGACAGCGCAAAAATTAGAGTTCCTAAAGAAAGACCAAAAGGTATTACTTACTGATAAAATATGAGGCCTACAAGATTTTGTAATCTCCCGATCATTTCAGTAAGATCTCTTAGCAAGATAAAATGATTTTACCCTCCACATTTCAAGATAGTTTACGAAACATGCAGCAGCTATACCAAGATGCTATGTCTATTGTTCGAAAGCATAGCAAACCTGACTTTTTTTTTTATCTTTCACCTACAATCCGCAATGATCTGAAATAGCTACTGCTTTACTCCCACATGAAAAACCGACTGATCGCCCTAACATTGTTACTTGCGTTTTCGCGTTCAAACTAAAAAACTGAAGGTGGATAGGTTCAACTAAAACTATTTGGCATAAAAAAAACATTCAGAGGGAGTATGTTTCATTATTATGGAAGCAATGATATTCTTCATTGAAAATAAATCTGAAAAATGGTTATTTGAATGTCTAATGAGCTTAGTTTGCAGCTTTTGCTGCACATGCCACTAGTACTTCTAGATTCATATCTGTATTGTGCAATGTTATTAAACAGTCCGAACAATGGTGGTAACAGTCCTAACAATAATGCTTCTATACACGCATTCAGAAGGTAAGCAGAAATGCATTACATTACTTATGCTCTTCCTTTTATATTTCCAGCTGTATCGAAATTGTCACTCATGAATAAATAATTTGTTTAATATTTGCTCACTCTTCAACTTCGTCCTTATTTCATATCTACATTTATCCTGCTTTCATAAAAACATATCGATTTCCTCTAAAACAGTGAATATTAGTAAAAAAAATTATTATTCAGATTTTCCAAACCAATTTTCATTACCTATGTACCAGTTTCATTATGTTGCAGTGGTTACATTCCACTCTGTATAAAACAAATTGTTCAAGCAAATGAGAAATGAACTAACGTAGGAACCAGAAACTTGCCTTTAATGCGAAGGATTACTAAATTTCAGCCGAGACAAATTCTCTAGCAAATAAAAAACATAGCAGATCGAGGTACGTAGGAAATGGTGCAATTGGTGATTTTATGACTGTAAGACAAGGATTCTCTTTCTGAGGCTTATTGTATGGTAACGTAACTAGCTGTTTTCTTCTTACGGTGATGGGTTGTTAGCTCTTCGACTATAATTCTGACCATTATTTGGTAATTGGAGAATTACGAGGAAAACTATCTGTAGCCAAGCGAGTATAACAACAAGTTAATATCAGTAGATTCAATACCCTGAAATTAAAGGACAAGGAAACTAAGCAACATTATTAGCTATAAATTTCAAATAGGTTAGCCACTAATGAATCAATGAAATTACTGGATTATTAGTGGGTGCTAGAGGCATGATTACAAAAAGATTTATTAATTTCTGCAAAGAATCCTCTTTTTTCTTGAATCATCTTTGGCCAAGACTGTTTCTTTGAAAGCTCTAAAATATTCTATCTATCTTCTGAGAAATCAGATATATAGTAAATTAATAACACAATAATAATAATTATATTTCTCACGAAAACATTTTCATGAAATTGTACGTATTTACGAATACTTTGATATACTTTGTACTTCAGGGCAACCCCTATTTTAGGGGAAGTTCCAAATTAATTAATTAAGCTCCGACGAAGTTTAGAAGAAGTTAGATGGTAATAGCGTGTGGGAAAATATCAGAGATAGTATCAAAATTCCAGCTGAGCAAGCATAGGTTATTATGAAAGTAAGAAAAAGAAACCGTGGTTTGATGAAGATTTTTCCACGGTAGTAGAAAGAAGGAAACAGCCAAAATTGAAATTCTTACAGGATGCACTGAGGTGAATAGAGATAATAAATTTCAATGAAAGACGGGAAACAAGTTGTACACTTAGGAATAAATGGAGAAATTACTTGAAGGAAAAACTGAATGAGATAGAAACAAATAGTAATAATAAATAAATTCAAGATTCATATAAGGGTATAAAGGTATTTAACAACGGATATCAGGCAAGAGTAAACGTGATCAAGGATGAGAATGTTGACTTGCTTGCAGGCTCTCATTCATTCCTGAACAGATGGAAAAACTCTTTTGGGCAACTACTAAATGTACATAGTATAAATAGAAATGATCGTGACAAAATTCAAACACATCTTGCTGAGCCAGTTATACCCGAAGACACACTTTCTTAAGTCGAAATTGCGACACAAAATCTGAAAATGTACAATTATCCAGGTATCGATCGAATTCCAGTAGAATTAATACAAGAGGGTGGAAGGTCATTATCTAGCGAAATTTATAAGCTTGTTCTTGCTATTTGGGAAAAGGAAATTGTACCAGATCAATGGAAAGAGTTCATAATTGTACCTATTTTTAAGAAGGGATACAAGATTAACTGTTGTAACTTTCGAGGAATATCACTTATGTTGACGTCGTACAAAATTTAGTCCAATTTTCTTTTGAGAAGATTAACCCCAAATATAGATGAAATTATTGGGGATCATCAGTTTGGCTTTCGGCGTAATATCGACTATTGATCAGATTTTTGTATTTGACAGATATTGGAGAAAAAATGAGAGTATAAGGGTACAGTACATCAGTTATTCATAGATTTCAAAAAGGCGTATTACTCGGTTAAGAGAGATGTTTTATATAACATTCTTCTTTAATCTGGTATTCCCAAGAAACTAGTTAATTAAAATGTGTCTGACAAGTGAGTGAAGCTTACAGTTGAGTTCGTATAGGCCAATTTCTGTCTGGTGCTTTTCCAATTCACTGCGAGCGAAAGCAAGGAGATGGACTATTACCTTTACTTTTTAACTTCGCTCTAGAATATGCCATTAGAAAAGTTTAGGATAACAGAGAGGTTTTGGAATTAAACGGGTTACATCAGTTTCTTGTCTATGCGGATGACGTGAATATGTTAGGAGAATATCCACAAACGATTAGGGAAAATACGGACATTTTACTTGAAGCAAGTAAAGCGATAGGTTTGGAAGTAAATCCCAAAAAGACAAAGTATATGATTATGTCTCGTGACCAGAATATTGTACGAAATGGAAATATAAAAATTGGAGATTTATTCATCGAAGAGGCGAAAAATTCAAATAAATTGGAGCAACACTAAGACATAAAATAGCAATTGGGAGGAAATTAAACGCAGAATAAATATGGAAAATGCCTGTTATTATTCAGTTGAGAAGCTTTTGTCATCTAGACTGTTGTCGAAAAATCTGAGAGTTATAATTTATAAAACAGTTAAATTACCGGTTGTTCTGTATAGCTGTGAATCTAGGACTCTGACTTTGAGAGAGGAACAGAGATTAAGGGTGTTTGAGAATAAAGTACTTAGGAAAATATTTGGTACTAAGAGGTGTGAAGTTACAGGAGAATGGAGAAAGTTACATAACATAGAACGCATTTTATTCTTCACCTGACATAATTATGAACATTAAATCCAGATGTTTGAGATGGGCAGGGCATGTAGCACGTATGGACGAATCCAGAAAGGCATGTAAAGTGTTAGTTGGAAGGCCGGAGGGAAAAAACCTTTGGGGAGGCCGAGACGTAGATGGGAGAATATTAAAATGGATTTGAGGGAGGTGGGATATGATGATAAAGACTGGATTAATTTTTCAGAGGATAGGGACCGATGGCGGTCTTATGTGAGGGCGGCAATGAACCTGCGGGTTCTTTGAAAGCCATTTGTGAGTAAGTCAAAGATAAAAAGAAATCAGAACATGGATCATTACTGCGAGGACTGTGAATCAAGAACAGGACAGCAGATGGCCTACTCAACAGTGTGGCGTATTTTCACAGATTTATTTACTGTATATTAGATCGGTGCATAAGTTCGTAGATTTTTTTTTTTCTTGTACTTTCATTTATCCGGTGGCCATGTTTCAATAGCAACCAAGTATTTATTTACGCTACGAAACTATGCACAAATCTATACTAATAATAAATCTGTAGCCGAAATTTTTCTGGTAATTTTCGCTTTTACAAAAATAATTGGTGCTAACATATATAATTAACCAGCCTGAAACCGAAAATGGCTTTTTTGAAATTTTTGTTTGTATGTCTGTCTGCCTGTCTATCTTTATGTATGTTTGTTACCTTTTCACGCGATAATGGCTGAACCGATTTCGTTGAAAATTGGAATATAAATTGGCATTCAAAATACGTTATTTAAAAGGGGGGTTATAAGGGGGCCTGAATTAAATAAATCGAAATATCTCGCTTATTATTGATTTTTGTGAAATATGTTACATAACAAAAGTTTCTTTGAAAATGATTTCTGATAAGTTTTATTCTCTGAAAAATTGTGATACGACTGATATTTAATGAGATAAATGAGTTTCAAAATTAAAATAACTGCCATCTAAGGCGGTGTATTGAAATAAAAAACAAATGACTTCGTCTATAAGGGGCCTTGGACACAACAATCGAAAGCTATGAAACATAGCCTACAGACAATGTTTCTGTGTTTGTATGAAGTAATATCGGAAGCTAAATTAACCGATTTCTATAATTAATTATTATTTCATCATTGGAAACTGTAGTTTCTCTGGATGGACATAATGCTATAATGTTATTACAGTAACTTGTGAGTGAATTAAGGATAGATAAGATTAAAATAGCTTCTCATGCACAGAAAACTTGATAGGCTATTCTGTATATTCGTTTCCTGTATTTCTTAAAATAATGTTTATATACACATTCATTTTCATCTCAGATAATTAACGAACAACGAGAGTGTATTGATTTCGTATGCAGTAATAGTACGTTAGCTTAGCATTCCATTATTTTATAATAAAAATTTTAACTATGCTCAATTGAATCATGTTGAAATACATAAATTACATATGCAATAAATACAATGCAAAAAAATTGGGTAATGAGCCAAGCAGATTATGTTGCGCTGTTCTAAAAGTTATTCCTCCTGAGATTCAAGAACCCCCACAACAAATTAAAAACTTACTTATAGGAGTACATCCGATATCAACACATTTTTTATATAAAATGATATGATATGATATGATATGTGATATGATATGATATGATATGATATGATATATGATATGATATGATATGATATATGATATGATTTGATATGATATGATATGATATGATATATGATATGATATAATCTATACTAATAATAAAGCCCGGTTGAGACCGTGCTGTATCTATGATGGAGATTCCAAGGTAGCTGCGCTGATGGCTACCTACCCTGTGTGCTCACTAGCGGGAAGTAATGCGCTCTGATGACTACTTTGGTGGCTAGCTTGCTGGATTTCAAGGGTAGGTTCCTTGCTAGTTTCGTGATGGTTTGCAGGTTGGAAACCAAAGCTGATGATATAGTATCACCACTGAAACCATGTCGCCATGTTCGTTGATTTCCAACTAAACCTGTTTTTCTATATTGTCGAGTTTCTAAGCTACAGCAAGCAAATATCGAACTTTAGCTGTTTTGCACTTATGGCTTAATTACCTTATTACGACATTTACTATTGTCAATGTAGGACTTTCGTTGTTTTCCACTCGCGGTTTATTTTTTTTTTACCATGAGTGTTGGCAACAGATAAAACAGCAGATGATTTTCCAATTTCAACTGTGAAAAGAGCGATCTCCGTGTGAACAACAACCATCACCGTAGCCACCATGGCACCCAGCTTCCTAGCCACGTTGGAATCCATCATGGAAACAAGCACCATCTGAATCAGGCTTAAATCTGTAACCTAATTTTTCTGATAATTTTCGCTTTTCAAAAAATAATAATTGGTGTTGACATGTATAATTATCATCCTGAAACCGAAAATCGCTTTCTTGACATTTTTGTTTGTATGTCCGTCTGTCTGGATGTTTGTTACCTTTTCACGCGATAATGGCTGAACGGATTTCGATGAAAATTGGAATATAAATTAAGTTCGTTGTAATTTAGATTTTAGGCTATATAACATTCAAAATACTTTATTTAAAAGGGGAGTTATAAGGTGGCCTGAATTAAATAAATCGAAATATCTCGCTTATTATTGATTTTTGTGAAAAATGTTACATAACAAAAGTTTCTTTTAAAATGATTTCCGATAAGATTTATTCCACGCAACATTTTGATAGGACTGATATTTACGGATATACAAGGGTTTTAAAATAACAATACAATACATTTTCACCGCCACCTCAGATTATAGCGTCGTTGTTCCATAACTCCTGTGTGCAAAATATAAAATTTTTCTGTAGGAAGAAAAAAACAGATTTATTCATTCTATGGCAGTGGTACATAGGAGATCGTGAATTCTTACATTTTCGAAAGAAAGAAATATAATTATATATAGGAGATTGTATTATTTGCTGTATAACTATTTACGTTATTTAATAGAGCAAAAATCTGAAAATCGATATGTCACATAGGAGTTATTGCAGGAACGACGTCGATAGCTATAATGATATAATAGCAAGTCACTTCGTCTATTTAAGGCGGCCTTGATGTTTATCAATATTAATATACAGAGAATATTTGTGTGTTTGTATGAAGTAATCTCAGAAGCTAATTTGGATAATTCCTTCACTATTATAAATTTGTATTTTTTTTCTAAATGGATGTAATACTACATATGAGGACTGAGGTAAGATGAAAATAGATCTTTACGCACATAAAACTTGATATTCTGTCGAAATATTGTATCACTTGATTATTGAAACTTTACTTGGTGCACATAAAATACTCTATGTACCGGAATTTTGTCTCACAGCAGTTCTTTTACATGCCAGTAAATCTACTGACATCAGCCTAAGTATCGCATTTAAAAACAGTCAAATGCCAAGGACCTGGGCCGGGATCGAAACCGCAACTTCGCTATACCGACTTCGCTGCCGAGGTCGACGTCTTTGTTAAGAGACTTTCCTATTACCTTATGAAAATGTACGTGCATATAGATCTGCAATAGTCATGGATGGCCTGGAAGTTCTCCAGATCAGTCTTCTTCCACTTCACCTCATGGCCCAGATTTAAATGTCATTCAATATGTGTGGCGAGTGCTTCAAACATAACTTCACAACCATCTACCATCACACAACTTACAGAGATACTGGCCATAACAATAAATGACATACAAGACGAAATTGGTCATTGCATCAAAAGCAAGGCAGAGGGGTGCCAATCTGTTGCAAATGTTGAACACAACTCAGTAGTAATGTTACAAAAAACTTCAAAAATACTTGTCAATCTTCTTCTGTGTATATTTAAACAATAGTTAGTTCTCTTTCTAGCGTTTCTTTTCTTTCTTTTCACTAGTGACATTACTTAACAATACTCTAAAAAGCAGTCCAGAAAAATATACATAATCATATTCCAGAATATATCACAAATGATTGATACTTTAATGGTATAATGAAATTGGATTTTGAGCAACTTATATTCAGTTGCGAAGGGCTCTTGAAATTTCCAGTTATCGCGTTTGAACGATTTCTCGCTGTTCAGCTTGTTTCAGCGTTTTACCAAGTGCCCTGACTGCAAGAAACATTTACACTCAAACGACGTCACTTGTGTGCGCGTAATGTAATCTTAAGCATCCCGAATTTGAGAAACCTTTACCACACACATCGCACATATGACTTCTCATCTGTGTATCTGCGTGAATGTATTCTTAAGGATCCTGACTGAGAAAAACATTTACCACACAAATAGCATTTGAAAGGTTTTTCGCCTGTGTGCACTACAGTATGCCTTTTCAGACTTGAGGAAGACGGAAAACATTTTTGGCAAACATCACACTTGAATGCCTTCTCGTCGGAGTGCGCTCGTACATGTTTTTCAAGTGATACAACTGCGAAAAATACATTTTACAGACATTACACTTAAATGGCTTGTCGCCCGTGTGCACAGCTGCGTGTCTTTTCAAATAATCCGACATCGAAAAGGACGTCACATTGATTGCATTTGAATGGCTTCTCGCTCAAATGTATGCGTGCATCCATTAGATTGGAATACTAAGCGAAACTTTTTTCACAAACATCGCATTTAAATGGTTTTTCCCCGTGTGCAAGAGTACACGCTTTTTTAAATAATAAATAATAACGGAAGTGCGCACAATGTGCAGGATAATATATTATTTTAGCTTTCGCTGCTGCAGAACTTGGTCAGTGAAACTAATCGGTTTTTACACTCCATCACATGGTATCTTCCACATAGTTCGTCACAAAGTAAACACATGCACTCTTCGTTCGGGTCGTGAAAGCTGGTGTTGCGGCATATTTTGAGCTTTTTTAAATAATCCGACCTCGAAAAGCACGTCACATTCATTGAACTTGAATGGTTTCTCGCCCGATGAACGCGTGCATGCAATATTAGACGACAAGGATTCCAGAAATTCTCTTCACAAATGTAGCATTTAAATGCTTTCCCGTCTCTGAGTTTGCAAGCATGTTTATTTTGTTCTGTGGAAGTGGAGAAACACTTTTCGCATGTATCGCATTTGAATGGCACCTCGCTGGTGTGGAGAAGTAAATGGAAATTGAGATCTTCCAACACCGAGAAACAATTTCCACAGTCATAGCACTTGAATGGTTTAGGCATCACATTTTCTTCCACCGTGTCCAAGTCACATGACTCTTCCTGCAAAGAGGGAAGTAAAAGAGATGGCGCACCACTAGAGCTCTCAGACTAAGCTCGAGACCAAAACTGAAAACGATTCAAATTCACATACAATTCTTTATAGAATATTTTAGATCTTGAAGCAGAGGTCAGGGTATTCTTTGCTTCCCTTTCAGCATTCCATCATTACTGTATGAATATTTATTATTATTATTATTATTATTATTATTATTATTATTATTATTATTATTATTCATCTCCACTGATCTACACTTCACAAGACTGACTACTTCAATTCTAAACTATTTACTTCCAATCGTGCTTATTCTAGTCAATTAATGTGACTATTTGGTTTATATAACTTCATTCTATTTTCGGCCAATGAAGTGTAATGACATTTTGAATTTCAACCAATCAGTCATAAATCGCGATAATTTCTGCAGCTCGATTTATCACTATCAATTTATCACATGATCGTTCTTTTGTTTAGTCAGAGTCGCCAACTGTTTCCACGTAAATCGATGAGCATGAAACCTAAATAAAGTACGAAATCCTACTTCCACATCTACATCTTCATCTTCTAATTCCATGTCCATTGTATCTAAAGAAAATGACACTCCTTAATAACAACTGTTCACTTAATTAATGTATTAATCAGGTCATTTGTAATTATACTATAAGATGTTTCAATTAAATTACGATTTCAACAGATAAAGGAAACGTATTTCTGTTACAACAAGAAGAGAAAAGGGCAGTACAGTAATAACATTTTTAAACCTGTATTTCGCTTTTCTAAATTGGCATTACTAAATAACATTCAATTTTTTATTGCAGTAATCGTTATTCATCTATTTCGATTTTACAATATCTGAATAGATTAAGTATTAAGTAATATACACTTATTAACATTTTGTGAGCGAATTTTAGGGATATATTATTTACATTTTTATTTCATTCACGAAATAGTCCTAATATATGTCACCCGAGGTAGGCCTCTTGTGATATTACTATGGAATATTATTGCATGTGGAATGATCTACTGCTATTCAGGTGAGTAAGAATTATTAATTTACTCAATACCAACATTCTACACCAGAAATCATATTGAGCGTATTCCGAATCTCACCGGTGAGCAATCCGATGGCATCACGGTGTTCCAAATTCCACCGATGATGTCATTGATGCTTCACCGGTGTCGCACCGGTGCCATCAACTTGCAGAGGTGGTGGCAGTCTCCATCAGTGAATCTGATTGGTTCTTGTATAGGGCGGGAATTAGCAGACGAATAACATCGAGCACTGTTGTGTCATGGCGGTGTGTTCTGCTTTAGTTCTGCTGTATTGTTTGTAAATGAGCACGACGTAAAAACAATATGTTAATGGCTTATGAGCGAACATGTCAACGGACCAGTTATTACTACCGGTTCAAGAAATAAATTGTTTATGCTATCTTTTTTTTGACCGAGATGGGAGTACGAAAATTTCGCTAAAATTTCGCAAAAATTTGCTAGCGTAGCACAGACAACAACTTGTACAGTCGCCATGACAGCATCGATTCTTCCAGCTGTTTTGTTCCTTATTTCACTGCAACCGTGACGTCATTGATGCCACCGGACCGGTGAGATTCGGAATACGCTGATTGCACTTTAACCATTTTTTACGATGCGTTTATCAACTGCAATAGTTATCTAGCTTCTGAGTGAAACGAAGGTGATAATGCCAACAAAATGAGTCCATGGTCCAGCACCCAAGCTACCAATCATTTGCTCTTAATAGGTTGAGAAAAATCCCGGAAAAAGCCTCAATCAGTTAACTTGTCCCAACCAGGATTTGAACCTGGGCCCACAGTTTAGCAGTCTGGCAGACCACTACTCCACGCACTTACGACTTTAAACCCAAATTTCAGCATGCAAGCCAAATACCTTACTACAATAATACCAGATAGCTGTATACTAGCAGCATTGGCGTGAGTGCGAAATATCGCGGACATGACATCTAGCAGAGAGGGATGGAATTACGTCCACATATACAAATAATAACATAGCGAGATTCTATTATTTAAAGCGTGAGTTACTAATGTGGAATTATATATGAAACTCAAAGCTGCATACTTCATATTACTTTCCGTAATTAATTGTTACATATTTTTTCTTTGGTTTATCGAGTCAAAATCAATCTGATATTGGGAATGAATTTACAATAATACTTTATATACGCATTGCTGACAACTGCAAAGATAAAAGTGACAGTAATCTGATGCTTGTAATAATTAGTAAAGGCATTTGGACAACAATACAACTTAATTTGATAAAACCTTAAAATCCAATACATTTTAACTTCTATTCGTTTATTAGGTCTAAATAAAAAACTAATTTGTATTTTTCTATCAACACAAAGACGAAGGAATTAGGTCTACTAAAGAATGTTGTTGACTCACGTTTTATGAACTGTCGGAAATCGAAAGTACGATTTGGAGCAATTTGTAATCCTGCAATTGTAACAATTATAAACAGCACACATACAACCTGACATTTTAACACAGCACTAATTAATAAAACTATTAACTAGCCCAGCAACAATATACATTGCAGTTGATTACAGCTTCTTTTGCGAGTATCTTCACACTGGCAGGTACATTAGGTAGCAGCACCAGCGTCGTTCGCACGCAAAACTGCTAGCTATCCGGTATTATTACAGTAAGGTATTTGTGGAAGCTCTACATACATTGTATTTGACCTACGGTATGATATGACAAGTGAACATCATGTGTTAACAAATGAAGAAAGAGAAGGGAGACAATTCCAGTCCAACCAAAGAGTTGTCATAGTGATAACGACTATGCGAAATTGGTTTGGCTGTAAGTTCAAACTGAATAGCAACCTCCTGATTTAATTTCATGTTATAAAAGCCACACAGTCTATTGAAGACAAATTTACAATGTTATTTTGTAATGCTTTTAACTGACGAAGTTACCGATACAAATGTAAAAAAACAATGTCCTGAAAGAAGATTTATGAAGTGGTCATTTTTATACATATAGAAAGACTGCATTAACGACAATCTTAACAAAAACTTAAGGTACAAGGATAAAATTGTAAAACTAGATGAAAAAGTGTCCTTGGCCACAATATCTCCGCAATTATTGTAAAAACCTGTCTCCTATGAAGTAAAAGAGTAAGCGTTTAGGTGAGAGGTTTGGACTTTTTCCATTGCTGGTTGTCACAATCAAAAAATTAAGACACAACGTTTCGAAGGGTGGTTCTCCCTTCGTCTTCAGGTGGAAGGAAGACTGTATCAGTCATACAGAATAGCTGTACTTAATGATCCCAACAATAGGTTTTTTTCTTCTCTCCTTCCTTCCACCTTAAGACGAAAGGAGAGAAGAAAAAACCTATTGTTGGGATCGTTACGTACAGCTATTCTGTATGACAATAGGTTTTTTTCTTCTCTTCTTCCTTCCACCCGAAGACAAAGGGAGAACCACCCTTCGAAACGTTGTGTCTTAATTTTTTGATTGTGACAACCAGCAATGGAAAAAGTCCAAACCTCTCACCTAAACATTAACAATCCACCACTGCTTTCCAACACCTCATTTAGATCAAAAGAGTAAGCGCTGAAAGTAATTTTTAAATATAGATATCGAAATTTTACCATACATGAAATGTAAGATATACTGAAATAAAAGGTCTAATAATTTTACATAGAAAATACTGATGGCTGTGTAATATGCTGAAATCCCTCTGAGTACGGTGGTACAGCAAACTGTCTGAGTCGAAAAGAATACAAGATTAATATTGGAACAAGTACAGTCAGCCCATCCCATGGGCAGTCTTACCTCATCTTCACACTTCGACATAACAAAATCAGTTGGTATTGCAGTTTCCTCAGCTTTAAACTGAGATGTGGGATCATAGCTGTAGTCCACGCATTCTGTCTTTATTTCAACCGCGTGGAGATGCAATAAATTCCCTTCCTGCAGAAGAGAGACATAATACATTATGTAACATATAACAACTTGCAAGAATGCGATTGTAAGTGCTAAACGTTACACTCTTGTCCTCATAATAGGGAAATGCGAAATACATAATATGAAAATAACCAAAAGTGAAATAAGAAGAAGACATTAACAGTTAGATTAGGTAGACAACAGGAAATATTAACTACTAAACCTGAAGAATATACCGGAATTAAGTGTTTGCAGTACAATTGTTAATTAAATGGGACAAAAATCGCTATACAAGGGTTATGAAACACATAACTGGAAAAAGAAACAAGCAATGGTACTCATATTGATTCGGATGTTGTCTATGGTGCTATTTATTGAAAGTAACCTATTTTCGAACTCATAACGTAATATACATACATTCATAAGAGGCCTCGCTGTGCTCATTCAATAACACTAGTCCACAATCTTTTTGTCACAAGGGTGAAAATGCTCATTTTAGATGAATTTTTGAGTGCTGATAATGGATCTAAACTTAAAAAATTTCCATCACATACTATTTAAGAGGAAAATTGGAAAATATGAAGAAAAAAAAAAGAATTTACCAAAGAACTCGGATATCAAATTATGGACTTTATTTGGTTACCCAGTTTATTCATACGTTTCATTACTTATTGTTGTTCAGAACATGCTAGAAGTGTGATATGGATATTCATTCGAATGTTGTTCATGGTCCTATTTATTTTTCTATTATAATCATATATATCTTTGGTCAGCGAGAAAAGGCACATAAGTAAAAAAAAAGTCGATTTTTCTGTTGTACCTAATCACGTAAGTCAAGTATTTTTTGTAGTTTTTGAAACTATAAAATTTCTTGTACTTTAAATTGAAAAGGGTCGTACTTTAACCAACATACATGAATTTCATTATTATAATTATATTCAGTTAAGAGTAAATTTAAAAAAAAATGTCTCTCCTGAAAAATTCATTAAGAGTAAATTTTAAAAAATATCTCGTCTGAAAAATTCATTTTCCCGCCGACCATATATATACCAGGTATTTCAGGTCACCTCTATCACACATTTTTCTCGAAAACTATGTGATACTGGTTGTTCATAAAAAAAATTTGATAACCGAAACCTATGTAAATGATCGAAATGGTAATTTCCCGTAACAAACCGGAAGCAGGGGTACCATGGTCAACTTCCAAATTTCTAATGAGAACAAGGGGCATTGAAGGTACCAATGAAAACTACTCTTAAAAAGAAACAACAATTACTGAAACTTTTTTTTCTAACTCTTATTGTTTACTCACAGAGCAACAAAAATAGTATCTTCTGAGAAATGCTGTATGTTGTTTATGTACGTACACTCTTCATAGTGAGTGTTCAAAATCTACACCATCCTGTGCTAAACAAAGATCACCACCTAACATCCATGATTGCACTTCAGCAGAGCTCAGAGACACAAAGGCTTCTCTAATCATTTGTTTCATGTCTTCTCTAGTTGTTGGACGCACCTGGTAGAACATGTCTTTAATTCTCTCCCACAAGAAGAAGTCATTTGGAGCGAAGTTAGGGGATCGGGGTGGCCAAGCTAGTGGTTCTCCTCGTCCAATCCACCACAGGAAAAATAACTGGTTAATAACTCGTCGAGCCCTACGTGAAAAGTGAGCCATACAGCCGTCCTGCTGAAGCCACATCATTAACCGAAACGCAAGGGGAAAATCATGAAGCAAATTGTGCATAATGTTTCAGAGGAAGTGTGCGTTCTAACATTCAAGTTCTCAAACAAGTATGGTTCTATGACTCTGTGTCCAAGGACACAACATGTGTTGAGGCTCCACACGTGCTGGTAATCCATTTCAAATAGCCAGTGCCTATTAACTGAAGACCAGTAATGGGGATTGTAGAGATTCACGTGACCATTATTTTTGAAAGTTGCCTCATTAGTTCACAGAATTTTGAGCTCGAAATCACGGTCCGTTTTTAAAAACCAATTGCAGAAATCAACACGAGTCTGGAAGTCATGTCCCCTAAGAGTCTGATAGAGATGAATATGGTATGAATGAAATTTGTTCTTTCAGAATTCTAAACACTGTATTATGGTGCAATCCAGAGTCAAATGACAAGCCTCCACAGACCAGTGTTAAGCTATGGTTGCAAAGCATGGACAATAAGAAGAAAGGATGAAAGCAGGATAAAAGCTAATGAGATGCGAATTATGTGATATACAGCAGGATATACAAGACAGGACCATAGACGAAATGAGGAAGAAATAGAAGAACTAGAGCTGAAGCTAGATACAAAATTACCAGGCCTCTTGGATGGACCACCTGCAACGTATGTCATCGCACAGAATCCCAAGAGCTATGCTTTGTTATCTCCCTCAAGGAAAGAGATCACTGGGACGTCCCAAGAAACGCTGTAGGGACAATTCTTCTTTGAGATTGCTACGGGGCCACATGGCCTAATACTTGGAGGGATGATAATGATGAAGTAGGGGTTGTAGACAAAGTCCTTTGCAAAACTCAATGAAATGATAATGGCGATGTTACGCAATCTTAGGGCGAAAATTCCACAGGGACCTTCTGCCTCACCTAATGCCTAGGAAGTAATTCTGCAATGGGATGACCTCTTACCTATGCCAATTTCCGACCATCAGAGATACATTCTCAAAGGCAATGCTTGTCTGGGTACAACTTAGGAAAACTTTTTTCCACTGAATCTCCAGTGACAGTGAATATATCTCTCAGTGTACTGTGTCAACAGCTAATGCTGGTCCTCGAGGTGGAAAATTCCAAAATTATTTATCATGAAGACGAAGTTCCATTGCTTTTCTTTTTGATAATGTGAAATATGACCTCACAAGAATGGACACAAAGGTTCTCAAAAATGAACTTTAACATTGCATGTCTCATGCCAGTCGAATTACTTCCAGTAGGAAAAAGGAATGTGTTTACATTCTCTTGGAGTTGTATAAGATTGATATTCATGGATACTTTAAGAGAGAAATAGTATTAGGTCAATGGGGTATCTAAAAAGACGCGTCAGTTATATCGCTATTTGCTCCCTTATCTACAAAAATACAAACAATGCAAGTTAGGTAGTTAGAGGATTTAAAAACGGGCGCGTCAGCTACTATGGCTATTTCCCACCTTATTTAAAATCCTTCACAAAACAGAAACACAATACAATAACCAGATTGCTTAAAAGAACCAAAAAGCGTTGTCACGGATAAAACGAGGTTTACAAATGCAGTTTCAACAGGGTGATGCATAAAAATCATAAATAACTTGTACAAAGAATTACATAACTACAGTGAACGATTTTTTGAACATCTGCCAATGACTATAGAGACATTTGATAAATTGTTGCATATACTGGAGCCCAGGTTGCAGAGAATGGAATTAAATTACAGAAAATACATCACGGTGGAGGAGAGGTTTGTTATTACTTTGAAGAAAGTGAAATATCAGCACTAGTTCTATTATATTCTGTAATTTTTTTATAGACTGATTAAAGGAACATAATTTTGCATAAAGAAAAATAAAACATTAAATAAGTTATAAAAAACCTAAGTTCAAGATCTAATGTCAATACAAAGAACTGATATTGTCCATTGTTTTGCATTACAACCTCATTATATCGGTTATAGGAAAAAACAAGTATTAAAGTTCAAGAAAACGTTTCCAATGGAAAAAATGAAAACTTTTCATTGCTCTGCATCACAACCTCACTCAGATTAATAAATGCATTAGATCCTTCATGATGGGAAGACATTGCCACAGAAGAACTGACTGCAGACGACAAAGCAAAGATGCTGTCCCAACTAGATGGCGGTACAGGTATGTTATTTCTTATAACTGTTCATAAATAAGTTTCTGCATATCCATTCTTAGACGTAATGTTTCTGTTCACGGAAGAGATTTTATGTCTGGCAATGATCTCTGTAAAAACATCATGTCGTTATTTTTCTGAGGCTCTTTCCAAAAGCGAAATTTTCTTCCTTTCATTTTCAAGAAACATGTCTCTGAACTCATTGCAATTGTTTCTTTTACGTGATTGTCTCTTTCCTTGATCAGTTTTGCAGAACTTCTCGGAAAACTCTGTTTCATTGCTTGTGGATGAGACGTCGTTTTGGACATGTTCCTGCTGCTGTTGTTGTGGTTGTTGACTTTCATTGCCCTGATCATCTTCATTCACTGAAACACAGTCGACATTGTCGTCTACACTGGTCTGAGCTGCAGTTTCACTCGACTGAAGGCTGCAGAGACATTTACTATTTTCCAAGGTTTTTCATATAAACTCCAGCTGCTTGAAATATGGCCAGGCAGAAGCTTTTTGAGGGGAACCGGAAGAACCTCACTTAGGTTTCTCCTTCCCGTTTAATTCTGACCTGTTATAGTCTTTCAGTGTTTTCCACTTCTTTTTAACTAAGATTTCTGAAACAGATAAAACAGAAGAGTTCTAGTTACGTCTCCACAAAGTATTTTTGTGGGGTTACAAACCTATTAAATTACTGTTAATATAAAATAGTAATATTGCAATACTTAAGTATAATGTATAAAACATGTAAATATTATAATACATAATATAAATATTTTAAATTACGGTATACTGAAATAGTAAATCAATATAAAATAATATAATTAATGAGCATCAAGAAAAATAATATTATTTATTGTTATTTTATATACTTTTATTTGTATATTTATTTTATTATTGTTTATTTAATTTTTATTTCTTTTTACAGATATCTTGCTACTGGGAAGTGATTTCGTTCTCTGGCTTTCGCATTTCAGATGGGCAAAACTACCATCGCTGCACAAGCAATATGGGACTTACTAAGGGAAGAATTCCTTTCTTTCCCTGAAGAAAGAACGTGGAGAAGTACTGCTGATAATTTGTATCACAAAACTAATTTCCCGAATTGCATTGGCAGCATAGACGAGAAGCTTATTAGAATAAAATGGCCGAATGACAGGGGATCAGATTATTTTAATTACAATCATTACTATTCTATCACTTTACAAGTGGTGGCAGACACAGACTAAATTTGTAGCTGTTGACGTTGGTTCTAAGGGCGACAAAGTGATGGTGCTGTTCTCAGAAGTTTGAAATTATTTGAATTGCTGGAAACTAATCGTTTAAATATTTCACCAACATACCCGTCGGTGACGAAGCTTATCCTCTTTTAACTTATCTAATGAGACCTTTCCCTCAAAGGTCATTGGACAATTCTAAACATATTTTCAACTACACATGATCAAGATGTAGACAAAGAATAGAATGTGTGTTTGGAATTTTAACTGCTAAATGGCAAATTCTAAGGAAAGCTATAGAGATATCACCAGAAACTGCTGTCGCTATTGCACGAGCTGCCTGTGTATTGCATAATTGTGTGATTATTAACGATAGAACAGACGGCCTCAGTTTGAACCTAGAGTATCAAAATACTGATCTAAGAATACTGAATACAAGATCATGTAATGCACATTCTACTGCAGCTAAGTCAATCAGGCACAAGTTTACTCAGTATTTTAATAGCAAAGAAGGGGAACTACCTTGGCAAAATAATTATGCGTTACCTGCAAATGTATTGCACAACGCAACATATAAAAGCATAGCCACAAATAATTTCATGTTTGTTGTCTAATTACTTTACTTTGTTTAATGGTCGGTTTATAACCTCGGTTTAGTTATCAAGTATTTGCCATTTTTTTTCTAAGCCTATAGTTCCCCTTTTTTTTTTTGGTTTAATTGTTATTGTAATTTCATTTTACTGTTTCGTTTAATTCTATTAAATCAATTAAAATAGCTATATTTATTTGACTGTAACTTACCTTCATTTGTCTTTAGTTCCCTGCAGACTTCTTTCCATGCTTCCAAGATAACTTCCCTATCTTTAAAATATTTGTGAGATACATCCCACAATACCGCTCTTTTAAAAACTGATGAAATCAGTTCCTCTGTGTTGAAAGACATGAACTTGGGACAACATGCTTACAAGTGAGCTACAAAAATCAAACTGATCTCACTTTCAGCAGCGTAGGGCAGTAAGTTTGTGAGCAGTAGCACCGCTTCTGCTCTTTGTCTGGCCATGCCCATCTCCAAACAATGATCTGATTCTGCTCGCTCAACTGCTCAGGACTGCTAGTTACTGCTAGCTGCCTCAAAATGCTTTCTGTGTGGCCTTAAAAGGTGATATTACACGGGAGCTATATCTGCCTTACTATGCTATGCATGTAGCTACTCAATGGTAGCAAAATTCAACTCTTTGATCTGACAATCTTACACAGTATATTAATCAAAATACATATATAAGACACTAAAAAAATTACAAGATTAATGAAATGCATTTTCATTTACGGTACCGTATGTTATGGTAAAACGCAGTTTAAATCAAAGCGCATTATCAACTCAGAATATATTACGAAAGGGGAAATAACAAGCTCATAATTACGTGACATGAAATCAAACTGGGCAAACAACTTTAGATTATTTTTTTAGACTCTAGAGAAAATCTGTTAAATATACAGTACATCAGGAGATATGTAAGCTTATATCATATTGCACATTGTGATTAATGTCGATGACAAAATTAGAGAATCAGTGAATTTCAATTTACCTCTGATAAGGGCTTCTTCTCATCTGACTCAATGTTGTCACTGCATTCTATAGCCAATGGGTCAACCTCTCGTTCCTCCTTGATCACATCCATCATAACTGAAACAGACCGGTATTAAGTATCTGCAAACTATGGAACTGTCATTTCTGCAAATCCCCTTACACCTTACAAAGTGGCATTAATTGTAAAATTGTTCTTTTAACACATATAGTCACTGATGAACTATTAAGTTATTTAGGCCTGACAGCTCTGAATTCAGAGAAAATGGATATGACATCGAAACCAGTCAACCAGGTAAAATAGAACATTTAAATGTTTATACAGGGAAGTTTTTTAAACAACTTAATAGAATGAGGAGCCGTTTTCCACTAACAGATGGCATGATCACCGGGAATACTGCAGTTTCGCTTTAGTTATGTTGTGTTGTGAAATTTGTAATCTTAAAAGTTTAAGTTAAGTTTAAAGTGCTCCGTGTAGGCTACTATTGTAATGACTTAAGACATTACGTGAACGTACGGTATTTTCCTAGTACCCGGTACTCGTTACATAGACCACTCTTCCCTAAACCTGGAGTAATATAAGCTCATTAATCAAATAAATTATTCTACTTACTCTTTTTTATATGCTCACCTGTATGTAATTTCTATTTTATACATAATTCATTGTTACTTTCCATCCGAAGATCATTAAGAACGATGAATATTATTTATTATCTCCTATCTTTCTTCAAATAGTGTGTATATGCCATGTTAAATTTCATTTGTTTTCATAAGTTAACAATGATGCACATTGGGAGCAACATACGAGTATAAGAAATATTATTTTCCTACACAATCCATGCTATATTCACGTTGTTTTGAAATGATTAATCGAAAATGGTTTGCTTATTGTTTATTACACGCACATTTGTATGTAATTTCTATTCTATACTTTTTTTTCTATCCCACGATCATTAAGAATGGTGAATATTATTCATGCTTGTTTCCTGTATTTCTTAAAATAATGTTATGTGACATGTTAGTATTTATTTGTCGTTATTTACGTAAAAATGATGCGCCAAAAATAATAATAATTTCGTACACATTCCACATTCTGTATATTCACATTTGTTTTTCAGTGATTTATTAAAAATGTACCGGTACCTTCAACTCAAATGTGACGGACCGGTTAATTACTATAAATTAATTGCATGAAGGTTTGGGGACTAAGTCCCCAACAGGGGTTTTTAGGGGACAGAGCCCCCTAAAGCAAGAAAGAACACATTATAAAATATAACTCTTACCTTCAACCCAAAGGTGATGGACCGGTTTATTAGGCTACTATAAATTAATTGTATGAAGGTTTGGGGACTAAGTCCCCAACAGGGGTTTTTAGGGGGGCGGAGCCCCCTAAAACAAGAAATAACACATTATAAAATGTAACTCCTACCTTCAACTCAAATGTGATGGACCTGTTAATTGCTATAAATTAATTGCATGAAGGTTTGGGGGCCAAGTCCCCAAGAGGGGTTTTAGGGGACGGAGCCCCCTAAAGCAAGAAAGAACACATCATAAAATATAAGTTGAGGTGTCGGGCACTGAAAAGTACCTTTTGGAAATCATGGTGATGCGCATTTGACAAACGCAGTGTACGTACTTGCTAATAATCCCTTTTTATTTGTAGTTATTTACGTAAAAATGATGCGCCAAAAAATAATAATAATTTCGTACTCACTCCATTTCTTATATTCACGTTTCTATTTCAGTGATTTATTAAAGAATGTACCGGTATTTAAAAGGCTAAATTTGAAACATGTTACATAAATCACCCTTGTGCCAAAAGAGAATGCTCCCTGGACCAAATTGTCGTATTTTGCAGTGGTCGTCAGTACTCGCTGAAGTGGGTAATAATATAATAATATAATTATGTTGTACGTAGCAAGATCGATTATTCAATTGATAGGATATTTTATGAGGTTGTCACGACTGAGATATCTATTGTCAATTGCTTTTATTTGTCAGAAGGCCTTGACTGACGGGTATATAAGGACTGGCGCTCTTAGAGGTGGAGGTCGGGGTTTGGGATGGCCCACAAGGAACAAGTTATACTAAATATGTTAAACATAAAAACGACCTATGTAACGAGTACCGGGTACTAGGAAATTACCGAACGTACTTATCTATACAATACATACTTAGCCTATGGAAACGAAAATCTTGTGCGGCGACAAAACGCAAATTTCGGGAAAAGTTTCCAGTGAGACCTCTTCCAGCTCAGAGTACAATAAATAGACTTTATAAGAAATTCATGCAGACAGGATCGGTAAACGATGAAAACTTAAAAGATAACACTGTGTTCTTTCAGAAGAGAAATTAGACGAGTTTGATGAAATATTGGAGCACATCCCTCAAAAATCTTACGAGAGTGACTGCAAACTCCATAAAAAGATGTCAAATGTCTGTTGCAGTAAATAGAGGACATTGTGAGCAACGAATGTGAGCTTGGTAAGTACTGTAACTTTTAAGCATTGCAACAATAGGATTACAGGCCTGAAAGTGCCGGACAGCGAATAGGGATTATAAAGAATGGACACTGAGCGAATTTTCCTGTGTTTTGTTTCTCTGTGCGCCAGCGTATAGTTCCACTTTCAAGCGCTAGAGGTTAGTGTAATCGAGCATACGCTAAGACAATAATTGAGAATAGAGTTGAGACACAGGATCCAAACATCGCCTACCTTATTGCATAATCCAGTAACGCTTTGCTTCAAATAAATTCAAGTTAACAGCTTTTCCTTATTTCTCAGTGACAAATTAGTTGTAATAATAATATTTTATATTTCAGATATCATAAATTATATTATAAAATAATATAATACATTATAATATTAAGTATCGAATTCGTTTAATATTTGTATATAATATGATATAGGTATATAGTTTTACTTCTCGCAAGAGTTTTGTTTTTCCATTTTCAGCGTATCAAATCATTACATATTTTAATTGTTGTTCGGGTCAACGTGTCAACTCTCATTATAAAGGAACTCTAGAGTCTAGACATTACAGTTAATGACGGATTTATTATTTTATGGATCCAATTTATTTTATTTGAGTACATAATGTACCTAGATGTATTAACTATATGTGTTATATTTCGGCTGTGTCGACTGCTAGCTGGTGTGATGTCAGCGCAAACTCTAGGGAGAAAGCAGAATCTCACGCTTTAGCTGGCTTGAAGGTCACTGAAATCAGTCCGGCTACATCAAAGGTACCGACGCGAAGTGTCCATTCTTTATAATCCCTATTCGCTGTGCCGGAGACGCACACGTGTTTCCTGCGGTAACCTACACATTGATAGTCGGGCCGGCTAAGGACGAAAACCCGAGCGTCCCTAACTAACTTCACTATAGAATGTAAAACTGTGATGTAATGGATAGACCTACTAGTAAAATAAACGAAAAATTCAATATAACTGAAAATATAATAACACTGAAGGAAAAACTGGTAATATTCACCGATATAGCCTTCTTCTGTAACTATTAAGATGACAACGAACCACAATTTGCAATACCCACTTCCTCGTTTCTCTGTTGAGAATGTAGAATACAAGATTGCCGTAGAAACACAAATTCTATTACGATTAAGTCAGCCGTGATCACGGAAACTATCGACAAATAGCAACGAGTGAGCATTCACATTTATTTTAACAATATTTCAGTTCTCGTTCTCGTTCCCGGTTTATTGTGAACCAACCTTTAGAGTCTAACTCGTTGACAAATACATAGTACGAAACCAATGTTGCAACCTTCGAATATACTTTAATGTTCGAAAGTTGCAACCGTACGGTTTGAACGGTAAGCAACTATAACGTCATTGGTTTGAACCGTACATTTACGGTTTTATGCCCTTTTCTCTATCCGTACAGTGTGCGGTTCGAACATTGAAGAGCACGCCTTAAATTAATATGGTCCTGCAAAATTATAAACAATAGAATAAATTGAGGCACCCAGAACCAAATGTCATTTTTTTTTTTTTTTTAAGAAATCCGAATAAGGGCATATAGGGCCGGTTTAAGTAGGTGTGAAATGCGTGCGTACACGTAGGCGGCGAATTTCCTATAGAATTTTAAAATAATTTAGTGTTTCCGGCACTTTTAGGCCTGCAATCCTATTGTTACAATGCTTGAAAAGTACTTACCAAGCTCACATTCGTTGCTAAAAGTCCTCTATTTACTGCAACACACATCCGAATTTTACAAAGAAAACTCGTTAATTAATACCGATATGCCCTAATTTGACACCAGTTATGTCTTATTCCATTGTTGACGGAGCAATAATTGTTTATACCGGTATTTAGCGGATTTGATTCACATTCAAATTTACTTTAAAAACAGAATGATGGGAAAAGTGCACAATAATTTTTAATATTCACCCAACAATAAGCCACTGCTTAAAATTCGTTAGAACTTCATAGTGAGCAGTGTGGAGAGGAACTTGCTGATTAAGAATAAAATATAACGGTAAATAGGCTATTTAGTGTTTTCATTGGTATATAAATAAGTTATTTTCATTTAATTAAAGTTCAGCATAGATAACTGTGAAGGTAAGTGTTCACTACATCGTATGGCACTCATCAGACGAAACGCAAGGATCGGAAAAAGACCATCTTTGCTGTAATTGATATGTAACCGCGTTCACTACATCGAATTGCACGCATCGGCTCTCGATAAATCCGTTCACGGTTCTCGCATGAGCAACTTTTCCGATGCGTGCGATGAGGCCTTCTTTAATAAATGAATTTTAATTGCCCAACTGTTACTATTATGTTGTGCCATGTTCAGTTTCGCGCCAAATGGCAGACAGAAAACTTGGAACAACTGGATAATACCCACGGCAGACCAATATCGATAGTCGACCCTACTCGCTGGCCACTAGTCACCGGGCCGTACCGAGCCGCATCAAACAAAATATAATCGAAATGGTGGTAGTCAAATTCGCGACTATATTCTTAAATAATTCACTCCATTAGTCAAGTTCAAGGTTTTATGTAGTACAACGGCGGTTTTTTGAATGCATTAAAAGAAAATGAAGATGTAATAAGATCATAAACTAGGTTATCCCAAGGAAATTAACAGGAAAAAAGGTGTGTTTCACGGAATACCATTAAAATGACGGAAAGTAAATTTCCGGTTAATGTTCGCCAAAGCGTAAAGTACGTAATTATGACGGCGTTGCTGTTTTATTTCTGGCCTAAAGAAAAATACCTAGCCTTTTACGAAAAAAAAAATGTCGGGACCATGAAATTATTCACCGCTTTCATTATATACCTATTATTTTTTTTATCAATATTACGAATCAAAAACTGTCATATTATATAATTTTAACTACTACCTGGACGAATGAAATCAAGCTAACCTAACCAAAGCTAACCTAACCTAACCAAAGCTAACCTAACCTAACCTAACCTAACCAAAGCTAGCCTAACCTAACCAAAGCTAATCTAACCTAACCAAAGCTAACCTAAGCTAAGCTAAGCTAACCTAACCGAAGCTAACCTAAGCTAATCTAACCTAACATAACCTTCGTAAATGCAAGGCCTGTAACCGGAGCAAGAAGGGATCTCAATCATTTAATCTGCAATGTACACGCAAAAATAAATTCAAGTAAGGATCACGTCCCGAGCCTCTCCTCTAAGGCACTCGTCATAATTTACTCGCAATATTTACGCAAATACACATTGTCGCTAACAGTGGCGCTATCTCTCAATAATGTTCAGAACGAAGGAGGTAGACAGAGAGAGAAAAAAATTTCTCCCGCCAACTACGCCACACACCAATGTCATGTTCTTATGTTGGTGACATTGTGTATTTACTTAAATTTGGTGATAAACGTAACGGCACGGTTCAAAGCGACCGTGCTAATTCTCCAGTATAGCGGAAAACGTATTTCTCTTGTAGAAAACTGCGAAGAATTATATTTTTTGAGGCATTCGCATTACAGTAATCAAGTCGTTTCTTACATATATATTATGTACCAGTAACCAATAGACTACTGTATCTCTTTCGTTTCTTCCTCATCAATTCAAAAGAATGAAACAATTACAAATTCTTATTCGCTAACACTCATGGTTAATAGACCTAACCTCAAAACTCCTCTGTTTTCAGCAATGTCAATATCGTAAGTCATATTTTTTAAATAGCTGATAGAGAATCCGATGAGACGATGAGGTAGAGCCGTTACAGTGAACGCACTGCACTTAAAATATCCGTTGCGTTCGATACGATGTAATGAACGCTTACCTTTAAAGTACGGTGAAATCCGCACAGAAAACCTTAAGATAAGTTTGCGTCATTACAACGTTTTAATTCATTCCAAAGGAGAGAAGTTTTGTGCAGTACAAGAAAATTATTATTATTATTATTATTATTATTATTATTATTATTATTATTATTATTATTATTGGGAGGTTGGGCGAAGGACTAACAATCCATCACCGTAAAAACAGTTTGTTACGAATTCATAAGCATATAAAGTGTTAGTTGGGAGAGAAAAAGACCTTTGCGAATGCCGGGACGTAGATGGGAGGATAATATTTAAATGGATTTGAGGGAGGTGGGATATGATGACAGAGATTGGATTAATCTTGCATAGAATAGGGACCGATGGCGGGCTTATGTGAGGGCGGCAATGAACCTGCGGGTTCCTTAAAAGCCATATGTAAGTAAGTATTATTGTTATTAATTTTGAACAAGGTAGTGTAGTAATCTCACAATCTACTCTTTAGCCATCTCATAACTTTGATGATCCTGCTCCGAGCCTCTCGTAGACTTACGAGACTGCTGACCAACCACTGAAGGAATATTGCACATTTTCATCACTGCCATTGTGACGCTATAAACCAGTTTTCAACACTTTTATTATAGCCTCAACATATTTCAAATCTTATTGTACAGGTTTAGTTGAAAGTCCCACACCACCTAAATAACTTTTGAAGCATGTGGTTCAGTGACATGAAACTTGGTGTGTGGGGATAACCATATATTAAGAACTCAATAATGGTATTACCGAGTTCTTTCTACTGCCAGTTTAACCGGCAGTAATTCCAACTGTCTTATTTTAAATGGAACACCCAGTATATATTTTTATTTTTGAATAATGTTCATTAAGAGCTTTCCAAAAAGTACCCACATTTGATACTTCTGTACAAATTCAGTATTGCTTAATCAAGAAAACAGAAAAGTGTAGTTCTAACGAATAATACAAGTAAAATGCATCTTTTGTTACCGTGATTTGACTGTCCTTTGTTTATAACCAGGGAATACGCCTAAAACGCTTTTTTGTTTACTGTGATTTGACTGTCCTTTGTTTATATCCCTGGAATACGGGTGAAATGCTTCTTTTTTTTTACTGTAATTCGATTGTTCATTGTTTATAGCCATGGAAACATGCTTACTCACACAGACATCTTATTTAAGGAAGTGAATTTGACTTTCTAGTGTGTTAAATAATTCTATCTGATGTTGAACGAAATGGAATGAATTCAAATTTTAATGATTATTGGCTATGGAGACAGACAACGATCTCATCGAGAGGCGCGAATTTATTTAATGGTATGCATTCCGATCGAAATCCAATTCCACATAGACCTACAACAGTGACAAGGATCATAAGGAAATTCACTGAACCTGGAAGCGTAAAGAACTTACCAAGATCAGGTCACTCTGTAAGTGCAACTGATGGTAATACTTCATTAGACGTTCTCCTCCGTGTGCTAGAAAATCCAAAAGTATCTACTAGAAATTTCTCGTTAGAATATAATATAAATCAAAGTTCCGTGATCAAAATCCTTAAAAGTGCCAAGCTACATCCTTGTAATTTTCAACTTTTGCAGGAAGCCACATTCTGCCTGAATGGATTTGTCAACAGACAAAATTATCGATAGTGGCAGATGTAAATCCACAATGAATGGAGGAGAACTACACGCAGTATCCACAGAAACATAATGTTTCGGCTGATATTATTGGTGACCATATTATTGGTCCTTTCATTTTTAGAGAAACGCTAAATTCTAATAGATGCTTGGATTTGCTCAAAAATCAAGTATTACCGGCCATCGCAAACTTGTTTCCACATCCAGTCAACCATCGTCTACCCAGAGATGAAATCTATTTCCAACAAGATGGAGCTCCAGGTCCTATGGACCGCTATGGATAGAATGTTCGTGAGTATTTACTCCAGGTTGATTGGTAGGAGAGGTCACATCGAATGGCCAGCTAGATCCCCAGATTTCTGCCTTTGGACATCTTTTTGTGGGAGCATTTGAAGTCAGTAGTATATCGAGACAGACCCAACAACTTAAAAGATCTGGAGCATCGAATAATGGAAGGAGTGCAATATATTCCTAAAGCCTGGTTAAATCAAAGTGACAAGGAAATGGAATAATTACGAGATTCCCCGATGAAATTCGTAAAGTTAAATGAAGATGATCCAACTGCATCAACTTCAATCGGTTGGGAAATTTTCCAGACACTAAGAACGAAATCGAAATGGAAGGTGGCCGTTCAAATGGTGAGTTTGAAGTTTATTTCAAATTGTACTCGGAAGAAGAGTTAGTAAGGTTACTAAAATCAAGTTATTTGGATTATTTACTGGTTAATAGTAATTGTACTGAATTGAGATTTAGGGGGATCCTAGTAACCTACCTGGCCACCTATTGTTAATAATCATTAAAAATTTAGATTTTCCTAAATGTGACAATGGAAAATCATTTTCCACGTCTCATTTTATTAAACTCTTACGTAATGACGAAAAAATTAAAAGAACTAGGTCACACTTTTCCAAAAAAAAAATAAATTAATAGCGTATTTTTTATGCAAACTGTTGGCGACATCTAGCCACTCATTTGTCACGGCATGAAATGGGTGCAGAGCATAGGGAAAACTATAAAAGTGGTATGGATTAAAAACACGCCTTGACAATAACTATACAATTAACAAACGACAAAAACGGTATTTTGAATGGGAAACAAAATGGCAAGCCATCATTGAAAGAATCATTGCATTTGTACAGTTCTTAGCAGGACAATATTTAGCCTTCAGAGCTACAAATAATAAATTACATATGAAATATACAGGGTGTTTAAAAAATACGGGGCATAATTTCAGTTATGTATTTCCCACATGTACACAATCAAAATAGTTCATTACAACATGTGTCCGGATATGAAGCATGTGAATGAGTCATGGCCTTCACAACATTGAAATTCACCGGAACGTTTTTCTTTCCGCAGGTCGTTGTCATTACAGAAAATGTTCAAAATGTCCTCCTCCTGCTTGAATACAGACCTCACATCGGTGTCTCATTGACCTGCGAACACGATCCCAAACTCCAGGAGTATTGCGTATGTCCTCAGAACATGCCACAATTCGATTCCGAAGGGATTCCAAATCAGGCACCGGAGACGAATAAACCAATGATTTTAAATGACCCCACAAGTAGAAATCGAGAGGGTTCAGATCAGGTGAGCGTGGAGGCCAAGCAATTGGGCCACCTCTACCTACCCATCGATCAGAAAACCTTCGATCCAAGTACCGGCGAGCCGTACGACTGAAGTGTGCAGGAGCGCCATCATGCAAGAAGTGAATGTGTTGACGATTGATCAGTGGAGTGTCTTCTAAAACATGAGGTATGGTGTTTTCCAGGAAGTTTGTGTGCGCCTGCCCCGTAAGTCTGTTTACAAGTACATGGGGTCCAACTAATCGATCACCAATGATACCGGCCCACATGTTGAGGGAGAACCGCACCTGGTGATGAGATGGAACAGTTGCACGTGGGTTTTCATACACCCATACATGCTGATTGTGGAAATTTGTTATGCCATCTCATGTGAGCTGTGCTTCATCTGTAAATAATACTAAGACAGGAAAGTTCGGATTTACACCACACTGCTGCAAGAACCACTGACACAACCTAACTCATGCAGGGTAATCTGCTGGTGACAGGGCCTGTACACGTTGCAAATGATAAGGATATAATTGATACTCTTTCAACAGACTCCAGACAGTCGTTTGAGGAACACTGACTTGCAACGCTACCCTTGGTGTGCTGATAGAAGGAGTCATGTTCACAGCCTCCAGAATCTCCTCCTGTACTTCTGGAGTTGTAGATCTTGGTCGTCCCCTTCCCAAACTAGGAGAGTTAAATTTTCCATACTCGCACAGACGGTAATGGAGACGTACAAATGTCTTCCGATCTGGACATTGTCGCTGTGGATACCTCTCCTGGTACAAACGACGAGCCAGCGCAGCATTGCCGTCTGCCTTACCGTACATGATGTGTATCTCTGCCAGCTCTTGATTCGAATACATGTCGCACAGTCTAACGCCTACACAACACTGAATGTAACCTTCGCCTCGGAATGAACTGTCAGAGTGCCCTCTTAATGTCTCCTTTGACGGCAACGACCTGCGGAAAGAAAAACGTTGCGGTGAATTTCAATGTTGTGAAGGCCATAACTCGGAAATAAAGCATTTCCGGACACATGTTGTAATGAACTATTTTGATTGTCTACATGTGGGAAATACATACCTGAAATTATGCCCCGTAATTTTAAACACCCTGTATAAAGGACATTTTTAAAGGCTATAGAAATGTTGGCAAAATTTGATCACATTATTTCACAGCATCTCAATGACAGAATTCATTCTAAAACTGCTAAAGTCGTATGCAGCATTAATTAGGCCACGTTTTTCAAAATTAAATTATATCTGTTTTTGCCAGTCAAGACTCAAAATAAAAAATTACCGGTAAGGAATTTTTGAGGAAAGCAAATTTTTTTTCTGTAATCCTCGACTGCACGCCAGATGCCAGTCACACAGAACAAATATCATTGTAAATACTGGCACTTCCGATGTTGCAGTTCGAGAATTATTTCTTGGATTTCATTCTATTTCAGACACTCCAGAGGAAGATTTATGCAATTATCTCTAAAGTGAACTCTTGCCAAATTATGAGTTAAATATTCAAAATATGCGTGGACAAGTGTACAATGATGGAGAAAATATGCGTGGTAAGCAATGGTCTGCAGAACAAAATTAAGAATATCAATCCTAGAGCACTTTTTGTACACTGTGCATTACGTAATTTAAATCTAGGTATGAACGATCCTGTCATAACATGAGAAACAGTTCATTTTTTTAACATCATCTAAGAATTGTATACATTTTTCTCTGCATTCCTTTATAAGTGGGATATACTGAAAAGCAATTACACCAGGTTAACATTAAAATATGTAAGTAATACAAGACCGGAGACTAGAATAAATGAAGTGCGACACCTCAAAATGCATTTATTAAATGAAGTCTTGAAAAGTATGACTTCATAGTTGATAATTCCAGAGACATGAAAACAAAGCACACAGCTCAGTGTTTGTTAGACCTGTTTACATCTTTTAAGTTCGTTTGTTTAATTATATGGAACGATATTCTGTCAAAAACTGATGTCGTAAGCAAAATGCTGCAGTGCTCTCAATGAAAATAAATGAATCCCTTCAAGTTTTGAACGAGCTTGTTAAATTATTTTAAGTGAAGCCAGATGTAATGAAGCATTTAATACATATATTAGTAGGGACCGTATTTTTATGTAATTACATATTATATTCCTTTCCACCTAATTGTATATAAATAACAAATCTTTGCGAATCTTGTAATTACCGTTAATAAATTTGATACTACATATTTTTACATATTTGCCCGACATTACATATTATGGCTTGATATTACATAAATCTACATATTTAGGGGTTTTATTCATTTTTATTTCTCTAAAAGGGGGAAAAACTTCTGCTGGGGAAGTTTACAATTTGAAATACAGATTTAAAAAGCCTTTTTACCTAAGCAAGAAAGGACATATTTCGGGACGAAACATAACATTCTTAGTTCCAGGAAGTAAAAGAGGCACTCACCCCATACCGCCCATTATAAATATGAGTGAACAAAAGGCACCCTTTCTCATACAACTACCTTGTATTGTAAAAATCCCCCAGAAAGTAGCATTGCCTTCATGCAGTGAAGTGGGACGAGGACGACATGATTTGTCTCAAACTACGTATAATTGTTCTGCATAAGTCTTAACAAGCCGTTCCCATGCAATTTGCAACCTTACCTTTCTCTCCAGTGACCGCTCACACTCTTCTCTGCAGAAATTGTACCAGTCCACAATTATATGGTCCTGGTTTACTTCTGTCTCGTGCTTCGCATAAGTCTGAGGCATATCGTATGCCCAACAATACACCATAAAAAGAATCTGTTCCAATGACATGTGACTACGAAAAAAGAATTACCCTTCTCGGATACTTTTCTTTGTGCCACATAACCTACAGCTCCACCTCTTACCTTCTATCCCTTTCTCGTAAATAACTGGAGTGCAAGGTCGGTCACAAATTGAACACAGCACTCTATTTCTTATCAGACGCCTACGGGCCAAAGATCTCATACTCAATTCCACATCTTGAAACTCTTGCCCAAGAGTCGACAAACGCAATTTCTCTTGTGAAATTGCAGCAACATCCAATAACTCTTCTACGATAAACGTATTACTTCTCGGCCTAACCGCCATTTTCATCAACTGAATACTACCAACGAGTTAGAAAGAGAAAGATATAGAGTCGTCATTGCGCCGTCATGTTTGAAGAAAAATGAACGACCGTCGGTAATGAACTTATGCGCCCAAAACAAAGTGGGCGTGGTGATAACTGACATTAGAATCGTCAGCTGTCTTAATTTCGTTTGCATAAATCAGTTAAACTGAAGTGGAAAAACCTAGTATTTCGTCAAATACGTGCTAGGAACTTAATCTAACCTTATGTACCCTAAATATAAAACACTTGAGCTATTCCTAAAAGGAATGCTTAAAAGAATAACCTAAGCAAAATTGTCATGTAGTATGACAAGAAGTCCTAGCAAATATACCGAAGAAAATGTTAATATTCATAGGTTCTTTTAAATGCGACCTGCAAGATTGCCTATAAAATGAACGAGTATGATTCGGATGATTTTATTAAATTGTTTTCCCAGTCTCTACACGTTGTAGAACTATTTACTATACCATAGGATATAGAATGAAAGTAGGCCCTATCTGTAGTAAACAACCTTTACCTCCAAGCTTGTAACGTGGGTGAAACATGACAAAACACGCTTTCAGTTTTTTTGTTACAGTAAAGTATAATTATTATCGAAATGTGAACGTGAGGCCAACAGCCGGCTGGTCTGTCTGAGCCTTTCAAGGGCTGTGCCACCACAGATAATTATTAGTGTTTAATTGAGCACCCACGTACAATAATGGGGTAAGTAGTTACGAAATATATTCATACTTACCCCATTATTGCACGTGGGTGCTCAATTATTTTCTTTCATGTCCTTCCAGTCAAAATACTTACAACAATACGACCTAACCCCAGAGTATGCGTTATTTTGGATGCGAGTGTCGAAATACAATTTTAATATTTGATTGCTCTTACTAGGTTTGAAACGGAATTGTAGCGGTTTTATGCGTATTTAGTTTAACTTTATTACTAGTGAACCATTTATTTGATTCATCGTTTGTCTTCGAAATGGGCCTACTTCTTATAAGCTACAGCTCATCATCTTCTTGTATAAGCAGTAAGGAGAAGGAGCAGAAATAAAGGATGCCGGTGTCGAAATACAGTTTTAATATTGTATTGCTATTTGTTTTTCACTGAGTCTGAAACGGAATTGTATTGGTTTTATCCGTATTTAGTTTAAGTACATTACCAGAGAACCATTTATTTTGTTTATGCCGGGCGTTGTTACACAATTATGCATGAAAAAAAAATGCTGCTAATTAACAAAACTATGGACTTAACTTCATAAAATTTACAAGAAATATGATATATCAGTTGTCTTTTTCCTTTTGACATTGCAGTTATATGCAGCACATACAACAGGCATGTTTTTTCTTCGTTTTTTTTTTTTTTTCTTACCTCCGTTATACAACATTGTAAACAGACGAATTTTTACAAAGGTGGGCGCTTAGCTCAGACCCGTCGTGTTTCGCGGTGGCACCGCAAAGAGCGCTGTACAGGACAACATGGCCACTCTATAGTCTTCTCTTTCTAACTCGTTGAATACTACAGTTGGCTATAGCGGCAGTGCTTCTTGGATCACATAGTCTTTTTTGACTGTCACGAGACTTAAGATAATTTGGGACGCTAAAATACAGGATTACCATCTGTTACACTGATACTAATAATATACTACTAAAATCCCTGAAAAAAGTGTGTGATGAGGTTATGACAAAAGCAGTACAACAAGTAGTCTCTGTAAATGATTGTGATGGAAATGATCTATCTGTGTCCTGTGATGGTTCTTGGATGAGGCATGGATTTTCCTCCCTCTATGGTGTATCGACCATAGTCAGTATTGATAGCCTACCGGTAAATTATTATATGCCGAAGTACTGCACTACATGCTCCACTCAAGTCCCCACACTGCCGGCTACGCAGAAGATACGACTGGACCCAAATTGAAGCGATCGCTCGCCGCCATCTTGGGGCCGTGACGATAGCGGACGGAAAGCAATGCTGATAGAACGCAATCGCAAAACAAACTAAGATTTATTACTATACAACATAAAAACAACCCAACATGAGCCTAAGAGTAACAAGGATAAAGACAAATATAAATAGTAAAACGTAATTACCTGCATTCTTGTGGTATAACATCAAATAATCAAAGATATTAATCCTGCAACTGTCAGTCAATAATGTTCGTCGTCTTTATGACCTCGGCGTATTTCTATTTACATAATTAATAATATCCGTAGGATGGGCTTCCTGAAATATATTTCAATAACCGAGTGAGAACATTAACTTAATCTTGCACATTGTGTGCATCTTGCGGTCGTGAAAATAGCGGACGAAAAGTAATGCTGATAGAACGCAACAGCAAAAGACACTAAGATTTATTACTACACTATAAAAAACAACCAAATATAAGCTAAAAGAGTAACAAGGATAAAAACAAATATAAACAGTGAAACGTAATCACCTGCATTCCTGTAGTAGTCTACAACAGCAAATAATTGAAGAAACTGGAACTGTCAGTCAGTAATCGTCATCTTTGTGAACAACAAATATTAAGCTGTTATGCTAAAACTGCCAATTAAAAATTCTTGTCTTCGTGATTAGGCCTATTCATATTTACACAATTCATCAAATCTGTACCGATGGAGTTCCTGAAATATTTCATTAATCGAGTTAAGACATTAACTTAATCTTGCACACTGTGTGCATTTTGCTTAGGCCTAATAATAAATATTTCAATAAACAAGGAAATGGATCAACTGTTATTATTAAATCGAATATATGCAAGAATGTCAAAATATTGTAATTAGGCCATATCTAGATAGTATGAAAATACTTAACCAGATTTATTTTGAACACAATATAATATTTATTACTCAGTCAATGACAAATCAATGTAAAATAATGACTTATATTATATGGTCATTATTTTACATTGATTTGTCATTGACTGAGTAATAAATATTATATTGTGTTCATTTGTATTAATTGACAATCTGAATATTTCATCATGCTTTCTAAGTCAGATTTATTTTGCACTCACCTATTGATTCATAAATAAAATTGATTTAGTATGCAGTTGTATGCAGCACAAGAGCACACGATGGTTTCACTTATAACATGATTAAAATACTATATAAACACTATATGTATAGGCCTCATATGTAGCACAATAGTAGGCCTACACTGTGATTTCACGTATATCACAGGAGACCGATTCATTTAAACTATATAAACACTATATACACACACTATTGATTAAATTAACACGCACTTACTCCTAACACATTCAATAATACTGAATAACCTTCTATGTTATTTAAAATTAAGCGGAATTGTGATTTAAACATATTGTAGTCATATGGCTCTCTGCCCCAAGATGGAGATGCGCGAAAGTGTTCAATTTTTGGTCGAGGAACAGCTCTCGTAGTGAGTCTAGGTTAAACTATAAAACGTCTTTGGCTCCACTAGAAAGAAAAGTGGAAATAAAATTTAAGAGGAGCAATGGGAAAAAATAAATCATTATCATGGTTCTAGTGGTGGGATAGTGGCAGCTGGAATGAAATTAATTTTTCATCGCTCCCAAGACAAATATGGTGTACGCTATGTAAAGTACTTGGGAGACGTGATTCCAGTGCCTTCAAAAGTGTGTTTGAAAGTGAGCCATATGGATCAGATTGCCCTATTGAGAAACTGGAGTGTGTTGGACACCTCCAGAAACGTATGGGTTGTAGGCTGCAGAAACTTACCAAGGATATGAAGGGTAAGAAACTGGAAGATGGTACAGGGATTGGAGGAGCTGAACGACTAACTAAGAAGGAAATCCAGTCAAGAAAAATGTATTATGGAGCTGCCATCAGACAGAATGTGGGTAATTTGGACAGTATGCAGCACGCAGTATGGGCAATCTACTTCCACAAGTTATCCACAGATGCCAAACCCCAGCATGGTTTCTGTGGCGAGTGGTGTCCATACAAGAAGGCACAAGACAATGAAGAACAATTCAGCCATAAACATAGTTTACCAGAGCCAGTCATGAAAGCCATTAAACCAACAGTTAGGACTCTGACCGAGCCAGATCTCCTAAAGAAATGAGTTCATGGCAAAACTCAGGATCCCAATAGTCTTTGTATCAGCTGATTTGGAAACGCTGCCCTAAAACTCTCTTTGTGTCTTCCACAATAGTACAAATAGCCACTTTTATGCTATTTTGGTCTATAATGATGGCAATGTAGGGAGGATAAGAACTCTTCAGGAACTTGGATTTGAACCAAGTGTGTTCACAATAAATATACTGCAAGGTATCAACAACAGGAGAATCGACAGTGCCAACACTGCTCTTCAAAAAAATACAAGAGGCACTGCAGAGAAGATCCCTGAAGAGGAAGGAAGCTGAGGACCTTCAGGAAGAACACGAGTATGGTGCAGGGAATTTTTAGAGGTACCAATATGAATTTGGCATGTCGCATATGTATATAAATGTTTACAGTAAGTTTTCCATAGTTTAAATTTTTCTATAGTTAAGGAATTTATTTATTGCATTGCAAAAACTGCCCTAGTAAATATGTAGGACAAACTAAGAGAAATTTCCGCACACGCTATAGGGAACATGTTGTCGATTTCAAATATAATAGAAATAAGTCGAAGTTTGCGACACACCTAATCAATCACAATCATGAACTTACAGGCATAGATGACACCCTCCAAGTTTTAAAAACTGTCAATAATTGTAAGTACATGAATACCACAGAGGAGTTTTACATAGCCACCTACTCTAATAATAATAATACCCAATTACTCAATGAACAATATCCCAATTTAAATAACCCGCTTTTCAAAATTGTACAGATATAGTTCCGGTTTATCTACTAGGTTTGTCTAGTACACATTTTCTTTATTAGCTACATTCCACTGTAAAGCTCAGTTGTGTTGCTGCACCAATGGACTCGAGTCAACTTCTCCTCAACCTTCTTGTAAGTATCGTTAACCACGACTTCAAAATTTATATCCTTTTCTTAATTCTCTATTTAAAAAATTCTTTCACATTACCCTTTTATTCTTTATAGGGCTTTAGTTTCATATGTTCATAAACAGCAGCACGAGCGACCTATATACTGTAGCATGTTTTCATCATTTTGGGAACTGCAGCTGCATAAATTTGAAGATTGTTATGTTTTCTTTCTTCGTTTTTAATACAGTGTTATCAGCCTATTCCACATTTTCATGGTATCTTCTTCCTGCTACATTAATTTTAATGGCCTATTGCTCAATTTGCCTATTACACCAGTTTTTAATTTTTAACGATTGTGCTTAACTTGAATATCTTAAGTGTTCATTTTGTGTTACTATGTTCTTTTAATGTGACCTGAAGATGCCATATTATTGGTGAAAATGTTTGTCCATAACTTTTAAATACTACTTCATGTAATAACATGAAGGTTCAATGTATGTAATATTGTTAAGTAACTGACTGTAAAAAACTTACACTATTTGATTGATACTATACTTATCGTACCGGTACCCAACATGCCTTTAAAATTACAAGTAATGTAGCTTAAGACAGCATGCTCCTGCAACAGCGAACTCGCCAATGATGACATGACATGTACTGTTATACAGACCTGGTAACTTTCCTCTTCCTCGATGGAGGAAACTGCTAGATTACTAAGTTGCTCTCTGGTTGCAAAGGCTCTGAAGTAAGCCTTGATCAAATTCATTGTTGTAAAACTTCAATCTGTCATGACTCGGACCAATCAACATAATTTTAAAAACGTCCTATCCTCCATCTCCACAAAACCTCAATCGATTTTTTTTCACAGAACATTTCATGTGTATTTCCAAAATCTATAGACATGAATTAAAAAGAAAAAAAAAAAGCGGGATTAAATGAATAATAGTCCTTCGTCCTGTTTGTTATTTTACCAATCACAGAGAATTTATAACTTCATATATGTCTTAGGAGGAATTATGAACACACAGTGTGAGGTATCTTCATTAAAAAAAAAGTTACTTTTAGAAAAAAATCAGTTAAGCCTATTCATTTCTCTTGAAAATAGTGTGTACTATCCAAAAACATAATGTGGCTCTCAATCTAATTTCACATCTTTTCTCAATCCTTGTACGAGCTTCAACTATGGACTTTGTTACAAAATAATCTTTAAAGATATTGTTTATATTACATTTTAGCCTTCTGAAACAATGCTAATTTTCAGGTCATAGAGTTCCTGATTTGTTTGCTATACCCACTGCTTACCGGTATTTAAATTTAACTTCATTGCTTACTGGCCTACATCTTATTGGAATTTTTGTGGCATATTAGAGCTTCATACAATGTACGTATCTCATTTTGCGTACTGCACCTGCAATTGAAAAGTATACTTTCCAAACAAAATATAATTATGGTTTTGTGGGCTCATTTCGAAAATTCTAAATCAGCTAAACCAATAGAAGTTGTCAAGGTTTGAAAACAATTCTGGAAGAGGAAAGGTTATTTTCAATAAAATTGTTTCTACAAAAATTGTCACCCCGCCAACTTCGGCCCATTTCCTATTAGCACGACATAACGTTTTAAATATGTTTCTCAGATGAAGTTTAATTACAAATAATATTTGTGTTGAAGACTCAAGTCTTGAAATCTGGGATAATTTTTTTTTAGCTAAAGGCTAATTAATCAATATCAGCCTATACGCATAATAAAGTAATGTGAAAATGATGTTATTGTACATTATTACGTTTAACATGTTAAAGATCAGAATAATTTCCGAAAATCCTTAGGTCTTTCACTTATAACACTTTTGAATTCACTTTCATCTTACCTTTCGTAATACTATTCACCTTCGTCTTCTAGTCTCTTCTCTCTATGTCTTCCATTCGAATGCACTGTGAATTATAGACTGTACAAAAGACTTCCCAGACATATCCAATTTGAATGGTCTCTTGCCAGAATACGTACATCCATACCTTGTACCAAAATATTTCCCATAATAGAATTCTGTACTCTTAGATCGCAACCTGCATTCACAACTCTTGCAGCGCTTGGACTGCGCAATAGTAAAGTAGCGTGTTACTATACAGGGTGTCCGGGAAAAAATTTACCAATAAGAAAGTTTAATAACTCACCAAATAATTGATGGATGAAAATGCTGTTTGCGGGAATTGACAAAGGGACTTCCAAAGTTTCGAATGGCCACTAATAAACTTCTATGTGTGCACCTCTTGTAGCACGACAGATGTCCAGGCGATATTCAAGTTCTTGCCAAACGGTCCAATCACAGTTTCATGTGTAAGTCCGCACCAAACATTAATCTTATGGCTGTCTCTTTCCAATTCCCTCACTACATGTGGATTTTCTGATCTCCAGATGCGACAATTATGCCTGTTGACGATCCCACAGACGTGGAAGGTGGACTCATCACTAAACACGACCTTCTGCAGATATCCACTTTCAATATCAATTTTCAACAGCATGTCACTAACGAAATCATATCGTGCAGGCAAGTCGTTTGGTTTCAACTTTTGAACCAATTGAATCTTGTATGCATGCAGACGTAACCTCTTGTGCAGAACATCGTGGATAGTTGACTTTGGAATTGCAAGTTCCCTGCTGGCACGGCGAACAGACTTACACGGGCTCCGTTGGAATTCTGTTGACTTGCGCTTCTGTCACTTTCTTCCCGCGTGGTATTTTCTCTACAAGAGAACCGGTCTCAAGAAGCTTTCTATGCCAAGTTGTTATTGTGTGCCTATCTGGTGGTTGCTTCTCAGGCCACTGTTTGTCTAAATCTTCTCTCCAATATCTTCGGATACTTGAATTCGGCAAGCCAATAGCAGCATTGAACTTTTTGTTGCACTGTAAACGCCATTTTAATTACAGATATGTCAACAACAATGACCAAATGTTGCCAACATCATACATAAAACTTAAAATGTCCCTCTTTCATTTGCCGCAAATTTAATTTTCCTATCTCCATTATTACGCGAGTTATTAAACTTTCTTATTGGTAAATTTTGTCCCGGACACAGTGTATAATGTCTTTGGCAAGCCATATTTATGGCTTTGTTGTGAAGACAACGCGCAACTTTTGCAGTTGTACCATAGTAGGAAAGTTGCGCAGCAAAAGTGGATAAGTGATTGTACCTCAGATTTGTCCTTTGAACACAATGAAAGGCTGCAACATTACCAGGTGGATATAAGAATCAAATTACATCCGGAATTAATATTGGAGTGATAGGTAATGGAAAAAGTACCGATATGACTACTAGTATTTGGTCCTGGTTTCATTCTAGGAAAAGCAAGGATTAATTACTTTAAGAGACAAGAAACAATAACCACACGAGTCTGTAGTAGGGCTATATGTCTTGTTACAAGCTAAATGAGGATTCATACTGTTTGTCGATTTTACACACTGGACAGTGGAACTAAATGACTTGTGTTATGAGTAAGCGTTAACTTAAGAATATAAACGTTATGGTAAAATCAAGAAGTCATACCATCATTCACGATGGGAACATAAACATAACCGCAAACATATTTGGTAACCATGGAAACATAACAACGACGCCATTTCCTCATATTCTGTCGTATACTTCAGCGCTCCACGATTGTGTTCTGTTTGCAAATCACATAAGCATGAAAGTTTGGAGTTCGCAAACTTTCATGTTAACGTCTTACGGTAATGTTTATGTCAATGCTTATGTGAATCATTGTGAATGATCCCATTTGGTAGCCTGGGCGCAAACTTCTGTGTTTATGTTACGGTTATGTTTAATTTTCATTGTGAATGGGCCTTAAAGTTAACAGACTGAGCTCTGATAGTGATAACAATGTTGTAGCAATTGTTCTGCAGAGAAGACGATATTGTGTTGCTTTTTACAGAGGAAGTGTGGGGTTAAACACATGAGAAATGAATTAAAAGTGTATTAATATTAAAAAAGTATAACCACTGCCCACTAGAAATAAAGACGCACGAGTAACTATGCTGATATTAAAACTCGACCGAATGGTCTCCCCATACTTACATCTGATGAAAGTCTTAACTCTCTTGTGTCAGCGTCACCATATGATTGTACAGTCAAGGGGTCAATCTCGGGTTCCATCTCGATCATATCCATTACAACTAAAATAGCTATCTCAGAAAGGTGGCTGTTTGCTCCTTGTGAGGTCTTCGAAATGGTCTTTATCTGCTTAGATGGCATAAAGTGAAACATAACAACATTGAAATGAGTATTCTAAATGACTAACTTTACCGCAATAAGTGTCGTAAAGTGAAAAAAATACCAACTTTACCACACTGAGTGTCGTAAAGTAGGTAAAAATATTATTTTTTTATACAAATTAACGGTAGCATTTTTCACAATTCGTCAAAGTAGTTCCTCCCGATGTTGAGGTTACACAATTAATACTTTCTTTCACATTACAATTAATTTAATTATTTCCCACGATTTTAGTAGCTACTGTCTTGTTATTTTTCATTGCTGTTTGAATATAACTCTCTGCCACATAAATAGATCTCCATCCCCTGTGCCTCTTCAATACAGCGATTTAGTTCAAATTAACAAATCAATAGCAGCATTTGCTGTCAATTCAATGTCATTAACACTCATATTTTTAATATTTATATTCACTAGTCACGGTAACAATACCGACAATAATATTCTTAATGTTTCTCGTACAAGGCAGCCCTCTACATAAATTGAACAGCTGCAAAATGTATATAGCCGGCCATAAAAATGTTACACTTAGACAATATTCAAGTTTACATTATTTTTTTATCAATGCGCATAAAACTTTATACACGTGACGTAACTTCGTATGACAATACTCGACTGGTTATCAAACTTGCATTGTAAAATGAAATGTTATGATATTATTATTGTAAATAACTATTACAGCACTGACTTTGGTACAATTTTATTGTACAAGATAGCAAAAAGTTTATTGTGTATAAATGAGGAGTTATCTGTATTATGTAGCCCTCTGTTCCTTTCTGTATCTTAAATACTTTATAAGAGAACTCACTGGTATGAAGGTTTGTTACGGTATCTGTTTGACATGAAATAATTCTTATGGAAATAGTGACAGTAAATGATCATGGTGCACATACGACAATGATTATTAGGTAATTTTAAACAAGTGGAGTGACGTCATAATGACGTAACCTATGTGGTGAATAGGAACAACTGGATAATACGCACGGCAGACCAATATCGATAGTCGACTCTACTCGCTGGCCACTAGTCACCGGGCCGTACCGAGCCGTATCAAACAAAATATAATCGAAATGGTGGTAGTCAAATTCGCGACTATATTCTTAAATAATTCACTCCATTAGTCAAGTTCAAGGTTTTATGTAGTACAACGGCGGTTTTTTGAATGCATTAAAAGAAAATGAAGATGTAATAAGATAATAAACTAGGTTATCACAAGGAAATTAACAGGAAAAAAGGTGTGTTTCACGGAATACAATTAAAATGACGGAAAGTAAATTTCCGGTTAATGTTCGCCAAAGCGTAAAGTACGTAATTATGACGGCGTTGCTGTTTTATTTCTGGCCTATAGAAAAATACCCAGCCTTTTACGAAAAAAAATTTAAGGACCATGAAATTATTCACCGCTTTCATTATAGGCCTATTATTTTTTAACAATATTACGAATCAAAATCTGTCATATTATATAATTTTAACTACTACATGGACGAATCAAATCAAGCTAATCTAACCAAAGCTAACCTAACCTAACCAAAGCTAACCTAACCTAACCAAAGCTAACCTAACCTAACCTAACCAAAGCTAAGCTAACCTAACCAAAACTAATCTAACCTAACCAAAGCTAATCTAACCTAACCTAAGCTAAGCTAACCTAACCTAAGCTAAGCTAATCTAAGCTAACCTAACATAACATAACCTTCGTAAATGCAAGGCCTGTAACCGGAGCAAGAAGGGATCTCAATCATTTAATCTGCAAGTACACACAAAAATAAATTCAAGTAAGGATCACGCTCCCACTGCATGAGAGGTCCGCGCATGCGCTACAGCAAAACTGTTTCTGTCCCGAGCCTCTCATCTAAGGCACTCGTCATAATTTACTCGCAATATTTACGCAAATACACATTGTCGCTAACAGTGGTGCTATCTCTCAATAATGTTCAGAACGAAGGAGGTAGACAGAGAGAGAAAAAATTTCTCCCGCCAACTACGCCACACACCAACGTCATGTTCTTATGTTGGTGACATTGTGTATTTACTTAAATTTGGTGGTAAACGTAACGGCACGGTTCAAAGTGACCGTGCTAATTCTCCAGTATAGCGCAAATATCTACAATATTTTAGGGGGCTAGGTCCTCAAGTATTCACTCTACCAAGAAAACTTACATACATCACACACCACAACATAATATAAGGTAAGGAACTACACCTGACAAAAAAAATACCCTAAAGTCTTCATAAAATTTCTTACGAAAATGGAGACGATATTACATTAATCAAATATGACCACCATATACGTTACAGAATTGTCCACGACATGAACAATAAAATCCGACCATTCACTTTACACAATACAAAGGGATGAAGGATTACACAAGGAATAAAATGTATAACATTAACTTAATTTGATAACACGGTAACAATAAGCATACACAAAAATTATTAACATTTATTAATTGACAATTTCAAGAATCAGTGGAAGTAAGCAAAGGTTAATATGCATTAATTCGGCTACATGAACATTCTCCACGTCCGAAGAATTTTAAATTGGTCACATAATAATACTATTACGTCCTGCTAGTACTGTATGTATGAGGAATACCTGAATGTGATAAACAGTTCCCGGATTGGTAATTAACTTACACGGCTAAAGAAATTACTATACAGCAAAATGATTACGTACCAAATCAATCAATAATGAAGAACTTCGACAAAGACCAAGATGCCAGATTACACATTATAAAGTAATTGTCTCGAATGAGCCCCAAATTATTTCTGCTACTCTCTAATTATTTGGGGAGAAGGTAGGCGTTACAATTGATAATTGTCTTGAAATCTCCACAAAATGATTTTAACTTGGGATACATCTCTGTTGAACTTCCATCTCAATGACCTCAGGCAATTGAGAAACATGATTTTTATGATGATTGTGAGATTGATCTTGAAATCTGAGGTGTATCTTCAATCTCACTTTTATTCACATCACCCAGTGCCTTGCAATTTTCTCGCATTTTCTTGTGTTCCATCACAGGAGAATCGGACTATCCTTTCGCTAGCGATGTTTCTAGTCGGCCATGGTCCTTATGATATTTTTGTTTCCTAAAGTTGATAGACAATATGATTGATCAATGCGGTAAATAATTTTACGGCCGTTGAGAGTTTTTCGTAATAGACCACGTATTTTCCCTAGATCAAAACTTAAACGAGAACGCAATCATAAGTACTACTGTCCACGCCTGTGGAGTAACGGTTAGCACGTCTAGCCGCGAAACCAGGTGGCCCGGGTTCGATTCGGGACTAGTTACCTGGTTGAGGTTTTTTCCGGGGGTTTCCCTCAATCCAATATGAGCAAATGCTGGGTAACTTACGGTGTTGGACCCCGGACTCATTTCACCGGCATTATCACCTTCATCTCATTCAGACGCTGAATAACCAAACCTGTTGATAAAGCGTCGTAAAATAACCTACTAAAATAAAAAATAATTACTACTTAATGAAGGCTTTGCCTAATATTGCACCACAATTTCCTTTAATTGATCTGAATGATATTCCCTGAACCACATCATAGTTTGTGCTTTATTTTTATTTTAGTTGGTTATTTAACGACGCTTTATCAACTACTAGGTTATTTAGCGTCGATGAGAATGGTGGTAGCGAGATGATATTTGGCGAGATGAGGCCGAGGATTCGCCAGAGATTACCTTGCATTCACATTACGGTTAGGGAAAACCTCGGAAAAAACCCAACCAGGTAATCAGCCCAAGCGGGGATCGAACCCGCGCCCGAACGCAACTTCAGACCGGCAGGCAAGCGCCTTAACCGACTGAGCCACGCCGGTGGCTTTTGTGCTTTATTTCGCTGTGATTGTATGCTATAATATCTTACGCTTACAACAGCTGAAATGATTGCCAATGGCTTTGGAACCTATTAATCTTTTTCACAGAAGAAAACACGTTACGGTACCTGAAACAAAATCGGATAGTTCGACGTCTTTTATCCAAGGGGATTCAGGGATCTGATATCCCGATAACTAATCAACATGAAATTTTTAATGAAAATTTCACTCTTTCTGAATTACACTATGCAATCAATAATCTTAAAACAAAAAAAAATCATCAGGCCCTGATATTATATTTTCAGAGTTTCTACACAACATGGGACACAATGCACGTAACACAATATTATGTTTGTTTAATAAAATCTTTAATTCTAAAGTTCCATCACACTGGAAAAAAGCTATAGTAATACCAGTCCTGAAGGCGGGAAAATCACCTGATGACATGGAAAACTAGAGACCAATTTCACTAACGAGACATCTATCAAAAACAATGGAAAGAATGGTCATCTGCAGGCTAAACTGGTATATTGAAAACCATAACATTATGCATCCTGCCCAAGCAGGCTTCAGTCAAAATCGCTCAAAAGAACAAGTTGTAACAGATCAACAGATCAAACGCAATTTACATAAAGGCCTTATTACAACTGTAATCTATGTTGATTTCAAAAAGGCATACAATACAGTAAGGAAATCAATCCTTCTGAAACTCACTAAATGTGGAGTGTTCCAGTGGATTTTTTAGTAGGTTATTTTATGACGCTTTATCAACATCTTAGGTTATTTAGCGTCTGAATGAGATGAAGGTGATAATGCCGGTGAAATGAGTCCAGGATCCAGTACCGAAAGTTCACAGCATTTGATCATTTTGGGTTGAGGGAAAACCCCGGAAAAAAATCTCAACCAAGTAACTTGCCCCGGGCCACCTGGTTTCGCGGCCAGACGCGCTCACCGTTACTCCACAGGTGTGGACTGTTCCATTGGATCAAAAATTTCCTTAGCCAGAGGTTTTGCCAAGTCCGTTTTGGAGATGCTATCTCAAAATGTAAACAAGTCCAAACTGGGCTTCCACAAGTGCAGTGACAAGTTGCGCCTTTTTCAAGCTATATATAAACGACTTAGTGCCCATATTGACTAAACACAAAGGGGAAACTGTTTTATTTCATGCAGGTGATCTTGTATTGTGAGCTTCAGTTCGTAAACCAAAAATTAAGGAAAGCATTGAAAATCCTCTAAACAAAGCACTTAAGAGAGTTGAACAACTGGTGCACAGAAAATTATATTGTAGTAAACACAGCAAAAACCAACTGCCAGACCTTCTCGCTCTGCCATAAGGAATTAAAACCATCCATAAGATTCAATAACAAGCTGCTGGAACATGCCACTAAGTACAAGTATCTGGGTATTACTTTCGATACTAAACTCACCTGGAAGGTTCACATTGCTAATATATTTACAAGAACTCGTGGAAGACAATATTTTGAAGAGATTAACTAGAATTAAATGGGGCTGTGCTACATCAACTCTAAATCTCACGTATAAAATTTATGTAAAACCTATTATAAAATGTTGTGGAACACTTATAACGGTTTCAAATCAGCAAATTCAGAAACTGGAGCAACTTCAAAATCAAGCAATGAGAATTACTGGTGGGGTAAAATTAACTCCGATCAACTCCCTACTTTTACATACAAGTAATATGGACATACGACCAGAAATTATCGAATCACGTCTGAAAATACACGATAAGCTTTCAAGTTTGTCTGATATTAATTACTCTCCTAGCAACACACATCATGTCCGCAAACTCAAAATGCAAGGTTTTTTACAAAAGATAATAATAGAAAGACACAAACTGGATAACTTCTGCATTTTTACCTCTAAGTAATCAGCTAGAACTACATCATATGAATTATCACCTAGACCTAATTCAGCAAAATAAGAAAAAAGATGTTTGTGATGAGGCACTACGTATCACTACATTTGAGACCTTCCAATTGCGATATCCACTAGACCAATGGCTCCCAAATTGATAAGAACGGAAACAATGGAGCTGGAGCCCACTGTGAGCTCTTCTCAGTTTATCTCACTTGTGGAAAAATATTTACGCCTTTTGATGGAGAGATTCGAGCCATAAAAATAGATAGATAGTGGGGTTTAAAAAGGGCGCGTCAGCTATTACGGTTATTTGCGCCCTTATCTAAAATAAAACAAAAACACAAACAATGAAACAAGCAGAATACCAAAATAAACTGAAAAACGTTGTCACGGTAAAAAAGAAGTGCACAGATGCAGTATTAACAAGGTGATTAATGAAATTCATCACATTGAGCAGTTCTCGGACACTTGGTAGTAATCAATACGAATCATAAAAATAATAAAACAAAGGCCACCACAGACAAATTGTATAGCACACTTCGAAACAATAAAATTTTATAAAACCTTCGGACGTAAAAGATCTGAAATGTCAGGAATGTAAAAAACAAATGTAACCTCCGGATGTAAAGGGTCCGGAGTATAACCTAAAAGGGTCAATGAAACTAAATCACCCTGTCATGTCCTGTATTCGATAAAAATCTTAGAACTGCCTTTGCGCAATTAAAATTATTTCCCATCGAGCCATAATACTGCCTTGAACCAGCTCACCTGCAGGTCTACATCCTTTGTAAATGTTGTCATTCGTCCACACCTGTGGAGTAATGGTTAGTGCGTCTGGCCGCGAAACCAGGTGGCCCGGGTTTGATTCCTAGTCTGGGCAAGTTACCTGGTTGAGGTTTTTTCCGGAATTTTCCCTCAACCCAATATGAGTAAATGCAGGGTAACTTTCGGTGCTAGACTCCATACTCATTTCACAACCATTCAGTGGCGGTTATTCAAGTGAAGTACATGAAGGCCACCTTCACCCCTTTTTTCGTGCTTTAATAAAATACATTTTATCAAGAAATTAAAATAAAATGAATTCTTCACTAAACCATATTTTGCTCTATTTTTTAATATCTTGTTCGGCTTAATCCGCTCAGTTAACGTTCACTGCAGTACTTCACACGAACCCCTCACCAGCCAGGCCATGTGGCTACTGGCTAGTAGACCAGCTGAAGGTCCGAATGAGGCTTTCCTTTTCGCCTTCAGTAAACACACCCGGTTGCCATGACAACGAGCTGCTTACTATGAATTACCGGTCCCTTTTGCGAGACTATTATGAGGGTCTGTGGAGCAGGCATTCATCTCCTTTCTCTATTCTTGAAAGACAGAATCTCTCTCTCGTCCAAACATTGGATCAGGGTGGCAAACAGTAATATTTTGCAACTAAATAAGAAAACATAAAATATTCTGTAAAGAAGTTAAATATTGTTTACATTTAGTATATAACGTATATATTTTGGTATTTTTTAACGTTAGCACCTTTTGAATATTATGTTTTGTATGGATTTTGAAATAATTTGAGTATCCTGTAATAAAGAAAGTTGGCATAACATTTGAAACTACGTTGTACATTTGACCCGCGCTGACCAACGATTTCGCTTTACGTATTCTTATTTCTTTGTTGTGACAAGTGCAGCGAAGTGTGAAGGTGTTACTACTTGTATTAATGCGATGAAAACATGAATCCGTTAAACGATTTAGTGTGTAATCTTTTGGAGACACCGTTCTCTCGTTGCTGTGCAGAAGATAGCAAGATATTTTAAAATACCGCAGAACAACAAGTCACATTAATATAACTATGAAAAAAGTGAAAAGTGGTGGTCGGTCATACAATATTCAGTTTTAAGATTCGTGGTATGCTGATTGCAACTGGTCATGTGGGAGTCACTATAACGAGAAGTTACAGTATATTGTTGGCCTTGTCTTCTTCTGGGGAACAAGAAACCCGCTTGGAATTCAACTGGATTTTGCGATTTCAGAAATGTCAATCGCGGTCTTTACAGCCATGCAGATTCAGCTGAACACATTAAATGTATTTTGCAATTAAAGACACTGCAGAAGAACATGAACACCATTGCGGATGCACTAAAGGAAAGTTATAGGTTATACGTAAGTCAATTTAATGAAAACGTATGTTTAAATAGACTGGTAATGCACACCGCAATCGATACGGTATTGTTTCTAAGCAAGCAGGAGTTGGCTTTTCGCGGTCATGATGAGAGTATTTCGTCACAGAACAGGGGGAATTTCAAAGAATTATTGGCTCTCATTTCATCGGCCCTATGAAAATTAGAAATCACTATGAAAAAAATTAGGCCTGTTCTTTCTGGGAAATCTAAAACGATTCAAAGTGAAATAATTGATTGTATTTCTGAATGCATCAATGAACTTGTAAGAGATGAAATTACAAGTGCCCCTTTCTTTTCCGTTCAAGTGTAAGTTTTCTGTTCAAGAGAATACTGCTTTGATTTAATAGTAGCTACTTGATTTTACTGGATAGGTAAACTTATATTGGAAGTTGCATGTTCCGAAGTTGATTTAAAATATGAATACAATTTGCGATTATGATTGTGATTTTGAATTTTGTTATGGGTCCTATTTCTTGTGTACTCTTTTAATTTGATGTGTTGTATAAAATGTGTTAGATTTTGTCTTTTTTATGTCATGTGGACTTGTGGTTGTTTTATTATGTTGTGGTATGTATTGTGTGGAAGTTTTGTTGGGACAGTGAATTCTTCGGGATTAAGAGGACGTAGCTTCCGAAAATGTTGAAAATTTGTTTATTTTATATGCTGTGCTTTTCATAAAACTTAAGAAAATTGTGAATATATTACATTAATTCAATATGCCCATCGTATAGGTTACAAAAGCATTCGCGACGTCACGGGTATATAACGATTCCAGGAAATTACCTAGAATTCTATTGACCTTCACCTAATTTATCCGGCACGAGCCGCCACTGCAACCATTATCATCTTCATCTCATTCAGACACTAAATAATCTAAGATGTTGACAAAGCATCATAAAATAACCTACTAAAATGAAAATAGAAGCAGGTAACTTGTCTTAGGAATTAATATTTGTTGAGAAAATTGTCAGTATTGATATTGTTCTGTAGGACAAATTAATAAATCTATAATATTGTCTCAGGAAGTTTACTACGACCTGTTACATTGTAGGAAGTAATGTGGGACAGAGTGCGACACTACTAAATTGCTGTCTCATTGTGGACCACGTTAATATGGTAAAAGTATGTATAATTACTATTTTTCAGGAACGTTTAAAAATTGTAAAATTAAAATACATAAAGGGTCCTTGACAGTCGAAATGTGCTGTAAAACTTGTTCTAGAAAAAAACCATCAGCATTTATAGGGCAGCAGTTAAACCTACAAAAAAAATGTTGTCATTCTAGTTGACTCTAAGGCAGCCATATTTGTAATTGCTAACTACCTGGAACCTCCAGTCAACAATGATGTATTAAAATGCAAGAAGATCATAAAAAATAATAATAACCTCGACAAAAAAGTGTCCCTACAATGGATACCATCTCTCTGCAGCATTTCAGGGAATGAAATGGCATATTCGCTGGCTAAGAAGGGACCGCATATTCTCCAAATTTTTCCCTGCACAATCCCATACTCTAGAGCAGCTGTAAACATCCGACACAGAGTCATACAAGCTTTTCGAGTTAATTTGGAGGATCAGATAAAAGATAAACTTTGGAAGGAAGCTTCATTAACCGCACTCCCAGAATGTCCTAGAACAGCTGTTGTTTTATTCCGTACTGCAACAGGACAGCCACCTTGATCGCCTAGGTATACTACCAAGCAATACCTTGGACGTCATAAATATCTTACTTAATCAAAGAAAATTATAGTAATCTGGATTCCTTCTCATCAAGGTCTGCATGGAAATGAACAGGCCGATATGGCAGCAAAAGAAGTAACTCGTCTTCCTATACAGGATATGGACATTGACAATTGGAATAATGATATAGCCAGTCATCTTAAAAAAAAAGTTAAATTATCTATGGTACTCCAATTGGCTTCAAACATCTACTAGCAAACTCAGGGAAATTATAACTGCTTTCAGTTTATCCTATCCAATTAAACATCTATCACGCAGGAACCAAGTTCTCATCAATCGACAACGTATTGGACATAACCAAGCTCACACATGGTTATTTACTAAAGATGGAACTTCTTCCAGTTTGTAACACTTGCAGTGAAACTCTTTCTGTGAAGCACATCATCCAGGACTGTCCTTAATACAATCAGTTACGACAACAACTAAAAATCCCCAACCATATAGCAAGATCTCTTGGTGAACCTTCTTACTGCAATAGTGTAATAAAGTTTTCCAAATTAACTGGATTATGTCATAAAATTGTATAATGTTTACTGTAATGAATTAATTTTTTAAATGTTATGTTATTGTTAAAATAAGTTTGTGTCGCGATATGACTTTTTTATAACTTAAAGCGACAATAAATAAATTAAAGAAAAAATATATCTTATTTATTTTCTATATTGTTTTAGTGTATTCAAAACACCACCGTCGTACTCCGAAAACCTTGCACTTGACTTCTGTAGTCAATTATTTAAGAATATAGTCGCGAAAATTACTACCAACATTTTGATTGTCTTTTGTTTCACTCGGCTCGTGACTAGTGATCAGCATAGTCGGTGTTGCTTTGGAGTCCGTTTTATCCAGTTGTTACTTTCTATATTTTTGGAACTCATCATATGGGGCAGGACAATTGGAAACACCATTAACTGCAGTTTCTTTATTTTCACACATTTCCAAATACAATATATTGTGTTATCGTCATTTATTTTTAAATGAACGAAAATCATTTTCAAACCATGTCTGCCTAGAGTGATGAACGCTAACTCAGATCACTGCATTCTGCACTGAACGTTATCAGTGCCAGTGCGTCTAATTTAGATTAATGAATCTCCTCAACAAATCCTACCCGACTTTGTCGCTAACAGTAGCGCTACCTCTCAGCATGTTGACATTGTGTATTTGGTTATGTTATCAACGGAACGATTTAAACCTGCGGTATCTAATTCTCCAGTTTGGCGTAATATAGACTAATTCTATGTATATTCCCATGCATTAGAGAAGCAATAATTAAAATATTAGCGTTTTTTTAAAGACAGTCTTCATATAAAAAGCTAAATTGAGTGTTGAGTCAAGGGACTTCTTGCTAGATTTTCCAATCTTTGAGATGGCAATGATTTAATCAATTTCATGACAGTTTTTAAACTCGTAATAAAGTGTGTCTTGGAACTAGTTCTCAGTTGAATAGCTTGAACATAGTACACACTATTATTTATAACGAACGTTACAATTGATCTTGCTGACAGAGAATGCTCAATTGGATAATAATTTAAAAAGTCTCCATTTAAACTGCCACTTAAGTAGAACAATGTATCTAACATACCATTTAGCCCTTCCTTTTGTACTATAAAAATAAGCCCTGAAGCTGTGGCTAACGCTAAATGATTAAGTAGAATCACTGCCTCCAAACTTAGTCTGAGCAATCAAAATTTGTGAAAGTATAATACTTACGATGGCGAGGGGAATAATGTTTGTTAATAAGGAAACCACCCAGGTGACATTGAACACTGAGCTATCATCGCCCAAGGCTTCTAAACTTCTCATAGGTTTCATTATTATCGAGCTTGCTGGCGAGGGATTGATGTGGAAAGGAGAGCGATTCTGACGTCACAAGATAGCTGAGTGCACCGAACCTCAAATGCTTCAAAGCAGTATCTCGTGTTTTTTCTTGTTCATGTTGTTTTGAATGCATTATGCCAGGTCAAAGGTGTGCTGTTGCGGTATGCAACAATTCTAACGAAAAAAGTAAACCATTCCTAAAGATTTAGGAATTAGAAAAAATAGGTAATTGCGTGCAAAAGACAGGATCAATTCAATCCTGATGCAAGCAGATTATGCTCTGGCCATTTAAAAAACGACGATTTTGTTCATGATTTTCGAGCAGCTTTAATGAAAATAAAGCCGAAACGACCGAGAATGTTAAAGCCTACAGGTAAGTTTAAATAAATCACTTAGGCCTATATACTTGTAAGTAGTTTACATTAATACCAGCTTTGCATAACAATTAGATTAGGTTCTAATAATATATTAACATATTATGTTAACCTTCAAATTATTTTCTTTCTTTTGTAATCTTTGCTGGATCGTACATAAGTTACAATTAAGAAAAATAATTATGCTACTTATACTAACAGTCGCATACCAAAGGGGTGGAGAGTTAGCGACTGGTATCAATAATGTTTTTTCACTATAATTCTCATTATATTTATTTTATATTACCGATATAACATTTTGTCCTTATGGCATATTCAGTGGGTTAATCATAAAAGCTTCCAGTGACAATACATTGTTGAGTTATGATTATTGTAAATGAACGTGTGGCTGACATTTCATTACCGATACACGCTCCTTTTTCCAAACTTTAGAATGAGATATTAAAAAACATTCAGTGTTAGAATGTTTTTAAACACAAGACTAGAAACTGGCAGACGAAAACGGACGGCAGACACTATGAGCAAACAAATTGTGAAGAAATACAAAAAGTAATGCAATGACAAGTAGTTTTTATATACACGGTGTAAACACTTTCAACGTATTTATATAATGCCATGATACGTACACAATTGGTTTATACCCATTGTAATGTTTTTATTAGAGGTTATGTTTATAATGTACGCTGATGTCGCTATCTTCGCGCGTCATGAGCCAAATAGCCATTTGATTGGTTAATGAAAAATGAGATAACCTATTGAGTGGTTAGAAGCCTTCATCATCACCAACGCTGCTTGCTCGATGATGATCGCTGTGGGGAACCACAGCTTTACGGCTGAATGTGATCTGGATTGTATGGTTGAGTTCACGAATGCAATTATTTTTTCTCAGATACAATTATGATAAGCATTCCTGAAGTTTTAAGTTAGAGGACTGCACGAAATATAATCACAGACATCACATTACAAAAGTTTCTCGTCAGTGTGTTGAAGAACAAGATTCTCACCAACATGTTTGAGTACATGATTAGTTACAGCACGCTTGTCAGCGAAACAATTTTGACAAATATCACATTTGAAAGGCTTCTCGCCCGTGTGCATACGTTTATGGCGTTCAAAATCACGTAACTGTGAGAAACACTTACCACAATCGTCACATTTGAAAGGCTTTTCGCCCGTGTGAGTGCGTTTATGGCGATTTAAATCACGTAACTGAAGGAAACACTTACCACAATCATAACACTGGAAAGGCTTCTCGCCAGTGTGCTTGCGTTTATGTATTACTAAATTACTAGATTGTGCGAAATTCATACCACAAAAGTCGCATTTGAAAGGCTTCTCTCCAGTATGAAGGCGTTTATGGACATTTAGATAACTACAGCTAGAGTAACATTTTCCACAAACATCGCAGTTCAAATTTTTCTTAAAACTTTTTTGTGGCAGCTGGAGTTTGTGCCGATGTTCATGACGTTTCATGGTAGCCGACCGCGAGAAACACTTATCGCAAACATGACATTTGAAAGGTTTTTCACCTGTGTGACAGCGTTCATGCCTTCTTAGTGTACACGATTCCGGGAAACATTTGCCACAAACATCGCATTTGTAAGGCATATCGCCAGTGTGCAGGCGTTCATGTGCTTTTAGTCGATATGAATGCGAGAAACACTTACCACAAACACTGCATTTGAAAGCTTTCTCAGCTGCGTGCAAACGTTCGTGTCTTCTTAGATTAGTCACCCACGAGAAACACTTACCACATTCATTGCATTTGAAAGGTTTTACGCCTGTATGACGGCGTTCATGGCTTTCTAGGCCACGTAAATCCGTGAAACACATATCACAAACATCGCATTTGAAAGGCCTCTCTCCTACGTTCTTGCGTAAATGCCTTTGAAGTTGTGACGAATTGGAGATACTCTTTTTAGACGCTTCGAATTTAAATTGCTTCTCATCTTCATGAGTCTGCACAGGTTCTTCCGTGACTCCTGAATTATTAGGAATATGACATAATATCGCGTTCTTTTCATGTGGAATACCATCGGTTTCTGACAATATCCTCTTAGTGGGCATTCCAATCCTATGAACAAAATATCCAATTAGTCTAATAGATAGTAACAAAAAATATATACTTTCTTTAATTATTGGAAATTCAAATGAGAACGAATCTATAGACCTGGACGTACATTAACAGTTGGAGATACATCTTTGTGAATTATCATCTCGATTCGGATATTTATACGATTTAATGGATGCATTTTAAATTAATATTATACAATATATAGTCAAGAATAATTATAAAACAAAATAAAAAACACAAATAAAATATGTATAAAGGAGAGAATAAAATATTACAGCTAGGGACATAACATCATGGCAGCGGACGTAATACAGATACAGGCTCCCTCAACAGTGATGTACATGTACGCAGACGACATGGTGCTCGGGTCTACCAACATAAGAGAGCTACAGGTCTCCATGAACAACCTTTCAGCTTGGGCTGACGAAAACGGTCTGCTCATAAACCAGTCGAAAACTGTACAAATGGTATTCAGAAAGGGGGGAAGAATAGCAAAAAGTGACACAATCCGGATACAAAATCGACCCCTGCAAATTACAAATGCATTTAAATACCTCGGTGTAACAATACAGACGACAGGAAAATCCTTCAGAATCCACACTCAAGAACGAGCAACGGCCGCAGAATAGCCATCCACGACATAACAGACATTACCAAACTAGCACTCTCAACAGCCATGCAGCTTTTCTATGCCAAGATACTCCCTATACTGTCATATGGACTGGACATCACATGGACCCGGCTAAACTACAATGACCTCAAGACCATGGAGAACGTCTAAGCAAGGTTCTTAAAAGCAGCACTGGGAATCTCAAAATATGCACCCTCCAGAATGGCGTACGAACTCGCGCGAGAACCCTTCCTGATAGAGGAACTACGAAGCAGACTCATGCTGCCATCTACCGCAGCAGAACTTCGACTACGCACGGTCATGCAAGAGAAGAAGGCGGAAATAGAAAGTGAATTCTATGGAACGGACGCGATGATCAACCACAACTGGACAGGGCCGAACAACAAGTTACGAAGCGCCATAACAAGGCTAGCAGTTCACGGTTTTCACCACAAACTGTGCAGAAGATCAGAGTACCACGAACCTTCCCCCGAATGCGTGTGCAAACTGTGCAACGAAGTGTGTCCAAAATATCATTTTAGTAAATGTGTGAATAGAACGAAGTCACTGGTGGAATATAGTAAAGAGAAGTAACCCATACCAAACTAAATTGCACGTTTGTGCGCACTTCTTTCTTATACATTATTCAGAACGACGAGAAGCCATTGCAAGTGTGGTTATTGGAAAGGATCTGATAAATGGGCTTGAAATTTCAATATCATTTTTGTTTAGATCTATAATTAGCTTACATCTTTCAAAGGACACATAGATGGAATATGATCAACTGTTCGTTCATTTACACCACATTTTAGAGTTGCCACTTTCTGCCTTGTGGAAACAGCAAAAACAATGCTGACAATATTCTTTTTGGAGGAGGCCCTATAGGCAAGAACCACAGCCTTAGGCTTAAGGTAGGCACTCGCTGAACGGAAAAAATTGATTCAAGCATTCGCATTTGTATTGTAGTGTCGCTCACTAACCCGTATTTCCAAACTGCTCATCAATAGTGTTGTTATTTGCCGCCGAAGAGCATTAATTTTTATTGTAGTGTTTAACTGAAGCTGCTAATAAAATGAATACCTTTGCAATTTAAGAAAACTATGAAGAACATACCTGGTTGATTCACTATTTTCGCAATATCATCGCATATGTTCGTTTTGTATATTCCCAATTTGATAAACTGTAAAGCTCTTCATATTGCTGTACTAACAACATCAGCTTCGCATCATTAATTCATTTATACCTTGAATATTACCGCAATAGAAATCCAGATGGAGTCTATCATGCAAGCAGAAGTAATACAGCAAAGTGGGCGATGCTGCATTAAAATCGTGTAAAAAATAAAAACCCGAACTAGTCCGGCTATAACTGTTCTCCTTCAGCATCTTCTATGTCCTACTGCTGTTTATTTCGCTGATGTGGAGTCAATTAGGAACATGATCTGAGCGGGCGCTTTGATGAGATATCTTAGGCCCGTAACACACTTGCAGAGTTTTCGCCAGCGAGAAATGTGTTGCGAGAAAATAAAAAAATTGATAACATGGATTCAAATGGACGTCCACACACTGGGAGAGATTCTCGCTCGAGGCAAAAACCTCGCACTAGTTTCTCGCTGGAATCAGTAGCTCAGCGAATTTTCTTGACACATTTATCAGAGATGTTTGACATTTATACTCTTTATGAAAATTGAATGTAGAAAAAGATATCACAGGTGGCGATGAATTGTACTGTTTTTATTTGAAAATGAGGAAAGATGGCTGATAATTGCAGTCTGACACTTATCGAACTTGTACGATGTCACTCGTAGGCCTATTTAAATGATACACGGTACGAAAACTATAAAAACACGAAACTTAGATAAGAAATGTGGAGACAAATATCAAATTATCTGAAAATAAATAGGGCTATATTTTATTTTGATGAGATTTAATAGTAATAATTAAACATTTGAAATAATGTATCTATATGTCTTAACAGTTTACGTAATTTTAATCAGAATATAGCAAATAATTCTCCACCATATCATGAATGGCAAAAAAAAAAAAAAAAAAAAAACTGTGGTCCATTGAACCTGTATCATCATTCTAATCGAAACCAGTGTCCAAAACTCGCCCTTATTTTCGTAAGATACAATGTAATTTTCAGATATTTCTGGCTTTAATTTTAGACCTACTTCTTCTTTTCATGAACATAATATGTTCATGTAACTCCATTTCCTCATCACCTGAATACTCAGATTCAACATAGGGTTCGTACGTAATTTGTAAAGTACGACAATATACTTACAGGTTATGTATATTTAAGTACGACAATATACGTAAATACATAACCTGTAATACAGTATTTCCCCCAACAAGTGATTACTATACTCAGAAAAATGCTTTCTGCATGAAAGCAGTGCATAGATGATCATAGCGAGATGTGATCTGTGATAGCAAGAACTCGCCAAGTGTGTGGAGGAAGGCTCTTCGCCTCTTTCTCGCAACACATTTCTCGCTGGTGAAAACTCTGCAAGTGTGTAACAGGCCTTATGCTCCTTGGGGTCAGTAGACTGCGTCACAGCAATGTTCTTTGGAATATAAAGTCAAGTAGTAAGACCACAGCTTTCATGAGATTGTGTAGTTCGAGTGGTTATGTCTACATAGGTTTGCGTAGACGTTTCCACTTTCTTGTGAGTTTTACTGAGTGGTGGAAATATTTATCTGTGTGTGGGTGTGGAATGTGCTGATTTTAACAGCTTATTCCTTCGATAGAATACAACAAAAAATTGTCATACCTTAATAGTGACAAAAGAAATACATTTCTCAGAAAAGAATAATGTCCCCCTAATTGTTAAGACTATTTTGCTTCAAAAGTACTATGTGTAAGATTCTGATTTTTACTCTTTATCATTAGATAAATGGATAAAAAATGAATTATGTCTTTGAAGTTTTCAATAAAAATGACAGTTCTGTTGTAAATGAAATAAAAAGATTAAAACATACCATTATTTCTTGCGATAAGCACATCTGGCCTAAGGGACGGAACTCTGGTGTTTAGAGTGGGTGTGTGTGGTTTCGTATGTGAGCCAGTGACACTATGCAGATGTTCAGCCTAATTTTCTAATTGACCATGCAATTAAGCAGAAAGCATATTATATATTTTTAAATTTATTTTAAGATATTCTACTGCCCATTTCAGTCTGCATAGTTATACAAGTTCCACAGCGTATAATGAGAGATCCAATGGCGAAGCCCTTCTGAGGATGTGAGGCTTAGCCTACCCAAAAAATTTTTGGTTATTATACCTAGTAACAGTATAAGCAAATACCTTACTATAATAATACCGGACAGCTGTATACTAGCAGCAATGGCGTGAGTGCGAAATATCGCGGACCTGACATCTAGCGAAGAAGGATGGAATTACGTCCATATATACAAATATTAACATAGCGGGATTTGGACCATTGTTTAAAACGTGAGTTACTAATGTGGAATTATATATGAAACACTTAAGAAATGTTGAACAGTATTTAATGTAAAATTATTACCTTATATCAGAGCTGCATATTATGAGAATATTGCATACTTCATATTACTTTCCGTAATTATTAATTGTTACACATTTTTTCTTTGCTTTAGTGAGATAAAATCAGTTCTGACATTAGGAATGAATTTACAATAATGCTTTATATATCCATTGCTGACAACTGCAAAAATAAAAATGGTAGTATTCTGATGCTTGTGATAATTATTAGTAAAGGCATGTAGAGAACAATAAAACTTAATTTGCTAAAACCACAACTTTTCCAATATATTTTAACTTCTATTCATTTATTAGGCCTAAATAAAAAAGTTAATTTGTATTGTTCTATCAACACAGAGACAAAGACATTAGGCCTAATAACGAATTTTGTTGACTCATGTTTTATGAACTGTCAGAAATCGAAAGTACGATTTGGAGCAATTTGTAATGCTGCAATTGTCACAATTATAAACAGCACACATACACCCTGACATTTTAACACAGCACTAATTAATAAAACTATTAACTAGCCCAGCATTATACATTGCAATTGATTACAGCTTGTTTCGTGAGTATCTCAACACTGGCATGTAGGTAGCAGCACCAGCGTCGTTAGCATGCAAAACTGCTAGCTGTCCGGTATTATTATAAGGTATTTGGTATAAGTTCGTAATTACGATGTATTGGTAACACTTGTTTCACTCCAATCCTTCCATATTAAATTCACTGTTCGCAGTAATTCAAGGATGGATAGTTCTGTGCAAGAGCCTTGCGGCACAAGCCTCATCATAGGCAGTGGCACTCGCAAGCTTGAGGGAAGGTTGGGGAGTGGAGGGGGTATCGATTCGCTACTACAGCTCTGTAGGAAAGATGGCTAGCCTCAATACTTATGAATACGTAGCGCTATATTGGTCTTCTGTGGATGGGCTACTTTGTTGAATGTTAGTTTAATGAAAAATGCACTTGTGTATGAGTGTGTTACATTCTAATGTTGTGTAAATATGTTCATACTGAGAGAACACTGTTGTTGAATTAAAGACAAACCATTTTAAAGTTGGATTATGAAACAAAATGTTCTTACAAAGGTAGAAGATCAACAACACTTTTGCATATTAAAATAGTGGGTGGAAGAAAACAAAATCGAAAATTTCAATTCTCATGATATAAGAAACATCTGTGGAAAACAGCGTGCTCTTAGATAAGTTATACAGGGACATCATTTTATTTTTACTAACATTTTTAACATTAACCTGTCTATATCTTTGGATTAAAGGTCTAGAACCGGAAACATCGCTTGCTCCCCCTTCCAAGACTGGAGTTCGATGATACTGGCGTAAAATACAAAGCACTTTACTAGGTATAGGAGGGAAGAAAAGTAGTTCATCCACTTATGTAAAGTAGGAAATATAGCAATTTTGAGTTTGATAATTTTCATTAGGTTTTTGTTTAATCAAAATACAGCACTGTATTAACACTGTTTTTACTTACGAATTGAGTTATCCATTCGGACTTATTAATTATGCAGTGTATATTGTACTGTTACAGCACATTAGCATACAATATAGAGAATGAAGTTAAATTGAAAAATAATCATAATATGGATATTTAAACACATTTTTAAAAATGGTGGCCGTTCATTTCGATATAGGCTTCAGTTCTTTTGTGCATATTATCGCAGTATAGACTATTGTACCCAGGGCTGCCGACAGGATTTATGGGCCCCTGTGCAATATTGTGCTCGGGCCCCATTGCAAAAAAAGTTAAAAATGACAAGTTACCAATTATTCTGGCCATAATAAATATGTTCAAAATAAATAAAAGATAACCCCATACACAGATACGAATCTAAACATATACCTTTTTGTCACATTGAAAACTTTTAGCAAAACTTCACATTACCACAATATATTATATTCATCACGCTTCTTTTTCAGTGGGCCTACGTAGTATGTTTGATGATGAAACTTTGTCTTTTCGTTGTCGTTTGTTTCGTTTCGTTTTCACTATTCTTAAACAGCTGTAATTTCTGACTTGCAGACCAACAACAACAAACTCCTCTCCTTGACTTCATTGATGCAAAATCATCAATTATACCATCAAAAGACCTAGCGAGATTGCTGTCCAGACTAAGGAGACCAAGGTTATTCATTCTTTCTTGACACATTGTTAATTTGAATTGTTGCTTACGAGATTATACAAGCTAGCGCATAGCACGATTGAGAGAGGGTCTCTGAGCGTCATGACAATTTCTGCCGCTAGGCATGCCTCACAATCCTATTAAATGATGAATAGTTCCATTACTAAGCATTGTGTATCGTGAAAATTCTTTGATGAATTTTACAATACTGATCGAGTACGAAGATTATAAACATAACAAGCATATTACAGTCTTATTTGAGATTTATTGATGACTTGTTAAATATCAGTATGCAGATTTTCAGCGTTATTTAATGGAATTTAAAATTTTCTTTCCCGAAAGTCTGAATTTATTCAATTAACAATTTTGCTTCCAAACTACATTGTTCATATGGTTCATTTACTTTGGCGAGTTTATTGTTTTCAGTTCCGTGTTTTTCCTTCAGATTTCTTTCCCTCTATAATTGCTGAAAGTGAACTACCAGTTTGATACTTTCAGACATTATTATTATTATTATTATTATTATTATTATTATTATTACCATCATCATCATCAAAATCAAACTAATATAGTTCTTAGTTTGTCTTGTCTTAAGGCAATCAGTAGCGTTATTCGAGGAAAAGAGTATGATTTACCATCATCATTTATAGTGGCCAAATATTCCATGAGAATGGTTATTACTGCTGAATAGTGACACATATACGATTTGCATTATTTAGGATACAACATACGCAGCAATGCGATTTTAATGTTGAGCATGCCGAGTCTAGTGTAACGTACTCCCCTCATCCTCCAAGCCAATCAAATATTATTACGACATTACGAGTAATAAATAAATAAATAATTAATACAATTAATCGTTGTGATAAAATTCAATTATCACTGCATGGTGTACCGAAAATTTTGCTTTATGTTTCCATTAAATTGACATGTCATGAGTGACGACAGAAAACAGCTCAGGGGAGCGAGATTCAGACATTACTAAAAATGAAATGGGGATCGGGGAGTGCAGATGCGCATGTGCCTATGGGTGGAAAATTCTAAAAAATATTGTCCCTGAGATTCCTGAGATATTTGTTTATGTTTTGGGAAATTGTCAAATTCGAAAACCATTCCTAATCACATATATTGCAGTATAACTTCCCAATTAATTTAATTCTAACTCCTAATTTAAAAACTGTTTACACACACTAAAATATCATAACATTTGCTATTACTACACACTATTGAATTAATCTTGCACAAGATAGGGACCGATGGCGGGCTTATGTGAGGGCGGCAATGAACCTGCGGGTTCCTTAAAAGCCATATATAAGTAACAGGTTAATCAGCAGGCCTATTAGATATTTATTTCACCACTGCAAGGCGTGGAAGAAAAATCGCACAATTGTACTAATCATGTATTGTGACTGCTGTTTGCATTAGTAAAAATCATAACACTTCAACGTCAATATATTTTTAAAAAAGAAAAGGATAAGTTAGGTCCACTTACAAATGATTAAATTATGAAGTCAAGGAAATGGAAGATAATACAGTACCTTAATTCGTTAGAATAATAATAATAATAATAATAATAAATACGTGAAAAGGGTAGACTACAGTGTTCATGTAAAATATATTTAGTTTCTTTCATTATTTTCGAAAAGGTATGGCGCATGAATTGAACTTTGGAAGGTAGTACCTTAGATTATAATATGTAATATCTTTTAATATCAAGAATGACACCCTTTTATTGTAATATAATTGAGACGTAGAAGTTTGGAAATTACGTCTAGGCCTATTATCCGTAAAATATTGTACGAAGCATTTAATAAGCAATGGTGAGTCCTTTAAATGTCCCAAATGTCAATGTCAATTAAGCGTTCTGCTATGAATATTTAGTATAGAACAGCGCTCCGAGCGGAGGAATTGGCATTACGAGGGAACCACTTCAGATCCGTATTTCAAGCGCTATGCGCCAGCTTGTATAATCTCATAAGCAACGATTTGAATACATTTTCATTTCCTTCATTTTGTTTGAATTTGGTGTGAAATTGAGCGTTGCTACTGAAGGTGCAGAAAATAAACCAATCTCAAGCTCGTCTGTTCAGGTTGTCAAAAATTAAAACAGTTCATACTTAGAAGTGAATACTGACGGTTGTGGCTGTCTATAAAAAAATTCTGATAACAGTAGTATTGAATCAGAACAAGCAAACAATAGTAAAATTGATGTGTTCATATGTGCAAGTGAAACAAATTTACACGCACCAGTTCCTAACTCTTGAGTCAGGGCGAGTAACATGCGACCTTGGAAAACTAAAAAGTGGCAGACAAACTGTGTTATTGAATGTGTTGTTCGAAAAACTACTCCCAACCTGCCTAATAACCTTCTAAGTGACGGAGCAAGAGCCTTTCCAGTAGGCCCATTATTTTCAAAACTCAAGAATGAAGAATGTGTTCCCACAGACTGGCTAGTGTGGAGTGAAACAAATCAGGCACTGCAGTATTTTCCCTGATTTGTTTCACTCCAGTCTCTGGGAACACATTCTCCATTCTTGAGTTTTGAAAATACTGTATTACTGTTTTTGGAAAGGCTCGTGTTTTCGAACAACACATTCAATGACACAATTTGTCTGCTACTTTTTAGTTTTCCAAGGTCGCTCAATTTCACACCAACTTCAAAGAAAATTCTACTCCCTTTCTTAATATCATCCAATTTTTCTGTCTCTCCTATCGCTTCTTAGCTCCCAACTTATGCTTCTACTTGTCCATTGTCCACTAGTAACACTAATCAGCAGAATTTACTAGAAAAACGACAACGAAAAGACGAAAGTTTCGTCACGAAACATACTATGTAGGCCCTACTGAAAAGGAAATGTAATCCTCTGGCTTGGATTTGGGAGAGTCCATTAGCATATTGTGGTGGGCTGGCAAGGGTTGTTAGTTAAGAGGACAAGCCAATTGAACGTGTTCGGTACAAGCGAATGGAACATATTTGAGGCAAATCCCGGAGCCCTCAAGTGTCGTGTCGATGATTGTTAACGTGGGCAACCGATATTCTATTACATAAAAGTTAAACATTTACATAATGAAGTGGTAATTTGTATTAATTCTACGTTAATATTGTTGGTTAATATGTCAGATTCATGTAACAAATGTTCTTACAAAGTTTTATCTGCGAATAATAAAAAATAATCAGACTCACTTAATCTGACGGGCCCTTACTATTCACGGGCCCATATGCACTTGCCCCCTTTGCCCCCCCTTCTCGGCGGCCCTGATTGTACCTAATTCCAATTACCAGTTTCGTCCTTTGTACGAGTAACTCATGTTGAAATAATTCTATACCTACTCTATAAAAGAGTACCTTACGTACTGTAAATTTAATCTTCACTTCTGCCCAATCCGAAAAGATAAAATTACTCAGAAATGCTATCTACTGTCCATTCAAGTGGTTTTGTCGCAGGTCGTAGAAAAGGGGTGGGGGAAATCACGTAACAGTTAATTACTTAACGAGGCCCTTTCAGTTAAGTTATTTTAAACAATTGTATAATATTACATAGACGTCCAATTCCTAACAGAAATTAATGTTCTCAGAAAAGAGCTAAGACAGCCCAGCTACTAGACTTTACAGAGGGGTGAACAGAAGCAGGTGGGGGAAACCGGGATGCGACGTAGGCAAACGGACGACAGTATTTGTGCGAAAATATGATTCAATATTGAAAGCTCTTTCATCACTGGAAAACATACTATACTCACTAACTCAGTACTGCATATGCGGCCTCGGTTCTGTGTGGAGAACGGTTGGAAGTTTAGTAGTAGAGGGGATGTACATTCAAAAACTCAGGTACAATAAAAATTGAAGTAAAAATTAAATTATGTCCCTGTATTATTATATGCGTACTCTGTCTTGGGGTGAAAATGAGTGGTCATCATCTTCTTATGGGGGTCTGTGTCACAAAAAATGTTGATAGAAAAGCCAAGAAACATCAGAGTTATAGAAGACATATTCAGAATAAAGAGAGTTTTCCCTTGTTAGCTTGTGGAAGAATTGAACATGCAATTTCTGAAGGAGCCAAGCTTCAAGCCAACGAACACAATGAAAATGTCTAACGAATCCGAACCACAGTCTCTTAGGCTACATGCTTTTTAAGATGTTTTCCTGTTTCTAAAATTAACCTTCCAGTATTTCGCCAGTCTATCCTACTTGGAAATGGAGAATCCACATTCAATTCCCTTCTTGCATGACGCTGAACACGTGTAACTGATTAAATTCTTTAGATCAGAGCACTCACTGCACTTTATACTGTGGATACCCACACACAATACTTACCTTTCAGTCAAAACCTCATTCGTTTCTTCTCTTACTTCCATCCTCGGTACCTCATTGTCCAAGTCATGCCAATCCTCCTAAAAATACAGAGCAAATAAAACAGAAATATAGCACAATTTATATGAACAAAACAGCACCAATTTTAGATGCAAGACAACTGCATTGCAATGAAGGTTACCACGTCTCCCTTTCCCATCCGAATTTTTCTTTTTGTCCCTAGATAAAATTCGTAGCTGGATTGTCCCTTGATTTAATTTGGTGACAGAATGTCAGTCTCAATTATTAAAATAGTTTGATCCTTGCACATTGTTACAAATCTATCTTCATACCCGACCTAACATAAATGACGCTATAACTAAAGTTAATGATGACTTGAATTCACTATCCATATGGTCGAAAACGCACGGACTTAATTTAAATGCAAGTAAATCGCAGGCTATCTTAATAGAACATCAAAGATCGAAGTGTGACAAATAAAATTTGCCACCGATAATAGTAAATAATACTACTATTCCATACAGCTCGACTGTGAAGAACCTTGGCATTTATATGGATTGTCACCTGGAATGGAATGAACAAGTGAATCACACTTCCAAAAAATATTTTCTATTATTCACTCATTAAAGCGACTGAAGCACTTTCTTCCTGATAAATTAAAATTAATCCTCGTACAAACACTCGTGATGCCACACTTCGACTACTGCGATATTATATTAAGTAACCTAAATGCAAATTTGAGTAGCAGGCTACAACGTGTGCACAATGCGTGCGTCCGTTATATTTGTAATATTCGTAAGTATGATCATGTTTCCCCGTCTTTCCAAACTCTGTCTTGGCTAAGGCTAAGCGATCGACGAACCATGGCTTCTCGTTTTCAAAATTTACCCACATATCATCAGCTAAGTACAAGATCTCATCATAACAATTTACTCATTATACCCTACCACAAGACATCTTTATATTCTTCACCTTATACAGTTTCAGTTGTTAGAAATTGGAACTCGCTACCGAGTGATGTAAGGGGTTGTTGGACAATAACTTCATTTAGGTCAAAATTACATAAATTCTTACTTAACAAATTAATTGCTGATTAATATTTATTACATATAATGAAACTAACATCTGTCCATTCTTATCATTATCATTAATTTCTCTAAATAGATTTACTAAAACCACTAATGGCAATTACAGTAATATTCTCATTATAGAAATATATTTTAGATTTATATATATTTTTTTCTCCCTGTAACATAGTTCTAGTAAGCTTATATTAAATTAATTTTCATCATTTTACTAGCTATCTCAAATCCAAATTAATTATAATTGATTGAATTAAATTAGCTCATAAATTAAGTTACTACTTTACCTTATAGGTTTATCTAAATTTAAATAAATAAGTAGTCTACTAGTCGTTAAAACTTAACTGAAGAATATTGCTGGAGAGCCTTTTAAGTGTAGTGTAAGTATTCGTAATTTAAATATGTATTGTATTGATTAAGGCTGGTAGAGTGGAAGAGAAGTCCTTATGGTCTTAACTCTGCCAGCGAAAATAAAACATTATTATTATTATTATTATTATTATTATTATTATTATTATTATTATTGTCAATGAATTTTTCACAACGAACAGTTTATGGCATCTCTATTTAATATACATTCTTCGATTGCAATGCAGTAGTTCAACATTCAAGTCAATACAAGATGAACTCCGTGCTTAAGTACAAAGTTGATATTATATTTCATTGAATTTCAATAATCCTAAGTTCTTTAATTTCCCTGTATCATCTCTTTGCTGGCATCATCATCGTCATCCAAAAAGTTATGTGCTGTGATGTGGCCCGTTACAGGACTGTGTGAGTACCTGACACATAAGCAAGATCCAAGATGCCTTAATTTATGTACAGTATCTCATGCGATAGCCAAAAGGCAAATTTTAAAATATGCAATGAAGAATACGACAGATATCCGTTATAGAAGACATGTATTGAGGACCGCATACCATAGTTAATATCTACCATAGCCACTGCAAATGAGAGGTTCAGCTTATCAGCTAACTACAATTCCAAAAGTTATTAACTTAAAAACAACTTTATGGAAGTACACGCTCTAACACAGCCAATTTGAAAATCTTGTCTGCAATTATAACTAATTCGAAATGACAAAACAACTACGTTTGCTAATTTAGAATGAGGGAAACAGAATACACTATATCCATACATAACTGAGTTTGAAGTTTATGTAAATATGTTAAAGGATTTATGAAATTAATAGACTACTTATCGAACTATTTCGAATTACAGCAATTTAAATAAACCTAAATATTGGAGTCGTTGCTTAACATCAAAATATATTTCTGTTATTTGAAAACGGAAGATGAGGTCACAATCCAATACATTCAAGAAAGAAATTAATTCACATGTTCTTTTCATTAATATGTAGTATGTGCGAGATTTTGGATTAAATTTAAAAATTATAACAAAGAAAAAAAATTAGAACAAACAAAAAAAATTGCAAATTTATGTATTTATAACTGAATTATTTAAAACATGTGTTTACACAAAAATATTACCAAAATATGTATTTTTATTTGAAATAAAATTTTATATACAAATTACCGTGTTTTGGTTCCGAATTTTTGTCACAATTACATTCTTTTACCTATAAAAATCCGTTTCCTGCTAATTAAATAGGGCCTCAAAAGTGTCATCTATTAAACAAAGTAATTATTTCAAATAAAGAATTGCTCACTTCATTTCAATTTTGGGAGGGGGCGAAGAAAAATTGCAACAAAAACATATGGAATCTCAAAAGCAAGCTATGTCAGCTCTGATTATATTCAGTATTTGTAGGAAGTTCTACAGTTTACCCCTGCATTTTACAATGGATGATACTAGCCCAACAGTAAACTCTCGATTAACTGGGATGTTGAGTATCCGAGACAATCTGTGGTGGAAAAAATATATAGGGCTATAAATAATATAGTTTATACATAAAATAGGAAAGTAGGGTAACATTGACTCCAACAATCCATTTCGTGAATAATGATATTAATGTAGACTATTAAGACGATGTGTCAACTTCAAATTTTGAAAATCATCCTACATATTCAAAACTGCATGTTCTTAACCTACAAAATGCTCGAATAATCGTGAGGTTACTGGGATCATATTATTTCATCCTATTAAAAACTGTATTTGTCCAGCGCTGTGGTATCGTGGTCCAAGGCATCCTGCCTAGAACTCGCATTACAGAATGCGCGCTGGTTCGAGTCCTCATTGGGCAGGAATTTTCTCATGAAATTGCGGCCAGTGTATGGGACTGGTGCCCACCCAGCATCGTGATCCACTTAGGGAGCTACGAATAGGTAGCGAAATCTGGTTGCGAAAGCCAGCTACAATGGCTGGGTGGATCATCATGCTAACCACAAGATAGCTCCATTCTGGTTGAATGATCGTCCACCTCTGCTTCGGCATGTGAACGTGAGGCCAGCAGCCGGCTGGTCGGTCTGGACCCTTGTAGGGCTGTGGCGCCACAAATTATATTACATAAAAATTGCATTTGATCTTTCTTCAGCTAGAGAAATACGAGGGACTAGGCCAGACAGTCCCTCCCATATAAAAAACACCATTCGTGGCTGCATATCAGGTTTTCGAGTATGGTACATAAAGTATGAATGATTAAAGAAGCAATACGAGTATTCATCTTCGACAAAATTACTTTTTTTCTTTCTTTTTATTCCAGTGCTTCATTTTCGAAGTTTTTGTTTGGGTTCATGAAACTTCAATTTACTCCTATCTACAGCATAATCTGCATACTACAGACTTCTCCATCAATGTCTTTAGGGAATCGCTCAGTATTACACAGCTTTACGCTATTATTTATTGTAAATTAAATTAAATTAGGAGATGAGAAAATACAGTATTAAATTATAGAAGACTATACAAAATAATTATAAATATAATTCTGACACACACAGAAAACCAACAAGTGAGAGAACATAAGCTACTGTACCACATGACACAATGTAGCCCTACATGAAGTTATGCCCCATAGAACACTCCTGCCATCTAATGATGGAACTTCGCATAAGTTACCCCTATTGAAGTAACTGATAGTGACCCCTACTTCAAATGAACTGTGAACTAAATTAAAAGGGGACGAGGTAAAAATTATCAATGATGATGAAGACATCAAAATTGATAAGATTTAGTGAACGTTAAGCATTACAGTCTATACGACAAAAACGGGGTAGAAACGACTTACGAAAGACTGTAGGCTGAAGAAATTGAAAGCATGAGAAAAAGAATCGTGTTCCCTGGTCACCTACGAGTAGCAGCAGTATCAGTCAGTAAAGAACAGACAAAAGTAGTGATCAACACACCCCAAAAACAGCACTCACCTCAGCTTCACTCTTCACGACGGTAAAGTCACTTAGCACAGGAGTTTCATGAAGTATAATTTCTGATGTCATTTCACAGCTGTGATCTATACATTCTTTCTTTATTTCAGTTACGTGAAGATCTAAGAAATGACTCTCCTACAAAACAGAGAACATAATAGTTATTTAATATATCATATATAGTTGTGCTATTTTTAAAGCCTTTCCACTCTTTTGTTAATATTAATATCGACGAATGCAGGTACACCCACTCCAAACTCAATCGTAAATTACTGCCTGTGTATATCCTAGTCACACATAATGAAAAATAACAGATATATAACATATATGCTATTGTTATGTTCAAGTACATACCTACTTCCTATTCTTCTTCCATATAGAAATACATTTCACTTCAAAATTATTGTTAAATTATTACAAACGAGTATGCCAAGAAATGTAAATCATGTTTTAAAATGAGTCACTTTATTAGTCGTAATTATGAGAGTAATCAAATATACAACAAAGTGATATTCTGTTTTGTCTAACGCTGAGTAATCAGAACCTGTCTGCAGAATACGGAATAATATTTTGGGGAAATTCTGTAGATAGTAAAAATATATTCTTATTACAAAAAAGAGCCATTAGATTAATAGTTGGAGCAAAGGCTAGAGAATCATGTAGATTATTTTTAAAAAAATTAGAGATTCTAACCTTAACAAATCAATACATATATACTCTACAATAAATTTCCTCTTATGTAATAAAGAAAATTTTCCAACAAACTCAGCCATACATAGTATAAATACCCGCAGAAGGAATGATTTTCATATGCCATCATCAAATTTATCATGCTTTCAAAGGGGAGTACGATACATGGCGATAAAAATGTTCAATAGCCTTCCTGAAGACATTAAGAATCATAGCCAAAACCCTGCATTATTTAAGGTAAAACTAAAAAAAATTACTTAATATCTCACACTTTCTACTCTGTAGATGAATTCTTGACATTTCACAGTAATGTGTAAATATTATAATACTATTAAATGGTAAACATATTACATTGTATAAAATAATGCTTGTGTTCGTTTCATTTTTAACAGCCGTTGCTATGATCATGTCTCCGAGTATTTCTTTTAAATATCTTGGCTTCGTTTACGGGAGAGACGTTCAGTTATTTCACTCTGTTTGCTGTATCAGATTTTAAATATTTCCACACCTATTTACCTAGTTCCTCGCTTCACACTTTTAGCATCCCACCACAACCGTGATACACGTTCACAGCATAACCATGTTCTATCAATTCCATTCCATCAAACATCTCTCTACTCTGCTTCCTTCACAATGCACACAGCTCGTTCCTGGAATTCCTTGTCACAGGAAATCAGGAGCAGTCGGAGTCTAAAATCTTTTAAGCACACTACTTAGAAATGTTTTTAATGAACAGAACTAGACTCTTGCGGAAGTTTCTAAATAGTCTTAAATGACCAAGTTGTTATTTTTTTTCTCCTCTCTCTTGTTATTTTTTATTCTCTTTTCTTTTTTTTTATTATCTTGATATATTTCTTAATCATTTGTGGTTATATGCCATTTAGTACGACTTTGCTAATCAACATTTTATGTCTTGTAACCCACATGTATTCTCCTATTAGTATATTAACTGTATAATATATCTCAAGTGAATTAATCGTCGTATTTATCTCGAGCATTTTAGGTCTTATAAATTGTGTGTTTGTGTGTGTATGTGTGTGTGTGTGTGTGTGTGTTTGTGTGAGTGTATATTCCCCTTATGTTATGTAACTGATTTTGATTATGTGTAATTTTCTACTTTATTTTATATATTACATAACCGATCTTGACTATTTGTAATTTTATATTATGTAACTGATCTTGACTATTGTAATTTTCCACTATATTTTATGTAATTTCTAAGGTATTTTCTTTTGTGTTGTTTTGTAATCAAATTTTGTATTTCATGTATATTATTGAAACCTGGCTGAGTGGAAGAGAAGGCCTCATGGCCTTAACTCTGCCAGGCAAAATAAACCTACTACTACTACTACTACTACTATTATTGTTATTAAGGTATTAATTCTGTATATATTTCATATTTGCATTTTATATGTATTGCATTTTATTGTTAAACGTAAGAATTGGACATGTTCTTTATTCTATGCTATAAAGCAAATGTAAGAATATTATGGAACAAATCCATCCATCCATCCATCCATCCATCCATCCATCCATCCATCCATCCATCCATCCATCCATCCATCCATCCATCCATCCATCCACCCACCCACCCACCCACCCACCCACCTATCCATCCATTCATCCATCTATCTAAAACAGTAGCGAAACTCTCGAGGCTTAGCCTACCCAAATAATTAGCTGAAAGCACCTGGCGTTGCCCAGGTTGCCCTTTTTGCTTCTTTTTTTAATTAAATTGGTTGTTAGACTTTTCGGAAATCTCAGAAACTCAACTATAAACAATCAAAAAGAATTATCTTTAATAAGCTTTCCTCATCCAGAAAGATGAATCTTTACATAGCGTCACTTACATGATTGATGAACTCCTTAGCCAAATGTCTGAAAGGATTAACTCAATTTAAAACAACTGCAGATCAGGCAACGAAAGAGAACATTTCATCACGTGCCTTACTTTCAAATGTTTTTTTTTAACATGTATGTATGTATTATATGCATGTATGTACATATGTATGTATATACGTACAAATAAAATAATAAAAATATCAAACTGTAAATAAACTAAAACCAAACTAACATAATTATAAGTTATATAGGCTACAGTCACACAAACTTTAAATGAATTAGCATTGTCTTCAAGTTCTCCAAAACAAAAACAATCCCTCGGTCCCTATAAGCCCAGTTAGCATTGCATCAATGTTCTACAGATCTTACATTTCATCTCTGCCAGTCAGTGACTGTTAAGTTTCAAGTGACTTATCTTAGTCGTGGGAGTCAATGCATTAAAAAGAATTACAACCTTTCTCCCATCTCCTTTCTTCTTTTATCTCTGCACAGAGGCAGAGATAAAATGATTAGAAGATCTGTACATTATACACCGTGCTATATTGCTATTCCTGTGTTAATTTAATCAAACTGCATATGTGGGTGTGTTTTTCATACTATTTGTGTAAAATGGCTTATACTGAGAGAACACTGAAGTCATTATTTGCAGAATTAAAACAGACACCATTTTCAAGTTGGGCGCATGAAACAAAATGGGCTTACAAAGATAGGAGATTGACACTATATTTACAAATTAAAGTAGTGGAAGGAGAAAGACAAAATAGGAAATTTCAATTTTCATGGTGTAAGAAATATTCTTGGCTAACAGGGTGCTCTGAGACGAATACGTTATATTGTTGTACTTGTATTGTGTTTGGAGTGAAAATGAGTGGCCATCATGTTCTTGAAGGATGCGTGTCAAAACATTTTGATAGAAAAACCAAGAAACATCTGCTATATGAAAGGATACAAAGTAAGCACATTTTTTTCAGCCTGTCCACTATTTAAACTTTAGCTTTGCCACTGCTGACATCTTTTCATATATCATTACAGCTACACAAGTACGATTGGATGCTCCACACGCTCACAGGGGACCTATGCAGATGTACATGACCATTGGTTCGGAATTCGCACCTGGCCTTGTATAGGAGCAGTAAGAAAGATCCTCTACTGCTTCGTTGCTGGGCAACATATTGAGCCACACAAGTCGAAGGCAACATCCAAAAACGTGAGACAAGACCATGGAGACAGCGAGATTCTCATGGATGAGACTGGAGCAATAATCCTGGAACCTTAATTACAATGATGTACCGAAGTACACATGATTTTTCCGTGCAGGAATTCTGCGTTACCATCTGATGAAGGAGAGTAGAATGGGGAAAAATTCTTTGCGGCACTGAGACTCGAATTCAGGTTTACAGCTCTGCGTGCTGATGTTTTATCCACTAAGCCATACCAGATTCCAGTTCCAATGCTGGATTGAATATGATACGCGTAAGTAATCAGTGATTCAAGACGGCACTCATTCCGTCAGATCCTGGCCACTTAGTCACTCATAATGAGTGTACCTCTATACATAATGTGTTGGACATTGTGCTATTGTCACATTCTGTGACACAGTACATGGGGGTAGGCCACCAAAGGGAAACTGAGAGGTAGAACTTAAACTGAGAAGAATTCAAACAGGCATTGGAACTGGATTCCAGTGTGGCTTAGTGGACAAAGCCTCAGCACACAGAGCTACCCATCCTTCATCACCTGGAACCTTAACCTGATAACAAGCGTAAATAACTAAAAAAAGAAACGTACCTATTAATCCAGGCAAATATAACAATCTGTCTTTCGGAAAATTGATATGGCAAACTGAAGAGTGGAAATGTGGGACGATAATCGTTATAATGTATGGGCATTCAGCATACAATGGTACTGACATGCTAAGTCAACAGTAAGTGGGCACACTTTTTTATTAATGCCCACGAGAATTAGTTACTTAGTGGGGTTTAGAAAGGGCACGTCAGCAACTATGGCTATTTGCGCCCTTATCTAAAGTCCTTCACAAAACAGAAACACAATAAAATAATCAGAAAGCTTAAAAGAACTAAAACGCGCTGTCACAATTAAAACAAGATAAACAAATGCAGTTCCAACAAGGTGATCCATAACAATCATAAAAGTGAGCAGTTCTCCGACCCTAGCTAGTATTTAAAAAGAAACAATAAAAAGAATAAAATAAATACCACCAGAAATAAATTACCAGGTGCATTTATAGAATGCTCGGATGTAAATGGTCCGAATGTCAAGTTTGTTAAAAACACGTATTAAATAACAAATGTAACCTACAGATGTAAAGGGTCCAGAAGATAAGTAAAACGGATCAATATAAAACACAATTACCCTGTCAAGTCCTGTATTCGATAAAAAAACTCAGAACTGCATTTATACAATTAAAATCATTTCCAGGAGGGTCACGTAGAGACAGATGAATTCCATATTGCCGACGGACACACTCATTTTTTCTATACTGTAATAAAACATGGTATATATCACACTCCAGCTGAGGCTCGCCACGTAGGAGATGGCCATGTGTCAGACGACAGTGGCCAATCCTCAACTGGGTTTGTAAAACCTCTTTGTGTCATGATGTTCTTGCAGACGAATCCCAAACTCGAATAGTATTCTTTATTCTTCGAAATTTGTTTCCCTCTTGTGCAGACCATTTTCCCTTCCCATTGCCACCATATTGTATGTTTCAGGTAATTTTGAATATCTTGCCACCTCTCACGCCAATATATCTCACACTCATTCACAGCACTGTCCCTTGCTGAAACATTCATTGCCTGGTTATCTGGAATGCCAACATGATACAGAGTCCACACTATTCCAATCTCATAATCAGAGCTTAGGAGAGTGTGGAAAAGTTCCTGGGTTCTCAACACAAGTGGATTATCAGAATTCAAATGCTGCAGGGACTGAATGGCGCTTAAAGGGTCAGAGCAAATAAGGAATCTACCCCGGGGTTGTCTAATTAACATCAATAAAGCTCTAAAAGAAGCATACAGTTCTGTGGTAAAAACACTAGTGTACTGGCTCAATTTATATTTAAATGTTTGTCCATTTCCAACAAAGGAACAACCAACACAATCATATACTTGAGATCCGTCAGTAAAACTATGGATAATTTGGATATGATAAAAGTTTACTAAAACTAAGCCTATAAACAAAAGCTGGTGTAAAATTTTTAAAACTTAGGCTCAGACTTACATCAAACATGGGACGTCGCATAATCCACGGAGGAGTCGTCGTATATTACAGTGTGCGAACTGTTGGCAGGCGGATGTGGACATCAGAGAGCAATTCACGAAACTGCACACGAAGTCTCCGTGGATTTTCACTGCATTGGCAGTAAAGAGACAGATGGTAAAAGGAGTCGTAAGAATTGTACACAACAACACATTACGTCGCAGATAAAATAATGGTTCTCAGGCTTCGCAATACAGGCTCTCTATCTCCAAATCGTTCGGAAGGCCCCTGTAGCAAGTCGTATTCCATGATGATGGATAGTGTTTAAGAGATGTAACTTCGATTTATTTGCTGATAAAACAGCCATAATCCAGCTTTGACCAGATAAGAGAATGTTAAAGATGTAAAGTACTATGCGGTCAGCTCTCCAGTGAACCTCTGACAAAAGGCGTAAAATATTTAACGATTTTTAACAACATCTCAAGTCACTTATATGCGCCTCCCACGTTAATCTATATTCAAAGATAAGGCCCAAAAACCTCGCAGTGTCTGTATATTGCAAATCCACTCCTTTAAGATGCAGTTCAAGATGTGGATGCAGTCCACGATCGTTATAGAAGTGGACACACTGCATTTTTAGAGTAGAGAATTTAAAGCCATTGCGAACAGCACATTCTCATAGCACACTGATGATTAGCTGCAAGTGTCGACCGATGGATGGGAGATATCGGGAGCTGTAATATAAGATGAAATCATCAACGTCAACAGAGAAGATACTCGGTCACCCACACAGTGGGCAATTCCACTATTCACAATGCGGAAAAGAAGATCGCTTAATACAGAACCCTGCGGAATGGCGTTTTCTTAAAGATGTTCGTTAGAAAGTGTGGTGCATACTAGAACTCGGAAATACTGCTCTGCCATGAACTTCGCAATAGACGATGGGAGACTGGCACGAAGTCCCCAATCATGCAAAATTCCATAACGCAATTTCGTATCGTAAGCTTTATCTAGAACAAAGAAGACCACCACAAGATGCTCCTTCTTGAGGAAAGCATCTCTAATGGTGGTCTCCAGCTGAACAAGATGATCTACGGCAGATCTGTGCTTACGAAAACCACACTGGATTTTAGATAATCGGTTTTCCAATTCTGGTACCCACATCAGGCGTTTCCTTATCATCTTTTCCATAACCTTGCATACGCAAGTGATGCGACAAATTGGCCTATAACTGCCAGGTAAAGAAGGACTCTTTCCCCGTTTTTGGACTGGGATTGCAATGGCGGAATGCCAAGCAGATGGAAATACACCCTCAGTCCAGATTCTGTTGTATATTGACGGAAGAAAGATTTTTCCAGCTGGCGGAAGATGGGGAAGGGTGCGGTTATGTATATTATCAGGATGTGTCTAGTGCCACCTGCAGCTTCTCGGATGTGAACGGTGCATTGTAGTCTGCAGTGTTATAACATTGAAAATTTAGGGTCCGTTTTTCTGCAGCAACTTTGATTTTTAGGAATTCCGAGTTATATTTCCTTGAGCTGCTTATTTGTCCAAAAGTGGTAGCAAATATTTCAGCAATTTCTATGGGACTGGTGGTCGTTACTCCATTGTTCAGAAGGCCCAGAATTACATAACTACGTTTCCCCATTATTCGACGGACTTCGTCACATACGATGTTAGCTGGAACGTTATTTTTCAATGAACTGACGTAGTTTGTCCAGGACGTCTTCTTAGCATCGCACACAGTGTGACGACCATTGGCTTGAAGATGTTTAAACTGGACAAAATATTCTTCGGGTTGGATGGTGCTCAAATTGGCGTAAGGCACATTTGCGATCTTGGATTGAATCTCTGCAGACATCCGTCCACCAAGGGACAGAGAAGCATTATGGCTGGCAGGACGACCGGGGGATAGAAATGTTCTACTACGGAGTCCACACTTCCATATCCATTCTCATCGAAAGATATGGACTCTGAAAATCCGACCCTGTCTTCCTTTTTAATAACACAGTTTGGAGAGAGAGATTCCGCAGGATGTAAAGTGGACATACACATTCGAAAGGGGTACTGGTCACTACCATGCAGGAATGACATAACATTCGAAATGCGTGGAGAAACTGGGCTACAAATGGAGATATCTCTATCATGGAATAAGGACCGTAAGCAAAGGAAAGGTGTGTTTCTTCCCCTGAATTCGGAGTAATGAGATTTAGACGGGTACTTACCTCTGCTATTTTATTTCCTCTGTCATCATCGGAATTTGAGCCCCAAGAGTGGTGCGATGCATTGAAATCCTCCACTACCAGATATGGAGCAGGTACCTGCAACAGAGTATGTTAAATTTCACTTACAGTTAAAGGAGTATCTGGGGGCATATACATACAGACTATCGAAAACTGAATGCTAGGGAGAGTTATTGTTGCGGCTATGCATTGATGAGGAATGGTAACATTGATGACAGAGCAAAAGTTCCTTGGGCGGAGTAGGAGGGCACAACCTCGTTAGCACGAATTCCGGAAAGGTGATCGTATTGGAGAATGTATGTAGTATCCCGAGATACTCAGGCAGATTTCGTGCCAGAGGTGTAGACATAAAATAGGAGGCTTCTCAGCATAGATAAATTGTTGTAGTTCTGCATATCTGCTGCGTACACCTTTCACATTCCAATGTACAATACGAGTCATCTCAAGGTGCTAAACCATGTTGGTGGCGTCACAGGTGATCTTCTCTTCTTATCTTATCTATGCTTTGGTGCCTCTGACTGCGACTGCTTAGCCCTCGACCGTAGGGACTCACTCGCAGATCGTTGCACACCTGATCGTGATCTTGATCGAGGACGGGATCGAGAGCGTGATCTCGACCCGTCACCCGAACAAGGAGTGCGACGTCGCGGCGATCTACCAGGCCTTGAATATTTGTCTGTCGTCACGGTAGTGATCTACTCGAATGTAACGCCTGATATCAAGGCCACACGTGTCGTCTGACTCAGCAGTCTGAGTGGCAACGTCCACATACGTCTGGGTTGCACTCTCAATACTTTCCCAAGTATACTAGCGAGAGGTGGCGTTTGCATGGATGCATGAATTGCCTCAGTTGCCTTCAGCAATACTGTTGCATAGGACTTTTCTGTCGCCTGTTTTTTATTTTTCTGAAATACGCATACGCGCCTCGAAAAACGTAATATTTTCCCGAACTCGGAGATCTTGAATATCCTTCTCTACCCTATACTTCGGGCAAATTTTAGAATTAGTGGCGTGGTCCCCAGAAAAATTCACACAGTGCTCGGTGCCAACTCATGGGGAATCCCTATGGTCAACTCCGCCGCACTCTGCACATATGATGTTGTTAGTGCAATGCTTTTGCGTATGTCCGAACCATTGGCACCTAAAGCACTGCATTGGGTTCGGCACATACGCACGAACAGGGACACGCTCGTACCCGACAAGAATGTATTCTGGTAGGACAGGCTTTTTGAAGGTCAAAAAGATAGTGCTCAGGGGAACAGTCCGTCTCGCTTACGTAATAAACAGTAAGCCTTGGAGATGGCCTGCTAGGCCAGTTCCAGTTGGATTTCTTCATCAGACATATCGTCCAGAGAAACCGTATCTACTCCCCGCGTGGTGTTCAAAGAGGCGTGCCATTCGATTTTAATAGGGTAAGACCCTAGCAACTTCGCTTTAACAGTGTCTCACTCTGTTTTGGAGATATAGTCTCGATGAGGAGACTACCGTTGCGTAGTCGAGTTGCATTTTTGACCTTCCCAATGAGTCCATCGAGTGCGCATCTCACGTAAAATTGACTGATGTTCTTCATAGTCTTTTTTGTTCCATCCAATGTGATACTAGTAAACTCTGGAGGCGGGACTTTAACTGTTACTTTCTCAGGGTCCAAGTCCATTGGAATGTTCGTCATATTACCACCAGTCGTGTTTATTGCTATCTCTGTTTTTTGTGATGGTTTTCTGAGGGAGGGGGAGAAGTGCTCGAGGACATAATGAACTGGCCCCCCCCTACGGAACCGTCGGTATCAGCCTGCCACGGGGGGGGGGGCGTAAGAAAAGACATCTAAAAAATTCTTCACGGTCTGTGCTGGCTATGAGGACCCCCACAGAGACCGATCCCAAGCAATCCACTTCACGCAAGTTACCCTTCAAACTGGTCATTATGCACCTAATGGCAAGTCTTACACCAGAGGCGCGTCACAGTTTTATGTCCCTACCACGGGAATAACTGCCCTTGGCTCCCCACTCTACACAACCGCCAGACTACTTGTCTAACTCCGACCCACCCACCAAAGCTGGAGCAATCCGAGACCGTATGCAGCTTCAGGGGACTTGTGGTTGATTACACTGTGACACCCATAAGCCAGTGGTAACACTTCGAAGTGATATATCCATCCCGGCGAGCAGAGTTGGTCACCAGGGCATCTAAATTGCCCCAGGCCCCCATTGGGGCTCCACAAGAATGTACGTGACCTCTGGTCCAGGCTCGGCAACTAAACTTGCATATAGGGGCAGTATGAAGGGTACACTATTGCTTCGTTGCTGGGCGCCCTGTCGAGCCACACAATTCAGAAGTTTCGCTCGATAGATCCCTGCTGGTGAGACGAGAGTTATAAGCCTACGAAACTTAACCTAATAATGAATATAAGTACCGAGGAAGAAATATGAGGCCTAACCAGGCATTCACAGGAAATTCCGTCATGTAGGCTGACGTGGCAAGTCTATACAGCAGGGATGGAAAAGTGAAAATGGCTGTGATGATGTGGTGGGTGTTCCACATGCAATGGTGGCCGGTGGTGAGAAATAGTGATGAAAAAGACGGGAGAACGAAAAGGGCTGGATGGTGATAATACAATAAGTGTGCAGAAAGGAATGCACGTGAACTACCATTGCATCCCCTGGTCACCAACTTGGAGGAACTCACCTCGACTGGCCCACCAGAATAAAATGGTATCCATGACACAGAAGAAACTTGTGACAATGAAGAATGTATCGCACACCTCTGTGACTAATATCACTTCTGTACAAATAACGCGAAACCTAGTGAATGGATTTACAGCGACAGCAACTGGAACACTAACTTCATCCCCTAAATCAGTCATTGTTTATTTTAAAAAAATGGTTGCATAGTGTTGTATATTCAATAAGTATTCTGACAGAAGAAATTAGCAAAGGTTTGTCGAATGATTGACGTTTCTCAGGATATTACTTAGCATAGAATTATTACAGCGCACTGTATTTCTTTTATATTTACCACATACTAAGATCATATAAGCTTTTTCATCATTCGTAAATACCATGTCAATGTACAAAATCCAAGATGAATTTCCTTTATGAAATACTACACAAGACTTGAGGGCTGTATGTTATCCATTAGCAACGAAACACCAACACAAGAAGAATCTAGATAGCTTATTAAATAGGCTACTGTATATGGCAAATAGCAGATTCACAATTTGGAGACGAGTTTGACTAAGCTTAGTTCTCGAGGGCCAGATTGTGTGCGCTATAAATGCGATGACTGTCCAGTCTGAAAAGTAACCTGGATGACATTTATGAATCCGATGCTGACAAGTGGGCCACACAGCCTCAGCCCTGACAACCAGGGCCCAACTTCAAACGATAATAGGGCCCAGAGCATCAAGACCTTCTTTTATCAACATTACATCATCCCAACCTGTTTTTAATTACTTCAAGATGTGTTGGTGAAATGACGGGGAGAGGGGAGTACTCTTAAAGAATCCTCTGGAACATCTGTTTAGACCAACATAAATTCCACCATGACCAGCTTGGGATCGAATCCAGACCAACCCACTAGCACTTGAGCCATAGTGGAGACATGTGGAGATACCATATCTTAACATAAAACAGATATTTCCATTAAGTTTGTTTTGTAAAAGAACGTCTTCATTACCATCTTACAGACTGCCAGCAGTATGTAAGCGTAACAAGGATCACTGGCATTCTCATATTATCTAGATTAATTGTGATAAACATATTGTTCTGTTTAAAAGACATTTTTCGGAACCATAACTAAAAGTAAATATTTCAATGCTAGACATGCATGTCAAAACTGTTTTTGGTTAAGAAACATATATAAATTAAGTGAATTTGCTTCAACAACTATTTTATTGACTAACTATATGAAAGAATGAACAATGAAATGTACCTAATTATAAAAATTTAGCATACACTTGGGTTCAGTGTTGCCAACTCAGAATTTCATTTACAGCTGCACAAGCTTACAAAACTCGCTAAACTGTAATTTGAAAACTCCAGATTTTTCTTTACACATCACTTCCAAATTTTAAATACAAACTATACAGTTTTACGAACTGGAGAATTTTATATAGACTAAATGTGAACTAAATTATGGAAAGTGTGTATCACTTTGTAGGCTCTATGTTCTGTGGAAAATCGTCTTCATCCTCGTACAGTTTTACGTGGCATGTTTCTTAAAAATTGAATGAAGTAAATGTAGAATATATTGGACACTTAGGAAATAATCACATTCACAATCACACCAGTCGGTTCGAAATCTGATTTCACACTGAGCTGGAAATGTGCCTGCTAGCAATAAGTCTGATTTTAAGTTTTAAGTATGTCCGTGTTACATAAACTACATTGCGGAATGATAAATTAAATAATATTGTACCATAAATGAAAATAATAATTCAGTTCATTATCTATTCTTTATGATTAAATACTGTCTTACATCAATTTATTTACAAAAACAATGCATACATTAGATTGAGTTTAATGGATGCTGCATACATTATTTGTACAATAATGGATGAGGCAGCAAATGAACGTGGTTGTACCAAATCCAGTTAACATAAACCGTTGATATTTTATACTCGCACAATAAAAAAAGTGTGATAATATCATACTAAACTCTGGTTTATGATTAACTAACATAGTTGTCCGCAAGTACATATCAAAGCAATTATTGTAACATCTTTGCAGAAAAAAAAACTTAAAAATATGATCTTCGTCTGTCGGAATCATAAAAAAATGCCAAATAAATAGGTAGCCACTCACGGTAAAATTCTGTAGCTGACCGTTGTCCTGAAAACACCAGATTTAGCTACAAAACCGCTGATTTGGCAACACTGCTCGGGTTTGAATTGGGGAACTTTCAATCTGTAGTGTAATAATCCACTACTGAGCTATACCACTTTCTAAAGAATAATGTCTGACTAATAAAATGAGGGGGGAAAACAGCACTGGAGAAGTTTTTGGAATTATCTACTGCATATAGCCCACAAGCACAGATGAACAGCTGGCTAAAAGACAGTTACAACACATGTTAAAAGTGATTATTTTGTTCGTAGGTTGCTACACTCGACTTGTGCCTAGTTTCGCAAACACCGCTACGCACGGAATAAAATGCCATTTTCAACACTTGCATCGTAAATAACTACAGTAAAGCCTCAATAAGACGTGCCCGCTTATTACGCTATCCCGTGTAATACGCTTTTTTTGTCCGGTCCCTGCATATTTCATATATAACGCCTTTATAAAATACCCCTCTTTGTTGCACTCAAGTCCTGCATAATACGCTGTTTTTTGTGGAATATTTTCGATGTAATTTTCAGCAATGTACTGTAACAGAAATGAAACATCTTGGTCATGGAACTCACTGGTCCATTAACCTGAAAAGTATTGGTATTCGACCCTTTACCTGCGCATTTAAACCTTCATACTTCACCCTCTTGTTACGCTCTCTTATTCTACTTACCTGCGTGTTAAAGCCTACATACTGTTACAATGCCTCACCCCCTTGCTAACCCTCTCTCTCAAACAACATTCCTCACTTGGCCGTAATAAAATTCTGGAAATTTTTGCTGGACAGTTTGTTACCCTTTTGTATATTGAAGTGTCTGTGAATGTGATTACAATGAGTGTTAAACGAAAAGCCCTTTCTGTGTCGGAAAGATTTGAAATCTTACGAAAGTACGATGAGAACAGTACTCTTACTCAGAAACAACTCTCTGATTCATTAGGAATCTCATCATCGGCATTAAGGACGATAATAAAAAATGGCAACTCAATCACTAAAGCTGCAAAGTCGGGAGGATGTAATCGCAGAAACTGTAGTGCGGTAAACATGAGGACTTGGAGAACACGCACACGGCAAACAACTATAAATGGCTTTCTTTTTTTCATAAGAATTATGTACAGTACATATTGTAAATGTCTTTGACGTACAGTTCAGTAATTACATAATGAAGTAATACTGTATTACCTTTCATGAATCATGTATTTCAATAAAGAAAAATGCTAATAGATATGGTATATAAGTCAAAATTACTATACTCGCCTAATACGCAGTCCCGGTTAATACGCATTTTACACCTGGTAACTTGAACAGCGTCTTATCGGGGTTTTACTGTATTGTGGTGAAAACACATCTTGCTATAATTCTCATAAACCTTGTGTATGTTAAATGCGTGAGCCTAAATCTAGTCTTTAATTTAGAAGTACGAGCATATAGATAACATCAATCATTAAGCGATATTTAAGATGGTAATATTATGCATCGAAATCTATTGCCTATAGGAAGATTTCATAACTCTACAAAAATACTGCAACCAAGCCACTGGTTCTAAAAGGGTGAATGTCAAAAATGTTAGTTTTGAGATAAATGGGTTTGAAATTTGGTTATATTGTACAATGAACCTATGACATTGGCTTGTGAATGCTCTGTACCTTCCACATTAACTGCAGCAGACATTGGCCCTTTTAGTATATGGAAGAACAGACCGAGATAAGCTCGAAAGTTTATATAACTCAAAAGTGCAAAAAATTGACATTGGCCCTTTTAGAACCAAGCCACAGAATCTATCACTGGAAGAATAATGTTCAAAACTTGAACAAAACATTATGTATGAAGTTTCCGATAAGCTAGTTATAATCTTAAGTATTGAGTAAATTAAACAGTCTGTGCTTATCTAGTATTACATTTATAGCATTAACGTTTTCAGTACGTGTGTACCATTTTCAAATGTGAATACCTGTTACATTTAAATAGGTCTGCTTAACTTGGAATTGGAACATTCATGAACATCACTGATGCTGTTAATAAACTACATAAAAACACAATTTGAGGATGAAATAGATAAAAATATATATGTTAACAATAGTTCACGTGATCACTTCGATGACATGTTGTTAGAGTAGTGTTCTCTTAATGTGGATCATCGTGGTTAAATATTATAAAATATCCAATAAAATGGTAAATGTTAAAATTAACTTGCACTGATAATCACTATAAAACACTGTAGTCATGTTGAGTTGTTTTGATGTTCATTTATGTTCATATATGCTATATGTTGCACTATTTCCCATTAGATACGTCGTACGTAATGTAGACTACTCTAACAACATGTCATCGAAGTGATCACGTGAACTATTGTTAACATATATATTTTTATCTATTTCATCCTCAAGTTGTGTTTTTATGTAGTTTATTAACAGCATCAATGATGTTCATGAATGTTCCAATTCCACAGTCAATCAGACCTATTTAAATGTAACAGGTATTCGCATTTGAAAATGGTACACTCGTACTGAAAACGTTAATGCTATAAATGTAATACTAGATAAGCACAGACTGTTTAATTTACTCAATACTTAAGATTGAACAAAACAGCCATATTATCACACTGTAAATTTAGGCTATTCTGCAGCAAAGAAATAAACAATAAATAGCATGCACGTAGTTTTACTGTTCACACTGTAAACCAAAATTCGCTCTAACCATAGCTGTGCTGAGAAGATTTCTGTGACGAACAGAATATAAGTTAAACTCTGGAAAGAAGTGCCTGGACATCCAATGACCGCCACTCACCTCGGCTTCACACTTCACCACGGGAAAATTACTGGGCAATATAATTTCTTCAAATTTTATCTCTGATGTGTGATCATAGCTGTCGTCCACGCATTCCTCTTTTATCTTAGTCACTTGCAGATCCAATAAATTCCCTTCCTGCGGAACAAAGAGGAATAGTGAATTAGTAATATATTACAATATGAAAGAAGCTGACCACAGCTATTACAGCTGGGTATGCATGCCAGTCCATCAATACTACTTGCACCACAGGATGAAAATTATGGAAATAATTGAAGGAAAATGGATAACAGATTTTAAAAGCAGCATATGTCAGAGAAAAAAGTAATACTTCATTTAAGAGCGTGAATAAAACAGAACCAAATCTGTACTGGAATCCAATTCACATTAGACCTCTATAACTCAAAATATTTTCTGTACAGTGACTGAAATGTTTTCTTATTCGATTTTGATATTTTATTGTTGCACTCAGCATTACACCAAAGGCAATTTTATAAAATATCCCAACCTGAGTTATTGGTGCTCAACTACAATGGAAGAAATACGACTAATTTCTTTCACATTATTACACCCTTCTCCGGGCAACCTACTTTTGTAACGTTGATGGGCAAGAAGGGTCTGTCGGACCCACATGCCATTTTAATACATTGACAGAAGAAAATAATTTTCTTATACACAATATTAATCTTCTCTAATAATGATATTATTATAGTGACCAATGTATCCATGATAATATACATAAATGATATAATTTAATAGGTTTTTCATGCAATAAAATAAACATGTTTAGTGTATGATCTACAATTTCTTTACTTTCATCGTAAAACTCACACACATTTACACAAATTTTAGATTGTCTCATTTCTAGCACACACACACTCCCACACGTCATTACTCTCACACACACGTCATCACTCTCACGTGCTCACACGTTATCACCCACACTCTCACATCATCACTCTCACACTTACACGTCATTACTCTCACAAACTCACACATCACTCTCAAACTCACACGTCATCACTCATCATCATTCTTACAGTTTTTACACACACAGGTCACTTCACTGTGCTCATTACACACAGATTGGCCACAATTGTCACAACTTTGTTTTTGTTTGCGACTTTTTTCATACTGGTACATATGGCACCTTTTAGTGCTCTCCTGTGGTTGGGGCGCAGTTGATGTAGAGGCCTACTAGCTCTTGGCGTGAAAGGAGCAATGGTCATTACAGTTTTTTCTGAAGTCCTACTCTAGATCTTCTTTCAATTTGAGGTTGAATGAGACTTTCAGCAACAGCTACAAGGAACGACCTCCTATTGTTCTGTTTTCCAAGATTCCACGAAGGATGAAGGCTCATCCACACAACAAATGCAGTAATTCCACATACATCAAAAAGATTCATAAAAATGCAAATGGTCAGCGATTTTTACGTCTCTTGCACGCATATGCATTCACTAATGATTGAGTGTGTCAGTATCTCCTTTTGTGCTATTAGAGTGAAGAATAATTTGTGATTTCTTTTCTTCTTCCGAAATGGTTTGTGTGTGGTGCATTGCAGAAAGAACTACACTGCCTTTGGTTTTGGTACATTGAAACCAATGTTGCATATTTTGTAAATCCGAAGATGGATGAACACTCTGGCCGTCTTTTATTTGGCTGAAACTCAGGACAGATGAATATACATATTTTTTGTGTACTGTTCCAACTAAGGTGAGACCATTACCGAAGAGATTCTCAGCGAGTTATTTGTCAGTAAAGTAGTTATCGCAAGTTACATTTCTGTTTGTTCTTTGATAAGACAGTGTTTCTACAACCCTTCCACAGTTTTCTTTTCCGGTGTATGGCAGACCATTTAGGGGATAGAAGGTTTTGGAGTCACAAGCCCACCATACTCTCATGCGATATTTGTTAGGTTTTGATGGCATATATTGCTTGAAAGGACATCTACCACGGAATGGAATAATTTGCCCATCAACTGTTACATCAGTACAAGGATTATAGGCCTAATATTTTTCTAAATTCGAATTAACATTTTCCCAGACATCTATAACTAGGGCAAACTTATCCTTCTCATGGCAAATGGATCTTGCTGTTTTGTCATCAAAGCAAGTAAACACTAGCAAGGATTTGAATCTCTTGAGACCCATGGTCGCTCTAAATACTGGAACACCATACAAGCTGCTCCATGGAATGTCATAATTAGTCTAATTTGCTTTGAGGTGTCCTGCAGTTACTAGTAGACCGAAAAATGGCTGCAATTCAGTGTCGCTACAACACTTCCACGGGTGTGCAACATTTCTTTCTAAATACAGCCGCTCAGCCTTTTGATTATTTATCTATGTCACTTATAACTGAATCAGTATAAAGATTGAAGGCATCAATAGATTTCCCAGGTGAAAGAGTGACTTTATTTATTGGCCCTTTGATAATATTGTGAGCCCTAGCTCGGCATGTCGGAAAAGGCTGAGAGTTCCACGTGGTGCCATCTTTACCAAAGAAATTAGCAGTTTGAACAAATGCTTCCCTCCCATATCCTGGTTCTAGACGGTCGAAACTAACCTCTTGTGGATCACATTGGTGATAATTGCTTTTCTCATTGATAGATAGATCCTCATCGTGATGAGTTTCAGGGTCATATGGTGGCTCTAAATGATGATTACTAACTTCTGATGCTTCACTCTGATGATCAGATTTGCTATTATCAGCGTTATCGTCTGGCTCGTAGCTAGAATAGTCTTTTCTTAGGTCAGGTTCTCTAAGCAAATCCTGAATGGATTCTTCACACAAGTACTTACACTGAGTCTGTCAGCATATTTGACCTAATTACAACTCTTCAGTAATAACAGCATAACTAAGATGCATTCAAATATACTGTAACATCTAAAGACCGTACCTTTGTTTCTTTGACTTTCTTCGGCTCTTCCATAATAATTACTCCTATATAAAAATAAAGTAAAGGTGAGAGATTGTCACTCTTTCTATTATAAACTACACCGTATTATGGCTAGCATAACTTCACACTGACTTATTTATATTTATTATAATGCATAATTGGTCCATTTTTTTAAATGACATTGTTGTTGAACTTCGGAAATAATTTTGCCGTCAGATTATCACTGAATGGTTTGAAAGAGTGAAACCTCGTTACGAAGTGAGAAAAACCAGTAAAATATACTATGATCCAATAGACCTTGCATGCCTGGTTAACACTTTAAAGAAGTAAAAGTGTTCTAGAACATTTGTGCAAAATACTAAAATATTTTCCTTCTTCCTAACTATAAAAAACACAAAAATTAACAAAGTCATGAAATTTCAAGTAGGTAGAAATTATAGTTTTAATTTTATTCACAAAAATAATAGTGCCAGGGCCCAACGGACCCTGGTTGCCCGGAGAAGGGTTAATTAAGGTGCAGTGCATTTCATTATAAACTGTGGTATAGGCGTCTCTAATCTATGCCTTCAATTATTCACTGTCCTCTCTAATAAGGGACGTACATAATGTCTTATAAAATCCAATGACAAGATATTCACTGGTGACATACCAAACAATCTTAGAAACCAATTCAGAGTGCATCTGTGCTTGTAACCTTCCATCGGTTACAACCAGAGAATTTTCAGAATTCAGTAAGAGTGAAGGAAATGAAATAGATATCAGTTTTTAGAATATAAAATAGAGATAATTATTTATAATAGCGATGCCACGTTAAGGTACAAACGTATTTATGTACTTGGATTCTATTCAAGTCATATGTACCGTAGAGAACAGAAAAACTGAGTCCTGACACCAATTTCGCATAGAAATAAGGGTGAAAGCTGCTGTGAAAGTGTGGGCAGCGGAGAGGTGTGGACAAATGGGATCAGTGCATCGAGGTGGAAGAGGTAGGCAGCAGTGAGAGGGGCAGTACATACTTCTTATTTCCGTGTGTTTTCTTACTGGTCATGGAAAATAAGAGTTTTCGTAAAGTCGAGTCAGTGACAGGTTAGGTTAGGTTAGGTTACCACTTGTTATTAATGGAGAAAAATCCGCTCCGAGGCCAAGGATCGAATCTGGGAACTAAGTTCAACTCACTCGGTGCTCTACCCACTGAGCTACGCCGAAGTTCAACGCACTGCATTGGATCGAATCTTTCTCGTTTGGTTCTTTTTCCGGGTTAGTTTAGGCTTTTGCTATGCCTTGTAACATACTCACGATTTATTGTGTAAGAATGTCCCCTTTCCTCCAAAACAACAAAAACCTGAACTACAGGTTAGGTTAGGTAAGGTAAGTTTAGGCTTTTACTATGCGTTGCATATATCCTTAATATTAGCTAAAAATGTGCACTTTCTCCCATACTATAAGCGAAAATTAATCTAAGAAAGCTTCGATTAGGTGCTTAGATTGAACTTCGGTGTGGCTCAGTGGTTAGAGCTCCCAGTGCGTAGAACTGGAGGTCCCGGGCTCGATCCTTGGAGCAGCAACGAATTTTTATCTATTAATAACAAATTTATGGTGGCAACCATAACAGATAATTCTGTAGGACTAAAAAATACATAGATTATTCGCCTAACTGTACACACGCTTATAACCTACTGTGGGGTCCTGGCTGCCAAGTCACTCGAATGAGTGAGCTCCTGTGTGTGTGTGAGAGAGAGAGAGAGGGAGGGGAGGGGATGGGGGAGGGGAGAGGGAGATAGAGAGGGAGAGAGGGGGAGAGGGGGAGAAGGAGAGGGAGAGGAAGAGAGAGAGAGTGGGGGGGGGTGTATCATATCATGCATATGGGAAAATATGAAGATTTTTCATGATGATAGTCACAATAATAAAAACACTGAAGAAGACACACTGTAATGAAATATTATAGATTATATGATTATATAGTAGTGAATTATGGATAATGACACAGGATGATAGATCAAGTTAGCAAGCAGAAAATATGAGAATTTTGCTACACAGCAGATTATACATTATGTCTGTTTTATTACTCCAGAATAAATTACTTATAGTTCTGTCATTTACACTTGTATTATAATATATGTTCAGGTTTTTTTTTTTTTTTCGAGTGTCTCATTTCACTCCCACAATAGCCAATTAAAACATTGCTCAGACGTGGATTAGTCACGCGTAACGAGCTCAAAAGAGTACACAAACCCTCTGATTTTACCTATCTGCTCTGATGATGAAAACTGTAGTTCCGAAACGTTAGAAATGTCAAGTTCCAGGTCAAGGTAGAATACACAAAAGTCTAATTCTAATGGGATTATACATTGTTACAGAGAAAGAACGCATTGGGAAAAAATTAAATATTAATAGCCTACAAGACACAGCTATGAATGAATGCAGGAACTCCTGGTAGAATGAATGCCTAAAGATCGACTTACAGACCAGAAGGAAGAAGGAATCGAGTATGTAGAAAGAAACGCTGGTGTGAACAGCCACTTGAGGTGTCACATGCTAATAGACTTAATACTCGTACTAAAGAAGAAGAAGAAGAAGAAGAAACACTAATTCTGCTGATCATAATTCGAATTTAAGTTAACTTGTGTATGGTAAGCAATGTGAAAAAAAAGAGGTTTAGAATGAGATGGCTCACGCAATCACAGAAATTCATCTCGGTTTGCTAAAAAAGCTATTACACAAGAGAGATAAATGCCCGTTCACATGTATTTGACAATCACGCATAGGCTTACCAAGTTTCGTCTGTGAAAATTAGGGACACAAACATTACTGACAATTTTATTGCACTGATTATTTCCACCTTTCAATCCACGCATTCAAAAAAAAAAAAAAAAACATACCCACGCACAAACCCCCACTCCTCATATCATATGTAAAAAAAATTACAAAATCTTACCAAAATGACCACAAAACTAGTTGAAAAATAGTGTACATTTGTGATAAAAGAATTGTTAACTCGTTGAAAACCAGGAACCCATCATTTTTATGTAATTAATAACCTAATATAAACTACCCTAACTTAATGTAACCAGAACTGACCGGAACTAAACTAAACTACCCATACAAAAGATTCCAGCTACTCTTCTGGGAAGAAAACAGAGACGTTTATGTGATTTATCATCAGAGCTATCAGTTCTTATCACACTTCAGGGACTGCGGTATTATACAGGTCTTTGTTGTTGTTCTTGTTGATATCTAGGGTCCACATCATAGAAGTCGACGTAATTTTTTTTTTTTTCATTTTTTCGCTGAAACCAATGAATGACGCATCAAGTGGAACAAAGTGGACATAATACTGAAGTGCATAAGATAAGCTCAGAGGACAGGTGATACAGAAGTACGCTATAGGCTGTGATCAAACCTGCCCTAACTTGTGTATTATGGTTATTGCAACCGTCACTCTGTTGACACATCAATGAGAATTAAATTTCTGCCTTGAACATTCGTACTATATAGATTAATTTCTCCATTTCGTCACATTTTGGAAACATGCCTGTATGAGACTGTGGGATCCAGAGTAAATCCGACAATAGTTAGTTAGTTAGTTAGTTAGTTAGTGGGGTTTAAAAAGGGGCGCGTCAGCATCTATGGCTATTTGCGCCCTTATCTAAACTTCTTTACAGAACAGAGACTATACAATAATCAGAATGCTTAAAGAACTAAAAAACGTTGTCACGATTAAAACGAGGTATACAAATGCAGTTTCAACAGGGTGATGCATAAAACATTATAAAAATCTGACCTTAACTAGTATTTAAAAAGAGACAAAATAACAATACAAATGCTACCATAAATAAGTTATCTGGCGTATTTCTAAAATACTCGGATGTAAAATGTCCGAAAGTCAAGTTTGTTAAAAAACTTATATAGTAAATAACAAGTGTAACCTCCGGATGTAAAGGGTCCGGAGGATAATTAAAATGGGTCAGAAACTAAATTACCCTGTCAAGTCCAGTACTCGATAAAAATCTCAGGACTGCATTTGTACAATTAAAATCATTTCCAAGAGCGTCACAAAGAGTCGGCCGAATTCCATATTGCCGACAGACACGGTCATATTTTCTACAATGTAATAAAAAATGTTCCACCTTAAGTGGAACATGGCATAGATCACACTCCGGCTGAAGCTCACCACGTAGCAGATGGCCATGTGTCAGATAACAGTGGCCAATCCTCAACCGGGTGAGTAAAACTTCTTCGTGTCGTGACACTCTTGTGGACGAATCCCAAACTCGAACAGTATTCTTTATCCTTCGTAATTTGTTTTCCTCTTGTGCAGACCATTCTCCTTCCCATTGCCACCATATTCTACATTTCAAATAATTTTGCAAGTCTTGCCACCTCTCGCGCCAATATACCAGAGTGCCATTCGTGGCACCATCTTTGGCTGCAGCATCTGCGGCCTCATTCCCACGAATTCCGACATGGCCAGGAATCCACACTACTCCAATCTCGCAGTCGGAGCAGATTAGATATCTGCCCCGAGGTTCTCGAATTAAAAACAATAAAACTCTGTAAAAAGCATATAATTCTGCAGTAAAAACACTGGTATATTCGGTCAATTTATATTTAAATATCTGTCCATTTGCAACGAAGGAGCAACCAACACAATCATTTACTCGGGATCCGTCAGTATAAACTAAAGAATAATTTGGATATCGGGATAAAAGTTCACTAAAACGAAGTCTATAAACAAAAGCTGGTGTAAAATTCTTAAAACTTTGGCTCAGGCTTACATCAAACATGGGGCGTTGCATTATCCACAGTGGAGTGGTGGTGTATTCTAGTGTGCGAACGGATGGTAGATCGACGTCGAGCTCAGAGAGCAGTTCACGGAATCGCACACCTGCTGGACGAGGTCTCCATGGATTTTCACTGTATCGGCCGTAAAGAGACGAATGATGGAAAGAGTCGAAAGAATTGTGCTCAGGCTGCAAGCGGAATTTAACCGCTTATGAGCACAACAGGACATTACGTCGTCGATACAGTGATGGTTCCCCCACTTCACAATACAGGCTCGCTATCCGACTCGTTCGGAAGGCACCTGTAGCGAGTCGTATCCCATGATGATGGTAGGGTCTAAGAAACGTAGCTTAGATTTATTTGCTGAGCCATTGATAAAAGAGCCATAATCCAGCTTTGAACGGATAAGAGAACGATATAGACGTAAAAGCACTATGCGGTCTGCACCCCAGCAAACCCCTGACAAAAGGCGTAAAATGTTTAAAGATTTTTCACAACGCCTTCTCAAATCATGGATATGCGCCTCCCTCGTTAATTTGTAATCAAAGATAAGGCCCAAAAACCTCGCAGTGTCTGTATATTGCAACTCCACTCCATTAAGACGCAGTTCAGGATGTGGATGGAGTCCACGTTGGTTGTAGAAGTGGACACACTGCGTCTTTTGAGTGGAGAATTTAAAGCCATTGCGAAGAGACCACTCCGATAGCACATTGATGACCAGTTGCAACTGTCGACCAATAGATGGGAGGTATCGGGAACTGTAATATAGACTGAAGTCATCAACGTACAAGAGAGAAGATACTCGGTTACCTACACAGTGGGCAATGCCATTGATCGCAATGCAGAAAAGAAGAACACTTAATACAGACCCCTGCGGAACGTCATTTTCTTGGAGATGTTCGTTAGAAAGTGTGGTGCCTACTCGAACTCGGAAATACCGCTCTGCCATGAACTTCGCAATAAACGTTGGCAGACTGCCACGAAGTCCCCAGTCATGCAGGGTTTGCAGAATTCCATAACGCCACGTGGTATCGTAAGCCTTTTCTAGATCAAAGACCGCCACAAGATGTTCCTTCTTGAGGAAAGCATCTCTAATGGCGGTCTCCAGCCGAACAAGATGGTCTGCGGCGGATCTGCGCTTGCGAAAACCACATTGGATGTTAGATAATCGGTTTCCCGATTCGAGTACCCACATCAGGCGTTTGCTTATCATCTTTTCCATAACCTTGCACACACAGCTGGTGAGACAGATTGGCCTGTAATTGCCAGGTAAAGAAGGGTCCTTTCCCGGTTTCTGGACTGGAATTACAATGGCAGAACGCCAAGCAGATGGAAATACACCCTCAGTCCAGATTCTATTGTACATAGACAGAAGAAAGGATTTTCCAGCTGGTGGAAGATGACGAAGCATGCGGTTATGGATGTTATCAGGGCCAGGGGAGGTGTCAGGGGATGTGTCTAGTGCCGCCTCCAGCTCCTCGGGTGTGAATGGTGCATTGTAGTCTTCAGTGTTGTCAGATTGAAAATTTAGGTTTCGTTTTTCTGCAGTATCTTTGATTTTCAGAAATTCCGGGTCATAATTATTTGAGCTGCTTATTTGTGAAAATGTGGTAGCAATTATTTCAGCAATGTCTATTGGACTGGTGGTCGTTACTCCATTGTTTAGAAGGCCCGGAATTACAGAACTACGTTTCCCCATTATTCGACGGACTTTGTCCCATATGGTGTTAGCTGGGACGTTGTGTTTCAATGAACTGACGTAATTTGTCCAGGACGTCTTCTTAGCATCGCACACAATGCGACGAGCTTTGGCTCGAAGACGTTTAAACTGGACAAAATATTCTTGGGTCGGATGGCGCTCAAATTGGCGTAAAGCACGTTTGCGGTCACGGATTGCATCTCTGCAGGCATCCGTCCACCAGGGGACAGAGAAGCGTTTTGGCCTGCAGGACGACCGGGGGATAGATAATTCCGCTGACTTTATAACCACATTTGAGAAATGGTCTACTACGGAGTCCACATTTTCATGTCCGTTATCATCGAATGATATGGACTCCGAAAATCCGACCCAGTCCGCCTTTTTAAGAACCCAGTTTGGAGATCGAGATTCCGCCGGACGTAAAGCGGACATACGCATTCGAATGGGATAGTGGTCACTACCATGTAGGTCGTGAATCACAGACCATTCGAAATGCGTGGACAAAACTGGGCTACAAATGGAGATATCTATCATGGAGTGTGCACCGTAAGCTAAGGAGAGATGTGTTGCTTCCCCTGAATTCAGGGTAACAAGATTTAGACGGGTACATACCTCTGCTATTTTATTTCCTCTGTCATCATCGGAATTTGAGCCCCATGAGTGGTGGGATGCATTAAAATCCCCCACTACCAGATATGGAGCAGGTACCTGCGAGAAAATGTCTTCAATGTCATGCACTGTGAAAGGTGTGTCTGGGGGTATATATACAGAGACTATTGAGAACTGGATGGAAGGTAGAGTGACTCGAGCGGCTATGCATTGATGTGGGCTGTTGATGTTGATAACAGAGGAAAAGATACTTTGGCGGAATAGGAGAGCACAACCTCCGTTGGCACGAATACCGGCAAGGTGATCATACCGGTGAACGTAGTATCCCGAGATACTTAGGGAGTTTTCGGGCCGAAGGTGTGTCTCCTGGAGACATAAAATAGCAGGGTTTTCATGATAGATCAATTGCTGTAGTTCTGTATATCAGCTGCGTACACCGTTCACATTCCACTGTACAATATCAGTCATCAAGAGGAGCTATATCATGTTGGTGGCTTAACAGGGGATCTTCTCTTCTTTTCCTTTCTATGGGAAGATGCTTTTGCCTGCGACTGCTTTGTCTTTGACTCCGGCGACTCACTTCCAGTTCGTCGCACTCCTGATCGCGATCTTGATCGAGGACGTGATCGAGAACGTGATCTCGACCTGCCACCCGAACTAGGAGTGCGACGTTCTGGTGTTCTACTAGGCCTATAATCCTTCTCTGTTGTCATAGCAATAATTTTCTTAGGGACGTAAGGCCTAATGTCAAGTCCACAAGTGTCGTCTGACTCAGCAGTCTGAGTAGCGGCGTCTACATATGTCTGGGTTGCGATCTCAATTCGCTTCCCAGGTATGTTTTTAAGAGGTGGCATTTGTGTGGTGGCATCGATTCCCTCTGTTGCTCTCTGCAGTACAGACGCATAGGACTTTTCAGTTGCCTTCTTTTCTTTATCTAAAATACGCTTACGTGCCTCAAAGAAGCTAATATTTTCCCGGACTCGAAGCTCTTGAATCGTCTTTTCCAGCATATACTTTGGGCAGTTTTTAGAATTTGAAGCATGGTCCCCAGAACAATTCACACAGTGCTCGGCGCCAGTACATGGGGAATCCCCATGGTCTGCACCGCCGCACTTTGCACAGATGATATTGTTTGTGCAACGTTTTTGCGTATGTCCGAACCGTTGGCACCTAAAGCACCGCATTGGGTTCGGCACATACGCACGCACAGGGACACGCTCGTACCCAACAAAGATATATTCTGGCAAGAGAGACGTTTCAAAGGTCAGAAAGACTGTGCTCAGGGGTTCAGTCCATCCGTCCCGCTTCCATATTAAACGGTAAGCCTTGGACACGGACTGTTCCGCCAGCTCTAATTGGATCTCTTCATCTGATAGACCATCTAGAGAATCTGTATGCACAACTCCTCGCGTGGTGTTAAGCGAGGAGTGTCGTTCAACTCTGATGGGGTATGACCCCAGCAACTTTGCTTTCAACAGCGTCTCACTCTGTTTTGCAGATGCAGTCTCAACGAGGAGACTACCGTTGCGGAGTCGAGTTGCATTTCTGACCTTTCCAACGAGTCCATCGAGTGCACGTCTCACGTAGAATGGACTAATGTCTTTCATAGTTTTTTCCGTTCCGTCCAATGTGATACTGATAAACTTTGGAGGCGGCACTTTTACAGTAACTTTCTCAGGGTCCAATTCCATAGCAATTTTCGTCATATGACCACCAGTCGTACTTTCTCCTGTCTTATGTTTCTTATTAGTTTTTTCTGAAGGAGGAGAAGAAGAGCGCGTAGAAGCCATTTTGAAACTGGCCCCCCCCCCTACGGAACCGTCGGCGTCAGCCTGCCACCGGGGGGGCGGAAGAAAAAGACACCAAAAAAGTCTTCTCGGTCTGTGCCGGCCATGGGGACCCCCCCACAGCCCGATCCCAAGCAACCCACTTCACGCAAGTTACCCTTCAAACTGGTCATTACACACCTAATGGCAAGTTTTACACCAGAGGCGTGTCGCAGTTTTATGCCCCTACCACGGGAATAACCGCCCGTGGCTCCCCACTCTACACTGAATACAAGTGCCAGACTACTGCGGCTAACTCCCACCGACCCTCCCAAAGCCGGAGCAATCCGAGTCCGCACGCAGCTTCAGGGGACTTGTGGTTGATTACACTGCGACACCCATACGTCAGAGGTAACACGTCGGAGCGATATATCCGCCCCGGCGAGCAGAATCGGTCACCGGGACGTTTAAGTCGCTCCAGGCCCCCATTGGGGCTCCACGTGAGTGTACATGACTACTGGTCCGGGCTCCGCACCTAGACTTGCATATAGGGGCAGTATGAAGGGTCCACTATTGCTTCGTTGCTGGGAGCCCTGTCGGGCCACACAAGTCGGAAGTCGCGCTCGAAACCGTGGGACAGGACCACGGAGATAGAAAAGATCCCCGCTGGTGAGACGGGAGTTATAAACCTAAGAAACTTAACCTAATAATAGATATAAGAATTAGAAGGGGAAGAAGAATAAAGTCTCATCAGGCATTGTTAACAAATCCCGTCATGGTGGCGGACGTGGCAAGAACAAAAACAGCGGGGATGGAGAGGTGAAAATGGCTGTGATGATGTGGTGGGTGTTCCGCATGCAATGGCGGCCGGCGGAGAGAAATAGTGATGAAAAAGAAGAGAGAACGAAGAGGAGTGGTTGGTGATAGGACGAAAAATGGCCGAAAAGAAGAGCACAAGAGCCACCATTGCACCCCCCGGTCACCACTTGGAGGAACCCACCTCGACCAGATCCGACAATATGATAGGAACGAAAATCAGCTGTAAATGTCTAATATGCCATGAAATCGGGACTTTTGATGTGTGTACAAATTATTTCGGGATGTGGGACATAATGGTCGAAATCGAGACTGTCTCGGGAAATACGGGATGGTTGGCAAACCTAATCACGCATATAGCTCCTCACTTATAGTGAAACTGAACTTCATGATCTTACAACAATCAAACTCCTGTATCTCCTCATGAGGAGCATAGGGCATTCACAAAATGCCTCCATCGGACCCTATTTGTAGCCAACTTCTTCACTTCGCTCCATGTTTTCCCCTCCCTAGCAATTTCCTCCAAAACTGTTCTCTTCCATGTATTTTTTGGCCTTCCTCTTGTTCTATTACCCTGGGGGTTTCAATCCAAAGTCATTCTTTCTACTGCTCCAGCTTCTCTCCTAATTGTGTGCCCTATCCAATTCCACTGTCGTCTTTTGATTTCTATTGTGATTTCTTTCTGATTTGTTATCTTCCATAGTTCTGAGTTTGTGATTATATCTGGACATCTTATTTTTCAGATTCTTCATAAACATTTATTAACAAATGTTTGCAGTTTATTTTGTATAATTTTACTTGTTTTCCATGTCTCACAGCCATATAATAAGACTGATTGCATCAAGTTTACAATTTATATATCTATTAGTTATAGGGTCTTCTTCTTTATCACTATCGTTTATTTCTCCATCTTCAGATCTTTCATTTGTGTCATCTGGGTTTAACATCTCGTCAAAATATTCCCACCATCGCTTTAACTGTTTTGTTTCGGTTGTGATAAGATTTCCATTCTTACTTTTAACAGGACAGTCTCTGTAGATCTTCTTTCCGGATAAACTATTTGTAATTTTATACAACTCTCTTACATCGTGTCTTCTTGATATTCTTCAGCTCGTGATGCTATCTCCTTGATGTGTTTCCTTTTATCCTGTCGTACTCGTTTCTTTATTTCCTTATATGATCTTACATACATACCCTATTTTAGTTCCAATATGATGTTTGACTCTCAATGCAAGAAAATCACAAGCAATCCTAGTGAGACATCAACGTCTATTATGCAATATTACTCCTGCTCTTCCAGTCAAGTTAAACGACACAATAATCCCTTTTGCTTCCTGTGTTAAAAACCTTGGAGATTACTTTGTTACGCATTTAAACTGGAATAACCAAGTAACCCATATTACCAAAAAAGTGCTTTCCATACTACATTCCTTAAACAGCATTCGAAAATTCCTTCTACTATCACTCAAGAAAATACTAGTGGAAACACTAGTAATGCCCCACTTCGATTGTTGTGATTTTCTACTCACTGACCTCAATGTCAACCAGTCGCAAAAATTACAACATGTTCATAATTCTTGTGTTCACTTTGTCTGCGATGTCCGTCGCGCTGACCACATTACCTCATCCTTCCAAACTCTAAACTGGCTACAGCTTAACGAACGTAGAAATTTTCATTCTCTTGTTCTCCTTTTCCAAGTCCTTCACACTTCTACACCTACCTACCTTGCCTCCCGTTTCAGTTACCTGTCATCATATCATAATCTCTTCACACGCACGCAAAATAGCCGCATACTAGCCATACCAATACATAAGACATCATCGTATTTATCATCATACACAATCTCGCTCTCGTGCTTGTGGAATACCCTATCCAGTGACATCAGAGACTGTCGGAATTTAGTAGCGTTTAAAAAAACAAGCTTATTAAGCATTTTCTTACTGCGTAGAGTAGGTTCCATTTTTACTTCATCAAAATGCTTCTCTCTTCTTAACTTTTACAATAAACTGTCTAGCTTTTATTAATCAGTTAATCTTTTAGTACTTTGATTTTTATTTTATTTGTAAATTTAATATTAATTGTAATTATAATTGTATTTGTATTCTTAATATTGTAATTGTAATCCCCTGGTAGAGGGGAAGAGAAGGCCTGATGGCTTTATCTCTACCAGGTTAAATAAATAAATAAATAAATAAATGTCAATACATGGAAGTCCTCTACCATTGTTCTTAAGAACAAGTCAGACTGTCACTTATAAAATGACAAAATAGAAACGCCATTTACTGCAAGGCAACTAGCGAAATGTGTTGTGGTTTGCAACATTTGACAATGTAACATAAGTTCAACGTCGATTTAACCATGAGCATTACGTTCGGAGAGCTGTGAATTAGAAATGGATAAAGTTATGGCACCATAATTCTGAAGAAAGTGTATCTATTTTCATGCCATAGACTATAAGCATGTTCTCAAAACCGAAGCTGCTATTAGCACTGGTATGACAGCAAATACCAAGAAAAGGCTCATACAACCGTCCACAGAGATAGCTATGCCATACATCTGGTCAACATTGCCTTAAACTTTATCTGTATCATATGCAACATGTTCAAGCATACGATATGTGGATCTCCAGAAACAGATCACATTTGTGTTTCATTCCATAGTTTTACAAGAAAACAATATGGGCATGGTGTCAGGAGCATTGTGCAACAACTCATACAGGAAAAGAAGTCCGTGAAGGACATTAAACATCGTGGTGGCAAATTACATGACATCCAAATTCTCCAGACCTGATAGCAACCAATTTCTTTGTTTGGATTTTAGTGTAGAATGATGTCTATGCACAGCGACCCAGGCGTGTTAATTATCTCAAAACAAAGATAATCTCAGTTTTAGTAAAGCTACCCCTATGATCTTACATCCCATATGGCAGATGTAAGTCTCCGTTATGTGTATGCAATGGTGGCACATTTAGGTCTAATGTGGAAAAAAAAACTCCTATCCTTCTGGAATATATTTACAGTTTACTGGATAATAAATTGCAACAGTAATCATGATCCAATGTTTTTCTTTTATGTCTTCTCAAATGAATCACCCTCTACAATTCATTAAATTATAGAACACGTTACCAGTTAGCATGATATATAAGAAAATATTTCATTTGAAGCTTACTAAAACACAGTTTAAACCAGCAATTCTGACCAACTTTCAAAATATTATGTGTAATACAAGAATGTAACTTGTGACGTGATGGTGAACAGCACAAACAATTCTTGACTTGACATTTATTAGTAGGCCTATACACTAGTAACTATAAATTGAAACATAAATAGTTATTCTATTAGAGTTTACAATGTTATGCAATTCGAATATAAAAAAGATACTTAATAGTTACTTTCAATTTACCTCTGATAAGGGCTTCTTCTCTTCTGTACCACTTGCTTGTACAGGCAATGGATTGATGTCGGGTTCCATCTTTATCACATCCATCTCAACTGTAAGAGGAATTTATACAGATTAACATTCATCTGCAGGTCGTAAGATAGTGGAAAAGTCTTATCTGGACTCGTTAGACTTATAACATATTTCGCTGAAAATTCCGAACTTGTTGTGAACTAATTATCTGCTACACTCAGATATAGGACATCTTTATATTAAAGGGTACACATATTCCTCTTGCACAAAATGAGATTCCATTTCTCTTTGGAAAAAAAAGAGAGAGAGAGAGAGAGGTATGATAATATGGCGCCTTTCATAATAATTACATTTAGTTCGTTCAGTGTATGTTTTGTTAGGGTGACCAGATCCACATCGATAAAAAAATGAGGACATTGTTCGAAGAAAGAGGACAGAAAATATGTTGTCAGATTTAGGTTTCGGCCTATATTATACTTTAAATTACGTCAATATCTATTTTATTACAAAACATTGAAAGTACATATTTAGATTTGGTATCATACTCAAAAGTACCGGTATGTTAATATCTATTTTATTACAAAATAATTATGTTAAAACTTAATAATAATAATAATAATAATAATAATAATAATAATAATAATAATAATAATTTTAGAGTTATAGTCCCATTGCTCTTATTTCCGGCAGCCAATCACGTTGCAGGTCGGCTACATTTAAACGTGTGCGTCTTGTGATTCGCTGATGATGACGTTATGCATTTCCTAAGGCTCGATAAATACTTAATATACTAGCCCGCCATTTTGGCTCTTACATTGGCGTTCGCAGAAAGCACACGAGGACGTTATTTGCTGCTCAATTATTTGCTGAATTACAGTGTGTTTGATTTATTATCATAGGAGCTACGATATGATAATGCTTAAAGGTGTGGCAAATAGATTCCTCGTCTGGTAGCTCGGCAACGAAAGAACAAAAATGGCGAACGATACTACCTACCTAGACTTTATAGAGCCTTCTCTTCCTAAGACGTAAGCAAAGACGAGGAGTCACGCCGGGAATAATAGCGTCGCGACTACTGTTAAAATATGAAAGTCAAGGGAACCATAATATTAAAGAAGATAGAAAATAGCTATTTAGATTTAAGCTTAAACCTATATTATACTTTAAGTGATGTAAATATCTATTTTGTTACAGCATACTTATGATAAAACTTAATGATATAAATTATTTTGCAGTTACCTGTATATATGAAAGCAATGACCTTAACAAGTAGGGGCAAGGAGAGTTATGTTATGATCGTTGGCAGAGAGTATATTCCGTCGATGCTGCTGCCACTTACAGACAAATTACTCGAAAAAGACGCCAAATCAGATAATTTCAAAATATCAGGCATACAAGTTCTGAAAAGGACATTTCTTATTTTTTTAAAAATCCGCCTGCTCCCAGGACAAAGGCCTAAAAAAGAGGCAATGACCGGACAAAAGAGGAGTCTCATCACTCTATGTTTGGTGATATATTAATGTGTTAATGTAGTAATAATTTCGCGCGCGTGTGCGCGTGCGTGTGTTGTGTGCGTTTTTTTTTTAACTGCATGCCCCATTACATAGTAATACTACATGCTTTGTAATTTCAATTCATCAGTTTACAGTATCTAACGTATTATAATATACACGTCTTTAGCTATAATCTTCATACATACTATGATATCGTATAATATAATATTTTAATTGCAGTCTGTCATGATTAATTGGCATATTATTGTAGATCATTGAAGTTTATCGAGCCGATGAAACGGACGAATATTTGCAAATACTTGCTAACTAGCTTGTCATGAGTCGTAGGCCAATCTCCGCCAATGTTTCTTATTCTTTTACTCATTTCCTTTCTTTCTTTATATAATCTTTTGCATTGGAATACGACGTGATCTACAGTTTGTTCTTCTTCTCCACATGGACATATCGGGTTGTCTGAAAGTCTAAATGTGTGAAGTTATGCCCTCAGCTTTCCATGGCCAGTTACTATTGCTGTGAATTCTGGGAAGAAGGGAATTTTCTGTCGTAGTCTATTCTTCACTGATGGGAAGTAAGCCTTACTTATTGCTCCATTCCTTGAGTCTGTCCATTGTTGCTGCCACATTTCGATTCCTTTTTCTTTTTCCTATGTTATAATTACCTCTTTCGGTACTCTGTCGTAAACGATTTCCCGGTCTTCTGCTGCTGCTTGCTTTGCAAGTCTATCTGCTATTTCATTCCCCTCTATTCCTGAATGTCCTTTAATCTAGCCGAAATGTAATTTCCAATTCGAATGTGCCAAATTAATTATTTTTGTTTTAATAAGTTCTATTAATCTATTTCTTTTGTAGTTGTTTTTCAATAAATCTAAAGTAATTTTACTATCCGTATATAATGCAACAGATTTGTCGTTGTCTTCATTCTGCATTTCTTCTATTTTTTCCAGTATTTTTAATATTGCGATTTGTTCCGCTTGATTGTTGGAACACTGGCTATGGAGTTTGAATTTCAGTTCGCTTGTTAGAGTGCCATTTTCGTATATAATTCCTGCTGCTCCGACGTTGTCTCCGGATTGACTGCCGTCTGTGTAAGCCTCAATTGTATACTTGATGCCATTTTCCACTTCACGAATTTCAGGAATTTCTGAAGGATGTCGCCAAAATGTTAATTCCAGGGGTGCATCGTATTTTCCATTGTGAACTTTCGTTGCAATGTAGGTTTGTACTGTTTGTTCTATGAGTATATTGACTGGTAGTACTCCAGCTATGATACATGAGGCGTCGTAAGAGATTGTCCGATAAGCTTTGGCAATTTTTATATTAATGAGTATTTGTACTCTCCTGTATTTTGCGATATTCTTCTTTCTTCGTATTGCTTCTATACATACCGGAGCTCCATACGTCATAACTGGGAGTAAAGATCCTTCATAGATTGTTCTCAATGCTTTATAACCTAAATCCCATTGCAGTTTGGCTGTTCTGGCTAGCATATTGACAAGAGCGATTGATTTTTGTACGGTATGATCTATATGTGCAGTGAAGTTAAATTTATTGTCCAGATATATTCCCAAATATTTAATTTCTTCAGCTTGGTCCAGCCGTTTGTGATTCAGATAGATGTTGACATCCCTCTCGTCATTTCGTTTCCTCGTTATGAATAAAACTTTGGATTTGTTGCCGTTGAATTTTATTTTATTATCAGTGGCCCAATCTTGGATTTTTATTATATCCTGATTTACTATATTTTCTGCTTCTATTTTACAAGACCCTTTTGTTAGAATAATAAGGTCGTCCGTGAAGGCAATCACTTTTGTTCTTCTATTAAACTTCAAATTTAGTTGTGTGTATGTGTGTGTGTGCGCGCGCGCGCGTGCGTGCGTGTGTGTGTGTGTGTGTGGGCGCGCGCGCGCGCGCTTAAGTTCTCCGTGCAATCACGGATGTTAGGAGCTGATCAGAACATTGTTTAGCACAGGGTGGCGTATATTTTCAACACTTACTATGAAGAGTGTACGTACATGAACAACAGAAAGCGTCCACACCTGTGGAGTAACGGTCAGCGCGTCTGGCTGCGAAACCAGGTGGCCCGGGTTCGAATCCCGGTCGGGGCAAGTTACCTGGTTGAGGTTTTTTCCGGGGTTTTCCCTCAACCCAATACGAGCAAATGCTGGGTAACTTTCGGTGCTGGACCACGGACTCATTTCACCGGCATTATCACCTTCATATCATTCAGATACTAAATAACCTAGATGTTGACACAGCGTCGTAAAATAACCCAAGGAAAAAAAAAACAACAGAAAGCATTTCTCAGAAGATACCACTTTTGTTGCTTTGTGAGTAAACAATAAACGTTAGAAGAAAAAAGTCTCAGTAAAAGTTGTTTCCTTTATTTTTAAAAGTAGTTTCCAATGATACCTTCAATGATTCATGTTCTCATTTTAAATTTTGAAGTTGACCACAGGTACCTCTACTTTCGGTTACGGGAAATGGTACCACCACCAATCTATTCTTTACATAGGTTTTGGTTATCAATTTTTTTTATGAATAACTGAAGGGTCCACTATTACTTCGTTGTTGGGCGTCCTGTCGGGCCACACAATTATTCCTAAGTCGCGCTCGAAACCGTGGGACAGTACCACGGAGATAGGAAAGATCCCTGCTGGTGAGACGGGAATTATAAGCCTACGAAACTTATTCTAATATTGAATATAAGTATCTAGAGGGGGAAGAAATATGTGGCCTAATCAGGCATTCCAGCAAATCCCGTTATGTAGGCAGACGTGGCAAGTCTATACAGCGGGAATGGAAAGGTGAAAACGGCTGTGATGATGTGGTGGGCATGGATGGTGATAATACGATAACTATGGAGAAAGGAATGCACGAGAGCCACCACCGCACCACACAGTCACCAACTTGGAGGAACCTACCTCGACCACACAAACCTTGAAAACCAACCAAGTGAGTGTATGCATCTACAAATTTTAAGTAGTTCTAATGTATAGCAGGCATTCCGAATCAACAAAACTTGCAACATTTATGGGATCATAAAACAGCTGTTTACAATGAACTTGAACGACGGCGTAACTTTATTCATATGGCAAGCAAGACCCAACAATTTGGCCCGAATTCTGATACACCATAAACCAGTAAGAGTGTAAAAAAGTAGTTAATACAATATTTAATATTTAGAAGAATTGTCATGCACTTTGTCATTATTAATAACCGTAAAAATAGCCAAAGACTGCAGCCATATTTTCATTTATTGTCTTGTTTTTATCGCCAACACGCATTTAGTTTATAATACATCAACAATTAACGTTTGCTACGACCGCGAACATAATTGAATCGCCACTCACTTATATTGTAACATTAATTTACATTGAAAATCGGCATTAGCACAAACATGTGTTCTGTACCGTAGGCCTCTGGTTGACAGTTAATTACAGTGTTGCCGATGTATGGTTCCAGCTTGTTACTGAAGAAGGCTCTGCCTGTAGCCACCTAAAAATTTCAACGCATTATGGGAGTTCAAGACGAGAGTAAAAATTAGCACAATAGTTGAATCAACAAGGTCAAAGAAATTTAATTAATAATCCATCTATGCGTAAAAAAAATGAAGTCTTAAAAATAAACTTAAAATGTGTCTGTAGTAAATCTAACTTAGTAGGCTAGTTATATTTTATATTACTTTTATGTAATAATTGTCTCATGTTACAGAAATTAATTAATTAGGGTTATTTATAATGAAATTTAAATGCTTATAATATAAACAATATTATCATGCAAACTTTGTACCAGTACAAAGTAACTTAACGCTGAAATCGAACCAAAACAACACTGTCGGATTAATTTTATAACTTACAAGATATAGAATTATGTAAGTCATGAGCTTATTACTGTATTTTAAAGAAGAAAGAAGACGGTAAGCATGAACGATTACAATAATTGCAACGGCAAGATAAAACTAACTTTTTTACTTACAATAAAAAGTATAAAATCGGTCATAAACCACCTACTCTAAACAGAATGCAATATTTAACAACGAGGAGCCTTAAATATTCTTCAGGGACAGGACATAATAGCTTTGCTCCAGCACGGTTCAGAATGGATTCTGAACTGTGTGCTCATTCGCAGTATCTCAATGTGCGTTTCAACAAGACTAGAACTGATTCCGAACCGGTACTATACTCCCAGTTCCCTTTTCCAACGTGCTTTAAAACTCGTTTGGATCGAATGAAATTGGTTCTCGATTAAGAGCAGAAACTGGGAATTCTGAACTGTTGTTGCATGCGCAGATGGTTTAATCTGAAGTTACGGTTAAAATGCGGATAAATTTCACAATACGGATTCCTTCTTTTTCCCTCTTACTTCAAAATTACAACCTTGTACACACAAAATAAATTATTGGCACTGAAAAGTGCCATTTCGTAAGCATGATGAGGCGCATTCGACAAACGCAGACAATTCTGCTCTTTTTAGAATTTCAAGATATAATTGTCAGCGAGGAATCCTTATACTGAAAGTTTCTCGAAAATGCTTCGGGACTAGGCAAGTTAAAAAAAAAAAAAAAAAAAATTGTCCATCATGAGTGATTTGAAATGTGACAGCGATATGTTTTACGAAGAATTATGTTCGGAAGAAGAATATAATTTTAATGAGAAGAAACTCCGGAGAGTTTCGAATGACATTCACTACTTTCAAGATTCCACAAACTTCCGCTGTTAGCAAATCATCGTTATCACTGTCGTCTGCTGCTTGAACAACTTGTAAACCTTGATTTTCTTCAGATAGTACAAAGAACCAACGAGATAGAAAGAGAAGAATATCTTTCTCTTTCTAACTCGTTGCAAAGAACCATTTCTTTTGAGCTGTCGCCATTTTTGTGTGGTTTGTGACTGTATCTCCAACACAGTTTCCGAGTTTACAATGATGCGGATAAGAATAATGACATAAATATTACGGTATTTATGTCACTAAACATCAGCTAAGAATAAGGTTTTAGAAACATCTGCTGGAAATGTGACATAAAACTTGAGTAAAACTAAAAAACACAGACTGTAGCTTATGACTATCTCATATGCAACTTGCAATTTGTCATTTCCAGAAGTCCCCCCACAAGTAGTGGTAAGCTATAACCTATAAATAACACAACCGTCTTACAAAGAAGCATGAAAATAAAATTAATGTAACTTATGTCTGTTACCGCATAATAAGAGAATAAACAAATGAGACTCGAATGATAATTACACTGGAAAGAAAAAGAATGCAATATTCACAGATGCAGACTTACCCTTAAGAAGTATTAAAATGAAAATTAACCAAAATTTTATTAGTGATAACCCCACTTACCATCACAATGTAGATTACACTTTCCACTACGATCAAGCATGCCGTGAACATTGAAAGCAGTTGAAAAATGATGCGAAATACAGAACGACTAAAAGAATAATTATATTTTAAAAAATTATAAATTAATTAAAATATAAATTACAGTAGATCTACAAAAATCACATGCCCACACCTGTGAGTAACGGTCAGCGCGTCTGGCCGCGAAACCAGGTGGCCAGGGTTCAAATCCCGGTCGGGGCAAGTTACCAGGTTGAGGTTTTTTCGGGGTTTTTCCTTCAACCCAATACGAGCAAATGCTGGGTAACTTTCGGTGCTGGACCTCGGACTCCTTTCACCGACATTATCACCTTCATTTTATTCAGACGCTAAATAACCTAGATGTTGATACAGCGTCGTAAAATAACCCAATAAAATAAAATAAAATAAAAAAATACAAAAATCACGATTACTAAATGAATATGCATGAGATAATGACAGTAAGTTTCTGAAAGGCGAGTCAGCAACTACGGCAATTAGCAAGCTTGCTCCAAAGTTAGTAAAGAATTAGTTTAAAACTGGTAAACGTAAAAATAATCAATTTTAAAAAACCACTGTCACAATAAAACTCTAAATACAGACGCTGTTACGTCCCGCGCCGTGGCGTCGTAGTCTAAGGCATTCTGCCTAGGACTCGCGTTACGGAATGCGCGCTGGTTCGAGTCCTCATGGAGGAAGAAACTTTCTCATGAAATTTCGGTCGGTGTATGGGACCGGCGCCCACCCAGCATCGTGATGCACTTGGGGAGCTACAATGGGTAGTGAAAATCCGGTTTCGCAAACCACCTATAACACATGGGGGATCGTGCCAACCACACGATACCTCCATTCTGGTTGGATGATCGTCCACCTCTGCTTCGGCATGAGAACGTGAGGCCAGCAGCCGGTTGGTCGGTCTTGGCCCATCATGGGCTGTAGCGCCACGAGTTTTACAGACGTTGTAACAAGGTAAAAACTGTCCCCTCAATGTAAAATCGAAAAAGAATAAAGAAATGCGACCACAAAAATTGATCAAGAGATATTACCAAGAATAGTTAACTTAATAAACCGCCACCAGATGTAAAAGACCGGCGACCTTAAATATTAATAGTAATAAGTGAAAGTAATTGGATGTGAATAGTCCCAGAGTAAAACGGCTAAAATATGCCTCAGATGTAGGAAGTCCAGAGAATAACGAACACTGGCCTGTAAGAATCTAACACTTAACTCACCTTCTCACGCCCTGAGACGCAGCTCGTGCTGTGTGTTCAATGTTTCATTGAATCACTTATAACAGCGTTTCTCAAACTATGGTCCGCGAACCACCTGTGGTCCTCGAGGTCTGCCCTTGTGTTCCTTCAAAACAGGCAGAAGAAAAAATAAAATTCAAATGAACTGCTTATCACTCAATAGCTGAAAATCTCAGAGTTTGGAAATGACACATGGCAATCGCCTTTCACTTTTTCTCTCAGTACTGACATTTTATGAAATTTATTACCCTATTCGTCTACCGAATTTCCACTCTACTCTCAACAACAAAAGAGGGATTTAAAGCACTATGAACGTGGTGTTTCTCACCATCTTTTCCTTGCACATTTGGCACCGTGCCTGTAACCCAGCCAGGGACCACTAAATTCATAACAGAGGACCGAACCTTTTCATGCATTTATGACTTCATTAATGGTTTTGCCAACACCCAGTCTGCACATTGAAATGGTCACGTACTGTACGTCGAATAATACAACTCTGAGGTCACAATTTGAAACTTATTTTCCAAGTAAATATGACGAATTTTCATGGGTTCGTAATCACTTTCATTACGATATTGAAACTAACAAACTTTTATTGAGTGAAAGAGAAAAGTTAATTGAACTCTCGAATGAGACTATACTGAAAATGAAATTCCAAACGGAATGTATGGTTAATTTTTGGACTGCATCACAAGTGAAAAGAGAATACAATGAACTGTACGATGGTGCTTTAGAGATTATAATTCAGGTTGCTTCTACGTATCTATGTGAGAAAGGGTTTTCATCACTAACTCTAATAAAAACAAAGTAGGCTAACAAAATCGATTCGATGTATATGACGATCTCCGACTTAAGCTTACCAGCATACATCCAAATGTAAAACAAATGTGCAAGAATCGGCAGGCTCATTCATCTCATTAATGTGAGTACCAACATTTATTTATTTATTATTTTTTTAGTTGATAAGTTGAAGATTATCCAAACTCTAATAGTCTTGAATTATTAAAGAAACAAAAATGAATTTTCTTCAATTAATATTAGCTTAATTAGTTAATACTAATATAAAATTAATTTAATTTAAATAATTTTAATTAATTCTATTTTAAAATATAAGTATATTGATATTAAAATATATTACTAAAATGATAAATTTGCTTTCGAAGGGAAGAAGAGTAAGGTGGTCCGCGGAACTGTTCTGACTTAAAAAAGTGGTCCCCACTTCAAAAAAGTATGAGGAACACTGCCCTATAACATTATTTTTAAAAATCTTACATCTCTCTAACTCGTAAAAACCTAGAATATATAATTGAGCGTTAATCTGCCTACCAAAATTTGGTTGAGTTCTGCTCGAATGGATGCGTACAGTAAGTTACTTGCCACAAAGGAATTGCTAAAATTAGGATTGAACACACTGGCGTGCAATTTCAGTGAGAGAACAGTAGGGGAGTGATGGGGTGTCACATGGCTGTTATACACAGAGAAGTTGCTACAACGTACTGTACTTATAATGATAGCAGAGGCAGGAATTGAAGTTCCTGCTTGAATGCTAGTCGGCGATTGTACCCTCTATCTCTTTCTACTCAGTTCCTCTTTTTTTTTCATCCCTATATGTAATTCCCATTTCAATTTGGTTGACACGCCTTTCCTCTGTAGTCACACACTCTACCATCAGTGAAAGCGAAGATGCTACTATCCACTTCACTAACGTTCGACTAATTGACCTTCAACATAGTAAAAAATTTTATTATTGAAAATGTTTACTGCTAATCTATATTTCAAAAGTAGGATACAAAGCGTTTATATTTCATTTTTATTGCTGTTTATATCAACTGGCACATTACAAAGCTACTGACAGCAGAAGATAAATGTTTTCTCCACTGCTAGTTGCTACACTTAGGTTTCCATTTCGACTCGAATCTCAGCTGGAATGCACAGGTAAAATATGTCTGTAAGAAAACTTTCTCAATCTTGCATTCTCTGAAAAGACTGAAAAATTTCTTTCCTTCTAAACTGAAACAGATCTTGATACAGACCCTGGTGATACTTTACTTTGACTATTGCGACGTTTTGTATAGGGATCTTAGTGTTGAATTGTCATTGAGGCTTCTGCGTGTTCATAATGCTTGTGTTCGTTTCATTTTTAACAGCCGTCGCTATGATCATGTCTCCGAGTATTTCTTTCAATTATCTTGGCTTCGTTTATGGGAGACACGTTCTGTTCATTTACTCTGTTTGCTGTATCAGATTTTAAATAATTCCACACCTATTTACGTAGTTCCTCACTTCACACTTTTAGTATCCCACCACAACCGTGATACACGTTCACAGCATAACCTTGTTCTATCAATTCCATATCATCAAACATTTCTCTACTCCACTTCCTTCACAATACAAATAGCCCATTGCTGGAATTCCTTGTCACAGGAAATCAGGAGCAGTTGGAGTCTAAAATCTTTTAAGTACACTCTACTTAGAAATGTTTTTATTGAACAGAACTAGACTCTTGCGGAAGTTTCTAAATAGTCTTAAATGACCAAGTTGTTATTTTTTTTCTCCTCTCTTTTCTTCTTTTCTTTTTTTTATTATCTATTTGTATTTGTATGCCATTTAGTACGACTTCGCTAATCAACACCTTATGTCTTGTAACCCACATGTATTCTCCTATTAGTATATATATTAACTGTATAATATATCTCAAGTGAATTAATCGTGGAATTTATCTCGAGCATTTTAGGTCTTATAAATTGTGTGTGCGTGTGTGTGTGTGTGTGTGTGTGTGCGTGTGTGTGTGTGTGTGTGTGTGAGTGTGAGTGTGAGTGTGTATATTCCCCTTATGTTATGTAACTGATTTTGATTATGTGTAATTATCTACTTTATTTTATATATTATGTAACCGATGTTGACTATTTGTAATTTTATAATTATGTAACCGATCTTGACTATTTGTAATTTTCTACTATATTTTATGTAATTTCTAAGGTATCTTCTTTTGTGTTGTTTTGTAATCTAAATTTGTATCTTATGTAGGCCTATATTATTGAAACCTGGTTGAGTGGAAGAGAAGGCCTCATGGCCTTAACTCTGCCAGGCAAAATAAACCTACAACTACTACTACACTACAACATAATCACGGGACAATCGGAACTGAGTCGCTCCCCCCTAGCTTCATGATACAAACTAACATTCTTTAATTTAATTAATTATTAGTTGAAAATATTGTAAGAACGACACTAAAATATACTGAAAGGTATTGTAATTGCCAAACATCTGCGTCACTGTATTTTATATTCATGTAGCTATGTACTTTATTTAATATTTTGTTTTCGTGTGTGTACACCATGGGAGGGGGGTGCAGATACAGAAGGTAACAGCTACCGCTCTGGCTTTGGGCAAGCAGAGGGAGAAAGAAAAATGGTCTTTGCATCCTCTCAACTTGTATCAAATGCCGTTTAGTGATGCGATTTTGTGGCGATTATTTTAATTCTAATTGAGTGCTTATTTTATCATGATTTCGATGAATATTTCATGCAGATATGGCTTGTGTTAATATTTCGTTAAAATATGAGCTAGGATACGGCACACAAAATATTATGCAGAACAATATTTTCAAATGTTAATAATTTTAATTGTTACAAATTCCCTGATACTTTCAATACTACGAATATTAAATTACATACTAAGTAAAATTTCTCTTGAAGAGTAGGGCTATTTCTAGTCATTGCTTAACATCAGTTGCACATCTCTAGAAAAAAGTATTCTGACTAATCCACAAATGAAGGGCAAATATACAAAAGAAACTCTGTCCTTCAAATCGAATTTTAGGGTATCAACAAATAACGTACTAACTACTTAATTATGAATATTAATCTGTTTAGAATGTAGTAAAACTAAGTATTCAAATCAAATTGTCATTTAATTGTCGTTGTAGAAATATAATATAAAAGACTGGACAGAGTTGCTTTTGACTGAACAGATTGGACATTGTTGATATAGTGTATCACAGTGCTGGACATACTATACCGGTACTTTTTCATTGGAGACACAGGTCAAAATGTTATTGCAGTCATTTTATGTAGGCTAGTAGTTTTGAAACCAACTTGACCTAAGTCAAAGAAGATTTACAAAAAAGGAATAAACAAAATTTCATCTGAAGAAAACAATAAACTATACTGATCAAATGTTCCTTCATAGGCCTTTTTTAACGAGAAAACCACAATCGTCTCCTAAACATCACACATTGGATTTTCCTCTTCTTATGGGACATTAGAAACAGGATCGATGAAGAGTTTTTAAATGGTTGATAAAATGCCAACTTACTAGTGTTAATTATATAAGCACGTGTGGCTTACAGCTGTTTCGTTGTATACTGTACACCATCATCAGAGCCTACTAGGTCATGACGTCATCTTGATATCGCTGCCTGTTGTAAGGGTGTGTTTGTGTGTTGAAATGTGGAGTCAAATACTGGGTGTTCATTTCAAAGTGTGTCATGATGCCACTGTTGATGAGTCAGCGATTTGAAGCGAGTTTCAGCTTTTGTGTCAGAGAAGTTGCCTATTAATCAAGGCGTTCAATCTGAACTTGAGAACGTGTACGGTATAACTTGAACGTCGTAGCAACAGATGGTGTCCACACCTGTGGAGTAACGGTCAGCGCGTCTGGCCGCGAAACCAGATGGCCCGGGTTGGAATCCCGGTCGGGACAAGTTACCTGGTTGAGGTTTTTCCGGGTTTTTCCCTCAACCCAATACGAGCAAATGCTGGGTAACTTTCGGTGTTGGACCCCGGACTCATTTCACCGGTATTATCACCTTCATTTCATTCAGACGCTAAATAACCTAGATGTTGATACAGCGTCGTAAAATAACTCAATAAAAAAAAAGCAACAGATGGCAGTCTCTATGTGCTACCATAACCTCTTTCGAACTGTGTTTTGCGCGGCCAAGTCGTACGCAGGGTATTTGTTATCATCGGTTGCGTACGGCAACATTCCACAATACAAATCAAATGCTCCGTGTCCATGTTGACCGTCGAAGTTAATGTCAACAAATACGTAAGTAATCGTCTTAACCCTCTCCCCATATCCCGACAGTAAGAAAAACTCACCTCAGTACATGTTTCGAAGCAGTTCACACTCCTGCCACTACAGGCATTACCGTATGTATCGGTAAGTAGGCCTACTCTTCTGAATGAACGCCGTACTTGCTAGGCAACTTCTCTGGCAGATAAGCAATACACCTCTGCGGAAGTGTAGGAAGATTGAATTCTCTAGGCTCATCGACTAGCCACGTGCCAGCATTAAGTGAGCCATGACACACTTTGAACTGAACACCCAGTAGTGAGTGTGTTCTGAAATTGATCTGTGTGTTGAGAATTTGATTAGGGTATGTTTTAATGTTACTGTATATTTTATATTGTTCTAGTGTGTTGAGTTTTAGGTTTTTGGGTTGTATGTGTAGGATTTCCATGTCGGTATTTATGTTATTGTATGTATGGTTTTGTAATTAAGTGTTAAAAGTAGTGTACGCAAGATTCAAGATGGAAGAGTTTTATTCCACTGCAGATCTATTTCGTTGTGTCAATTCTCACCGAAGCATTTGACTAGATTTTACCTCACATCTTCTGTTGTCTCTCAACTTTTATGTTCAACAGGTGCACCATACTGTACATTCTAATTTCATTAACTTCTCTTCCATTCAAATGCTCACCTTCGTTTCTGGTCTCTTTATTAGCATCCCTACATTCACAGTGCAATCAGATTCCATGGCAATTGAAGGATGTAACTGTACATCTCACTTGACGATATATTGTGTCACAGGAAGAACAATATTGCTTGCGTACATCTGAAGTACGGTAGTGTAATATGTTACTAGTCAGCGATGTATGCAATGAAGGGAGAAAGGAACTGGCCACCCTACCCAGTTATCTCTTGGCTTAGTTGCCTCATGAGTGATGCTTTATTGATAAAATTTATGAAGTTCAAACCTATTTTCGGACAGTTAACTAAACTACAATTTACTTGAATATTTTAAACATACCATCTCATCATAATGCATGAGTCAGCTCTAATGGAGCACATGCAATACATTTTGGAATCTTGGTTTTCTTGGCAATCCAGCTGCGATTTGCTGAAAGTGACAGAATGGTGGTTGACTGTATTCAGTTTGTGGACATAGTTGCTTTTGAAAAAAAAAAAACTCAATATTTTTACATTGTGTTATGCACGAGAAATACATTTTTTTTATCGTATGAGTGTACTGAAACGTGCAGATGATCCTTCTAATGGGAAAACAAAGTTATACTCAATTTTTTTTTATTTTGTGGACAAAATCTCTTTTGAAAGTTTGCTCCTCGATTCGTGGTGAGTTCAATCTGATCCCAAGCAGCAAATCTTACACTGGTTCAAAGCATTTAAGTCTTCTGCTCTTGAATATAAAGACTTAAATTAGTTTCAACATTTGAACATGACAAGCGAACTCATCAATCAGATAAAATATCTTTATAATATATGTCGAAAATTCTCTCTTACTATTAATGTTTGCGTCAGAAAACCACAACACTAGAAGACACGACACGTTGAAACAAAACTGCTGTGATTTCGCAATGATGTTCAGCCATGGGAAGTGGGGGGGGGGGGGTTGGCTAGCTCCGATGTTCCAGAGTTGTAACATATAGGCCTATATTTGGTTTGGTAGCTTGGGACTTAAATGAAAGTATATTGTAACTTAACGAAAAGGCTCCTCCTCTCGTTTACTGTTTGGTATTATGAGTAATATTGAAATAGGCTACTGTAGAGAAATGTATTTGCTAATTATTTGAAGCTGGTATTATAATTTTTAGCTTCTGTACTTGTATAAAGTCGTACGTGAATTCTGCAAGGGTCTGCGTTGTATTGGTTATCGTTATTCTCTTTATTAGTTCTGATCATTTTCACTTAGTTCTTTTTCACTTAGTTCTTATTCACTTAATTATTATATCACTGTTGTATATTATATTTATATCTCTTTGTATTTATTATTCAATTGCATTTAATTATTTAGTAACATAACCAGCCTTGATTTATCTTATCATTTCTACTGCGCCATATTGATCAAATACCCATTCACCTTTAACCCTTTCCGCTCGAATGAGTCCATTTGGGATCACTAACATTTCTGTAGTCTCTGACCTATTTGATTTGCATGATGATTCCATGTGGTGTTATCAGAAGTAGTTCGTTCTTTATCGATAGAGTGTAGCACCCGCCAGTTCCTTGGCCAGCTGTTATTAGGAAGAGGATTGCTTTGTTTATTTGTTCCTCCACGGTGTCTCCTGAGGCTTGCCAACCATCCTGTATTTCCTGAGACAGTCCCGATTTCGACCATTGCGTCCCGTGTCCCGAAATAATTTACACACGCATCAAAATGTACCGATTTCATGGCATATTAGACCTTTACAGCTGATTTTCATTCCTATCATATTGTTGGATTGGAAGACATTTCCACAGTCTCATACAGACATGCTTCCAATATGTGACGAAATTGAGAAATGACTCTAGTACGCATGTTCAAGGCAGAAATTTAACAGAATAATGGGTGCAATGATCATAATACACAAGTAAGGGAGGTTTGATCACAGGATACTTACTGAATCATCTATCATGTGTGCTCATCTTATGCACATTGTATTACAAACTCTTTGGTTCTACTTGATGGCTCATTCATTGATTTCGGAGAAAAAGTGGAAAAGAAAAAAAAAATTACACAACCACTATAGATATCAACGCGGACAACACACAAAGATTTGTAAAATACCGTAGCCCCTCAGGTGTGATAAGATCCAATAGCTCTGGTGATAAATCACGTAAACGTCTCTGGTTTTCCCGATAAGAGTGGCTAAAAACTTTTGTATAGGTAGGTTTATGTTAGTTCAGTTTATGTTAAGTTTATATGAGAAATTACAATATAATGGATTCCTAGTTTCCTACGAGTTAACATTTCTTTTATAAAGACTTTATACTGTTTTTGAACTTGTGCTATGGTGATTTTGGTAAGATTTGTAATTTTTTTTTACATATGAATCGAGGTGATTTTGTATATATATATATATATATATATATATATATATATATATATATATATATATATTATATATATATATATGTATATGGCGCCCGGGTAGCAGCTGGGTAGGGACTAGAAGGTCCGGGGTTCGATTCCAGGTGGTGACAGGATTTTTTCTCGTTGCCAAACTTTCAGAACGGCCCCGAGGTTCACTCAGCCTCCTATATAATTGAGTACCGGGTCTTTCCCGGGGGTAAAAGGCGGTCAGAACACACCACCTCATTCTAGTGCCAAGGTCATGGAAAGCATGGGGCTCTACCTCCATGCCCACCAAGTGCCTTCATGGCATGTAACGGGGATACCTAAAACCTATATCAGCGTTGTCAGAGCCTAAACTGAGCGGAGCGCTCCACTATAACTCGTTGCGTGCTCCGGTACTTCCACAGACATAAGCAAGTTCACGCTCCGACTGGATGTCTCTAGCTCCACAACCGGGTTCTGAGCTCACAACTCTGACACTACTGACCTATATATATATATATATACCGTATATATATATATATTCCGACTGGATGTCTCTAGCTCCACAACCGGGTTCTGAGCTCACAACTCTGACACTACTGACCTATATATATATATATATATATATATACTGTTGAATATATGTAGATTGATGGGTAGAAATATATAATTAGTGCAATAAAATTGTCAGTAACATTTATGTCGCTAATTTTTACAAAAACAAATTCAGGTCAGAATGGCTTAACACCTGATGACGTAGACGTAACCGAATATGCTTTGAAACGTGGTAGTGATTCAATATGTTATTACTCCGTGGAATAATGAGACATCATTGGATCATCTTCGTCTCATTCAAAGAGCCTGTAAATTAGAACTAGTATGAAAACCCTTCAGTCTCTGCAAAGACGTTCTAGGATCGTTGTTTACAGCTGACGAAAAGCTGTAGAATATAGACAAATTCAACATTTCATTTTATTAAAAAAATTACGCGAGTACTTATTTGGTGAAAAAATGTTTTCAAGTACTAATTTCGTAACTAGAAGGCTATTTTGTTGCTATCATTACATTTCGCTGTAAAATACCATTTCTTTTCTAGATTACGTTCGTGAGTTTAGAGTTTCTTGCGAATACAATTACGTTCTCGAACATTTCGCGTATTTCGTTAATCAAAAAAAAAAAAAATAGATAAATAAAAAAGAAAAGAAAGAAGTCACACCCCTGCCTAGGCTTATAGTCTATACATTCCGAGCCATCGGCGTGGCTCAGTCGGTTAAGGTGCTTGCCTGCCGGTCTGAAATTGCGTTCGGGCGCGGGTTCGATCCCCGCTTGGGCTGATTATTTGGTTGGGTTTTTTCCGGGGTTTTCCCCAACTGTAATGTGAATGCAAGGTAATCTATGACGAATCCTCGGCCTCATCTCCCCAAATAGCTTATCACCTTGCTATCACCAATCTCATCGACGCTAAATAACCTAGTAGTTGATACAGCGTCGTTAAATAACCAACTAAAGTAAATAAATATACATTCCGTATTCCAAAACTGCAGTTGTGCAGTGTATTTAATTTAATTTCAATAATGCAAAATATATATTAATTTATCCGAATTATTTAAACTCTCAAGAAAATTTGTCAGGAGCTGCCAATGCAAGATCTGTACTCGATAAGAATTTTGAAACTGCATTTACAAGATCAAAATCGTTATCAAGAGCATCACGCCGCGTCAGACCTATTGTATGCTGACGTCGAGCACGGCCGTATTTCATACAATGCAGTAATATTTGTTCTACCAAAATTAGAACATGGCACATGTCACACTCGGGTGGATGTTCACCACTTAAAAGATAGCCATGTGTGAAACGGCAGTGGCTAATTACTAATTTCTGAACTATTCTACAGTATTATATGCCAATTCTAAAATACATAGTATGAAATATTAAAAATTCAATATTAAACTTAATTTTTGTTTAATTCACTATGTCACATTTGTTAATAATAATGTTTAAGTTTATGGCACAATGCCCATTGTGGGGTCTGTCATTGAACTATTGACAGAAAAGGACACACCTAAAATCTCCTGAGAATTGGCCCGAATTGTACCAAACCTTGAAATGTGATAAAATGATTCGGAAATACCGGTAAATAAGAATAATTTATTTGAATAATTTCTATTGAGTACCGCATCTTCACTTGTTCAGTTTGGAAGTTACTAATTAAGTCAGTCATAGCAATGATTTATTCACAAGTCTCCAAGTATCGATCAAATTCCAGCACAATTAAGACAAAATGGTGGAAGCGCATTATCTAGCGAAATTTATAAACTTGTACTTGGTATTTGGGAAAAGGAAATTGTACCAGAACAATGGAAGGAGCCCATAATTATTACCTATCTTTAAAAAGGGGGAAGAAACTGCAGCAACTTTCGAGGAATATCACTTTTGTTGACGTCGTACAAAATTCTGTCTAATATTCTTTTCAGAAGATTAATTCCATATGTAGATGAAATTATTGGGTATCATCAGTGTGGCTTAGGCGCAATAGACTATTGATCAGATTTTGTGTATTCGACAGACATTGGAGAAAAATGGGAATATAAGGATACAGTACATCACTTATTCGTGAGATTTAAAAGAGGCATATGACTCGGTTAGTTGAGAAATTTTATTTAATATTTATATTGAATTTGGTATTCCCAAGAAACTAGTTTAAGTAAAATGTGTCTCAGCGAAACGAACAGCAGAGTCCGTATAGGCCAGTGTCTGTCGGATGTTTTTCCAATTCACTGTGGGCTAAATCAAGGAGATGCACTATAACCTTTACTTTTTAACTTTCTTCTTGATTATACCATTAGGAATGTGCAGCATAACAGAGAGAGTTTGGAATTGAACGAGATACATCAACTGCTTGTCTATGCAGATGATGTGAATATGTTAGAAGAAAATTCACAAAAGAATAGAGAAAAAACGGGAATTTTACTTCAAGCAAGTAAAGAGAGAAGTTTGGAAATAAATTCCGAAAAGACAAAGTACATGATTATGTTTCGTGACCAGAACATAGTACGAAATGGAAATATAAAAATTGGAAATTTATTCTTTGTAAAGGTGGAAAAATTCAAATATCTTGAAGCAAGAGTAACAGATATAAATGACACTCAGGACGAAATTAAACGCAGAAAAAATATGGGAAAAGCCTATTATTATTCGGCTGAAAAGATTTTGTCATTCAGTCTGCTCTAAAAAAAACCTGAAAGTTACAATTTATAAAACAGTTAAAATATCGGCTCTTCTGTATGGTTGTGAAACTTTGACTCTCGCTTGAGAGAAGAACAGAGATTAAGGATCTTTGGGAATAAGGTGTTTAGGAAAATATTTTGGGCTAAGAGAGCTGAAGTTACAGGCGAATGGAGAGTTACACAACGCAGAAGTATACGCATGTATTGTTCACTTGACATAATTAGGAACATAAAATCCAGACATTTGAGATGTAGGGCATGCAGCACATATAGGCAAATCCAGAAATACATATAGGCTACAGTGTTAGTTTGGAGGCCGGTGAAAAAAAGATTTTTAGAGAGGCCGAGAAGTAGATGGGAGGATATTAAAATGGGTATGAGGGAGGTGGGATATGGTAGAGACTGCTCAGGCTAGGGATCGATGGTGGGCTTATCTGAGGGCGGAAATGAATGTCTGGGTTTCTCTATAAACCGTAAGTAAGAAAGTATGATCTATTTATATGTGGGCGATATTGGCGCTCCTTTTGTGAATATTACAGTACATTGCACTATAATGTTGTGTTTGTCGGCCATTTTGTAAGACATAAAGTAATTATATACATATAAAAAATATTCATAAGTAATACTACAACTGACTAGTTCACACTAGTCGTGTAATATTCAATGAGGTGGGCGAGACCTCATTCATATAAATATTTTATATATATAAACTGTTAGCAGTTTTCATTAAACTGATGTTGAATATGGCCACAAAGTCATTTAATATGCGCTCCTGCATATACTCGTATATGACGTGTATCATCTCAAATGCAGGCAGTAAGGCCGTAAAAAGCATTACGAGAGGGGTTCAGCCGGCGCCGTGGATCGTGTCCCGGCATAGCTCAGTTGGAAAGAGCGCTCAGCGCGCAGAGCTGAGAGGTCCTGGGTTCGATTCCCGGTGCCGGTACGAATTTTTCTCGTATTTATAAGTAATAAAGTAATGAATTGGAACATAGTATGAAATAAATAGTTGATGCAAAGCTTTTGCATTTTGCATAATTTGTTAGAGAACGGGATGGTATTAATTTCATGTGTTGAATGCCAAATAATACGGAATGCATATACTTGGAGGAAAGAAATATATGCAATGTAGATAACCTACATAGTATTGACCAAGTAACACACGAATGATAATACATTCGAGAATTGCTTACAAACTATTTCATGAGGGAAGGTGTCTCGATACCATCTCACTTCAGCTATATACAGAGGGTGCCAAAAAAATGTATACACTCTTTCAATGACTACAAACTTAAGAATTATTATGATACAGAAAAGTTCCAAAATTAAAAATAATGTGAACCAATGTAGAAACCAGTCATTTATTGAAAGTGTTCAAATTGTTGGCCACTGTGGTCCAGGCACAGCTGATAATGCTGACTGATGGAATCCAAAATGTTCCTAATGATTTCGATTGGTATTTGGGCACATTCTCTTTCAATGACTGCTCTCAACTCATCGATTGTAGCTGGTTTTGTGCTATAAACGTGTGCTTGACATGTCCCCACAGAAAAAAATCCATCGGAGTCAAATCCGATAAGCGAGGGGAGTACTCGGTACTACCTCTTTGACCTATCCATCTGTTCTGTAGGTGGCCATTAAGATAGGCCCTCACGTGGCATGGTAATGGGGAGGTGCTCCAGCCTGCTGGAAGTACTATTCTTCATTCCTAAACATCTATTCGATGCATGGCATGGCAGATTCCTTTAGCAAGTTGAGGTAAATTGCACCAGTCATGGTACCATCAAAAAAAGAAAGGTGCAATTAAACCAAATGCTGACAAACCACACCACACTGTAACTCCTGGTAAGTTCACATGGTGTTCCACTGTCACATGAGAATTGTTAGATGCCCAGTAGGTGCAATTGTGACGATCAATTGAGCCATTTAACTTAAACGTGGCCTCATCACTCCAAACAATCTTGTACAGAAATTGATTGTCCTACGCACATTTTGCTTGGTACCACTCACAAAATTCAATTCTCCGGTCATGATCGTCTTCATTGAAAGCGTGGACTAATCTAGGAATAAAACTTTTCCATTGAGCATGCTTCAAAACGCCATGGACCTCGATTTTGAAAGTCCTGTCTCACGAGCTGCTTGCTAAACAGGTTTTCTAGGAGATTGCTGAAACCTTTCGATGACTTCTCTTCTCTTGTGGGGCTGATGGATTTTTTTTTGGTTATTTATCGACGCTGTATCAACTACTATGTTATTTAGCGTCGATGAAATTGGTGATAGCGAGATGATATTTGGCGAGATGAGACCGAGGATTCGCCATAGATTACCTGGCATTCACCCTACGGTAGGGGAAAACCTCGGGAAAAACCCAACCAGGTAATCAGCCCAAGCGGGGATCGAACCCGCGCCCGAACGCAACTTCAGACCGGCAGGCAAGCGCCTTAACCGACTGAGTCATGCCGGTGGCTTGGTGGATGTTCGTAGTCTTCCGGGATTGTTCTTATGGATATTCTGAACAGTTCCTTCATCTTCAAACTTATCTCGCAAACAAGCAATTGTGAGTCACGTTGGTTAATCTCGTTGAAACTCCATTCTAAACCGTCTTTGCACTTCACTTATCTTCAGTCTTCCAGTAGCAATTTAGAATGAATTTCCTTTCCTCAAAGTTTACTCTGACTTCAGCCATTATTTTAAGCAGTCACACTTGAAAAAAAAAAAAAAGTGAGCTAGTTATGAGCTATTAAACAGTGTATACATTTTTTGCCACCCTCTGTATTTTAATACGTACAGTACGAAACTTATGACTTCATGCATATTTTCGACTGTTATAAATATTCAAATTAAATTTCTTAATAATTTACTATTTCAATCCTTACACAATATATATAGTATATTAATACACTTATCATCAAAAAAATCTTATGCACATGTTTAGAAAACTATCCGAAGACAGGTTTGATCATTATAAATGAGACCAATAAAGCATCAATGAGGCAACTAAGCCAGGAGATAATGGTAAATATCATTTTATTATATTGGGTTATTTTACGACGCTGTATCAACATCTCAGGTTATTTAGCGTCTGATTGAAATGAAGGTGATAATGCCGGTGAAATGAGTCCGGAGTCCAGCACCGAAAGTTACCCAGCATTTGTTCGTATTGGGTTGAGGGAAAACCCCAGAAGAAACCTCAACCAGGTGACTTGCCCCGACCGGAATTAGAACCCAGGCCACCTGGTTTCTCGGCCAGACGCGCTGACAGTTACTCCACAGGTGTGGACGATAATGGTGAAGGGTGGTCATTTCCTTTACGCCTCTATTACATCACTGACCTACCTATTCAGTGAAGGCGGGGAATAACCAAGAGAATGGTTTCTCGCCTGTGAAGAATTGTACGTATTTTTACACTTTCGAAGTAAAAAGGAATAACCTCCCGCAAAAATTACAGTTCCATGGCTTCTATCACGTGTAAACGAGCATGATTTTTAATTAACCAGACTGAATGTAGGTTTCCCAATATAAAATTGGCACATAAATGACTTCTCACCTGTGTAAGTCCTACGATGAAAATTCAGAATTCCCGAAACCGAAAACTGATATAGATTACATGGTTTATCGATAAGGTGTGACGTTCTCGCCTTTAACAGTTAATGCTGGATTGCGAAAATTACATTCGACGTATATCCAAATTGAGTGGCCTATGTGTACAAGTGCATGTCGTTTCAAATTACTCGATTCCGAAAAATTTTTTCCCTCTACATCAGAACTCGTTGCCTCGTCCAGAGTGTACACGTCCATGCTTCTCGTAAGTACATTGTGAAAACTTACATGCCTAATAGATAGGATCTGAAAGACTTCACGCCTGAGTGAAGGACTGCGTGCTTTTTTAAACTACTGGATTGGGTAAATTTCTTTCCACATACATCGCAAGTGTATGGCTTCTCGCCGGTGTGTACAAGGCTATGCTTTTTTAAATTACTCGGTTTCGAAAATTTCCTTTTACATGTAATACAACTGAATGCCTTTTCCCTTGTGTGTACGAGAGCATGAGTTTTAAGACTACCAGATTGAGAAAATTTCTTTCCACATACATCACAACAGAATGGCTTTTCGCCTGTGTGTAGACGTTTATGAATCTTTACATGACTTGATTGTGAGAACTTCTTTCCACATGCATCACAACTGAATGGCTTCTCGCCTGTATGTACACGTACATGCTTTTTCAGATCACTTGTATCAACAAATTTCTTCCCACAAACATCACAATTAAATGACTTCTCCCCTGTATGTAGACGTCCATGCATTTTCTGTGAACTAGACTGCCAAAATTTCTTTCCACATTTATCACAACTAAATGTCTTCTCCCCATTGTGTAAGAATGCATGCTTCTTTAGATTACAAGTTTTCGAAAATTTCTTTCCACATACATCACAAACGAAGGGCTTCTCTCCTGTGTGTACACGTGAATGCTCTTTTAAACTATAAGAATATGAAAACTTCTTCCCACATATATCACAACAGAATGGCTTCTCGTCTGTATGTACAGGTGCATGGTGTCTCAAATTACTCTTTCCACATATATCATAACTAACCGGCTTCTCCCCTGTGTGTACAAGTGCATGTTTTTTGAGATGATCCAAATTTAAACAATCCTTTCCACAAACACGGCAAATGAACGATCTCTTGCGTCTCTTTAAAAGAGCAACACTTTTGAGCCTTGCCGAGTCGAAAAAAGACTTTCCATAAACATCAGATTCGTATGTCTTCTGGCTTGTCTGCAGACACACATCCTCTGCAATACTGTCACAGGAAGCTGGCACTCCAATGCTGAGAAGAAAATGTGCTCTTAGTTTGAGCAATAAAGACTAAAGCAGAAAAAAGAAGCAAAATCAACACTACATCCAACACAAATATATTACACTTAAGGCTGGTCCATAATAAATCGGGAACGAGAACGGGAAGCGGAAGACGTGAACGTCAATATTTTTGGTTCACAATAAACCGAAAAAAGAAAAAGATAATGCAATCCATGAGCTTCGAGCATTAAAGTAAACAGAGAGGGTGTTTGATACTATATCGGATGAACGTGACATCAAAATTACAGCACTGTCCGATCACCGAAACATACAATCTATTACGAATATAATGATAGCCTATCCTAAAATGTATAACTGACAAGAATTTGATAGATCCTAATTTAGCAACTCCCTTGTTTTACTGTGCATACTGCTAGCTTAATTTATAGAACAAAATAAAATATCCCAAAGATTTCTTCACGTACTAACCCGCCTGCAACCAAAAGGTTAAAAAACGAACAAGTTATACGCGTAAGTCTTGTTTTGTGTCAGGGTATGTATCATTGAAATATTAACATATAGCTTAAATAACTAACTTTTATGGTGCATTTTCAAGCTTACGTTATGAATGCTTTGAACTTACTCTGTGACAATTATTATTAACCAACTTAAATCATAATAGATGTTTACATCACAGGTATGGTTTAATATCCATTAAACAGAATTGTATTAAAAAGACACAATAGTCAGAATTAAAATTACTGACACGGCTTTATTACACTGCAGTGAGGTTATTAATATGCATCCAGTGTTCACGCCTATGAAATATTATCGTGGTTTCTACTTTCTGTGCTTAAAATGAAACCAAGAACATATATTCCACTAGCGGTACAATGATCTCTATCGATAAATTGTTTGTGTTTGTAATTTGAAGTAGTTTGCATGATATGTATTATCAATTTCTGTATATCACAACTGATTGAATTGTTTATGCCCTAAATTTAATTAACTTACTTATTTTGTATTATACATATAGGTCAACTGATGAATTATCGTTTGCGTTTGTAAATTTAATAATCTGATTGGTTATGTATTGTATATTTTTAGTAGAGCCATCGATGTAGCTCAGTAGGCAGATTCGCTGGGCTGCTGATCCGGAGCTGCGTTCGGGCTTGGGTTGGATCCTCCTTCGGTCTCAATGAATGGTTTCTTCCGAGGTTTTCCCCAGTCATGGGACTGAAACCGGATGGTCTATGGCGAGTCCTCGGCATCACTTCATTTCCTCCTTTGATTTGATTATCTGGTTGGGTTTTTCCGAGGTTTTCCCCAACCAAAAGGCAAATGTCGGGTAATCTTTTGGCGAATCCTCGGACCTCACCTCATCATTGTAGAAAATTACTACATTGTAAAACTGCAAAAATTGTAAAATATTGTAAAAATTTGTAAAAATTGTAATTGTAATATTGAAAATTTTCACTCATTCCACATCTGAAAGCTTCATTGCTCATGTAAGATCTATGGAAGATAATAAATGAATGAATGAATGGATCTTCCTATACTCCACGTCCATACAAGGACAGTACTCGTGCCATGCCACTGGCTAAATAAACTGCAATTATATCTTATTTTCAATTGTACATTCAACGCGCTTTAAGTTCACAAATGTTATAAAAATATAGGTTTTCCACTGAGTGATTCGTAAAGAACATCGATTTAAATTACCGCGCCGTGTTAGAGATAACAATACCATTCGCACTCTCAAGCTGTATAGAGTAGCTGTACATATTATTTGTCATTCGAGCCAGCTGCCAACCAACACTGTAAGGGCATGTGCAGAAGTGTTTTGTAACTCATTCGATGGAGCTTCACGGGGGTGCAAAAAGCAGGAGGAAAGGTCTTATGCGTGCCATTCAGTTGACAACTCGATTCGAGATGGCAGCACTAAATAAGGAATATTTGTTCCATGCTAAGGCTAACTTTCTTGCCAGAAAATAGGTTATTCAAAAGAGTGTAAGCAAAACAGTGCGGTATCTGGCATCATATATCCATGTAATTGTGCAATGTTGATGAGAAACAATCAATTATGAATAAAATAAATGCTCCATTATAAAATCCACTTTCTACAGCATATTAAGATAAACAGAAAGTAAATAGCCTACATAATGGTAAGATTAACTAGATTTGAACATAAACATAGCAAAGATGCTATAAACAAATACGATTTCGTTGATGTGATATTAAAGATTTTTTCTTTTGTTTTCCTTGTATACTTTGTGGTTGTAACTGGCATTAGACTAAGAAAGGTGTAATAGATTTAGGGATAGTTTACATCTGGTAGCGAGGTCCTCAATTTCAGTCAGAAAGTCACTGAACTCTTTGCTGAAAATGACAGGAAAATAGAATTCAAGGACAGAAGAGTTTAGAAAACTTAAAAATTTCGTGAATTTATTATATTATTTTATTACCAGGTCTATTATTATTATTATTATTATTATTATTATTATTATTATTATTATCATCAATAATATAAAAAGATACAATATTGCTACTTTTCGTTTGTAACTTGAATGTCCTCACATTGCTTAGACAAAGTGACTTTAGCTACCATTGTGTCCAAATCATACAGCTTCTCTTCCCAACATCAGTTGATTAATTCTGGCACCTTGGGACGTTGCGATACTATCGATATAAGTAATTTCGATACTTGTTTTGTGATAGTGGCAGTATCGAAACAAAAGTACTGAAAACGGCAAGGGGAATCGGATTTGTAGCTAGTTAAATAGTTAATGTGGTTTGAAAAGTGCGCGTCAGCAACTATGTCTACTTAGGCTGTTATCTAAAATTCTTTCCAAAATAAAAATACAAACAATACAATAAGCTGAATGCAAACACGAACTAGAAACGATGTGACATTAAAAAGGGGTAGTTACAGATATGCATTACTAAGAAGGTTATTCGTAAGGAAAATTACCAAAATCAACAATTCTTATACCTTAGGAAGTGTTAAAAAAAAACAATAAAATAATACATCCAGAAACAAATTATCTGGTGATTTTTAAACAATAAATTTACAAAAAAAATATTTTGATGTATATGGTCCGAAATGTCTAGTTTCAGTAAAATAAATACAAAACAAAATTAACGTCCGGATGCAATGGGGCCGGAGAGTAGGCAGCACATCATGTCAATAATAATTAAATCTTCTTTTCAAATCCTGTACTTACTTACTTACTTACAAATGGCTTTTAAGGAACACGCAGGTCCATTGCCACCCTCGCATAAGCCCGCCCTCAGTTCCTATCCTGTACAAGATTAATCCAGTCCCTATCATCATATCCCACCTCCCTCAAATCCATTTTAATATTATCCTCCCATCTACGTCTCGGCCTCCCAACTAACACTCTATATGCATTTTTGGAATCACCCATATGTGCTACATGCTCTGCCCATCTCAAACGTCTGGATTTAATGTCTCTATCATCCTCCCATCTACTTCTCGGCCTTCCCAAAGGTCTTTTTCCCTCCGGTCTCCCAACTAACATGACTATCTGTCATGGCGGATAGTAGCTAGTGACAAGAAGCACGCTCGTGCAAGAAGTTGATTTTGGCAGGTGTTGTCAACGAGCTTACAGCTCGAATTGAGTATACTCTTGTTCCATATAAGATTTTATATCGTTTTGTATAAAAGTTAAGTTAAAACTTCGCATAATGCCACCAAAAAATAGAGGGAATGAAGAAACAATGGAGGAAGTAGCTCGTCGTGTTGCGATGGACGTGTGGCAAGAAGATGCAATGTTGCAACATCTTGCTCTCCTAATCAAAGACTCAATAGTAGCTGAGCTGCAATCTATTATAGAGAGCAACAAAGCTGTTACTACCAAATTGCAAGAGTCTCTAGAGGAAAGAGATAAAAGGATTGGAATATTGCAGTGTCAACTAACAAAAAAAAAAACAGACGAATTAGAACAGTATCAATGGCGGCAATGCCTTCGTATCTTTGGTGTGAAGGAGGAAGTAGGTGAAGACACTGATAAAATTGCCATCGATGTAGCTGAGAAAATCGGTGTAAAGTTGGAGTTGGCTGACATCGACAGGAGTCATCAAGTGGGCGTTAGGAGGTAGGACAAAGCGTGGCCAGTGATTATCAAGTTCACAAGTTACCGGAAGCGTAGTGAGGTTTTCCGAAACAAGTGATTGTTGAAACAAACTGGTGTGAGCGTTCGTGAGGATCTCACCAAAATACGACATAAACTGTTGATGGACTCCATCGCGAAATATGGTCTTGGAAATGTGTGGACCACAGACGGAGTCATTATTGTGAAGACTGGTGAAGCAAAAATAAGAGTGACTTGTGAAGACGATATTCCAAGGCACTAGAGTGTGTGTATGCATATGCGTGTGCGTGTGCATGTGCTTGTGCCCATGTAGTAATTACGTAATTAAAGTGTAATAATTTACATTTAGTCTAAAACTTCTCTGCTTTCTTTTGTCTGCCTTTACTAAATTTTGTTCTCTTCTAAGTTATATGATATCTAAATTACTGAAGTCTAAACTACTTATTCATACCTGTTAGTGCCAGTAGTGTTTATCCATCTTTATTTATTTCAACTTAATTGTAGCTAAGTTATTAATTAATGGGAAATCTTTACTTGTAACAACTTCATATTTTTATGTAACATTTTTTTCTCTTTATATTAAGTTGGATACCCTGATTCTTGTCAGTAATAATCCGGTTGTCTCTGACAGAACATTGTACAATGACCTTCACTCACCCCATTCCCCTATATCTGCTGACCAGAATCCTCTCTCTCACCCTGAAGCATTCAACATTTTAACAACAGCATTTTCCAAGAACTCTTCATCCCTTCACGTAGCCCATATTAACGCTCAGAGTTTGGTTACACACTTTGACGAAATTCAATCCATATTCTCGAATCAGAATTTGCATGCTCTTCTCATCTCTGAATCTTGGCTAAAGCCTACATTATCCTCAGCGACATTATACCTAACAGAAAACCACAATTCCAAGTCACACAGAGTTTGTGTGCATTCGATGATCTATAGTAATGACGTGACTAATATAATAAAACACTGCAGATACCACATGTATGCTGACGACTTGCAATCTATTTGCATTTCCACCCTATCGAGACTAGTGACGCAGTAAACAAAATAATCGAAGACTTGAATTCGATTTCACTGTGGGCACACAAATTTGGATCAAGGTTAAATCCAGAGAAATCACAAGCAATCATAATGGGACATAATCGTCTACGAAGCACTCTTGATAGTAGTACTATACCACATATAATATTGAATGGGATTATTGTTAAATACAGTGAAACCGTTAAAAATCTTGGCATTTTTATGGTTAGCAATCTAAATTGGAACACTCAAGTAACACACATTTGCAAAAAAATATTTTCTCAACTTCAATCCTTGTTTCATATGAAAGAATTTCTACCACTTAGTCTAAAAAAGAATCTTATTCAGATGCTTGTAATGCCCCATTTTGATTATTACGATTCCTTGCTAACTAATCTAAGTTCACTCTTAGCTGAGAGACTACATCGTGTTCATAATGTGTGCATACGATTCATCTGCAATACTCGTAAATATGATTATATAACACCTTCCCTCCAGTTACTTTCATGGGCGCATCTGAAGGAACGAAGAACAATACATTCACTGTCTCTTCTCTTTAGAATCATGCATACTTCTACTCCGAGTTATCTATTATCGCACTTTCAATTTCTTACAACTCTTCGAAACTGACATCAAGCACTTCTTTCTATCCCTCATCATAGAACGTCTTTAGACTCATCTTCCTATACTGTAGAAATACCTCGTCTCTGGAATTCGTTACCTAATGATGTCAGGGACTGCCAGACTTTATCACAATTCAAAATTAAATTGGAAAATTTTGTCTTATTTAATGTTTTTTAGGTATTGCTAGAAGTATTGATTTGTGTTTTTTTTCTTTTTCTTTTCTAATCTAGATTAAAATTGCAAGTTGCTTCTTTATGTTAGTTAATTAGTTAGGATAGAATTAATTATGATACTTAATCACTCATTTAAAGTTTGTGTGACTGCAACCTGTGTATATTTTTGTGTGGCTTTACTTTGTTTGTAGTGTTTTTTCCTCTCTCTCTTTATTTCTTGTGTAGCTTTACTTTGTATATAGTGTATTTTTTTCTGTTTATTTCTATTATTGTATTTGTATTCCTGGTGTTGTGGAAGAGAAGGCCTGATGCCCTTAACTACACCAGAATAAATAAATAAATAAATAAATAAATAAATAAATAAATAAATAAATAAATAAATAAATAAATAAATAAAATAATAATAAATAAATAAACTAACACTCTATATGCATTTCTGGATTCACCCATATGTGCTACATGCCCTACCCAATTCAAACGTCTGGATTTAATGTTCCTCATTATGTCAGGTGAAGAATACAATGCATGCAGTTCTGCGTTGTGTAAGTTTCTCCATTCTCCTGTAACTTCATCCCTTTTAGCCCGAAATATTTTCTTAAAACCCTTACTCTCAAACAATCCTGTACTCGATAAAATTCTCAGAACAGCATTTGCACAATTAAAATCATTTCCATCAGCATCACGTAGAGTCGGCAGAATTGCGTATTGACGATGGACATGGTCATGTTTCCCACAATGCAATAAAATATGTTCGATCATAATGGTACATGGTATATATCACACTGTGATTGAGGTCTGCTACGTATGAGATGACCATGTGTGCCAATTCTCAACCGGGTAACTCAAACTTCTTTGTGTTGTGACATTCTTGTGAACAAATCCCAAACACAAACAGTATTGAATCATTTCAAGGGAAAAATTGTTGTAGGGCCTTCAAATTATTGAAGTCAGCTTTACAGGGAGCTATAGCTGAAAGACAGATTTGTGTGAATAGTATTCTTTATTCTTTGCAATTTATTTTCCTCTTGTTCAGATCATTCTCCTTTCCATTGCCACCATATTTTATATTTAAAGTAATTTTGTATGTCTTGCCACCTCTAGCCAATATACCAGAGAGCCACTAATCTGGCAGTCCCTGGTTGCAGTACAAGGAATTCCAACATGACCAGGAACAGATACTACTCCAATCTCAGAATCAGTACGTAGGAGTTTGTGGAGTACCACTACTTTAAATCTTTAAATTGTGTAAAAACAATATACCGCAAGTGAAGGGCAAACCAACAGATATGTTAAAAGTATTATTTTTATATGTCGATATCTGTCTCAGGAAATTGTGAAAAATATCTGGTAACTCTAATATATGACATGAAAAGTAATTCATGAAGTCCACGCAATATTTTTTCTCTTCAAAGCGTAATTCTGATATTAATCCCAGCTCACATCAAAATAGTTCAATATTGTACACTCAAAGGTTTTCATTCATGTCCAATACAAATATACTTCCGAAATCGCGTTTACAAATGAAGGAAGTGGCAGCATAGGTTTGTAGCTCTGCCGCACATCACATGCATATTCCTATACGCAATTTTGAATCCCTCATGCCTGTGCGATGTTAGGTGCCAACATTCAGTGAGCTCTCACAAGGTACACTGTTTCATGACTTAATTATAGACAACATTAGCATATGTGTCTAGCTCATAGTCTTGTTAATGTAAATATTTTAAAATCTGTAATTTTTTTTCATTAGGCTATAGATCCCGGAACATGCGCCCATATTCAGTGAGTGGAAACACGTACTATATGTCAAAAGCATGAATTGGGTTTCTATAGATATATTACATTTCATAATGCAGGAACGTAATTCCTTATATCAGCAAAATATTATAAAGAAAGGCACATAGAAAACTCGTGATTCGCATTCCAGACACATGTTCAGTTACTGCTCCAGCAACAAAGAATTGATCTAAAGAGAAAGCATCCTTTCAATCAATGTCAAATAGGACACTGATGATAAAACGTCCAAGCAACTCTGTAACATCAGGATTCGCAATATATACATGATACATTTTTTAAATTAAAATTATGACATGCTCGATGTAGAGCATATGATCCCCTCATAAATATAGCAATAGAATAATTATTTCTGCATCAGGAGAAGCTGTAAAAGATAGAGTTATAATAAAGTTTCAGTTATCATGTGTGCTGCGTTTCACAAGGGAGTCTTCAGCAATACTTTGTAGCCTAGGATATTTCTCTTTCAACTCCTGCACAGACGTCTATGTGTTGTTCGTAATTTCTTCACTGAAGTGGTTACAAAGAATAGGCCTACAGTTTGGTAAAGAAAGTATACCTATTGTATGAAGGTGATTGGTGAGACAATTGAAGGGTTGATAGGAAAAACAACCCATGTCAAAAAAAACACTTTTTTCAGGGGAGCGAAAAAACATTATATCTCGTTATGTAAAAGGATAAGAAACTTAAAGTATAGGTATAAATACCCCAATGCTTTATAAATATATTGCTTGTATAAGCATACACAGACGCCACATGATTTTAGCTTTCCATTAGTACCAATATCTCATTTTCGGCTAAAACTGACATGGGTTGTTTTTCCTATCAACCCTTCAATTGTTTACAGAGATATCTTGAATTTTGAAACTGCTGAATTGCGCAGGTTATCTGGAATTGTTCTTGGAATTTTTATATACTATATAATCCCATTTATTTTTGACTGCAGCTCTAATTTTAGGCTCGTTGTACAATTTCATTATCAGCTGTACATTCTGCTATATAAAGTGTCATTCGGGTGGTCACAAAACCAGAGTTTTTTCCTGAGGTACACAGCATTGGGTTTTTCCTGCTATAACTTTTGAGAGGTCTGATATGGAGAGTTGAATTGATAACACGTTTTATCTCATGACCTGCGGTTTGTTAGGAAAGAATGTCTATACCTCTTTTAATATTTGCCAGCCCTAGTTTTGAAAGTGGCTTTTGTACTGAAAAGTATATTCATTAATTTTTTTGTTTAGGTAAGCATAAGTTGCATGCCACAATGTCTGCATTCAAGGAAAGGTTTAGGAACATTTAAATGAAAATAATAAACGAGTATAGCATCAGAAATGGATTGAGCTTTCAAAGACCTGACAGTAAAGAAATTATTTTATCATAAATTAGCTACTGCCTGACAAATATTTTCTCTACAGAGTACAATGTATTGGCTGATAAAATTTCTCCTCGCAGGTAAAAGCCAATACTTTGAATGTCAGGGAAACAGGGGAAAACTTGCAACTACTTCCACTTTGTTGCAATTGTCATTTCAATTTCATACTTAACAAAATGCTCATACAGTGACCAGCACCAGATTAATTGAGATTTTAGTTACATGGATTGCATTTTGTTGTTGATTGGTAAGAGATCCTTCTTTGGTAAACATTTCTGCAAATTCATTCCAAGATATACCACAGTGTAAGGGGATGCTTCGAAGGGTGATTGATTTACCATCATTAGCTGTGTAGATATAATTTTGTTGCATTACTTTTAGCTTGAGCTATTACGCAGCATAAATGTTCAATAAAAGCTTTGCAATCCGAGACAACTACTATTTATACCATATCCGCTTAGAGAACGACTCTAACAGTTGCAAACAGCATTGTCAATATGCACCAGTCAAAGCTAGGGAGCTCCTTAACTTGCACAGAGAGACAATCGAAAGTGTTTTGTTTACCATCGCCGCCGCCACTGCCACCACCATCACCAATAATAATAATAATAATAATAATAATAGTAATAATAATAATAATAATAATAATGTAATGGTAAGTAAAATAAAGTACTGTTATTGCCTGCATGTATGATACAAGACGACTGTGTGACTTCACAGCAGAGGATAAGCTCCGCACTCTTCATACAGATTTTCTTGGTCCATTGCCGCCATTTCATCTCCACTCTCTTCTCCTTCTTGGGCCTCGTTCTCTTCATTGCTGCTACTGTCACTGTCCCCTAACGTAATTATCAGTTCGTCAACCTGTTCTTCCATCACACCCTCTCGTTTCCACGCTTCTTTCAAAACGCCCCAAGTGTGATACACAACTTTCACTCATTTTGGGGGATTTACATATTCCACTGCTACACGAACCAACTTTTCGACATCATCAACTAAAATGTTTTATTTCTGTCCGCTACATAGCATTTAATTTGAGCCCATATCAATTCAATACAATTAAAATGGCAGTGATAGAGAGGAAGCAGGATCATTCTGTGTCCATGTTGGGCCGCAATTTCATCAATTTTATACACAATTAAATGCGAGTTGTGTTCCTTCACAATTTCCAGTAACTCAACTTTTTACATATGTAGGTGCCATGTTTTTTTGTACAGAATGGTATGATGCATTGTTAAGAATGATGATCGTATTCTCTTTTATGTTGGGTATGAGACACTCTGGAAATCAGTATTTAAATCTTGTGGTAATCCACAGTTTCCTTTGAAGAAAAGAGCAGCAACATATTCGGCATAAACCCTTCCATTGTGCCGACATGGAGAAGTACGAGGCAGCTGCTCTTACCTACTGACGTATTTATTGTTCCATGAACAGTATCATCAGTCCATGCTCTTGACTTTGATATACGTATGTTCACCCACGTTTCAAACAATTTTTTCAGGTGCAACTTGCAATATCTCCCTCAGAAATCTGGATCTCTATATAACTATGTCTGGATGATCAAGTAAAATTTTTCCTTTCTGAATATTGTTTCCATCTGAAGCCTAAGTATCTGAGTAAAACAGAAAAGCAGGTTTTCCCCTTTCAAATAAATCATTCTCGTCTAATGAAACAAATAGTCTTTTTAGAGTAGGAAATTCCTTCCTCGCATAATACGCGTATATGTGTCTGCGAATAGAGTCCTCTTGGAAACCGTCTACATTCGTCTTCCTATAGTAGCAGGTTCGTCCAGATTTTCAGATCACTTCTCTCTAGTTATTTTCTTAACAGTAGTTGTGCGATTTTCAGAGCTGCTGCAACTCCTTCCACTACCTTTGTCACTGAAATAAATGACTCACCATTTTCTTTTTCCTCTTCCAAATATGTTCGCAAATTATAAACCAGTTCTCGGGAATGGCCTTTTAATGAAGCACTTCTTCCAAGTTTTCTTGAACTGACGAAGTCATTGCCTTAACCCTACACTGTGTAGAAATTTAATACTAAATATAACAGATTTGTAATAAATATTTACACAAATGTGATACTTATTAGGTATATATACACATCTCTACGACAAACTTTACGCAAATCACTCGTTACTTTAAGCACTCTGCACTCTATAATCTGCAATGGACGCCTGGCAACTAACCACATGGCAATGCTAAGCCGTTACCATAGAGATGTTTACAAATCCTCGTAACGGGATAGGCCAGCTCAACATTTTTCATCTCTCTCACTTTCTCTCTCCCTCCAACACGAGAACTGTCAGTCATTTTCTAAGAGGACATAGTTTAGTAAACTTATTTTTTTAATTAATAGGTTTTTCACAGCTTCTTTATTGTGTTGATTTATCCATGAGATTTTCTTGTTCATTGTCCAGCAAGACAATAAATGAGAAATAGTTGAAAAGTTCCACCTACTGTATGAACTGAATCCTTATGTAATATTGTGCAATATATAATAAAACTATGATGTAAATATAAGGACAGATTACATTATTCAAATCCACTCTTAAGTTTTGGAGAATGCAAATGGAAAACGAGAGCAAATCATTTACAAATATACTAATATGCTCAAAACTTGCATTCATACATTGACTTAAATATTCAGATGGACAATTGCGTGGGTGGATGGATATATGTATCTATACTGTTTTCGATGGAAGAAAAATCCTAATGTAAACATGAGCACGTTGCTCTCATACCCGTGATTGGCTCCCAGTCGAAACACTCACATGACGCAGGAAAATATAGTTCGTATGTGGAAACCATAATCTTGTATTATTTGAAAATAAAAAATTGAATTCTAGTTGTTAAATACGATGAAACTTATAACTTCACTCATATGTAAAATGCTATGTAAAAGAAAAGCTACTTTTATATTTTGTTATGTACTATGAACGCAGATGAATACCAACAGTAATACCGAGGTAGTCTGTTCTTGTAACAAGCTGGCGTCACTTGAGCTCGTAGTTGTTCACGTAAGCACGTGTACTGAAGTATAATTTCTGCATCCTCGGTATGTGTGGTTATTAAACATAAGAGTGGAAACCCTCTCAAAAGCGGAGAAAAACAAATAGTCTTAACCCAGATTTTCCCACCGTCCTTTTTTAAGGACAGTTGCAGTGCCTTCGGATATTATGTCATTGTTGGTGTTAGGGACATTTTATAAGTTGTGCGATAATGTTGGTAGTATTTGTTAGCTTTAGAAAATAAACGTTCCTTGTTTCAGTTTATTTCAACATTATTTAACCGATTTTTGAGAGTAACCAATGTGATACTGTATTTTTATCACAAAAAATTTTTGGGCTTATCTGGGTTAAATATATACAGTATAATAAGTTAAGTGAGTTTTAATTACAGTAATTATATAGTCAATGTTTCCTAAGCAAACGAATGCACAGTAGTGAGGTTAGGTCTACTTGACGAGTAACGGGAAATATTTAACATGAAACAGAATGTACAACAGTAGGCGGGAACACGTACTGAGAATCTATGGCGCCAAACAGCGGCCACTGAAGCCTCACTTCTGTCACGTGCTATTGTTTATATTAGGATTTTTCTTACAGGGAAAAAGATTATATGGTTGGATAGGAGGAAGCATGAAGACACAGACAGAAACAAAAACAAAACAGATGAATGTATGATTGGACGCACAAAGAACGAGAGCTAGCCAAAGATACATATTGACAAACACACAGACACATACAGACTGACTTACAGGTAGACATAAAAATTAATACTGAGTCGTTCACTTGAACAACAATCATGTTGAAACTAATTACAAATTTCCATTCTTCGTCATTATTATTTACATAAAGCAGAGAAACCAACAATGTAGTAAAGGCACACACACTTCACTCACCCCTCAGTTAAGACTTCATCCTCTTCTGCCGTTACTTCCAGTTTGACCTCCTCCTTCAATTTAATTAACTGATATGCCTTGTCCTGCAAAAAATTATGTAAAAAGAAGCTATAAGACAATAACAGTTTAGAAACAGTAGTTTAAATGCTGCACACTTCATTTTATATCCTACCTAATCCAGTAAACAATGCAAACATTGTTTGTGTAGAATGCAAATGAATTTAAAAAACACAAAAACAAGATATTACAGCATTTTGTAGGACACATTTTGTTTTAAGTGACAACTGCATAAACAATAAATTAATTGGAAGAGTAAATAAGAATGCTACTCGAATCACTTCTGAGTCCATGAGTAGGATTCAGGATCACTAAGTTGAAACTGATCAAACTGTTACAGTAAAATTGTAATGAAAAATGTTTGATGATGTAGTTTGGAAATATTTCAGATTTATAGATCAGATTAGATTAGATTTTATTAAAGTCATGAGTATTATACAAATACTATGGACATAGTCACAATAAAAAAGAAGACAGAGTGAATTGGATATATTAGAAACATTAGTCATTAACAGAAGACTCAAAGTATTCACTGATACTATAAAAGAGACGATTCCTAATAATCCAGTGTTTTAAAACATTCTTAAATGTGTTATAGTTAACAGTGTGTACAGACTTATGTAATCTATTAAACATAGTTACTGCCCTGGACATAAATTGTTTTTTAGTTATTTCCAGTCTAACTTCAAATTCAGTCAAGTGAAAATTGTATCTTGTATTGTAATTATGATGATCAGATCCGTGATAATATTATGCTAAATTTTTCTTTACCTTCAGCAAAGAAATGAAGATGTAAAGATTAATAACAGTCAGAATAGCCTCCTTTATGAATAATGACCTACTGTACGCATCATAAGCAGAACCAGTTAAAATATGTAAGGCTTTTTTTTTTTTTAGATACACTAGAACTATTTCCCCACACAGAAATACCATAGGTTATTATACTATTGAAGAAGGCAAAATAACCACTTCTTACATATGTTTTAGGCACCAGTGATTTCAATTTGCAAAATAACTAAATAACCCTTAAGAGTTTAGTACAAACATAATCCTGGGAAATGAGAATGCGGATGCTTTAGCAAAGAAGGGCAGCACTGTTACTTATAGACCTGTTACTAAATCTACGTATTACTCTGTAAAAAGATTTATTAAATCTACATACTTAGACTTCAACAAACAAAATTTGATAACACAATCCCAAGGGAAAAAATGGAACTCTCTGCATCAAAATCCACAGTTAATTCCCGATTTACCACGAAAATCGTCTGTAGCTGCATTTAGATTGGCAACAGGCCATGATTGTTTGGCCAAACACCTGCATAGAATTGGAATATATCAGTCCCCTAACTGTCCATTGTGCAACTCAAACCAAGAAATGGATTCGGAACACCTCCAAATCTGTGCTTCAGTGGCTGGTCATGATAATATCTTTGAAAAATATTGGAGTGCAAGAGGTCAAATGACTTTATTGTCAAACGCCTGGCAATAGAAAACAACAACAACAAACATAACCAATATGTGGGGCCCAAGATAATTTGGGATCCAATAAAATTCCCAATTTTTTTTTTTTTATTTTAGTAGGTTATTTTACGACGCTTTATCAACATCTTAGGTTATTTAGCGTCTGAATGAGATGAAGATGATAATGCCTGTGAAATGAGTCCGGGTCCAGCACCGAAAGTTACCCAGCATTTGCTCATATTGGGTTGAGGAAAAACCCCGGAAAAAACATCAACCAGGTAACTTGTCCTAACCGGGAATCGAACCCGGGCCACCTGGTTTCGCGGCCAGTTCCTAAAAGTTTAGCAGATGGCTGAGAGTTGTAAATTGTGGAATCACTTAATGTAAACAACACATGTTGTGTCTTAGTCTGATTTAAACAAAATCCATTAGCCTCAAACCAGGCAGCTGCTTTGTTAAAGGAATTGTCGATAACAAACTTTATATCAATTATGTCATCATTAGTATGATACAGTCCACTTCACTTTTGGTCTTTTAACTTTTTACTTTTCCAGAGTCTCGTTAGATATTACTGTTTCGAATACAGTCTGTTGGTTTATTGGAGGAGTTTGAACTCGACACAATTAAATGGTCCTCCCCATGTAACAGTGAGTGTGAGGTTGCTACTACAAAGAGGAGAAGGATGGCAAAGAAACTCTGAAGTAGCCATTGTTATATTGTGACATTCATGTGTATTTACCAACAAACTGGTCTTAAGGAATAAACATCAATCATGTGGACTTTTAGATATCAAAGAAATTTAAAATGTAAAATTACAAGAAACCTAATTAACTGGATTTTCTACACCAGGTACCAACTAGACTTCTACTCCGCCGAAGTAATTGAGATTGACCCCCACTCTACACTGGGCAGTATGCTAAATTAGAAGTGGATCTGGTCCCAAGAAAAAGACATCAAATATGTGGAGTTAGCTAACTCAACTAATTTAAAAAGAAAAATTAAAATAGACACATATAAGTGTACGTATTTCCTAAACCAGGTGCAACCCATAAGTTTGGCCATCTACCACAGGATTAACTAACAGTGACCTCCCCCCCCAATACATTATGGACTGTCAACTAAATTAAAAGGAGAAATGGTAAAAATTAAGAGTGGGGAAGAAATCATCAAAATGTTTATCATTTAGTGAAAGTTCAGGATTGCAGTTTCTATGATAAAATTGGGCTGGAAAAGATTCACGAACGCTATAGAATGAAGAAATGGACAGCACGAGAGCAAAAATCCTATCCCATGGTCACCTGAATCCAACAGTCACATCAGCCAGTACATAATAGTGAGGGAACTAGCGACCAACTCACTTCGTAAACTGTACTTACCTCAACTTCATTTTTCAGGAAGGGAAAGCTAATTGGTGCAGGAGTTTCACTAAAAGTCATCTCGCTTTTTATATCATAGCTGTGATCGATATTTTCTTTCTTTATTCCAGTCACTTGAAGATCTAATAAATTTCCTTCCTGCAACACAGAAAATATAATAATTATAAAATATATCATAATGCAGTTGTTCACTATAAACCAGAGACTATTTGTAATGTCTCTCTACTCTATTACTAAATCCTGACGTCAACGAAAGCACAAGTACACACTCCAGAGTCAGTAGTGACATAATTTGTACGAAAAGCCTCGTAACACAGCATCAGAGAGAATAGCTCTATAATATATTGTTTTTTTCCAGTACATGCTTACTTCCTTCTATATTTACACATACAAATATAGTTCATTTCTGAATGACTGTTAAGTAATTACAGAAAATGTATGCTGGGAAATGTGAAACATGTTTTACGAGTTATTGCATTACATATTTCATTTAAGAGTAATTAGTGGTAGAAAATAGCAGAGTTGTTATCTTAAATATTGATTCGAGCAGCAATTATCTACGACCTCTGACATCACTCATTATATTATTACAGCCAGGCAATTGAATTGAATTGAAAGAGGAGAAATGGGAGGACAAATTTAAAAGGTACCCAAATCGCGTCCTTGCAAGGGGTTCGGGGCTGTAAGAAACTAAATATGTGAGCTCTAAGCCTGTTGGCCACTAGTCTCACTCCGGGTTACGCTGCTCCATTGAAGGAGCTCTACAAAATGTTGAAGGGGAAAAACCGAAAATGGATGGTAACCTCTCAGGTACCACATACGCGAGGGGACGGAAATGTGATCAAAGAGATCACAGGGCGGGACGAGGAAGAAATGGCTGGTGTAAATCTGCATATTGAAATGAACTGTGTCATATCGCAGTGCAGGAGGAATCGAGAAGACTCGTTTGTTTGCCGTTTGGATGGCAGGTGTTATCCTGCACATTGAAAGGGGCTTAACCATTTCGCAGTGCAAGTGGAGTTGTGAAGACTCTGTCATCTGTTGTTCAATGACAAGGCAGGTGAAGGCCGTCAGAAGAAGCGCCGTGAAATCTAAATCTGCAATTTGAGAAGTTCCCTGTCCTTTCAAGTTGCGACTAAAAGAGTGTCCTCGCACATTTAATAGGCAATTTATACATAGGTTCTGAACTAGGCATTACGTCGTTTACTAGAAAAGGGGGAATATATGGGGAAGGGCATATAGGTCCGTGGCCCATTTCTTTTAGGGCTCATTCCGACATTTGTCTTACGCCTTAGGAAAACCACGGAATACCTTAGGCAGGATGAGTTGTCTCATATAAGAGATTAGCCAATTTGGCTATTAGGTAGGAGGTGATTGATTGTCATGAGCCTAGTTGAATCGTCTCAATTTAGAGACTAGCCATTTGGCTTTATGGTGACTCAATTACGAAGAGTTGGCAGGGAGAGGTGTAATTATTAATTAATTTACAGTAATTAAAGAGGTCATGGGGATATGAGTGCAGGTCTGTGGCCAATTTCTTTTAGGGCTCATTCCGACATTTGTCTTAGTGCCTTAGGAAAACCACGGAAAAACCTTAGGTAGGCAAGTTGGAATCAAAGCTATTTAAACTGTAATCAAGTAACAAATTAATCATTGCTATGTTTTAAGCAGAAACATCTCCTTGCTGATGGAACTAGTAGCAAGCCATCACAAATAGCATTTTCTTCCAATTTAAGAACTGAGTTTGTCAGGTGCAATAGTCTTCATCGGGATACAAACTTTGTCATGAAACTTTGACCACTCTATGATACCACAGTCCACCGAGTATTCTGATGGCTTTCAACAACTACAACAGGTAGCGAAATCTGGTTCTGCGGATCAGCTATAGTGTCAAGGGAGAATATCATGATAACCATAAGATACCCCTGTACTGGTTGGACGATAGTGCACCATCACTGAGGTATGCTGATGTGAGGCCAGCAGTCAGCTAATCGGCCTTCTTTGTGTGTGGGCTGTCGCGCCCAGAGTCATTCTAGGATGCTTTTCCACCACACAATTAGCTTTATTCTTATAAGCCATACTTCAGAATACTGCGTAAGTACTTATGTACAAAAACTGTGCAAATTAAAAAATAATTAAAACACGTCATGTTTTTCATTGATAAATAAATAAATAGATAGATAAAAAAATAAATAAATAGATAAAAAAGATATGTCCCCTGGACAAAAAATAAATAATTCAATAAAGCAATAACGACATATGTATGTATGTATGCGGTATTCTGAAGTCGTTTCTTGTTATAAACGACGTATTTAAAAAGTAAATAGCAATTAGTAATCACTCTCAATATAGGCTACCTCAGATAAAGGTTTCTGCTCTTCTATATCTGTGTCATTACTTCTTTCTATTACTAGAGTGTCGATCCCATGTTCCATTTTGATCTCCTCCATCACGACTGAAAAAGACAATAGTAAGAGACTCAAATTCACATGCAATATTTCGGCTATTTTTATATACCTACTAGAAGTGGTAATTATCTCTAAGTACTGGATTTGGTTTATTATGAATTCAATGTTTAGAAGTTTCTGATTACACTGGACAACAGCCAAAAAGTTACAGAAACAAAATAAGCGATTTCTGAGTAGTTTTCTACAGCTAATGACGAATATGATAGTAAAGATGGGCGCAGTGGTTTGGTTTTCAATGTACAGTATATATCTGGGATTACTGATTTCAGAAAAAGCAGGCGTGGTTTCTCGGTCAAGGTTACAGCACAGCAATCCCCTTACACAGGAGATGTGAAGACGGATTTATGACCCTGAGGGGTTGTGTTTGCTTGTAAAAGATTGTTGGTTTTGTTAGAAGACATTGCTGAGTGGAGACCGGTTTTCGTCTTTCTTTTGAAGTAAATTCATAAAATTTTTGAGGTGCTGTGCTTAAATATATATACGTCTCTTTTGCCAGCAGACTCATTTTTAATTCTAATTAATGATATGCCATAAATATTTAACACACACCAGAACAATGGAAGCAATTTTAAATGTTTCCATGCTGATCCTTAAAGCTGTATTATTGCACTTTGCCTTCAGTTCCAATTCACTGCAGAGTCCATATGAAAGAGATACATAAAAATATAGGAGATATTTTAAATTATATAAATGACAGACTTAAGTAACAAATATGAGATGACTTAAAGATGGTTGTGATTCTGTTTGGCTTACAACAAGGGTTTACAAAATATTGCTATTTTCTATGTGAATCAGACAGACGGGCTAAGACATTGCACTACAAAAGGAACCAGGAACAAGCATAAAGCAGCAGGCATTGACTGAATCTAGAAAAATTTTTTTCTCTCCATTACACATCAAACTGGGAGTAATTAAAAATTTCGTAAAAGCATTCAGTCGTAATAGGTATTTACACTCAAAATTTCGAAGGATAAGTACAGCTAAAATTAAGGGAGGACTCTTTATAGGAGTCCAAATTAGAGAAATCTTTTCAGATCAACAGGTCGGATAGACTTCTGACAAGAAAAGAACATAGGCCTACTGTTTGGGAATTTTTGAGCGCAGCAGCCTCAAAATTTCCTAGGAACAGTTCTACGCCAAACTACAGGGAAGTAGTGGATAATAGTATGTTGCTGGCTTATCATCAAATGAGGTGCAATATGTCATTGAAAATACACTTTCTCCACTTTCATTTGGACTTTTTCCCTGAAAATTGTGGTGCAGTTTCTGATGAACATGGAGAGGGCTTTCACCAGACAATGTCAACATTCGAAGTAAATGGAGTACATCCATGTTAGCTGATTATTGCTGGTCGGTGGTGAGAGATGCTCCCGAAGTCCAGTAAAGCAGATAAGTTAAAAGGAGATGTCTGTAATAATAATTGAGGTAAGCCCAGCCGAATATGTTTAGGAAAATACAATTTTTTTCTATTGATTTCTTACTCAAATTAGAAGAAAACTAAATCACATCTGACAATTTTATTGCAATATTCATATTCAGCATGAAAAAATACATTGAATTTCAGTGTTTTTGTTTCCAGAACATAAAAACGTTAAATTTTGTTGTCCAGCGTTATTATTTCTAATATGGAAAGTGAGTTTACATCTACTATATTTACTTACTTACGGATATCAGCCAATTGGAAGTGGTGGTGAGTCATTTTCTTTCTCATGCTTATAAGAGGACAGGAACCATTTCGCTGTGGCGTATGCGCTGACCTGTCATGGAGTGTCAGGTGATGTGATATTACTTGAATTTATTTTCGCGTATATATTCCAGATCAAATCAAGCAGTTTCCTTCGTGCTGTGATTACCCATCTTGCATATACGAAGGTAAGGTTTGGTTAGTTCAGGATTTTATTAACAAGTCCATGCAAGATTCTAACGCAAGCTAGATGTGTAGAAGTCAATATTTGATGGTGTAACATTAATTCGATATTCGTTGTTTTCCTTTTGTTTCTGTCACTTTGACATTAGTTCTGACGTTGGAAGGAGGACAGTATGAAGGAGCATGTAGGTTTTTGTTTCGTCACAGTGTTTTGTGTGATAAATATGTATGTGAAAATAGTGGCCCAAGTTTGAAAGCAGATTGGAAATCTGGGTAAATATCTATAAGTACTGGTTCTGTCCTTTCGACAAAAAACGTTTGAAAACCCCAGATTTTTGCCTTGAAAATTAAACCACTAAAAAAATTGAGCGGAAAGAGTTAATTTTTTTGTTTTTTTTTTTAATGTTTTGTATTTTTAAGTTGAGAAATTTGCGAGTTCTCAGATTATACTTTTCCTTGAACTTTTCTCGAAATTTTAAAGCTTTTCGGTCATTTTTTTCTAAGTTTTTTTAATTTTTGGGGCAAAAATCGGGGGTTTTTGGAATTTTTTTTTTTTGTCGAAAAGACAGAACCAGTAGTTACAGAGATTTAACACATGTAAAATAATAATTCCCCATCTCCGTAGTGCACAGGCATAAACGAGCAGAGACGAGCACGTTGATACTAGGGATGTTTTACCTTACAAACAAAGCTGGAAAATTGAAGATTGAAGTTGTCAGAAAGACATTAACCGCCAATTCAACAATAATGCAAAACAATAGCATAGCACAGCATAAAAGTTTCAAATGTAAATACGTCTTTCTGTTGTTAAATTTTTATATGCGAGTGCACAGAATTACGGGATAAACTCCAGAACACGGACTGCAACCTTCCCCTCTTACTTCATAATGCCAACCTTGTGCACACAAAATTATTGGCACTGAAAAGTGCCTTTTCGTAAATATAATGATGCGCATTCGACAAACGCAGACAAATCTGCTCTTTTTAGTATTTTAAGACATAATTTGGTAGATGCATTGTGTTCTAAAATTTTCCCGAATTACGTATATAAATTTTTCCACTATGAGCAGACATACCTTACAAGGGAGAAATGGATTGCGAAGAATCGATCATGTAACTTACGCTTATACTTTTATTTTACTTGGTTATTTAACGACGCTGTATCAACTACGAGGTTATTTAGCGTCGATGGAATTGATGATAGCGAGATGGTATTTGGCGAGATGAGGGTTCGCCATAGATTACCTTACATTTGCCTTATAGTTAGGGAAAACCTCGAAAAAACCCAACCAGGTAATCAGCCCAAGAGGGAATCGAACCCGCGCCCAAGCGCAAACTCCGGATCGGCATGCAAGCGCCTTAGCCTCCTTAGCTACGCCGGTGGCTTCTTACGCTTATATAGAATACAAGTAACAATATACTTACCTCTGTGAAAAAATATAATAGATTGATATTCCTGTTTCAGCTGTCAGTCTGCAACATTAGTCAAGCCTAATATTCATATAGTACAAAGTAATAGAGTATAGATTCAATGAATAACTTGTTCAAGGTGAGGTGATCAAGGAAGCCGTGATACTAACCGGTTTGAGTAAAAGAAACTGAGACTTGTCTTGAACGTTGGTTACGAGATTATACAACCTGGCGCATTGACCAAGCGCTTGAAATACGGGTCTAATAACATATACTAGAACTGTGGTGGTTCCCTCGTAATGCCAGTTCCGCCCTCTGAGCGCTGTTCGGTCCTAGATATTCATAGCAGAACACTTAAATGACACTGACATTTGGGACATTTAAAGGACTCACAGTAATTTATGGTCAATAGACGTAATTTCAAAACTTCTACGTCTCTATATTAAAATGAATGGTTGTCATTCTAGATATTAAAAGATATTACATATTATAAACTAAGGTACTACCTTCCTGTTGTTTAATTCATACACCGTACCTTTTCGGATATAATGAAAGAAACTTAATACATTTTACATGAACAAGTCTACCCTTTTCACGTATTATTATTATTATTATTATTATTATTATTATTATTATTATTATTATTCCAATGAATTAAGGTACTGTATTATCTTCCATTTCCCTGACTTCATAATTTAATCATTTGTAAGTGGGCCTAACTTATCCCTTTCTTTTTTTTTAAATACATATATTGACGTTGAAATGTTATGACTTTTACTAATGCAAACAGGAGTCACAATACATGATTAGTACAATTGTGCGATTTTTCTTGCAAACCTTGCAGTAGTGAAATAAATATCTAATAGGCCTGCTGATTAACCTGTAGTGGATAGTAATCGCAAATGCTACGATATTTTAGTGTGTGAACAGTTTTTAAATTAGTTAGAATTAAATTAATTAGGAAGTTAGTCTGCAATATATATGATTAGAAATGGTTTTCGAATTTGAACATTTTCAAAACATAAATATCTCAGATATCTCAGGGACGATTTTTTTTTGTCGCCCATAGGCATATGCGCATCAGCTCTCCTCGATCCCCATTTTATTTTTAGTAATGTGTGCATCTCGCTCCCCTGAGCTGTTTTCTGTCGTCACTCATGACATGTCAATTTAATGAAAACATAGAGTAAATCTTCGGTACACCATGCAGTGATAATTGTACTTTATCACAACGAATATTTGTAGTAATTATTTATTTATTTATTACTCGTAATGTCGTAATAATATTTGATTTGGCTTTGAGAATGAGGGGAGTACATTACACTAAACTCAGCATCATAGGCGGAGTTATGAGAGGGCATGGGGGGGGGGGCACTGCCCTCCCCAAACTTGTCTGAACTTTTTTTTTTTCTTTATTAACATTAGAAAATATTGAATGCAAAAGACTTTTCTTGCTTTTGTTTATGATTAAGTTTCTGTGCTTAAATTGAGGAATTACTGTCTTCAGATCATGTGTTTAGACTATGATATTAATTTTAAATTTCTGAATGTATAAGAATTTCTGTACCTCGTTTGAGGAATGGAAGCACTTTAATGTTCCTTTTGCAACAGCCTGTAGTTCTGTGTTAGAAGTCAGCAGCGGACATCTACTGAATTAGGTGTTAGTGAAAAAAGAAAACCATAGTTCCATGTTAAAGGAGTGAAAATTTTCAGTAGTTTTCATAAAACAACCATAGTCCAAAGATTTTTTTGTGATAACAGTCATTTTCCAGGAAGATGGTACGATGGTAGCATTCACAAATAATATCCCATTCATAAACAAAGGCAAGAAAAGTCTTTTGAATTCAATATTTTGTAATGTGAATAGAGAAAAAAAAGAGTTCAGACAAATTTGGGGGAGGGGTAGTGCTCCTGCATACCCTCCCATAACTCTGCCTATCGTTATGCCCTATTATAATTTGTAGTAGACCTACAGCTGAAGCCCTATACAACTGAGTCCGAAACATCGTGGATATGGATGTAACACCTTAAGAAACATGCACCCCAAAAATACTTTTATTAAATGATCATATTCCGATATACTGTACCACGGTAAAGCTATAACAGAGGAATAAGTAAATGATGTCCCCCGTAACCTCGTTATATCGTGATTCTATGGTTTTGCTTTGCCCCCTCCCAAGGAAACGGTTCTCTCTCCGCCTATTCTCGGCATGCTCAACATTAAAATCGCATTGCTGCGTATTTTGTATCCTACATAATGAAAATCGTATATGTGTCAATATTCAGCAGTAATAATTAACCATTGTCGTGGAATATTTCGCCATTATAAATGACCATGGTAAATCATACTCTTTTTCGAATAACGCTATTAATTGTCTTAAGGCAAGACAAACTAAGAACTACCGTATACTAGTTTAATGGTGGTGATGATGATTATGATAATGATGATAATAATAATAATAATAATAATAATAATAATAATAATAATAATAATAATAATAATAATAATAATAATAATAATAATAATGTCTCAAATTACAAGACAACGGTAGTTCACTTTCAGCAATTATAACAAATTAGAGGGAAGGAAATCTGAAGGAAAAACACGGAACTGAAAACAATCAACTTCCCAAAGTAAATGAACCAGATGAACAAAGTAGTTTGACAGCAAAATTTTAATTGAACAAATTCAGACTTTCGGGAAACAAAATTGTGAATTCCATTAAATTACGCTGAAAATCTGCATACTGATATTTAACAAGTCATCAATAAATCTCAAATAAGACTGTAATATGCTTCGCATGTTTATAATCTTCGTACTCGATTAGCAATGCAAAACTAATCACACAATTTTCACGATACACAATGCTCAGTAACGGAACTATCCACCATTTAATAGGACTGCGAGGCGAACCTAGCGGAAGAAATTGTCATGACGCTCGATCGTGCTATGCGCCACCTTGTATATAATCTCGTAAGTAACGGTCTTGGAGGCTGCACAATGATAATTTTTGTTCCTTACTAAACCCTGCCAAATATATTCTTGTCGTTGTCTCTACTTTAATACAGCTGCACTATAGTAGTATTATTCTTTTACTTAATGACATATTCAACTGGAGGTGTTAATCTTTGTGGCTTATCTATAGCACGCGACACAGACTACCAACTTACAGTAGCTTCGATCAATTATTGTTACATCGTAAGAAATTTATTATATACAGAATGATTAAGTCCAAGGTTGTCTTAACAGGTTGTCTTATTTTTAAATGACCAATCAGAACACAGTTCGGGTATGACGCGAATGGTTTCCTCGTCATTGCGAGCAGCAGACGAAAATAAGCAAGTATACTCGTAGTATGTCAGAGAGTCTCAATTAAAAAGCGCGTTACATTAAATACGGAACGTTTATAGAAGTAGTAAGTAAATACTATGAATAAAATACGAGACCCATTCGCATCAGAAGCTTAAATAAAAACGTTTAAGTTATTAATCGAACTATATAGGCCTATATGCGGTCACAAACAACAAAATCTAGGTAAATGAAATTCAATTCTAATACAGGAAAATATTTATTAGAATGCTTTAAAAATTGAGTACAGACATTAAAATACTTTATCTAGGCCTACTTGCATTTTATTCCATTATTTTCCTGCACTTTTTGGAGACGCGCCTGACCTCTGTAGTGACGTCTGTTACGCCTAACCTCTTCCGTTTTTGTTGATGTGACGAGTTCAAATATTTCAGTCTCATGAAAAATCTTGTTTTCACTGCTGCTTCAATCACATCAGATGGAACATTAGGAACTTCCCCTGACAAAATACTATAGTTCTTTAGAGTATGTTCTTACCCCTTGAAATGTGACGAACGAAGACGAAATATTTCGGAAATTCTTTAGCCAGGTTTGTGAAGGATTAGTTAAGCTGCCATATGATAGGTGCTGAATCCAGGATGATAGTGAATAATCATGTTGAGTTTGTTTATGTAATTCATAAGTGAAGTCAGTAGTCACCAAGTTGTGGATATTTGTTTTTGAATTTGTGAGCAACATAATCTGCAATGTAAGTCAAGCCATCCTCTTCACTCTGTTTTGTGACATTAACAGTGGAGAACGCTGGCTGCAAATTGTTTACGGAAACAGAGTCAGATTGAAGAAGCAGGCTATTCGTTTACATTAAAATCGGCTTTCTTTTAGTGCTGTACCGACAAAATATTCATCTGCATTCGAATAAAGCGTTTAGTCTGCTTCTGGATGATCGCAGGATTTTTTCCTAAAATGTACATTTTCGACCTGTGAGTACACTCTAGAGGAGAAGGATGATCATGTAAATCACCACGGATTCTTATTTGCGAAAAGAGGTTTTCTAATAAATCTTGATTTAACCTGTGAGTTAATATGTATTTTATGTCGTACTTTTGAACCATATTTTGATGTAGAAGTTGAAGAGATTTTATTGAAATGACGATACCTTTCTGGGATATTTGTAAATTAGTTTTGCCAATATAATGTGAAGTACTCATGAAAGTTGTCATCTTATTCAAAATAGCATTTTGTTCCTCCATCTTGAGTCTTGCGTACACTACTTTTAACACTTTATTACAGAAGATTGATAAATGGGCAACTTACTAGTGTTAAATATTTTAGCACGTGGGCTTACAGTTGTTTCGGTATGTACACCATCATCAGAGCCTACTGCTCAGTAGGCTCTGACGATGTATACATACCGAAACAGCTGTAAGCCCACGTGCTTAAATATATAACACTAGTAAGTTGCCCATTTATCAATCTTCATTTTGTTGTACAATGAATGAGCTATAACAGAGCCATCTTCAGTTATAAGTCGGAGCATAGGTAGGTTTGGCAAAGCTGAGAGGAGGCGGGTAGAGGCGAAATAAAGGTATGACGTTTGACGTTATAGTGCTTTGATTTCGTTGTCACACGTACATTTTGGACATTTATTGATATAGTGCATATGATCAAGATTCAGTGTACTGATATACGTAATTTATTACGGAATCCGAAATGGTATTTTATTTGAGTTTCAGAATACCGCGTAAGTACTTGCATACAGCCACTTATAACTTTAAAAAATTAAAATCATACGTGTTTTTTTATTGATGGTACAAGGGAAAATAAATAAATACTTAAGGAATTGTTACTTGCATCAAAAATAAATAAAATAATGACGTACTTTCGAAGTAGGCCTACCCTATTCCAATCAATTAACCATTATGTGGGTAGTAAATTGACTATGTTTTGCCGCTTGGTAGTGCTTTACCTCTGACGCCAAAAGTCTAGGATATCATATACATTTTAATTTCATGTGATTATCTGTCGTGCTTTTCTATAAATATTTCAGATGCCCAGGAAGCCAGTTTGAACCTCGCCAGTCACCATTAAAATACTGTTATCCTAAGTAAGAAAACACATCATTATCTATTAAGTATGTGCCAAATAGCGTAAACTCGGTGAACTTTAAATCCTGTAAATACGAAGTGAAAAGAAACATGTTTATAACTAATTTATTACAAAAGAAATAATATTAATAAACATACCTTGAAAACCAACAAAGTGAGTGTATGCATCTACAAATATAGACAGTTCTGACGTATAGCAGGCATTCCGAATCTTCAACAAAACTGCAACATTTATGGGATCACAAAACATCTGTTTACAATGAACTTGAAAATAAACGGCGTAACTTTATTGATATAGAAGGCGAGACCCAACAATTTGGCTAGAATTGTGATACACCACAAACCACAAGTAAGACTACAAAAATGTAGTTTATACAATATCTAATATTTAGAAGAATTGTTCAATAATTTTATCTTTAATAATAACCGTAAAAATTGCCAAAGACTGCAGCTATATTTTCATTTGTTGTCTTGCTTTTATCACCAACACGCACTTAGTTTATAATACCGGTACATCAACAATTAACGTTTGGTACGACCGCGAACATAATTCCATCGACACACACTTATATTGTAACATTAATTTACATTGAAAATTGGCATTAGCACAAACACGTGTTCTGGATAGTAGGCCTCCGTTTGACAGTTAATTACAGTGTTGCCGACGTATGGCTCCGACTTGTAACTGAAGAAGGCTATGGCTGTAAGGTTTTTTTTTTTGTTGGCACAGAAGGTTTTGGACAGTGAGATTTCATAATGTCAAACAAGTGATTTACCAATTCTATGAACTCCTCTGTTTTCTCTGCTAATAATTTATCTGGTCTGGTTTGTATTGTTTAAAACAGTAGCTGTAGAGTGCGGTAATAGTTGTGCTGCTAGTTGTACATTTTGTCTTTTGGTTCTTTCATACTGTAAATTATTTGGCGTTAGTTTGTAACATGAGTTGAATTCAGAATTGGTTTGTTTAACTAATTCCTCCACTGGAGAACTGGTAACTCTCTGTCCATTACCCAGAATATAGCCATTAACCAAGAACCAGTTCCTGATTAATTTGAGTAAATGTGGTGTATCAGCAAAAAAAAAATATAGGCTGTTCAGTTATTGAGTGATTGTGAGAAAAGCAGTTCATAGAAATAGACAGCTTCTTCCACAAATCTATGTTGCCCCCCCCCACCACAGTCACACAAGATACCACATTGTATCCGATGTTATGTATCAATAATAACACTGTTCAGAATATCCTTTGTCATTTTAGTGTCAAAACCAATGTAAACAGGCTGCTTCTATTTAGAAAACAGTCCTCTAGCCATAATAATTTGCATATATGAATGAGGGCCCACAACTTCATCATCATTTTGATTATATTCATATATAGACAACACTTTCATTTCATCATAAGATAACTCCGTTTCTTTTTCAAAATTACTCATACACATAACTCTCATTATATGAATGACGTCTTGCAGGATGCCTGGTCTTAAATTTTAACTATATGCCCATCTTTCAAGAGAAGAAATTCTTGGTAATGGGTAATGTAACTTTTGCCTCAGATATAAGTAACATCATTTGCTGAAGTATCTGGTGGTGAATGCTGTGGAAATATTGTCTGATGTCCATCTTTCTGTTGATTATAATGTCTAATTGGCACCCCTGAACATGTGTTTCTAATTTGTTCATTCAATGTCAGGCGATTTTTTTTATACTTCAGCTGTTAATTCTTTAACTGTTTTTTCTAATTGGTTAATATGTTTTTGGAATCCAATAACTGTCTCTCTACTTAGCAAACATTGCTGTTGTAGCTGCTTATTTTCTTCCAAAACCATGTTGTATTTTTGAAGTAGAATTTCATACCTGTTATCTTCTGTCTGAGTTTCTGACTGTGTTTCTCACCACTAAATTTTGTTCTCCCTCTTCCCTTAGTAGATCTTGAACCAATGTCCTCTGATTTCACTTTTCCAATCTTTGGCTCCTAGAGGATGACTCCCCTATCTCATTGTGACCCGGATATAAATTTAGAGGTGGCACGGCTGGAAATAATACAACGTGAAGATTGTGTAGATATGATGAAGTATAAAATGACGTGCTAAGTCTTGTTACCTTCTCAGGGTCCAATTCCATTGCAATGTTCGTCTTATTACCTTCAGTTGTACTGCCTTTTACTATTTTCATCTTCTTTAGTTGCTGTTTTCCTGGAAGGGAAGAGAAGCGCAAGGACATTTTCAACTAGCCCCCCCGATGGAACCGTCGGCGTCAGCCTGCCACCGGGGGAGGGCCGAAGAAAAAGACACCAAAATATTCTTCGCAGTCTGTGCGTGGGGACCCCCCCCCACCGACAGCCCAATCCCAAGCAATCCACTTCACGCAAGTTACCCTTCAAACTGGGCATTACATACCTAATGGCATATTCTACACCAGAGGCGTATCGCAGTTTTATGCCCCTACCACGGGAATAACCGCCTGTGGCTCCCCACTCTACACTGAACACAACCGCCAGACTACTTGGCTAACTCCGACCCACCCACCAAAGCCGGAGCAATCCGAGACAGCACGTAGCTTCATGGGACTTGTGGTTGATTACACTGCGACACCCATAAGTCAGCGGTAACACGTCGGAGCGATATATTCGCCCCGGCGAGCAGAGTCGGTCATCGGGACGTCTAAATCGCCCTGGGCCACCATTGGGCCTCTACGTGAGTGTACTTGACCTCTGGTCCGGGCTCGGCACCTAAACTTGCATATAGGGCAGCATGAAGGGTCCACTATTGCTTCGTTGCTGGGCGCCCTGTCGGGCCACACAAGTTGGAAGTCGCGCTCGAAACCGTGGGACAGGACCACGGAGATAGGAAAAATCCCTGCTGGTGAGACGGGAGTTATAAACCTAAGAACCTTATCCTAAGAATGAAAATAATGAACTAGAACAGGAAGAATAATATAGACTCATCAGGCATCCTTAACAAATCCCGGCATGGTGGCGGACGTGGCGAAAACTTACAGCGGGGATGAAGAGGTGAAAATGGCTTTGACGATGTGGTGGGCGTTCCGCATGCAATGATGGCCGGCGTAGAGAAATAGAGTGATGAAAAAGACGAGAGAACGAAAAGGGGTGGTTTATGATAAGACGAAAAATGGCCGAAAAGAAGATCACGAGTGCCACCATTGCACCCCCTGGTTACCAACTTGGAGGAACCCACCTCGACCGGAATAGTAATGCGTCAGGGGCAAGTATCATCATACAAATTTCGTAAGATTCAGTGTAACACAAAACATTTTGGGTTGTAATACCGGGATAGTTGCAGTACCTCATGGGCAAGTAATTTCGTTCAAATTTTAAAAGACAATATAACACAGCATATTATGAGCAGCAGTGGTGATATTGTGGTAGTGCATCAGTGGTAAGTAACTTCTTTCGTCTTTTATTTTCTGTCATTGTTGGCCTCACAGCTGCTCATGCCACTTTAATTAACATCTGTAGTACTTGTAATTCCATTGTTGAAGGTCTGTCATTATTTTTTTTATAATATGTGACTTTTGCCTGTCGTTTTGTACTTATAAGCATTTCAGTTGTGTTGAAGACTTAATACTGCAATCCTGTGTACATTCTGTCGTCTTCACAAATGGATACAACTCCACGAAAACGGTCTAAAATTATAACATTAGCAGAGCATTCTCCTATGACACAGAGGCAAATTGCTGCAGAATGTCACATCGGTTTGGCTACTGTTAATTCGATCATAAAACGATACAGGGAGACTGGATCCATCACACCCCAGAAAAAAGGAAACTGTGGCCGGAAAAGGAAGACTTCACCTGCAGATGATCGTTTAATTGTCAGGAAAAGTAAATTAAATCCTAGACTAACTGCTGTCGACTTAACCCGCGAGTTAATGGCTACCTCTGGGGGCGAATATTCACGTCACAACAGTGCGGCGTAGGCTTTTGGAAGCTGGACGAAGGGCTCGTAAGCGTATTAAGAAGCAACTGCTAACCCCTGTTATGTGCAAAAAACGCTTAATGTGGGCAAAATTACATCAACACTGGACAGTGAATGACTGGAAGAATGTACTTTTTTCCGATGAGTCTCATTTCGAGGTCCACGGCCACCGTGTTTCTTACGTACGGAAAGGATCCGAAAAAGTAACAGCAGCTCATCTCCAACAACCACCCAAATACCCCCCTAAAGTAATGTTTTGGGGTTGTTTTACACATGAATGGCCTGGAGCATTAATACCTATCAAGGGAATTATGAATTCTGACAAATATATTCACTTATTGGAAACCAGAATCGTACCCCACCTGCAAAAATCATTTCCGGATGGCAAAGGTGTGTTCCAACAAGACCTGGCACCATGACATACGTCTCGAAAAACTACAGAATTCTTCAACAAGAAGAATATTCAGGTACTTCCCTGGCCAGGTAACTCACCCGACAATAATCCCATTGAGAACTTGTGGTCAATTTGCAAAAGAAGAATGCAAAAAATGGATTGTTCTGCAAAGGAGAAGATGATTTCTGCCCTGATTGGTGTATGGTTTCGCGATGAAGAAATGAAGAATATTTGTGGGAAATTAGTGGAATCCATGCCAAATCGTCTCAGAGCTGTTATTAGGAACAAGGGAGGCCACATAGATTACTGAGGTATGTCTTAGACCTTTTTTTTATCCCGTTTGAGTGTTTTTGCATAAGTAATTACGTTGTTCGGATTAATTTGCATGCTACTGTATATTCGCTCAAATTCTTTAAGAGTTAGTGTAATGCAGCCTATGTTGAACTGTAGTACTGGGATAGTGATAGTGCATCAGACGCTACTAACTTAGTTAAATTTAGTGATAGTCATCATAATAGAGCATATGTTAATCTGCAGTACTGGGATAGTGGTTGTTCATCAGGAGCAAATAACATCGTTCAAATTTAGCAACGGCCAGTGTAACAGACCATTTGTTGAGATGTAGCACTGGGATTGTGGTAGTGAATCAGGGGCAAGTAACATCGTTCAAATTTAGTAACAGTGATTATAATACTGCATATGTTCTACTGTAGTACTCGGATAGTGGTAGTGTACCCAGTGCCAGTAACTCCGTTCAAATTTAGTATCATTCAGTATTAAACAGCATAGGTGTGAGCTGTAGTAATGGGATAGTTACAGTGAATGAGGAACAATTACCTCGTTCATATTGAATTCAATTCAATTTATTAAGCCATTAAACATATAGTGATATGCCTCGTCACAAAAAAACATACATTAGAAAATACACATATAATTGAAAACAGTAAAGTCTAATTTGAAGGAGAACACAAAATATTTTGAAACTCTAAAATTAATTAAAACACTTCACTCTTAATGTAATAATTGTAAATGTAAATTACGTTATTTTATTAAAAAAAACAATTTCGTATCAATTTATGTTAAGAAACTCATCTACAGAGTAGAAAGGATTAATTAAAAGCTAATTATAAAATCTAGCTTTGAAAATATTGGTTGGTAACTTATAATATTGACTGGAAAGCTTATTATATAATTTCATCCCCATGACAGAAAAATTTGTACTAATTTTATGTAATCTACTGTATGGGATATTAATTTGTTCACTATTCCTAATTTCATGATCATGTATATTGGCTATTAATGAGTAATTGTCTATACTTTGTCGAGTGTAAATGACTTGGTCGTATATATATATATATATATATATATATATATATATATATATATATATATATATACACACACATACATACATACATACATACATACATACATACATACATACAATAGGCTATTACTCATTAATAGCCAATATACATGATCATGAAATTAGGAATAGTGAACAAATTAATATCCCATACTGTAGATTATGATAAGCAATCATAACGTTTTTCATCTTATTAGGAATTTTCCGATAAGCTAATTACAATGTAATCAAGTTTCAAATGGACCGTCTGTGTTCATCTTGTTATACAAAATAATTGTGTACACACCAGTACCGAAAACGTTAATGTACGGTAACTAATCAATAAAACTATTTTGTATAACAAGATAAGCACAGACGGTCTATTTGAAACTTCATTACAAATCATAACTTTGTTATGACCATAAGCAAAATATTTTCACTTTATTTTAAAGTAATGAAATCGTACTTATTAAAATATTCAGCATTCAGACATGTTTTGACATACGACAGGGATAGCTTCTTGTTTCGACAGATTACAGAGTACAGCTTAGCCAACTCATCACAGTCCAGTCCTTGAACAAGGTAGAAATGCGTACGCTTGCATTTTACTCGTAGCACGAAGTCAGTCTTAGCAAAAGCTGACATATAACGAAAGATTATGCAGCGTCTCTCGCGAGACATTTTATTTGGCGATGATTCCGCAACTCTGGATTTCCATTGGTCAAGTCAAAACCAGAGATTCAGTCGTGAGAGTTCCTTACATCTGTATTGTTCTAAGTGACGACCGGGAACGCCGATCTGAAATAATGGTTAAAATCAGAAGCGTGGTGTTTAGTGAATGCAATACCGTCTTTTTAGAAGATTCCCGGGTAAAATAGCGTCACTCTGTTACGTCACAAAGGACGCGGTTCCAGAATTTATAAATGGACATGAAATGTTCAAAACGCGGCCATTAGTTATTGGTCAAGACAGTGGTCATGCAGTAGCGGTCGTAACTTCCCGACGTCCAGGAAGAAATCCAGAAAATGGCAACACCTGTGAACAGCACCAGGGTTCGCCCTACTACCTACTGTAAGTAAAATCATCAGTTCAAACTTTAGACTTTTCATTTTAGTTCATCTTGGTACTTTAGAATTAACAGAAATTTTCATACTTTCTAAATCGTTCAATCTCAATATTTAATAATCTGTCTGTAGTAAATTGATATCTTGTTAATAAACTTAGTAATAGTGAATTTCTATACCTGTGATTATTTCGAAAGCCTGCAATCACATTCTAAGTAGGAATCCCTCCTATCCACAAGCAAGTACAGTTTATAAATTATCACTTAGGAAGTATAACACAGTGTCTGATTCGTTTGTGTTATCTTGATAGAGTTTATAACTCGCGATTATCTCAAAGATAAGCCATCCGCCCTTGTCGTGGCAAGTGGCACTACAAATTACTGGTGTCAGATATGATAGAGCTCAACAATAACTTTTGGAGTCAGATATGGTATAATAAATATTGGTGTCAGAATTAGTACAACAAAAATTGGTGCCAGAAATGGGCATAACATATATATATATATATATATATATATATATATATATATATATATATATATATATATATATATATATATATAATTATATATTTATGACAGTTAATATCTGTGATTGTTTGAAAAGAGGTCGACAATGTTCAAGATAGTTTGATTGACACAGAATTCTAATGGATTTCTTTTTCAAAATCAAGACACTCCCAATTTTGCTACCATTTTCCCAGAAAATTAAAGCGTACCTAGTTATCGACTGAAAGAACGAAAAGTAGGCACATCTTAAATAATTCTGAGAAACGCAAGTCACTAATTTCTTTAATAAATATATGACTCTTGATAACTTTGTACATATATATTCGATATGTATTTCCCATGTTAAACTGAAGTCTATAAAAAAGTCATAAAAATTTGGTATAGTTTTGTATGTTGTCCTTTTTTATTACATGAGTTAGGGTAAAAGTTATGTTGATAGTCTTTTTTTCGATTAAGCAAAAAACCAATAGATTCAAACCATAAAGCCATCTGTGATAGAATATCATTGGTTAGAGCATGTAATTCATTCAGAGTAGAGCTAGAACATAAGAATGTAGTGTCATCAGCATACAAAATTGTCATAGCTTCAATGAATTTAGGAAGGTCATTTATTGCTACTAGGAATAGTAGTGGACCAATTATTGAGCCTTGTGAAACACCATAATGTATATTGGAGAGACTTGACCAATTTTCACCTATTGAGACTAATTGCCTTCTGCCATGAAGATAGATTGTAAAAATATTTAGTGTATTCCCTCGAATACCATAAAATTCTAATTTTGATAACATTAAGTTGTGATCAACGCAATCGAACACTTTGGAGACATTACAAAACACAGCATTAACTTGTGACCTACTTTCAAATTTTTTTTTTTTAAATTTCGATTATTAAAAGCTCCATTGCATCATTTGTTGATTTCCTTTCTCTAAAGCCAAATTGGTTAGAACTAAAGAGATTTGAATTTTCAAACTAGTCATAAATTTGATTGAAAAATACAACATATTCAAATATCTTAGATAGCACTGGTATGTTAGAGATTGGTCTGTAACTATTTGAACTTGATCTATTGCCTTTTTTTATATAAATTGGGATTACATTCGAAATTATTAGTTGATCTGGAAATAGACCTTGTTTTAGACAAATATTGATTATATTTGTAAGAGGAATATAAATTGAATTTATAACCTTTTTAAAAAATCATTTGACATATCATAAACATCTTTTGAATTTGATTTTTTTCAAAGTTTTTACTATATTCCATACCTCCTCAGTGGTAACCTCTCTCCATTTAAAAGTACATGAGATTTCGTCATTTTCGGTTAGCATTTCCATAGGGGAGAGCTCAGAGCATTGAATTTTGGATTTTATTTTGTCTCCTGAGTCAATGAAAAATTCATTAAACTCTTCCGGCGATATATTATGATTGTTTAAATGATTTTGAGAGTTACTAGACCTTCCATTATTTATCAGATTCCAGGCAGTTTTACATTATTTATCAGAGTTGAAAATTAATTTTGTGTTATAATCTAATGAGCAGGCCAGTCTCTTTATAAATATCATGTAGCATTAGTAATCTGTTTTAATTCTGCAGAATACCATTTGTTTTTGTTTTTTGCTAATATTTAGTTTTACATTCTTGACTTCGAATGATAAGTTAAAATATTATAAAATTAAATTAAAAAATGTATTAAAAATTTGAGATGCATTAGCCTCTTGAACACTGAAGAAGGATTCCCAATCAATATTGTTTATATAACAACAACATTTCATTACTCTTTCAGCGGTAAATAAACGCTTTTAAAAAATTTGAGGTTGGTTATATCCGCTTCCCAAGTGAATTGCAATAATAAGGCAGAGTGGTCGGAATATGGAAAATTTTTTACCTGAATGGTATATGATTCCCGCTGTCTGTTTATAAAAATGTTGTCGAGGCATGCTTTTTCTCTCGTAGGAGTGTAATTTCCTGTATAGAAGTTGAATTGCCTTAATAGATTTAATAGGTCAAGTACAGTTGAATTCTCTGTTAAGACATCAAAGTCAGAATTTTCGTCTCCCTCAATTACTACCGTGTAATTGGGCCATTTAGTGAGTATTTGAAGAAGCTTTTCGAGTTGAATTAAAAAATATTTGATGATCCACTTGGAGATCTATAAATACAAATAATTATCAGTTTCAATGAGTCAATCATTACTCCTGAACATTCGAAATTAAATTCTACTTTTAGTTCATTAATTTCCATAGGAATGAAGTCTAAGTTGCTTTTTACAAAAACAGCTGATCCTCCATGAATATGATTAGATCTTTTAAAACAATCACCTAAGTTAAAACTATCAAAATTTATTTAGTCAATATTATAGTCACGCAACCAATGTTCCGTAAAACACAAAAATGAATAGGTGTCTAAGTTAAAGAAAGTTTCCAGGAGATTAATTTTGTTATTCAAACCCTGTATATTGTTATTATTGCATTGTTATCATTTGGTGATGATGTGGAGTTTTCTATGTGGCCTGCGTTTGGGGGCGCCGCGTTTGAAAAAACCTAGTGACCAGAACTCCTTGCGGCCAGATATTGGTGTCCAAAGCTCGTGCAATATTGTCGGAATTTATTTTAATTTTAAACGATGCATAGGAATTAGGAAATTTTCATTTTAGTGGTTTCCATTGTGCCTCCGGGAAACTTTCTTTCACAAAGGACTCTAAACTTTCCACTGCTGTAGTTGGGTCCAATCTAGAAACAAATAAGTATCCTTTCTTAGGAACAGTTTTTAGTCCAATATCATTAGTAATTGACTTGTTAACAACTACAATTCTTTTGTTTTTACTAGTAGATTTTTTCTTCCCAACAGTGACCCATTCAGTTTCATCATTATTCTGATTGAATGTTTTAGTTTCTCTAGAAGGAGTTGCCTTGTTATTGTTTACTGTAATGACCTCGTTTTTCTGATTAGGTTTGCTTGAGGTGGTAGGATTGCAAGCAACGTCATCAGCCGCGGAATGTGCAGTGTTAGCTGAAATCCCGGGCATAATATTATGACTACGCTGGGTTTGTTTACTGCATGTCGCTTTAGTAAGGACAGCACTATATGAAATTTGTAACTGTGTTGGATTACGTGATGATTCCGTAACCTTGCCGATCCTATCATCCGCAAGCAAAGATACTTGATTCTTAAGTTGCGAATTGTCTATTTTTAAATCTTTGATGTCAGATTCAAGGGATTTGACATTACTAAGCACTTGATTTAGTGTATCAACTATGTTTTGAGTATTTAAACTAACAGTCTCTATTTGCACTGCTAGAGATTCAGCATTGCTAATCTCTGGCAGACATATTTTTCTCTCAGGAGATAGAACTTTTTTTGTTGGCGTCTTCTTGTTGTTGGAACTTTGATCACTCACTGGGGACTGATCAGTAGATCCAGGAAGTAGACTGCCATGAACTGGTGTGCTGTCACTCCGCATCGATAAACGGAGGATCCTCCAGATGTAAAGGCAATGTGGAAATGCAGGCCGCAGAGCCCAATGCACTTCAAATTCCTACCTTGTATGGCTGAAGAGCATTTCTTGCAGGTATCCTTGGTAGGTCGCATGTTGAGTTGCGTTGGCAAACACACACGAAACAACCACACACTTATTTCACACAGACTCGATTAGGCAACCAAGTCAACTGCAGAGTTTCGTCTTCTCATCGCAACGGTCATATTCAGTAACAATCAGTATGATAAAGCATAATTTGAGCATAAGTGATGCATAAAAACCATAGAAGTTCTCAGAAAAGAAACAACAAAACAATCAAAAAAATCCAACCAGAAATAAATTGTCTGGCGCATTTATAAAATGCAAGGATGTAATAGGTCCGAATGTCAAGTTTGCTAAAGTCACATGCTAAAAAATGTAACCTGATGTAAAAAGTCCAGAGGGTAAGTAATACAGGTCAATAGAAAACTACATCATCCTGTCAATTCCTGTATTCGATAAAAATCTCAGAACTGCATTTGTACAAGTAAAATCATTTCCAAGAGCATTATATAGTCAGCCGAATTCCATACTGCTGATGGACATGGTCGAATTTTCTACACTGTAATAAAAAATGTTATAAGTAGAACATGACACAGATCACACTCTGGCTGAGGCTCGCCATGTAGCAGATGGCCATGTGTCAGATGACAGTGGCCAATCCTAAACTGGGTGAGTAAAACTTCTTCGTGTCGTGATGCTCTTGTGGACGAATCCCAAACGCGAACAGTATTCTTTTTTCTTCGTAATTTATTTCCCTCTTGTGCAGACCATTCTTCCCATTTACACCATAACGTATGTTTCAAGTAATTTAAGATACCTTGACACCTCTCACGCCAATACCACCTCAGACCCATTTACAGCACCGTCCCTAGCTGCAGCATCTGCTGCCTCGATTCCAGGAATGCTAACATGATCAGGACTCCACACTACTCCAATCTCATAATCAGAGGTGGAGAGTGTGGAAAACTTCCTGGGTTCTCAACACAAGCGGATCATCAGAATTCAAACCCTGCAGGGACTCAATGACCCTTAAAGAGTCGGAGCAGATAAGGAATCTACCCCAGGGTTGTCTAATTAGAAACAATAAAACTCTATAAAAGCATATAATTCTGCGGTAAAAACACAGGTGTAATGGCTCAATTTATATTTAAATATGTGTCCATTTCCAACAAAGGAACATCCGACACAATCATTAACTCGGGATCGTCAGTAAAAACTAATGAATAATTTGCAAACTGTGATAAAAGTTCACTAAAACGAAGTCTATAAACAAAAGCTGGTGTAAAATTTTTAAAATTTCGGCTCAGACCTACATCAAACGTGGGATGTCGCATAATCCACGGTGGACTGGGCGTATATTCCAGTGTGCGAACTGTAGGCAGGCGGATGTCGAGCTCTGAGAGCAGTTCACGAAACCGCACACCTGCTGGACGCAGTCTCCGTGGATTTTCACTGTATCCACAGTAAAGAGACAGATGGTAAAAGGAGTCGGGCTCTGAGCGGAGCTTAACACCATACGAGCACAACAACACATTATGTTGCCGATTCAATGATGGTTCACCAGCTTTGCAATACAGGCTCTCTATCTGACTTGTTCGGGAGACCGCTGTAGCAAGTCGTATCCCATGATGATGAATAGTGTATAAGAGACGTAACTTCGATTTATTTGCTGAGCCATAAACAAAACAGCCATAACCCAGGTTTGGCCGGATAAGAGAACGATAAAGACGTAAAAGCACTGTACAGTCAGCACCCCAGCGACCCCCTGACAAGAGGCATAAAATATTTAACGTTTCTTCGCAACGCCTTCTCAAATCACGTATATGCGCCTCCCACGTTAATTTATAATAAAAGAAAAAGCCCAAAAAATCTCGCAGTGTCTGTATATTGCAACTCCAATCCATTAAGACTCAGTTCAGGATGTGGATGCAGTAAAGCCATTGTGAAGAGCCCATTCTGATAGCACGTTGATGACCAGTTACAACTGCCGACCAATGGATGGAAGATATCGGGAGCTGTAATATAAAATTAAGTCATCAACGTAAAAGAGAGAAAATACTCGATCACCCACACAAAGGGCAATTGCATTGATCGCAATCCAGAAAAGGACGCTTAATACAGACCCCTGTGGCACGCCGTTTTCTTGGATATGTTCAGTAGAAAGTGTGGTGCCTACTCGAACTCGGAAATACCGCTCTGCCATGAACTTCGCAATAAATATTAGTAGACTGCCACGAATTCCACTATCACACAGAGTTTGCAGAATGCCATACCGCCATGTGGTATCGTAAGCTTTCTCTAGATCAAACAAGACCGCCACAAGATGCATCCCTAATGGCGGTCTCCAACCGAATTAGATGGTCTACGGCGGATCTATGCTTACGAAAACCACATTGGATATTAGATAATCGGTTTTCCGATTCGAGTACCCACATAAGGCGTTTCCTTAACATTTTTTCCATAACCTGAGAACTGCTCACTTTTATGACTTTTATGCATCACCCTGTTGAAACTATATTTGTGAACCTCGTTTCAATCGTGAAAATGTTCTTTAGTTCTATTAAGTATTCTGATTATTGTCTTGTGTCTCTGTTTTGTGACGGATTTTAGATAAGGGCCCAAATAGCCATAGTCGCTGACGCGCCCTTTTTAAAACCCACTAACTTGTGAGAGATTTTGGCTACAGAGTCTAGAATACAACTCTTAGTAAAACGTTCATCAGAGAAAGAATGATGTCTTTGCAATTTTGCGGGACATATCATAGCTAACTGATAATGCCATACAGATTTCATCAGATATTGCAGTTTGAAAAATAAGGAAAGTGTACTATAAACTGTTATTGGGATAATTGATATTCAATAATTAGAAATGAAATTACAAATCCTACTTAATTTCATATATTAACATCAGATACAATTATTCTTTCTTAAGTTACAGTTTGTGGTCAACTTCAATATATTTTTATAATTTTCTTTCTCATGTTTTTCGTAATGCCGTTCCACGTTGTATTTTTGGTGCTGATTTTTTCTTGCATACAATGCGCTGTCTCCACATCAATCTTTACTCTAAAAGAAGGCTACATTCTGTGTTAAATCTACGATAATACGTTCTCTTGGATGTAACCTACGTACAGGTTGCACACGGCTTCCACTAACCCCTATTAGTAGACTAGCCGGTTCATTTATTATGTCCTTGCCTAATCTCCCAACCAGAGCTGCGGGCACACTGAGCTCTAAAGCGCGCCCTTGCGCCTATGGGTATCAATTGACATGCTTGTCCCATGGTTTTTGTGTATGCGTGCATGTTGTTTTACATTTCGCGATCCTGAGAAATACTTTCCACATACCTCGCATTTTTATGGCTTTTTGCCGTTGTGTGTGAATGCATCTCTCTTTAAATCTCCCGATCCTGAGAAAAACTTACCGCACATCTAGAATTTGAATGGGTTTTCGCCTCAGTGTATGTGAGCATGTCTCTTTAAAGTTCGCAATCGTGAGAAATATTGTCCACATACCTCGCATTTGAATGGTCCTCCGGTTAAATGAATGCGAACATGCATCTTTATTTCTGCTTTTTGGGGGAAACACTTGCCACACACATCGCATGTGAATGGTCTTTCACCTGTGTGTATGCGAGCATGTTTGTTTAAATCTCCTTTTTGCAGGAAACACTTTTCACACACATCGCATTTGAATGGTCTTTCGCCTGTGTGCATGCGAAAATGTTTCCTTAAATCTCCTTTTTGCGCGAAACACTTTCCACACATCTCACATTTGAATGGCTTTTCGCCTGTGTGCAGGCGAACATGTATTTTTAAATGTCGCGATTGTGAGAAATATTTTTCGCAATGCACGCATTTGAATGGCCTTTCACCTTTGTGAAAGCGCACATGTTGATTTAAGTTTCCAAGATGTGCGAAATTCTTTCCACACACATTGCATTTGAATGGCCTTTCCCCTGTGTGAAGGCGTGCATGTTGATTTAAGTTTCCCAATTGGTTGAAATTCTTTCCACACACATCGCATTCGAATGGTCTTTCTCCTGTGTGAATCAATACATGTTGTTTTAAAACTGCTAATTTTGTGAAACACTTTCCACACACCTTGCATTTGAATGGTGTTCCGTCTGTGTGAATGCGTGCGTGTCGCTTTAATGTCGCCAATCGTGAGAAACATCTTCCACAGACATCGCATTTAAAAGGCTTTTTTATTGTGTGTATATTACAATGAAGTTTCATAGAGTCTGGTGTTGCTAAAACATCGTTGGATATATTACAATTAATAGAATTATGGCCCCCGTCGGTGCTGATTGGACAGTCTGGTCTGTTGGTAACAGACTGTGTCGATTTGTCTTCAAGATAAATGCTGACGCTTTCTTGTAACACATTCTTCTCAACATTATCTATAATGCTGAAATGAATAAATATAAATTATGGGTAAATATGCAGAACAACTACAGAAGCGATTTTGTTATTTTTGGTGGTTTGGTAGTGTTTAGTATTGAGTTTCGTTTATTAGTACTTGTATAATATGCTTAGGTCAGTTATGGTTGACGTAGAGTAGATTTTTTTAAATATGAAGAAGAATTGAACTTGGTTCTTTTTCTCGTGTTTAGAAGACTATGTTGTTGAGTGCATAACTTTTAATGTATTGTGATTTGATTGGCTGAAGTGTTGTGTGTTCTTATTGGGTGATGTGTCTTCCGGTATGATTGGATGGTTGTGGTTAAGTCATAAAGCATTGTGTGTTGTTATTGGGTGATGATTTTTCTGGTATGATTGGATGGTTGTGGTTAAGTGATAGCTTTATGTTACGAGCTGTAGTTTCTCTAAGTCGGTTGTATGATTGTAGTTCGTCGTAGTTGTCGCGTGTATTATTCTCCTCTTGTAGGTGGTCTATCGCTGTGAGTTGTAATGGATGTAGAATTTCGTTCTTTATCTGTATAGAGTTGAGAGAGGAGGATATTGTAGACTATTTCGTGAATCACGGTATTAGTAAGGATTGCATGATTTGCGAAGTGTGTTGCCATGAGTTGAGAGCAAATAAGACGGATCTGAACTTCCGTTGTGGGAGATTATACTGGAAGTATGCGAAACTGAAGAAAGTTGGTCGTTGTGGTACCTTTCTGGCACGTAGTAAACTTAGTGTTGTGGACGTTTTTCGTTTGGTTGCGTCATTGGATATTTGGGAGAATATATGTTTAAGTGTAGTTATCTAATGGAAGAGAGAATGTGTGTGCATTCTTTAGAGCAGCTGCAACCCTGTATCCTCCGAATTATTAAGGTAAGGTTCATCATGTTTGACGAATTTGTGAAATTGATACAGTCTTTGTGTGGCTATTTTGGTTAGGTTAGGTTAGGTGAGTTTAGGTTATTGCTGCTTATATTTGTCCTCTTGAAAAGGGAGTGAAAATGAAGGTTTTTGATAAAAAAATATTACAGTAAATTTTTGCGGTTTAAGTTGTTTTTCTACTTTTGTTTTTAAGTTTTTTTTAAAAAAGGGGGTAAAAATGTAGGGTTTTGGGAAAGAATAAAATTTAAAATCGCTTCTGTAGCTGTTATGCATAATTACCAAATTATGTATTATCGACTATAATCAATGTGATGCTATCAAAATATATTAATCATTACGTTATATACATATATCAGATAATAATACAGACGAATAAACTTTTTGTTGGTGTCTTGTTTTTAGACCTGCTGCTGGGATGATTTTGGGCACTGATTCAGAATAAGACATTGGATAGAACGTACCACAATATTTCTTAAATATTATTGAATTTATATAATAATTTTATGCAATACAATATTGTCAATTCCGATTTGTTACATTATCTGTAATAACTTCTAAATGGTTATCATGGATTTAGTAGACTCCATCAATTTTGAAGTCATCTTTATACACAGTTGCTCATCAGAATTTGTCCTTCAGTTTCCAAATCTGGTTTCATGCGTGCATAAAATTAAGTACGCGTTGTGAGAGTGTTTAGGTTTTCTCTACTGTAATGTTACGTTAGAAATATTGGAAAGTGAGCTCTTAATTATATCATGGTTATGGTCTTATAGTAGTCGAGATTAAATATTATATCTCTCACATTGTTTCATTTCAGGAGATCGAGTGTCGCGGAAGAATAGCCAACGTGCAACACTCCTGCTTGAATTATCCCGACGTAGCTTTCTACATATTTTGAGAGTACAATATTAAAGAAATAGGAATCGTATTTGCTTTAAGTTTGCACTTCCAAAAAATACAGCGTTATTTTGGTCTCAGTCTTGGAGATGAAGATCAGCCACGGGATCCTCACATTGTATGCAAAACTTGTATGCAGCATTTGCGCCAGTGGATAAATGAAAAGACAAATTCCAATGCTTACAATCAATCGAAACAATCGTGATAAGAGATCACATCCTGATGTATCTTGAGGTATGAGACGTGTGCTGCATTCGGATTGGGTACTTATTCCACCCTTCCTTGAGATACCACATCTCTCAGTTAATTAACCTTATACGTATGTCTGACATAGCACAAGGTAAAGAAATTGGGCACTGCCACAGTAATTTTCAAACTTCACAAGTGAATGCTTTGACCAGAACGAGTCGAATGATCTGATTGGGATACAAATTTTTCCGAGAAGTCTTCTGAATTGCTCGCCTCCAGCCTAAAACGAATATTACATTTTCGTGAAGGAGGGAAGGGATTGTATATATTTGTATAGTTTTGGCCGATGAATTGTATATGCTTTAAATTGAATAGTGATCTATATAGCTCTACTGATAAATTGTTTGTGTTTGTAATTTGAAGTAGTTTGCATGATATGTATTATCAATTTCTGTATATCACAACTGGTTGAATTGTTTATGCCTTAAATTTAATTAACTTGTTTTGTATTATACATATAGCTCAGCTTATGAATGATCGTTTGCATTTGTAAATTTAATAATCTGATTGGCTATGTATTGTATACTTTTAGTAGAGCCATTGATGTAGCTCAGTCGGCAGACTCGCTGGGCTGCTGATCCGGAGCTGCGTTCGGGCTTGGGTTGGATCCCCCTTTGGTCTTTGGTTTCTACCGAGGTTTTCCCCAGCCATAGGACTGAAGCCGGATGGTCTATGGCGAGTCCTTGGCATCAACCCTTTTGATTTGATTACCCCCCTTTGATTTGATTACCTGGTTGGGTTTTTCCGAGGTTTTCCCCCACCAAAAGGCAAATGCCGGGTAATATTTTGGCGAGTCCTCGGACCTCATCTCATCTCACTACATCTCGCCAAAAAAAAAAAAAAAAAAAAGTAAAAAATTGCACAAAATTGTAAAAATTGTAGAAAATTACTAAATTGTAAAACTATAAAAATTTGTAAAAATTGTAATTGTAATATTGCAAGATGTTGACTTGTTCCACATCTTAAAGCTTCATTGCTCATGTAAGATCTATGGAATAAAATAAATGAATGAATGAATGAATGAATTTTACTCAAGATAAGAACCTAGTACCCTGGAAATTCATCAGAGGCCTTCAGTAGGAAATCGGTGTCTTAGAATATGCCCGAAGTGATTGGCAGCTTTTCATGGACAGTTCAAAACGTGGTTCCACATATACGTCCTCTCAAGCAATGACAACAAATATACCTCCATTGCAAATGGTCACTCCGACAGGATGAGAGGAACTACAGACGAAGAAACATAATTTGAGCCACCTGGATTTTCCAAGGTCCAGTTAAATCATACTGAAGAAGCACTGGAACTTGGGAAAATCCATGTGGCCTAAATTTTGTTTCTGAGTCTGTACAATGCCTTTAATGTCATGGTCAACATAAATTACCAGGAACAGCAATGGATCATCCATGTAAACTTGAAAATGTTAAACTGTCCTCTTGCTCAAGAAAGTGGCTACAAAAACATCCTCCCCCATCGATTTGAGACAGTATTGCCAACATGAGCGTTTAAGTTCATTGATCTTCATTTCAATGGACGTGCAGGCAACTTCCCTCCCAGCCTCCTAAACTCAATTACACTCGCATATCTAATCTCTGACTTACGAGCACAGAACTCACACTGCGGCACCAACAATAAACAAGTGAAGTAGGACAAAATGCGTAATTTCGTTACCCACCATCATTGAGGTAGTTTACTTTCGTTACAAAATCACTGCAGTTACTTTTTGTTACTTTGGTTACCAGCAGACACCCTATACACACATTTGTTTTATTCCAGATTACTTTGAAAAAATGGAATATATAGAGTCGATCCATAATCTTATATTATGAAAGTCAACTTGGAGTGGCTCAGTGAGAGAGTAAGCTATCCCACAAATATTAAAAAAATGAGTTATAAGGTCCAGCAGAATGCTTGCACAATCTCTGATTTTATCTGTAAATTTCGTCCATGTGGGATAACTCGTTGCCATGTTATTGCTCTTTGGAATTGGAACTCCGCGCAGGACTTCTCTAAGTTGTGGCGAGAGTGTGAGTTATCCCACAGCACGCATTTGTCTGCTGCATAACCAACATGGTAGCCAACTAAGTACCAATTCCGCTGTTGGTTACACCATAACCTTCAATTTGTTGCATATGACTTTCTGTATACGAGTGAAGTTACATTTTGTGTTTTTTCCCTACTAAAAATTAAAAAAAAAAAAAAGTTTGAAAAAGTAATTATTGGGCTTGTAATGTTGGGGACGGATAGGAAACATCACAGTGATTTCAAGTTGACTATCTGTCCAGCAACCAGTACTCTAGCATGCGTAACAGTGTACTTGCTTAATAGTCTTGTTTGCCAGTGACTTTGGTGTAGTGGAGAGAAAAGTAAGGAAAATTGATCACTTATACACAACCAAGCATAGTATAATTTAGTGAACAATGCCTTTGTGGAGAAAAATGGATTTAGTGTTGTGGAAATGAAAAATAAATAAGAAGAAGACTTTAAAGACTGTAAGAAGCTCAATTCTGTCATAGTGAAGGCTGCCCTTGCTGATAATACGCCATTTTGTAATTTCAAGAACTCCATATCTGTAATTGAAGAGTGGAATAAAATCGAACTTTTCAAGAAGATACCAGCACGAAGATCAAAATTTCGCAGAGACTCATACTTCACCAAGTTGATGGATGGCTTACCACTTTTGCTTCCTGAAGCACGTCCCATTGCTGCCCTTACGTTACGAGATCTACAGTCAATCATGCCATTCATACTACCTATTTATCATACTGCTTACCAGGACTTGCAAGCTTCAGAAATTCCAGAATCTAGTGAAAATCACGCAGATATTGCTTAAAATAACAAGGTAACTAGTTCCAATACAAAGATCATGAGCGAATTTGTAATCCTGTGTTCTACAGTATAATGCAATCAATACCTCTGGGTTGCACTATGTTACGAAGGTTGCAAATAATGTAGTGGCAACATAGACTGTACGAACATATTATTGAACTTATTTGAAAATACATTTTACAATATAATCACCAGTGTGTTCCTGTATCTTTTGCCAAATCCATGGTAGCCGCTAGCGAGGTTCTGTTGATCTCTCTGATGGACTACCCTACTGCATGAGGCACTGCTGCAATATCTGGAAACCTCTTGCCTCTAAGTCAGGGCTTGCCAAACTTTTCATAGCTAGGGCCACATTAACCATCCGAGAAAGAATCGAGTGCCAAGTCACATAAGTTTAAATTAAGTCTAATAAATAAAGCTCATAAATAACATTAGTATTCAAACTTTGTGTTTTATTGACCTAAAACCTACACTTTCAAACTGTTTTCTTTTTTCATTCAACTGGCAAGTTATGTTTTTGACAATATCTTCCACTCTACGAGCAACTGCATGTAGGCTACTGAAAAGCTAATTTTCTTAAATAAATCTGCTTTATCAGGACAAATCTTCTTTGCCGCCATTATCATGCACGATTTAATAAATTCACCATCACTAAAAGATTTTTCCCCTTTCGCCAGTTCATGCGAAACTAGCCACTGTTGCTGTTTCATTGTCCGATCTCTGTTTCTTGAAAATATTCTGTTAAGATGATAGTCCACACTTCACTGCTTCAAATTTATCATCTCGTAACTTCCTCGTAAATTGTGAACATTTTGAAAAATGTTTGATTTCATAATGCCTGCAAATATTACATTCTTTAAATACAGCAACTGATTCGTTACAAATCAGGCATAATTACTTTATTTCCAGTTTGAATCATAAAATAGTCCAAACTCCATTGTTGTTTAAACACAGAATATTCACTGTCTATTTTCTCTTTTTTTTTTTTTCTTTCCCTGCCATAATTAAAGTTACGCTGTAAGAACTACTAGTAAATGCTTGTGGAGTGCTAATACTATTCTTAACTGGATAATATTTACCACTGCTCTAATATGTGTGAGCGTGTACCGAAAGAAGTCGCTGTTGTCAGCTTACAGCAGTGCAAACTCTGGTTGCTCTGTTGCCACACTTTGCGCTTGACCTGGCAGCTGAATGCTTGCAACCAGTAGCCTGTATTGTAGCAACATAATTGTTACCGCAATATACGAGCAATTTGTTTAACAATCTGGGCCTCTGATTTAATTTCATTGATCGAAATTCGTCAATAAATTAATCTTCTTTTTATTCTTTTATTGACTTTTAATTTTTTTTTTCAAGTTAGTAAATGGGCCGAACAAAAGTAGCTCGTGGGCCTTCGCCCACGGGCCATAGTTTGGCAAGCCTGCTCTAAGTGGTTCCTTCAACCGAGGAAAAAAGTCGTAGTCACAGAGAAATACGGAGGATATTCCAATATTCCCAATCCCATCTTTGTTGAAATTCAGCCACTGCTCCTGCGATATGACAGCAAGAATTATCATGCAAGATGAAGATTGTCTCTCAGGAAATGTGCATGTTTGCGCCACATAGTTGAACATAGGTTGTGTTGTATGCTGCATTGACGTTTTGGTATTGAGGTATGGCATGGCTGTTAGAATTTATAAAACAGTTATATTATCGGTTGTTCTGTATGGCTGTGAAACTTGGACTCTCACTTTGAGAGAGGAACAGAGATTGAGGGTTTTTGAGAATAAGGTTCGTAGGAAAATATTTGGGGCTAAGAGGGATGAAGTTACAGGAGAATGGAGAAAGTTATACAACACAGAGCTGCACGCATTGCATCCTTCACCTGACATAATTAGGAACATTAAATCCAGACGTTTGAGATGGGCAGGGCATGTAACACGTATGGGCAAATCCAGAAATGAAAATAGTGTTAGCTGGGAGGCCGGAGGGTGTAAGACCTTTGGGGAGGCCGAGACTTAAATGGGAGAATATTAAAATGGATTTTAGGGAGATGGGATGATGGTAGAGACTGGATTAATCTTGCTCAGGATAGGGACCAGTGGCAGGCTTATGTGAGGACGGCAATGAACCTCCGGGTTCCTTAAAAGCCAGTAAGTAAGTAAGTAAGTAAGGTATGGCATGGTTAATGATAACACCTTCCCTATCGAATCAGCATTACTTTCACCTTACAGATTTCATATCGCACTTTTATTGGACGTGATGTTCCTCTGTGGTGCCATTCATTAGACTGACACATTAGTTCAGGCTCGTATGCCCCTCCACATGTATAGTAAACGACAATATGTTGCAGGTATACATCCCCTTCTTTGTGGTATCTCTGTAGGCGGAGTTGAGCTACTGCGTATTAGTGTCACTTTGTGCTTCTATTAGGTTATGAGGAACCCAGTGTGCTGCAATTTTTCTCACGTGAAGGTTTTTTTCCAGGACGTGTCATACAGTTTGATGACTGAGTCCAACCTGGATGAATAATTCTCGTACAGTCCAGCGATGGTCAACAGCAAGAAGATCTCGCACTAACTCCACTTGTTGGTTACAAATAGACGAGCGACCTGTGCGAGCCACATGTGCCGTCTTATTCCGACCCGTACAAACTGCAGAGACCGATCTTGCAACCACCCAATATGGTAGAGTAGTGCATCGTTGCTACAAGCTTCAAGTAACCCTTGATGAGATTGGTATGCATTTCTACCATGGGCTACCTCGATTTTTATCCACGACTGCTGAACAAATTCAGTAAACATGCCTTAAAATAATAATAATAATAATAATAATAATAATAATAATAATAATAATAATAATCCGAGGCACGACAGCCCATGAAGGACCATGACTAACCAGCTGGCTGCTGGCCTCATATCCACATGCCGAAGCTGAGGTGGACGATATCCAACCAGAATGGAGATATTGTGTTTTTATCATGATGATCCTCCAGCTATTATAGCTGGCATTCGTAACTGGATTTTGCTGCCTGTCATAGCTCCACAAGTGCATCACGATGATGGATGGGCACTGCTCCCATAAACTGGCTGAAGTTTCATAAGAAAATTTCTTCCCTCTTGAGGAGTCGCATTCCGTAACTCAAGTCCTAGGCAGGATGCCTTAAACCACGACATCACAGCGCAGGACAAACATATTTAGAGGAGTTAAAAATACATCTACACAATAATAATATCTGTTGTCATAGCAACTAGTTTTATCATTCAATATATCGACAATATATCCAACTACAATTATCAGTTGTCTCGTATCGCATGCAAATGTACACAACTCATTCCCGGTAGAGTTGCCACTACTTTATTTACAACCCATGTATAATAATATTTGCTCTTCTGTCTTTTCACTTCAACACAAAGAAAAAACTTACATATTCTACGTTAATTTAAATTTTCCTATGTTTTATTGTATATCAAAAATGTATAAAAGGAAAAAACATGCCACCTTCATTATATAAATACACCAACTTTGAGCATTCTAACAAAAGTCTATTTATCTCATTTCCATGTACCAGTGGAATAGCTCACTCTCTCACTGAGCCACTCAATAAATAAGTGAACTGGAACAAAATGCGTAATTTGAGGTAATTTACTTTCGTTACAAAATCAATGTAGTTACTTTTTCTTATTTTGGTTACCAACACACACCCTATATACTCATTTGTTTTATTTCAAATTGCTTTAAAAAATTCAATATATATAGTCGATCCATAACCTTATATTATGAAAGTGAACTTCTGCTAGGATGCTCACTACAATTTTTGTTCCTTTCTTTGATTCTGCTATCGCCTTTCCCTGGATTTCACAATGGGAAGGTACACACTGAAATGTCATTTCTTTTTGTATATTATTAATAGTATTGTGAATTTCATTAATTTTCTACATGTAGGTTCAATTGATTGGTGTAATTGCTTGTAGGGTTGATTTGGAATCAAACAAGAACATCGCCTTCTTAAAAATTTTATGTGACTTGGAACTTCTCTAAGATCTAGAAATTAAAGAATTTACTGTAAATTCAAAATCCTGCATGTCCATTGCTATCTGTAAGTGATCCATCTAAGTAAATATGAATCCATTCTGTTTCAGGGCATCTTGTTTGAATAGTCTCCAAAACTATTGCATTTAATACAGTTGGGTTTATCAACTCATTTACATCGCGTATTGTGTGTTCGTTGAAAACTACTCTAACAGTAAATTGTGATAATGGATGACTTAGAAGTGGGAATTTTCTGGTTTATTTGGAAGATCTAAATGATATTTCTTCTGGAAGTTTTTAATCTTTCTGGAAAGACACTGGTTGGGATTCGAGATAATGTTGTTTAATCTTCATACGATCTCCAATAGTCATTGTTTGAGAGTGTCATCAGATATTCAAATACTGTGGAAATTTATTTTTCAATTTTCGTAGTTTTCGGTAACTATTACACGACTCCTAATTTATTTGGAATTGATTGTAGAATGGCATATGCAAATAATAAGTATCATTCTGGCTGAATATGGACTGGAGTTACTAATGGATTTGCTGGGATGAAATTGTCTGGATCTGGATTAGAGTAGACTTAATACCACCCTTACTAATCTTAGAGATTGGTTTTGTACTATTTCTAAATCTCGTCAATATTGCTTAGAATTCCAGTTCTTGGTTCGTAAAATGCTCTGTTCACAGTAAAATGAAAACAGGATCGGTCTCCAATCATATTACTGGTTTCCAGCGAATTTCTTCCAACAACAGTCTCTGTTTAAAGTGTGTGATCGTACATTAAAAGAGATCATGGATCCCAAAGAAGAGCAGAATAATAACGCAGCAGATATAATAAGAGTTGTAATATGTTACTTGTTATGGTAATGATAATTTTGGTGTATCATATCATTTCAGCACAAAAATATATTGAGACGACAATAAAATTAATCACTTATGTATGAAAGATACAACACAGTATTATATATTATAAAATGTATGTTTTTGTCATTATTAAATGAAATTGAGAAAGATTGCAAGAAACACAAAACCAGCACAGTTCACTCACCTATCAGAGAACACTTCATCCTCCTCTGAAGATACTCCCACTTTCCGTTCCTGCTGAATTCTGTTCAGATGGAACACATCTTTCTGGAAAAAAAAAAAAAACTAAATAATGAAGAGAGATTTAGGTGACCTCTTGGAATCAATTTCAACCTGGAAAATATGTACATGTGAGCCAGAGATTTTCTGAAAAATGCATCAGACATAGTTGCTAGAATATTTTATGTAAATGAACGGTAAATGCTTACATATTGAAACATTAATACAATCGGTGTATACATCATCGCTGAAAGTTTCAGTTCCCTAACATGTGGAATTTCTAATACGACATGTTATTTTCACGTAAGATAGCAATGTATTAAGATTTTACTTTCACATATTCGAATTGGCCTTAATCATTGTTACTACAAAATATTACGCAACACGTATTCTTCAAGTTGAATGGTAAGATCCATCCATAACTCAAAACGGATTGTGGTATGGTTCCTGATATTTGTTGTCATTGTGAGGGCTACAAAAATTTTTATAACACAAATTCTATAACATATAGGGTGATTCACGAGGATTTATGTCCTTCACAAAGCTAATTTCCGAAGACATTCTGAGTAAAACATGTCATATAAACATGGGTACTATTCTCAATATTTACAGAGTTACGTTTCGTTATTGGAACGCATTGCTGTGAACGCGTGATCTTGGTCAGCGTGCAGTCAGCAGCCAGCGCGTGTGCTGAGGAGATCAAAGATAACCATATGGAGTTACGTAGGCCCAATTGTATAAAACCCCCTGACTAAAGATCAACTCTGATCGAAGATCGAAAAGTGAACCGAGTTCAGACACTTCTTCTATTGTATAAAACTTTTCTGCGATCAAATTACCTTGGTTCAAATGCAATCTAAGTTCACATGAAAAGGATTTCGCAACATCGCATAAACAGGTGAAATACGTGATGCGCGAACAGGTTTGTTCAGTGTTGCCAATCTACCGACTTTAACTCTTTTTGAACAACAATTTCTTTTAACTTTTATATTGCTTAAATAGGGATTTAGTGACCTTTTTAGCACCCCATAGTGACAAAATTTAATCTTTCTTTGTTGATAATGAGAAATCTAGCGACTTTACAACTACTTTTTGGCGACTTTCCGTACACTCTGTTGGAGACACTGGTTTTTTGTTCAATGTAAATAATGGCGGACAATAAGAAGAAGGTTGACTGTTCGAGTTGTTATCATGTTATGGTGTTTGATACTGCTAAACATAATAAATCTTTATAAAACCACAATTTTCGTTTAGTAATACAGTTAATTGAAAATTGATGAATGTACCTATCATATCCATTAATTATTAATGGTTGTTATAAACATAACATAATTATAGGTTATGTTATTTGATACTACTGAACACGATAGAGCCTTATAAAATATGGTTGTTTGTGTATTAAGGCAAGAAATTGAAAGAAATATATATAAATGTACCTATCATGTCTATTAATATTAATAATAATGGATATTTTATTTGCACAATTTGTCACTCGTATATTTCAAACAGAAAAGAAATAACTGAACTTGGATCATTTAACTTAATCGGAGAAATTTCTTCAGTCAAAGTTGACTTTAGTTTGAGACAAATTAATCTCAGATTAGACTTTATACAACACAAAATTCCAAGTTCAGCTGAAACAAGGATCAACTTAACCTCTGATCTAAGATTAAATGGTTTATACAATCGGGCCGTAGAGTGACGAGTGCCGTTCACAAGTGTGTGGCCAAGTGTACTCGAGCAGATGGCGACATTTTTTAAAATGTGTTGTAAACTCTCCAAGACTGTAAATTAGGATGCAAAATTGAGTTACGTAGTTAGTGGGGTTTAAAAAGGGGCGCATCAGCTACTATGGCTATGGGTCTTGAAACTTAAAGAATTTGGCGGTATTTTAGTCTTTTTAGAGGAATCTGTCCCTTAATCTTTGCGCCCTTACCTAAAATCCTTCATAAAACAGAATGATTAAGAGAACTAAAAAGCGTTGTCATGGTTAAAATGAGGTACACAAATGCAGTTTCAACAAGGTGATTATAATCATAAAAGTGAGTTCTCAGACATTATCTATTATTTAAAAATAAACAATAACATAATAAAAAATATGCCACCTGAAATAAATTATCTGGCACATTTCTAAAATACTCGGATGTAAAAGGTCACAATACCAAGTTTGTTAAAAATATATACTAAACAACAAATGTAACCTCCAGATGTAAAGGGTCTGGAGGATAAGTAAAATGGGTCAATAAAAAACTAAATCATCCTGTCAAGTCCTGTATTCGATAAAAATCTCAGAACTGCATCTGTACAATTAAAATCATATCCAATAGCATCACGTTGAGTCGGTCGAATTCCATATTGCCAACAGACACGGTCATATTTTCTACAATGCAATTAGAAATGTTGCACTATAAGTGGAACATCACATATATCACATTCCGGCTTAGGCACCTTATGTAGGAGATGGCCATGTGTCAGATGACAGTGGCCAATCCTCAACCACATGAGTAAAAATTCTTCTTGTCATGACGCTCTTGTGGATGAATACCAAACTCGAAGAGTACTCTTTATTCTTCGTAATTAGTTTCCCTGTTATGCAGACAATTCTCCTTCACATTGCCACTATTTTGTATGTTTCAGGTAATTTTGAATATCTTGCCACCCACCTCTTGCGCCAATACACCTCAGATCCATTCACTGCACCATCCTTTCCTGCAGCATCAGCTGCCTCAATATCAAGGATGCCAACACGGCCAGGAATCCACAATACTCCAATCTCAGAGTCAGAGCTTAGGGGAGTGTGGAAAAGTTCCTGGGTTCCCAACACAAGCGCATCATCAGAATTTAGACACTGCAGGGATTGAATGGTGCTTAAAGAGTCGGAGCAGATAAGGAATCTACCACGGGGTTGTCTAATTAAAACAACAAAGCTCTGTAAAAAGCATATAGTTCAACTATAAAAATACTAATGTATTGGCTCAATTTGTATTTAAATATCTGTTCATTTGCAACAAAGGAACAACCAACACAATCATTAAATCGGAATCTGTCAGTAAAAACTAAAGAATAATTTGCATATCGTGATATAAGTTAACTAAAACGAAGTCTATAAACAAACGCTGGTGTAAAATTCTTAAAACTTCGGCTCAGACTTATATCAAACATGAGACGTCGCATATTCCAAGGTGGAGTGGTCGAATATTCCAGTGTGTGAGCTGTTGTCAAGTGGATGTCGAGCTCAGAGAGCAGTTCACGAAACCACATACCTGCTGGACGAAGTCTCCGAGGATTTTCACTCTATCGGCCGTAAAGAGACGACTGGTGAAAGGAATCGTAACAATTGTGCTCAGGCTGTGAGTGGAGCTTAACCGCATCTAAGCACAAGACATTATGTCGCCCATACGCTGATGGTTCTCCCACTTTGCAATATAGGCTCTCTATCAGACTCATTCGGAAGGCCCCTGTGGCGAGTCATATCCCATGATGATGGATAGTGTCTAGGAGAGTTAACTTCGACTTTTTTGTTGGGCCATAAATAAAACAGCCATAATCCAGGTTTGATCATATAAGAACACGATAAAGACGTAAAAGCACTATGCGGTCTGCACCGAGCAAACTCATGACAAAACGTGTAAAATATTCAAGGATTTTTCACAATGCCTTCTCATATCACATATATGGGCCTCACACGTCAATTTATAATAAAAGACAAGGCCCAAAAATCTCGCTGTGTCTGTATATTGCAACTTCATTCCGTTAAGACGCAGTTCAGGATGTGGATGGAGTCCACGATGGTTGTAGAACTGGACATACTGCGTTTTTTGAGTGGAGAATTTAAAGCCATTGCGAACAGACCATTCTCATAGAACATTGATGAGCAGTTGCAACAGTCGACCAATGGATGAAAGATATCGGGAGCTGAAATATGAACTGAAGTCATCAACGTACAACAGAGAAGATACTCGGTCACCTTCACAATGGACAATTCCATTAATCGCAATACAGAGAAGAACACTTAATACAGACCCTTGCGGAACGCCAGTTTCCAGAAAATGTTTGTTAGAAAGTGTGGTGCCTACTCAAACTCGGAAATACCACTCTGACATGAACTTAGCAATGAAATTTGGGAGACTGCCACGAAGTCCCCCAATCATGCAGAGTTTGCAGAATTCCATAACACCATGTGGTATCGTAAGCCTTTCCTAGATAAAAAAAACCACCACAAAATACTCCTTCTTGAGGAAAGCATCTCTAATGGCGGTTTCGAGCGAACAAGATGGTCATGCATCTGATCTGTGCTTACGAAAACCACATTGAATACTAGACAATCGGTTTTCCGATTTGAGTACTCACATCAGACGTTTGCTTATCATCTTTTCCATAACCTTACATACACAGCTGGTGAGACAAATTGGCTTTTAACTACTGGGGAAAGAGGGATCCTTTTCTGGTTTCTGGGCTGGGATTACAATGGCAGAATGCCAAGCAGATGGAAATACACCCTCAGTCCAGATCTTGTTGTACACTGCCAGAAGAAAGGATTTTCTACCTCGCGGGAGATGGCGAAGAATGCGGTAATGGAAATTATCAGGGCCAGGAGAGGTGTTAGGGTATGTGTCTAGTGCCGGCTCCAGCTTCTGGGATGTGAACGATGTATTGTAGTGTTCAGTGTTATCAGATTTAAAATTTAATTTTCCGTTTTCTGCAGCATCTTTGATTTTTAGAAATTCCGCGACATAATTCCTTGAGCTGCTAATTTGTGCAAAAGTGGTAGCAAATATTTCAGCAATTTCTATGGGACTAGTGGACGTTACGTTAGAAGGCCCGGAATTACACAACAACGTTTCCCCATTATCCGACGGAGTTTGTTTCATACGATGTTAGCTGGGCCATTCTTTTTCAATGAATTGACGTAATTTGTACAGGACATCTTCTTAGCATCGCACACACTGCGAGGAGCTTTGGTTCGAAGATATTTAAACTGCACAAAATTTTCTTGGGTCAGTTGGCACTCAAGTAAGACACATTTGCGGTTTCGGATTGCACCTCTACAGGCATCCGTTTCCAAGGGACAGAGAAGCATTTTGGCCTGCAGGACGACCAGGCGATAGATAATTCCGCTGACTTTATGTATGTATGTATTTATTTACACTGCAAGTGGGCATGCACCCGATGGCAGTGGTATACACAATATAAACAATACACAATAAAATTACAATACACAATACAATTATAGAATATACAATAGGCCTACAATAAACTATACATAACTACATTTGAGAAATGTTCTACTACGCTGTGCACACTTTCATGTCCATTATCATCGAATGATATGGACTCCGAAAATCTGACCCAGTCTGCCTTTTTAATAACCCAGTTTGGAGAGTGAGATTCTGCAGGACGTAAAGCGGACATACGCATTCGGATAGGGTAGTCACTACCATGTAGGTCGTGGACAAAACTGGGCTACAAATAGCGATATCTATCATGGAATAAGTACTGTAGGCAAAGGATAGGTGTATTGGTTCCCCTGAAATCAGGGTAATTAGATTTAGACTGATAAATACCTCTGCTATTTTATCTCCTCTGTCATCATCGGAATTTGAGCTCTAAGAGTGGTGGGATGCATAGAAATCCCCCACTAACAGATATGGAGCAGGTACCTGTGACAGGTTATGTTCAATTTCATTCACTGTGAAAGGAGTTTATGGGAGCATTGAGACACAGACTATTGAAAACTGAATGTTAATATTGATGGCAGAGGAAAAGATACTTTGGCGGAGTAGGAGGGCAAAACCACTTGTTGGCGCGAATACCGGCAAGGTGATCATATCAGTGAACGTAGTATCCCGAGATACACAGGGACTTTTCAGGCTGGAGGTGTATCTCCTGAAGACATAAAATAGCAGACTTCTCATGATAGATGAATTGTTGTAGTTCTGTATATCTTCTGCGTACACTGTTCACATTCCACTGTATGATATCAGTCATAACAAGGAGTTATATCATGATGGTAGCTTCACAGGGGATCTTTTCTTCTCATCATTTCTATGACATGGTGTCTTTGATTGCGACTGCTTAGTCCTCAACTGTGGGGACTCACTTGCAGATCGTCGCATACCTGATCGTGATGTTGATCGAGGACAGGATCAACAGCGTGATGTGGACCCGCTGCCCGAACTAGGAAAGCGATGTTGTGGTGATCTGCTAGGCCTTGAATCTTTCTCTGTCATCACGGCAGCGATCTTTTTGGGAACGTAAGGCCTGATGGCAAGCTCACACATGTCGTCTGACTCAGCAGTCTGAGTGGCAATGTCCACATACGTCTGGAATGCGATCTCATTTCGCTTCCCAGGTATAGTGCGTTTACATGGATGCATCAATTCCCTCTGTTGTCTTCTGCAATACTGTAGCATAGGACTTCTCCATTGCCTTTTTTTCCTGATCAAAAATACGCTTAGGTGCCTCGGAAAACGTAATATTTTCCCGAACTCGGAGCTCTTGAATATCCTTCTCTATCATATACTTCGGGCAATTTTTTGAGTTAGCGGCGTGGTCCCCAGAACAATTCACACAGTGCTCTGTGCCGGCACATGGGGAATCCCCATGGTCAGTACCACCGCACTTTGCACATATGATGTTAGTGCAACGTTTTTGTGCATGTCCGAATCATTGGCACCTAAAGCACCGCATTGGGTTCGACACATACGCACAAACGGACAGAGACAAGCTCGTACCCGACAAGGATGTATTCTGGTAGGACAGGCTTTTCTAACGTCAAAAACACTGTGCGCACGGTAACAGTCAGGCCGTCCCGCTTACGTAATAAACGATAAACCTTCGTCACGGACAGCTCTGCCGCTATTTCTATTTGGATCTCTTAATCAGACTTATCATCCAAAGAATCCGTAAGCACTACTCCCCGCGTGGTGTTCAGCGAGGAGTGCCGTTAGAATTTAATAGGGTAAAACTCTAGCAACTTAACTTTCAACAGCCTCTCATTCTGTTTTGGGGAAATAGTCTCGATGAGGAGAGTACCATTGCGTAGGCGAGTTGCATTTTTGACCTTCAATCCGTCGAATGCGCGTCTCACGTAAAATGACTGATGTTCATCGTAGTCTTTACTCTTCCATCCAAACTTTGGAGGTGGCATTTTAACTGTTACTTTCTCAGGATCCAAGTCCATTGCAATGTTCGTCATATTACTACCAGTCGTGACTATTCCTATCTCCTGTTTTCTGTGATGTTTTCCTGAAGGAGGGGGAGAAGAGCGCGAGGACATATTGAACTGGCACCCTACAGAACTGTCGGCGTCAGCCTGCCACCGGGGGGGCGCAAGGAAAAGGCACCTAAAAAATTCTTTGCTGTCTGTACCGGCTATGAGGACCCAACCTTAGCCCGATCCCAAGCAACCTACCTCACGCAAGTTACCCTTCAAACTGGACGTTACGTCCATAATGGTAAGAGGCAATTCGCAGTTTTATGCCCCTACCACGAGAATAACCGCCCATGGCTCCACACTACACAGAACATAACTGCTGGACTACTCAGCTAACACCGACCTCGCCCACAAAAGCCCGAGTAATCCGAGACCACACAGCTTCAGGGGACTTGTGGTTGATTGCACACCCATTAGTCAGCAGTAACACATCGGAGCGATATTTCCGCCCTAGAGAGCAGAGTCGGTCACCGGGGCATGTAAATCACCCCTGGCACCGATTGGGGCTCTACATGAGTGTACTTGACCTCAGGTCCGGGTTCGGCACCCAAATTTGCATATAGGGGCAGTATGAAGGGTCCACTATTGCTTCATTGCTGGGCATCCTGTTGGGCCACACAATAAGGAAGTCGCGCTTGAAACCGTGCGACATGGCCATGGAGATAAGATACATTCCCGCTGGTGAGACGGGAGTTATAAGCCTATGGAACTTAACCTAAGAATGAATATAAGGAACTAGAAGAGGTAGAATAATGTAGCCTCACTAGGCATCCTTAACAAATCCCGTCATGTAGGTGGAGGTGGCAAAAACAAAGCAGAGGGGATGGAGGGATGAAAATAGCTGTGATGATGTGGTGGGTGTTCAGCATGCAATGGTGACTGGCAATGAGAAAGACAGAGATGAAAAAGACGAGAGAACGAAAAGGGCTGTGTGATGGCAAGTGGATAAATGGTCGAAAAGAAGAACACAAGAGCCACCATTGAATGCCCTGGTCACCAAATTCGAGGAACCCACCTCGACCGATGCAAAATTGAACTGCAAATAATGAAATAGGTGGAAATGCTGTGATTTGTAATAATTTTTGTGATAAGTGCGTAAGAATAATGTAATTTTCTATTTAAAAATAGAAAACGATGTCAGTATGAAGCAACTAAGTAGTTCACAGCAGATTTTTAGCTTCATAATACTTGCCAATTAGAGAAAAGATACTTCTGAATGGTTCAATCTCTATTTGTATTACTCTTTTTCCTACAAACTGAAGAAAAAACGTATTTTACAAACAGCTTTAGTGTAACTCTCAAAATATTGAGAATAGGAACTATGTTATATGATATTTTTGGTTCAAAATGTCTTCAGAAATAAGCTCTGTAAAGGACAGTAAATCCTCGTGAATCACTCTGTATAAGAACCGTTATGAATGCAGTCCAGGAAATTCGGCCTCCAGATATGAAGGGTAGCTGTGAATATATTGAATAAACAGTCATGGACAGCCGATAAGGGGCGGTCCTCCAGCTTGGGGGGTTGGGCGAATGGCTAACAACCCATCACCGTAAAAAACAGATGGTTACGAATCCATACAATAATATGGGCAGGACATGTAGCAAGTATGGGCGAATCCAGAGATGCATATAGAATATTAGTTGCGAGGCCAGAGAGAAAAAGAACTTTGGGGATGCCGAGACGTAGATGGGAGGATAATATTAAAATGGATTTGAGGGAGGTGTGATATGATGATAGAGACTGGATTAATCTTGCACAGGATAGGGACCGATGGCGGGCTTATGTGAGGGCGGCAATGAACCTGTGGGTACCTTAAAAGCCATTTGTAAATAAGTTAAGTAAGTCCAGGAAATTATAAATAAAATATAAACCGGAATATGGAACATCGCTGCATGTAATGTGAATTAAGGGGATCGGGTAGTGATACCTGTGTGGTTGAAGAATTTCAGTAAAAAATGTAATTGAATATTTCTAGGCTTTTAATGCTCAAACTGGAATAATAATTGACTTAACTATACAATAATCACTGTGAATTCAGTCGTATAAAAGTCAACTAATCGTCCTACCGGACAACCTGATTTCCCTATCTGCTAAATGAACCTCAAAGTTCAAGTGGACATTACTTGCTACAATCTTCACTCTTATACCTTGTAATTTTTGGAGTAATGAATATTGTAAATTGTAAAGCAAAATTTCATTAAACTTTTCGCACCCTAGTGAAACAGAAAAAATATTAAACGTTGATAAACAACTTTTGCCATTCCTTTCAATGCATACATTTTTTTTTTCTCTTCTTATGTCAGAGATATTCATAAACTCGTAGGTTTACTTTGTAGAACACAGACTGCAGAAAATACTGTAAAAATTGCAAGTAAACAGATTCAGTAGTTTCAGAGAAAAATGCATGTAATTTTGAAAAATATCAATTCTGGAAAACTGGATTTGAAAAAAAAAAAAAAAAATGTAAGAATTACATATGCCATCAAATTTAAAGAGGCCATTTAAAGGCCATACCAGCAGAGATACCTCCCAAATTATATATATTGTTTTAAGGAGGAAGTTTTGTACTTTTTTCAAATGTAATTTAAAAAATCGGATTTTTTACATCTTATCACTGCCCACTCCCCTTATCTTGTAAGTGGCAGCAGATGAGCTACTCAGCACTGTAGCATATTTTCACAGATTTGTTTGTGATAGAGTAAATTCAATTCGTTTATAAACAAAAGTGCACTATTATTTTTCTATAAACTTAATTCCTAACAAAGTAGAACTTTAAAATCTTTCGTGACATTTGAATAAACTTATGTGTAAGTTTTAGCTTTTCGCTCAATGACTAGCATAATCATTTCAAGACCAATAACAACCAAGAATAAAAATTTTGTAGGTTAAAGTGAAATCATGTTTCCAGGAACAAGCACTTACTCCATGCATTCGAGATAATTCTGTTAGCTACCAGAAATAGTTTCGAATTATTATTATATACAACCCTAAAAATGAAAACTGTCTAAGTATAGGAAATATCAGAACAGGGGAAAATCGTTAGCACTATCTGGCATTGTAAATGGCTCTGATATATTCTGTAAAATGCACTGCCGATATATCCGTATATTGACAGTGAACCACTTACATCAACTTCAGTTTTCAGTATAGGAAAGCTGATAGGAACTGGTGTGGTGTCTTCAACCTTTATCTCTGTTTTTATATCACAGCTGCTGTCCACGCATTCTGTGTTCAACTCCATTGGTTCCAGATGCGATAAATTCCATTCCTACAGAACATAAAACATTATTAATACCTAATTTTATTTAGCTACTTTAAAGTTATCTACTTGTGTACTAGCAATCAATCTGGTTCTTCTTAGCAGTCACTGGCTAACTCCCTCAACTCAGGCGAGCAAATCAGAGAAGAAAGTTTTACACAGAATAGGAATGGGACCTTAAAGAACATAGGAAATGGCAGGTCAGAGGCCATGTGTTCGTTCTGAAAACAATTTACATTCTGTAATATGTATAATACAGACTGATTTTTATTCTACATCATGTGTGTAAATACCTTTTTCAATATTACTTTACTTTATTAGGTTATTTTACGAAGCTTTATCTACAGATTAGGTTATTTTGTGTCTGAATGAGATGAAAGTGATAATGCCGGTGAAATGGGTCCGGGGTCCAACATCGAAAGTTACCCAGCATTTGCTCATACTGGGTTGAGGGAAAACCCCGGAAAAAACCTCAACCAGGTTAACTTGCCCCGACCGGGAATCGAACCCGGGCCACCTGGTTTCGCGGCTAGACGCTCTAACCGTTACTCCACAGGTGTGGACTTTTTTTTTAATATTATATTATATTTGACTGCTCAGGAAAGTATCAAAGTGGAATTATGCAGCACATTAAAAGAACCAATCATTCTCAATATAAAACCTCATGGTTATTAAACATACATTATGCAATCGTCATCACTTTTACAAACTCCATGACAATATTGTGATGTAAAATTAACGCTCTAAACTTCTTCCTCATTTAAAAAGTCTCCATTAGAAAGTCATTACTGGTACAGAGGATCAATGGAATATCTTCTGTAATACAAATATTTACAATACAATAACAGCAGTGTACAATAAAAAAGTAGCTATAGTGAAGAAGATTCTTTAACAAACCAGAATACACTCTTATCACCATATCTGTATTGTGCAATGTTATTAAACTGTACCAATAATAGTGGTAGCGTAAATCTCTAAAGGAGTGGATATGAGATATGTAGAGTTTAACTAAAAAAAAGTTATTTAAAAAGAAAAATTAAAATCAACGCGATTAAGTTTCTTTTCCAAACCAGGTGCAAACAACAAGTTTAGCCACCTAACACAGGATAAAATGAAAGTGATCCCCATGCCATACTGGACTATCAATTACATTAAAAACTGACATGGTGAAAAATATCAGTTGGCATGAAATCATCGAAAAGTATATGATTTAGTCAATACTCAGCAATGCAGTTTCTATGATTAAAAAGGGGTGGAAAAGATTCACGAAAGATGTGGGATAAAGAAATGGATAACATGAGAACAACAATCGTATTTCCTGGTCATCTAAATGAAGCATCTACATCAGCAAGTAAATGACAGAAAGAGAACTAATGACCAACACACATCATAAACTGCACTCATCTCAGTTTCACTCTTCAACATGGGAAAATAAATTTGCACAGGAGTCTTCACATCATAGCAGTGATGCATACATTCCCTCTTTATTCCAGTCAGGTGCAGATCTAATACATTTCCTTCCTTGAAAATACAGCACACAACAATTATGAAATATATCATATGTAATCGTTCACGAGAAACAAATGACTATTTTTAATGTACCTCCACACACCATTATTAACCTCTGATGTCAATCAATGCATGTGCACACATTCCAGAGTGAATAGTGAAATAATTTGTAAAAATTGCGTTGTTGTTATTATTATTATTAAATTTTGTCTTATTTAATGGTGCTCGCAAATGCCGAGGTTATATCAGTGTCGCGGTGTGTCACAATATTGTCCTGCAGGAGTTCTTTTACAGTAAATCTATTGACATGAACCTGTCGTATTTAAGTGTAAATGCCGCCGACCTGGACCGGGGTCGAACTTCAACCCTCGGGCACAGAAAACCAGCACTGTATGGACTATGCCACCCAGATAATTGCGTTATAATGCAGCATGTAAAAGAATATGATACTGTTCTGTACAAGTTCTTGCTAACTTCCTTTTATATATCCTCATACAAACACATTGCATGTCTGAATTTCTTACTGCTGAAAATGTATGCCAGGAAGTGTGAAATAACTTTTGAATTGAGTTATTGTATTAGACGTTTCTTCTGAGAGTAAACAGTGGCAGAATATAGCAGAGTTGTTCTCGTTAATATTCACTCGACCAGCAATTATCTACGACCTCTGATATCTCTCCTTATATTACTGCAGCGAAACAAGTTCGAATACAGGCTATTTACTCTGTAACTCAAAGCTATGGGCAATGTAAGAAATAAATCAGTGCCATGTTTTAAGCAGCAACTTCTCCTCGCTGGTGAAACTAATACCAAGGTATCGCAAACAACCTATTCTTCCAAGTTAACAATAAGAATTTGCCAGGTGGAATTGCCAAAGAGTCTACATGGGGGAAGAAATTTGGTGATGGACAGTGCCAGATTTGGGCCTAGGCAACCTAGGCAGTTGCCTAGGGCAGCAATTTTCAGGAGGTGGCATATTCTCTCCCTCCCTCCCTTCCTTCCTCTCTCTTTTTCTCTTTCCTTTCTTCCTTTTTAACACTTTTCTTGTATAGTGAAATTTGTTTTCTCTAACACTTGTTGGTAAATATTTTCTTCAACACCTTGTGAAAGTCGAATAGTGGTTTGTTATAGCATTGTCGCGATCACCGCGGCGACAGTAAAAGGAAAATCTGCAGCTGTATAACATACAGGTATCACGTTATTATACTTTGAAAATGCCTAAATTTAATTCTTTATATAAACAAGAATCCATTGTTGAAAATAAAATTGGATGAGTCTTTATTATTTATCACTATGAATAGTAACCACAACTCTCAGTTACATTTTCAATATATATCGTCAACAATACTATTTACTGATTAACAATACCTTCTTTACTGTGTTAATATTATTAAATATTTGTGAAAGTTAAATGTTAAATGTTATGATTTATTTAACGACGCTCGCAACTGCAGAGGTTATATCAGCGTTGCCGGATGTGCCGGAATTTTGTCCCGCAGGAGTTCTTTTACATGCCAGTAAATCTACTGACATGAGCCTGTCGCATTTAAGCACACTTAAATGCCATCGACCTGGCCCGGGATCGAACCCGCAACCTTGGGCATAGAAGGCCAGCGCTATATCAACTCGCCAACCAGGTCGACTTTGTGAAAGTTAGGGAGAGGCAAATTTTAGCACTATACCAAAATCCGGCCCTGGTGATGAAACTTTAACCATATTTTATGGTACCACAGTCCACTCAGCATTCTGATTAAATTGAGCAATAAAATAGGTGGCGAAATTAGCGGGCCAGCTATAGTGATAAGGGAGATCATGATAACCATCAGCTACTCCTGTATTTGTTAGACGATAGTGAACCATTCTTGAGGTATGCCAAGCTCCTACAGCCAATACAGTGCAGAAGTTTGGAGTAGGGACAAATTGAAGCTTGCGTCCGCTGCCACGTTTTGGGAGAAGCACCAGCTAGAGATGGCTGTACTACGCAATGTTGAATAAATGAAAAAAGTCCTATTAACATTTAAAGCGAAAACGTTATGGACATAATCAAGCTTAGTTGCCGTTAGTTTGACATGAAGCGAAAGAAGACTGTATCAATTTGACACCATAACCAAAGACATTATATAGTTATTTGACAATATATAGTGCAAAGAGAAATACAAATGCCTATGTAGTAATAGTTCAGATGAAAAGAAAATTATTAGTATTAACTATTATTCGTTAAGCACTGCGAGCTGTGTAAGGCAATATATTATAAACACATCTGATTTGATGTGGACAAGAAACGAACAGGTATTATTTATTTGCTTCCATATCGCATAATATAGTACACCTGTAAAATAAAAACCTGTATCTAATGTTTTAGTTTGAAATATAAGTAGGCCTACCATTAATTAACTTTATTCTCACAGCAGTAAATATCTTGTACCGGTATGCATAAATTACTCAGTCTCGAACTCAGGCCTAGTGTACAGAACAAGACCTTACCTATCGATTTATTATTATTGTTGTTATTATTATTATTATTATTATTATTATTATTATTATTATTATTACTAAGATTGACTTTGTTAAATGCTGTCTTACAAGATTTTAATATAAAGTCGTGTTGTACTGGTAACTAAGCTGTATAGTGACATCTGCTCTTTATGTACTTCTTAGTTGGTTATTTAACGACGTTGTATCAACTACTAGGTTATTTAGCGTCGATGGTATTGATGATAGCCAGATGGTATTTGGCGAGATGAGGCCGACTATTCTTCATAGATTTTCTCATATCCGCCTTGCAGTTGGAGATAATCCCAGGAAAAACCCAACCAGGTAATCAGCCTAAGCGCGAATTGAACCTGCGCCCGAGTGCAACTCCTGATCGGCAGGCCTTAGTCAACTGGGCTATGCCGATGCCTCTTTATGTATTTCTATGGTCAGTTTAACAAGTTCAAAATGTGATTCTCGGGGAAATCTGGGAACTCATTTTATAAAATATGCTCCTATAGTTGTAGAAAGATTCTAAAAGTGTTCAACTGTTGGATCATATTGTTTTCCACACGATGTAAGAGAGGCCTTTAAGTGGTAATATGCCATTGTTCTCTATCAACATCTGTACAATCAATATTTCTATAATCTCAGATGATGGTATAATTATGGGGTGTAATGTAGGCGGCCTCCTAGTGGTACACCCTGGATAGCGCTAAATTGCCTATGAAGAAAACTCATGATGGCAGATCCAGACGAAAAACTGCCCCCCAGTCGGATGTCCGGGTGGGGGCAACGTTGAGATCAAGGCATTCAAAACCAATTTTATTTACAATCCAGAAATGGAATGCAGGAGGCGTGTCCAAGTCAAAAAAAGAGAAGTTGCAGTACACTTTAGCAAAAAGCAAGACTGATATATTTATAATCCTAGAAACAAATATTACAAATGAAACTCTGAGATATTATTCTTTTAATAGCAACCAGATGTACCTTCTCCCAAAATCCCGTCAGATAGCTAGTGGCATACTTGTAGGAGTTAAGAGAAATATCGTGAATGAATTTTCAATAGTTAAATCAATAAGTGATTCAGATCTGAGTGAAATAATCAAACTTGATGTATGGATCCAAAAGCAGCGTTACACAGTGTTTGGAATCTATAATCCTCCAAACAACACTCCGGATATTAGTCGGTTGCACACAACTAATAAAATATTGATTGTTGGCGACTTTAATGCGCACTTCACAGAAGTTGGATATAACGATACAAATGGAGTTGCAAAAGCTGTTTGTGTCTTTCTGTCTTCCAGTAATATACAGTTGCTCTACCAGTCTACAGATACCCCTTCATACCTGGACTATAACGGGAGCACAACGAATCCAGATTTGACCATGGTATCTTCTGTCATCTATGACAAGACTAGCCGAGGAATTCTGGATGAAGTATGGATGTGACACCGTTGTATTGTAACATCTGTGTGCCTACAGAAGAAGCAATAGCCAAAACCAAAAAATGCTGTTAAAAGTAGCTGGAATTTTAAAAAGGCCAACTGGCCTCAATATCGAAAGGCTTTAGATGAAAAAATAGCTGAGCGTAATTTTAATTTTCAAGGCCAGACTCTATAAAAATGTTCAAAAATTCTGTACTGTCTTGTTGAGCATAGGTACTTTGTTTATCCCAAAAGGGAAAGTTTATAACTATAAACCCTTTTGGAATGAAAAGCTCACAAAGCTGAAAGCTGAAAGAGAAGAAGCTCGAAAATTGGCAGAGAAAACAAAGAACCATCATGATGTAGTGGAATGGAAACGAAGAACAGCTGTACTGAGGAAGGAAATTAGTATCTCGAAAAGATCATGTTTTACAAACTTTCTGGATCGACTGAACCAGAGAGTAGAATCGAGTAAAGTGTATAAATTTATAGTTTCCTTAGATGGAAATACCTCCCCGCGTAAACAGCCAATGAAATCTAAGGGTAAAACAGTACTTACAGATCCAAACCTTGCTGAAGTATTTATTAAACATTTCACGATTTCCCGAAAATTACCCAAGGAATTGAAGAAAGAAGAGAAAACCATAAAACGTAAGCTACTTTTGTCTTGGAGGAGGAATGAATCACGTCTTTTTAATTGGACTTCTCTCTCGATGAGCTCCAATATGCTCTACAGTTATTACAGAGTAAAAAGGCATCTGGTTGTGACAGTTATGGCTGAATTTCTGAAGAATATGGGATTGCGTGCCCAGACTACATTACTGCTTCTTTTTAAACAATTTTGGAAGACAAGTATTCCAACATCTTGGAAGAAAGCCATTATTGTTCCGGTTTTAAAACCCAACGAACCAGCAGGCTCTTTAGATAGCTTTCACCCAATCTCATTGACCAGTATCCTAGCGAAAACTATGGAAGTAATGGTGAACAGACGCCTACTATACTATATGGAACGTCAGAATATAATTTGTCAAAAACATGCTGGTCTTCATAGACACCATTCAACCAGCCAACAATTGAAGCATCGGCTGGAACAACGTTATAAATTACATTTGGTAAAATTTACAGGAGCTGCAAAAATGTGTACATGTACAACGTTGTTCCTATAGGGTAGCAAATTTTTGAGTGGACAAATTTTACGTACTGCATTGATGGACAGTTGCAAGCCAAAGAGTATAGCAAGGTAACATGACATACAACATTATTATATGGAAACACGCCGAATGAGAATTTTGTAACTTACAACATTGTTCCAGCCGACGCTTCAATTACTGTGGTTTAGTCAAGACGTGAAGGATACCTTAGATAAGGATCACACTACACTGGCTGTTTTTGTCGACCTTAAGAATGCTTATGGTTCTGTTTGGCGCATGAAACTCTTCGATAAGTTGCAGAGTATTGGTATCAGCGGACATATGCTGAGGTGGATTTACTTATATATGAATCAACGTTATTGTGTGACAAGGGTCAATGATTCATTATCTCACTTTAAAAAGCTAAATGTTGGGGTCCTTCAAAGAGCTGCATTAAGTCCTAACTTATTCAACATTATGATCAATGATCTACCTGTGATCCTAACTAAAACAGCTCCTTATGCTGATGACTTGGTAATGTGGGTTTCACTATCAAAAAAACAATTGTGTCATCTATCAGTCATAATGACTCAAGCTCTTAATGCACTTTCCGCCTGGTCAAAGAATAATAACATGATGGTTAGTATTGAAAAAACATACTGAAACATATTACACAATCTTTTCCATCATGCACAATATACTACCTGTTAATCTACAATATGAAGGGAAATCTTTAGCCCAAACAGAAGACCCAAAATATCTTGGTTTATATTTGGATGGCAAAATGACATGGAAGAAACATATTTCTAAAGTGACAGAAAGGGTAAGAAGTAGAAACAACATACTTAAACGTCTGGCCAGAAAGAAGTGGGGCTGCTCTTTATCCCTTCTATATTCCACATATAAGATACACATTAAACCACTTTTCCTTTACGGATGTGAAGCTCTAATATCAGCGAATCTCTCTGACCTTGAACTTGTATAGAATCAGGTCATGAGACGTATCACGGGTGCAGTGAAAACTACTTTAATCCTGGCATTGCAAGCTGTTACCGACAATCCTCCACTCACAATGGAGGTATGCCGTTTGGCCATCCTGCAGTATGCGAAGCTGAGATGAATGCCATTAAACTCCTACTGGATCAACTACGAAAATCTCCCTAGATGGCTAAAGACATAACCAGGCTTCATTCAACATGTTCATCAAATAAGAAGAAACTATATCCCTTCTGATGTTAAGAAATCGCTCACTCTATTAGAGTGTCCTTTAGATACACGAACCATCATAACAAGGTTTGACCTTGGTGAGAATCTGACGAAAGCTGATGCTAGCATTCCGGAACTAAAGGCTATAGCATTGCAGGCTCTTGATGACTGGTATCCTGAGCCCAGGTGATTGCGGATCTTCACTGATGGCTCTTTCTACGAGAGCAAGGAATGTGCTGGGACTGGAATCTACAATAAAGCCTTTAGCTTCTACAAATTTCATGGGCAGTATCAGTCGCACTTTGACGGCCATAAATCTTGCCTTGAAGCAATTGCTTGGGAGACTGACTTGCCTATCCCGTTGTCATTCTCTGCGACTCTCAATCTGCCATTTTGGCAGTGGCATCTCTCCCTCATCCTGTAACATCGTGAGTTGTCGAGATCAGAAAACCCCTTGTCTCACTCAAAGCGTTAGAATTCGTCGTCGTCGTCCTCCAGTGGATTCCTTCGCATGTTAGTATTATAGGGAATGAGATCGTGGACTTCTAGCAAAAAAAAAAAAAAAAAGGACCGAAATATTGTTACGAACGACCTCCAAAATTTCGTATCACAACTTGAAACGATTAGTTAACCACTCATTTAAGAAAGAGTTTCTCTCAGATATTCAAACAAAGAGTGATGGCAAGAAATGGGCTGGTCTTGTTGACAAGTCAGTATCACATCCTATTACCCTCGTCAAGAGACTGTAGTTGCCATAAGGATTGTGACAGGACACGACTGCCTGGCGGAATATTTATATAAACTGGGTATTTTACCATCACCTCAGTGTGTCATTTGTAATGAGGAAAATTCTGTTATGAATTGGGAACATTTAAATGTTTGTAAAAAGCTTGTACATTTTAAATCTTCTATGGGGACTTTGTACCGGTCTGCCAGAAACCAAATGATGTTGAATCAATCTGGCTGAGCATTACATACATAATAACATGATATAACAAGACTCCTATTATTCTTTCGTTAAAAAAAAAAAAAATTGTTCACCGCAGTACCATAAATTGAGTCTTTAGATTTATTAGACCATATTTTCTTAATGATTCAACAACAAAGCCGGCAATCCATACAATCACAATATCAGAACATTCTGCCATTGAGAATGAGGGGACTGTAATGGTTGTCTACAGTTGAGAGTTCAAAAGAGTCATAATGCCTCTGATTCTCAAAATGCGGAGGATCATTATTACAGTGAATTAGGAGTTTGGCAAATATAATTGGGGAGCCTATTTATAGGTGTCTTCTTAGCGCACATTCCCCTCTTTGTAATGCAACTTAAAGAAGTTATTTACGTAAAGCAACATAAGTAAAAATAATCCATGTATCGGTCATTGGAAATAGAAACAAACTAATACATAAGTCTATTTATGAGCAATACAAAGCTTTTATATTTAAAGCAATGCTCAGTTACAGTATTTATATTTACTTCTGTTATTTTATATTATTATGTTATAAAATACGTAAATAAGTTAAGTTATTTTACAGTGAAGGGAGATGTCCAATAAGAAAACGCCTATAGCCTCAGTCGACTCTAGTACAAGGTCGAAAGTCGGAAACTTGGCAACATGTGCATCAGGCATCAGTCTTCTTACGAGTGCGTGGTGAATGAGATTTAAGCCTTGTTTTCCCGTATTGAAGAGTATTTACAATTTATGCTGCGTTTTTCTTTTTAAGTTTTGGCATGAAATATGCCAAGTATGGAATCAGTTGAAACAGAAGACGATATAGAACCAGAAAAGAACGAAATGGAAGATATACTGGCAGCTTCATTTTTTAGAGTTATCCAAAACGCTGATACTTTTAGCTTTCAAGCTGATACATCCAGCCTTCTGAACATATCAGCTTATGCCTCTTTCAAGGTATCCTCAAAGTTACATTGCTCGCTTTGTATTGTCTACTTGGTAGGGAAAGAAACCAACAATCAATAATATATTTATTTTGACATTTTGAATCAAGGAGGACTTTACCCTTCTCTCAGATTCTGTATTTTACATTGCAACAATTGCCTACTGCATTGTAAATACATTGATTTCAAACAGTGTTAATGAAGAAAACTATGTAAAATGTGGAAATCAAAAGAAGTTATTAGAGTTACGTACTTTCAAAAACAGTCTTGTGTATTGATGTTAGCTTTGTATGTCAACATGCAATGTAATAAGTTAAACTTGCTGATAAAATACTTTCACTCATTATGAACATAGTTAAATAATAATATTCAAAGGCAAGGAATGATATAGCTGGCAGTAAACCAGTGTATATAGTAAGAGAAAATTGGAGACATTTTACAAAAAGTTTTGAAAAATATAGGCCTAAATAAGATAAAACTTAGGTATTTAATATAGGCCTAGTGTATACGTCTAGGCCTAGACATTTAGGCTTAGGAATTGTACAGTATGTGTTGAGTATTGCATGTAGGCCTAATGTAATGGAATAATGCTTCGATAAACAATATAGAAGTCATATAGATGTTAGAAATAAGATAAAAATATCTAGTAATAAAGACAGGACTCCTTTTAAGATAGGCTATCTACAGACACTTTTTATAAGTCAACATAACTGAAATTTGTAAAAGATGGCCTAGTCTAACTGCATAGATCCATTAATTCTAGCTGAAAACCAATGTAGGCCTATAACCTAAATGAAGAACAATGTAATAAAATGTGTTTAATATTCACGCCTATAAATTGTACTTGTTTGAGTTTCGCATACAATGTAATGGAATATTTTTTATTTACTAATATAAAACTATAACACATGGGAAATAACAAGAAAAATAATGAAGACACAATATACTCCTTACGAATCCATGTATTAAATTACAGCAATTTTTTTTATGAGATAACATTATTCGAGATTTAAAAAAATATATATAGACAAGAGGATTACTTCACTTTCTTGCAAATGTAGCTATATATCTATCTATATTCCGTAATGTATTATACTGGATCCTTGTAATTTATAAAAGTAGATTTTTGTTGTACCTCGTGTATCAGGGTTTATTAAATTCTATTATGTGTTTTTTGTTTCCCGATTTTAAAGGATCTAAGTAGTTATTTTAGTTGATGATGTTTGTTTATGATTAACTTTTTAACGGTTTTCGTCTGATATTAATATTAAAACTCTTTAGTTCTGTTGGTGAATTATGACAGCAGTATGGCAGACAAGAGCAGACGACACAGTGTTCCCAATTTGAGCCATCCAACCTTCCACTAGAGTCGACTGTGCTATAGCCTATACCCAATGGTATTTTCTAAATTCCGAATGATTTATACAAATAATCATTTGTGCTCCTAAAACATGGCGTCATGCGAACCTGCGTGAGAGTTCAAATTTGTACAGCACACCAGCGCCAATTGTGTCTGGATATATAAGTACAACGTCTTTGAGGTCGTGGTGGGAATATAATGGTGTAGCAGACGGTTGACTCAAACTCGTTTTCTACTGCGCATGTCGTCACTTGGGAAGCAGCAGCGGCGCGCTAATTCGCACCGCAGTGCTCGAGGAACAAAACAAACAGCTGTTGTGTGTACGTGCAGGGTGTTATTTCTTTGTTTATATATATATACATATATATATATTATATTATATTTAATGTTATTCTTGTATCAGTAATGCTATTAATGTGACACATGCTATTAGTATGCCTGGATGTGCAGTATCTGGTTGTTTCAGTTACAATCGAAAAACAAAAGGAACTGACGTAAAATATTATAGGTTTCCGAAGAATGAAAACTTGGCAAGACAATGGTTGCATGCTTGTAGAAGGGAGGATGAAGTCAATTTAAAGCACGATGAGTTTTTTCGCATGTTACTAAATTTTATTTGCTTCGCAACTCATTTGCAAAATATATTTTCATGTTAAACTTATTGTTTGACTATTCCATAGATTGCTTTGAGGGAAAAGAAAGGAAGTAAAAATCTTTAGACTTAATGTTGTTTCAGCTCGAATATGTTCACTTCATTTTGAGGAGTCAAGTTACCAAGTACCTTTAAAGACGAAACTCCTAAATTATGAACCAAAAAGCAGTCGTAATCTGAAAGTAGACGCTGTACCCACAAAAGCTCTGGCGCAGTCTTGCTTGAAACGAAAATCAACAGATAATCTGAGATTGAACAGATGTGAAAAACGGAGAAGGAGAAAAGAAATTCATGCCATCATTGCCAAATAGTTCATGTACTCTTCAGGCCACTTCCAAAACAAATTCAGACGAACATGTATCAGAGGATAGTGCATTAGTCTAAATAACGAAACGTGAGTAATTACAGCAATTATATAATTATAATAACTATTAACTAGTATGTTCCTGTTTATCATATTGTTAAAATGTTTCACATATGAGTCGCTCCGCAGAAGGGAATAATTTTCTCATAGTTCTTCAAAACTTTCTAAGCTAAAAGGACTTAATTACTTACTTACTTACAAATGGCTTTTAAGGAACCCGAAGGTTCATTGCCGCCCTCACATAAGCCCACCATCGGTCCCTATCCTGTGCAAGATTAATCCAGTCTCTATCATCATATCCCACCTCCCTCAAATCCATTTTAATATTATCCTCCCATCTACGTCTCGGCTTCCCTAAAGGTATTTTTCCCTCCGGTCTCCCAACTAACACTCTATATGCATTTCTGGATTCGCCCATACGTGCTACATGCCCTGCCCATCTCAAACGTCTGGATTTAATGTTCCTAATTATGTCAGGTGAAGAATACAATGCGTGCAGTTCTGCGTTGTGTAACTTTCTCCATTCTCCTGTAACTTCATCCCGCTTAGCCCCAAATATTTTCCTAAGCACTTAATTACATGTCTCATAAAATGTTAAAGCTGTGGTATCTTTTAACAACTTCCAGACAGAAAAGGCTTCAGTAAATGGAAGGATTCAATTGTCTCGAATGTCAATAGAGGAGCAAAAAAGGCGTCAATCAATGGGCATAAAATAATTATTTTCTCGCTTAACCCTAGCATTATCACGGTTGGGAAAAAAATTGCCACCCTTTTTATTTTCTAAATTTTTATGAATCAATGAAATCTGACAGCTTTCACCTTTACTCTATTTGTCTCTAACATGATAAAGTATGCACACATGTGTACTGTTTTAGATTTAAAATATAGCAGACTAATAATTTGAAGTATTTGTTAGTGGACAGATTTTACCCACCCTTGGCATTTCATATGACCTACACTTTTAAACATTTTCTAGTTTGAATTCTGTGATTTTTATCCATTGTTGTAACTGTTTGTAATGCCGTTAAAGTCGTTTACTGTTTCAATTCTCCATTTTACCATTTACTTACAGTGTAGAAACTTGAGTTGGTAAATTTGTTCTTTATTTATTGGTGTTTATTCAAATCTAGTTGTATTCAGGGATACAGAACATAGACATGAGTTGTTTTGTGGATAATAGCAACCTTAATGTTTTGGGTGAAAGTGATATTATAGTGCTATTGGAAACTGATTTACCGGCGGAGTTGAAGAAAGAAAATGATAGTGAGGAAGTTAATACAGAAGTGGTTGTGAGGGTGAAACAAGGTCTATTTCAAGTACTAGCTGCTAACAAGAAAGCCGTTCACATTACGAAAATTAATGTCAGATGTGGAAATTGTGGACTTAATTTGTGTAAAAATATTCAGATATTAAAATTGTGTGCAGGAGCATTTTACTAAAAGAAATATGCAGAATCACTGGAATGAAAAACTGATGTGTGTTTTTTTTAAGTAATGTAAAAATGTTGATTATAAAACTTTATTGAAGGTATTTGAGGAGCTCGGAATCAAAACACGTTAAGTCCACATTTTATCGAAAATGCGTTTTTTTTTTCGAATTTGCCTTCTTTTAGGGACACTTCATCATGCTACACTTGACATTTGTTGCAATTCACATTTTCAGCCTCTTTAAATCCAGCCTGAAATCGAAGGTCTGATTCAGAACGTATTGCGTCCATCACCCTGAATGGATCAAACCGAGCTGAGTCCATGAACTTAAGATATCTTCTAACGAAAGCAGTACACCAGAATGAACGTAATTAATTCGACACCTGCCTTTAACATATGTTCATTATTGACTCTTCTAAAGTTTGCTTGTTGCTACCTTTAAGTTCATGTAGTAAGATTTAAAAGGACGGGTTTATTGCCTGGAATCTCTACTTAAATCTCCACGCGCAGACAGTGAATTGGTGGTGTGCAGTAAGTGGCATTTAAAGGCAGGTGGAGGTCGTTTGCAATAAACATGGGTCTTTTACTACAAATTGTGATATTATACTCATAATTTGGTAACAGTTTGAACAGTATGTTAAATTTCGAAAGACTCCAGTACAAAACATTGTTTTCACTCCCATGTTGTTTCGCTTCTTTCTTGTGAGATTTACAAACTTTGCTTCTTTTTCTGTGGGTGGTAGGTATATGACGGGAGGTGGGGAAATAAGCCCAACAGTTTGCTTGTAATATTGTAGTCGTAACTCCAGCATCCCTTCCCCTTTCACTAACGCTTCAGTTAGACAAGGTTAGCCCTCTATAAAATGCCTGCTTCCAGATAAAGTCGAAGATTTGTATAGATCCTTTCCTTCCTGGGTTTGCTTCCCTTCACGGTCTTACATGCAATTACGTAGACATTGAAAAGCTGAAAAGTACCATAAACATTATATTGAAGAAACATTCCTGTAGTTTTTTTTACGTATATTCCAATAATGGAGAAGGGATATAAGACTTCATTCTGACACTGACCTGACAGTCAACCCACAACATAACGTTATTGTACTCTATTACGCCCTTCAGTTTCACCACTGTTTATTCCCCTTCATTGTTACCCTTCTTTCCTTTATGTTGACCATGTGAATGTTGTGCTTCGTAGACAGACCTTTTCTGTCATGTCACTTTACTGCCAATAACTCTTACAAGACCTCGATTCTGATTCCCTTTCTTAATCTTTGTTCATTCCACTTGGAATGCAGGACAGAACTTCAATGCACTTTTATTCAAACAGAATTCTGGAAAACCTTTCCCGTATATTTACAGGAAAATAACTCCTCTTCTTCGCGAAAGATCGTTTTACAACATACAACAACCCTCTAAATAGCTTGAAAAAACTGCATTTGACAGCTTGAATGAAAACTGTCAATAAAAGTCGCAGGATCACAAAGAATTCATGTCTAGACGGCTATGCTTTGGGAGAGCATCACGTTCCTGACAAGACGTTAGTAGGGAAGGAATTAGTTAATACAGCTTCTTGGTATTTATAATCAATTAACCTACCCCACTTCCAAAACCTTACGGAGCTGAGCTAAGCTAAGCTAGCAAGCTCCGAGAGAGTCTGCAATGCTTCCCGAGTGACGTCATTACGTAGTAGGAGAAAGGGCGAGGCTGCGCACTGCTTCACCATTATATTCCCACCACGTTTGAGGTATGCGGATGTGAGGCCACCAGTCAGCTGGTCGACCTTGTCCAGAGTTATTCTAGGTTGTTTCTCCCCGCCACATGATTTAATATTACAAACTGCACATTTAAAAACTAAACAGTAATAAATTATTACTCTCAATACAGATTACCTGTGATAAAGATTTCTCCTCTTCTATATCTCTTTCAATACTTCTTTCTTTTGCTGGAGGGTCGATATCAGGTTCCATCTTGATCACGTTCATCACGACTGAAAAATTAAATTAATAAAAAACTCAAAAGACCAAAATTGCATATTATAATAGTATTGAAACAGGAATGTCTCTACGCTACTTAGTGTATGTTTTTCATTAAATAAAAGAGTCAGAGAAGAAAGAACGACCGACTTCAAGGAACATTTTAAGATCGATGCAAACAAAAAGTGCGGAATTTAGACACGGGAAGAAATAACACCTCTATAGAAATGAAGAATGTGAACGTATGTCAGAAAGGATCAGAAAAGGAAGAATAAGATCAGGGGTCGTCAGCACAGAGCAAGCTGGGGCTATCGTCTCTTACCCGCGGAAAACGCAGTGCATCATGATGCTCTCCATAGCTGCTAGTGGGTATGCTATCTCTCCCTGCTGCACGGCGGTGCACACACGATGGCACCGCGTACCCTTTGCACATTTCAGCGAGTGCTGACTACCACTGAATTAGATGCCTCGGCCATTTTATAATCGATAATGGCTGACTTACAAAACAAATTTTCCAACATATATCCGAGAGTAACAGTGCTAAGAAAAGGCTCCAAGGGACAAGAAAATACATAAACGAGATGGGGGGAACAGAAGAAATAGTACAGGACAGAATGAGGTTTACAGGGTTAATACAAAACTTTAAAGATTTTCAGGTGAACAAAATGAAGAAAACAAATAAAACCTGGACAAAAGTTGGACAGAAAAAAAACACAGTGACAGTATGAAGCATTAGAAAGCCAGAAAGATAGAGGGAAAAGAAGACACGGAAAGAAATACAGTACGTTCACTTGATCCAAAGTTGGCATGAAAGGAGAAGAACAAGATGATATGCAATCTGTGAGCTACTTGAATATATTTAATAGCATGTGAAATAATAATTCTTCCTAATCAGCCTATTACACTCACACAATCAAACATATCTTAGAAGCAAAGCCGTAGAATTCAAGACTGAAGTCGTAAGACAAACATTGAGTCCTGACAGATTAGACGACATACTGAACGATAAATAATGCAAACTTATAGTGTACTTAGCATAAAAGTTTCAAATGTAAATACGTCTTCCTGTTATCAAACATATATACTACAGCAAAGACTGAAATAAATTGCGGTTGTACTTGTAACAATTACCAATAGAATGCTTAAGTTTTAAAATGCATCTCCACAAATATTCCATCAAATTCGCTTTGAAATTCGAACATTTTCTATTGCAAAATCGTCGGAATTCGCTCAACCCTCGTTTCACCAGCTGTTTACTCCAAAAGTTCTATATTGGTCTGTGCCGAAGTTCATTTTTGAATATCATAATGCAAGTTACACTTATGAATAATACAATGTAACAATATTACTTACCTTCGCGGAAGAATTTAATGGATTTATATTTCTGCTTCGGGTGTTGGTCGAATATAAAATAAATAGAAAGGGCAAGGCTTGCTGGGTAGTGGCACCAGAGTTCGATAACCTTATCTAGGGCAGAAACGGTATGGGATATGACAAAGTCAATGTATGTCTCGTGAAGTATCAGTGTTTTGGATAGATTTTGGTACAAAAAATGAGATATAACGATAATATTTTGTAGGTGGTTACATTTGATGCACATTAATAACCTCACTGCAATTTATTAAAGCGCAATAATGTTATTTAATGTTGTTCATTTCGGAAATCTTCAGTGCGCATATGATTTCCTCACTGCCAGAAATGTATCTTAAAAAAAGAACAGATTTGTCTGTGTTTGTCGAATGCGCATATCACGCTTACGAATTCAAATAGAGAAAAGCAAATAGGCCTAGGCCTACCTCAAGTTACCAAATTACCCCATTTGTTTCGTGTTCCTGTTTCAGTTTTTCAATTGAATCTTCAATAGGTCTCAAGTTATTTCAAAGTAACAACAGTGTCCTATTAAATTGTAGAAATAGCAATGGCATATACAGTAATTGCGCCCGCTCGCCCCCCGCCCACCTTGTCTATATGTCTATGGATGAACTGAAACAGTCATCTAGGTGAAACTAGTGTTGAGGTAGTTCCCGTGATTTCGAAAGTAAAAATCGTTTAGTTTAGAAGGAATTTTTTGTGGATATGCAGTAGATCGCATATGCAAGGCATAGCAAACGCCTAAACTAACCAAACCTAACCTATCACAGATTCGAATATGTGAGGTGTATAAACTGAATACAAAGGGAACTACCTCAGCGCTAGTTTCCGCGAAAATTGAATTACAACATCACCAATTTTCAAAACTATGTCAAGAAAATGGCATCAAAGTTCTGATTAATGATCCAGATATTTCAGTATTGGAGTTTCCTTTATTTCCTTGTCACATTGACCCAGTTGAGACGTGCACGAAGCTTGTGACTGAAGCTTTCAGTTCCACTGTGGGTAAAAAAACATTGATGATTTATAAGGACATGAATTGACTCAAGAGCAGTTTTACCCAGCTTTGAAACAAAATTAGAATACAATGTATAAAAATAAAAATATGTTAGGCCTACACTGTTATTTAAATTGTTTTTATTCCAGTATAAATATCGAAATGATCTGAAATAACGTAGAAATATTATTTTCCTGTAGTTTTTATATAAATAATTATTGTGCCAGGACTTCATTTGTAAGCTTTCATTTTAACAGTACCTATTATTATAATTTTATATTCAGTTATAAGGCCTATTGTGAGGATTTAATTATAACTTACAAAACGTCTAGTTTCATTGTTACCTACGTATAATAACCGAGGAAATTTTGAAACTCTGAAACATAATGGGTTAACATTTTTCGTTACATTTTTTTTTCAAACATTCATTTTATGCGAAAGAGCGAAAAGCTTTACTCTTTGTATAAGTAGCAGCCAGTTTGTGACCTATTCCTTTTTAGGAATTACGTAATTGTCTTTTTTTTTAATCTGTAAATTAAAATATTATAAAAAAGACACGGTAGGCCTATATTCTAGTTTTACTAGTAAATAAACTTAACGAACTTATTCAAAGCTATTATATTTAATGTTTCTGTAAGACACAACTTTCTCACACTATTACAGTTTTCAAAACAATACAAGTTACATAACCTATGTTTCCACTCTCTCCAAATGAGGGTACTGTCAGACAGAAAAGTACAAAGTACTGTCAAGTGACTTAAAGAAATTGCCGTGGTTAAACATTAAAAAAAAAAAAAAAAAACAATAGTGCCCTTTCTTGGGTCAACTCCTTTTTCCAATATTACTTAATACATTTTCAGTAACTTCTAACTTCAATTTTCTTACAAAAACGTCGACAGTAAAGGTATCCTGTATTTTCATGAGACATTTATAGCAGGATCTTTAAGTTATTTCATGTTGTATTATAAAACAAGACACTTGTTCAATTAGGATCTACCAAAACTTTTTTTAATCTTAATACACTCTAGGATATGCTGTCACATCCGCAATCATTTTAATAAATTACATGTAGTCCTACGTACAACATATTGTGTAATGTTTTGCCCGAGATCTGCTGATCTGAGAGAGCTGTTATTTTGGTGCCACGTTCATCCGGTAGAGTAGTATTGAACACCCTCTCTATTTACTTTAATTATCGAAGGTCTAAACCATTACACATGTCCAATATTAATACACAGTAATAGCACAGTCTAGTATATACAGTCACGAAGCTTGAGTTTTGAGGATGCTAGGAACAATAGACTGTGCCGGTACCATAGACAAATATTTCGCATTGTCTGTAATGAGGCGATATTAGCGATCCTAGTGGTTGGCAACTACCTATTGATGCATATTTACTACGTATTGAGCTTCGTGACTGTATATACTAGACTATGGTAATAGTACAGTCTAGTATATACAGTCGCGAAGCCCAATACTTAGTAAATATGCATCCACAGATAGTTGCTAACCACCTGGATCGCTACTATCGTCTCATCACAGATTCTTTCCCTAGCAGACGATAAAATGTATTGTACGGTACTTTCGATATAGTGTTCTTTTGAAAAAATTAATGCCTTCCTTCAACTATTGAAATATGAAATCCATAAGGTTTATATATAATTTTCATAAAGTATATAGCTCCTATTATATTTTATGCTCGACCATGCCGAAATGTAGTAATTATACACCTGGTAGCAGCCCTTTAATGGACCTCATTAAAGTACACCTATGCATTAAAGTTCAGGTTTTCCACCAATCACAAAGCAATATGAAAGCGCAAGTATCGATTATTCTCGGATGTGCAATCGAAAGACAACTAGCGAAACGTCACGGACGCTGGAAATCCAATACTCTCGCAGAAGGTTATGTTCTGTTACTATAATAATTAGCGTTAATTGTAAATAATATTCAAATAAATTCAAATCGTCATCTCGTTTTTCAATGTCTAAATCAATTTCCAGGTTATATCAAGATTAATGTTCACTTTACTCTCTAGATTATATCAAGGTCAATGACATTTGTTCCTCGGAAAAAATCAATATTTTCGCGTCTGCGCACATCTCACAATTTACGAGATATTGCACAAGCTCACTTCCGCTCCCCAGTCAGATAATAATATGAATACTTGTGAATAATTTAAAGTTAGAATTATGGTCGAGCATAAAAAGTCGTATGAAACTTGCCTATAATGGCCATTCAGACGCTCGTATGAAAATAATGAAACTCGCTTGCGCTCGTTTCATAAACATACTCGCGTCTTAATTACTACCATTATAGGCTCGTTGCATAATGTACTATTATAAACTCACCTTCCTGGATCTTTCGGAAGAAGGATAACTCTGACCTCTTTTCTTACAATTTACAGTGTTACAAACGTCTCTTTGTCCAATATTACGAGTATTATTCAAATGATTGTACAGTATTTTAGCCATTTACAGTTATTACAACCGATAACGAACATTTCACAGTTTATACAACTTTTCACAACAATGCGAAATACGACACAGTCAATGCCTTTTCGATCTAGACCAACCGTAATGTATGTTCGGGTTTTCCATTTCAGTGTATGGAGCTTAGTGAAATATTATATTATTACTTTATTACGTAACATCGCTAAGTTTTATTTAGTGTAATGTGTCCATAAGCTCCGTATACTTCTTGTTGCATAATATGTTGCAGAAATAATAATTACAAAACTGTGTTATTTTAATGTGAAGAGAATTCTATGTGTTAACATAATCTGTTTGCATCAACATTTTAAGTTTAGAATTGAAGCTATTTTGAGGTTTAATAAAAAGAATTTATATTGTGATTTTAATTTAGCATATCTACCTTCCTTAATTGTAGACAGAAAATTTACCATACCTTTCCTATGAAATTAGTGTACGTACGATTGTGTTACCGGTACTTCGTCTCTTTGGTAGTAGATAAATACAATAATTCAATACTCAATTGTAGCATTAAAATAGAGACAAATTGAATGTGCGGGGTATCACACATGATATTATGCTTAATTATAATTGCGAATTTAGGAATATAAGTTAAATATAGTAAATATAACTTATAATTTCCATATGAATGGCAGGGCATTGGAGACCATTAAAATTAGACAGAAAGGGGCAACTGGTACAGTAAACATAACCTATAATTTCAACATATCTAAATTTCGTGTGGTGCAACTGAAAATTATTGAATCCTGCATAAATGAATATACAAGAATTTCGTAATATTTAATCGAAATTAAAGCAGGTATTAAACAAACGAACAACGTAATTTTCACACCAAAAATACTATATACACTACACTATATTTTAGAGGAATATATGTTACTCTTTATGCATTCCAACTAATTTATATGGCTGAAACGCTGACCTTCGTGATCAGATTAAGCGAGTCACATGGTCTGCCTTACGGCCTGTATTGGATCACGATGGCAGTAGCACAGTCTATTGTTCTTAGTATTCACCGCGCTTCAAACGGCTAGTAACTACCGCGAGAAATGCAAAAAATCATCCCAAGCTTCGTGACTTATATACTAGATTGTGGTAATATGATTAATATTGCAACTGCTTGTTCAGGATGTAGAGATCAAGGAAGCCAAGACGTAAAATACCGTGATACAGAAAATAAAAATGAAAATGTGTATTTCCAGATCAAAAAAAAAAAAATTAAAACACGAACAAAAATCTTGTTCTTAAAACTGAATTAAGCTGCGTATTAAATTGTAGGCCATTAACTGTTTTCTAAACTCAGATATAGCAGGCCTGTGTGGCAACAGCACTTCAAAATTTATATTTGTAATTGTGTAATCGAAAACGGCACTAATATTTCTTTTATTTTTTAGCCATGAAAGGGAAACTACTAGTCAAAAATATCTAAAAATCTTGTTTTTTTTTTTTAATTATTATGAGAGATAAAATACACAAAAAAAAAAATTAACTCTGAAAAATCAAGTTCAAAAAATATTCTTCTCTGTGCGATTTGAATTGGAATGAGCCACAGACCACAGTCTGAGTATATAAGTCACGAAGCTCAATACGTAGTAAATATGCATCCATAGGTAGTTGCTAAACACTAGGATCGCTAATGTCGCCTCATTACAGACAATGAGAAATAGTACCGGCACAGTCTATTGTTCCTACTAGCAACCTCACAACTCAAGCTTCGTGACTGTATATATTAGACTGTGGATAGAGAAACTTACTAACAGGTGGTCCACGGACAGACATACAGAGAGATAGAAGATAAGAACAAATATTATATATATATATATATATATATATATATATATATATATATATATATATATATATATATATATAGATTGCATCAGTATGTAGCATTGTCAGTTTACCTACTTTGTTGATATTTGTTAACTGATGTTAATATTGAACAGATGGTCATATTACTTTTTAGGAAATAACCTTACGTGTACGATGTACCCGACTGCACAGCTCTTCTTTTTAACGAACTCATGTGTACAAACTCCAGAGTCAGTAATGACATAATTTGAACGAAAGGCCTCATAACGCAGCATGTAAAAGAATAGCTGCATAATATGATGTTCTTCTGCTCAAGTACATGCTTACTTCCCTCTGTATTTCGACATACAAATATATTTCATTTCGGAATGACTGTTAAGTTATTACAGAAAATTAGTGCCGAAAAATGTGAAGAAAGTTTCAAAATGATTTATTGCTTAGATGTTTCTTCTCAGTAATCATTAGCAAAAAATAGCAGAGTTGTTGTCTGAAATGTTGATTCGAACAATTATGTGTTGTGCCGTTTATTTTCCGGCACCCTGTCTTTCTGCATCGATTTTTTCTCCTTTTCCTTATTTCCTTCACTTCCTTGTTTTAGTTTCTATTTCCTTTCATAGATGGCGCTCCTTTTTACGCCATTTTCTGTCGAACTTCTTCTTTATATGAAGAGCGAGTGCATTACTTCCATGAACTATCCTTCCATTGGTGGATGAATATTTCTTGCTTGTCATTGGTGTTTGATTTTCGAAATACTTTTCTGTAACGGTCATCTTTCTGTTCGACCTGGACACGCGGAGCGTGAGGGTCGGGAGTGACTGTTCGGCGCTCGAGGGAAGAGGTTGGGAGCCAGCTATGGCAGCTGGCAGGAGCAAGTCAGCCAGTTAGTGACTGATCGGCGCCCGAACGAGATACTTCAAAGTTAACTTGTGGGACATTGCAGCACAGGCGCGCACTGATTACACATTACGACCTGGCATAGTAACTTCGGTATGGGCATGTGGGCCCTGATCCAGATTTTGGGAACTGTTTTGTCTACTGTCTGACGACCAGGGTTTTGGAGTGTGCTGTGCCTAACTCACGTGATGTTGGAGCTATCTGCTTGGTGACGAGTACGGGAAAGATGAGCTGAAGTTGGTCCGGAAACTGCCCTGTCGGTGATTACAAGTTAGATTTGGCCATTTGTGAGATCTTTGCTTCTTTTAATAGATTTTCATATATTTAATTCTTTTTTATTAACTTTTCTTTGCTTAGTAATTTCCGCTGACATTCGCTAACTTAAAACTCATTGGTACTTACTTATTTCTTTTAATTTCGTTAAGTTTGGTTTTGGCTCAGCTGATAGTAGAATTGAGAGTCAGTTAGGTTAATATGAAATTGTTGTAAAGCTTGTTATTGTAATTAATCACTTGTAATGGTGGATGTCAGCGAGGTTCATATTAGTCTGAAAGTCAGTTTCCGGTGGGGAAACTAGTTTGGTAGTAAATTGATATCTCATGTTTTTGTCTGGTTCTAGTCAGTCATTTATTGTTTTTCTTTGGGCGCTTCATTTTCCGATTCCATTTATATTCAAGTCACTTTATTTATATTTATATGATTAATATTATATATAGATTCATATTTCTATTCTCGTTGTTTTTTGGTATATAGTTTATATTGTTATTACCTGATTTTTATTGAATAAATGTTATCAGGTAAATTGTAATTTTTGTAGTGTTTATCTTATTATCCTCACCCGTTACAGTATGACCTCTGATTCTCTGATAATATTACTACAGCGAGTCAAGTTCGAATGGAGGCTATTTAATCTGTAACTCAAAATTATGGGCGACGCGACGTAAGAAATAAATAAGTGCTACGTTTTAAGCAGCAACATCTCTTCGCTGATGAAACTAGGCAAGCCATCACAAATAACTTATTCTTCCAGTACTCTTAAGAACCGAATTTATTAGGCGCTGTAGCCGACGTCTTCATCGAAGTACAAGTTTCTCATCAAACTTTAACCACTGTATGATACCGCAGTCCACCCAGCATTCTGATGAGTTTGAGTAACTACAACAGGTGGCGAAATCTGGTTCCACGGACCAGCTATAGTGGCAGGAGAGAACATCATGATGACAGTAAGATATCCCTGTACTGGTTGGATGAAAGTGCACCATCACTGAGGTATGCGGACGTGAGGCCAGCAGTCAGCTGATCGGCCTTCTCTCTGTGTGGGCTGTCGCGCAAGGAGTCATTCTAGGCTGCTTTTTCCACCACACAATAAACTATATTGTTATAAACAACGCATTTAGAAAACAAATACAATTAGTAATGACCTTCAATACAGGCTATCTCTGATAAAATTTTCTGCTCTTCTACATCTGTGTTATTACTTCTTTCTATTGCCAGAGGGTCGATCTCACGTTCCATCTTGATCACGTCCGTCACGAATGAAAAAGACTATAGTAAGAAACTTACATTGACATGCAACATGTCAGCTATATTGATATACTTACTATGTTTAGCATGTGAAATAATAATTCCAAGTTCCAATAGTACACAGACATAAACGAGCACAGATGACAATGTTAGAGTATTAACCTTACAAACAAAGCCGGAGAATTGAAGACTGAAGTTGTCAGGCCGGGATTACGATCGACGTTCGTTTGCGTTACGTTACGTTGCGTTCATCTGCACGTTGAATTTCTACCGAACGTTCAGAGGCTATGTATTATGATCTACGTTCCTGACAACTATCACGCTCTGCCGGCCATAATGAGTATTGAAATGCACACGTCAGTCAGTCAGCTGATTATGATAAATATTGAATTTTATGATAACTTTGAGACAAATAAAATAGGCCTACCGGTATTACAAATATATATTTTACGACAGAATGACAATAATAATAATAATAATAATAATAATAATAATAATAATAATAATAATAATAATGATAATAATAATAAAAGCATATACTAGGTAAGACTGTTGTACCTTGAAACACTTTTCACATTTTTTTTTAATTTTGAAGAATGAAAATTTTTAAATGAAAAGAGTTTGAAATAATTATTGAAGTTTCCTTTACAACTTCCTGTATGTATTTTCGTGTTTTACAGATCTATTAAGAATGGAAAAAATAAAATGAAGGGATATGTAATGTGTTCAAAGTTACAACAGATTCATGTACCTCGGAATATACCCTTTTGTAATTTGGGACACATGGAATATAGGTGGGAATATAGCTGTAAAAGCTGACAATCATATTTAAAATATATTTCCCATCATAAACCAGACTAGGCTTCTCTGATTGAGATTTTATTCCTTGGTTTTGTGTTAGAAAACATACATCAATGAACGAAATGTTTACTTCTGGTACCAGTACTAAAAAAATAGTTTTGTTCACAGAACTCACACTTTGCAATAAATCAAACCGAAATTACGACCAGAGCTACTGAGCGACTTTCTCTACAATCTACTTCAGTTTGAGTCCTCTAGGTAGCAGCAAATAAAAAAAAAAAAATGTTCAAAGCTATACTATGCTGAAGGTACAACAGTCTTCCCTACTAAATAGCTGGACTAGTGCGAATTACGAATATATTATTTGTGAGGTAAAAGCCCCTTTATTTCGATTTAAAATAAAATAACGTATCTAAAATAATGTAAATAAATTATTAAAAAGATTTAAAAAATAAGCTTACAACAGGCTCGAACCAGGGCCCATCTACACCACGACCAGTCCCTTTACCATTACATTACGAGGATATACGAAATGCAATTGTTGAATTAGGTGTTATCAAGACTTTCATGTTTGCTGCCTATAATGTTTAATTTTAAACAAAATGTGTTTTATGCCATATAGAGGAAATAAGTTCATGTGACGTTTCTCGTATTATGTAAATTTTAAATAATATGATTTTATTTAATATTTCAGTAGCAATATGGCGCATCTACAACGAAAGAAGAGGTGAAAACATACGAAGGGCTTCTGATTCGTGATTGGTTGACGTTCAGCTTGCGTTTCTTTGCGTTTGCGAAAGCTTGACTTTGACAATGTTGAAACAACGCCGTCATGCGTTCGTTCATTCTAACGTTGATCGTAATGAAATACACGGAGCTTGTATTTGTCGAACTTCTACGTACTTCACTGCAACGTGACGTAACGCAAACGAACGTCGATCGTAATCCCGGCCTCAGAAAGACTTTAATCGCAGGGATACCTTATACTACAATAGCAATTCAACTATAATCCTAAACAATAACATAGCACAGCATAAAAGTTTCAAATGTAAATACATCTTCCCGCTGTGCAATATTTTCATACGAGTGTAAAGAATGAAATAATTCTCTCCAATATGAACAAACGTACACCACAAAGAAGAAGGATTAGAATGCAGGCGGAAAGTATGTGGATGCTGTTTATTCCAAAAGTTCTATTTTGGTTTGGGTAAAGCAAATACCTTACTATAATAATACCGGACAGCTGTATACTAGTAGCATTGGCGTGAGTGCGAAATATCGCGGACCTTACATCTAGCGGAGAGGGATGGAATTACGTCCACATATACAAATATTAACATAGCGAGATTCGGACGTTGTTTAAAACGTGAGTTATTAATGTGGAATAATATATGAAACACTTAAGAAATGTTGAATAATATTTAATGTAAAATTATTATCTTATATCAAAGCTGCATATTATGAGAAATATTGCATACTTCATATTACTTTCCGTAATTAATTGTCTTTGGTTTACCGAGACAAAATCAATCTGATATTAGGAATGAATTTACAGTAATGTTTTATATACACATTGCTGACAACTGCAAATATAAAATTGATAGTAATCTGTTGCTTGTAATAATTGGTGAAAGCATGTGGACAACAATAAAACTTAATTTGATAAAACCTTAAAATCCAATATATTTTAACTTCTATTCATTTATTAGGTCTAAATAAAAAAACTAATTTGTATTTTTCTATCAACACAAAGACGAAGGAATTAGGCCTACTAAAGAATGTTGTTGACTCATATTTTATGAACTGTAGGATATCGAAAGTACGATTTGGAGCAATTTGTAATGCTGCAATTGTCACAATTATAAACAACACACATACACCCTGACATTTTAACACAGCACTAATTAATAAAATTATTAACTAGCCCAGCAACAATATACATTGCAGTTGATTACAGCTTGTTTCGCGAGTATCTCCACACCGGCAGGTAGGTAGCAGCACCGGGGTCGTTCGCACGCAAAACTGCTAGCTGTCCGGTATTATTATAGTAAAGTATTTGGGTAAAGTCCGTTTGTGAAGAATGGATCATGTAATTCACGCTTATATAGAATATAATGTAAAAAACTATAATTACCTTTGTAGAAGAATATAATAGATTAAGATAGGTACCTGTTTCAGCTGTCAGCCTCCACCATTAGCCACATCCAATATTATCACAAAGTAATAAGGAAAAGCTAATATCGCAATTTCCTTTGACTGCACGTACAGGATGAAGTGATCAAGGAAGCCTGCCGTTGATACCAGTTTACAAAAAAATAAAACAGCTGCACTACAGTAATGACTGCTTTACTTAAAGGCCCAATTGTTTAAAACACGAGAGGCTCGAGTCAGGATCACTCCTGACTAAAGATCAACTTTGATCGAAGATCGGAAAGTGAACCGAGTTCAGACACTTCTTCTATTGTATAAAACTTTTCTGCGATCAAATTACCTTGGTTCAAATGCAATCTACGTTCACGTGAAAAGGATTTGGCAACATCGCATAAACAGGTGAAGTGCCATGTTGTACAGATTTTATTCAGTGTTGCCAATTTAGCGACTTTCTTTTTCAACGACAATTTCTTTTAACGTTTATATTGCTTAAATAGGGATTTAGCGACCTTTTTAGGACCCCATAGTGACAAAATGTAATCTTTCTTTGTTAATAATGAGAAATCTAGCGACTTTCGAACTACTTTTTGGCGACTTTCCATATACTCTGTTGGAGACTCTGGTTTGTTTTGTGCATTGTAAATAATGGCAGACAGTAAGAAGAAGGTTGGCCGTTCTCCAAATTTTTCCAAGGAAGAAAGGGATATGCTTGTAGAAATTGTCCTTTCCAACTACAAGGGAATAATAGAATCAAAGAAGACTGACGCTGCTACATGTGCAGATAAAGAAAATGCATGGAGAGAAGTGGCCTCGGAATTTAATTCTAGGAACTTAAGCCGTCCTTCCCGTCATTGGAAATCACTAAAGATGTGCTACGAAAATATAAAAAAAAGATCGAAAAAAGCATTTGCCCATGACAAGGTAAATCTTCAAAGTATACAAAAATTTGTGGTGTATTTTGTTAATGGAAATCATCGTAAGCCATATCAATCTTTTCCAGATTCAGCTGCATAAAACGGGAGGTGGCAGCTTTGAAAAACCGACTGTGGATGAAACAGGGTTGAAATTGATTGCGACATTGGAAACACAGTGTCTACCTCTGGCCAATCCCTTTGATGATGATGTAGGTTTTCATCCTGAGGTCATATTAGGTAAGTTGTATATTTTATGTAAGCTACGAATTAAGTTTACGAAGTCTGATTAGTTTAATATGTAGCTATTCGGTGATGTATGCAATGGAGGAAGAAAGGAACTGGTCACCCAACCAAATTATCTTCTGGACTAGGTGCCTCATAAGTGGTGACTTGTTGATATTAATTGTGAGGTTCAGACCTGTCTTCGGACAACTACTACATGAAAATGAAAACAATACTGGTATATGATCATTTTCATGATTAAAGAGCAGATCTTTATATGCCGAAATATTTGGTAATTCACCAGGAAAGGTACACCAAAGAATGCATAATTATTTTCTTTTGCTTACCTGATAAACACGTGGTTTTAGTTTGCAGCCACAAATACTTTCAGCATACAAATCGTTTGATACTTACCTATATATTCTAATGCATTGTTGTAGCCCCACCTCCACTTCCAAGTAAGTAGTGATTACCAATATAATATTCTAGAGTTCCGTAACGAAACATGGTCAGTTTCTCTAGTATTGTGTTCTGGACTTCTCTGGTTTAGTTATATTTGCAACAAGTAGGAAATAGGGGAACAACAATGCATTAGAATATGTAGGTAAGTCTAAATATATTTTATAATTTATATTAAACGATTTTTATACTGAAAATATTTGTGGATGCAAAGTAAAACCACGTGTTTATCATTATACACATATAGAAGTCAGTGTAATGGAAGAGAATTATGCCTTCTTTGGTGCAGCTTTTCTGGAAAAATTCCTTTGTAATATGAATTTGTGAGTTTCTACTAGACTGCATCTCATGCATTTTCATCACCTACAGTGTTCTAATCCTGAAGTTACTGTCAAAGAAATCACTTCACACATATTTCCAAGGAAAGAAAATCTCCATTTAATTTACCTAACTGATCTTTCTCTCACTACAGATTACCATGGAACAAAGAATATCGAACAATTTTAATATGAAAATATTCGTGCAAATTGTACCAGCATTGTACATAATACTTATTGTAGGGATTCGTAACAAGCTGTTTTTTACGGCGATGGGTTGTTAGCCCTTCGCCCAACCCCAAGCTGGAGGACCACCCCTTATCGGCTGTCCATGACTGCTTATTCAATATGTTTGCAGCTACCCTCCATATCTGGAGGCCGTCTCCTCTATCCGCAACCTGAGGACGCACCATGCCGTGGTGATAGGGACCCACAATACATCAGTTATTCATAGATTTCAAAAAGGCATATGACTCGGTTAAGAGGGAAGTATTATATGATATTCTTATTGAATTTGGTATTCCCAAGAAACTAGTTCGATTAATTAAAATGTGTCTCAGTGAAACATACAGCAGAGTCCGTATAGGTCAGTGTCTATCTGATGCTTTTCCAATTCACTGCGGGCTAAAGCAGGGAGATGCACTATCACCTTTACTTTTTAACTTCGCTCTAGAATATGCCATTAGGAAAGTTCAGGATATCAGGCAGGGTTTGGAATTGAATAGGTTACATCAGCTTCTTGTCTATGTAGATGACGTGAATATGTTAGGAGAAAATACACAAACGATTAGGGAAAACACGGAAATTTTACTTGAAGCAAGTAAAGCGATCGGTTTGGAAGTAAATCCCGAAAAGACTAAGTATATGATTGTCTCGTGACCAGAATATTGTACGAAATGGAAATATAAAAATTGGAGATTTATCCTTCGAAGAGGTGGAAAAATTCGAATACCTTGGAGCAACAGTAACAAATATAAATGATACTCGGGAGGAAATTAAACGCAGAATAAATATGGGAAATGCGTGTTATTATTCGGTTGAGAGCTCTTATCATCCAGTCTGCTGTCCAAAAATCTGAAAGTTAGAATTTATAAAACAGTTATATTACCTGTTCTTCTGTATGGTTGTGAAACTTGGACTCTCACTCCGAGAGAGGAACATAAGTTAAGGGTGTTTGAGAATAAGGTGCTTAGGAAAATATTTGGGGCTAAGCGGGATGAAGCTACAGGAGAATGGAGAAAGTTACACTACACAGAACTGCACGCATTGTATTCTTCACCTAACATAATTAGGAACTTAAAATCCAGACGTTTGAGATGGGCAGGGCATGTAGCACGTATGGGCGAATCCAGAAATGCATATAGAGTGTTAGTTGGGAGATCGGAGGGAAAAAGACCTTTAGGGAGGCCGAGACGTAGATGGGAGGATAATATTAAAATGGATTTGAGGGAGGTGGGGTGTGATGATAGAGACTGGATTAATCTTGCACATGATAGGAACCGATGGCGGGCTTATGTGAGGGCGGCAATGAACCTTCGGGTTCCTTAAAAGCCATTTGTAAGTAAGTAAGTATTGTACACAATACTGTGTGACAATGGCAGAAAAAAATATACGTAGGCTTGTATGACTTGAAAATAGTAGAGTGAATTTTTTTTTATTGAATTTTATCCATTAGCCTATATATTTCTTAACTTAAAAAGTTGGAAGATATGTGATTTTAAGTGCAATGAAGTTTGTTTAATTTATCAGGAAGGAAAATTCAGAAATTTGAAGTAATTAAGGAACACTTATGTTCATATAAGTTAAATAAAATATGTATATAAATGTTACATGATTGTATGTTCAGTCAGCAATCTGAATACTGTTTGGAACACATAAGTGATACCAATAACAATAATGCATCATGAGGCACCTAAGTCAGGAGAAATGGGATAGGACGAGTGCCTCAGTATGTAAAAGGCTAGGCCTGATTGGTAATGTCACAACACGTGGCTGTCACTGTAATAATGGGGCAGACAAGTTGATTATTACATTACCCAAAATCATTATTTTTAATTCAACTTGTTTACTACTTAAAATATTGGGATATTATATATGTTATTCCATGTTATAATAACAGTTTTATTCAGTGATATTTTCTAGATTAGAAATAATTTTCCCTAATGTAATTAATTTTAAGACTACATTAATTACTAATTGGAAATTAAAATTATTTGTATCTTTCTTAATTTTTGTATTGGCCTGGTTCTTAAAAAAATGTTTACCACCACTTTTATAATTTTTTTCAGTAAAAGTTTACTTGTATCACAAGCATGACACACACATATCTTTACTTGCACATAATTCTAGCCCCTTTGAGATAATTAATGATCCTTGATTTGTAACAAATTTTTTTTTTTTTTTTTTTTTCATGAATTTCGAAATGAGAACCTGAAATGTTGGCATTTGTCAGTGACATAATCTGCTGGCACCTGAAACCCCACGTATCAATCAATAGTAAATAATGAATGGTTGTTACTTTCCGCATTACGAGTCCTATCCTTGTATTTATCAAAATGTTGTATTACATCATCATTGCACCATTTTCTAAAGTTTTTCTCGTCTCTAGAAACTAAGGCCCAATTGTATAAAAAGAACAACTTTGATCGAAGATCGGCAAGTGAACCGAGTTCAGACACTTCTTTTATTGTATAAAACTTTTCTGTGATCAAATTATCTTGGTTCAAATGCAATCTACGTTCACGTGAAAAGGATTTGGCAACTTCGCATAAACAGGTGAAATACGTGATGCGCGGACCATGTTATACAGGTTTGTTCAGTGTTGAAAATCTAGCTACTTTAACTCTTTTTCAACAACAATTTCTTTTAACTTTTATATTGCTTAAATAGGGATTTAGTGACCTTTTTAGCACCCCATAGTGACAAAATTTAATCTTTCTTTGTTGATAATGAGAAATCTAGCGACTTTACAACTACTTTTTGGCGACTTTCCGTATTACACTCTGTTGGAGACACTGTTTTTTTTGTGCAATGTAAATAATGGCGGACAATAAGAAGAAGGTTGACTGTTCTCCAAGTTGTTATCATGTTGTGGTGTTTGATACTGCTAAACATAATAAAGCTTTATAAAACGACAATTTCGTTTAGTAATACAATTAATTGAACATTTATGAATGTACCCATCATATCCATTAATAATTAATGGTTGTTATAAACATAATATAATTATAGGTTATGTTATTTGATACTGCTGAACACGGTAGAGCCTTATAAAATATAAGAATGTTTGTGTATTAAGGCAAGAAATTGAAAGAAATATATATAAATATACCTAACATATCTATTAATATTAATAATAATGGATATTTTATTTGCACAATCTGTCACTCATATATTTCGAACAGAAAAGAAATAACTGAACTTGGATCATCTAACTTAATCGGAGAAATTTCTTCAGTAAAGTTGACTTTGGTTTGAGACAAATTAATCTCAGATTAGACTTTATACAACACAAAGTTCCAAGTTCAGCTGAAACAAGGATCAATTTAACCTCTGATCTAAGATTAAATGGTATATACAATCGGGCCTAAGTCTTCCCACCTCTCCCCCCCCCCCCCCGGGTTTCTGCATTTTGGTGCTGGTTTAAAGAAGAAGTAGGTGGATTGATTAGGAATTATAGTGGAATAAGCATCTACTGTAAGTTTTGGTCTCTGCCTGGGTACAACAAACTCACTGTCATCATCTCTTGTAGTACAATCTTCCCCAATTATAAATTGTCCTGGGAAATATTTCGTACAAATTACAGCGGAATGTTCATGTTCAAAATTACCTCTAACATGTAACCACTGTTGTTTCCCTTTGCATTTATTGGAAACAAGAACACAGTAACATCTATCCGTTAATGTATCATAGGTAGTTAGATCTGTCTGTATCGTGGTACACAGTACTTTTGAGATACATTTACATATTCACTAAACTTTATTACAGATCCATTGTTTTATAAAAGTCACTAAAAATTCACTTTACATCACTATACTATTATAATTTATACTATACACAGAAGTTTCAACTTCTTGACACTAATAATTCTATTTCAACACTGAATCAACAAGTGTATTCCACCGAGACCTCCATAACCCTTAAGTTTATTAATTTGCAGTCGCCCACTGAGGTGACGTCATTGTCTGGAATGTACGATACCTTCAGGCCTGTACATATCGAAGGCCTTGGGTAGGGTGGCCAATTCCTTTCCCCTCCATTGCATTAATAACATAGTTCACTAATCAGACTTGAGATGTATGCAACAAGTGTTCTTCCTCTGAAACATATGATCTAGTGAGATGTACAGCCTAATTATAAAATTTAGAAGTTAATCCTCCCCTATTCAAAATAGTTGTAGACCTAGATGTTTATTCTATGTCATTGTTATAATCTGTTCTTTAAGCAAAATAAGTAAGCTTTGCTGTTACACCTTGATTTTGCATTTAGCTATTTTTGGTGATTTTAAACTTATTGTAACTATTATGTTGTTTTGATGCAGATATGCACGGCAGTAGTGATAGTAATTCTGTTGCCACATCCAATGAATCACAAGGCGTACAGGACTTAAAGGAAGGGGAAAATATTATCCTTATAGAAGAGACACACAATGAGGCTGTGGATATTTCTATGGAACAAGTAAGTGAGAAAACAGTACACACAGATCCTGAATGCTATACTGTATTTATTTACAAACAGTAACATTTTTCATTTCATTTTCAGACTGATGATGTAACTCTTCCTGACATTTCTGTATCAGCTGGTCACCACACTACTGCTTCCACCTCGAAATCAGCTGCCGTTCACACAATGTCAACGTCTCCTAAGAAAAAGAAAGGCGACACTGCATTTGAGTCTAAACTTAATTTCTACAAAAGGAGATTGCAGTGTTTGGAAGAAGAGCATAAATTGAAAGTCGAGTGTTTTAAAGCAGAACATGAAATTAAAATGTATAATTTGAAATTAGAAAAAGAAATGAAAGAATTAGAACTTCTAGAAAAAAAACGAAAATTAGGCATACACAACAAGGAAAATTGAATGTAAATACTGTTATATTCTTACCTAAATACATCATTAATAATTGCTGTCCTTACTGCAGTGTTGTCCCTTCTGTTCTCATTTTCAGCAGGTACTGGGATTTCTTCTTGCTCCATACACAGCATCATCTCTTTCAGGAATTTCATCCACTGCATTTATTACTATGTTGTGTGAAACGAATGCAGTGACTATGATAACTGGAGCACGAGGTAGTTTTACCTTTAGCCACATACTGAGACAAGGAAATCGTCGTTTTACCACAATCAAAAGTTCTTTCAATTGCAGTTCTAGTTTTTTTGTGGCCTCGATTGTAAGTTCGCTCTGCATCAGTTTCCTCATGAAGCACCGGGGTTAGTAGGTACCGGGTACAATGGTAGCCACTGTCGCCAAGTAGCAACCCTTGCGCAATATCCCCAGTTTCAAACAGCGTGCACACGTGAATTTGCAAAAATATTGCTGTCATGAGCAGATCCTGGCCACCTTGCAACAATATTTTGGTACCTCAGCTTAGCATCACATATTGCTTGCATGTTCAATGAAAAATATCCATGGCAGTTTCTATAAACTCCTGCATTTTCACCTCCGGGAGAAGTGATTGGTATATGCGTACAAACTATAGCACCCAAGACACCTGGAAAACGCATTATATAAAAAAAAAAAAAAAATCACGCATGGTTTTCCTTACATCATTTCCTCCATTTTGCATTTTGATGTAGTCCAGTTTCATTGCAACTATTGCATAACAGATTTTGTGGATTGTCCTGCAGGCAGTTGCTGTGTCTTCTCAAAACTCCCTGCTGCAAAGTATCTTAGTGTTAACAATACCATTAACATCGGCAATAGAGGTTTATTTCTCCTGGTTGGTTTCAGCAGAAATCCTTGCAGTCTCAGTTCTATTTGCCCTACTGTATTTTTATCTAAGCGATACCTAAATTTGAACCGTTTAACATTCATTTCCATGAAAGGATTTCGCCTATCACGAAATACACGGGGAGCCCGGTGAAATTCAATATCCTCTTCATTGGTAGATCCGTCAGAATAGTCTTGAGATCTATAAAATAACAAAGTAACATACAATGAATATAACATAGTTATAGATTAGGCCTATGTCGTTTTCGTGTTCTTTGATAATGCTAAACACGACAAAAGACTTGCACAAAAATGTTCGTTTAGTAACATAATATGAATATAATATAGGCCAAATTATAGGTTATGTTATCGTGTTAGGTTGATATTGCTGAACATGATAAAGCCTTATAAAATAACCATTTTCGTTTAGTAATACTGTACGTGAAATTGAATTGCATAAATTTATAGGCCTAATTATAGGTTATATTGTTATCGCGTTAACTTACGTTTATATTGCTGAACATGATAAAGTCTTATAAAACTCCAATTTTCGTTCAATAATACATGAAATTGAATATGTATAAATTTACGTATCATATTTATTAATAATAATGGTTGTGGACATAATATAGACCTAATTATAGATTATGTTGTTATCGTGTTATGTTTATATTGCTGAACATGATAAAGCTTCATAAAATAACAATTTTCGATTAGTAATACGTGGAATTGATACCTATCATATCAATAATAATAATTGACATAATTATAGGTTATGTTGTTATCATGCTATGGTGTTTGATACTGCTACACATAATTAACCTTTATAAAACGACAATTTTCGTTTAGTAATACAGTTGATTCAAAATTTATGAATGTGCATTTCATATCCATTAATAATTAATGATTGTTATGAACATAATATAATTATACTGCTCAACACGATAAAGGCTTATAAAACATAAGAATGTTTGCGTATTAAGGCAAGAAATTGAAAAAAAAATGTACCTACTATATCTATTAATATTAATAATACTGTTATTCTATTTGCACAATCTGCCACTCGTATATTTCAGACAGAAAAAGAAAGAACTGAATCATCTAACTTATTCGGAGAAATTTCTTCAGTCAAAATTGACTTTAGTTTAAGACAAATTAATCTCAGATTATACTTTATACAACACAAAATTCCAAGTTCAGCTAGAATGAGGACCAAATTAACCTCTGATCTAAGATTAAATGGTTTATACAATCGGCCCAATGACATACTCAACTTAACGTCTTAATCTTAATTGAAATTTAATGCACCAAATTATATAGTTCTCTACAGTCATCCCACACGAAAATGAGCCTGTGCCATTTTTTAAAGTTTAATAAAATAAAAACATTTCAATTCAACTTTACTTTTTTATATTACCTACATGCTTCCCCTTTGATACGATGCCTCCAGCTCAGGAAACCCGTGCGGCAAAGGAAGTGTTGACCTAACACATTAATACCCAGGTTCATTTCCCGTACAGAAGTAATTCCTTGCAACATGTATGAGAGAACTGCAAATTATCGTAAAATTAGAATATATAAATATCCAATGACAGGACAGGGAATGGACTGACAAGACGGAGAGTGCACTTCGAGAACAGAGACTGGACTGGTAGGACGGAGAGTGTAGTAACAGGACAGAGATTGGATTGAGAGGACATGGAGTGGATTGAAAAGGCAAAGAGTGTACTGAGAGAACAGATAGTGTAGTGACAGGACAGAGATTGGACTAAGAGCAAATAGAGTGAACTGAGGGAATAGAGAGTGGACTGAGACGTCATAGAATGGACTCAAATGACATACAGTGGACCGAGAGGCTAGAGAGTGGAATGAGAGCAGAGAGTTTAGTGACAGAACAGATATTGGACTGAGAGCACATAGAGTGGATTCAGAGGACAGACAGTGCACTGAGAGGACAGATACTGGACTGGCAGCACAGAGAGTGTAGTGACAGAAACAGAGATTGGACTGAGAGCACATAGAGGTGACTGAGAAGGTATAGAGTGAACTGAGAGGACATGGAGTGAATTCAGATGACATGGTTTGGACTGAGAGGACGGAGAGTGTAGTGACAGAACAGAGATTGGACTGAGGGCATATAGAGTGGACTGAGCGGACAGAGAGTGGATTCAGATGACATGGAGTGGGCTGAGAGGACAGAGAGTGAACTGGCAGGACAGAGATTGTAGTGACGGGACAGAGATTGGAGTGAGAGCACATAGAGTGGACTGAGAGGACAGAGAGTGGTCTGGTAAGACAGAGAGTATAGTGACAGGACATAGATTGGAATAAGAGCAGATAGAGTGGACTGAGAGGATAGAGGGTGGACTGAGATGGCATAGGGTGGACTGAGAGTATACAGAGCGGACTGGTAGGACAGAGTGTAGTGACAGGGCAGAGATTGAACTGAGAGCACATAGATTGGATTGAGAGGACAGAGAGTGAACTGAGAGGACATAGAGTGGATTGACAAAGCAGAGGGGACTGAGATAGGACTGAGAGAAAAGTTTGAACAGAGAGAATAGAGATTAGACTGAGACTAAAGAGAGTGGTCTGAGTAAAATGATAGCAGACTGAGAGTACAGGGAGTGGAATGAGAGTCTAGAGAGTGAATTGATAGGACAGTGAGTGGACTGAGAGAACATAGAGAATTGAGGGGACAGAAATAGTATTGTAAGGACAGAAAGTGGACTGAGAGGACATAGAAGAAAATGGCAGAGTAGACAGAGAGAACAGAAATATAGGTTGAGCTCAGGAAATTTATTCCCCTCAGTGAGACTTGTAATCTTACAAGTGATTAATACGGGAAAGAAGAAATTGCTAAAAAGAAGAAGAAGAAGAAGAAAATGTAGACATACTTCTCTTGCTGTGAAAGTTACGGTTCAGTGTTTGAAACGAGTGAGGGCATTCTTTCTTGAGTTCGATCCTAGTAAACTTCTAACATATCGTTATGGATATGAAGGAACTGGAAAAAAAATGCTAGTCCTGTAAACATAATGTTCCATGTCTACGTATTAGCAGGCCATAGTTACAACCCTGTCAGGACATTATTTCTCGAGTTCGATCCTTGTAAACTTATGAATGACAGGAAATGCTAAAAAAATTGCAGAATTAGTAAATATAAACGCCCATACTGGAAAAGTAACAGGCCGTACTTTGAAGTAAGTCAGAGAATTATTTTCATAATTCGAGCCTAGTGTAAACATATGACATTAGTATGGGTATGAAGGAGTTAGTACTCTAAAAAAATGCAGAATTTGTAAAGAAGTCCCTGTCCCAAATAGTTATAGACAATTGATTTAACCCTGAGAGGGCATTATTTCCTAAGTTCGAGCATTGTGAACTTATAAGTTATAAGTGTGTGTATGAAGGGAAAGGCAAAAAAATTGGAAGATTAATATACTTGACGACATTTGCTCATATACTAAAACATCCTTAGTATCACATCTGAAAGAGCATTATTTTCTTGAGTGGAAAAATGTAATCTAATAAGAACAGTTGGCAGAGATGGTAAGGATAGGCCTAGTATAAGTTAAGGGAAAGTGATCCGCAGGGAAAGTGAGACATTAATCTTGAAACAAGTAAATAAAGCATACCAATATTATTGTACACATAGAATGTAATGCATATTGAACAATCCTAACCAATACTGGTATAAACAATAATAAACTACAGATGTTGGTAAACAGTATATGAAGAAACTAATAAATAATGTTATACCAGTACCGGTACCTTATTGCATGACAATGTTTAGGTAATGATGAATGCAATGACGGTAAAACATAAAAAAACGCGTTGCATATGCAATTATTTTACAACACCAATATAAACATTAAAAATAAAGAAATAGCATAAACTGTAAAGGGGGGTATTTCCATATAATTGCCTAAACTGTGATGGCCTTATTATGAGACATCTAACAATTTCATAAGCTTAATAGCGTACTGTACTGTTAAGGTCTTTGATTCTATGGTACATTCGCCTGGATCTTATGTTGAGGAGGCATTTTCTGCTTCATAATAGGAATTTCCAAAGATAGTGAGCTACACTGCAGGACAAAGATAGCTGATATAAAACCTAGTCATTTTTACAGAAGCCTGGCAGAAAATTTCAATCAGAGGCTTTTCAATTCCACAGTAACATCCTACTTATATTGACAGTCTAAGATTAGTAATATAGAATGGAAGACAGGTAAAATAGAGAATGTTCAAAGTTTTGATTTGTAAATAAAAACATTTATTAGTACCTATAACCTGTAGTGATATGTTCATCTCACATTTGTATGAGCATTTCCATCTTGAAGAGGAGCGAAAGTACATTCTGGCCTTCAGGGAATATACTGACTTCAATGTGAAACCTCCAGAGCTTTGTAATTTGTTACATAGACCTATAATAGATTATATTCAAATTTCATCTTCAGAATACAAAGGCGCTTTAATGTAATGAACGATATGTCAACTAAGAATAGGAGTACTTGTCTAGTAAAAGAAGTTATAGCAGTGGCGGCTCCTGCATATTTCTTAAGAGGAGGAAAGAAGTTAACAGCGCAAAATTACACCTTCTTGAGAGAAACATGCTACATATTAGCCTACATGCATACATGTAAGACCAGGTAGTGTTGGGGTTGGCCTTCCTCCCTTTTGTATAGCAATAATCTGTTTTTGTAAACTGAGTTTCCTAAATTGTCAAAAATATGATGTTTTCACTTCCATTAATTGTTGAATAATTGCACAAATTAACAATTACAAGGAAATCCACAACCTCACAGTAGTTTTCACGCACACTACAGCATCACACGTGTTGGAAGAGACCAGCTACTAACACGTAACCGGAACCGTTTTACGGAAATGAGAATGAGAAATAATCTGTTAGAAATCGAGAAAACTGCACCCACCCCCGTGGTCTGTGTTGTCACATGTACATTTTACAAGTTCAGTATCACATGCTTTTGAAGAATGTCAGTTCTTGTAAAGTCATACTACCATTATTGTCCAAAGCTACCGGTGGCCGATTAATTTTTTATGTTAAAAATAATGTAATTTGCAGTACTTTCAATTTCAAAGATATTTGTGCAAAACTGACAACTTGGATTGACATTCCTCCACACAAACAATCTCGCATCTTTCTCGCAGTTTTCTAGTAGCACATGAGAGCGCGTCGTTAAAAACTCGATCAACCGAGGTTTTCTTATAGCTGTGAACTTAAAAATTATCGGATCTTCCTCGAATTTCAAAGCATATATTTCATTTGGTATTTATATTCAAAAGAAGAAAAATGTGAGGAGGACGTTCCTCCCTTCCCTCCCCCGAGGAACCGCCACTGAGTTCTAGGCTTTTTGTTCTCAATCATGTGTTGGGCCATCATTGTCAACATTTAACTCCATGCCTTATGTGCAATTGTGGCTGCGATCTGGATGGCAGTCTGCAGAGGAGACTGCAAGTCAATGAAATAAGCTTGAAAAAGAAGTGCAGTACGAGTCCGTTTGGACTGTATTCTAACCAAGGAGATTTCAACAGTACCTCCTATAACTGTTTTCCAACTACAGCACTGATTAAAACAACGGATGGAGGAAGACTAAATGTAAATATTCTATTGCCTTGGTGTAAGAAATATCCTTGGCTAACTGGGAGTTCTTGGTCATATAATTTAAATTGTTTTACCCGTATTCTGTTGGATTTTTTTAAGGGATTATGTAACTAAATCTGTCTTAAAAATGCCGTGAATCATCTAATGTATAAAATGATAGCAGATTTAAATCATCCTATCAGGGGTGTGCATTTAGGGTAACGGTGTATGCGCCACATACCCTACATACACTTTAAATTAATGTAACATTTTATCTCATTCAGCTTATAGATAAACACTTTTAATAAAGAGTATTCTGCACTTCATATTTAAATGTTCTACATTAACTACATTTCTGCAGTAAGGCAGCTCTTCGTTCACAGCTTGCCTTTAGCCTAATTTTACAGTGCTGGCACATGCGTGGACAGTAGACAAGGATGGAAAATTTTCTCGTACACCACTGTATTACCTATACACCCGTGCACAGCAAGAATAAGCGCTGGGATTATCGCTTGTCCAGGCTTGTTAATTTCCTGCAGAAGAATACAAGTGTTGAATTTGGCAGTGTGTGTGAAACATGCGATTTGTTTGTCAAATGAGATAGTGTTCAGGATCTCTCAGTTATTTGAAGATTTGTATCTTTGTGAGTGACAATTTATGCCGTAGTTTTCTGTGCATAAACTAAATACGGTATTGATTAAGAATGGGCGATTCGTTATGTCCTATCGAAAAATTACTGAAACACCCATTTCGACTACATTCTTTGCAAGAAAAATTAAACGTAATACAAAGTGATCGACCATGTTCTGAAATGCCAACGCTTTTTGCAGCTCGTAAAGACAAAAGAAAAGAATATACTCGACATTTTCAAGCGTCCCAATATCAGAAAACTCATTGGATTGCAGGAAGTGCGAAATTAAATAAACTCTTTCGCTGGCTCTGTCTTATGTTTTCTAAAGAAGAAACAGCTTGGTCTAAAAATGGTTATGATAATCTGAACAATCTGCACAATGCCATTAAACATGAAAAGTCACAGGCACATATTTTTAGTGTTTTACAATTTAAGTAATTTGGATCATTTCGAATAGACATTCAGTTAGATTCACAACTTCCTGTCAGTGTCGAGCAACACAATGAAATGGTTCGAAAGAACAGAGAAATATTGAAGAGGTTAATTGAGACAGTCTGTTTTCTAGCCATTCATGAATTGCCATTTCGTGGTCATTGTGAGTCGGAAGAGGCAGTTAACAAAGGAGTATATTTAGGTGCGCTCAATTACCTTGCAAAATATGACTTAACCCTCAGCCAACATCTGGAAACCTCTACCACATTCCGCGGAACTTCAAATCGAATACAGAATGATTTCACTCGCTGTAAGTGATGTTGTTATGGATAACGTAAAACAAGAACTTTCAAAAACGTCATGTGTTGCAATCATGCTAGACGAAACTTCAGACATTAAGAATGCATCTCAGCTTTCAACCACTCTTAGGTATGTTGATTCAGAGAATGGTGAGATTCATGAAAGATTCAGATGTTTTACTGATGTAAGCAATGATAGATCTGCCAGTGGTTTAGTCGAACATGTCCAAAACATAGCCACTGAGTATGACATAAGTAACAAACTCGTTGCTCAAACGGTCGATGGAGCAGCTGTCATGGCTTGTCACACAAATGTTCTGAGAGCTAAAGTTCTTGAAAAATATCCTAGGACAATATTTGTGCACTGTCTCAGTCATAAATTAAAATTTAATCTTGTCGCAGTCACTTACGTGTTTGAAAGAGTGCAGAATATTTTTACAGACTTTAACTGGTTTGGGTTCTTTCTTCAGTAAATCGTCCAAAAGAACACAACGACTTAAGGAATACATCTCAAAGAAAATGTCTAGACATGCTCCAACTAGATGGAAGTTTACATCAGACTGTAAAGGAACATAGGGATGAATTTATTGGATTTTTTCAAGACATATTAGAAGACAATTCTACCTGGGACAGTGAAGCAGTTGTTACTGCACAAGGCTTCCTTACATTTCTGACCAGTTTTGAGACATTACTGTTATTAGTTATTAAATTTTCAGTAAGATATTCAGCTACACTGACATACTTTTCAATATACTTCAGTCCAAATCTTTAGACATCCAGTATTGCTGTGAAAAAATTACAGAAACAAAGAGACATATCCAAAATCTCAGACAATTTTGGGCTTCCATAAGGACAGAAACTGTATAGATGTAGATTCATTTTCCGGGCTGAGAGGCCGTGGTCTATTAGTTGGTTTTATACCAGATGTTTCGTCTGCAACTGCGGCAGACATCTTCAGTGGAGTGGTATCCGAGGTCGCAAGACTCTTCTCGGCGTACCTGAGGCAACTGATCCTGTGTCTGGTTGTGCGGTCGTATTTATAGTGCGGCTCGCGGGCCGAGGCCTGTTGTCGCTGCGGTCCGCGCCGCTTTGTTTGCTGCTCCCGTTCTGGGTTCCGTCCTTTTGTTGTAGTGGCTTCTTATCTGTTCTGTTTAGGACCGGGTACCAACACTTGTTTAGCTTTACGCCTTCTTCCTTGCGATTAAAGTTGTTGTTATGTTTATGTATTTCGATCGCTTCTCTATGTAGACGGGGGAAGAAGTGCGTCGTCGTGCTCAAGATGTCCGTGTCCTTGAATCTTATGTTGTGATCGCCCTCTTGATAGGCATGTGCTGCCACTGCCGATTTGTCGATCTGTCCTAGGCGGCAATTCCTATTATGTTCTGTCAGTCTCGTCCTGACGCTCCGCTGTGTAGTACCGATGTAGACCTTCCCACACGAACACGGAATCCTGTAAACTCCGGCGGACAGCAGCTTATCTCGTTTGTCCTTGGATGACCTCAGCAAACGAGATAAGCTGCTGTCCGCCGTAACTACAAAGCATGCGCGCGCAACAGTTCGGTTCCTGTTACTTTTGGGTCCACCCTCGTATCATAAATTCGTGCTTTTCGTTTCAATAAGTAGATTCAGTGAATTTCACGTTTATTGTAATATTTAATGTGTTTCTTCATGCTACAAAGAGATTAATTAAAACAGTAGCATAAACTATCTTGAATTTTGACGATGACCAGTGTGGATAGAGGTAAATGGCATTTATGCTGTATCTCAAGAAGCAGAGCTGATAGGGAAAAACTGGTACCATTTTTGGAATCAGCAAGTCGAATATACTCAGGAATAGATTTAACATTGTAGCCACCAAAATGTGTGTTGGCCAGTGATATCAGAGGTCCTTCCTATTAGTGAATGTTTTGAATATTCTCATTATATCCTGGAAAACTACATAGGAACATCAACCTTCCACTTATGAATTATGAACTGAAGCAAAACAATTTCGAAATGTACAAACTACAGACGCGGCAGAATGTTACCACAAAGGACTGCAGCAAGAATTTTGTAAGACACATCCAAATACCTTCATGGTCATAGATGTATTAAATTAAAAACATATACTACATGTGAAGTACTTACTAAAAACGTGAGAAAGAGAAATGGGAAGGAGAATAAAAAAAAAGTGGAATGGACAAACACGTAAAAAACTATTCATCTTGAATCAATATGAACAATAGGACAATTCGAACCAGATACCAAGTACCAGTATACAATGCCTGAGGAGCATACGATATCACAGATTTAAATATTCATTCAGAGTTATCGTATGATGAAATTAAAAATATCTGTATGCTGAAATAAAAAAAAAAAAAAACAAAGTGGAACTAAATGACTAGTGGGCATTTTCTTTTGTGACACAGTGTATTTCAACCTTCTGCATTTCATAGTTAATTCCTTGATCAAATCATTTTAATTCGCAGAAACTTTCTCATGTACAGACACGGAAATAAAATTTGGCGCTCCCTTACTGCATAAGTTTTGCTTACAACACAATGCGCATGTGCAGAAGAATCCCTCTGTATATCCTACTTGTGGGCAGTCATGCGAAATTGTTGTCTACAGGAAGAGGAAAAGGAATTCGTTGAATCACTGGCTGAGAAGAAACTGCATACTGAAGGATGTACTTCAAGGAATGGTGAACGAGAGAAGAGTTCACGGTAGGAGAAGATATCAGCTGATAGACGACATTAAAATTATATGGATCATATGAAGAGACAAAAAAGGCGGATAATAGAAAAGACTTGCATTGCACTGAAAAATCTATCCTTGGGCAGAATACTATGAATGTTACACTCCCATTATGACTCCCTCCAAATTTTAATCCTGTATCTATACAATGTACACGAGAGCCAGTTCATTTAGGCTCTCCACCCCTGTGGTGTTTCTAAGGTACGATTTCTTAGTGCCGAAAATGACCTTTAAGGAATACGAGTAGATACAGGGAGGGTTGCCATTATTGTGAAAAGGTTGTATATTACTGGAAGTATGTCAGTGTTATAATGTTGCAGAGGTTAAACAGTGTTTCCTTTTTTGGAAAGGGAAGGCTCTTCGGTGGTTTACCCCTAAAACCTCTCCTCGTTGCGCCAGTGGTATAGAATATGAAATTAAATTGTATCAATAAGTTTTCCGAGTTTAGCATTAACTACTTTAAGGATACATTGATGTGAAATTTTGTCATTTTTGGTCAAAAATATTGATTTTTTGTTTTTATTTTTAAAAAATTGTTCATGGTGTAGAGATGTCCTCTGCCAATTTTCATGGCCATACGATCGGTCTATCAGCTGTTTAGGGCCACATTTCGAAAAGGTTGCGCGCTCTGACTGGTAATGTAAATCCCCCGTCCACGCCCTCAACTCTGAATTCTGCGACGATTGTGGAAATTACGCTGTATTTAATATATTATTTATTACACTACTGTTTGTGAAAAGACAACACCCAGAAAGAATGGCCCGAACGACTCCAATCTCGGGAGATGTGTAGAACAGTGTACCATCAATAATTGATTACATTTCCATAGAAATGGCGTACACATAGGCCAAACAGTGACGTCTCTTGTTTCACCAGCAAGGTCAATGTTATGAATTTCTCAGTCAGTGCAGAGCTTCCAAAGGAAGTGGAAACATGAATCTAGTGTAGATTGAAATTCAAGATAGTAACTGCAGGACACTTTAAAATAAATGTGTTGGATGTAAATTATTTCTCAATTTATTAAGATCATAAATGTATTATTACAAGCGATAGGATGAATCATTTTTCTTATATAGGATGATTATTTCGGGAACTGTTATGCTTTATATTCTGAGGATATTTTCATCCTTTTTTTTTATATCAATTTGGGATATGTTTCCAGTCAGTCTTAAAAAAAAAAGAGTAATTCAGAGAGACAGAGGATTCAGCATATTTATTAACACATGCCAGAATTAATATATATGAAAAAGAAAGTTCCTGTACTAACATACTGTTTACGAAGTAACCAAATCTGAAGAAATATATGTATTTTATGTAAAGACATAAGAGTTAATATAAATCTGTTTTAAGGAATTCCTATTTAATATTCCTTTTACAGAAACATGAAAAAAGCAATACAAAGCAGCATGGAAGCTTCTTAAATCTGAACTTAAACACACAGAAAAATAATATACCCATGTCACCTGACTAATTTAACTCTTTACCGAATGCTGTTGATGAGATGTGTTATGAAAGTAGACCGAATCCTATAATATAAATGTATAAAGAGAACGAATATTAGTAAACAAACTTAAATGTATGTAGTATCAAAATTGAAAGAGGTAATTACGCTACAAATGAGGTATTAACAAGTAAAAATAAAATGCATTTTTGACAGTAGACACACATTTTGCTTCAGTAATAACTTAAAGATTATATGGTGTTCAGAAATCTGAATAGTCATTGTCGAACTACAGAAGCACAATTAAAAAGTATTTTTTTCCCACATATTATAGACGCTTGCTTTTTTATAGTCCTTTCATGGAACATGGAAAGGATAGGGGTAGATGCAACGAAAAGAATGTAAACAAAAGTAACTATCACTTCAGGGGACCAATGCACATCCACTAGCTGTTACTGAAGACATAACAATTGAACAGCATGCATTCTGGCTTGTATAACTGAGTTCATGAATTTTCATATTTTTTGTTATTAGAAACAATCGTCACAAATATCGCAGTAGAATAGTATACCTCCAGTACGTTTTGAGTGCATGACTTATTATTAGATGTAGGAAGTTCGCACCAAAACATAGATTTCAGGTTGTGTGCAGCATACAGATCACGTCACTAGTCATCTATGTATATTATACTCTATTCACATGAAAAACTCACAATATATCCGTATCTAAGGACGGATGTTTTGTAACTACATTACAGCAAAATGCGCAGTAGAGAAGTAGTTTTATTAGATACTAACGTTTGCAACGGAGTTGTGCAGTTCAGTGACCAGATTTTAACATGCAAGAATTTATATCTGCAAAATTGAATGCAAAACTTTAAGATCTACTGGTAATCATACAAGCCTACCAGCAAATCGACATACATATTACATAGAAATTATGTAATTTGTATACATAACGTGAAGAAGGAATAGTATTTCAGGGACGCTTTGCTATGAAATATTTACATGGAATACTTTTCTTTGCATGGAAATATAACTATCAAGAGAAGCATTCTGCTTATTTTTCAATATCCCTTCAAAGAATTCCTGCAGCAATCACTCTACTGCAGTCCAGAAATATGTATAGAAATGACTGACACAGCCAGATGTGGAAAAACAATTGATAAAATAAATACACGAATATACAGTAATCTGAATAGCCATTAAAGCAAAGAATGAAAATATGTGATGTCATATATCAAATGCACTACTATATTCACAAAGCTGTTGTTCACTTGGTGATACAGTAAAGAATACCATATCATATTTCAGATTTGCTCTAGTTACGTCTTGTGACGTGGAACGAACATTTCAGGGTGCAAATATTATTCTGAACACAGAAAAGTATAGTTTTGATAAACTTAAAATGTAAATTATTATTAACTGGTACAAAGCTAGATATATATTATTACGTATTTTGCTTTTTTTATTACTGTATTGGAAAATTATTTTGTATTAAAAATTACGAACGTAATTACAAATTATTGCTCTTTGCACAATGTTAGTTGTTGATTTTGTTTCAGATTCTTAGGCCATGGATCCTTGGGAGAAACGTAAGTTTCGTTACCACCCCATTCTACATGTTTAATTTGCTGCTTTGGTGAGGTTGAGAGCTGCGTCACTACAGTTCATTCCGTATATACTCCAAGCTCACAACATTTAACGGTTCTCGCCTCTAAATTATTAAACGTAACTTACAAGAGAAAATCGTTTCACAGACATTACTTTAAAAAGTTTGCTTCTGCTGGTGTCCATGAAATTTGACGGCACAGAGCTGCGAGAAATATAGACCAGAAAGATCGCATTGCAAATGTTTCTCAACAGTATGCTTAAGACAATTATTCTTTGAGATAGTTAACAAGAAACTCATTTAAAAGTTATCACATTTGAAAGGCTTATCAGGATACACGCGTTTAGGCTTCCCGAATGCGAGAATCACCAAAATCATCGTATCAGAACCGTTTGTTAGCTATATGTTTGAATATGAGCTAGTAGTGAAACACTTCGCCACAAAAAAAAAACTTATTTGCTAGGTTTCTTGCCTGTGTGCACGCGTTCATGCACTTTTAGGTTACCTGACTGCGAAAAAAATTTACCACAAAAACCACATTCGAAAGGTTTCTCGCTTCTGTGCATACGTTCATGGACTTTTAGGTTACCAGAATGCGAAAAACACTTACCACAAACATCACATTCGAAAGGTTTCTCGCTTCTGTGCATGCGTTCATGGCTTTTTAGGTTACTCTTTGTAGAAAAACACTTACCACAAACATCGCATTTGAAAGGTTTGTCGCCCGTGTGCATTCGTTCATGGCTTTTTAGGTTACCCGTTGTAGAAAAACACTTACAACAAACACCACATTTAAAGGGTTTGTCGCCTGTGTGAAGGCGTACGTGGCATTTTAGACCACTAGACTGCGAGAAACACATACCACAAATACCACATCTGAAAGGTTTCTCGCCTTTGTGCATGCGTTCATGTCTTTTCAGATTGTCCGAAACCGAGAAACACTTACCGCATATATTGCATTTGAAAGGTTTCTCGCCTGCGTGTAGGCGTTGATGGCTTTTTAAATTAGTCGATAGTGAGAAACACTTACGACATACTTCACATTTGAAAGGTTTCTCACCACTGTGGAGGAGTTGATGCCTTTTTAGGCTACTCGACGTCGAGAGACACTTACCACAAACATCACATTTGAAAGGATTTTTGTCTGCGTGCTTGAGTAAATGCCCGTTCAGTTTTGCCGAATTCGAGATATATATTTTAGACACTTCAAATTCCAATTGCTTCTTCTCTTCATGAGAGCGCACAGGTTTTCCCGAGGATGAATTCTTGGGAATCTCACACAGAGTCTCAGTCTCTTGGTGTGCATTATCGTCCAATTCTGCTGATACAGTCCTTTCATTCGTAGCTGCAAACCTGACGAAAATATATAGTTGCAACAAAAACATATACGCCACATTCAATTACCGAAAATTCAAACTTAAAGAAACCTGTTTCACCAGGAGGTAGATTACCATTAGAGATACAACCTTGTAAATAATTAATGCGTAATGCCAAAGCCTTCTTCAGTTACAAGCCGTAGCCATACGTCGGCAACACAGTAATTAACTGTCAACCGGAGGCCTACTTTCCAGAACACGTGTTTCTGCTAATGCCGATTTTCAATGTAAATTAATGTTACAATATAAGTGTGTGTCGAGGGAATTATGTTCGCGGTCGTACCAAACGTTCATTATTGATGTATTATAAACTAAGTGCGTGTTGGCGATAAAAACAAGACATTAAATGAAAATATGGCTGCAGTCGTTAGCAATTTTTACGGTTATTATTAATGGCAAAATGATTGACAATTGTTCTAAATATTAAATATTGTATAAATTACATTTTTATAGTGGTTGTGGTTTGTGGTATATCAGAATTCTAGCCAAATTCTTGGATCTCGTCTGCTATATCAATAAAGTTACGCCGTTGATTTTCAAGTTCATTGTAAACAGCTGTTTTGTGATCCCATAAATGTTACAGTTTTGTTGAAGATTCGGAATGCCTGCTATACGTCAGTACTACCAATAATTTGTAGGTGCATACACTCAATTTGTTGGTTTTCAAGGTTTGTTTATTAATATTATTTCTTTCGCAATAAATTAGTTATAAACATGTTTCTTTTCACTTCGTATTTACAGTATGTAAAGTTTACTAAGTTTAGACTAATTGGCACATACTTAATAGATAATGATGTTTTGTTACGTTTTATGTTGAAGGTATGTTTCTTCATTTTTTCATAGATCTTTATACTTGCTTAAATGTATTACATCCTCACACTTTATTAAAATATGTTAATAGTTTTCTCTGTTTACATTTTTATTTTATTTGCATAATTTACATTCATAGCTTGTTTTCCGTACTTATATTTTCTTTAAATTATTCCGTATTTTAAAAAGTTTATAACAGATAATTTAGGATAACAGTATTGTTATGGTGACTGGCCAGGTTCAAGCTAAAACTGGCTTCCTGGGCAGCTGAAATATTTAGAGAAAAGCACGACAGATAATCACATGAAATTAAAATGTATATGATATCCTAGACGTTTTACGTCAGAGGTGAAACCACATTAAGCAGCAAAACATTGTCAATTTACTAGCCTCATAATGGTTAAGTGATTGGAATAGGATATTGAGAAAGTGTCATTGTTATTTTATTTATTTTTGGTACAAGTAATATTTCTTTAAGTATTTATTTATTTTGCCTTGTACCATCAATAAAAAACACGTATGCTCTTAACTTTTTTAAAGTTATACAGTAAGTGGCTGTATGCAAGTGCTTATGTGGTAATCTGAAACTCAAATAAAATACCATTTTGGATCCCGTAATAAAGTACGTACATCAATACACTGAATCTTGATCATATGCACTTAGTTTTGTATCAATTAATGTCGAAAATGTACATGTGACAACGAAATCAAAGCACTAAAACGTCAAACGTCATGCCTTTATTTCGCCTCCGCCTGTCTCCACTCAGTGTTGCCAAACCTACCCATGCTCTGGCTTGTAACTGAAGATGGCTCTGTAATGCTAAAAGTATAAAAGTTGTCTCAAGATTCTAGTCTTGACGTACAAAACAAATTTAATGTGAAAAAATATCCTTTTTGTCAACCCTTACTTGACATTTTATTTCTTAAGAAACTTCTCTGTCCAAAGTCATTTGCCTGTTCGTTGACTTTGGGCATGATTATTAAAAAAGAACAGTATGTTAAAGGTAAAAAAATGTGATGTTTCAAGGTCCTTGGAAGTAAATGAAATTAAATTTCCATCTTTTAACTACATTCTCAATCTTAGTGATAAAACAACAGTATAATGATATGTTTATGAACATCACTATTAGTCGAAAAATATGCTAAACATAAAAAAATATCATTCTTTCCTATGCTGTTTTTGCACATGAGCGTGCTACTTTTTGGGATAGTTTCCTAATTCGAGATTCCATAGGTGCTGTAACTTCTTCAATGCCATATTTTTATGATATATATAAAAGGAATGCAGTTTCTTTAATTTGTCACTTTAAAATTTGGAAAATTTGGCAGTGGAACATAACTGATGTGATTTGGTAGTAAGCATTATCATGATAAAATTTGTATTTGCATAATCTCTAACTTGGTATTTGTTGTTTTGCGAATGTTAAAATGGTAAATATGGTTTCAAACCCTGTAACAATGTAATTTACAATTGAGGCTCTCACTGCACAAATGGCCCAAAAAACAAAACTTGCATTTTGAGTTTGTTGCTTTAAAGAGGTCCTCATATTATTCTTTTCATTATTTTCAGTTTTTCCATGAGAATTCAGCACAAGTTTCGTTAGTGCATCACATTTCGCGTACTTTAACAAAGAGGTAAAGTGGGAATATAACTTTGTGGGTTTTGCCATCAGTGCACTGAGCTCCTTGATTATAAAATTACAGAGGCGTACTGAATAAAATTTGTTTCTCCAAAATACTGGCACTGAATGACGAGAAGATGATAAATTCGTCCATTAAGACAAATACAATAAGAAGCAAAACAAACCACACTGAGATGTTATTTGATTGAGTTTGTATAATATGTATTCAAAATGTGTAACATCACGTGCCACACATTGTCCATAACGTTTCTGAAGACTATATTGAACATCTTGATGAACAAAGGTTGTTGTAAGGACGCAAAAATTGATATCTCGCGTAATTCGGTGGGTGGGTGATCTGTTTTCAAAACCAATTCTGCCTACATATGGGGCATCCGGGGAGCACGAAGATTTTGGGAATGGAGTTCCACGAGAAATTAGGCTTTCTCCAAAGTATCGTTGCAGAAGGGCAAATGACTCCTTTGCGATGCTGGACTATAGCTGTTCTATCATCAGTAGTCAGCTGCAAAGGAGAGTGAATCTACTTCTTGGTTATTCGGATTTAAAAATTAATCGATTTTTCAATTAGATCGACAAACTTAATTCTATATTTACATATAGCAAAATATTTTAGCAGTTTTGTTAACTTTATTAACATAGGATAATTCATAATTGTGAATGAGCGATTTCGAGTAGTTAGAGCACAGCAACTGAATGTAAAATTATAGGTAAAATTAAAAACAATAAATACATTCCCGATATAATCATAGATAAGTATAATATATGCAAAGTAAAAATGTACTGATGGACTGAACAAAACAATTAGAGAGATTGTAGTAACAACATAAACAGATAATTGGTATGGGTTCGTAATTTGGGATGAATACGATTTGCGAAGTATATGCAAAAAAGCAGGAGAGAAAGATGAATTGAAGCCATTGGAATATTGTGGCAACCGTGCTAGAAACTTCTCGTTGCCTCAGGATTCGAGCGCGCTTCCGGCAGAAGACAGGGCGCGCGGGGGACAGAGGAAAGCTGAGAGATGCTGGCCGCTGTGCAGGATACGGAGGGAAGGAGAAAACCGACTGTGGCGTGACGTGGGGAAGAAGCAGCGAGAAACAGAAGTCTCCAGAAAGGGAAACTTCGAGGATCGAAGAGACGAGAACGTGTAATGTGGTAATATATGCACGAGCAGTTTAGAACAGTGAGTCAGTCTTGTGAAGCAGCAGTGAGCGAGCAAGGAAGCCAGCCTTCGAGACCGGAGTTCGGCTTGAGTGGGTGTGCAACTGTGGCAGCGACCAGGCGAGTGCGGCGAAACCGTAAGTCTTGAGTTCGAAGTTCAGTGGACTCTCTCTGGAAGTCTTGGGTTCGATATACTGTGAACTTGAGTGAATGAGCTAGAAGAACTAGCCAAGACAAACAAACTGTGAACTGAGAACTCACAGTTTCGTGTTGTAAATAGTGCTTTGTGAACATTAGTTGAGATTAGCAGTACATTGTTGTTCTCAATAATCCAAGTGAATTGTCATTGTCGTCTGCGGAGTGCAATAACGAATACTGTGTTGCTGTGTGGAGTGTCAACAGTAGCAGTCTTAGTGACGGTGTTTGTGTTGGTGATCATAGTGGTGGTATTTTAATTTGACTTATGTCTTTTCAATATCAAAATATCTTAAGTTTTTCATGTCAATAATCATTTACCAGTAAATCTACCCATCTTTATACAGCAGACTACCACATCGACACTCCCAATCGTCAGCCTTCTCGATCTTGTGTGTCTCCTGCATATAGGTAACTCCCTACCCCCATTGCTTTTATAATCTATTCCTCCTTCCATACTTTCCGTGATCTACCATTTCTCAGTCAGCCTGATGCTTCCCATTAGTTAATAGTTTTTGGTCTTCTTCCAAACTAGTTCTTATTCAATGGCCAAATCATTCCATGCCATAATACATTGCAAATTAATGTTGTATGTGATAATATTAATGAAGCAATGAAAGAAATGACAGTGTGAAGACTCGCACACCACACTCACCTCTCGGTCAGAATCTCATTCTCCTCTTCTGTAACTTCCACTTTCAACTCGTCCTTTACTGTGTCCAAGTCACATAACTCTTCCTAAAACATATAGATGGAATAGAGCAGAAAAATGGCACATCTTTACACTTAGAGTAAGTCTATTTTCATGCCATATAGTTACTTTCAAATCAGAATCCAAGTAGAAATTTCTGTAAGAGAAGACAACACAGTCATGTGAAAGTCAAAATTTGTTGCATTTTGTGTTATTTGATGTGGAATGATGCAAATGCAAAATTCACGAGTCTGATCCAAGGAAAATCCCCATGAGATTGTGGTACACAAGTTTAAACACACTTCAGTTGCAATGTGCGGTGTGGATTGGTGCATAATAATAATTTAATTGATGAATACATTTTCCAGGGTCGTCTTATGGGGTAACGGTACTTACAAATTTTGCGAGAATAATTATCTCCATTAATGGAGCAAATACTGTAGCAAACGCGAGAATAATGTACTTCCAGCATGATAACCTGGTGCCTCATTTTTCAGGGAAGTAAAGCATTATATATAGATGCCCAGGACGTTGGAGAGGCCATGGTGGGCCATTTCCTTTGTCGGCTACATTTTCCGATTTGACTCCATTACAGGGGCGGCTTTCGAAGGGGGGCTGCGGAGCTGCAGCACCCCCAGACATTTGTGGCTATTGTCCCGTTTTATGTTGTGAAATACATTTATTATACAGTCTCTATTTAGCGGCTCGAATTTTTTATAAAATTTCGCTCTCATTGACATGCACATAATCGTTGGTGAAGTCACTTCCTCCCCTGGTGATGCCAGAGCGAAACCAGAGACAAGGACTATAGGATGAAGCCACTTCCTCCCCTGGAGCTGCCAGTCTCGTCTCGGATGCTTTGCGCGTTAGTTTTACCCCTCCCCCTGCTGCTCCTTGCCACGAATCCAGAGTTTCCAGGCGCTGCAAAATTTGCAGCAGTTTGTCAGTAGCGCGCTGTTTTAAATACATTTTCTTTAATGTTGTGAGTATAACAAGTGCAACGATATTTAATTCTGTACAATATTTACAGTCTATTCAGTTCAGTACCTTAACAATTCAGGAGAAATGTGAAATTAAATGCCCATCAGTTGAATCTCATAATGGAAAGATCCGCTAAACAAAATACAAAGGCCCGCATATTTTTTGCTAATTTATTCAGTATCCCTGCTTTCTTCTCTCGATCTCCTCACAGTATGTATTTGATTAATGTGTTTCAAAGACAATTCCATCAGCTGAAGCAACAAGATGGAGTTTTAAATTAAGAAGAATTGTAAATGTTTTTCATGAGAAGGAGGAGCCATTGCTAGAATGTTTTCAAACCCTAATGGAATCTGAAACATCTAACATCACAATAAATGAGGCAAGCACGGAACAGTGCACAGTTGAGTGAGATCTGTGAAAATGAAAGCCCTAAAAAGCATCGTAAGGTCGAAGGGATTCACACAAGGGTTGCAGCAGCCAAGGAAGTGTGTGACCTAATTATCACACAAGCAAACACCCGATTCCAGTTCATAGATCATCTGATATTATCTTCTCTTCTGTGTCAAGAAAAATTTGAATGCTACAAAAGCTCATTTCCTGAAAATGACCTAAATGTATGTTTGAAGCTTTTTCCAATGTTCGATAAAGACAAACTAAAAACGGAACTCACTGTGTTGTATCAGAGACAAAAATTCAGAAATATCAGTGACGCAGTCAAAGTCTTGCATTTTCACCTGTCTGAGAACTTGTGGGCCTCATTTTCAGAAGTTGTGAAACTACTACGCATAGCTATCACTATAAGCTTACCAATGACAACTTCCGAACCAGAACGTTGCTTTTCGTGTTTGAAGAGAGTAAAATCCTATCTTAGAAATGATCGCATTAGCTATGTTTTCCATTGTAAGGATTATGTTAAACGACATATCGGATTTTAATAAGAAGATGATTCAAAAGTTTGCAACCTACAAGACAAGGCGCATGGAACTAATCTTTAAATAAAATAAGTTGCTTGGTTTATTTTTGTATGCAGCCCCCATTAATTCAATACCCTCGAGCCGCCACTGCTCCATTACAATATTGTTTGTGGGATTGTTTACTGTCATTGTATACAGTATGAGAGTGAACATCAGAGAAGAGTTGGCACAACGTATCTTGCTGGCAGCCGACGAGATTTCTGACATACAACAGAAGATGGGGAATATAGCATGTACAGTGCAAGTGTGTGAACTGATGAAGAAGATGGAGTCTTTCAAAACCGGCTTTCATACAGATTTCTCAGGTGAGTAATAACGTGAATGTTCCGCAATGATATTATAACACATCAAGTATTATTTTCATAGTTCATTTAAGTCCTTAAACCTTAAAAAACTTCCATGTTTATGATTAATATTCAAGGGGGTGTAGCTCACTTAATTTTAAAAGTATGACATGTTTATATGAGCTTTTTTCATCAGAATGGTGTCAGAAATCAGATCCTACAATATAGCGCGATGTATGCGTAGCTTAAATTTAGGGTACACTGAATAAAAGATGAAATCATTTTACATAGAAAATATTAACGACTTTTTCATATGCTAAAAGCCCTCGTGGCTCAGTGATATAGTAACTATCTGTAAGAAAAAGAAGAAAAACTTAATACTGAAAGAAGAACAGACGGACACCCTATGGGATCAACATACCTCAGCCTTACACATTGTCATAACAAAATTAGTTGGCACTGGAGTTTCCTCAACTTTAATATCTGATGTGAGATCATAGCTGTGGTCCACGCTTTCCGTCTTTATTCCGGCCACGTGGAGATCCAATAAATTCCCTTCCTGCAGAACAAAGAAACATAATGAATATGTAAAGTATAACAGCTTTATGGACGTGATACCAAGTGCTACATGCTGCACTCTGGTCCTCATGTTGAGCTGATTGCTAATTACGGCGCATGCAAAATAGAGAATAAAGAAAATAATGGATAATAAACCAGAAAAATACATTAACAACCACATACGATAGACAAAGGAAGTGTTTTCTTCTAGGAGTGAGGAATACATCGTCATTACGTGTCTGGAGTAGTGTTCATAAGTAACCAATCTTCTCAATGTATCCAGCTGTTTGCTGACAACATAAAGTCCACTATAGTCCACTGTAGTCTATTCAGTTGTTGTTTTTCACGAGTAAGTGACTGAACGGTAAAAAAAATCACTGTACTTTGTACATATTTTCCCTTAATCAAAATACCTTAAGATACATTTATAAAACATATACCAAATGAAAGAAGAAAAAAGTGGTGTTACTGACACTGGTAACCTAATCATTCTATTTTCATTTTTAAAAGGTGGTGTAGGCCGATAAGCAATTAGATAAAGTGGATATAGGTTAAATATTTAATATTTATCACTATTTTAATTCTCATGCCATGCTACCATGGGTAATTACTGGACATATGTAAATGTAATTTTAACAGCATGACTTTTAACACACAGCAATCATTTTGCATCTAGCATGTTCGTAACTCACTTGTTTCAACTTATGCAATATATGGAACATAATACTTCCCACATGAAGAGTCAATAGCATATGTAATTGTTTCACATTTCATTCTGTGTTCAATTTCAACATTTATGATAAAAGGCAATACCATTGGGTGATCACGTGACATATGTATATGTAATTCTCAATAGCAGAATTTTTCAAACATAGTAATTATTTAGCATTAAGCATGTTCGTAACCTGCTTGTTTCAATTTACGCATTAGATGGAACACAATACTTCCACATGAAAATTCAATAATATATGTAATTATTTCACGTCATAATTTAATTTGTGTCCAATCTTAACATTTATGATAAAATGAAAACATTGTTCATGTAAACAGCTGAGTCAGTGCACATCTAATTATAATGTAACATTCATCTAGTCAAGTGGTAACCATGTTTGTTTGTCCGAATATTACTCCATTCAAATTATATTCGTAATTAGTATTTAGTGTGTATAACATGACACTTATGATGATCTAATGATGGCAAATAATTGCCGAAAACGTTAATCCAATCAATAAATGTGACATGGTTAATAATATTACTTGATAAGCAAGAAGACGGACCCATTTAACCTATATCCACTAATCATTCTAGGTTCAATAGGAGTTACAGAATAATTCAGTGCTAGGTCATCCTGGATGAAGTCTTTAACAATTCTCATTAAGACGTGATCAAGACCTGGAGATGTGTCAACGGCAATTCTAAAATAGCTAGTAAGACTTCCACTTCTGATATGATGAGAAGACAGGAATCATCCATCAAGTACGAGACTATCACAGTCCAATAGTGCATTAGGATAGTTTTTTCTGACGCTGTCATTCCTAGTTTAGTAGACGTTGTGGAAATGATCTTTTAATTCTGCAGTTAGAATATCACATTGCAATACCTCACTGTCCAGTATGCAATGGTCAGCCTTAACTCCCTGATTATAAAATTGAAATTGTCTCATTTAGTGAAGGAATTTGATTTGTCTTGTAGTTCTATCACATTTTATTTCGTTTTCGGGATTAGTAGATTGGGATTATTGTCGTCGAATATTAAACATTTTATTATCTTTCTGTGTTAATAATACTTTCTTGAAGCGTTTTTAGGCCCACAAGAAACATCTAAAGCAATATTGGCCAGGAATTGAATGCAAATTGGCAACAGCGTAAATAAAACTACGTGCATTTAATTAATGAGAACCAAACTGCAATTATTTTAATGTCCTGTACCACAGACATTTCATGTCAGTGAAATTAGGTTCCATATCTAAAGTTCCTACTTGGTATGCCTCTATACTCCATGAAAATATTTCGATGTTTTTCATTCCGATTCTCTATGTATTATGCATGCATGTACTACCAGAGACAAATATTGCTGGTATAAAGTTTACGAACTATTACATCCACAGTGACATCATCATACACTACCCACGAAATATCAAGTCACTTCCGAACCCGATCATTTGTCAGTGTTTCATGCAGTGGACAGTATCGGATATCGAATGTTGACACAAATGGTATTTACTGCTACTCACTACCTGATAGTACATACAGCGAATAGGGATTATAAAGAATGGACACTTCGCGTCAGTACCTTTGATGTAGCCGGACTGATTTCAATGACCTTCAAGCCACCTAAAGCGTCAGGTTCTGATTTCTCCCTAGAGTTGGCGCTGACATCACACCAGCTAGCAGTCGACACAGTGGAAATATAACACATACAATTAATACATCTAGGTACATTATGTACTCAAATAAAATAAATTGAATCCATAAAATAATAAATCCTTCATTAACTGCAATGTCTAGACTCTAGAGTTCCTTTATAATGAGAGTTGAGACGTTGACCCCAACAACAATTAAAATATGTAATGATTTGATAGCGCTGAAAATGGAAAAACAAAACTCTTACGAGAAGTAAAACCATATACCTATATTATATTATTATACAAATATTAAACGAATTCGATACTTAATTTTATAATGTATTATATTATTTTATAATATAACGTATTATATCTGAAATATAAAATATTATTATTACAACTAGTTTGTCACTGAGAAATAAGGAAAAGCTGTTAACGTGAATTTATTTGAAGCAAAGCATTACTGGATTATGCAATAAGGTAGGCGATGTTTGAATCCTGTGCCTTAACTCAATTCTCAATTATTATCCTAGCGTATGCTCGATTACACTACCTCTAGCGCTTGAAAGTGCAACTAGCTGCTGGCGCACAGAGAAACAAAACACAGGAAAATTCGCTCAGTGTTCATTCTTTATAATCCCTATTCGCTGGTACATATACATGGACGTAAATACGATAGAAGAACTATATCACTTAGAAGCATTCATATGTCCTCGCTAGTATGTATGTTTGTGTATGTTCATAAATATGAATATATGCATATATACACTTTTGTAATATGAAGCACATTTATTTGACTACATTCTTTCGCCCTCACAGTTGTCGAAATTTGAAGATCAATATTAGTCTTGGAGTATTGTGCAATAATGTGTTTGATATCATTAATATTTACACTATAGTATCCTTCCATAAAAATTTCGTTGTAATAATGGCGAATATATTTTACGTAAAAGGTAACAAAACATGAGAATCAATATAGCGCAATGTTTCACAAAGAATCAACGATAACATGATAGGTTCGTTTTTAATATAGTACAGATACACGACAAAACACGTAATTACAAATTATACAAACTTCATGTACCATCTGTTATATCTAAGTTATTTTGATTGTTTTTATTCACGAATGATTTCTAGAATAGTTGTTTCAAGTGGCGGCTGGTGAAGATTGGGTCTAGGTGTTGCACTTTCTGTGATGAGAGGGTAGAATTAGTTAACCTTTATCAGTACATGGTCATGAATCCAATGCTGGTACTTAATTGATTAATATCAGTAATGTTCGTTCTTGTCCACGACTGTTCCCCATCAAACAAAATACACGGAAAACAAAACAGTGCGTTTTTCACTTCACAACCACAAAGCCGGTCATGATTATTGTAAATTTCCTTTCTAAAAATTCTCTTGAACTGTCTTTTCCCCGTAGTAAGTGTCTGGACAATATTTAGATCAGGGAATGGTCTACCAAGTTCTTTAATTTTTTTATTTTTCTTCGTCAGAAAGTACAGAGAAGTTCTTGTTTTGTAAACTATTTACAGAATTCATAATGGTAAACGCACGTATATCACAAACTTGAAGAAAACATCACTGCACTATAAAAATTGTGATAACTACCACAATTCACATAATACTCATTAAACTCCAGAAAAGTTCCTGTTTTTTTTAACAACTTACAAAATTCATAACGTTATATGCCTATGTACCTATGTCACAAACTTGACGGAAATATCACATCCAATAAAAAAAATTGTATTATGCAGCACAATTCACACAAAACTACTTAAATGCCAACAAAAACTAAATATTTAAAAGAGGATTAAATGAATTTCACACGATTATAAAATGACTGGACCACGTGCTCACCTAGCTACACGTTGGTCAGGGAACAGGAAGTCAGGAAGTGAGAAACCACTTGAGAAATGAAGACTCGGAAAAAATCTGAAAATTTCGTCTCAAGTCACGAGTCATCCAGAGACTGTGTCTGTTCGGAATGGCCACTTCTGCAATCTACGGGCAAATACAAGAACTATTTGCTTCCGGTTGTTGCAAGAGCTTTGCCGCGACCAACTGTGTTAACTGCTGGGATAGGGAACTCTGAACTGAGCCTGCCTTCAATACCAGCCGCTACACGAATCTGGGTGTTGCTTGAGCCACACAACGACCACTTCTGAAGTATTCAGAATTTGATGAATTTTATAAAAGCTGATTATTTTATACTCGAATTTTTTAATGATATATAAATAAAAAAAGTATATATTTAAATTGGACGAGAAGGAAACTTAAAATTTGTTTAGTTATTTAATATAAACAAAATTTTAATGTGCGGGAAAAACTTGGTCGTTGTGCAATGCTGCAACATGATCAGCGGCCGCCACTGGTTGTTTCTTCAATCTTGCAATTTTCACAATTATTCGATGTTCACTTTTTTATTTTGGACTTTTTTCCCTTCAGTTATCCGTTCCAAAAAAAAAAGCCGAATATAATATGCCAAATAGAGTTCAGGAGTCATATCTCTTATGCCTCGCCATCACACTAACATGGTAATGCATATCAATTGCTCTTCAATAATAGAACCAGAAGACTAATAATATAGATCAAAGAGTATATTATACTTTAATATTGCTTCTGTTCCAAATGGAAATAATTGACTGCATTTGTACTAACATCTATTTATCGTATATACGTCACACACCTGACCAGCAAACTGAAAAGGGGTAACGAATTTCGAACGTCTACTAATCTGAATTAATTAATAGAAATTACATTTAAATTACCTTACATAGAGAAATTATTAAAAAACGTGTTTCGTTTCACGTATGTTTGTTGCGGTGGTGCTACTCTGGACGTATATCTGCCCTAAGACAGGCATTTCAGAGATGTGCAAGTAGCTACTCAGTTGTATTAGAATTCAGCTTCTTTATCTTACATACTATAGTCATTAAAATAGAAGATATTAAAAAATAAGAGGACTTATGAACAGCATTTTGATTTAAGGCTATATTAAAACTCGGTTTAAACCTGTGCCAATTAACAGCTCTAAACACTACAAAAGAAGCATGTAACATGTCACATAAAGGCAAATATGATAAAAAAAAAAGATATTGATTTGAAATTTGGTAGACTGTACTGCAAGTCTGCTAACTAGAAACTGGAAGATATACTCATAAACCTTCATGTAATATTCTACAATGTTAAACACGTCACACATAGAAATTATAACCAGTGATTCTCAATTTACCTCTGATAAGGGCTTCTTCTCAGCTGTATCAGTCTCATCATTCCACTGCATAGCCAAAGGGTCAACCTCAGGTTCCTTCTTAATTACATCCATCGCGACTGTAACAGACATTTTAAGTGTTGACGTATCTGCAGAATGTAAGTTGCCGAAAAATGCTTTGTTCAGTGGTTTCAATATGAAGTTCATTTGAAAAGTTCGTAGCCTGACACACCTATGGCAATGAAAACGTGTCAACAATGCCTCCAATGTTAGCGGCCATTTTACTGGTACATTAATTCAAGCATGAAAAATCATAATAATTTTCTGTTGACTGTATTTTGTGTAGCTTATATAAAGTGCCACATTGCAGTGAGAAAATAATTCCTATTAAGCTTATACAAACTTCCATTTTGTCATTTTTCTACAAGAGCCTCAAGTAGTGTAAGCTGTAACCACAGTCTAAACGACATTTCATACAAGTTGAGAGGATGCGAAAGCATTTCTTTCCCCTTCTTCTTGCCCTAAGTTCGTCAGTAAAAGGAGGGCAGCTGTTACCTCTTATGCCTGCACCCCCCCCCCGCCAAGTTGTACACACAAGAAAATAAATTAAGTATTAAATAAAGTACATAAGTGAATATAAAATACAGTGACACAGATGTTTGATAATTATATGGTTGAGTATATTTTAGAGTCGTTCTTACAATATTTTCAAGTAATAATTATAGTAAGGAATGTTATAGTCGGACCATTGGATCTGTGCCCCTGTAAGATATGCGAACTGAACCCCAATTCCTTCTCAGCCTCGGTAATTCATTTCTCTCCCTACATTCCTATCTCTCTCCCTTTCTGTCCCCCACTACTCATAATTTTGGCCTTCTTGAGGGACCGTTTACAATATTTGCACTTGCAGTCCAGTGTTGTCAACTCAACATGAATACTGTAGCACGGAATAGCGAAAGAAATATTATTAAGCAGGTACGTAATAGCATTTTGCGATGAAGAGAAACAAACAGGTCAATATCTGTTTCCTATAAATCAGGCAACGAAAAGAGCAACTGATATCACAGGTGAGGCTTATTTTATTTCAATTGATTATGTATTAAAATTACTTACTTAACTAATACTAATAATACATTTTATGTAATTTATATAGACAGGTCAGAACTCCTAACAAAGAAAATCAGCGAGAGTGAGTCTGTGCAGGAGATGAAAAGCTAGAATCACCAGAGAAGAACAGACCAAGGGAACTTTTAATTTTTGTAGATGATATGAACCGATGTATTTTAAGAAGAAAGCTACAAGAATTTTATACCGTTCAGAAAGAAGTTTCAACATTGAAGAAATTACTGAAGCTTGCGAGAGAAGCAATAATTTCCAAGGTTGGAGAGAAAAACTACGGAAAGTATTCGAGACATGGGATTTAGGTTTAAAAAAATGTAGAAATACAAGATGTATTTTGATTGAAAGAAATATTATTGTAGCATGGAGGACCAGTTATTTATGACACCGTTTGACGGAAGTTTGGCAACATCCCTATTCTGCAAGGTTCGTGGCCTGCTGTTTAACGTGGTGGGAGGAAAGCGGGTGGAATGGAGTGAGTACAGGCGTTAACTTTTCCAAGAACGACGACAGCGCTGAAGGGGCACAGATCCGATGGTCCGACAATAGTTTGTATTATAAAGTCGGGGGGAACGACACAGTACAGATTGTCCCATTATGTGTTTTAGAGTAGCAACCAGTGGTAGAGAAAACATATTTATCTTCTGCTCTCCGTAGCTTTTTAATGTGCCAGTTGATATAAACTGCAATAAAATGAAATATAAATGCTTAGTACAGACTTTCGAAATATAGATTATCAGTAAACATTTTCAATAATATAATTTTTCATTATGTTGAAAGTCAACGTTAATAAGATGGATAGTAGCATCTTCCCCTTCACTGATGGTTGAGAGTGTGAGTAGAGGGGAAGACCTATCAACCAAACTGAAATGGGGATTTGTATATGCAGTTATGAAGCTCAATACATAGTAAATATGCATCCATAGATAGTTGCTAACCACTAGGATCGTTAAAATCGTGTCATCACAGATAATGCGAAATAGTACCTGCACAGTCTATTGTTCCTAGTGCCCTCATCAACTCATGCTTCGTGACTGTATATACGAGACTGTGGTATAACCTAAAAAATAAGACATCCATTTTACAAAACAGCATGAAAATAAAATTAATGAATGTCTGTAATCGCACACTAAGAGAATAGATAAATAAAAGTCCAATAACAATATACCAAGGACTACAAACTGCAATAATCACAGATACGGACTTATCACTATGAAATATTAAAATGCAACACAATTTTACTAGTGTTAACCTCACCATCCCGTCAGTCCATTACAACGTAGAAAATATGGTTTCGCGGTATGAATAGCTTCAACTTCGATCAAGTGTGCCGTGATCACGGAAACCAGTTGAAAATAGAGAGAAATACATTATGACAAAAAAAAATATTACTTATAACTAGCCATACCCTTGCGTTTTGCTGGACGTCTTAGAATTAAATATTGACAAATCTAAATACAGTTTTGTAATTACTTAGTGAATAATAGCTTTTTGTATGCTGTAAGTCGTTCGCTTCTGAGTCACTTTGAAAGCTGTATTTAAAACTACTACCGGTACCTGAAAGCCAGATTTGTATAATAAATTCGTTACTGGAGATACGTTAACAGAAAGCCGGGGTAGCTCAGTCGGAAGAGCGTTCGCGAGCTAAGCGAAGGGTCCCGGGATCGATACTCGGCCCCGGAACAATTTTTCTTTGAAATTATTCAAACCTGCTTTACAGGGAGCTACTACCTGAAACCCAGATTTGTATAATACATTCGTTACTGGAGATACGTTAACAGAAAGCCACAATTTAAGTCACACAAGTATTTGTGTGCACTCATAGTTGAGTTCTGGGGTCTTGTCAGCTCATTTGTGTCGTGTGGATACAAAGGAAAAATTGTGACGGTGTAGTGTATAGTTCCTGGGGTAGCTCAGTCGCAAGAGCTTTCGCACGCTAAGCGAAGGGTCTCGGGATCAATACCCGGCCCCGGAACATTTTTTCCTTGAAGTTATTCAAACCTGCTTTGCAGGGAGCTACTACCTGAAAGCCAGATTTGCATATAAATAATTCCCCCAATGACTTCACACAGGTATGTAAACGAACATCCTCTTTCAAAGTAACAGATTGATCGTTGATCTTCCCATAAATTTCGCACTTGATTGACGTCTTACTCGTGTCAGTGCTTGCTTGAAATCAGAATTCCTGAACCCGACGATGTTTCCCACAAAAATAGCAATTATATGCCTTCAGGCTGTGTGTGTTCGTTCATATCTTTTATTATTACTATATTGCGAAAACATCTTTCCACATACAACACAACGGAATGGATTGTCGCGTGAGTACTCCTTCATGCCCTTTGAAATTACTCCATTTCGAAAATTTATTTCCATACGTATTTCAACTGAATGCCTTCTCCCTATGTGTACACCTTCATGCTCTTCCTGACGGTTGGATAACGAAAATATCTTTCCACATATAATATATCTGAATTCCTTCTTGGCTGAGTGTAAGAGGGCGTGCTTTGTAAACAATCAGATTACGAAAACTTCTTTCCAAATATATCACAAGTGAATGCCTTCACCTCTCTGTGCACGAGAACACTATTTTTTACACTACGAGGATACGAAAATTTTTTCCACATTTATCACAACTGAACGGCTTCTACTCTGTGTGCACGTGTGCATATTTACTTAAATTACTATATAAAGACAATTTCTTACACACCCATCACAACTGAATGGCTTCTTCCCTGGGTGTATGAGAGCAAACTTTTTTAGATTACCAGATTCTGAACATTAATTTGCACATATATCACATCTGAATGCCTTGTCCCCTGCCTGTATCAGAGTATGCATATTTATACTACAAGATTCTGAAAATTTATTTTCGCATATATCACAACTGAATGCCTTCTCTCCTCTGTATATCAGAGCATGCCTATTTAGATTACAAGATTCCGAAAATTTATTTTCGCATATATCACATTTGAATGCCTTGTCCCTTGCGTGTATCAGAGCATGTGAATTTAGACTACAAGATTACGAAAAAATAAATTTTCGCATATATCACATCTGAATGCCTTCTTCCCTCTGTGTTTCAGTGCTTGCGTTTTTAAGAACGAGATTCCTAAAATGTTTTCCTACACATATAAAAAATGAATGAATTCTCTCTTGCGTGCACTTTTTTTAGACTAGGACATTCATAAAATTTCTTTGCAAATATACAACTAAATGCCTTCACTCCTGTGTGCACGAGCCCATGAAATTTTAGATCAGAAGATTGGAAAAAAATTCTTTTCACCTATATCACAACTGCATGCCTTCTCCCCTATGTGTAAGAGTGTATGCCTTTTTACAGTAGAAGAGAGCGAATATTTATTTCCACATATATCGAAAAAGAAAATAAAATGTCCCCTGTCTGTACCAGTACATAATATTCTTTTAAAATACTATGATTGGAAAATGTGTTTATATATAGCAACTGAATGGTTTCTCCCCTGTGGGAATGAGGGCATGCTTTGTTAGGCTACCAAATATTTTCCTGATATATCACCACTGAATGCTTTCTGCACTGTATGTAGAAGTGCGAGCTTTTTTAGATTACCAGAAAGCGACAATTTATTTTGCACATACAGCACAACTGAATGCTTTCTCGCCTGTGTGCAAGATTGTGTACTTTTTTAAAACTACCAGACTTCGAAAGTTATCTTTCCACACATATCACAACTGAATGGCTTCTCTCTGGAGTGTATCGCATCAGTGCGGGTAGAAAAGAAAGTGACGTTACTTCCTCTAGTTCAGTGGTTCGTCGCCGAGTGGCGCTAGCCCTGTTTTCTATGCCCAGTTTCAGGATTGCAATTCAAGTGAATGCAAAAGGTTTTTAAAAATAACCCATTAGATAACAATGTATTGTAGAGTACTTAGTTACAATATTTTACTTCTTTAAAAATGTAATATTACTATATTAACAAATTGAGAGTTATATAACACAACCCTGAATAGTAAATATAATAATTAACCGAAAAATGGAACATTGTGCCGGCTTCAGCCATAAATACGCAAAAAAAAGTACAGCATCGCAAAACTGAACATTTTTATGGCATTATAAAGTACGCATTGACATGAAATTATAGTTTTTATACACAAGAAAGAATGTAAAATAATAAAGGAGACACTTTATTTTCACCAATAGTTTTTATCTACTATTTAGTCTTTAGTTGCAGTTGTATCTGGTTTATACGTAATTCAGGGGAACAAAAAATATTACGTGCAACTTAGACTCACAAATTAAGCTTCGATATTATATCTATGCTAATGTAAGTTTTGATCTTTTGAAATACCTAGGTTATTTTGTGTTTTGTAAAATTAAAACAATTTGGTATTACTGTATTAAATAGTGTATGCTACTTACTGGAGAATATTAAATTAACGACTTTTCTATGAGATCTATTACTTTCTCACATGCTCGATTAGAAATCTCTTATGATGTGGAAACGTAATTAACAAATGTAATAAAATTGTAAACCAGATTAAGTTCTAGCCTAGATGCAAAGTAGAATTATACTGTGCTTTTGTTGCCGAAATAACTTTTACGTAATTACGACTAAAGTGCTTGGATTCAATCAAGAGTTCACAATTAGCACTTTAATACAGCACATTTTTTAACCGGCACATAGATTGAAAAATGTTCAGATGTAGAAAGTCTATGGTAATCATTACAAGATAATCATTTTTTAATTCCAAAATGTCGCTCTAAAGGATCCTAGTTAATTTTTTTCTGTCAGAATATATTTAAATCTGCTATCCCACAAGAATTAATATCGCTAGTGCTCTGAATTGTCACTCTAAATAATTCAAGGGTTCTTTCTTAGGCAAACGTGTTCTTTATATTATTTTAATGTACCGAAGTACATATGATATTTCCATGCAGATATTCTGCGTCATCATACGATGAAAGAGTGATGGAACGGAGAAAAATTCTCTCCGGCGCCGGGATTTGAACCCGGGTTTTCAGCTCTACGTGCTGATGCTTTATCCACTAAGCCACACCGGATACCCACCCCGGCGTCAGACAGAATCGTCTCAGATTAAGCTTCAACTCTTGGGTTCCCTCTAGTGGCCGCCCTCTGCACTACGTAATAGATGTCTATGAACGTAGGACCGAAGTCCACATATGTGCTGAGGTGCACTCGTTATGAGTGACTAGTTGGCCGGGATCCGACGGAATAAGCGCCGTCTTAAATCACGAAGTGATTTACGCATATCATATATATTATTTTAATGTACCGAAGTACATATGATATTTCCATGCAGATATTCTGCGTCATCATACGATGAAAGAGTGATGGAACGGAGAAAAATTCCCGGCCAACTAGTCACTCATAACGAGTGCACTTCAGCACATATGTGGACTTCGGTCCTACGTTCATAGACATCTATGACATAGTGCAGAGGGCGGCCACTAGAGGAAACCCAAGAGTTGGAGCTTAATCTGAGACGATTCTGTCCGACGCCGGGGTGGGTATCCGGTGTGGCTTAGTGGATAAAGCATCAGCACGTAGAGCTGAAAACCCGGGTTCAAATCCCGGCGCCGGAGAGAATTTTTCTCCGTTCCATCACTCTTTCATCATATAAACGTGTTCTTTGTATTGTCAATTATGTGTCATATATTTTCTAAAATCCTTTGTACAGGGCAGACGAGGGATTCTTTGAGTTCAGCGTATCTGCAAGGTCGTTCATTCACCTTTGAATTCTTTTGTATTTTCACTTTCCTCGAACCCATCATAGTTTATGACCCTAAAAAAATGTATCGATTTTGAAAAACTCAAACTAAACAGCTGAAATGCTGGTCTGGAGTTTATTCACTGGAAGATATTACGGTCAATGTAACTGGACATAATTTGGACATTCAGGTGTGGAGTAATGGCACATAAATGCATACAAGCGCATGATTAGCTAAGGTGTTCTTTGATTTTTGCGTGTCACATCCAATTATTATTTACTCTGATATTTAACGATGCTGTATCAACTGCTGGGTTATTTAGCGTCAATGGAATTGGTCATAGCCAAATGGTATTTGGTAAAGGTACATTGTTATGAGAAAGGATTGATGTCCTCTTCGTTGGATATTTTCCCTTCTTTTCTTTTTTTAAGATATCGAGGCAAGTTTGGGAAAATATGTGTTATGGCATACGGTTTTGGTCGCCAGTTCTTGAGTGGAAGTCCTACCTCTTTACTGGCAATAATAAATTTATCGGCTCTTACAATCAAAAGTCGCCCTCGGTAGCGCATTTGGTATAGTGCTGGCTTTCTATGCTCGAGGTGCGGGTTCGATCCTGGCCGAGATCGATGGCATTTGAGTGTTTAAATGCAACAGGCTCATATCAGTAGATTTATTGGCATGTAAAAAAAAACTCCTGTGGGACAAAATTCCGACACGCCGGCGAAGCAGATATAACCTCTGCAGTTGCGAGCGTCGTTAAATAAATCATAATTTTAAAAAATCAAAATAAAAACCGCAGAAAAATGGGTATCACAGATATAAGAACGAGCATACAGTTTTCTGTGTTCGTGGAATTGCTCTACATCACTTCTGAAAAATAGTCTAGTCTATGGATGGATAAAAGAAAGTCTCTTCCTTACAGATTATAGAGTATCTATAATTGGATTTACATCAAGAACAAAACAATTAGGCTTATTACTACTCGCTCACATAAACGGCACAATAAAAATTACCCGAACACCACAAGAAATATCTTCTTAATTCCATAGCAGAACGAGTTCTACCTGCTCTGTCCATGGTATTAAGAGGAAAACTGCAATCTTAGAACGATCGCCACGCCAATGTTTCGCTCAGTTACCGTGGCGACACCAGGGGGTTTAAAATTCCCATTAGACCCTTGCCGAGTTACCACACTTTCTATTCTAAACGCTCTGGTTGCATGTTCGTTTATAGTACGATATTAAGATTATTTATTTCTACATTTATCTCAAGTAAATAGCTTCTCCCTACGTGTACCACGGCATGCTTTTATAAATTACCACATTACGAAAAACTCTTTCCACATATATCACTAATGAATGGCTTCGGCCGTGTGTGTACGAGTACGTCCATTTTGAGATTAAGAGACCGCGAAAAATTATTTCCACATATATATCATAACTAAATGCCTTCCTTCCTGTGTGTATGAGCATGTACTTTTTAGAGCACCAAATCGCGAAAAATTGTTTCCACATATATCACAACTAAACCACTTTTCCGCTGTGTGTACGACTGCGTGCTTTTTAAGACTACCACATTTCGAAAATTTCTTTCCACATGTATTACAACTAAATGGCTTCACCCCTGTGTGGTAAGAGTGCGTGTCTCTTTATAGCGGTTTCAGAATAAGAAGGCAAATAGCCTACGCCAATAGAGTGTTAGTAGCACTACGACGTTGTCACACGGTACATGGTGAACGAGACGTGGAAGCTAGAGACAACAGATAAGGACAGAAAATATGAGTCGATGCTCGCAACGAGCAGGCGGGTGGAGACCTGTTCATCCTTTGTGTGTAATGTTTAAATATAATTACTCTTACTGAAGTAATTTTCACTCCAATTTTTATTACTTCTTCGCTTCACAGATCAGTATATCTTGGAGTCACTAACTTGCGAAATAAAGTGACATATATGTAGAATTTACTTTGCTAATGTCAGAAAAAGAATGTTTTAATTCTGTCTCAAACTTCCTTGTACAGCAAAGCTGAACTTATTATTGTTTATTTCTCCAGAGGAAAGATGAGATACGTTTGTTTGTAGGAGCAGCCTACGAATCTAGCGATAATAAAACGTAAACGTATCTGTAGATACGTAATTTAGTATTGATATTGAAGTTGAAAAGTATTATATTTTCTCTGTGTTAAATAAAGCTTATATAATTCAATTTAATTCTCTAGTTTATACATACCTAGGGGTCCAGGGTTCTATATTCTGGTTAAGACTCGGGCTATAATGCAATGTAAACATACATATATAGTAATATATGTTCATACATAATTCAGTATTCATACTGAAACTGTGGATTATTTTATTTTTCTCTGTTAAACTAAGTCTATCTAATTTCTTTTATTCTCTAATTTTTACGTATCTAGAGGTCCAGGGTTCTTTATTCTGGCTAAGAATCCGGTTATAAGAATATAAGCATATCTGTTCATATTTAGGCCTAATTCAGTACTCATTTTGAAATTAAAAATTACTTTCTTTTACTTTGTTAAATCAAGCATATCTAATTTCATTTAATCCTCAAGCTTAAACCTATCTAAAGGTCCAGGGTTCTATGTTCTATCACTCTGGCCTGTGGCAGTATAAACCTACGAGTGAAGGTAGTTATATAGAAGTGAATATGAAAACCGTAACCCAGTAATATCGTTAATGTATTGAAGGTAAATTTGTATATTAGAAAAACGTTTACACTGTACAATATATTATATATAACGCGAGGTTTTTAAAATAGAAATTGAGTTTTGGAATTATAAAATCTCATCGTTTTTAGCGTGCTTGTATTTATTTTAAAAGTGAAATGTAATTAAATTGTTTCATCTTATAAAGTTTTTTAATGATCTTAAGGAAGAAAGTTGTTAATATTCTTTGCACCTATAATTCATCGAGAAAGAGGCAGGAGTGTTTATGTTTACAATATCAATCAAACATCTCATACGTTTAAGCAATATTTCGTCTTATACCATGTATAATGTTCCAATGAAAAGTGAAAATCGTATCTGTGGTTATTCTCAGCTTTCTTCTTGCTTTCCACGTTCTATAATGGCACTGCTAACATATACTAATAATATAGTCTATTTAAAATATCGTACGATGAAGTAATACACGGTTCTGAAAATCATCAAAATAATAAACCTGTTTTGCGTTATTTTCCAGTAGAGGTAAATACTGGTATACCACATACAGTATTTGAATTGTCTCTATGCCCTGTCCGAGAATACGAGATAAATCATGTACAATGGAATCACTATTCAATTTGCTATTATGTATTGTGATGGTGTCATCTACATACCTGCGGTAATATATTATATAATATTTCTCTATTAAATTTTGAATATATTTCTCTTCAATATCTTGTAAAAAAAATTCTGTTATTATGCCCAATAAGGGACTTCCCATTGCCAGGCCGTTATTCTGTTTATATACGTCTTAATTAAACGTGAAGTAATTTTGTGATGTAGAAAGTGTTAACAATTTGATTATTTGTTCAATTGTTGATTCATGGACTTTATTTTCAGTAAGTTTTACTTTAATCACTTCTATTGATTTTTGGATGGGAATGTTCGTGTATAGATTTTCTATATCTAATGACATTAATTTTGTATCTTTATAGATCGAAATGGTTTTTAGTTCATCTACTAAGTGTTTTGTGTATAGTTTATTTATTCTTCATATTGAGCATCTGTTGTAGCCATTTTTGTAAGAACTTGCTTAATTTATAATTAGGGGAATTCATGTTATTAACTATTAGTCTCATTGAGTACATTTTTGTGCGTTTTGGGTAGTGCTTTTAGAGTTGGGATTGAGGGATTTTTGTTTACACATTTATTGATTTCTGATTCTGGTATCATGTGTGGTATTGATTATAATACTGTTCTAATTTGTTTTGGTAAGTGTCGGTTGGGTCTTGTTTTATTTCTTCAATTTTGGATTTAGTAAGAAATTCGCTTGTTTTTTAGTTATATTGTTCTTTAGTCTTGATTAAAATTGAATTATTTTTGTCTGCTTTAATGTGTATCGAATTATTTTGTTTTAATTTTTGTTTTAGCTTTATTATCTTTCCTTTTTGTTTCTTTGCATTTTGTATTAAAATGTTTGTTCTGGGTTCATTTTTGTAATCATTAATGATTTTAGACCCATTATATCTTAAATAGTCTTTGTTGTCGTAAGAGCTATTTTGTATTACCGGGTAAGGTGGGGTTGCTTGAGACATCGGGGATATTTGAGCCAAATCAGGTGTTTAGATGTTTTCGTTTCTGTGATTTTTGTAATTTTTTAATTCAAATTTTGGAATTAAAGAAAAGAAAATTATGTGTGCATATTATCTCAGTGAATTATAGAATATAGCTAAAGATAATAAACTACATATATACTGTACCCAAATCTATAAAATGTTATCATTTAAGGTTTTATTAACTCAAGTAACCTCATATGAAGTTTAACTTGCACCACATAGCATTTTTAAATGGGTGGCTCAAGTATACCCATTTCCTGGGTAACTTGAGCCACTAATAAAACAATAAATAAATACATAACAATAGTGACAATGCAATAAAGCTGCTTGCCTATGGTTTGTATGTCGCAAGATTCAACATATAGGAGAGCAATGAAAGTTTCTCAAGGTATACGTTTTTTGTAGGAGTTAATGAAACTTTCTGAGGTGGTTCAAGTATTCCCAGTTTACGGTATGGTTTCAGTTTCAATTATTGTGTTGTCTATTGTTTGGTCGAGATTTGTTTGAGGGAAATTATTTTTGTATCCTTGATTGAGAATTTGGATAGTCATCTGAAAATTGAGTAGTGGATAAATTAACGAATTTTATCTGATTCTTATTTAGGTTGTTCAAATTTTGTTTAGGACTTTTGTTTCTATCTGCCAAATTCATTAATTTGTTTTGTAGGTTGTTATATTTTTTGTCCATCAATTGTTTTATTTTATTATTAGTCATAGTATTTGAAACTGACCAAATATTTCCAAATGTTTTGCCTGCTGATAGATGCATTTCATATAGTTTTGTGTTGATGTGATCTTTTTTCCTATAGAGAAATTTTTATCTCATTCTTTACCCAATTTAACTCGGCTTTTGATTTTGTTAATTTTCTGCAAAATATTTATTCTTTATCTTCATTTTTGCGTAATTAGGTATTGTATTTTGTTTAAGGCACTTCTGATTAAATCAAATATTAGCTTTCGTGTTGTGTAGTTTTATTTTGATTTTAAGATAATGCATATAAATTTTTGCCTGACTGGCTTGTGGAAGTTTGCAATTCATTTTGAATAATTTATCAGATAAGTCTATGATATACAATACAATGATTTGATGTTTTCAGTCAATGACTTAACTTCATATGTACGTAAGGTGTATGCAAATTGTAGCAAATTGAATAGTGATTCCATTGTACACGATTAAATTCACAACTGAACTGGATATAAATAAATCTATCTTTTTTTTTTTAGATATAAAAATAACAAAACAAAAAAGCAAGTTGTCCTTTGACAATTATAGGAAACCAACTCATACAAATCATACAGTACCAGCAACTTCGGAGCACCCTCCATCGCATAAACTGAGTATGTTCCATTATTTAATAAACAGAGCATTACAAATTCCCATATCCAGTACAAAATATAAAAAAGAGATGCAGAACATTATTGATATTGCACATGAGAATGGTTACAACAGAACAATAATTAAAAAACTAATCCTTAAAAAAGAAAATGAATATAAAAGAAAAAACTCGTCTACATTATCAAAATCTGTGAAAGAAAACACTAAAACATTGTCAACATTAACATTACAATAAAATAATTTCCAATAAGCTAGCAAACATTTTTCAAAAGTAAAAGATAAAAATAGCGTATAAAACTATTAACAAAATTAATAATAACATCAATAATTATCTACATCATTTCGATAAAAACAATAAGAAAGGGATATACATGTTAAATTGCAAAACCTGTAATGCTAAATACATTGGGCAAACCAAACGAAACTTCAGAACACGATATAAAGAATATATTTCTGATGTTACATTCAACAGGACAAAATCTAAATATGCTTCCCACCTTATCCAAAACAGACATGAACTTCGTTTAATGAATGATACTTTAACAATAATCAAACCATGTAATGAAAATAAGCACATAAATACGGGCGAAGAATTTTATATTTCAAAATACTATAAAAGAGAAAAATCTTTGATAAATGAAAATTTACCTAACTTACAGAACGCTCTGTACAACACGTGACATGTTATGTATTCATACGCGCACTTCCCACAACCTCTGCAAACCATGTAATACACAGCCTTCACACAGTGTGTGCACAGTCAACATCTAACATACAATCGCATACCTATGTAAGTATCATATACTTTGTCTCTTAAACTGGCTCTACTCCATACAACATAGTTCAAATAAAAGCTTTGTTTTTGCGTAACAACTAATAACTACTGCAAATACTGTTTTCCGATCTTGTCCATCAATACACTCACATCATTCATTATATTGAAAACCAGCTCAATTACCCAATTTAACAATTTTCGAAACTGTCTATGTTATCCAACAATATTAAAATTCATAATCTATCGGTTAATATCACAAAACACATTTTATTGAGGATTTTAATAGTTCATTAATTATTATTTCATCTCATTTCAGCCAAAATTACAACGCCGCAACTTAGCTTACAATAACATTCCACGTCGTCTATAGAATTTGGACATCTTCCTCTAATAAAAATCACGTAAGTTTCTATGTACGTAACACATGTTACACAAACAAATTCATTTTTCAAAATCTTAATATTTTCTTTATATTAATTTATAATCAATTCGTCAACTTTATGATATATCTACTTTAATATTTATTCTTCAACTTGTTTTAGACACAATACTTTGATCTTAATCATCTTTAATAAACAGATAATTTGAAATCAAAGAAATTCTGGTTGAACATACCAGTGCTCTCCCAACTGAGCTACCCGGGAACTCCACCTGACACCGTCTCAACTTTTCCCTTTATATCCACACAACTCGCGTGGGCTGATGAAATGCCAGAGACCCACATCGAGTGCACCCAAACTCTGTGTGACTTGGAATTGTGGTTTTCTGTTAACGTACACAGTGACGTGAATTCTTCCCTTGAAATTATTCAAATCTGCTTTACAGGAAGCTTCACCTGAAAGACTAGATTTGCATAATACATACGTCACTGTGTACGTTAACAGAAAACCACAATTCCAAGTCACACAGTTTGTGTGCACTCGATGTGGGTCTCTGGCATTTCGTGAGCCCATGCGAGTTGTGTGGATATAAAGGGAAAAGTTGAGACGGTGTCGGGTGGAGTTCCCAGATAGCTCAGTTGGGAGAGCGCTGGTACATTCAACCAGAGGTCCCGGGATCGATACCAGGCTCCGGAACAATTTTTCCCTTGAAATTATTCAAATCTGCTTTACAGGAAGCTTCACCTGAAAGACTAGATTTGCAAAGAAATTCTAATAATATTTATTTCAATTTGAAGTATATAACATTATTAATTTCTTCATACATTGAAGACCATCATCAGTTACAATTGTACGTACAGTTCCGCATCATCAATTAATATTAGAGGACTACCTTTCATCATAGAAATATTTTGCTCATTGCAATTCCAACATTATCAACGTCGATGGCTTAAAAGCCACAATGTATGAATCTAACACCTGTGTTTTATTGTATATACATCAACATTATCAATTTGAATGACATTTCAATACATTCACAATGAAAGGCGTCTAATAGGTTAAAAAATATGGATTGTAAGCAAGTTGAATGAACAAAGAGTTATAATTGTAAGCATGTCTTTACACAATACTTCATATGATTCCTTTCAGATTTAAGATTCTTAAATTGTGAAGACTTGCAAATTTTATATTTTATATGTATTTGTAATTATATAATAAGATTTTAACCAGTCGACAATAAGGGCATATGCACGTAAAATAAGTGACTATTGATATTCCCAAATTCAATTCCTAAATTATGTTGATTTTAATATATTTTATGCTCATCTATGCTCATTGCATCAGGGTTTTAATTGTTGGTAATAAGGACACATGCATTTAAAAGTAAGAAATTATTATATTGTAACATAAATATGTATCTGATGATGTCGTCTGGAATGATGAAAACGTTTATACTAAAATAAATCATGTAATATAAGGGCTTACACCTTACATACATATGAAGTAAAGTCATTGACTGAAAACATCAAATCATTGTATTGCATATCATAGACTTATCTGATAAATTATTCAAAATGAATTGCAAACTCCGTGTAGTAGTTTTTGCGACATTGCGTATCCATACAAATTATTCGCATCAGCATAGTATATCGCAGATGGGGATTTTGAATCATCGAAATTCTCGCTTTTAGAACCGTTAGCAACTGCGTGAGAGTCACACATTGACATATTCCACCACGGATCCCTTGTTCAAAAAGTAGTAGCATTGTCATGTCCTTAATCAATTGCAATTCAACGTCTGTTAATTTCAACATTGCCGAATATGCAAGTCCTGGTACTGTATATTAATACATACAATCTAAATCATATGCTTTGAAACATATTTTCAAACACATCTGTTAAGATAAGTGTGTCGGATTTTAAGTATATATCTGAATACTCCCCCAGCGTCTGAATATTAAATGTTTTCCACACGCATTTTGCATTATTATAGTCCTCATCGGTAATATTCTCTTTATTTAATTTGTTGAAAAATTTATCTTTCGATGGCAGACAATTATCCTCTAGTCTATCTGATGTCAAAGAATCATATGGAAAGACACCCTTGCGAGAAAAAAGTTCAAATTTGTCTTTGAACATTTTTTTCGTTTCTGAAAACTTATAATTTGGTAGAGTGTCTGCTAATTGTGCTTAACTGGAGGGCATAAACCGGACAGAATCAAGAAATCCCATTTGCACATAACGATTTCTTCTGTACGTGCTAGGAACTCTTTTAACAAAACTGATGTACTTTCCTGCGTGTTTGGTAAAACTTGAATGGGGTTGTCATCATAACCCAAGTCCCTAACAATAAAATGTCCATCATATGATGACAAATTATGCAATACAATAGGAATAAAGTGTTGATGCTGATACCTCAAATTACACCCACTGTGAGCAGCACCGTGAAATTTCCCCGTCAAATGATCGTGATCTCGAACTTTATAATTATCATCTGTAAAATTTCCAATTTACAAATGTGACCATTCGAGTATGCGATACTTGCTTCAATGGTTAATGGAATCATTTCTTTGATATCCTAAAATAATATTTGCTCAATTTCTTTCGCTTCCATTACCATGTCTTGGACGAAATGCTTCGCTGCATCACATCTCCTGTATAATTTCATACTGTGTAAGTATCCTGACTATCCTTAAGAACATAACAATAACTAAACGGTATATGTTTCTGATATTGCAATGTGTGACTAGAGTTCGGATTCCCATGATAATTCTCAAGGGTTCTAGCAGACACTCAAAATCCGCGTAAATCACAAATCTCACCTTTTGCAATAACTCTGAATTATCAAAAGACAGATAACCTTTATTTCGAAATACTGATCTAACAGCGCTAAATTGTGAACATACGCTCTCATGTTCCTTCAATTGTTCCGCACATGACTTAAACACATTATTCCGAAAATATCAAAACACCGTTTACAAACGGCAATTTGACTTTTGATAGCAGCTGTCAGATGAGGTTTTAAGAGAGCACTGAAATTTGTTATACAAGAGAAATTTTCATTGTTAATATATAACAAATTCCTATGATCTGGTAATTTTTTTTCTCACATTCTCAGAGGAAACACATCATCATTCTCATCAAGTGCAAACACATTAATAGAAATGTCATTGCGTTTTTCAAATATTGCAATGCCCTTTTAATTCCAACAGGGAAGTCAATACACTAATCACATTTACATTCCAAATCCTGTCTATTCTCGTAGCTAAACATGAGGTCCTTGTCTGTATCGAGAAATTTCGATAATACACAATACTTAAAACAATAGATATCGCTGTTGGCAATGTTTACTAGAGATTTTGTGTTCTTATAACTGCGAGGAAGTTCTAAATATACACTCCAACCCATCAATGGTGTATATTAATTTACTCGCAATTCTAATTTATGCAATTTGACATAAAACAAAACCAACCCCTTCATACTACATTCTTCAAACTCTTTCAGAATATTTTCCTTTTGTTTATTCACAAACTCCCTGATATCTGAATACTGATATAAAATTATGAAATACTGTTTGGTTGTGAACATTGACAAACATACATTCAACAAATATGTTAAATGTTAAAGCAGAGTGCTCACTTAAATTTATCTTTAGAATGTCTTCCATTTCATCAGTGACACATTCTAAAATATCTTTCAATTCACTCTCATGATTTGTTAAATTTAAAGCAATATAAGTCTTCAAATGGTTTTTGAATGCTCTATCCAATAACGAGAACACAGATCCGGAACATACTTTACTTGAACCCATTGTGGTGGTAGATGATGCAACCATCCCTGTGGTAGATGGTGTATCCGTCATGGGAGTAGATGTTCAACCACCCAGGATGTTGTAGAGATAGACGCCCTGGAGATAGATGATGTATCCACCTTGGATGTTGGCATAGCATCAGCCTCCACATTGTTTATCTCAGACACATCCCCGTACAATTTCTCATAAGCCTCTTTGACATCTGTAACCTGATACAAAATCAATCATTAATATTTTCATAAATACTTAAAAAAAGCTCCATACATGCTTATGTTCACATACTCACCATATTATGATTTTTTATGCGTTGAACCATATATTATATCTTTCCACTTTGCCAATAGTTCCACATAATTTACAATGAAATCTGACTGGATGTTGTGAAATTCTTTTTTGTGTCTTTCTAAACTCTTTTTGGATGAATAATCTTTTGCACAAATATTACATTTGTGCCCTATTGCATTGTGGTTATCCTTCACATGAGCTCTCAATTTCCATTTATGTGAAAATCTTTTGTCACAAATGTCGCATTTCTCCATTTTTTCTTTATGCAGTCAATTGCTACACAATGTCTTCCACATCAGTAACCTCCTCCTTCAATGCTTCACGTTTCCTTTTTCCTCCTCTTTTAGTTCTCTGTTGAAAACAATAATGTAAGTTGGTCATGCATACGCTCTACATAATCATCATTGGATATCAAATCTCAAAACATAGACTCACCACTTTATAATTGGGGCATGTTGTGATGCATTTCCCCAGCCAAAATCTATTTTTCCGTTTTTTGCCCTCCTCCTCAACGACTATTTCCGGTTTCTGTTGAACAAAACAGTAACAAATGCAGACATATTGTATCACAAATACAGTCATGCTTCATATGCAAAAAAATACACTTACCGGTTTATAGTTGGGACAAATTTCACTATATCTCTCTCGAGAAAATGTTTTCTTTGGTGCTTTGACTACACTTTCCGATTTCTCCATAAAATCAAAATAAATATCACCATTATGTATATAATATTTTATCATAATTAAAGAAATAACCAACTGTACTCACTTCTTTGTAATTGGAGCAACTAGTATCACACAGTTCCTGCCACATGTGTAAACTTGCCTCTTTGTGATCGGTGCAGTCAATGCGGTGCTCTACATTACCCAAACAGGTATTGTGGTGATATGTGTCTTCATGTGTCGAAAGTGAATTTATAAAAAGTAATCCTGAGTTGCCACATGGCACAACACTGGTCACCAATCCATATGGAACTGATTTTGACCATAAAATTTTCTCACCACCTCAGTGTGTATTTTCTCAGAGTTTATTATATTGTATTTCCGCGTTATCTGATACAGTTTATCCAGCCATTTAGCTTTAGAATCTGGAAAATATGCATATGTTATCTTAAACGGTACTTTATATCTTTCCTTTTTCAATATTAGTGGACTATTGACGGCTGGCACCACAACGTTTCCCCTGGCTGCGCTATCCATGACTCTCAATTATGTTTTATATTCTCAGCTTTTATACCAATGCAAAGTAATAAAACAAGAAAAGAAAGATTCTATAAATTTTTATGTCTTCAATCGATATCTTTACGCAGGACTACAAGCTTTGCGTGGGAGCATCTGTCGACCAGCTGTGAACTCACTTAAAGTTCTAGGTTGCCGACGCGTGGCAGACACGCACGCAGTCTTCTACCAAAAATACATCTCCCACAATTATTACGTCATGAATCAAAACACATGTCTGGGACATCAACTCGCTTAAAGTTACAGGTCGCGTGCCAGATGGACGCGCGAGCGAGCAGCACATCATAATGCATTACCAAAAATACAATATTATTACGCACACACAAACTCCCACAGAGATGACCACACAACAAATTCAAAGATGTCTCAACATGTCTCATCAATCATTACCCCACACAGAGATAATACGAAATTAATTCAAAATGCTCCCCAAAAGAGAAACAATTAACCACAGAACCCCCATACTGCGCAACAACAAATAAACACACCCTCTACTGCGCACCACACAACACCTCCGCATACACAACCTCCCACAGAGATGACCACAAAACAAATTCAAACATGTCCCATGCATCAATCAATACCTCCCATTACGTCATCAACAAATTAATTCAAAATGCCCCTACAGAGAAACAATCACAGAATCCCGTACTGCGCAGAAGACAACACCCCCTACTACACAGATGACCACAAAAAATTATTACCTCCCTGCCAGATGCCCACAGAGAAACCCCCTACTGCGAGATGATTACAAAGAACTCTTAACCCCATCCCACCCACAAAAATAAAAAACCCGTCCCCGCCCTGCCCCCATCCCACCCAACATCCAATCAAAACACACCACGTCTCCCATGTGACCTACCCACCTATCACGCCCACCTACCTACCTCACACGCCTACCTGGTACCTGCCTACCACCTGGGTACCTGTGACGTCACCATCATCTGTTATCTACATGTACATTTGGCAACGCTGAGCAGAGGCAAAATAGAGTACAAAGTTTGACATTATAGTGGTTTGGTATCGCTGTCACGTGTACATTTTCGACATTAATTTGTACGAAGATAAGTGGATATTGATTAAGATTCAGAATATTGATGTACTGACTTTGTTACGGAACACGAAATTTATTTTATTTGAGTTTCAGAATACCACGTACAGTAAGTACTTACATACAAAGACTATGCCACTTAAAATAACTTAGGGCGAATAAATAAATATATACATAAAGAAATATTATTTGTACCAAAAATAATTGAGTAATACAGTAACGACGTACTTTCGGAGTAACCATTTCCAATGAATTAACTAATATGCAGCTGGTACATTGGAAATGTTTTGCCGCTTTATGGTGTTTCACCTATAACGTGAAAGGTCTATGATATCATACACATTTTAATCTCATGCAATTATATGTCGTGCTCTTTTATATACCGTGTTTCAGAAATACATTGACAAACCTTGGGGGCATGTTCCTCACACCAAAACAAGAAAAAAAGTTCATCAAACATAAGTCCGAAAATCCTTAGTTGTTTAGTTATTTATGAAAGAACATAATGAAACATCTGTTAGATCTTGTCAGCTTGGTAGCAAGTGCTGCAACTTCAATGCATTCTGAAACTCATAACAATGAAAGTTTACATTGAACGAGTTTCGAGGTACAATCCAACAACTTAAGTTTGTAACCGTTCATTTTGTTAGATAAACGAATGATGTTCTCGACACAAGTCTGGTGATGCACCCATTGATTCCTAGATGGCTATATGTTGCCAAGGAGCCCATGATCCGACAAGTGCATGAGTGTGTGGAAGCAAGAGGAGAGCATTTTGAACATTTGTTATGAGCAGGTCCCAGATAATTATGTAATTAAATTTTTTTTTATTAACATTAAGATACCAGATTTGTGATATGTTGGAGTTTCATGGCAATTAGAGCCTAAAAAACGTAAATTTGAAAGTACGTATTTTTACATATTTTGCTCTTAAGTACATATTTTTACATATCAATATTTCCACGCTTACTTCCAATTTCATTCATTTTATAACATGCCTGTATATACTACAAGTGTGTGATCTTGCGCGAAAATGTCAAAAAGGTTTTCTGTCTTGAATCTCTTTGCCCGTCCGTCGGTCACGTGGCACACACCTTGCCACTGTGTGTCCAAGCCATGCCATCTCACTGAGTGAAGCGTTAATTAGTCGCAGTTAGCTGGCGTGTGTAGATTGAACAATAACTTCGTGTTCTGTGACCTCAGCATTTAATTCTTTTCTAATTTCAAGTTAAATGTTATACTAAAAGATGCCGAAGGAAAAAATCTCACTCTGTGTAAAGTTAAAGCATTACACAGAGGTATTTGACAATTTATCCACAGATGGAAAAGTACTCTTTTACCTTGTTTGTGAAAATAATGTGTCCTGTTCCTAACCTAACCAAAACCCAAAACTAACCCAACCTAACCAAAACCCTAAACTAACTTAACCTAACCAAAACCCTAAACTAACCTAACCTGTCACAGATAATTATGCAACGCATTATGAAAGTCTAAACTAATCTAATCTGTCACTAAAATCCTAAACTAACCTAACCTATCACTAAAATTCTAAACTAACCTAACCTGTCACTAAAATCTTAAACTAACCTAACCTGTCACAAATAATTACGTAACGCATCATAAAAACCTAAGCTAACCTAACCTGTCACTAAAACCCTACACTAACCTTATCTATCCTAATCTAACCTGTCAGTAAAATCCTAAACTAACCTAACCTGTCAGTAAAATCCTAAATTAACCCAATCTGCCATAACAGTTCATTTTCTTACCTCTACACACTTCCCTCAAGTATGAAAACCAATCAGCGATCGTTGACTCCGCTACATCTGGTACATTCCCCTCATCGCACTCCATTATTGTTTGGGAGTACGAAAACTCCCCACAAAGTGGACACTCCATATTTGCGGGAAGCAGTCCTTTCTCCCGGCACCACCGTTGCGCTTCATTTTCACTATTAATAATGGTCAGCTTTCTAATATTAATGCGATCACCTCTTGCAGTCATTTCCACAACTACGAATTCCCGCTCGAACATTAGAAACTAGCGCGAAACATTCGTTATGTTATATCGATAGCTATGAATCGTTGCTTACGGGATTACACAAGCTGGCGCATAGCACGATCGAGAGTAGGTCTCTGTGAGTCATGACAATTTCTGCCGCTAGGTTCGCCTCTCTGCCCTATGAAATGATGAATAGTACCATTACAAAGCACTGTGCATCGTGAAAATAGTTCGATTAATTGTGCATTACTGATTGAGTACGAATATTATAAATATGCCAAGCATATTACAGTGTTATTTGAAGTTTGTTCAGCTAAGTTATATTCGAAAATTGTCTGTGTTTTGCTATGTGAAGAACTCGGTACCAACAGGTCGTATCTTTATAGGTTAAGGTAAATGTCAAAGTTATCTCCTATAACAAGCAATGCTATGTTAAAAGTGGCGAATTGCATTTTCCGACTCTCGAATGATGTGATCCGAAATGTAAAATAATTTCATGCATTGTTTCACTTACCAAGCATTACTGACATAGGCCTAATGAAAATGTGAATGACGTGATGTAAACATTGAAGATAATGTTGTTACTGTTTTCCCTTTCTCTTTTAGAAAATACCGACAAAAGTAATGAATTATCTTCATGCTGTACTTATTAGATAATTAATGTGTATTTGTCTGTATTTTAGACCTGTGTATTGTTACGTAATTATCAGTGAATTACGTTAGAGAACTTAATAAGGTTAGTATGAGATTAGGTAATGCACCTCAAACTGTAGGCCTAACTAATAATGGCTGCTGCCGAAATAGGCTGAGGTGGTTATCGTGTGAAACAAATTATATCTGGAATATCTAGTTTTATTATATACGGATACGTAAAGTTTTTTTTTTTTTTTTTTTTAGCATGTGTTTGTAATTTTGTGAGGTTATGTCTAGCCTAATTTCTTTTTATTCTTGTACCATTACCAATACATTAATTTATTTTATATTCATTTCAAGTGTTACATCTATGGTGGCAACTCTACTTATGTTAGGATATGAAGTAACAGTATATATTCAACTTCATAATTTGCTAAAAATTAAAGAAAACTGTATGTGTTCGACTCATTCCATTGTCATTTCTTCTTATGTATGTGAACCACGTTCGTTCTAAAAGTGCTACAATAAATGAACACTATAGACAACGTGATGGAACAATTTACAAGTTACTGTTAAAATGCTCAACATTTTCAAGTGGTGCTATACCCATTGTTTCAAAATGTACATACATATTTTTACATTTCTATAAGAGGTGTCATAAATTATTTCAGCATATTTGTAAATTCTTCAAAATTAATCCTTCTAATTAATACCATAAAGTAATGAAATAATATAGCCTAGGCCTATATGTGATTTTATACTACCGGTATTGATGTTGATCTTGGTAAATTAATCCAATTTCACAGTGTTGTCTTTTGTATTGTGGTTCATAACAATTATAACAGTATGTACGTGGAAATGTTTTTAAAATAATAAATTCTAGCTCATGATTTTAAGTGGTCGTTTCAATGGGAGGTTATATTGGAAAGATGATCACAAATGGATAATTTACTGCAAGATACAAGAACTGAATATAAGTGAGTGTTCCGTTGAAAGTGAAAGTGAAAATTTCGTTTTACAAGAGCTAAATAAGCGTACACGCACTAAAATACTACAGCGTTTACTATTACTATGCTCAATAGATTAATCAGTAGGCCTATAGAAATGTTTTCACCACTGCAAGAAAAAATCGCGCAATAATTATACTTCTCAGTTATTGTGACGTCCGTATTTTTTTTTTTAAAGAGAGGGAAAAGTTAGGCCTTCTTGCAAATGCGTAATTGTGAATTCAAGGAAATTAAAGATAATGCAGTACCTTAATTAGTTACAATATCTTATTTAATAACAATATTAATAATATTAGGTGAAAAGGGTAGGCTATAGTGCGTATATGTAAGATGTCAAGTTAATTTATTTCCGGAAATGTTTGGTGTATGAACTGAAGTACAGAGCAGACAGTCCCTCAGTTTATATGTAATATGTTTTAATATCAAGAATGACAGCCTTTTATTGTAATATAATTGAGGAGTAGAAGTTTGCAAATTACGTCTATTGTCCATAAAATATTGTACGAAGCATTTAATAAGCAATGATGAGTCCTTTAAATGTCTCAAATGTCAATGTCTTTTAAGTGTTCTGCTATGAATATATAGGGCAGAACAGCGCTCCGAGCGGCGGAATTGGCATTACGAGGGAACCACTTCAGACTCGTTTTTCAAGCTCTATGCGCCAGCTTGTATAATCTCGTAAGCAACGCTATGAATATATACATTTTAAATACCCGCTCAACCATCCCGCTGGAACATTGCAAACTAGCGCGGAACGTTCGTAATGTCTCGTAAGTAATGTTGGTATAACATGTAAAATGGCTAAAAGTACAGCAAGACAATACGCTCAATCCTCGTTTAACCCAAAAAATCACACTCAATCGCTTTCACCTTCATCTTGACGGGATAATAAAAGCCCAAACTAACCTAACCTAAGTGCGTCGGTGTCTATTCCAAAATCGGCGGAAATCGCTCAACGCTCAGTGGGTGGTGGATATTCTACATTGACCAACTTATGTAATAATTATCTACCAACCTTGTTCTTCATTTTCCATTTAAGAAACACAAAATCTTTCACTCACAGATCACAGAAAACAAACTTGATTCTTACACTACCCCAACGTGATTGAGTGAAAAAACTGGCCCAGAAGACGAATCCCCGTCAACATCATTATTGCCCGGTTGCTTGAATCTCGTTCAAAATCCTTTAATAGCTAACCGTAGTTGTATCATTAACACGTTTAAGGAGGAAATCTGTTGCACCATTACTTACTATGATTTCTTTATCGTAGTTACTTGGCGTGGGGTTTTTTCTTGCTGTAATTCGTATTCGCTGCAATTGAAACGTAGTATTCAGGTGGCAGTGATTGAATGCGTTATTCTTTCGTCTGCCGAATTTGTGCAAACATGGAATCTTAGTTCTTCCGTTTTATTACAATTCATGTCTGTTATGGAAGGAAATAGAGTAAGAGCTCCAAATTTCAATAAATACGAAGTGGAAATACTCATCGAACTTATACAGAAATATAAGCACATAATAGAAAATAAGAAGACGGACGGAGTTTCTTTGAAAGAAAAGGACGCAACTTGGCGGAAAATTGCTAATGAATTCGGTCATCTTCCTGGTATGTTATTCATTTATATTTACTTGTATGTATGTATCTATATTCCTGTAGGATTGTAGAACTGATGTTATAACTTTAGAGTTATAGGATGCTTTGTCACTACACAGAGTATATTGTATATTGTAGGCCTACAGGTAGTCGAAATCACAGCTGTAGGTCTACCTACTTTTCAGTCATGTAATCAGGTGCTGAGTTTGGATACATTTCAGAACACGGATACCTTCTTTTCCGTTTACTCCAAAATTGGAATCTTGTGCACACAAAATAAATTACTGGCACTGAAAAGTGTCTTTTTGTGTATTTTAAGATAATTGTAGTCAGTGAGGTATCCGTATACTGAAATTACTACGTAGACATGGTATTTCCCTTTGAGATAAAGGAGTTTAGGTCAATGTAGAGTATCCAACGCCCACTGAACGAATATTTCACTTTTACCACTGCCAATGTTGCGCTATAATCGTATATGCAAGGTAGGCTATAACAAAAACCTAAACTAACCAAACCTAACCTGTCAAAGAAGCAAAAAGTTATACTAAATATGTGTTAAATTGGCCTATGTCTCTATAGTGAGCGGGACATAAGTAACATTGACCGGAGTTTATTAACGAATCTCAAACCCATACTTGTATAGTTATGAAAGTGACAAAAATTCATCATCCCTTATATGTAGGCCTAACTGTATATTAACGTTGTATTTTTATTGCACAGGGATTACACAAAGAACCTATGAGAACTTGAAAACTGCTTATGAAAACTTGAAGACGAAAGCGAGGAGGGATTCCGCTAATGACAGATTGGAAAAATATAAAACAGATGGAGGAATTGGCGGCCCGTCAAAATTAGATGAAATCGGTGAACGTATTCTAGATATCATAAAGCCAAGTGTTCCTGTGAAGAGCACTTACGATTCTGATGCAGCATATGGAGGTAATGAACTGCACACTAATCATGCAGAGCAAGTTTATTCATACAACTATATTATGAGCGCAAGTAATGTGCAGGGACATCATTTTATTTTTACTTCAATTTTTATTGTACCTGAGTTTTTAATGTACTTCCCTCTCACCCCTTTTACTAGTAAACTTCCACCAGTCTTCCACACAGAACCAAGGCCACATATGCATTCAAAGTCGTCTTAAGGTCACAGTATAAAGTACTGAGTGAGTGAATATAGTACGTTCCAGAAATATGATCTTATTTTCCAGTCAATAAAGTGCATTCATTATTGGATCATATTTTCGCATAGGTACTGTGTCCATTTGGTTATGTAGCTTCCCGGTTTCCACCACCCGTTTCTGCTGGCCCCTCTGCAAAGGCTAGTGGCTGGGCTATCTTAGCTCTTTTCTGAAAACATTTGCTGTTAGAAATTGGACTTGTACGTAATATTATAAAGTGTTTAAAATAATTTAAATGAAATGTCCTCAGTAAGTAACTTTCACGTGATTTCCCCCCCCCCTTCCCACGATCCTGCGACATAACCACTTGGGCGGACAGTAGATAGCATGTCTGGGTAAATTTATCTGTGCGGATCAGGCAGAAGTGAAGATTGAATTTACAGTACGTAAGGTACTGCGCTATTATAGAGTAGGTACAGAACTATTTAAACATGCGCAGGATTATGGCTCCTGATTTGAGTGCTTTGCATTATTTCTTTTGGGATTACTGTAAAACACATATGTATGCTAAACATTCTACAATTATAGAAGAATCAAAGAATTACATGCAAGAAAAAAATACATAAAATTTCAGAAAATATGCTTAGAAACGTTTTCCATAATATGCACAAAACATCTGCAGCCTGTATCGAAAATTTTTCAGTTTAAATGCACTCTCCATATTGTATGCTACATTAGCAGGACAGTGTACTTACATTGTATAATGTATAGGTCCGCCTGGATAGTTCAGTTAGTGAGTAAAGTACTGTATTTTGATTAAATAAAGTCCCAACGAAAATTATCAAACTCAAAATCGTTGTAGTTCCCAGTTTACGTAAATGGATGCACTACTTTTCTTCCCTTCTATACATAGTAAAGTGACTTGTTTGTATTTTATACTAGTAACATCACACCCTGATCTTCGAAGTGGTAACAAACAGTCTTTCTGTTCTCAACCGTTAATCCAAAATTATAGCCAGGTTAATATTAGAAATGTGGGAAATGCGTGTTATTATTCGGTTGAGAAGTTTTATCATCTAGTCTGCTGTCAAAAAATCTGAAAGTTAGAATATATAAAACAGTTATATTACCGGTTGTTCTGTATGGTTGTGAAACTTGGACTCTCACTCTGAGAGAGGAACATAGGTTAAGGGTGTTTGAGAATAAGGTGCTTAGGAAAATATTTGGGGCTAAGCGGGATGAAGTTACAGGAGAATGGAGAAAGTTACACAACACAGAACTGCACGCATTGTATTCTTCACCTGACATAATTAGGAACATTAAATCCAGACGTTTGAGATAGGCAGGGCATGTAGCACGTATGGGCGAATCCAGAAATGCATATAGAGTGTTAGTTGGGAGACCGGAGGGAAAAAGACCTTTGAGGAGGCCGAGACGTAGATGGGAGGATAATATTAAAATGGATTTGAGGGAGGTGGGATATGATGATAGGGACTGGATTAATCTTGCTCGGGATAGGGACCAATGGCGGGCTTATGTGAGGGCGGCAATGAACCTTCGGGTTCCTTAAAAGCCATTTGTAAATAATATTAGAAATGTTAATAGAAACAAAATTATGTCCCAGTACTATGTTACACATAGCTTAAGCAAACAGTAAACATAATTTTAACTCCGTTCACTACTTAGCTTGAATCAGGGAAACCTTCACTATCCAAATAACATCATAGGACTATGGCAGTATAGCCTATACTTTCAATTATTGAGCCCAATTCACTGTCTTATTCAGTGAGCTTTGTAATATACTTAGTACATACGGAATTATGCTTTCTTTTAGTTAGTTTTTAACGATACTGTATCAACTACTTGGTTAATTAGCGTCGATTGAATTGGTGATCGTGAGGTGGTATCTGACGAGATGAGGCTGAAGATTCGCCATAGATTACTTGACATTGCCTTATGGTTGGGGAAACCTCGGAAAAAACCCAACCAGGTAATCAGCCCAGGGGGGAACATACAGAGGTGTGAAAATTATTAGAATAATCTTAATTTTAAAGGTTTTTTAATACTTCCTTCACAAATATTAATTGAATTGATGAATATTGGTATATATTACTATACTGATGTAGGATATATTTACTGCTAACAATACCGGAAAGCATTGTTGTACATTAGTATTTTTCTTATTTTACAATTGTTATGCGAATTCAGAAATAATTATATTATGTTGGCGGAATTGGAAACATAAAAAATTATATGCACAAAACAGATGTATACGTTCATTTGAACCTTCACAACAATGTAAACGCAAAGAACAATTTGTTTAAAGCATTTCTTAATTAAATTTTGATGTTTCCAATTCTGCCAACATAATATAATAATTTCTGAATTCGCATAACAATTGTAAAATAAGAAAAATACCAATGTACAACAATGCTTTCCAGCATTGTTAGTAGTAAATATATCCTACATCAGTATAGTAATATTATATACCAATATTCATCAATTCAATGAATATTCGTGAAGGAACTATTAAAAAACCTTTAAAATTAAGATTATTCTAATAATTTTGTATTTATAGGTTTATAACATAATTTTGGACTTAGTTTGAATAATTATTTTAATTTTCAGAACCTATCACTTCCCAGGGTATGAACTCCACTTCATCAACGACAGGCACTACTGCACCGACACTACGAAGGATGCCTTCCCCAATACCGGTAGCAGTTGTAGAAGACATTGTTAATGTGAGTAATATAATAGTTGAAGTAAGTGCACAGTTACCCTTTATTTTTCTATTTAATAAAAGGCATGATTGAAAGCAAAAACATTGCTATTGTGTAGCATTGCGAATGAGTAGAAAACAAATGTACTGGAGCTATCTTGTGGTTTTGAGTTACAGGGATGTGGTAACAATAAATATTCACCATATCACGTTTGTTATCGAACTATAATTTTATTCATGGAATAAATTAAACGTTTGTATTTTAGGGAGAGTTCTGTATGCCTGTGATTGATGAGCACGACGGAGGCGACAACACGACCTCTGAGCCAATCACTTCTACACCACTTAACAGAAAGGTAATAGTTCTTAGTTGAACAGTATGTTACAAGTTATATTATAAAACAACACCGTGAGAGTAATGATTTTAAAAAATCGTGTATTTTGAAGACAGGCGTTTTATTAATTTCTAACAAATAAGCAATACACAGGCTAAATACTGTATGTTGCGAAGTTGTGAGGGTCGTATGTTTAGAGTCGAAGCTTCTCTCTCACACATAGCAGTTCTGTGATTCATTAGCAACAACTTGAGATAAAACAAGCTTAAAAATCTACATGTGAAAATTGATTTTGTTGGAGTTCAATACTTATATTTGAACTTTTCAGTGATATTAAATATCTACCGTATCTGAAATTACTTAAATTCAGTGTTTGAAGTTTTAAATACCTCTTACACAGATTAACCTACAATATTTGGATTATATTCTGTTATGCAATATGTGTTAAAATAAGATTAATAGATCTAACATATAAAGTTCTCATAAGGATCACAGTACAGTTCCTTCTCCAACACCAATACTTCTATTTTTACAGCATCTTTCCACGGAGACCATCAAAGAAAGTGGAAAGAGGAAGGTTTCTGCTAGAGATTCCATTACAAATGCCGCAGAAACGCAGTGTCAACTTCTGAACAAGGAATACCAGATGAAGAAAGAAGAACATAAATTATTAATGGAAATAAGAAAAGAAAAATTAGAGTTAGTAAAAATTAAGAAGGAGGTGGCAAGAGAAAAATTTTGGAAAGCTAACAATGCAAATTAATAATGTTCATGTTCATTTCAAATAGTTTGAATAAAGACAGTTCACCTTACCTTTACATAAAATGTCTGTTGATTACAGCCCTTCTAGTAGTTTGTCCAGGATTATCATCATCTCTGTAGTTTAGATGCACAGCAGGTACCTGTTGGTTGCCTTGTAAGGGAATTTCATCTTGCTGGCGAATCAACTGCAGAATACGATTAACTTCAGGGTCTTCGGGAGGTAAGTTTTCTCGAGATGCAATGGCAATGTTGTGCAGCACAGCTGTTGCCACTATAATGTTTGACATATTTTGTAAATGGCATCGAAGGCTCTCAGATTAGACAGGAACTCGTCGTTTCCAGACATTATGCTGTGTTCCGAGTAGCTTTGTGAGCAGTATTATAACGCTGCTCTGCTTGTGTGCCTGGATTCTGGAGGGGAGTAAGGAGGTAGGACTTACATGGATAACCTCCATCTCCTAGAAGATACCCTTGTTTCCAGACGGGCCCTCAGACGAGATTCATGGAATATGGTGCTGTCGTGAGTGGAGCCTGGCCATCTTGCTACTATATCTCTGATTAACAGATTACAATCACAAACCATTTGTACATTTAGTGAAAAATACCTTTCCTATTTTTATACAGTTCCCATTTTCCCCTCCAGGTGACTGGATTCTTATATGAGTGCAATCGAGGGCACCTAATACCCCTGGAAGCCCACTAATTCTAAAAAAACCTTCCATGACTTCCCTTTGCTCTCCTTTTGTGAGAGGAAGTTTGATAAATCTTGGTGCTAATGATGCAATAGCATCTGACACTTGCTGTATTATGCGGCACACAGTTGCTTTGTCAACATTATTAACGTCGCCAGCAACTTGACGGAAGGATCCAGTTGCATAAAACCGAAGAGTGGTTAGAACGCGATTTCTCTGAGAAATAGGTCTGTTTCTCTGAATAGGAAACTCAAGTCTTTTACAGCATATGTGTTTTACAGTAACCCCAAAAGAAATAATGCAAAGCACTGTCACGGTATGTTTGGCTCTTTAAATATTTTAATCCAACAGAATGAAAATTTGGCTATCTTTCCTCTATATGTGTCTTTATAAAACGGTTTCCCGTGTATCAAACTTTAACTATTTCGATGCGCATGCATCGATCCACTTCCACATCCTACTTGAATGCTCGAGGGGAGGGGGATGGTCGTGGAGATTACTGTTGGAATGCGATGTCAGTTGGGGACTTGGCCTGATACGGGTCATGTAGAAGTCAGAATCAACTCAGTTGGAGAGATCAACCAAACGAAACTTGACCTTTGCTATGTGATAAGTATACGCCGGGAACTTGGAGATTGTGATTGTGATGGGTTATGTGTGGGTTAGCAGATTTTAACAGATATGTAAGAAGGGGCTACCGCTGAATGAAATAATTTGGTTATTTATTTTTATGGAACTTTGCTGTTTATTCTATTTAAGAGAAAGATTGTAATGTAGGGAGATATTCTTGTTACTTATTGTTGGAAGTTTCCTATTAATTCTATTTAAGAGAAAGATTATAATTAAAGGGAATACGAGTATTCTTGCTATTAATTGTTGAAGGTTTGCTGCTAATTCCATTTAAAAGATAATTATAATAAAGGGAGGTATTGTAATTTTTTTTATTTTTTCCCTTTTCTGAATTCATTTAGGTTTTCAAAGTTTCCTTACTTAAAACACTGGTGTAGTGAGAAATATTTTTCTGCTGACACGGCTATTGAAAGTAAGTCTGTCTTTAGCTTGATAAATGATAACACGTCACCTATGTTTCAGAGAAAAGATACTGCAAGTTTTCTTTAAGTCTTTTCACATTGGAGCTCCTTCATATTATTACTGTAGGTTAAAGAACGAAAGTTTGTTTGTTTGTTTCTTTCATGACTTTCTCAAGAAATGCACGGACTGCATTGTAGATACTAGTAGGGCTGACATTATCGGTTGTATAAAATATCCAAATGAGGTATAATCTGATGGAAAAACGCTAGCCAAAAATGGAAGTCCTGGTCGTTCACCATATAGCAAATCCCTGTGACGTCTTGCAGTGTGGAATGATTTTTTTTTAATATAAAGCTTTTAAAGCACTCTATTGGGCTTCGAATTTTATATTTTCAAATATATTAACTAATCAACTATTAAAATTGAATTGTGGGTGTGATCCTTCAGGTATTCGTTTAGAGACAGTGACTTGAAGAATGTACCATAATTACAACAAGACTGCTGAAAAATATGAGTTTGTGTTTTGTGTGTTGCAGGTCTTTCAAAAATTAAATTTATTTGATCCGCATAATAATGCACAAAATACGCGTATTTCTATGCACACCTCCAGTCACGCCACTCATTACGACCGCTATGTCGTAAGTGTGGGTAAAATTCTTTCATTGTTGTCAGTCAAACCTTTGTAAATGTTTTCTGATAATACTTTTGCATTTTGGGTGACTTTTTTGTGCACGGCACTATCCAATTCGCAAAGGAAAACAATAACTTGCTGTGTATTACATGTAACATTTATGACCTGGTAATCAATGGATTTCAGAAGGTAAAAATCGACAGTATTCCAAAAAAAAAAAATAATAATAATTACAGCAATTGCTCATAAACATATGGAAAATCACTGGAAGATTGCAGTGGATAAAAAGATAATCGCCTGCTAATAAATCAACTAATGGCCACTTGTATGGCGATACACCCAAACATCATGCTATAAAGGAGCCTTATTTTCTTAATTCGTCCTCCACCGTAGCATTGTGGTCTAAAACATCATGCTCAGGTTATGAAAGGCGCGCAGGTTTGAGCCCTCAAAGGAAAGAAATTTTGTCAGATCGAGATGAATGTGAGGAACTAGATAGGTAGTGAACTCCGGTTACATAAATCTGGTATACAGCTAGGGAGTCACACGATACATCAGTCTATGCAATTTTAGACGACTCCATTGCGAAAAACATTTTCGATATACATAGCACATTAATGGTTTTTCGCTAGAATGGTAACTTCGTCAATGCATTTTCAGGTAATTACCCTATGCAAAACTCTTACCACAGTGTTCACATTTGAATCGTCTCTCACCAAAACACTAAATAAAGTTCTAGGTTATTCTGCTGCGGGAAAATTTTCCACAAATAAGGGGGTCGGAAGCAAATGAGTACATGTGACATTTCTAAAACCATGAGTTAAGTGCATCCAGGACAAGCTAAAACATTAAAAATTCTAGTGAAGAAGTGATACATTTTTTAACCACATCACACACTAAAATTTAAATAAAAAATTTCACGGAATTTACGAAACCTTAAGCACTTTCAACCACATTTTCTCACAAATAACTTAAGTGCACTCAAACTCATTTACTTCTGACCCCTCAAATATAGTGTTTCAATGGTTTGTCACTGGTATGCTAACACTGATGCCTGGTTAGGATACAGAGTGTTCAAATAAATTTGCGCAAAGGATTCTCATTAGTGCCAGAGTTCATTTTTTTTAGGTTACTACCCTATGGGAAGCACTTTCCACTCTTACAGGACTTTTCGTACAACATACCTTGGCCATTACGTTTATCATCTAATAAGACATTTCGTCCAACAAGCTTCGTCCATAGCACATATCGTCCAGTAAGACATAACGTCCAACGAGACATTTCTAGTTGCCTAGTAACGGTATTATTTCATTTATTTCTACTTTGTTGGAATGTGGTGCATAGTAACGTTACTCTTTCATATTATGTAGGCTACTTTCTACATTGTAGTTAATTTTAACACTTTGGAAAATGGCAGAAATTACCTACACGAATAAAGTAAAGCTAATACTTCTGTTACATTAATTTTGTTACTACTCGATGAATAGTAATGCCAGCAGACGCTACTGGAGATGTAAATAAAATGTACTATGTAATGACAGTTGTACTGCAACGACTGATTTGGAAAATATAACGTTAATAAAAGATGGAACGAGAGAACATCAAAACTCTGCCTCTGTTGAAAGTGAGACGCGGAAAATTGTGTATCAAGTGAAGAGAAGACCAGAGAATAACCCAAACGAAACTACAGAGCAGGATTACAAACAACACAATCGTGTAGAGGACTACCTGATAGGACTTGGTTACAGAGTAGTTCTGAATGCAACTGAACATGACCCTGAATTACAAGTCATATTTTGTCAACACTTTTATTATATTATATTATTTATTTCTTATACTATATTACGTTTATATTACCGGTTGTTCTTTATGGTCGTGAAACTTGGACTCTCACTTTGAGAGGAACATAGGTTAAGAGTGTTTGAGAATAAAGTGCTTAGCAAAATATCTGGGGCTAAGAGGGATGAAGTTACAGGAGAAAGTTACATAACACAGAACTGCACGCATTGTATTCTTCACCTGACATAATTAGGGACATTAAATCCAGACGTTTGAAATGGGCAGAGCATATAGCACATATGGACGAATCCAGAAATGTATATAGAGTTAGTTGGGAGGCCGGAAGGAAAAAGACCTTTGGGGAGGCCGAGACGTAGATGGGAAGATATTAAAATTGATTTGAAGGAGGTGGGATATGATGATAGAGAATGGATTAATCTTGCTCAGGATAGGGACCAATGGCGCGCTTACGTGAGGGCGGCAATGATCCTCCGGGTTCCTTATAAGCCAGTAAGTAAGTATACTATATTACGTAATAACTTGGCCAATATAATAAAGTGTGGACGAAAATTCTTGGCTCGAATGGTGGGGACGAAATGTACAACTGGACAAAACTTCTTGACCGCAATAGTGTGGCAAAGAGACACAGTAAGTCTGGATGAGATGTACCATTAGACGATAAATGTTGGAAGAATTGTCTACTAACCTATTCCTCAAATATCTCATTCGAATGGTTTTGAACTATGCCGCCCTTCATGTCTTCTTAGATTACTCTGGTAGGTAAAAAGCATTCCACAAACATCACACTTGAATGGCTTCTCACCAGTATGCCGCCTTTCATGTCTTTTTAGGCCGCTTGACTCCGTAAAACATTTTCCACAGACATCACATTGAAAAGGTTTCTCACAAGTATGCTGACGTTTATGCCTTATGAGAGGATTCCAATGTGAAAAAGTTTCGCCACAAATATCGCATAATAATGGTTTCTCACCAGTGTGGTAACGTGCATGCATTTTTAAAGAATGAGACTGTGCAAAATACTTTCCACAATCATCACATTTGAATGGTTTCTCAACAGTGTGTACATGACGTTTCAGGTAACTCCGCTGCTGGAAGGTCTTTTCGCAAACAACACATTTGAATGGTTTCGCATCACTATGCAAACGTTTATGCCTTTTTAGATCGCTCGGCCGTGTAAAGCACTTTAAGCAGGTATCACATTTGAATGGTTTCTCACCACTATGTCGTACTCGATGGAGTTTTAGGCCACTCCTTTGGGAGAAAAACTTTCCACAATCAACGCATTGGAATCGTTTCTCACCAGTATGCACAGTTTCGTGCCTTTTTAGGTTACACCTCTGAGAGAAGCACTTTCCACAAACATTGCATTTATACGGTCTGTCATCGATATGTTGGCGTTCGTGACTTTTTGCGTCTGTGTTCTTCCGGATGTGACATTTCAAATTACCCGAAGTCGACGAACACTTTTCAGAAACATCACATTTGAAGCTCTTGTCATCAATAAGAGCCCTAAAGTTATTTGTAGAGAAAACAGAATGTTTCCCAGCCTCACAATTAGTCATGTGTGTTTCATGTGCAAATCCTTCACACTCTGATGATACTGTTCGGTCATTGGAGTCTGCCAAACTATCATAAAAATATATAATCAGTCAATAGAAATAACAATCAATAAATATCCACAAAAGGCATAAAATCCGTGAGGAATCACAATTACACACTAGAACTCAATTACAGGGTCACGCTCGTATTGTTTACATTTCATATACAGGGTGATTCACGACGATTTATCGTCCCTTACGGAGGTTATTTTCGAAGGCATTCCGAGCAAAAAATGTTATATAACCATGTGTCCCAGTCTCAATATTTTCAGAGTAACACTAATTTGAAGTTGCCAGTAAAATACCTTTCTTTAGTTTTAGGGGTAAAAAAATATTACAAATAGAGAATAAACTATTGTGAAGTATCATTTCTTTAACTGGTTAGTTTTCTGAGGCTAAATATGTGTTGGTAATTGGTTTATGCAGATTTTGTTTTTTAATTTGATTGATATGTATTATTAATAAATTAATATTATGAATCAACTCAAGCTGTTAAGATATACAAATCATACGAGTTTAGGAACTTGATTCTTTACAGTTTAATTATGCATCCTAATGTATAGTCTTAAAGAATTTAAAGGAGTGGCGTCATTTGTAACAATTGTTGTGATAAGTGTGTAAGAAAATGTAATTTTGTAGTTAAAAATCGAAAAAATAATCTGTACGAAGCAACTATGGAATTCACAACATTTCTAGCTTCAGAATATTAGCTAATTAAAGAAATCATACTCCTGAAAAGTTAATTCTTTATCTGTAATATTCTCTTAATCTTAAAACTCAAGAATAAAGGTATTTTACTAACAACTTCAAAGTAGTGTAAATCTGAAAATACTGAGATTAGGACAAATGATTATATGACACTTGTTGCTCAGAATATCTTCGGAAATTAGCTCCATAGGGGACGGTAAATCCTAGTGAATCACCCTGTATGTAGGTAGGTATGCAAAATTAACGTCACTCACTTATATAGTGCATATATTTTCTTCCCCCGCTCGCGGATGTAGAGTAGATGCAGCAGTGCACATAATTATGCGAGCGGCAAAAGATAAAATGTACGCAAAGTATATAATCACTATGAATCTAGAAGTGTAGCATAAATGGCCGGGCACAGTATATGGGTAGGAGAAGACGTTGAAAATAATAAACTGAAAATATTTGGACTTACTAAGCCAGTGATGGAATCGTACTCTGCACATGATTACATTCCTGAGGTTAACGATAATTGTCAGCTTTCTCGAGCTTGTGTCTCCTATACAGGGCGATTCACGAGGAAAGATAAAAAAAATTTGGATACGATATCTTAGGCCATTTTTAGTGAAAAAGTTCATATGAGCACAAGTCCATTTTCGAACGAAGGCAGCGTTAGATGGATTTTTTTGGTAAACGCCTCGCCCCAATGTGAATCAGACCTTACCATATTTTGCTGACGTGAGACAAGGTCACCGATCGCAATAAATGACGATATTGTGGGCGATGTGGAGTAAGAGAAGTTCATTCACCTCACAAACCGAGTGGTGGGGCATTACAAATGTCCAATCGTCTGCCCTGTTTGATTTAATGACTCAGAACCCGCACATAAAACAAATACAGTATCGCTTATCAGTTCACAGCAGTTCAATCAGCTACCTACAATACAGTAGTTACACAGATACAGTTATCGGAAGTGTTTTTCAAGATGCCTTATAAATTTCCGACTGTAGAATACGCCGATATTGCGTATGTTTATGGTTTGTGCGATGGAAGTTCCTTACATGCCATCGCTGAATATAAACGACGTCTTCCAAACAGAAGGGTACCAGATCGAAGAGTTTTATTGCCTATGGGGTTGGATAAAAGACTTGGTATACCAATGGAAGGTGAAAAGAGAAAGGCGCTAATCGACCGTATTTTGGATACTGCATGCCGCATAAGAACAGCCACGAGCAACTTTCCCGAGCGACGAGCGCGATTCACGCCGGAGCACAAGTGCATTGAAGCAAGCGGTACCTTTGAAAATGTGCTGAAACATCGATCCCGACATCTAGAATATTAGGTATGTATGCATATGTGAATATAAACTTTAAATTTGTCTGTTACCTGTCTCTAAATGCGAGAAGTCTTTGTGAAATCAAAGAACCATATTTCCATAACCGTTCGAAAATGGACTCCTATTCATATGAACTTTTTGACTCAGAATGGCTTCAGAATTCACATCCTAAATTTTTTTTATCTTTCTCGTGAATCATCCTTTATACCTATAAACCTGTTCACATTGCTTTCATAAAGTCTTCCTCCTTCCATGATTGAGGTCCCTTTTGGAAAACTCAACATTTACAAAATTTGGGATATTGAGTTATACATATATTCGTGTATTTGTCAATGAGATGAACACACTGCGCTAATCATAATTTACCGAAACTCAATTTCTATGGCTCTAATCTCGACTTCAATATTGAGAAATTTTGCAAAACTCAAATCTACAAAAATTAAACATCTACGGTGTGTGTCCATCTCTTATTGATTTTTAAATAAAAAAATATTGGTATCACTTTTTTTATATATATATATATATATATATATTCTTTACTTTAAAATTTGGCTAAAGAGTTTCAATTAAAATCAGCACATTTCATTACTCAACAATGAACAGTAGAAAATGATAAAAAGGCAAATAACAGCAATATTTCGATCAGCTACTATATACCTATAGGAAACGGTGGAGAGCTAATAGTATGTGCTGCAACATTTAGGAAAGTCTCGGATATGTCAGGAGATAGGTTGCGTCGTTTGGCATTGAAATACAAACAAGGGGAGATGCCGAAAGAGCGGCGAGGAAGTAGGAGTATCAATGAAAGGGACGAAGAAATGACAGGTGCAGTTAAATAGGACATAATTATTAAAATATCGGTGTAGGGAAAGTCATTACTCAAGGAAGATATGCTCACGGTCCTACTTACCTCCCGAATTGAACATCAGTGGGAACGATTTTGCCAAGAACGTACTAAGATGCTTTCTGTCAAAATATAAACATGTATTCTATAACTCTTTCAACATAGAATTTGAAAATCCCCGAAGTGACACATGCTCGACTTGTGCCGAACTTCTCAAAATAAAAATTATTTCAGGTTTGTATGAAAAAAAATAAGGTCAGAACTGACTACAGATTACACAAAATTAGAGCTGCAAATTTCATCACATTCTTAACGCCAAAGAAGTAAACACATTAACGGTTTGTTTTGACTGCAAGCAAAACCAACCTCTCCCAAAACTCTCCACTGGAGAAATATTTATTCGAGACAGATATTGGGGAGTTCAAAACACAAGGGAGTCAAGTCCACAATTTTTGTCAATTGGGAGATATTTCGTCTGTACATACCTTAGATGGGCTACTTTCAGAGCATAAAGGAATCATGTTCTCACAATCTTTGTAACAGTATAGATGTTTAAAATCACACTCACTTTAATGGGTTATTAACTATACATAAAGACTTTAAGTATAATTTTCTGAAAAGATTCTTTTTGTGACTTGATTCCCTTGTGCTCTGAACGCCCCATATGGTTTAACAACTGCACGGTGATGTTAAATACAGAAGAAAAAGATTATGTATGCCACTATACCTGGCTTGAAACACAGATGGGTCGTGGGGCTTCAGCAGTAAGACACTTTCTAATAAATTTAAAGGACAAAATTCGTAAAGAAAAGCACACAAATTTAACATCGAAAATTTTCTCTGATTCCTGTGGATCACAAAATTTCATGAAATTCTTGCTGAACTCAATCATTATGAGCATGCGAAACTTCAAAATCTTTCAACAAGATTGTTCATTTCTACGCTATCAGGGGACACAGTTACTGCCTCCTGATAGGATATTTGGTGTTATAAAAAAGGATCTTAGAAAGGATGAAAATATAACTGTTCCTTCAAAATATCACGAGATCCTAAACAACCATGGCACATGTCGGTAAAATCGAAGATCAAGTCACTATTTTCCTGGACCAATTGGAGAACAATGACGCAATATATGACGTCACGCACGCTGCTAATACTTGAAAAATATGAATTAAATCGACACCCTCACTCCTTCCGCTTTTCACCCTCCCACCCTACACCACTTCACTACACTCTCTGTCTCACATATTTTCTTCTACTTCTTTCACCCTCTACATTCTTTATTCTACAAACTACTTTATATTATTAAATTGAAATACACAACTTACCTTTGAATACGCTGGGATTCGATCCTAGAACCTTTCGTGTAGTAAACCACAATCATAGCCATTATGCTACGAATTCGCTAATGAACAAACCCTTAAAGATTATACTTATACACAATTAACATAAAATATTTCCAAACCCATTAAATATAAAACTCGATTGTTATATAATAAAACTGAATTCATTAGTTTGCTACTAACTTTCTTACATTAAAATACAACAAATAAATCACAAACTATTTAACTTGTATTACACAAAAAAATATCATAAATATCCGAAAGATGGCGTTACTTAACTTATCCACTATCAATTGCCTTATTATACATATATTAAATCCAGTCACTCTTGACTAATCTCTTTAGCATTCTAATGTAGTAATCTTACGATGGCTAGTGCATCAAATATACATGTACCTTACGCATCACAGAAACTACCGCGAATTATGCAAACCCATCGACACACATGACGAAAGTAGTATAAATTAGTGCTTCGAACAAGGATTAATTCGAAATAAAACACCAGAAACTTGTACTAATTCTGGTGCCGAAGAAAAAGTAGTATGGCAAGTAAGATTGAAATATAAAAATTTTCCGTACTTCCTTAAATGTAAGCAGAGTAACACAGAATAAACAATAACAACAAACACGTCCTTCGAAAAATGTAAAATCAGCATCTTTCAAAGTTTAACATTAGTTTATTTTTGGTTAATGGGTGTACAAAGCAAGCTGATCAACTGCGAATCGACCTCATCAACAACATTAAGAAATTAATATTTGAGGAGAAAAATTCGCTCTGGCACCAGGGATCAAACCCGGGTCCTTGGTTCTACATACCAAGCGCTCTAACCACTGAGCTATGCCGAATTCAATCCACAGCAACGGACCGAACACCTCTCCTGCATTGTTTCCCTTTGTAGCCTGACTCCAAGTTAGGCATACATGTTGACGAATATGTCCAGTGTCAACTGCCATTGTACTAGGAGCGCACTCAGCTGAGTGACTTGTTTGGCCGGGATTCCGCAGTTACGTGCACAGTAATCTGTACAAATATATGCACTGCAGCTATGAGAATATTATAGATTTATTAATTTGTCCTACAGAATAATATCTGTGATACTGACAATTAATATTTGAGGAGAAAAATTCGCTCCAGCACCGGGAATCGAACCCGGGTCCTTGGTTCTACGTACCAAGCGCTCTGACCACTGAGCTACGCCGAATTCAATTCACAGCAACGGACCGAACCCCTTTCCTTCATTGTTTCCCTTTGTAACCTGACTCCAAGTTAGGCATACATGTTGACGAATATGTCCAGTGTCAACTGCCATTATACTAGGATTTATTAATTTGTCCTACAGAATAATATCTGTAATATTAACAATTAATATTTGAGGAGAAAATTCGCTCCAGCGCCGGGGATCGAACCCGGGTCCTTGGTTCTACGTACCAAGCGCTCTGACCACTGAGCTACGCCGAATTCAATTCACAGCACTGGATCGAATTCTCCTCCCTCAATGTTTCCCTTTGTGGCCTTACTCCGAGTTAGGCATATATGTTGACGTTTATGTCCAATGTCAACTGCCATTATATTAGGGGCACACTCAGCTGAGTGACTTGTTTGGCCGGGATTCCGCAGTTAAATGCACTGCCAGCTGTGAGAATATTATGGATTTATTAATTTGTCCTACAGAATAATATCTGTAATATTGAAAATTAATATTTGAGGAGAAAACTTCGCTCCAGTGCCGGGGATCAAACCCAGGTCCTTGGTTCTACGTACCAAGCGCTCTGACCACTGAGCTATACCGAATTCAATTCACAGCACCGGATCGAATTCTCCTCCTCAAATATTAATTGTCAATATCACAGATATTATTCTGTAGGACAAATTAATAAATCTATAACATTAAGAAAGCATACTGGGCTATGGACAAACACCATTAACATCCAGAGCTTATACCAACACAGAACAACAACACTGAGGTACGTTAAATTGTCGAAATTTTATGAAACAATTTTTCGTACTTGCAATATTATGTGTAGATATACGTGACGTCATATAAGCCTTTTTCGTCATCCAACTTATTGATCGGGAAAACAGTGACTCCATCTTGCAATCTACCCACATATCTTGTTCTCCCAAAGGACTGGAATGTTTATGACCTCAAATTTATTGCCAATAGAATGGTAAAGAAAGAAACTGCCTTAAAAAAATGTAAATTATGGCTTATTTAACGATGCTCTCAACTGCAGAGGTTATATCAGTATCACCAGTGTGCCAGAATTTTGTTCTGCAGAAGTTCTTTTACACGCCAGTAAATCTACTGACATGAGCCTGTCGCATTTAAACACATTTAAATCCCATCGACCTGGGCCGGCCGGGATCGAACCCACAACCTCGAGCATAGAAGGGCAGCACTATACCTTGAAGGAAATGTAATGTCAAAAACTTAAAAGAAATGGTTAATACCCTGTATTGAGCCCAGTAAATCATGTGAGTAATAAAAAGGCAGAGGATATATTATGGAAACTGTTAAAATTTTTTTATGTATCTTCAGAAGAAGTAAATGTATTTTACTTCAACACCCTTGAAGAATGTCCTCAACACAACTGAGAAAATAATGAAACAGAATATCCTGGCAATCCAATTTACTAGTGATATTTCAGAATTTGAAGATACAGAGCATATGAAACAAACAAAATTTTGATAAATGATAAAATATTAATTTTGTAGATGTAGAGTTTTGAAAAAAAATTGTACTTTTCAGTGTAGGGCGGCCGGGTAGCTCAGTTGGTAGAGCAGCTGGCTACGGACTGGAAGGTCTGGGGTTCGATCCCAGGTGGGGACAGGATTTTTTCTCATTGCCAAACTTTCAGAACGGCCCCGAGGTTCACTCAGCCTCCTATAAAATTGAGTACCGGGTCTTTCCCAGGGGTTAAAGGCGGTCAGAGCGTGGTGCCGACCACACCACCTCATTCTAGTGCCAAGGTCATGGAAAGCATGGGGCTCTACCTCCATGCCCCCCAAATGCCTTCATGGCATGTTATGGGGATACCTTTACCTTTTACCTTTTTACTTTTTACCAATACATTTTATTTGCCATTTGAGTTCTCCTTGAAATGTTTTTTTTTTTTTTTAAATTACCCATATGATGTTTCTAATAAGTGTGAATAGCCTGTAATTGTTTCTTAAATTGAAAAATGTATAGTAATTATATAGTTATTCAATTAAATGTGTTTCCCGAAAATTTTACTTTTTGTAGATGTTGAGTTTTATAACAATGGCCCTCAATTACTGTGGTCTACCATTTCCCAGTCGCTCTGGTGTTTTGCATTACTAGATAGTTTTTGGTCTTCTTTCAAGCTAGTTCTTAGTGTATCGTCAAATCACAAGCCGTAACACATTGTAAATTAATGCTGTATGTGATAATATTAAGGACAGTGTGTAGACTCGCACACCACACTCACCTATCAGTCAGAATCTTATTCTCCTCTGTCGTAACTTCCAGTTTCAGCTCATCCTTTACTGTATCCAGGTCACACAACTCTTCCTAAAACATAAAGAGGAAATAGAACAGAAAGATGGCGCAAATTTAAGCTTAGAGGAAATCGATTTTTATGCCATATGATTGCTTTTAAATCCAATTGAACCCAAGTAAACATTTCAGTAAGAGAAGAAAACGTCATCAGTCATGAGAAAGTCACAATTTTTGTCATTTTATGCGATCTGACGTGGAATGACTCAGATATGAAATTCACATGTCTGATCTGAGGAAAATTCCCATGAGATTGTGGTACACAAGTTCCAGTGCTGTTTCAGTTGCATCTGCAGTGTGGTTTGGTGAATAAACCAATACATTTTCGAGGGTCGTCTTATGGGGTAGAGGTACCTTGAATTTTGCGAAAAGATTTATCTCTCTTATTAGAGAAAATCCCGTAGCAAACGTGAGGAATAGTGTATTTCAAGCACATAGCCTACTTCGTCAGTGGATTTTTTTTTAATTGGGTTATTTTACGACGCTGTATCAACATCTAGGTTATTTAGCATCTAAATGATATGAAGGTGATAATGCCGGTGGAATGAGTCTGGGGTCCAGCACCGAAAGTTACCCAGCATTTGCTCGTATTGGGTTGAGGGAAAACTCCGGAAAAAACCTCAACCAGGTAACTTGCCCCGACCGGGATTCGAACCCGGGTCACCTGGTTTCGCAGCCAGACATGCTGACCGTTACTTCACAAGTGACCATCAGTGGAAGTAAAGCATTTTATACAGATTTCCAGGATGTTGGATAGGCCTTGATGGTCCATTTCCCTGACCAGCTAGATTTCAAGTTTGGATTCCATTAGAATATTGTTTCTGGGGATGGTTTTATCCTCCTGCTACCAAGAGGGATAATAGGATTACCCAACTAATGATTTTTCAAAATTATTTTAATTTTTCTCCATATTTATTTTCGAAATTCCATGTATTTCTCAGTTATATGTTTACTAACAATTTGAATTAAGACTAATATAAATAATCACTAGCCTGCGAATTTCAACTTTTTCTTTGTTGCCTAAAGTAAATGTGATTTTATATAATGTCGATGTGCTGAATTCGAATTTTCAATCCGTTTATTTGTATCACTTCGGGTTTTATTGCAAAATCACTATATGTGTATTGTATAATTACGTGAATTTCATCACAAACTTTTTCATTTCACCTTTTTATTTCAAATGCAAAAACAATATTTAAAAGACACAACTTGCTGAAATTATGTGTATGGTTGTTAATACATGTCACTAGAGTGTTTTTGCTTTGTTTTGTCTGGTTTACTTCACTACTGGATATATAAATTAGCACACTGTATCACACAAAAAATTACACCACTTGCTTCTTAGATGAGAAAGTCCTCCTGTTCCTCTTTCTTTTATGCTTGTCTTCAGTATTTCATGCATTAACATCCAACAATAATCAGTAAGCATACTGATGCTCCAGCGTCCTTAGTATCTCCTTTTGAATTCCTGCAGATCCTTGTGAAATCATTCACCTTGCTCTTCGCTGAAAAATCCTAGATTTTCGGGGAAATAATCTAGCTGAGGAAACAGAAAATTAATTTTGATACTCATGTTACGACCAAGTTCCTTGTATGCTTCAAGCATGTTAGCCACAATGTTTCGGTAATTAGAATCCTTGTTGTTACCAAGAAATTATAAAACAACTTCACAGAAAGATATCCATGCTGCTTTCTCCTTTTCGTCCATAGTGTTTTTAAATGCTGCATCAGACATCTATTTTCTTATGTCAGGACCATTAAATATATCTTCTTTTAATGTCCTTCAGATAGTAGTGAAAATTTCTCACATATGCACTTGAAACAACCTCCTTCCTTATTTAAAGTCTTTACAAACTGTTTCATTAAGCCAAGCTTAATGTGGAGAGATGGCAGCACAACTTCAGAAGAACTCACAAGGCTTTGGCGCACAACATTCTTAGAACCGACTACCAATTTTTGTCTAGGTGGTCAGTCTTTCATAGTCCAGTGATCAACTCGTGCCCTGCTAGCCCATGAAAAAAGCATAGAAATATGGTAAAACCAGATTGTTGACCCAGAAGCATAGTAAGAACTTTGAAATCATCACAAACTTGCCAGTTGTGTTCACTGTAGTTCAGTCGCAATAACAGAAGTTGCAAATTAGCGTATGATTATTTGAGGATCACTGAATCGGCAACAGGCACTGAACCAAAAACGTTTCCGTTATGGAGGAGGACACCCTTTAAACTTCGCTTGGAAGCTTCAATGAATAGTCTCCATTCACTTGGGTCATAGTTTGGAAGTCCAAGTTTCAGTATAAATTCTTTCACATTACTGCAATACACAAGATGATCATCTTCAGAGAAAAAAGATTGAAACCTATTTAGCATTGCCGATTCGAAGAGAATTTTTTTTTTGGGTTATTTTACGATGCTGTATCAACATCTAGGTTATTTAGCGTCTGAATGAAATGAAGGTGATAATGCCAGTGAAATGAGTCCGGGGTCCAGCACCGAAAGTTACCCAGCATTTGCTCGTATTGGGTTGAGGGAAAACCCCGGAAAAAACCTCAACCAGGTAACTTGTCCCGACCGGGATTCGAACCCAGGCCACCTGGTTTCACGGCCAAACGCGCTGATCGTTACTCCACAGGTGTGGACTTCCAAGAGAATGTTTCTGGGCACAGCACAATTTTTTCTTGGAGTCTATCGCACATGGATTGGTACATCAGGCTCATGGCGAATAGGTAAAATGGCTGCTCGAACAACTAGATACACTATTTGCTTTTATTTTTAAAATCGTACCCCTTCACATCACACAAACAGAAGTAGCAGTCATTACTATGGTTCGACTGCTCTCTCCAAACCATAAATACTCCAAAAGATAGTGACGATCTTCTGCCGTTGATCCAATGACGAAGTTCTTCAATGCATACTGTACATACTTTGTTTGATGCCCAAGCTTTACTTTGGTCTCTAAGTTTCATTTCAAAATAGGCTTGATATGACTTTTTCACAAAATCTGTAATATAACATTCCTACTTAGGCAATGTGTATATCCCACATAAGTTAGACATCCTCGATGGGATATGGTGAATACTTTCTTACTGAACTAAAAACTCTGAACATTCTACTCCACTATAAAGCTTCAAATTGATTTCGTTTCGTTTCCAGATGAAACAAAGACTAATGAAATGTGAGAGGAACTAGACGAGTTGAGTCGAGTCTCTCACCAAGGAGTGGTTGACATTTCTATCTCTCACAAATAAAGATAATGGCAAGCAGCATGTTATTTCGCCCTAACTTGCTTATGCGCTTGCACCCCCTATCTGCTACGAAACATCCAGTGTCGTTGATTTGCAATATAAACACCTTAAATATATTTTGAATACATTTGGTTTTTATATCCTAACATACTAAAACTACATATGTTAAAGTATTACAGTTTAAATAATTACGCTGTAAATTGTAACACATTATAAGAAAATTAAAGTAACAAAAAATGGTACGTGATAGGAACTTTAGGCTTTGAATTTGATTTCAGCATGCTAAAAAATACCCTAAAAACATTCAAATTTTGGAGGCAGTAATTTCATCGCAAACTAGTGAATAATCTATTTTAAGATGTAATTCATATTATTCAACTGGGGTGATCTTGTTACTCCCCTTGGTAGTCTGTGTCATGAAAGTTCCAGGATATAAAATTCAACCTGTAGCTTAATTTTCTTCAGTTCTAGGTTTGTCTGCCTACAAATTATTTTATTTTGTTATTTTTAACAATTTTTATATTCTTATTTATATTATCGTGACCTTTTGTTCTCAATTTTTATTTTTTTATTAGTGTGTGTTATGGTTTATTAGTGGAGCCTTTTTGTCCAGGTGATCATTGTAGTATATGTGGTGTTTGACTATTTGAATTTCAAAAAAGAATTAAAATTTGATTTATTAGTTTCATATATATATATATATATATATATATAAAATTTGAATTATTAGTTTCATATATATATATGAAACTAATAAATCAAATTTTAATTATATATACAGGCTGATTCAAAACTCGCGCGACATAGGACATCTCCGTTATTAGTCATCATCATCATCATCTTCCTAACAAGTATTAGGCCAAGTGGCCTGTTACGGTCTCAAACTAGAATTTTCAGTCCATCTCTTCTTTGGACGGCCTAGAGGTCTTTTGCCATATGGATGGTAATGAAGCAGTGCTTTTGGAATTCTGCATCGATTCATTCGTTCGAGATGACCCTTCCACTGAAGTTGATATTTGCTGATGAACTGCATAATGGGTTCTATTTGAAGTTCTTGCATTAGGTCCTCATTTTTTTTATGATCCCAGCGAGTATATCCAGCTGTTGCTCTCATAAACCTCATCTCACTTGCTGTTATTCTACTGACATCTTTATTCTTCACAGTCCACGCTTCGCTACCATAGCTTAATACTGGCTGTGCTAAGGTTTTATACAAGCCTATTCTTGTGTGTCTTTGTACTAGCGAGGGTTTCATGATTTTATTAATGATCCCCATTGTTTTATTATATTTACATATTTTTTCAGCAATATCTACTTCATCATAAGGTGATAGTGTATAGCCAAGATAAGTGAAGGTATTTACTCTTTCTATTATTTTATTATTCAAACAGATTTTGCTTGGTACAGGGAATTTCCCACAAAATGACATGATTTTCGATTTTTCAATATTAATTTCCATGTTATATTTTTCACTGACCTTATTTAAATTGTGTACTGAATATTGTAAATCATCTTCAGTTGATGCCATGAGAACTAAATCATCAGCGAAAAGTAAAGCATCAAGCTGCAAATTTCGATTAATTGGAATAAATCCATGTCGTGTTTGTCGCCAATCTTGAATGATTCTATTTATATATATAATAAACAGAAGTGGTGAAAGGCCACAGCCTTGTCGTACTCCACTATAAATGGGTCGCCACTGTGAAAGTTTATTGTTACTTCGAATTGCTATGATGGTTGTTTTATATATATTGTAAATATTTTGTATAATCTGTTGAGGTATTTGATCATCTGCCAAAATCTGAAGTAATTTATTCCGATTGACTTTATCAAAAGCCTTTTTAAAGTCAATGAATGCCATATGCGTTTCTAAATTAAATTCTCTATGTTTCTCAACCAGTAATTTCAATGCGAAATATCCATCACAACAGGATCTTCCTCGACGAAAACCATTTTGTTCCTCACTGATAATATTGTCGTAATGCTTATTGAGTTTGTTTTTCAAAATATTTGCATAAATTTTATATCCTGCGTTCAATAAACTTATTCCTCTATAATTATCCGTAATTTTCAAATCTCCTCTCTTATGTATAGGAATTACAATAGATTTAGTCCAGCTTTCGGGAAATCCTTGTCCCTCCCAAATCAAATTTAAAAATTCCGTTATTAGTGTAAGTACAAAAAATAGTTTCAAATAAATGTTTTAGATATTGGTACATGTAGTTCATGTACAAAATCAAAAAAAAAATCGCAACAGCCATTTATGAGAAAATTGCAAGAAACATGTTCGCGTTTCAAGTACCAGTTTGGTTAGGGAAAACGCATCCAAAACTTAGGTGTCACATCTCTGGAGCTTACGAAACTTAAATTAGAAATGTGGTTTGGGTCGCGCACCATAATTAATAAACTGTGTTTTTTGTGTAGACAGGTGAGTAAGTGCTAGTTTCACCAGTGAACCGGGTAGCAACAATGTACACAATTCCTGAGAGGGTGGAAATGGTTCTCATCCATACGAGAGGCCTAAGTCTACGGGAAGCAGCAGAAGAATATCACAGATGGCATCCAGATCAACCTACCCCACATCACAAAAGCATTGGTCGTTTACTGGAACGGTTCAAGACAGCAGGCAGTATCCACGACAAAAAACGTTCATGACGGCCTCGTACAGCAACAGGGGATGCAAACGCAGATAGTGTACTAGCTAAGCTGGTAGTCAGTTCATCACGGTCAACCAGGGAAGTGGCGCAAGAATGTGGCACCAGTCAAGCGTCCGTGTCCAGGATACTATCCGTCAATCATTTCCATTCCTATCGTATGCACTTTGTGCAGGAACTGCATGGGGATGACACAGATATGCGGAAAGGAGAGGGGGGAGAGGGAGAGAATGTGTGTGTGAGTGAGTGTGTGTATGCGCGTGTGTGTGTGTGTGTTTGTGTAACTGTCAGGAACAAAAAGAGTAAAAGATTATTATTGAAAGAAGAGCAGCCAGAAAACCCTCTATGGGATTAACATACCTCAGTTTCATACTTCGTCACAGCTAAATTAGTTGGCACTGCAGCTTCTATAACTTTAGTATCTGATGTGAGATCATATCTGTGGTCCACACATTCCGTCTTTATCCCAGCAACGTGGAGATCCAATAAATTCTCTTCCTGCAGAAGATAGAGACATAACGTGTACGTAACACAGAACAGCTTATATGGATGTGATTCCAAGTGCTACATTCTGCACTCTGGTCCTCATGCTGGGCTGATTCCTAATTAAGGCGCATGCGAAATAAAGTATAAAGTATAATAGTCGATAGTAAAATAATAACACGACATTAACAGCTACAAACGAACTGAAATAGAAATGGTTACTCCTAGATGTGAGGAATATATCGTAATTACGGGTCTGGAGTAGTGCTGATAAATAAATGAAGGGTAAAAAGCACTGTATGCTTTGTACATATTTTCTCTAAATCGAAATGTCTCAATATACATTTATAAAACACTTACCAACTTAAACAGGAAGAAAGTGGTGCTATTGACACTGATAGCCTATTATTCTAGTTCAATATGAGTTACAGAATAGTTCAGTGCTAGATCATCCACGATAAAGTCTTTAACGACTGTCATTAAGATGTGATCAAGATATGGAGATGTGTCAACGTCAATAGTGCATTAGGATAGTTATTTCTGTCGCAGTCATTCCTTGTTGAGTAGAGGTTGTGGAAATGATCTTCTAAATCCGTAGTTGGAATATTACATTGCAGTCTCTCATTGCCAAGTACGTGATGGACAGCCTTCACTTGCTGATTATAAAATTGAAATCGTGTTATTTGGTAAAGGAATTTTGCTTTTATTTTAGTTCTATCACTTTTTATTGCCCTTTTGGGATTAGCAAATTGCGAATATTGTCGTTGGATATTAAACATTTTATAATTTTTTCCTAGTTCATATTATTTTTTTGCAGGGTGTTTAGGCCTAGAAGAAACGTCTATAGCAGCATTAGCCAGGAATTGAGTGAAACTGGCAACAGCGTCAATAAAACTACCTGCACTTAATTACTGAGAACCAGTAATTAAGTGCAATTACTTTAATGTTCTATACTACACATATTTCACGTCAGTGCACGTGGGTTCCATAGCTAAAGTTTTTCTTTTTTTTAGTAGGTTATTTTACCAGGGTCTATCAATAGCTTAGGTTATTTAGCATCTGAATGAGATGAAGGTGATAATGCTGGTGAAATGAGTCCGGGTCCAGCACCGAAAGTTACCCAGCATTTGCTCATATTGGGTTGAGGGAAAACCCCGGAAAAAACCTCAACCAGGTAACTTGCCCCGACCGGGAATCGAACCCGGGCCACCTGGTTTCGGGGCCAGACGCGCTAACCGTTACTCCACAGGTGTGGACCTAAAGTTCTTGTTTGCGATCCTTCCGTACTCAGTGAAACTATTTCGGTGTTGTTAATTATATTTTTGTAGGTATGTATGTATGTATGAATGCATACATTATGTATGTATGTATTTTTTAATTTATTTTATTGAACAACATACTCCATTACAGAGTAATACTACATGTTTTTATGGTTTTCCTCTTCCTACGATAAATATACATATGGATTTGTACTGGTGAACACGCCCAATTTAGTCTACTTTGATTATTTACATTGATCATACCTAAGCAAGATACAGAATTATTACTATATATATATATATATATATATATATATATATATATATATATATGGCTTAACCTAAAAAAACATAAAAACAAGTTATATATCCATGATATGAATATATTGCAATTCTCAGTTTAAAAAAAATAAATAAATAAAAAAATAATAATAATTAAGGCGAGGTATAAAATTTACATTTTATAAAAAAGTTGAATAATAAGTATGTGTAACCTAACAAAAAATGCATCGCTACAATTGTTCAAAGTCTATTGAATTGATGAAAGTGACGAATGATTGAAGATGTAATTTTATAAGCTAATATGTGGTAGGTGGCCAATTTGCTGTCTTCGAAATGCTGTTTCTTAGAATTTTTCTTTGTTTCCTTAATATTGTGCAATCATATAGCAAGTGATCTATAGTCTGACTTCGACTATTACACGGACATGTTGCACTCTCCTGTAACTTGAATCGATGGAGGTACGCTCTATTCATCCCATGTCCTGTCACCATTGACGTGAAAATGGCAGTAATATTTAATTCCATCTTAAGGCTCTCTTTTACATTAGGGAAGTAGAATTTTGTTATCGCTGCCTTTGTGGTGTTGTCCCATTCTTTTTGCCATTTTAGTTTTCCTTCCTCTTCTATATCAGTTTGAATTATACTTTTTGGAATTTTGTCAAAGCATACTGCTGCGTCCTTGTTTTGTGCCACTGCCTTCGCTAGTTGATCCGTACGTTCATTATCGTATGTTCCAACGTGGGCCTTGATCCAGAAGAATTCTATCGTCCAGTTTATCTTCTCCAAAATTAAGACTCTCTTCCTGATTTCTTCTATAAGATATTTGTGGTTGTGATTGTTCTTTAAGGAGTCCATTGTTATTCTGCTGTCTGTGAGAATTGCTGCTGTGTGTGGTCTGTTGTCCGTGATTTCAATTGTTTCTATTGCTTCCAGTGCTTTAATCATTGCTACCTGCTCGGCTTGATTGTTGGAACATCTATAATGTAGCTTGAATTTCAATTGGCTGGTGAGTTCACTTCCAACGAAAATGGCGATACCTGCTCGAACTCCATACTCACTCTTACTCCCATCCGTGAATATTTGAAGTGTGTAGTCATCTTCTGATCCCTCGTTGATCTTGACAGTGCAGCGTCTGCTGGGTGAGGCCAGTTTCTGATTTGCACTTCTTGGTCTATGGTATATGTTTGGTTTTCTCTTCCTTTCATTATGTTGTATAATTTAAACTACTCCTCAATTTTTATGGTAATGGGAGTTATTCCTGACAGCTTACTCAATGCTTCGGTAGATGTTGTGAGAAAGACTTTTGATATCCTTATATTGATGAGTCTTTGGACTCTAGTATATTTCACTTTGTTAGAATCATACTTCATTCCTTCAGCCCATACTGGTGCTCTGTATATCAAGAGAGGTAGTATGGCTCCCTTATATATCATCTTGAGAGCTTTATGTTGCAATCCCCAAGTTATTTTGGCCGATCTGGATAAAGTATGGATTAATTTAGCACATCTTTCAACTGCATACTTTACATGTTCACTGAATTTAAACTTGTCATCGAGGATTATTCCTAAATACTTCATCTTTGTGATTTGTTCTAGCCATTTGTTGTTTAGGTAGATGTTAATTTCTTTTTTTTCCTTTTCGTTTCCTTCTCGATATTAACATTACCTTGGATTTCTCTTCATTGAAGATTATCTTTGTTCTTTCTGCCCATGCACCTATTTTTTTTATTTCTATATTCGTGTAATTTTCTGCTTCAACTACATTTTCTGCCTTGTTTATCAATATTAAATCATCTGCAAACGCTACCACTTTTGTTCGTTTCATGAAGTTAAGGTTCAGTAAGGAATTATATAAAATATTCCACATAGTCGGCCCAATACAAGATCCTTGTGGGGCACCCTTTACTGGCTCCTCTTTCTAAATAACGCTGTTGGTTGTTATTACTACAGTTCTTTGATTAAAATAGGATTTAACTAAGTTGTATAGATATCTTGGGCATCTGAGTTCTTTAAGAGAATATAGGACACTAGGCCACTATGCGGAATCGAAAATGCCTTCAACATCTAGGCTTATGACGACTGCAATTTCTCTTGCTTTTAGGTTTTCGTCTACGAAGTCCTTCATTGCCACTGCAGCATCTATTGTGCTTCTTTGTGGTGTGAAGCCATAATGATTGTTGTTCATCAGATCATGAGAGAATACATGATGATTTATTCGGTTTACTAGTAATTTGTTTAGTATCTTTCCGCCGATGTTGAGAAGATTTACTGGTCGGAATTTTTATGGTTCCAAACTGTTCTCTTTTCCAGGTTTTATAATTGGAACCGTTTTCGCCCTTTTCCATATCTTGGGAAAAATTGCTCTTTTTAAGCACTCGTCATAGAGTCATTATAAGTCTAGGAAATATTTTGAAAGTTTGTTGCAAAATCTCACAGGTAATCCCATCTTCCCCTGGTGCTTTCTTTTTTTCCATGTTTTTAATTGCATTTCTGACTTCATCTAAGGTGAAACCTTTGTCATCGGCCATGTCTATAGGTTTCTGAGCCTGTGTTCTTATTTGCTTGTGGTATTCAGTTTCTTCTTGCTCGCTGTCTTCCGGTATGAAAAACTCCAACATGTACTCAACCATTTCACGTATGTCAGCTGTTAGAGATGTATGTATGTAGGTATATATATATATATTTATTTTATTGGGTTATTTTACGACGCTGTATCAACATCTAGGTTATTTAGCATCTGAATGAAATTAAGGTGATAATGCCGGTGAAATGAGTCCGGGGTCCAGCACCGAAAGTTACCCAGCATTTGCTCGTATTGGGTTGAGGGAAAGCCCCAGAAAAAACCTCAACCAGGTAACTTGCCTCGGCTGGGATTCAAACCCAGGGCACCTGGTTTCGCGGCCAGACGCGCTGACCGTTACTCCACAGGTGTGGACTGTATGTATGTATGTACTGTCCAGGACAAATATCTTATTATTACTACTATATTACATATAGATCACACAACTGACCAGCAAAGTGAAAAAGATACGAATTTGAAATATCTGCTAATCTTAATGAACTACTATAAATAACAATTAAGGGGACAAGGTAGTCTGGGTGTTTTCATAATGCGCAATGCTGATTTTAAGTGGTTATATCTCCGAAATTATAAAAGGTGTTGTTTTCAAATTTTTTACATGTTACTCTACATGCTTTTAGGATTATATTGATGGTTAGTTTGTTATATTATATTTGCTATAATTTAGTTTGAAGAAATCGTATTCAAACGAAAGAAAAAAAAAATTTAAATACACGCACTTTTCTCTTGAAAACTGGTTAGTCTACATGGATAAAATTTTTCATACTAATTTGCAATAACTTAGCTACATTCACTAGCAAAAGCTGGATTTTATCAATTAAAAAAAAAATTATATACTTTTATAAAAATTCTGCCAAGGAAACCCTGAAATTTTCAACACAAAAATACATCTACATCTTGTAATACATGTATCAATGTAAAAGTGTTACCATTAAGCTATTACATGACGTAGAATGAGTGTGCAAAATTTCAGCTCTGTTACACTAATATTTTCTGAGATATAGGTGCATATATACATAAAGATGTTGTTTTAAGAAAACTGCGTTTAAAAATTAAAATAAATTTCTCACTTACTTGCTTACTTACTTACAAATCTACACTAATTATAATATTATCACTACTATTTAGGCCTACATCATCACTATTATTTACAACAATATCACTACTGGTATTTACAACCTGCACAACCTTATCACTTTCATGTAGGTAGGAGAGTTTCTGTTGGAAGAACTGGACATTGAAGGGCAGAGTTCTTTCTCTCCATGTGGATTAGCACATGGGGTTTGAAGGTTATGTTCTTCATTATTCTTCTTAGTGTACTGATTACCACGAAATACACGTTTCTTACAACAGCTATTACTTCTACCCAATTTAAACGCTTTTTGTGATCAAAAACACGGATTATATAACACAAGAACACTGAAAAATTAATTCAAACGCCAGATAAACAGTTATTTACTTCAATATGCAAACACAAGAAGCCATTACATTCATTTCAAGTAGAGCAACAGGGCTGGCAATAACTGTGCTACAGAGAAACGAACTTTCCCGAAAATTTTATCATCATAGAAAGCAGAGATATTCGCATTTCAGTGAAGGGTCGTGACACTACTGATTCAATGGGACGCCAGCTTCAATTAAAAACTGTTTTTTGTAGGTTAGACATATCACAACATTATAAAACTATATATATTCTCGATCAGGAAGATTTAGAGAATTAATTGCCTTCAAAAACAAAAAAAAAAAAAAAAACGCAATTTTTTATAATTCTGAGTACCTTATCCCCTCAAATTATCCTGTTCACAGAAATTATTTTAAAAACGTGTCCAGCTTCAGTAATAGTAGATTGACACAATCACAAGGACCCGAGTATGTTTGTTGCGATGGTGCTACTCTAGAGGTATAACTGTTCTACCGCATGTTTTGAAGGATATGAAAGTAGCTACTTAGTTACAATAAAATTCAACGTTTTGATCTCACATGCTATATTCAATAAAAATAGATATAATAAAAAATAAGAATATTTGCGAAAAGAATTTTGATTGAAGGTTATCTTAAAACTAAGTTTAAACCTGCACCCATTATCAGATGTTACAATAATATGAAAAGGCATAAAAGAAGAATGTAACACGTGACATAAGGCAAACACCACAGAGTCTAGATATGAAATTTCTTAAACTGTACAGAATGTCTGTTAATTATAAACTGGGAGATATAGGTAGGTACTCATATAAATTCATGTCATAATATCACAGTCTACTATATACAGTCGCGAAGCTTGAGGTGTTTTTTTGCAAATCTCGTGATCAAGCGCTCCAAGCGGTTAGCAACTAGAAACAATAGACTGTCCATGGTCGACTTTGGACTGTGTCGTATTTCTATCGAGTGCTAGCTCGTTGCGTATTTCACATTGATGCTTGTGAAATGTTCGTTATTGGTTATAATGAAAATGTTAATGGCTAAAATATAATAATTGGAATAATATGGGACAAGAAGGAGACATTTGTAGTGCTATAAATTGTAGCAACAGAAAGGTTCCTGGGTCTCCACAAGAATGCTGGGCAGAAACAAAACTCTTAATTTTGAAGTTCTTTGTGACTGTTAGAATACATTATATCCATAATTTCACAATGAAATGTTTCAGTCTAACCGAAAGGACATTAGATACCGGTTAAAGTTCTGTCACTTAGGCTGCTGAATTTCCAGAGAAATAAAGGTGAGGTCTACTTTTTTTTTTTCAGAGGATATTTTTTTAATTGTAGCTATTAATTTCGTTATTATTTTTATGTGTTATTTTACTAAAGACGTAGAAAAATTAAGTTTGTTTTAATGAAATTTATTTATCACGTTTTATTTTCAATTCTGGTGAGATTATTATTGCTTAGGCCTACTTTTTTCTTCAAAGGATATGTTTTTAATTATAGCTGTTAATTTTGTTGTTATTTTTATTTGTTGCTTTACTAGAGACGTAGAAAAAGTCTGTTACAATAAAATTCATTGATCACGTTTTATTTCCAATTCTGGTGTGATTATTATTGCTTAACCTCATCCCACTTTGTTAACTACGTAAGCCTACATTACAAGTACCGGTACACGTAAGTTATTCCATTAATTCATATTTCCATTATTATTGTTGTAAAGAGAAATGCAAATTATTATTTATTGGTTTCATAGTTAATTATCGCTATAATCTTGAATGAGTAAAGCTATTATAGTAAATTTCAGTTCGTTTTGCACAAACAAAAATTATATTAACTTATTTCTTGCAGGTATCTTCGAGTTTATGTTGGAATTTAATATACTTCATTAAAATAATAAATTAACTTTATGCATTTAATATTTCAATAATGGAAGGAAGGTGTTAATTTTTCCAAAAGAACACGACAACGAAAGTAACATTTTGTCGGCTGCTAGGAGAGAGATCTGCGATGATGAGGCGATAGTAGCGATCCTAGTGGTGGGCAACTACACATGTTTGCATTTTTACTACATATTGAGCTTCGCGACTGTATATAGTAGACTGTGATAGTATACAATGTTAAACATGTCGCACATAGAAATTCCAAGCAGTGACTCTCAATTTACCTCTGACAAGGGCTTCTTCTCATTACTCTTCTCATCCATCTCATCACTCCAATGCATAGCCAAAGGGTCAACCCCAGCTTCCTTCTTGATTACAGCCATCGCGACTGTAAGGTGCTGAAAAAAGTTTAAGCTCAATGGTTACAATATATATATATATATATATATATAAGAAACTGTACATACTGCACAAGTAACATGAAAATTTCTTCCGACTAATTACATTCTACACAAAAATTCAGAATACTCTTAGTATATTTAGTACTAGCCGTACCCGTGCACTCCGCTGCACCTGTTAGAAATAAATATAAAGTAATTACATAATTAAAATAGGACGTTTGATCCAGGGAACAACTTTTACAACAGCGCAAGGTAATCTGCTTCGCTCATTACCCAATTTTTTTTTGCACTGCATTTATTGCATATATATTTCATGTATTTTAACACGATTCAATTGAGCATAGTTAAAATTTGAATTATAAAATAATGGATTGCTAAGCTAACATACTATTACTGCATACTAAATCAATACACTCTCGTTGTTCGTTAATTCTCTGAGATTAAAATGAGTGTACATAAATATTATTTTAAGAAATACAGAAAACGAATGTACAAAATAGCCTATCAAATTTTCTGTGCATAAGAAGCTATTTTAATCTTACCTGTCCTCGATTTACTAAGAAGTTACTGTAATAACATTATAGCAGTATGTCCATCTAGAGAAACTACACTTTCCAATGGTGAAATAATAATTAATTATACAAATCGGTTAATTTAGCTTCTGATATTACTTCATACAAACACAGAAACATTCTCTGTAGGCTATGTTTAATAGCTTTCGATTGTTTATGTCCAAGGCCCCTGTTTCGATTGTTGTTGTCGTCCAAGGCCCCTTATAGACGAAGTCATTTGTTCTTAATTCATTGCACCGTCTTAAGATGGCGTTATTTTTATTTTAAAACTCATTTATCTCATTAAATATCAGTCCTATCAAAATTGTTCCAGGAATAAAACTTATGGCAAATTATTTTTAAAGAAACCTTTGTTATGTAACATTTTTCACAAAAATCAATAATAAGGGAGATATTTCGATTTATTTAATTCAGGCCCTCTTATAACCCCCCTTTTAAATAAAGTATTCTGAATGCCATATAGCCTAAAACCTAAGTTACAACGAACTTAATTTATATTCCAATTTTCATATAAATCGGTTCAGCCATTATCGCGTGAAAAGGTAACAAACATACAGACAGACATACAAACAAAAATGTCAAAAATGCGATTTTCGGTTTCAGGGTGGTTAATTATATATGTTAGGACCAATTATTTTTGGAAAATCGAAAATTACCAGAAAAATTTCGGCTACAGATTTATTATTAGTATAGATTAGTGCTTATGCCGGAATGAATTTGATTATGCACATTTATCATTTACAGAATAAGATCCCAATCCTGCATATGATGGATATGTCGAGGTATATTGGTAAGATATAATAACTACACTCAATGTATAATAGCTGCCGTAAGGACATTATTAATGGAAAAATTGAATTGTATACAATATAAACTGTGAAAGTCAGATTATTACGCCTATCGAGAAAAGAAACCCAATTACGAACACAAATTAGCTTTGTTCGTAGAACAAATATGCAACGGTTTAATAGCCCACATGCACACGCAGAGTTGGCAACTGTTGGAACTAGTTAGCTTTTCTTTACCCTCTACCAACGAATATCAAATGGTTTATAAGGGTGAAATCACGGTAGCTGTTCTGTCAACGGAAATGTTGCTGCTTGGTGGCATATCTACGTACTAAATAGTTGGCGGGTTTACATTTATCTATGGTGTAAAGAGATCTAAATTAAACTAGAAATGGAAGGCAAGATAACCAATTTATATTTCTTTTTGTCACAGCCTCCTTCATATTATTGTTGGCAGGAATGGGCGAAAAATAACGCAGCAGTTATTTTGTAACGGTTATAGAAAAACTTGAACACGAAATAACTAGTTATTCCAACGAGTTAGAGTTTCATAGAGTGGCTATGAGGTCTGATACAGTGCGCCTCGTAGCAAACAACGGTAAATACGGTCGCAATTTCTTTTAATAGTCTAAACATTAGACAGCTATGAATGGAGGAAGACATGCCTAAGTGAAAGATTTAAGTAATCCCAGCGGTTTTGTATTCCCATTAAATGATATTTCTTTTGGAATCAGACTTAGATATGCATGCTGTGTGTTCGGCAGTGTTCTGCATGAAAAGATATGAAAAAAACAATCAAGTATTGGTACGTGGACTTTCACACGTTAAAATCTACGTGTTTTCACCTTGTATTAAATAGCCTGGTGTTTTGAAAATTAAATTGGACTTAAACAAACAAATGAGATTAATTTTGTTACTTTTAATAGTTAACAGGTTTCCTTTACGATATAAGAAGTTGACAAAAAGATGGGTGTTAAGCATGAAAGTTCCAACTGCTGCAAGTTACTTCTACTCAACCCATTTTGAGGAGAAAGACTAATGATCAAATACGACTTTTGTCTCAGATAGTCCCAACTATATTTTCTTTTCAACCACATTTAGAAAGGAATGAATGGCAAGCACCCAGAAAACGTGTTTCAGAACAAGGTTCTGTTACTTCTGATAACACATCTGCAGTACATGGTAAGTCCATAATATAAGTTCATAATCTCACTGCTGTGGTATAAAATAACACTAACTTAATAATTATAAATAAAATAATAGTGTACGTTCGTAGAGTATTGAGTATTTCCATGATTAATATGAGATTAGCCTACTGATCTTAAGATTTAAAAGTACCGGTAACTTGTGATTAAATCATATGCGGAGACTAAGAGAAAGGAAAGATTGGAGAATCCTGGATTTGCGTGACAGATCTGACCTTGGGTAGAAGAATGTGAATGAATGAAATTAAATTCATTATCTGTAAAATGAGTTGACTATTTTCTAATAATACACAGGGTGTTTCAAAAATACGGGGCATAATTTCAGGTATGTATTTCCCACATGTAGACAATCAAAATAGTTCATTACAACATGTGTCCGGAAATGCTTCATTTCCGAGTTACGGCCTTCACAACATTGAATTTCACCGGAACGATTTTCTTTCCGCAGGTTGTTGTCATTACAGAAGATGTTCAAAATGTCCACCTCCTGCTTGAATACAGACCTCACATCGATGTCTCATTGACCTGCGAACACGATCCCAAACTCCAGGAGTATTGCGTATGTCCTCAGAACATGCCACAATCGATTCCGAAGGGATTCCAAATCAGGTACTGGAGACGAATAAACCAATGATTTTAAATGTCCCCACAAGTAGAAATCGAGAGGGTTCAGATCAGGTGAGCGTGGAGGCCAAGCAATTGGGCCACCTCTATCTATCCATCGAGTTAAATTTTCCATACTCGCACAGACGGTAATGGAGACATACAAATGTCTTCCGATCTGGACATTGTCGCTGTGGGTACCTCTCCTGGTACAAACGACGAGCCAGTGCAGCATTGCCGTCCGCCTTACCGTACATGAAGTGTATCTTTGCCAGCTCTTGATTTGAATACATGTTGCACAGTCTAACGCCTACACAACACTGAATGTAACCTTAGCCTCGGAATGAACTGTCAGAGTGCCCTCTTAATGTCTCCTTTGACGGCAACGACCTGCGGAAATTAAAACTTTCCGGTGAATTTCAATGTTGTGAAGGCCATAACTCGGAAATAAAGCATTTCCGGACACATGTTGTAATGAACTATTTTGATTGTCTACATGTGGTAAATACATATCTGAAATTATGCCCCGTATTTTTGAAACACCCTGTATAGGTGTTTAATTTACATTTGTTAAATTTATAACATAAAATAATAATCGCATTTTATTCTTTCAGCTGCTTGTGATGATCACAATTATCATTTGAGAAGTCAAAGAAGCTTAAAGTTATGCATGATCTGGTACTGGTAGAGAACACAGAATTGAAGAATCAGCACAGTGTATGAAACATAAATAAAGTGTTAAACTTAGAAAATTTAGTGACTGGCTTGAATAGAAGATTGTGTCATTCAGTCTGTTGAAGAGTGATGTTGTGAAAGAGCTTTTGAAAAGGGAGATTTATGATATTGGTAAGGTTCCCAGTATTCACAGCAGATAAGGAAGTTTCCCTTAACTCTGCATTTTTTATTCCGCTCAAGCATAGGCCTATGGATATTAATGAAAATGTGATAAGCTACCCCATTAAAGAACACTTCATCAGTGGGCAACGTTATTGGGTAGCCAACCACCTTTTATCGATGAAAGTTACGTCAAAATTGCCACTAGCGCAAGTCAATGCTAATAATAAAAGATCTATGGAATACAATGAAAAATAAAATGAAAGGAAGTGGAGAAGCGAAAAAATCTACTCTGAAAGAAATTAAAGGTACAGGGGGGAAAATGATGAATGACATATTTCTTTTAAGAGGAAGATAATGATAGAATTCAGTATATTACTGCAAAATTTATTGATGTTCCTGTTGAAAATGAAGACAGGGTGACTATACCTGTGCTGTTAATTCTCCTTTTTATCAGTTTTGATAAGAAGAAGACTAAAGCTTATAATAATCTATTGAATTAGATAATGACACCACCCTTAACAAAATTTGTAGGCCTAAATTTGTTTTTCCCATGAACCCTTCAAATGTTAATGATCTATAATACTTGATTATTCAAAATAAACTTTGCGTGACTTTTTATTTTCCTTTTCTTGATATGTGATGTACATTAGCAGATTTACCACGCACCTTCCATTCCCTTGACTCTAAAAACATGGCGGATGGATGTTAAATGTCTTAAAACATGGCAGCTGCAAAACCACTCTATGAAACTGTAGCTCATTGGGTGAACTAGTAGGCTTAGGGAAAAGTGGAGGGGATCATGGGCGAAGCTTTTACGATCTGTTTAGACATTTAATCATATAGCATATTTTACACAAAAGGAAAGCGCATTATATTTTAATTTTAACTTTAATTTTGTATGTTAACATTGTTCATCTGCTCGTATATATTGTACACTTAAATTTTTCAACTACAGCATCATTAAAATGTTAATGTTTGTAATATTTAACTTTAGTTTTGTTAACCCATTACTGCATAGCGTCCTAATAATGGGACGTGCGTAAAATACTGATTTCTATGGAACTTTTTCTTGTTTTGTACAGTTGGAGGCATTGTTTAGAAGGTAAATTATTACATTGTATTATGGTGTTGCAGTATTTGAATTCCGCGCGAACATTTTTTCACACCAGCGAATTTTTTACAAGATGGCAGGATAACAGTATTTTGTGACGCACAGCGTGTAAGTTCATTCTTAGTTACTCTGTAATGGTGGTATAGAAATATGATTTTCATTTTCACATAATGAGTTGAATACTTCAGTTTTCATGTGGCATATAACAACAATAAAATTTTCTTATATGTTGCTAGGTACAAGGTGAAATAAAGTGCCATCCTAAAAATAGGACGCCATGCAGTGTGTATATGGTTTCCATTACATTGTTTTATTTCCAGTCTAACCGTGAGTGAAATTCTGGGGTTAATGGAAAATCAAAATAATAATAATAATAATGAGAGTCTAATATATGGACCCCTCCAGAAGATTTCCATTATACAAATAAATACAGTGATAAATTAGACGACGAGCATGAGGCTTATTTGAATAATCTTGGCGGTAAAATGCTACTTAGTAAAGCGGAATTACAAAAAAAAATATGTAATGATGATAATGAAGATGACATTGTTGATGAAAGTATGCCAGAGTCTTCTAACATAAAAGTTACAACAAATGATTTTGAAAGTACATTAGACAAAAAATGGAGCTGAGTTTTCTCGCACAAGTTATTGCCGTCTGAAAAGAAGGAAGCTAATATATGAACATTTCCAAGACAGGGAACGTAATTCCAGGTAGAAGCCATCATACTACTACAACTACAAGTAGTATTATTACTACTATAACCACCAACGTACCACGCCGTGGCATCATGGTCTAAGGCATCCTGCCTCGGACTCGCGTTACGGAACGCGCGCTGGTTCGAGTCCTCATGGGGGAAGAAATTTTCTCATGAAATTTCGGCCAGTGTATGGGACCGGTGCCCACCCAGCATCATCATGCATTTGTGGAGCTACGATAGGTAGCGAAAATCCGGTTTCGAAAAAACCAGCTATAACGGCTAGGGTGGAATCATCGTGCTAACCACACGATACCGCCATTCTTGTTGGAGGATAGTCCACCTCTGTTTCGGCATGTGGACGTGAGCCCAGCAGCAGGCTGGTCGGTCTTGGCCCTTCATGGGCTGTAGAGCTACGAATTTTTTTACAATCACCACCATCAACACCAGCGCTAGCAGCAGCAATAGCAGCACCATCACTAGCAGCACAGAAACAGCAGCACCAGCGTTGGCAGTACCGATGTTAGCAACAGCGGCAACAACAGAGTGGTGGTCCATCTTCGCTTATTTTTTGATGTTGCCGTAGTAAATGCTTTGTTTCTGTACAGAAAAATGAAGCCTCAAAACTCTTCAGAACCGCTCCTCAACTTTTGCCGTCTCCTGGCTTTTACAGTACTGAAAAGACATGGGGTGAATTCCCACTAAGGAAAAATTGTTCCCATTCCATCAGGAGACTTAAGATTTGATGGTCAACACCACTGGCCAGTTGAAAATGAAACTCAGCGAAGGTGTGCTAATTGTACAGGGAAAGCAAAGTTCATCTGCAGCAAGTGTCAAATTGGACTCCACCCTAAATGTTTCTACCCTTACCACACAAAATAGTGTTGTGCAATGCGCAGGCTTGTGTGAGGAGGGCAGTTGAACCACTGATTCTAATATGTGTATATGTATTTGCTACATAATAAATACATAAATACTATTTGAGCTAAAAGAGAGGTTATTCTATTCAGCTACTGTATCACTGACCACTATGCATAGCGTCCTATTTATGGGACGGTCCTTAATTTTTATCCCAGAAAGTAAATAAAGATAAAAATGGTAAGAAAGCATTCTTAAGTCACCAACTAGCAAACTTAAACTCAGAAACGCATTTTTTAAGTCGTTAATAACTTTATGCAGTAATGGGTTAATGCTTCAATACATAAATATGTATATGAAGCTGATCATGATACATGCTTTTCAGATGCATAAAAATACATAACCAACATTGTGTCCTTAAGTGATTTAACTCGACCTGAAGATGACTTTTACATAAGTGTAAAACGTTCGTACTTTCATAACATGTGATAATATTTTGTATTTAAAAAAATTAATGTTGCATAAGTTATAGACGCAACTGAAATAATTATATATATATATAATGTCTGGAAAATATTGTATAGATTATCGATTATATTTATGGCTATCTGAAACTGTTATTGCATTGTTGGAAGAGTGTTATCAGTAGGATTCATAATTTTATTTAATGTCTGTGACATTTAGATGGCTCATGCTTATTGTTTAACAATACAACAAATATTTCACATGAAAGTTAGGAACATACGAGTAGCTATTTATTGCAGGTGTTATTACGACGAAAAATTTAGCTACTAAGCCTACATTTATTTTCACTAAAGACAATAGGTTATACCTGAAACAATTAACAGTGAATTTAATAACAGTGGTGGCTAAATATTCCTTTGCAAACAATTAAATTACCTTATTCACATTTATCTGCGCATTAATAATTATGTACATTATGCTTGACAATCAGGATACGAATTAACAATTATCTCCCTCTCATAAATTCATTTTAACATCCCTGCCAGGGATAACTTCTATCACCTTTATAAAATATAATTATCATTACTTTATTATTCTTACATCCGATGTTTATATTTCACCACAGTAATGTCAACAACAGCAATAATAATAATAATAATAATAATAATAATAATAATAATAATTATAATAATAATAATAATAATAATAATAATAACCAATACTAATAATAATCGTAATAATACAGAGCAAATGCAGCTTATAAATTTAGAATATATTTACAGTGGAGTCAAGAAATTCACTAATACTATAGAATGGATGGTTAATTAACCAGTTACACAAAACAGATTTAAATTGTATATAAGTTACATCATGTGCCTTTTGTGGTAACTTATTAAACATTGTTATAGCAATAGAATTGAATAATTTTTTGGACTTACTTAATCTAGGCTAACTCCAGGTTCTGAAAGACAATAATTGTACCTTTTATTATAGTGAATAATAATAATAATAATAATAATAATAATAATAATAATAATAATACCGCAATAATAATAATTTTATGTATGATAGCCCTATTCTCTATCTGGAATTCTATCCCCCCCCCCTCATCGTAAATCTTAGTTCGCACCCTGTGGCCAATTATGATTAAATTGTGCTTGTTGAAAGATGCATATATTACATGGAAACCCATATCAGCTAGAGTTATCGATTGATGGTGAAACGAATATGCTTATTTATAGGAAAATCTGGGGTAACTACTATAATTATAAATACAGGTATAGGGATAGTAGCCTACACGGCCTTCTGAATTTGTAATGAAACGTAAATAATGAAAATTACAATAGCCAACAAGAAATAACTGTACAAATCGTATTGTAATTTCTCAGTTATCAGGGATGGTGAAATTTACTCAGTTTGTCCTGGATTTTTGGTCCAAGGAATATACAATACCCTTATATTTCCTTTTGTGTTTTCAAATTACACGCTAATCTAATTCTACCACTGTTTAATCCCCGTGTCATGTTTCTTCTTGCAATGGCAAAATCTGCAGCACTGTAACACACACATACATATTATTACAGCTACTTGGAAGATGCAACCCTCACAAGTGAAGGGTGACGAGCAATGACGAATGTCCATTGGTTAGTACACCCACATTAAAAAAAATGATAGCCTAGGCTATGTAATAAATCAGTTTAAACAATGTGTGACATTGTTGTTTGCTGTTAAAGTCAACTGTAAGGGACAGGTTTAGAATATAATAAATTACACAAATAAGACATCACTCCTGAGGCAACTAAGCAAGAAGAGAATGGCGTAGGCTTGCCAGTTCTCTTCCCCCTTGTTTAATGTTACAGTTCCCTATAATGTACTCCAAACACGAGAAAGTCTCAGGGAAATGAGACGCAGCGGAGTGATGCTGTGAATGAATGTTGATGTCATAAGGTCACACATGTGGGTACACGCATCTCCAGTAGCTAACGATAACACTGATACATACATATTTATACTACCCTTGTTACAAAATTAGATCTAGGTTAATTTCCTAGTCTTTTAATCCCTCCATACAAGAAATAACATATGCAGGAGAGCGCATGTCTTTTAAACTGACATTATAACGGTAATATTATCTATCTACTTCGCTCCAATAGATAACGCAATAGTAAGCACATTCCTGTCCCGGTAAATCTCCTGGTTGGAGAACAGTATTAATATGTGTCACGAAACACAGCGGTAATAGTGAAACAGATGTAATGAAAACAGAACCACGACTATACTACAATCTGGAGTTTAAGTTGATTTATAGCTATACGTTAGAGGTAAAAATTGTAACGTACCTCTTCCACAATTGCAAACCTATGAAACAAAATGGATTTGGGTACTTAATCCACCGAATGGGACTAGGTACTTAATTGCCTCCGCCTGGACACACAGAAACGAAAGATATCCATGTTGCCGTGAAAGTGGGAACAGTATTTCAGGGTTAGCAGCAGGGTGTGCTCATTCTAGATGCGCAAAGGGCTCGAGTTTCTCCGTTGTGCGCATGACGTCACTGTGGAGGATGCGTTAGCCAGGAGAGGCATTGATGGTATTAAATGTACAGAGTTTACTCGAAGAAATGTTGTAAATGGATGGCTCTGTTTCATTAGTTCTGTAAATATCCTTGTTATTAAAGTAGAAGCTATAGTACATAGTAGAGTTAATGTTTGTATATTATAATAATTACAATTTGATATTTTTATTTCGTTTTCCGAGTAATTGCGTGTGTTTTTATTGTTGGAGGCTAGGTAACAAACACTGTGGTGTTGCGCCTTTTTTGTGTTGTTATGTATGTAATATATTTATAAACATGCCAAATTGTGGTGTTGCTGTTTGTCAGAATTATAATCAAAATACTCAGGGCACTGATGTAATTTATCACGCTTTACGTAAAGACAAAACGCTCTGTGCGGCATGGGTTAATGATTGAAAACGTAAAGACTTCGTTAACGTGAAACAAGCAAGAGTGTGCAGTGTCCATTTTCAAGAAGAGGATTACATGAGAAACTTGAGAGCAGAACTTCTGGGAACAAAAGCAAGAAAGCAACTGAAAGCTACGGAAATTCCATCCTTATTTGTATCACCCCAACCTCTGCAGCCAGCCAATGATGAACAACCCATAACTTTTAACACTTCAGAACAGTTAAATGATAGAAATGCCAGAAAAACTAAATGAGGAATTAGGACACGAGCTCTGGGTAGAATAGAGGTTTTATCCCCCCAAAAAAGAGAAAGCTAGATGTTAGCACTGAAACAGAAAGTAGTGGTTTAAAGCAAGGTGTATTCACTAAACTGAGTGAACTTGAAAAGAAAGATAAAAGCTTACAGAACCAGGTAAATAAACTTAAACAGAAGAACAAACTCTTGAATTATGAACTAGCTAGGAGGAGGAAACAGACACAGGATGTGGAATATAGATTTAAAAATAATGTTAAGGAGAGTGTCTTCAAGATATTAAAGAAGGTTTTTACTGAGACACAAATCGACAGTTTGATCAGAGGGAAAAAGAAGCAACACTGGAAGAAGGAAGATATAAGCAGAGCACTTACCCTTCGATCAATTTACAAAAAATGCTACATTTACCTCAGGAAAAGTTTAGGCATTCCATTTCCTGGGTTGTCGACATTGAGAAGATGGATTTCAAATTCTTTCCACTGTCACGCAGGTATACTAAATGACGTGCTAAATTTAATTATGAATCAGGCCAAGAGCTTCAGCACAAATAAAATACTATGCATTGTGATGCCCAGCTTGCTTAGTTTAAACACCCTGTATAGCTTGACGTAATAGTTAACCTTATGCTATTGCCCCAGCAAGCTGAGATGACCACCAAAATATGTAAAGTAACCTTGTTGTGCCATTGCTCTATCAAGGTTAAGGTGATCATTGCCAATGTCACGTCAGTACTAAATAACTATGAATATTTCATTGTTTGTTATAAAATGAGGACCAGACAATGGTTGACTTTCGTATTTGATTATCTAAATCCTACGTGTAAGACATAAATGTTAATATATTGTACTATAACTTTGTCACAGTACAAGGTACGACAATGTGGATATGACAAGTTGGGAAATTATGGTTACTTCTGTAATTCTAATGACCACAGATCCCACAAGCTCATCCTGTTTATCAGTATGTAGCCTAACCTTATATGGTTACACGTGTCAACTTTACGTGATTTTGCAAATTGTATGAACCAATTGTAAGCTGACTCCTCATTACAATTCCGGCCATGAGATCCAATGGATATTGCCCTTTTAGGCGTCACCCTTTGTTCAAAATTCATATATAAGCAGTGGCTTGGGTTCAGTTCGACCACTCTGCTGAAGACGACGTTAGAAGCTCATTAGTTGCATAGACGCCAGGAGTAGTTAGGCTGAGGCTATAGACGCCGAAGTTCTCCAACATCACACTTTGTACCAAAGTGTAGATAGTTTTGTATTTTCGAACTTAGAGAATTTTACTAATTTTGATAGTTAGACTTCAATCAACTTCTACCAGGGGAAGATGACCAACTCAACAGTTGCAGTTCTTTCATGTAAGTGTAAAGCTGTGTGTTGAGACATACTCCCTAAACAATTGAGATTTAGTAATTGATATTTTACGCTCACTACAGCCGAACTTGTGAGAGGAATCAGTAATTTTTAATATTTGTGTATGACTACTATGATCAGTTCACTTTACTAATGATTTACTGATAATGTTTTATTTTATTACCATTACATTAAATATTTTATTATTTAGTTCGGTTATTACTGCATTGATCCTTGTATCCACACTCCTCCTATAAAAATCTGACTTTATTTTTCGCTCTTGAGGTCCTTAGCATTGGTACTAGGAGTGACAGGCCTTCCACCCAGACTCCCTACGGGCCGATCCTATCATCCCCTACTATCTGACCCCCTGGGAACGACAATATGCTCCGGCGCGCGGTCTCACTCAATCCGACCCGAACACACCATCAGTAAATTATTTCCACAGCGACTTCGGATTCGAATAGAGTTCTAAAACCAACGCAGTTCTACGTAAAACATTTCAAAGAATTTAATGATATTTTTTCACCTTTTTAGAAGTAAGTCCCTGATATATGAAAACGTATTTAAAAAATATAGCCCCCTAAAATAGGCCCATCTTATATTTTGATTGAACACTGAAAATTAGTATATAATACTGCGTTTATTGCACCACTTTAAAGTTACATAAATACGAAATTTCTACGATTTATAGAATCTTTAGTATAGCCATTTTCATAATACGTTGCATCCAAATTTACGGAAAATGTAACATTTAATAAATGACTAAATAATTGTGTCAGCCCGGAAAAATTACACATAGGTTATTTAATTTCATCAATAGAATAAATAAAAAAAAAAAAAATTGGAGCAAAAATTAAGTTGTCATGTTTCGTAGGTGTTCGATTTGACATGGAATGACTCATATGTAGTCACATTACACGACAATTACATTATCAATGAGCAGGTATTTATATGTGGGAATTTTAACTGGTACAGTTATATTATTACGAACTGCTCCAAATCATACTTTCTGTACTAATGTATAGCTTAAAGTAAATCCACTAAATGTTACTTCAAAATGTATTACACTTTAAACCCCCAACCCCAACTCCCAATCCCCATTACTATTCATCAATTAAATTGCCATTCACATGTCACCTTCAAATTTACAAACATGTATGAACTTGTGTATTTAAAATCCACCCACCCCAACTACAATTAAGTATACAAACTCGTATGAACGTGTGTATTTCAAATTATTACGTCACGCCCCACCTTGCAACTACAGTTACATAACTGCAATTGTGCATTTTAAATTCACATCCCAAAATTTATGACATCACACTTTAACCTCCCACTCCTAGATTATTGTCATGCCCCTTTATGACATGACACTTTAAGTTAAGCCACTTTATGATGTCATACTTTAAGGCACACCCATTTGTGATGTCATACTTTCAGCCAAACCCCCTTTATGACGTCATACTTAAAGCCACACTCCTTTCTGACGTCATACTTTAGCGTTCTGCGTCGCGAAGCCTCTGGTACATACTATACTCGGCCTCCAGATGCATCCTTACGTCCATCCCCTCCACCGCGCTTTCCCGTAGCCTTGTTTCTCCTCTCTCCGACGGTTGTAAACTTCCTGAAAGCCTTGAAATTGATTAGAATATCGTGCATTGGGTATATTGAAGGAGGAATTACCATGTTGAAATTACAGTTCAAGAAGCTTGTGGGCTCCGCCTCGATTTGAAGGATGAAGAATTCTTATTCTGGCTGTCATTTTTCCACAAAATAATGCCCCATGTCGATGTTTTATACAGTCAATTACAAGCAAGGTCGACTGACGCTGTGAAAATAAAAAATGCTACAGCACATATTATCCAGGCAATTAGTGGAATAAGGGAATCCACAAAAGATTCTGACAGTGAAGTGACGTCAGGTAATAAGCAACGGAAGTGGACATGTCGAAGTGCTGATGCCAACGAGGTATGTGACCGAATCATACAAGAGGCTCGTGATCGTTTCCACTCCTTGGATCATTTACAAGTAGCAAAGCTCCTAAATTCTCTCAACTTTAATGAATTTTCAACACAGTTTCCAGAAAAAGAACTCGAAGCTGCTGTTCAAAATTATAATATGTTGGAAAAGAACAGGTTAAAGACAGAACTCAGCGTTCTTTATGTTACAGGCGAATTGATGGTGCTGTTCCACTACTCAAGCTCATCATGAAAAATAATTTACAGGAAACACTCTGCGAAATAACAAAACTTCTCAAAATTATAATTATGACGCCTATGACAACTTCGGAACCGGAAAGATGTTTTCGTCTCTGAAGAGGATTAAAACATTTTTACGGAATACGTCTCAGGACCGCCTTACTACACTAGCAATGCTGTCAATGGAAAAGAAACTGGTTGCCGACATGGAGGGGTTCAACTCCAAAGTAATTGACAGTTTCTGCAGCAATAAAGAGCGCCGCATGGACTTCACACTACGTCACTAGGTGAGTAGGTCAACCAAATTTTAACTTTTTTTAAGTGAATTTACTATATTGTAGCACACTCACATTTTAAGCCACGAGCCGCCACTGCTTAGTGGGCGCACAAGAGGTTGTGTTAGATAGGAAAAGCATATCACAAATAGGAGATTACTTATTGTATTGTGGGGAAGGAAACAATAATCACCAATTAGGAACACGATTCTTTGTTCATAAAATAATAAAATCAGCAGTAAAAAAGGTCGAATTTATCAGTGACAGGTTAATTTAATTCTTAAGGGTGGATGGTGCGATATCATACTTATAATTGCTCGCGCCTTTACAGAAGAGAAAGACGACGATAGAAAGGATAGCTTCTATGAGGAATTGGAACAAAATTTTGATCAATTATCCAGACATCACATGAAAATTTTATTGGGGGATTTCCACGCTAAAGTAGGATGGGAGGACATTTTTAAACCAACTACTGGAAAATAGAGCCTATAAGTAAATAGTAATGACAATGGAGTTAGGTTAGTCAACGTTGCCACATCAAAAATTTAATTGTCAAAAGTACAAAATTCCCCCATAGGGATGTACATAAATATACTTGGACTTCTCCAGATGGACTGAAACACAAATAAATCACATCTTGATAGATAAACGGAGACATACTAGTATAGTAAACATTCCAATTCTTAAGGGGGCAGACTGTAATTCTGACCATTAATTGGTAATTGGAGAATTAAGAGAAATAATAACAGTAGCCAAGTGAGTAGAGCAACAATTTAATATTAGTAAATTCAATATTCTGAAACTAAAAGACAAGGAAACTAAGCAACATTATCCGGTCGAAATTTCGAATAGGTTTGCCAATTTAGGAACTTTCGACGAAGTTGAGAAAGAGTTAGATGTTAATAGCGTGTGGGAAAATATCAGATAGTACCAAAATTGCAGCTGAGCAGAGCATAGGTTATTACGAAACTAAGAGAAAGAAATCGTGGTTTGATGAAGATTGTTGCATGGTAGTAGGAAGAAGGAAACAGGCAAAATTGAAGTTCTTACAGGATCCAGTTGAGGAGAATAGAGATAATTATTTCAATGAAAGATGGGAAGAAAGTCGTACACTTAGGAATAAAAAGAGAGGTTACTTGAAGGAAAAACTGAATGAGGTAGAAACAAATAGTAGGAATAAAAACCTTCAAAATTTCTATAAGGAGAGGGATTTAAGAACGGATATCAGGCAAGAGGGAACGTGATCAAGGATGAGAATGGTGATTTGCTTGCAGACTGTCATTCAATACTCAACAGAGGGAAAAGCTGTTTTGGGAAACTACTAAATTTACACAGGCCAAATAGAAATGATAGGGACGAAATTCAAATACAAACTGCTGAGCCATTTATACCCGAACCCACACTTTCTGAAGTCGAAATTGTGATAGAAAATATGTACAGGTATCGATCAAATTACAGCAGAATTAATACAAGAGGGCGGAAGCGCATTATCTAGCGAAATTTATAAACTTGTACTTGCTATTTGGGAAAAGGAAATTGTACCAGAACAATGGAAGGAGTCCATAATTATACCTAATTTTAAGAAGGGGACAAGACTAACTGTGGTAACTTTCGGGAAATATCACGTCGTACAAAATTTTGTACATTCTTTTCAGAACATTAACTCCGTACGTAGATGAAATTATTGGGGATCACCAGTGCGGTTTCAGGCGTAATAGATCGAATATTGATCAGATTTTTGTGCTCGACAGATATTGGAGAAAAATGGGAGTATAACAGTACAGTACGTCAGTTATTCATATATTTAAAAAAGGCATATGACTCGGTTAAGAGAAAAGTTTTATATAATGTTCCTATTGAATTTGGTATCCCCAAGAAACTAGTTCGATTAATTAAAACGTATTTCAGTGAAACTTACAGCAGAGTCCGTATAGGCCAGATTTTATCTCATGCTTTTCCAATTCACTGCGAGCTAAAGCACGGAGATGCACTATCACCTTTACTTTTTAACTTCGCTCTAGAATATGTCATTAGGAAAGTTCAGGATAACAGACAGGGTTTGGAATTTGACGGGTTACATTAGCTTCTTGTCTATACGGATGACGTGAATATGTTAGGAGAAAATCCACAAACGATTAGGGAAAACGGGGAAATTTTACTTGAAGCAAGTAAAGCGATATGCTTGGAAGTAAATCCCGAAGAGAGAAAATATATGATTGTGTCTCGTGACCAGAATATTATACGAAATGGGAACAAAAAAATTGGAAATTTCGAAGAGGTGGAAAAATTCAAATATCTTGGAGGAGCAGTATTAAATATAAATGACACTCGGAAAGAAAGTAAACGCAGAATAAATATGGGAAATGCCTATTATTATTATTATTATTATTATTATTATTATTATTATTATTATTATTATTCCGTTGAGAAGCTTTTGTCATCTAGTCTGCTGTCAAAGAAATCTGAAAGTTAGAATTTATAAAACAGTTATATTACCAGTTGTTCCGTATGTCTGTGAAACTTGGACTCTCACTTTGAGAGAGGAACAGAGATTAAGGGTGTTTGAGAATAAGATTCTTCTTAAAGAACTTTGAAAAGAAAGTACTTAGGAAAATATATGGACCGATAAACTTTAATGACCAGTGGAGGATACGGTATAATAAGGAATTGTACGACAAATATAACGAATCTGATCTTGTTACTTTAATTAAATTAAAGAAACTAGATTGGGCTGCTCATATACAAATGCTCTCAATAGACCGGGTACCAAAAAGAGTGCTTACAGGAAGCTTTATGGGGAGTAGGTGAATTGGAAGGGCGAAAAAAAGATGCGATGATGGTATTAAGGAAGATGCTGCAAACCTGCTTAGATGTCGCAACTGGAGGCTTGGCGCGCAAAATAGAAATTACTGAATGCAGAAAATTAGGGAGGCCAAAGCTCGAACTTGAGCCAATTAGCCATTGCATGGATGAAGAATAAGATTCTTAGGAAAATATTTGGGGCTAAGAAGGTTGAAGTTAAAGGAGAATGGAGGAAGTTACACAACGCAGAACTGCACGCATTGTATTCTTCACTGACATAATTAGGAACATTGAATCCAAACTCTTGAGATAGGTAGGGAATGTAGCCCGTATGGTTAGTTGGGAGACCGAAGGAAAAAGATCTTTTGAGAGGCCGAGACGTAGATAGGATCAGTGGCGGCTCGTAGTCAAATGTCCAGGGTAGGCAAAATTTACAGAACATTTTTATGTAATTCCCGCGATTCAATGACAGCTCGCTTTCATCATGCCCCCCGAAAACTTAACTCTTGCTTACATAACAATACTGTTACATCAATGAGCCGTCTCATAATTTGTCGGTTTTTTCTAGTTTATTGTTATACTGTTGTCTTGCAACCCTTGTTGTTCAGACAACATTTCCGAAATTGGATTCAAATTCTTTTCAAGTCTCTTTAGACTTACCGAGTTACAAATATGATCTGATTCCAAGTACCTTCTTTAGATTACAATAACAAACGTGACCACCTACAGCTTAGCTTTAACTTCACTTCCTGTTAGCCATTTATGTGTTTCATACCATACTTACTTACTTACAAATGGCTTTTAAAGAATCCGCAGGTTCATTGCCGCCCTCACGTAAGCCCGCCATCGGTCCCTACACTGTGCAAGATTAATCCAGTCTCTATCATCATATCCCACCTCCCTAAAATCCATTTTAATATTATCCTCCCATCTACGTCTCGACCTCCCCAAATGTCTTTTTTCCTCCGGCCTCCCAACTAACATACTATATGCATTTCTGGATTCGCCCATACGTGCTACATGCCCTGCCCATTTCAAACGTCTGGATTTAATGTTCCTAATTATGTCAGGTGAAGAATACAATGCGTGCAGTTCTGCGTTATGTAACTTTCTCCATTCTCTTGTAACTTCATCCCTCTTAGCCCCAAATATTTTCCTAAGAACCTTATTCTCAAACACCCTTAACCTATGTTCCTCTCTCAAAGTGAGAGTCCAAGTTTCACTACCATACAGAACAACCGGTAATATAACTGTATTATAAATTCTAACTTTCAGATTTTTTGACAGCAGACTGGATGACAAAAGCTTCTCAATCGAATAATAACAGACATTTCCCATATTTATTCTGTGTTTAATTTCCTCCCGAGTATCATTTATATTTGTTACTGTTGCTCCAAGATATTTGAATTTTTCCACCTTTTCGAAAGATAAACCTCAAATTTTTATATTTCCATTTCATAGTGTTTCATACCCTGAAGGATTAAATTTTCTTGCACCTTTAGCACTGACTTTATGAACAATAGAGCTTAATGCAGGAGTGGGTCGTCCATTGTCCAAAATACTTCTCTTTTCAATGTCATTACGACGCGAAAACGGACAACGTAACAGTTCACTTATTATATCAGTCATAATATAATATTATTGTTATCACTTACATTAACTATAAATCACCAAATATACGTAACATTAATATACAGTACGTACTTGCAAAAATCACATTTTCTAAAATACACTGCTAAAAAAAATCTTTTAAAACATACTGTTTAAAAACTGTTATACTACTCGTAACAATCTACGTTCCAACTCGTGAAACTTTCAAACAGAAATTTCGCAAATCGTAGGTGTTCGATAATGCTCGTGGGTTCTCGTTAGGGCAGGCAGAATTCTAGCGCGCTGGCTTAAGCATAGAACGCATGCGCTAAGAAAGCATTTAGAATAGCGATCTCTTTTAATGCTTACTCCAGGGCCAGCTTTGAAGTTACGTGTAAGGTCGGCTAACTTCGCTTCTGCCTACCTTCTAACGCATCGTGATCTGTCCAGTGTATTCTTGTCGCATAAATCGAACTGCCAGTAGTAAGCAACGTCCAACTAACCCTCAAAAAATCCCATTAATAGTTAATTGAAGAATTTCTAAGCACCTAGACAAGAGTATATAATTATATAAGGTTTTCCAAATGTGTTGGGGTAGTTAATAAATATCCACTTTTAGGTTTTTCTAAATGTGTTGAGGTAGGCTTAGCCTACCCTGCCTGCCCTGAGGAGCCGCCTCTGGATAGGATAATAATAAATTGGATTTGAGGGAAGTGGGATATGATTATAGAGACTGGATTAATCTTGCACAGGATAGGGACCGATGGCAGGCGTATGTGAGGGTGGAATTGAACCTCGGGGTTCCTTAAAAGCCATTTGTAAGTAAGTACAGTAAGTAAGTTTCTTATATTGCTACTGGTTCGAGCCTTTGGTTTTCTTTCAACAAGAATGCGAATAAATTGTCTGTGATAATAAATATTTCCCATGTTACGAAATGATGTATATATCAATACTGTTTGTTCTTCACCCTATTTAGATGTGCATTGGAACCTACCTCTGCGCTTACAGGGTACAGGTACCAGTGGTCTGGCATGTCGCTCCAATCCATGACGTGCAACATATGCCTCGCCTTTTGTCCTTTGTGCCTTCCGTATGTTTTCCTTCCACGTAATTTTATCACTTTTTTTGCGTTTCCTCCTTAGGCCTGTTTCTTCATCATAATTCTGAGCAAAATTCTGCTCCATCACTTCCTCTTCTGTTGTATTGTTATTTCGATTCTCAGCAACTTCTTCGACGACACTTTCATGATTGCAGTTTGTTGCATTTAGTTCCTTTACAATTTTACCACCATCTTCATCAGAACTGCTGCTGCTGTCACCTGATTATAGGTTGTATTCTTCAGTTCAAGTTTCTATATCCGAGAATAAATTATGACTTTCTGAAGGAACTGGTTCAGTTACATCCTGTGTAATCATTAAAATAGTAATGTAGTGCTTTCAATGCAACTGAAACAATAATGTAGTTATAATTTAATACATCTATTATTCATTTTTCTTTACCATTCAATAGCCTAAATACCGATTATTACTTAAGTAATAATAATTTTTGTTTCTTCTTGTGGGGTATATTAAAATACCGGTAATAAAATAAAATAATTTCAAATAACATATTTTAATAATACTGTATATTTGAAGCATATAATTAATATCTTAATATATAAAATTGAATGTGGGTATGTACAGTGGCGTGCAAATTAATCCGAACAATGTAATTACTTATGCAAAAACACTCAAACGGGATAAAAAAAAAAGGATCTAAGACATACCTCAGTAATCTATGTGGCCTCCCTTGTTCGTAATAACAGCTCTGAGACGATTTGGCATGGATTCCACTAATTTCCCACAAATATTCTTCATTTTTATTCATCGCGAAACCATACACCAATGAGGGCAGAAATCATCTTCTCCTTTGTAGAACAATCCATTGTTTGCATTCTTCTTTTGCAAATTAACCACAAGTTCTCAATGGGGTTGATGTCGGTTGAGTTGCCTGGCCAGGGGAGTACCTGAATATTCTTCTTGTTGAAGAATTCTGTAGTTTTTCGAGACTTATGGCATGGTGCCAGGTCTTGTTGGAACACACCTCTGCCATCCGGAAATGATTTTTGCAGCTGGGGTACAATTCTGGTTTCCAATAAGTGAATATATTTGTCAGAATTCATCATTCTCTTGATAGGTATTAATGCTCCAGGCCCTTCATGTGTAAAATAACCCCAAAACATTACTTTAGGGGGGTATTTGGGTGCTTGTTGGAGATGAGCTGCTGTTACTTTTTCGGATCCTTCCCCTAACGTAAGAAACACGGTGGCCGTGGACCTCGAAATGAGACCCATCGGAAAAAAGTGCATTCTGTCAGTTATTCACTGTCCAGTGTTGATGTAATTTTGCCCACATTAAGCGTTTTTTGCACATAACAGTGGTTAGCAGTTGCTTCTTAATAGGCTTATGAGCCCTTCGTCCAGCTTCCAAAAGCCTACGCCGCACTGTTGTGACGTGAATATTCGCCCCAGTGATAGCCATTAACTCGCGGGTTAAGTCGACAGCAGTTAGTCTAGGGTTTAATTTACTTTTCCTGACAATTAAACAATCATCTGCAGGTGAAGTCTTCCTTTTCCGGCCACAGTTTCCCTTTTTCTGGGGTGTGATGGATTCAGTCTCCCTGTATCGTTTTATGATCGAATTAACAGTAGCCAAACCGATGCGACATTCTGCAGCAATTTGCCTCTGTGTCACAGAAGAATGCTCTGCTAATGTTATAATTTTAGACCGTTTTCGTGGAATTGTATCCATTTGTGAAGACGACAGAATGTACACAGGATTGCAGTATTAAGTCTTCAACACAACTGAAATGCTTATAAGTACAAAACGACAGGCAAAATATCACATATTATAAAAAAAATAATAATGACAGACCTTCAACAATGGAATTACACGTACTACAGATGTCAATTAAAGCGGTATGAGCAGCTGTGAGGCCAACAATGACAGAAAATGTAAAAATATGTCGTGTTCGGATTAATTTGCACGCTACTGTATGTATGTATGTATGTGTGTATGTTCTCAATACTAATCTACACGCTTTCGCCGATATGTGCCAAAGTTTGCACATTTAACCTTCATAACCAGGAGAAGAACATAGGCAATATTAAAATTGTTAAAATGGACGTTAAATTAATTTAAAAAGTAAAAAATAAAAATAAATATGATCAAACATTCATGTATAATACTAAAATGCAATCTTCTATAGTCAATTGTTCTTTATTATTGTCTGTTGTATTCAACATCGACTTTCACGAGGCCATGGAAATTATAACACGAAATTTAATAACATTGTTGATACACATCATTAAGGCTAAAACCAAACAATTCATCCAATAAGCATCTTTACGCAGTTGTAGATAGTGAGCAGACTGTGTTTTATCCAACTGAATTCTTTGAAACCACAAGGATTGCTACTATATAATTTAATACTTAATACTGAATCACCAATAGTACTATTGCAAAATAATGACCCGCCAAAATTATGCAATGCAACAAGAATTGGTGTGAAAAAACTCATTCAGAACGTAAGAAATGACAATATTAACTGGCAAAACGAACGGAGATGTTTTTATCCCACGCATTCCTATGATACCCACTAACATGCCTTTCGATATTAAATAACAGCAATTTCAGTGCGACTAGCATTTGTAATGGCCATATTAAAATTAAGCTCAAGGACAGTCGCTCAAAGTCGCAGACATTAACTTAAAAACTCCGTGTTTTCATATTCTCAACTATATTTTATACAAAGAAGTAGGAAAAAAAAAAGAAAAGATTTTACATTCATAAAAAGCAATTCGATGATATCTTTGCCATATTGCTAATGTAGTATGTGAATGTACGTAAGGCGACTAAAAATAACACTGTACCGGTATTAATTCTAAAATATGTCTTTCAAAATATTGTTGTTCATGTCCGAAAATATGTTACTGCGAAATTCTAACTGTATCAACACATTGCCAATGTAGTATGTTATGCGTTGCGGAAATAACAATCTCTTAATTTCTAAAAACCCGGTATACATCTCTCAGAATATTAGTCTTTATCTTGAAAAATGACTTACTGCGAGTTTATATTGTACAGGTATCTGTATTCTGTACATAAAATAAGAATTAATATAATATGTTCTGAATTTGTGAGATATATTTTCTAAAGTCATATTAAAAAAATAGGAGTACAGAGGTAAATGGGTAAAAAATTTTCCAATATAAATTAAATTATATATCTACGTATATATTGATTCTTTGTTACGACCGATAGAGAGATAAATTTTGGCTGTGGATGACACCCCAACGGGTTCAGACTGGGAAGAAGGGAATTCCCTGTTTATCGTCAGCTGTCTCTGAAATTCAAGCGAAAGTACATACAGACATGAAAATATGTGAAATGCACAGCTTTAGAATCAATGTACAGAGCTTATAATTATTTTGTCTCTGCCTTTGTGCAATGTCACATTTGCGGGGGAGGAAAGGAGATGGCAGACACGTTGCAATGCTTTTTAATAAGCTGACTCCCATGACTAAGAAGATAGCCACTTGAAATTTAAGTCACTGGCCGGCAAAGATAAAATGTAAGACTTGTAGAACATCCCTATAGGCTATAGGGATCGAAGGGTGTGTTTTTGTTTTGCTAAACTTCAAGACAATGCTAATTCATTTAAAAAGTTTGTGTGACTATATATATATATGTTCGTTTGGTTTTACTTCAATTGTAGTTTGATTTTTTTATTTGTGTTTCTGGTGATGTGGAAGAGAAGGAGTGTTGGCCTTAACTACGCCAGAATAAATAAATAACCACACACATATATGTATGCAGTATATACAGTACATATACATATATACAAATTAAAACACATTTGAAAGTAAGGCACGTGATGATATATTTTCTTTCGTTGCCTGATCTGCAGTTGTTTTAAATTTAGTTAATTCTTTCAGGCATTTGGCTAAGAAGTTCATTAATTCATGTAAGTGATGCTACGTAAAGATTCATCTTTATGGACGAGGAAAACTTATTAAAAACAAATCGTTTTGGTAGTCTATAGTTGAGTTTCTGAGATTTCCAAAAAGTCTAACAACCAGGTTAAAAGAAGCAAAAAGGACAACCCGGGCAACGCCAGGTGCTTTCAGCTAGTATATTATATAATAATTAACAAAATTCATTATTAAACAATATAAAACTAAATTTCATTTTAAAATGATTAGGAGTACATACCTGTAACCTGATGATTTACTGTTGTCCAACGATCTGTCATTATAGCTGAACGATGAAAACATTTCTTGACATTCAGGAGTAGAACTTCTTAAATTATTATCATAATTGTCTTTATTATATATTTCATTATACGTGGCCACAGCCATGCGAATTAACTTCATTCTCCTCTCACTTATTTGGAAATTATAACTTGTAATGATATTCAGAACAAGTTTAACATAGAAAAAATAAAACCTTCCTGATAAACAAAGAATGACATATTTATAAAAAAAAATGAATCCAATAACAGTCCGTATGTGCACAGTTCCACGCTTTTACTATCGACAATGCATGCTAAACTCATCAATGTTCTACATTCGTTTATTAACTATGAGATAATGTCGGTTCTTTACACGCCAAAACAACGAATGCGCCTCATACGTATGTCTGGCATAACAAGAATGAATTAAAATTAGCTTACATGGTACATACAGGTTTTTGGCACAATGACAGGATACAGGTTTTTGGCACAATGACAGGATACAACTTTTAACATTCACAAAACAAACTCTTATAATAATGTCTCTAAGAGTCAAGGTACAGATTTCCGCCTTTGGCATAAGGTAGATTAAGAAAAATTACATTCATTTGTGCACTGTACAGAGTACAGGGTACAGGTACCAGTGGTCTGGCATGTCGCTCCAATCCATGATGTTCAACATATGCCTCGCCTTTTGTCCTTTGTGCCTTCCGATGTTATTTACTTAATTCAATTTAGATTAGCTAAAGTGATGATCATACCGACAGATTCTTTTCATGTTAAGTATAATAAAGTTAATAAAATACTAATATAAAATAACAATAAACACTTACCTTCTGCTTCCATTTTCTGTCCAATTTTGTTCCAGACACGCATCTTCAGCCCACTATCCATGTATTTTGGATCAGCTAAATTATATAAAAATGTGTGTGCCTTTACTAATTCAATCAACATTTCGTCCTTCATTTCGACAGGTAGAAACAGTTCAAAAGCATAAAATATAACCACAACACTCGAGATGTAGGAATGCACTGCTTTGTCTGCAAGGCGACGATATTTTATTTTCTCGGAAGATGCCGCCACGTCACGGAGAGCATCGTCACGTCCCGGAGATATGTGACTAGACCCTTAAGATGACAGCAGAGTGAATCAACTTTCACGTTCCCGACAAATTTCTCGTTAATTGCGAATGCTCATCTTTCAATGTATGTATGTTAACAGTATTTTTGTTCTCGTTCACGTTTCCGATCACGGTTTCTCGCCTGTCCATGAAGTTTTAGCTTACACGACTGAGAGAAACACATTTTCAAAGGCATCACATTACCAAATATTTTCGTCAGAATGTTTGTTCTTTCACTTTTTGTTAAACTTCACTGCTTGTGTAATTTCTTGCCTGGTAGAATGTAAGAGAAGGCCCTATGGCATTAACTCTGCCAGTATAAATAAATAGTAAATAAAAACATATTTAAAACATTCTTTCAAAAGAAACATTTCACACATTTCATATTTGAAAAGATTCTCAGCTACAAGCGTTACTGGCTTTGGCTTTTTAGGCTACCCGATCGCGAGAAACACAAAAAAAATGGCATTACAAATGTTTGTTATCAATATGTTTGAGTACATGAATACTTAAGCTATACCTAATAGCGAAACATATTTGACAGCCAAAATATTTATAAAAATTCTCGCTTGTGTACAAGTCAATGACTTTTTGGAATACTCGACTCACAGAATCCCTGGTAATTTCATAGAAGACGGGCACTTGGTTGAATATAGTAAGTATTACCAACTTTTTTTATTTCAGAGTTAAATGTTAGTGATCTTTTAGTGACTTTTACATGTTAGTTCTAGGATTTTATACTAGGTGTCGCCGTGATCTTCTTTTAATTTTATTGGTTATAGTTGTCATTTGTTCTAGAATTTTCGTTAATTTTAAATGGATAATGACGTTATCAGTTGTTCTTGGTTGTTTGACGTGAGTGGTGTTATGTTGTGTCTGATGGCTAAAGCTATTGAAAGTTTGTCATTTTATGATTTTTGTGGTTTTCTTTCGATTTGATTGGTTATAGTTGTAATTTATTCTAGAATTTTCATTAATTTTGGATGGATAATGACGTTGTCAGTTGTTCTTGGTTGTTTGACGTGAGTGGTGTTACATTGTAGATTTGTCTGCATTTGTCGAATGCGCATCGTCATGCTTACGAAAAGGCACTTCTCAGTGTCAATAATTTATTTTGTGTGCACGAGGTTGGAATTTTGAAGTAAGAGGGAAAGGAAGGAATCCGTATTCTGAAATTATTTATTAAATTTTGTGTCGATTTTGGTTTAGTTCTTTCGCTGGTGAATAACGATTGTGTTGAATGTTGAGGAGAACACTGTTTTCCTGTGGTTTAAAGGAATTATTTACTGAATTTTCTGTAGATGTTAAGGTGTAATAAGTGTTCGAAGAGAATTTCATTTAGTGTAAAGATGTGGTTTATTTATGCAAAGTTGACTGTACGACAAAGTGTTGGTTTAGTTCTTTGTTGGCTGCATGGTTTAAGGTTAGATTGCCTTAAAGCCTGTGTCATTTATACTGGAAGTGAAGTGGTTGTCGATGAAGACGTCAATGAGAATTGAATTTTATTTGATAAGTTGATAAATTATTATGTTTTGTTTTGTGTTTTGGTGATTTTTGGGGGTAAAGTGCGGACGAAAACTGCCAGAAAAGTACTACCAACTATGAAGTTCGAATGCCACTAAACGCCAAACAAATCAAAGGCGAAAAATTAAATATATTTTAATTTTTTTGAAGGGCTTGTTCTTCTTTAAAAATATGAACGTATATTTGATTTTTCATCTTTGATTTTGCGATGTTTGGTGACATTTGGACTTCATAGTTGGCAGAACGGTTTTTGTAGTTTTCGTCAGCCATGTTGGATTTTGCCCGTCTTCTAGGAAATTACCGAATCCCTTAACACAAACATGGAATTTGAAACGTTTGTCGTCAGTTCTGGCGTTCGTGGATTTTTAAGCTACCGACTCAAACACTTATCACAAACGTCACATTTGAAACGTTTCTCGCCTGTGTGTCGGCGTTCATGGTTCCCTAGGCTGCATAACTTACAGAAAAACTTACCACAAACATCACATTTGCCTGTGTGACGGCATTCATGGAGTCCAAGAATACTCGAATGCGAGTAACACTTACCACAAACATCACATCTGAAACATTTCTAGCCCGTGTGCACAAATTTCTGTCTCTTAAGGCCATTCGATTACGAGAAACACTTACCACAAACAACACATATGAACTATTTCTTCCCTGTCTGACGGCATTCATGGATTCCAAGAATACTCGAATGCGAGTAACACTTATAATAAACATCACATTTTAAACATTTCTAGCCCGTGTGCACGAATATGTGTCTTTTAAGGCCGCTCGATTGCGAGAAACACTTACCACAAACATCACATTTGAACGGTTTCTCGCCGGTATGACCGCGTTCATGGATTTTAAGATTACTGGAATGCGAGAAACGCTTACCACAAACATCACACTTGAAAGGTTTCTCGCCTGTGTGCTGGCGTCCATGAGCTTCTAAGTTACTTGGATTTGCAAAACTCTTACCACAGATATTACATTTGAAAGGTTTCTCGCCCGTATGCACAAGTTCGTGTCTTTTTCGGCTACTGAATTGCGGGAAACTCATGCCACAAATATCACACTTGAAAGGTTTCTCGCCAGTGTGCTGCCGTATATGAGTTTCTAAGCTAAATGACTTTAGAAAACTCTTACCACAAACATCACATTTAAAAGGTTTCCCGTCTGTGTGCAAAAGTTTATGTCTCTTTTGGCTACTCGATTGCGAGAAACTCATGTCACAAACATCACATTTGAAAGGTTTCTCTCGTGTATGTAGACGTTTATGAGTTTTTAGGCTACTAGACTGTGCGAAACTCCTACCACAGATATCGCATTTGAAAGGTTTCTCGCCTGTGTGCCGCCGTTCATGGGTTCTTAAGTTACAAGAATGAGCGAAAAACTTCCCACAAAGATCACATTTGAAAGGTTTCTCATTTCTGTGCAAGCGCTGATGGTTTTTTAGGGTACTCTTCGCAGTGAAACACTTACCACAAACATCACATTTCAAAGGTTTCTTGCCTACGTGCTTGGGTAAATGCTCGTTCAATTTTGCGAAATTCGACAAACATATTTTAGACACTACAGATTCCAATTTCTTCTCGTCTTCACCAGTCAGCACAGGTTTTCCCGAGGAATCTGAGTTCTCGGGAATCGTACATACAGTCCCATTCTCTTCATGAGCAGTACTGATGAATTCTGATGATACAATCCTTTCATTGATAACTGCAATCCTGAAGGAAATATAGTATCATTATATAAAAATATAAAACAGCCGTAACACATATACATTCAATTACTCAATATTCATAGCAAAGCAAAACTATTTCACTAGGCCATACATTACCATTAGAGATGCATTGTTGTAAATAATTCATGAGTATTGTTGCAAGTATCAAGATTTGGTCAACTCTTTGGTCTTCACTCGTAGAATACATTTTAGGATTACACCACGTTAGCACAGTCTACTATATACAGTCGCGAAGCTTAATATGTAGTAAATATGCAAGCATTAGATAGTTGCTCACAACTAGGATCGCTAATATCGCCTCATTACAGGCAATGCAAAATAGAACCGTCACAGTCTAATGTTTCTAGCACCCTGAGAACTCAAGCTTCGTGACTGTATATAGTAGACTGTGACGTTAGTCAACATTTAATTGGCTATTCTTTTTGATAAACCTTTTTGTCCAAAGTCACCTGCCTTTGCTTTACTTCTTTTGGATACGAGTGTGTTATCTGTGATTGTTTCGAAATTCGGCATTGCAAATGAACTATAACTTTTCTATTCTTATTTTTAATGTATGTATTATGTATGTATTAACACTGCAGTGGGTATATACCCGGTGGCAGTGGTAACTAATTACACTCAATAATGACAATAATAAACTTATTAATTAAAAATACAATTAATAATAATACTAATAATTAATACTAACAATAATTAATAATAATAATACTAATAATAATAACAACAACAACAACAACAGGGAATATACTAAATTAAATGAAACGATCACTTAAAATAACATTTGAAATAAATCTAATTTGTATCTTAAAACTAAGATCGAACTAAAACCCGCGAGTATGATATGTTCATATCTGCACAAGTACCTTTCAAATTACACTCATTTCGCTGCCAACTCACTCACTGCAATGGAACTACGACACGTTTCACTGATTATATCCTGATTTCACTAACACTTCAAAAACATTTCACTGTTAAGATAAAAGAAATGCTTATAGTTTTTTTTTTAATTTTTACATTTTAAAATTTGGAAAATTTCTTAGTGGAACGTAACTGATTCCATTTCGTATTAAGGATTATCATCAAAAAATTTGTGTTGGTATTATCTCTAACTTGGTGTTCGTTGTTATGTGAACGTTGAATTAGTAACAGTGCTCCCAAAACTCTGCAACAAAATAACTGACATTATATAATAAATATTTTTTCTCCACTTTGAGAGAAGTATTTGAGATGTCTGTATCAAATTTAAGACTTTCATACTCCCCTAGTAAATGCATTATGATTGACGAACTTTATTTTCCGCTTTAGAAGTGGGTCACAGCCAGAAATGTTCAGAAAGAATGAAAATTATTTTTAAAAGTGGTTGCTATTCATAATCTTCAATAGTTTCCATATTACGGCTAGTTAAACAAAGGAGTAGTTTCGTGTGGCGGACTTCTCTATGCAAAATGACCATTTTGTCTGTTACATCTGCGGATTCCCATAGAAATCATCGCAGTAATTTCAAATTTTTTTCGAAATGTTTTGATTGCTTAAAGTTTTAGAGCTAATAGTGAATTTTGAAATTTTAATAAAAATGGTTCTGTTACATAAAAAATATGTTATTATACGTTTACTACGTCATACTAATTTGACCAATAAAATGGTACGAAAGGACGTCTTTCAACTAATCATGGCTGCTTATCGCAAAATTTCATCAATTCCCTAGCATTTACTTTTATCGCATCCCTGGAATTTGTTTGTCATCACTTTCCTAGCATTTGTTTCTTTGTTTGCCAACATTTAAAATCGCAAATTCTTTACGGTACATGATTTGCGATCATCATTTGTTTACAGCATAGACAGTCAACTGAAAATGCGGCTCCATTCAAACGTTTCGGTGAAGCTAACATTAATGAAATAGAATTTTAGTAAGTCAATTAATATTTTATTCTATTAGAGTACTTCATTTCTTCTAATCTTTATATATTTTCTTCTAATTGTATAATAGTCAATTAAATTCCACTCGACTTTTGATTTTCTCTAAATAAATCAAAACCTCTAATGAGATTACTGTAGATTAAACAGTAGTCTGACACACTCTGAAATTCATAAAAATGAATAGAATATCAAAGTAGTTTTATATTTATTATTATTATTATTATTATTATTATTATTATTATTATTATTATTATTATTATTATTATTATTATTATTATTATTACCTGGACTGAAGCTATCTTGTTTCATTTTCCACTTCAAACCTATCACGATTTCATATGTTACCTCCAATTTTTTGTAATTTTTCGAGTACTTTTACCTCAAATACATTGTTTTTAGACAACTCTAATTTCAGCAAATATTAAATTACGACATTTTCGAAAAACAGCTTGTACCAATTCCTAGGATCTATCAATCTCCGATTCCGATTGTTCATATTATTTAGTCTTGGACTCAGATGAAAGGTAAAAATCCCAGTGAAAGAATGAGATATTCCATATAATCAGGATTTGTGGCTTGTGCACTTCTTTCACTGGACCCTCAATAATTTCAGAAGAGACCTATATTTTTAGGTTACAGACTTTATAAACGAAATTCTGAGTATTTATTAATGCTTATTTTAATGCGTGCGTGAACACTGTGTTTCATTATATTATTACTGCTGACGTAATTTTTGGCATGAAGGACACTCTATCACTGGAATACTGCATACCCTACAGAGACGCTAGCCCGAGAGTGCACTGTGCTCATGACGACTGGGACAACATGTCTGCTTTTCGTACTATGTGTTGTGAGATGGCCTCTTAGTAGCGTAAAATTATTCTTTATTTTAGTTATAATTTGCTTATTTTAAATGTTAAATAGCGTTTGTTAATAAACTTTGTTATGCTGGTCTTGTTAAAATATTACTGTCCAACACCTGTAGGCTATTCATAGGTGAGACCTGGCCTTTATTAACGAAAGTAATACTTGTTTCAATACCCAAAGAAACGAGAAATACATCAGATATAAACAAACAAAAACAAATATATAAACAAAAATTTCTATGTATTTTACGATAATCCCATTCAATTTTATATGTGGTACATTACTGCGATCAAGAGTGCTATGTACAAACACTTGAACAAAATGGCAGTTATTCCTTCACCAATATGTCCATTGTGCAGTCTTTAGGAAGAAGTGGATCAAAATCATTTACAGCGATGTCCAACCCTTCCCTCTACCAGCAATTTCATCCCATTCTCTTACGTGCTGTTCTTCAATTTTGTTCCAGCACAGCAAGTTCATACCTTACCTCCCCTGATATCCCTCTCCTGCCAGCAGTCTTATGCTAGACTTCACAGGGGAGTAAAAATTTAATACACTGCATCACTCGACCTCTTGCTGAAGAGTAAAGAGCACTGAAGCCATCTTCACAATATCTTCAATACTCACTCTTTATTTTAAATAACAAAATAAAGATTTGTTTCAGAAATAATATCAAAGATCGGCAGTATGTACAGGTGTAAACAGTTATTCCTATTATAAAACTTAACAAATCTAATCTAAGGAGTCGACTGATAGACAATCAATTATGACCAGTTTTAACGATTGCAACTGCTAACGTAATATTACCTGATATAGAGAATGTTATATCTAAAAATAAACGACAAACGTCAGCAGCAGGTTTTTCAAGAGAGAAAAATTAACTCTTGCAATTTAAGAAAATGTGTTTCAACTTCATTATTATTATTATTGAATTTCCAAGTTTATAGAACCCTATTCTACCCGAAAGTTTCAACTTCATAGATATGCACTGTAATTGCAACAAATAAAAGCTTAGAGTTTGTATATATATTTATATACCTGAATTTCTTTCCTCCTTTCAATGCTTCGTGACGCAATATAATTTAAGTACAATATATACAATTTTCCCTTAGAAGAATATAATATGTTATTTAACGTGAAGCACTGTTAGTGTGTAAATAAATAGTAATCAAATCATAATTAGATATAACAAATACTCCAATTTTCAAATAATATTTCTGCCTTATTCCTTAGGCGTTTGTAAAGTTGTTATATAAATTCATTACAATTTATTTACTGTATATGATTATTACTGTGCATGACGTATCTCAGGCAATAATAACATAAATTGTCTCATTTATATGATTGTGATTTCTCATACAACTAAAATCCCTTACTTACTGTAACACTTTCTACACCCGTGCTTGAACACTGAGTAGTTATACAGTTATATGCAGTCTTTTATAGAGAAGCACACGGCTATCCCGTAACTTCAAAATCATAAGTTGCCATGCTGATTTCGTGACACAACTGCTCTAAACTCATTATATGTGAGAAATATTGGAGAGCAAGAGAGGTAAGGGATTTATTGCTAAGAGCTCAGCACAAGGTAATAACACCAACGTGTTTCTTGTGAGAGTGGGACAGTACGGTTAGGTCTACACACTGGAAGAGGAAACAGTGACCAAACAGAAAGAAATGTTAAATGTTATGTTTTATTTAACGACGCTCGCAACTGCAGAGGTTATATCAGCGTCGCCGGATGTGCCGGAATTTTGTCCCACAGGAGTTCTTTTACATGCCAGTAAATCTACTGATATGTCGTATTTAAGCACACTTAAATGCCATCGACCTGGCATTTGAAAGGGAACATCCTCGAAATATGCATTTTTGCAAAATAAAGTTGGCTTCATTCGAACTTAAAAACCATCATCGCCAAACATATCCTTCTACTTCTTCAATATGCCAAATCAATAAAAACATGCAATTGCATGCAGTTCCGTGTTCTAATGATGACTGATTATTGCATAGTGCTGCAGACAGATACTACCTACTTCTGAAGTTGCTTCTAGTCAGTCAAGAAAACGGAAATTTGAAACACGAGGAACTCTCTATGTGAAGACTTGCACGCCACACTCACCTTTCAGTAAAAACCTCATTGTCCTCTGCTGCTACTTCTACCTGTGGATCCTCATTCACTGTATCCAAGTCACCCTGCTCTTCCTAAAAATACAAAGCAAATAAAACAGAAAGATAGTACAACTTACATTAACAAAAGTGCATCGATTTTAGATGCCACAGAAATGCATAACAATTGTATTAGGCCTAGTAAAATTTTAGCTAACAGAAGACAATTCTTGGGGCAGATTTTTTATGCGGTAATTCTTCTTCTTTATAGAACAGCGTTTTTTCAACATGTGACACTCTTAAAGTTGATACAATGATGAAACTAAATTGAGGTTGATTATGTAAGCAACTTTGTCAAATTTGTGTTCAAACAGGTATGCGGTAGTCTTCAGAGAAGTTACGCAAACGTTTCTGCTGACAAGAAAATATTGCAAGAGTAAAGATTAACCTACATATGGAATGTACCGATTCAGCTATTTCAGGCTCATGACTTAAAGTATGTCGACATCTGCTCACCTATTTGAAATAATAAGTTATTATGTAAAATAAGACCTAAAAATTAAACATAAATACTGGATAAATAGAGCAACAGGAAAGATTGATTTACACTTGTTTATTGTAGAGTTAAAATTTAAAGGAAAGTATTAAAAATATTTATGGTAATAAATTGTGAAAAGGAGCAGATAAATAAGGCTTAAAATCTTAATGGTTATTACGATTGGTTTAAACGTGCACTAAAACCAGACGTAAGTGCAAGTTTGAACCAATAAATTATTGAGATTTGCGATAAATTAATTAGTTTAGGAAATTGTATATTTATCATGTATAACTACTTTTGTATATAGATCTTTTTGTTAAATTATTAAGTTTTGTACTTTTGTGAACTAATATCAATAAATCTATCACTATCAATCTTAAAGTGTAACTGAAAATTCACGAAGGACTACAAGACGAAGAATTGGACAGCTACAATCGTTTCCCCGAGTGATCTGAATCTAGCTGCAACATCAGTCAGTAAGTACCTAACAGAGAAAAAACTACCGACCAACACACTTCATAAACTGCACTCACCTCGGCTTTACTTTTCATGATGGGAAAGTCAACTGGCGCAGAAGACTCCTCAAATGTCATCTCTGATTTCACATCATAGCTGTGATCCATATATTCCGTCTTTATTTCAGTCACGTGCAGATCTAATACTTTTCCTTCCTGCAAAATGCAGAACATAGCAATCATATCCTGCTGACCCAGAGCTGGGGCAGCTCAGGCTTGAGTTGCATCCAGTTTGGTCTCATTGAACGGTTTCTTCCGAGGTTTACCCCAACCACGGGACTGAAGCCAGATGGTCTATGGCGAGTCATCGGCCTCACTTCATCTCACCCCTTTGGTCTGATTACCTGGTTCGGTTTTTTCCGAGGTTTTCCATAAGGCAAATGCCAGGTAATCTTTTGGCGAATCCTCGGACTTCACCTCATCTCATTACATTTCGCCAAAATATTGGAAAAATTGTAGAAAATTACAAAATTGTAAAACTGTGAAAATTTCAAAATATTGTAAAAACTGTAATTGTAGTTGTAATATTGTAAAATTGTCACTTGTTCCACACCTTAAAGCTTCATTGCTAATGTAAGATCTATGAAATATAATCAATGAAATTAAATATCATATAACAGAAGTCTCTCACGAAAAACAATGACTATTAAAAACTGTCCATGCTATTATTAATCCTGATGTCAACGATTTCCCGTGTACCCACTCCAGTGTCAGTAGTTAAATAATTTGTATGAAAAGCCTCGTCTACTTTCATTTCCTTTTCACAATTCTGTCCGTTGGTTTATTGAAGACACGATTAATTTTTGCTCCCTGTTTAAAAGTCAGTGTGAGGATGCTACTGCAGAATGGAGGAGAATGGAAAAGGAACTATGTAGTAGTCTTTGTGGTTTATGATTTTATTGCATAATTATTAACAAATGATACCAAGAAATACACATTAAATATGTAGAGATTGGCTAAAAACTAATTAAGAAAGAAAAATAAAAGGACGCGATTAAGATTATCTTCTAAATCAAGCACAAAGCACAACTTTAGTCAGCTACCACGGAATTAACTGAGAGCAACCCACATTCCATGCTGGACTGTCAATTAAATTAAAACAGTCATGGTAAAAATAAGCGAGGATGAAATCATCAAAATGTATATGATTTAATGAAGGTTCATCATTGCAGTTTCTATGACAAAATTGGGGTGGAAGAGATTAAAGAAATTTACAGCATAAAGAAATCGACAGCATGAGAGCAAAAATTGTATCCCCTGGTCACCTGAATCTAGCCGCCATATCAGCCAGTACATAGCAGAGGCAGAACTACCGTCCAACTCACTTCATGAACTGCACTCACCTCAACTTCACTTTTCACAACGGGAAAGTCAATTGGCACAAGAGTTTCATCTAATGCCATCTCTAAATTCAGACCGCAGCTGTGGTCCTTACATTCCGTTTTTATTCCATCCTGCAAAACACAGAACAAAATATTTTTTTATTTTTTAATCATATGTGATTCTTCACGAAACCCAGTAATTTTTTCTAAAGTCTGTCTACAATACGATCAATAAATCAGTTAACAAGTTGAATTGTGACCTAGTCACTGTCTCCACTTTGGCTGCCAATTTCAGACTCGCACTTAATCCAAGTAAGACTCAAGCTATAAATATTGGCCATAAGCGTTTAGTTAACTCTCTTACTTTTCTGTTGTTACACTTAACAACACGCTAATCCCTTATTCATCTGTCGTAAAAAAAATCTTGGCTTCTTTTTCGATAATAATCTAAATTGTAATTTTCAAGTTAAAGAAACGATAAAAAATCTGTTCCTCCATTCACTGCTTGAGTCACTTAAGAAACTTCTTGCCCCAGCAACTAAAACTTACCCTAGTACAAACCCTAGTAATACCGCACTTCGATTATTGTGACGTTTTGTTAAGAGACCTAAGTTCAAGTTATAGTGAGTTCAGAATATGTGCGTCAGATACGTATGCAATATCCAACGATATGATCACATATCACCGTCCTTCGCAAGTCTTTCGTGGCTCCAACTCAAAGAACGTAGAACTTTACACTCTTTGTCTTCACTCTTTCGAATTCTGCACACCTCAACACCAAATTGCCTTTCGTCTCGTTTCTCGTATCTATACTCTAACCACGACGTAAATACCAGATCACTTATCTGTGGCACGTTAAGTATACTTCTCCATAGAACATCTCGTTATTCATCATCTTTCACAGTATCCACCTCGCGACAGTGGAATTCCCTGTCACAAAGTATTAGGGGCTGCAAGACAATAAACACTTTTAAAAACAGTTTAAAAGATAACCTTCTTAGCATTTCACTCCAATCATACTGACTTAAACTGTCACTCTCTGCATTGTTACTCCTTCGTTTAGACATGCATCCTGATAGTGCTGCATCTTCAAAATTGTCTCATAATAATCTCTTTCTATTATCTAACATTATTTGAAATATATTAACATTATATGTATTTTAGCTATGTATTTCTGCTACATAGTTTGTATTTCAGTGTTTAATTAATAGTTCATAGTGTTTTGTTGTTTAATTCGTAAATAACTCTTGTATACAAGTAACTCTTATCTAAACCAAATTGTTGAATTATTTGTAAGTTCATACATATGTATGTATTATTGTTTGCTGGTTGAGTGGAAGAGAAGGCTTTACACCTTTAACTCTGCCAGCTAAAATAAATCATCATTATTATTATTATTATTATTATTATTATTATTATTATTATTACTACTACTACTATTATTATTATTACTATTATTATTATTATTATTATTATTATTATTATTATTATTACTCTATTGTTATAATCTTCATGTCAAAAAATGAACGTGCAACCACTCCAAAATCAATAGCAAAACCATTTCTGCGAAAAGCCTTGAAATGCAGCATATAAAAGAATAGTTCTATAACACGATATTACGTTCAAGTACATGTACATTCATTTTATATTTCCATATACAAATAGATTTCACTTCAAAGATACTTAGTTATTACAAAGAAATAAACAATGGAAAATTTGAAATATATTTTAATATTATTATATTAGATGTTTCTTCTGAGGGTAAAATCCAAGTATATATTGCGAAGTGTCAAGGCCACTACGTGATTCAAAATTATGCATGTATGCATGGCAGCCAACACTACACTATTTAGCGATGAGAGAAAGGCTGTTATTATGAATTTGAAAAGCCAATTAGTTGCAATTATGAAATCGTGGACGTAGTTTATAGACAGAACACCAGAGTCGCACTGATACGATGCCTCCAGCTCAGGAAACCCGTAGGGCAAAGGAAGTGTTAGCCTAGCACATTAATACCCGGGTTCGATTCCCGTATAGAAGTAATTCCTCGTAACATGTGTGAGAGATTATCGTAAAATTAGAACATATAAAGATCCAATGACAGGACAGGGAATGGACTGAGAGGAAATAGAGTGGACTTCGAAGACAGAGAATGGGCTCAGAAGACAGAGACTGGACTGGTAGGACGGAGAGTGTAGCAACAGGACAGAGATTGGACTGAGAGCACATAGAGTGGACTGAGAGGACAGAGAATGGACTCACTTGGAACATGTATGACAGAATTGCAAATTATCGTAAAATTAGAATCTACAAAGATCCAATGACAGGACAGGGAATGGAATGACAAAACGGAGAGTGGACTGAGAGGAAATAGAGTGGACTTCGAAGACAGAGAATGGGCTCAGAGGATAGAGACTGGACTGGTAGGACGGAGAGTGTAGCAACAGGACAGAGATTGGACTGAGAGCACAGAGTGGACTCAGAACACATAGAGTGGACTGAGAGGACAGCGAGTGGACTGGTAGGACAGAGAGTGTAGTGACAGCACAGAGATTGCACTAAGAGCACATAGAGTGGACTGAGAGTACATAGTGTGGACTGAGAGGACTCGGAATGGACTGATAGGACAGAGATTGGACTGAGAGCACATAGAGTGGACTAAGATGACAGAGTGGACTGAGGTGACAGAGTGGACGGAAATGACACAGGGTGGACTGAGAGTACAGAGAGTGGACTGGTATGACAGAGAGTGTTCTGACAGGACAGAGATTGGACGGAGAGCACATAGATTGGACTGAGGGAACAGAGAGTGGACTGAGACAACAGAGAGTGGAGTGGTAGTACAGAGAGTGTAGTGACAGGACATAGATTGGACTTAAAGCACATAGAGTGGACTGAGAAGGCACAGATTGGACTGAGAGGACACAGAGTGTACCGAAAGAACAGAGAGTGGGCTGATAGGGCAGAGAGTGTAGTGATAGGACGTAGATTGAACTCACAGCACAGAGTGGACTGAGAGGACAGAAAGTGGACTGAGATAACATAGAGTGGACTGGTAGGACAGAGAACATAATGACGTCCACACCTGTGGTGTAACGGTTAGCGCGTCTGGCCGCGAAACCAGGTGGCCCGGGTTCGATTCCCGGTCGGGGCAAGTTACCTGAATGAGATTTTTTCCGGGGGTTTCCCTCAACCCAATATGAGCAAATGCTGGGTAACTTTCGGTGCTGGACCCCGGACTCATTTCACCGGCATTATCACCTTCATCTCATTCAGACGCTAAATAACCTAAGCTGTTGATAAAGCGTCGTAAAATAACCTACTGAAATAAAAAGCATAGTGACAGGACAGATATTGGACTGAGAGCACATAGAGTGGACTGAGGGAACAGAGAGTGTAAAAACAGGACAGAGAATGGACTGAAACCACATAGAGTGGACTGAGAGGACAAAGAGTGGACTGAGATGACATAAAATGGACCGAGAGGAAAGAGAGTGAACTGGTAGGACAGAGAAGACACAGAGTGGACTGAGAGGACAGTAAGTAGACTGAGGGCACAGAGAGTGTAGTGATAAAACAGAGATTGGACTGAGGGTACATAGAGAGGACTGACAGGACAGAGAGTGGACTGAAAGGGCATAGAGTGGACTCAGATGACATACAGTGGACTGAGAGCATACAGAGTTGACTGAGATGAGAGAGTGGACTGAGAGAACATGGAGTGGACTGAGAACACATATTGTACTGGAAGGACAGAGAGTGTAGTGACAGGAAAGAGATTGGATTGAGAGCACATGGAGTGGACTGAGAAGACAGAGAGTGGACTGAGAGAACAGATAGTGTAGTTACAGGACAGAAATTGGACTAAGAGCACATGGAGTGGACTGAAGGGACAGAGAAGTTAATCTCTAGGGAGTTGGCCATGGCAATGACGGTGATTTGAACTGATTTCGTATCGGTATACTGAATTAAGTTCAATTAATAATCGACAGTGACTTCAGTTTTGTGTTAATATAGGGAATTCAATTAATTTTCAGTGTTTGCGTGTGTTTAATTTTCAATAAATGGTTCATTATGGCGTACGTTTGGATGAAGTTAGAACGTCAGCAGTGCACACGCAAATAATTATTTTTACTTGCTAGTAACATTATATTATTGATATGAATTTTTGTATGACAATAACGTTATACTTACATGATTATTCATATTACTGGCAGTAATATTTTGTATACTGACAGTGATTTTTGTTTCAGAATATGAATGAACACAAATGTTAAAATTTCGGACCGTATTGGTTCAATAGGGTGTCTCTAAATAAATGAAATGAAACTAATTTTCAAAAGATAGTTAGCCAGCGAGATATCTTACAATGTAAATTAATTATATCCTTAATGACTGCATTCGAAATGTCATTGCCTTTGGTTATTGCATAACCAACATAAATTTTGAAAAACTTATGGAGCCATAAATAATAAATAAAATATAGAAAAATAATAAGTGTCAATAAAAATAGTGATATTAATGTAAATAATATAATAACAGCAATAATAATAATAACAATGATAATAATAATAATAATAATAATAATAATAATAATAATAATAATAATAATAATACGGCTTTTAAGAAACTCGGAGGTTCATTTCCGCTCTCATGTAAGCCCACCATCGGTCCCTATCCTGAGCAACATTAATCCAATGTCTACTATCAAATCCATCTTGATATTATCCTCCCATGTAAGTTTCGGCCTCCCCAAAGGTCTTTTACCCTCCAGCCTCCCAACTAACACTCTATATGCATTTATGGAATAATAATAATAATAATAATAATAATAATAATAATAATAATAATAATAATAATAATGGTGGTGGTAGTAATAATATTAATAATAATTGTAATAATGATAATAATAATTGTAATAATAATAATAATAACAATAATAATATTCTCCACATCAATAATATTTAATACATTTGTAAATACGTGCATTCTAATGTTTCTACTGGCATGAGAAAGACTTTAACAAGTATTTTACTTTCATGAAGTTATTGTTTCTTCGAGTGGCTGTTTCAGCCATACGTAACACAGCCCGGAATTCTATTGCATATTTCTTTCTCATAAATTAAAAAAATTCGCGCAATCTTTTTCACCATAACTAAGTTTAAAGCGACGGTTGTGCTCGATTCCCAGCTCTGACCTCCCAGTGTGACGTCACATGTGCAGACCCGACGCATTTGTGTCAACGATCCACCACAACATTATTCTTCCACCATGTTAATATAAAGTAATAGAAATAAAATCACAACTTTATTCCCGGTATGTTCAGGACAAAGTGAACAAGGAAGCATGCAGGCTTTGAGATTGCAATGAGCAGACTGTGAGATGATTGAATGCGCATGCATGTACATCTCATGCGATTCTTAGCTGGATTTCCCTGCTATTTACCAAACCCCTACCAGGGTTGCCATAGGTACCACTATAGTCGTACGCAAAGACCTTATATAGTAAACTAGCCTCACACAGAGCGATATGTTCTGTCGAAAATTGAAACCAGTCTGCGCATGTTTACGCCGCCATGTTACTGGTAGAAACAGAGCGGTAAACACGAGTGTTATACTTATCCTTTGTTTTGTCTCGGGTGTTTTTAGTGAACACTGTGAAAGTATTGTAAATTGATGTGATAATAGTATGAAATTTTGTTTTCTAAATAATATTATAGTTGATATGAAGTGATGTGCTTTGTAAACAGTGTAAAATGGTGATTTCTTGTGCGGCGTATAAGTGCAATAACACGTGGCTTAGAGATCAGGAATTTCTTTTCACAAGTAAGTATACACGTTTTAAAATAATAAAATTGAATTCTGGAGGCTACATTGAAACTGTAACGTATGTACATCTTAGATACCATAGTCGAAAAAGTTTATAATTAGGCAACAATCTGTCTTTACAGGTTCCCTTTGAAGAAGCCCAAGCTACTTCCTACGGGAGCTTGTTCCTATAATAAGAGAAAAAATTGTGCCTTCACATTGTGTAAAATTGTGACCGTCTCATTTTAAAGATAGAGATTTTTGGGAAATTAATGATAATAGAATTTTGAAGGATGATGTACCGTCCCTGTTTAATTTTCCAAGTCATTTGCAAAAGGTACGATATAATATTATCTCTGTTGTTACAATATCTATATCATTACAAATCATTCAGTAGTTTACGAAAATAACTTACTTACTTCCTTACTGGCTTTTAAGGAACCCGGAGGCTCATTGTCGCCCTCACATAAGCCCGCCATTGGTCCCTATCCTGAGATAGATTAATCCATTCTCTATCATCATATCCCACCTACCTCAAATTCATTTTAATATTATCTTCCCATCTACGTTTCAGCCTCCCTAAAGGTCTTTTGCCCTCCGGCCTCCCAACTAACACTCTATATGCATTTCTGGATTCGCCCATACGTGCTACATGCCCTGACCATCTCAAACGTCTGGATTTAATGTTCCTAATTATGTCAGGTGAAGAATACAATGCGTGCAGTTCTGTGTTGTGCAACTTTCTCCATTCTTCTGTAACTTATCCCTCTTAGCCCTAAATATTTTCCTAAGCACCTTATTCTCAAACACCCTTAACCTATGTTCCTCTCTCAAAGTAAGAGTCCAAGTTTCACAACCATAAAGAACAACTGGTAATATAACTGTTTTATAAATTCTAACTTTCAGATTTTTTGACAGCAGACTGGATGATAAAAGCATCTCAACCGAATAATAACAGGCATTTCCCATATTTATTCTCTGTTTAATTTCCTCCCGAGTATCATTTATATTTGTTACCGTTGCTCCAAGATATTTGAACTTCTCCATCTCTTCAAAAGATAAATTTCCAATTTTTATATTTCCATTTCGTACAATATTCTCGTCACGAGACATAATCATATACTTTGTCTTTTCGGGATTTACTTCCAAACCTATCTCTTTACTTGCTTCCAGTAAAATTCCCGTGTTTTCCCTAATCGTTTCTGGATTTTCTCCTGACATATTCACGTCATCCGCATAGACAAGCAGCTGATGTAACCCGTTTAATTCCAAACCCTCTCTGTTATCTTGGACTTTACTAATGGCATACTCTAGAGCAAAGTTAAAAAGTAAAGGTGATAGTGCATCTCCCTGCTTTAGCCCACAGTGAATTGGAAAAGCATCAGATAGAAACTGGCCTATACGGACTCTGCTGTAAGTTTCACTAAGACACATTTTAATTAATCGAACTAGTTTCTTGGGAATACCAAATTCAATAAGAATATCATATAATACTTCTCTCTTAACCGAGTCATATGCCTTTTTTAAATCTATGAATAACTGATGCACTGTACCCTTATACTCCCATTTTTTCTCCATTATCTGTCGAATACAAAATATCTGGTCAATAGTTGATCTATTATGCCTAAAACCACACTGATGGTCCCCAATAATTTCATCTACATATGGAGTTAATCTCCTCAAAAGAATATTGAACAAAATTTTGTACGACGTCAACAAAAGTGATATACCTCGAAAGTTACTACAGTTTACGACAATAAATAATACTTAATTATTAGTGCAGGTATATCAGAGTGTAGAGATATCCTACTCATTGTGAGTGAATTATTTACACTTACACATCAGATGTTAAACACATTAGTGGACAGATAACTTTTTGTTTTTATAATGTAAATTAATTTATCTGCAAGACAATAAACTTTCATTCAAAATCCATATATATGGATAAATAAATATACAGATAATAAATCTATACTAATAATAAATCTGTAGCCGAAATTTTTCTGGTAATTTTCGCTTTTCCAAAAACAATTGGTCCTAACATATATAATTAACCACCCTGAAACCGAAAATAGCTTTTTTGAAATGTTTGTTTGTATGTCTGTCTGTCTGTCTGTCTGACTATCTGTCTGTCTGGATGTTTGTTGCCTTTTCACGCGATAATGGCTGAACCGATTTATATGAAAATTGGAATACAAATTAAGTTCGTTGTAACTTAGATTTTAGGCTATATAGCATTCAAGATACGTTATTTAAAAGGAGGGTTATAAGGGGGCTTGAATTAAATAAATCGAAATATCTCCCTTATTATTGATTTTTATGAAAAATATTACATAACAAAAGTTACTTTAAAAATGATTTCCGATAAGTTTTATTATAAGCAAAATTTTGATAGAACTGATATTTATGGATATGCAAGACTTTTAAAATAACAATACATGTTCACCACTGCCTCAGATTATAGCGTCGTTGTTTCTGCAATAACTCCTATGTGCAAAATATAAAATTTTTTAGTAGGAAGAAAAAACACATTTATTCATTCTATGGCAGTGGTACATAGGAGATCGTGAATACTTACATTTTTTAAAGAAATAAATATAATTACATATAAGAGATTTTATTATTTGCTGTATCACTATTTAAGTTATTTAATAGAACAAAAAATCTGTCACATAGTTATTGCAGGAACAACGACGATGGCTATAATGAAATTAAAACAAATGACTCTGTCTAATTAAGGCGGCCTTGATGTTTATCAATATTAATTTACAGAGAATGTTTGTGTATTTGTATGAAGTAATCTCAGAAGTTAATCGATTTGGGTAATTCCTTCACTACTTCATTTGTAGTTTCTCTAGATGATTGTAATGCTTGATGTGAGGACTGAAGTAAGATTAAAATAGATCTTTACGCGCAGAAAACATAATATTCTGTCGAAATATTGTGTAACTTTATTTGGTCCACATAAAATACTCTAATTGTATACACTTAAGTTTCTTTTTGTTCACATAACATAATAGTTAAGAATTTTGTCGTAAAGATGAGTATTTTTACTGGACCAAAAATACAGCCCATAATAAATAAGCATTTTACCAAAGAACTCACGAAGCTGAGTTATTTTAAAAGATGTCACGAAATGGCGTTCTGCGCTCACAATTTACTCATATTCGTTTCCTGTGTTTCTTAAAATAATATTTATGTAGGGGACCTCATTTTTATTTGCGCAAACAATGATATACAACCGAGAGAGGTGGCTCAGTCGGTAGCATTTTAGACACGCATTCGGGAGGTCCCGGGTTCAAATCCCGTGGCCGACCAATTTGACTGGGGTTTTTCGTGATTTTCCTCAGTCATAGAGGCAAATGCCGGATTGGAAAGATACATGCCTTGATTCATCACCGCCTCAATTACCAATGCCAAAAACATTAGTCAAAGTCTATAATCAGTTACATGAACACAAGCCATCTAAAACACATAATAGGGACAGGAACTCAACAAGAGTAAAAACGGTCTACTGGTAAACCCACACATTCTAAACACGCGACATGTCCACAGATGTTAAGGCGTTAATAAAATAAACTTAACAAACAAACAAAAAAATATGCACAGTAAGGTTAACATAAAAATTATCATCGTAGGCTACACAATCCACGCTATTAATTTGGAGTGATTTATTAAAGGATGCAGTCAAGACTAATTTAGAAAAATGTTAAACGAATTATCCTTGCACCAAAAACGGATGTTCTCTGAACCAAATGATCACATTTTAATTATTTGTATGTAATAACAATTAAGAAACATGTTAAAGGAATTATCATTGCACCAAATGAGTGGTCTCTGGACCAAAATGATCGCATTTTAATTATTTAAATACAATTTAAATGAAGTAACATATTAAACGATTTATCCTTCTATCAAACACGAATGTTCCCTGGACCAAATGTCCTATTTTAATTATGTAATTACTTTATATTTATTTCTAACAAGTGCAGCGGAGCGCACGGGTATGGCTAGTAAATAAATAAATAAATAAATAAACAGAAGACAAACAAACAAACAAACAAACAAAGAAACGAGTAAAGGGCTATAATAGCTAAGCCTTCTTTGTGAACTTATGATTCAGAATTCACCTATAAATAACCCTTTTATATTTTGCCATATATATCTTATTAAAAAAAGCGAGGAATGTCATCTTATTGATATTACATACTGTATGTGCATAAAAATTATGTACCATCATTCCGCAAGCCATGATAATATATTTATTTAAAATAACAATAGAGTATGTAAAGAAATCCACTCATAAAATGTATGTTTTTTTTATCTTGCATAAAGTGATTATGTTAATTTTTTAGGTCTTCACGTTACCTATTGTTTGCAATGTATCAGGCACCGGTACTTTTTATAATTGATAGCATTCACTTTATTAATTGAAGAATGAATTCAATGTAATTTGGCTCTCTTTGCGCATTATATTTTCCCAGATTACTTATGTCCTGTGGTCTAGAAGTACCAGTAATATAATTTTCGATTCTCTAAAAATTAATAACATGTCTATACTGATTATCATATATTTATTTCACTTAAGAATTTGATTATGATAAGAACTTACGTAATCAAGGTGCATGTATTTATGTTTTATGATCTAAGAGTAATGTATGTTAATATAATTTTCGATTGTCTGAAACCTAACAATTTGCTGATTATCGTAAAATTATACATTCTATAATGTGTATTGTGTAGGCCTATTTATGGATGTGTGAGCATGTTTTCTATAAATTGTTGCATACGTATTTTCTTTCCTTTAATGCTCTGACGCATATCAATGAAACTTTGAATATATTTATTTCGTCCTAATTTATGTTTAATGTCGAAAATAGCCATAATATGTCAATTTTAGATCATCACAGCGTTAAATTTCGTGATTTCCGTACTGCTATTATCCGTCTGCTCTCCAACAACATGGCGGCAAGTGCAGCGTTCGATTTGGTCCGGTTTCCTCGTTCTGCGCAGGCGAGACTGTAGGGACTTAGTCGTACGCATATAACTATTTTGACTAATTGTACGAGGTACGACCGAACTCTATGTCGTACGCAATTTTGTACGACTATTTTACTGAAGGTACAAAATTATTTTGGAACCTATAATGTTGGTCTACAATTAAAATAAAATTAACAGTTAATTCGTCCCATTTATAGACAACTTTTCTTCATTCGGTATCCTGCGGAACAAAATTCCGGCACATCTGGCGACGCTGATATAACCTTTGCAGTTGCGAGCGTCGTTAAATAAAACATAACATTTTCATTCAGTATGACAATGACTAATATAAAAAAAAACATGTTTTAAAGGGACAGAATTTGGTTTCGAAATCAATATGGTGACTATACTTGCCATGCAAATCATAATTCATCATATTGAGCTCCAGGTTTCATGTATTAGTGCGGTTATATCAAAGCAATACGAGTTCAAAGATCTGAAAACTTCATTGTATGCTCAACAATGGAAGCATTTTATTAATGAAATAGTATCACAGTAGGATTAAGAAGTCTAAACGCGCCGACATTTTAGCGGTGACGGGTTTGAGTCGACTGCAGGTGAATTAATTTGATGTAATCATCAGCAGCTGATTGATATTAGGCCTAAATATCTGCCGTCGCACTGGCCGAGGATAAAGTTTCTACTGACTTCCAGTATAATCATGTTTTTCCGACCAAGCGTCATCGTGCATGCTTTATGGGGATGACAGTGTTGATGAAGAATGTAATTTGAATGCTAAATGTCATTGTGGATATCAATAGTATAATAAGTAAACTCTTGATTAGATAAAGAAATGGATGCTGATTTGTTTGAACGTTGAACGTTATTGTGCATGTGAACAATAATATATATATATATATATATATATATATATATATATATATATATATATACATACATACATACATACATACATACATACATACATACATACATACACACGTGAAATATATTTCTGCGCACTATCTATAAAAAATAGTGAAATGATGAATGTACGACAATTTTATGTTGAAGTACGACATTTTTCATAAATTGGTATGACGGTTGCGTTTCCTTTATCTGGCAACCCTGCCCTACACCAGTAACTGCGCCATTGAGCTCTATACCAAAATGGAGGAAACACCGAATATTAAAATATCGTGCCACTAGGTTCGTGCGTCGCCATGTTGGTAAGGGAATCTCTCTCTCTCTTTCTAACACAGTTGCTAAAATCATGTTACCTCCCAAGTCCATATGTGCATATTGAAATTATTTATATTGTGGGTTATCTTAAACTATTTCTTACAATTTAATATAAGCTATGAATTCTCTAAACTTGTACGTAAACATCACAAATAAAATTAAGTATATAATGTGTTCTACATTACTTCTAACTTAAAAAAAAATACATACCGTAGGTTACCCATATAAAAATAATCAACTCAAAGACAAATGGAGTATATAAAAGAAATGTCTTGCCTTATCTAGGCTACATATTTACATGCACTACTCTCGATCAGGATAAATATGGGTTAGAAATAGTAAATATTAACATCTTGATTACACAACTTTTAACACTGTATCACTTCGGAATATGTATGGTAAGACTTTCCTGTGTTAAATTTCAACGTACCTCGTTTACATGTTTCGACCTATTTATGGGTCATCTTCAGAAGATACGTACGTTGAAATTTAACACAGGAAAGTGTTACCATACATATTCCGAAGTAAAGATTAAATTAAAATAAAAGTTAAAGTAGGCCTACATATTATATCCATGGAGTTTTAAACATATACTGTACTGCAGTACTGGTAGTAAACCGAAACATATATTTTGGACTAGAAAGATTTATTCGCCATTAAAGTTGTATAATTTTTGGTTTTCTCACAAGTTTAATTATCTTACACCCAATATAAAATAATGTAACTAAATTTACCGATTTTTACAGGTCCCGGTATCTATACTTTTATCTCAGAATATCAAAACCTGTTATACCTACTTAATTGTATGTGATATAAGAGCTGAGTTTCCTTTGAAATTTATTCTCTTCTTAACAGAAATACACTAAAGTAAAAAAGCCAAGTATAAGCATAATAAATACTAAACAACGGTACATAAACACTATAAGAAAAATTCATTGCATCAATTTATCAAAATAACAATACACACAAAATATTACAACATACGATGACGCACCAAAAGATCAATACACAAATATGAAATATAATTATAAACATTATAGCCTATAGGAACAGCTGCGAACTTCTGCCTAAGCAAACTAGGCAGCTACCTAGGGCTCTAACTTCGAGGGGGTCCCTGCCAGGAATAATAATAATAATAATAATAATAATAATAATAATAATAATAATAATAATAATAGTGCTATTTGCTGTGGCAAACTTTCGCGTGGCAATAAGTCTTGTTATAAATTTTATTGTTGTTTATTCAACTATCCAAAAACCGGTTTGAACCTCATAAGTGACACTAATAAGTCATCACTCATGAAGCAACTAAGCCAGGAGATAAATGGAAAGAGTAGCCATCTCTTTTACCCCTCCATTGCATTAATCGATGACTAGTAATATATTTCACTAATCAGATGTATACAAACAATTGTTCTTCTTCTGACATATAGTGATGTACTACTGTTTATTAATATATATATTAAAGGAGACATTAAGAGGGCACTCTGACAGTTCATTCCGAGGCGAAGGTTACATTCAGTGTTGTGTAGGCGTTCGTAGGGATTCATAACAAGCTGTTTTTTACGGTGATGGGTTGGAAACGAATTGTGGCATGTTCGGAGGACACACGCAATACTCCTGGAGTTTGGGATCGTGTTCGCAGGTCAATGAGACATCGATGTGAGGTCTGTATTCAAGCAGGAGGTGGACATTTTGAACATCTTCTGTAATGACAACGACCTCCGGAAAGAAAAACGTTCCGGTGAATTTCAATGTTGTGAAGGCCATAACTCGGAAATAAAGCATTTCCGGACATATGTTGTAATGAACTATTTTGATTGTCTACATGTGGGAAATACATACCTGAAATTATGCCCCGTATTTTTTAAACACTCTGTATATATATATATATATATATATATATATATATATATATATATATATATATATATATATATATACGTATCAGCCGGAACCTCAGTCAGATGTAAACTTGTAATTATAAATATAAAAACGTATAATTGGTACTTGTATACATCATTTCTAAGTCTGCTTGTTCACTTCATTTCTAAGCTTGCTCGTCCATTTTCTAAATTCAAATTACGTTAAATAAATCCTACTCTGTTAACTGCCTAGGGTCTCTGAGTCCAGGGTTTTTTTGGAAAAATAAAGCAGGCCTATATCGGTACCGGTATGTCATTTCTTTGTTCCTCAGTCTTACGTACGGTACAGCCGTATGCTGCACAATATTTCACCATTATAACGGCAAAATTAAAGAAATATAATTAATATCAGGGTCGGCTGTACAATAAGAACTGCAGAGTTGTAGAACCGCCATTTAAATGGACCTATAAAATTAAAAATGTAAAACGTGCTTTTATGTAATCTAGTTCATTGCTTCAATTATTTTTTCCAATTCACTCTCCTTCGATTCGAGATTTTACTGTCTGAAGGAGCCTTGAACTGCTCGAGAATTTTAGCTGTAGTGTCCTTTTTGGATCTGTGATCGGCAATTCCTGGAGCTCAACGTAGGGTAGTCTGCAGCAGAAAACTCTATCTAACTTGTTGGGTCAAATATGAGTCAGAAAGAGAGATATAGAGTGGCCATTGCGCCGCCATGTTTGAAGAAAATTGAACGACCGTCGGTAATGAACTTATGCGTCCAAAACAAAGTGGGCGTGGTGATAAGTAACATTGTAATCGTCAGCTGTCAAAATTTCGTTTGCATAAATCAGTTAAACTGAAGAGGAAAAACCTAGTATTTCGTCAAATACGTGCTAGTAACTTAATCTAAAATAAAGAACTTATGTACGCTAAATTTAAAACACCTGAACTATTCCTAGAAGGAAAGCTTAAAAGAATAACCTATGCAAAATTGTCATGTACGTATGACAAGAAGCCATAGCAAATATACTGAAGAAAATGTTAATATTCCTAGGTTCTTTTAAATGCGACCTGCAAGATTGCCTATAAAATGAACGAGCATGATTCGGATGATTATATGAAATTGTTTCCCAGTCTCTACAAGTTGCAAAACTATTTATTATACAATAAGATATAGAATGAAAGTAGGGTCTATCTGTAGTAAACAACCTTTACCTCCAAGCTTGTAACTTCGATAAAACATGACCAAACACACTTTAAGTTGTTTTTTTTTTTTTTGTTACAGTAGAGTATAATTATTGAAATGTGGACGTGAGGCCAACAGCCGGCTGGTCTGTCTGAGCCTTTCAAGGGCTGTGCCTCCACAGATTATTATTAGTGTATAATCAGTATAATTAAGCACCCACGTACAATAATGGCGTAAGTAGTTACATAATATATTTATACTTACCCCATTATTGCACGTGGGTGCTCAATTGTGTTCTTTCATGTTCTTCCAGTCAAAATAGTAACAACAATACGGCCTACCCTAGAGTTTTGCATGCGCGTGTCGAAATATAATTTTAATATTTTATTGCTATTATTGGGTTTTTTTATAGGCGTATTAGATCAACTATTGACCAGATATTTTGTATTCAACAGATAATGGAGAAAAAATGGGAGTATAAGGGTACAGTGCATCAGTTATTCATAGATTTCAAAAAGGCATATGACTCGGTTAAGAGAGAAGTTTTATATGATATTCTTATTGAATTTGGTATTCCCAAGAAACTAGTTCGATTAATTAAAATGTCTCAGTGAAACGTACAGCAGGGTTCGTATAGGTCAGTTTCTATCAGATGCGTTTCCAATTCACTGTGGGCTAAAGCAAGGAGATGCACTATCACCTTTACTTTTTAACTTTGCTCTAGAGTATGCCATTAGGAAAGTCCAGGATAACAGAGAGGGTTTGAAATTGAACGGGTTACATCAGCTGCTTGCCTATGCGGATGACGAGAATATGTTATGAGAAAATCCACAAACGATTAGGGAAAACATGGGTATTTTACTGGAAGCAACTAAAGAGATAGGTTTGGAAGTAAATCCCAAAAAGACAAAGTATATGATTATGTCTCGTGACCAGAATATTGTAGGAAATGGAAATATAAAAATTGGAAATTTATCTTTTGAAGAGATGGAGAAGTTCAATTATCTGGGAGCAACAGTAACAAATATAAATGATACTCGGGAGGAAATTAAACACAGAATAAATATGGGAAATGCCTGTTATTATTCGGTTGAGAAACTTTTATCATCCAGTCTGCTGTTGAAAAGTCTGAAAGTTTGAATTTATAAAACAGTTATATTACCGGTTGTTCTGTATAGTTGTGAAACTTGGACTCTCACTTTGAGAGAGGAACAGAGACTACGGGTGTTTGAGAATAAGATTCTTAGGAAAATATTTGGGGCTAAGAGGGATGAAGTTACAGGAGAATGGAGAAAGTTACACAACACAGAACTGCACGCATTGCATTCTTCACCTGACATAATTAGGAACATTAAATCCAGACGTTTGAGATGGGCAGGGCATGTAGCACGCATAGACGAATCCAGAAATGCATATAGAGTGTTAGTTGGGAGGCCGGAGGGAAAAAGACCTTTAGGGAGGCCGAGACGTAGATGGGAAGATAATATTAAAATGGATTTGAGGGAGGTGGGATATGATGATAGAGAATGGATTAATTTTGCTCAGGATAGGGACCAATGGCGGGCTTATGTGAGGGCGGCAATGAACCTCCGGGTTCCTTAAAAGCCAGTAAGTAAGTAAGTAAGTAAGTAAGTAAGTAAGTAAGTAAGTAAGTAAGTAAGTAAGTATTATTGGGTTTTACACGGAATTGTAGTGGCTTTATCCGTATTTAATTTAACTTTATTACTAGTGAACCATTTATTTGATTAATCGTTTGTCTTCGAAATACGCCTATTTTTATAAGCTACAGCTCATCGTCTTCTTTAACAAGGAGCAGAAATAAAAGATGCCGGTGTGGAAATACAATTTTAATATTTTATTGCTATTTGTTGTTCACTGGGTCTGAAACGGAATTGTAGTGGTTTTATCCGTATTTAGTTTAAGTACATTACTATGAACCATTTATTTCGTTTATCGTTTGTAAGCTGCAGCTCATTGTCACAGTCTAATACGTACAGTCGCGCAACTTTAACACTTTTTTTGCCAACATTCGCGACACTAGTGCCCAAGCGGCAGGCAAGGCAGAGGTCATAGAGTTGATACAGTCAGCACGTGCTTTTAAATGATTCGAGATATTATAATAACGTTTTAATCCTGCGTCGGAATAAAGGCAATGTGTGCAGTGCCGTAAACTGCAGTAACAAGTTTAAATCTCCGAATTTGTCGTTCTTCTGATTCCCTAAAGACCAAGAGAGGCAAGTGTATATCAGAAAATCATAAGTCAGTCATAACCAATAATTCACATTGTAGGTAGCCTATGTATTGTGTTCTATAAAACATTTATTAGTTATCAATTACCTATTTGTATGTCAGGAAGGACAGTTTAAATAAAGTAGTAGTCGTAGTAGTAAAGTCCTTTCACTCCTCCGGGAAGCATAGGGCCCATGTGAAAACACGCCAAGTTTAAAGAAAAACAATGTAAATACCGTACCTGTAATAGTAAATTATATTGTGTAAATGTGTAACAATTCCGATTTTGGATAATGTATCTACAATTTTTAATGCAAGTAATTCCATAATTTTTGTATTCGTTTTTTTATGTTTTTCAAAAATTGAATGTTATATTCCATTCAAGTGGGGATCATGGTGTTAATTTTTCTAGAATTCATGGAGTACTGTAATCCTTTTGGGAAATATTCACTTCTTGAACAAATCCAGACTGTGTCGATATATTTCTGATGTGTTAGTGTAGAGTCATGTGGCAGACGTATTTAGTTCTCAAGAAATAAAAGAGCCTTTCTAAATTTAGTATAAAATAGCAATCTTTTCAGTAATAATTTGCATGACTTATTGGTGTTGATTTTACAGTTCCAGTGATTATTTATTGAAAATAGAAGTACATTTTCTGAGTTAATTGAAGTTAAAATTGTTTCAACAAAATTGTGTGTTCATTTACTTGTTCTTACCTACGTCATATTAACAGTAAGTGCATGTAAATTACGTAGTATATAGGTAGGATAAGTTAAAATTAAGCCTATGTGTAAAAATTGGAAATGTAATTTAAAATGCTGTAAACTTGTCATAAAAAATTAAACCATAATATCAGCGCTATTTGTGACTCAAAATAATACATGAAATACCGGTTCTTAAGATATGGAAAAAATAATGAACTTTATAAATCAGTGTCTTTTATATTAAGGTTCAAATCCTACCCTTTTCTATTCTTATGTTTACCTCAGCGGCCGAGTTTATCCCAATTTGCGGTATGGAAAATAGTTAATTTCTCAGGAAATAGGGAGAGGAGTTCACCACGCGACGTACCCTACGAGATATGGCGTACAATTTTGAAACTACTAATTTTGACTCTTCTCATAGGAAATACAGAGTTGCAATGATGCATAAATATATTTAGGAATGAATTGAATTAACCGTCCACGTACGAACAATTATATTATTTCGAACCATGATACGTGATCAGGGCCATGATTCAGTTGTAAGAAGCAGAAAGAATTACGTTTATTCCCAGCTTCTGAAACTTGTAGATTAACTGCGTGTGAAATTCTTCTAGGATTCCAAAGTAAAATTAATAAGAACCATATGCACTTACTGTATAGCATAAAAATATAAAATAAATTACGCAAAACCTGTTTTCTGATGTGTTATCATATGTCGTCTGCACACTATTAACTTGACTGCCGCTAGAGTGCTACTGTCGCGCCAGTTGTCAAACGTTGGCATATTTTATACGTATAAGTTGCGCGACTGTATGTATTAGACTGTGTCATAGTCTTCTCTTTAAGCAGGACGGACACAAGGAACAGAAATAAGTGATATTACATAATGTTATTCATTAAGAACCACTCAACACTTGAAGATTTTTCTTAAGAAAATATATAAATTACATATTAAATGAAAGGGAAAAACACTTATCAATAATCAAAAACATAATAATAAAAATAATGGGAAGAGTGTTGTCCCTTTGGACAGCTGTACCTCTGGACAGGGGGTATATTTCAGTTTTGGGTAGGACATTTTGTGTTGATTTTTCCTTATGTGTACACCCTGAGTCTGTTGGCAATCGTGTTGGAGGGAATCTGTTGAAGACGAGACGATAAAAGTCACCCTCGGCTCTCTTTTTGCGCATGCGCCATCGATGTAGTATTTCCGCTTCCGGTGTGATGCTGGGCCTCGTTGTAAGCCAACGAGTTAGATATCTAACTCGTTGTTGTAAGCATAAAAATTGTTTTATTCACCGCATTCTAGATTCACCTTCGTCACGATCATATATTATTTACATTTCGGTGATACAAGTTACGCAATTATAATAATAGTGCATTGATAGATTTCACAATTATTACTCCAGACCCTGTTATCCAAGTCAAACGTTATTTTCGTATAATTGTATTCCAGAATATTTCCTCATAAGTCTTGATAGGCTATATGTATTAAGAGTTAATTTCTGGTGGTAGTATTGATATTAAACTTGGCTAACACAATATTCCATCTACAACTTCAGAGGGGCGGCAAGAACTAGCGCTGAGGTAGTTCTGGATATTTCAACTGTAAACCAACTTACGAATCTCGTGATATGCAAATAAATATCACCAAACGTAGGTGCCAACTTCAGAGGGGCTGCAAGACAATTTATAAAACCAGGGGCATCACATCCAGTAAAATTAAGAGTGATCTCAGCCTTGTTAACAATTCGAAAGCGGCGAAACTAGCGCTGAAGTAGTTCTGGTGATTTCGGAAGTGAAAATTGTTGAATTTATAAGGGTTTCTTTTTATGTAGATACAGTTGATCGTATATGCATCATAGACAAATATATGCATGGCGTAACAAAACCCTAAACTAACCAAATCTAACCTGTCACAGATTCGTATATGCAACATGTATATAAGCGGGGAACTACTTCAGCACTAGTTTAGCCAAAAATTGAATTAATTTGTTTGAAAGATGAAGTAGGTTATAGGCCAAAGATTATTATTTGACCTCTATAGAGAGTAGTGGCTTGGTTCGACTGGAACATCTCGGAAAAAAGAAGATATATATTTTTTTTATTATTACCGGTATAGACCTATATTCATTATTATTTATTATTCCACAGTTGAGTAACAAAATGGAGAAGGAACCATCCAAAAGAACAAATCGGGACACCCTTAGAACAATAGCATTTTAAATATCATGGTAAATTAGAAAACATACCACTAACTTTATGAGTTCCTGTAGGCCCTAAATGTTTTTATCCATCTAAATCACTGATAGAGGAGGTCAGCTGTCGAACATGTTAGTAAAGCAATTCACAGTGCCGCTATCTTTCCTGAATTTGAGATCGGTGAATCTTCACACATGCAACAGAGTGACTCCACTTCTCTATCCATGATCCACATTTTTGTAGTTCAGTTCAAATCTATGAACTATTGGGATCGAACAGTAATGGTCCTAAGTCTTACCAAGCGGAAATAACACAGAGCTAACAGTTAATTAACAGTGTATGGTAATTATGTAGTAATAATCGGCCAGGCCTCCATATTCCCGCAATAGAGGTCCAGGGCACCTTCGTTATCATATGTATTTTCTTTTATTAAATTTCGTTTGTATATGATTAACTTGTCATCCAGTATCCACTTTACACCCTGAATCTCTGTTGTAGTAAGATGATGGCCTGGCCGATATGACCTGTCGATGGTTTGTTTCTACACAATTATTAAAATATATGTATATACTTGGTAATGTATCTATCCTAGATCTCTATTACGGGAAGATGGCCTGGCTGATGATTACTACTTAATTACCCAAAATTTAAAACTAATCATTATCAACACTCGTTTTTAGGTTGCTTTTTTTTTTGTTATGATCGTCGTCGTAGGTGTGTGCTCGTTAATTGATTAGCAACGGCTATATAACTACTGATAATGAATAAATGCTTAATAAAGAAAATTGTCCCCACTGAAAGTGCAGTGAACGGGAATACAATGATAAATTGGGTTATATTAATGATAGTGAAACTAATGGCTCATCGTCGGGTGGCGATCAAAACCTTGTAATTCCAAAACTGGAAATTTTACAAGAGAAAGATATAATATTACTGATACAATATCATGTTCACGTGCTCTATTTTATGTACATGTCTTAAATGTCTGTTTAAATTCGACTGTTTACTAAATATGATACTGCAATGTTTGCATACCACAGGCATTATTACAGAAGTTTGAAAACTAATCCAATCTCGAATGAAAGTAAAAGAAATCCAGTTCACAATTAATGCGGTAAATAAAACATTTTTATGCTTACAACGGGGCTCAGCGTCACACCGGAAGCGGAATTTCTTCACCGATAGCGCATGCGCAATAAAGGGAGCCGAGGGTGACTTTTATCGTCTCGTCTGTTGAAGCCAACGAGTTAGAAAGAGAAAGATATAGAGTGGTCATTGCGCCGCCATGTTTGAAGAAAATTGAACGACCGTCGGTAATGAACTTATGCGCCCAAAACAAAGTGGGCGTGGTGATAACTGACATTAAAATCGTCAGCTGTCTTAATTTCGTTTGCATAAATCAGTTAAACTGAAGTGGAAAAACCTAGTATTTCGTCAAATACGTGCTAGGAACTTAATCTAAACTTATGTACGCTAAATTTAAAACACTTGATCTATTCCTAGAAGGAAAGCTTAAAAGAATAACCTAAGCAAAATTGTCATGTAGTATGACAAGAAGTCCTAGCAAATATACTGAAGAAAATGTTAATATTCCTAGGTTCTTTTAAATGCAACCTGCAAGATTGCCTATAAAATGAACGAGTATGATTCGGATGATTTTATTAAATTGTTTTCCCAGTCTCTACACGTTGCAAAACTATTTACTATACCATAAGATATAGAATGAAAGTAGGCCCTATCTGTAGTAAACAACGTATCCCTCCAAGCTTGTAACGTGGGTGAAACATGACAAAACACGCTTTCAGTTTTTTTGTTACAGTAAAGTATAATTATTATCGAAATGTGAACGTGAGGCCAACAGCCGGCTGGTCTGTCTGAGCCTTTCGAGGGCTGTGGCACCACAGATAATTATTAGTGTATAACTGAGCACCCACGTACAATAATGGGGTAAGTAGTTACGAAATATATTCATACTTACCCCATTATTGCACGTGGGTGCTCAATTATGTTCTTTCATGTCCTTCCAGTCAAAATACTAACAACAATACGATCTACCCCAGAGTTTTGCGTTATTTTGGGTGCGAGTGTCGAAATACAATTTTAATATTCACGTAAACCCATGACTCACAAAAATCAGACGAATTCCAAACGTAATAAACCCAAAACTCAGACATCAACCTCGCAAGATAGGGCAAAGCCTAATTTGCAAGAATCGAGTACATTCACACAGGATAGAATGACCCCAAAGGACCATGATACTATAATTGAGGAACAAGACAAGACAAATTCTGCAGTTAATAGCAAACTCCACTAACTATCCCATATTATAATCATAATTATACTCCACCTTATACTGTTATCATGCAAGCCAGAGAGGGAAATATTACGAAGTTACACCCACTACAAATGGGGAAATTACTGTTCCAATCTAAAATTATGGGACTACAGATAGTAAAAAAATGGGATACAATAAACTGGAAATGATCTTTGATTCATATTTTCGTGCAATTCAATTTATCAGTTAAAAATTCCCAGAACATAACAATGTACACTGTTACATTACGACCTATAATATCACAGTAAAAGGGATAGTGAAAGGAATTTCTACGGATATTACAGAGGAAGAAATCAAGAATTTCGGAAAGGCTACTGGAAATATTCCCATCTTACACGTTCATAGATTCCAGAAACGGATCATAGGCGAAGACCATAACACTGAATATATACCGACTACTACCATTGCCATAACTTTCCGAGCCAAGTATATACCGAATCACTTTTTCCTATTTTGCAACAGATATCAAATACAGAAGTACAATATGTCCATTATCCAATGCCGAAATTGCTACAAATTTGGGCATGTCACTAAATTTTACAGGAACAGACTAACCTGTCCTAAATATAGCGGTAGTCATAAGTTTATTGAATGTACATCAGAGAATATAAGATGCCCTAATTCCACTTTATCACACATGGCTACAGATGACAAAACGGATGGAGCGTAACATTATTGATAAAATTAATGGTAATAACATATCACGATATGACGCAATTCAAATAGATACTGGCAGGGAACATACTCCACTATTGCCCTGACGGCAAAGGACTCAGAAAAAACACAACAATTTCCAATCCTGAAGGGGACTCAAATCGATCCAATTAAGACATCGGACAATACTCACGCAACAAATAGGGGTACGATGAAATTGGGTAGGAACCATTACCTCTGTAAGCAAAATCCTAGACAGAAATTAGCGACAGCAACAGAACACATACCAAAACGGTCTAAAAGAACTGCGGAACAAAGGGATAAGAACCCTTCATTTACCGAACTCTTTCCCAGAGAAGCTCAATACACTAACCACTCTTTCTCCGGGGAAGTCAGTAAAATACAAAAATCCTCAACCACGTTGCAACTAATGGAAGAAGAGAGGAACGGTGGAAGTAACACTCAGTCAAGCAGCAATTATGGTAGACACCATCAAATAGATGCTCCAAAAATACTACTATTACTCCAACAATTATTCCCGACGGCAACAAAAGAACAACAGAAAATCATACTTGAATTGCAATTAGAATGCCAACAAGGGACCTTATACTAATCAATGGAATGCTAGGAGCATTAAAAATAAAAGAGATGAATTCTTTCAATACATATCAGAAAAAAATGCGGAAATAATTTTTATTGCAGAAACATGGTTACACCCTAAGCACTCCTACAAACATCCATACTACAACATTATTAGAAACGATAGAGACCAGCATGAGGGAGGGGGGAATAGTAATGATGGTAAACAAACATATTACCATTATCGGAACCTCACTCATCTCTAATTACAACCAATCCCTTCAAGCTATCCAAATGGAACTAGAAAACATTATTATCATAGGTGTATACAACAGCCCTGGTAATTATATAACCAGAATATTTTGGGAACACCATTTTAACATGCAACTTAATAAAAATTATATTATAATGGGGGACTTCAACTTACAACAACCTATTCAAGACACTAGGGACGGTAAAAAATACAAATTTCTAGAGTTATTTAATAAGCATAACATAGTCCTTATCAACGAAGACTGGCCCACAAGAATAGGATACCAACAAGAAGAAGATAGCTCTCCCGATCTGACCTTCATATCGGATGGATTAATACCACATACAATATGGAATATACGTCAAACGAAACAATGGGAAGCGATCACCTGATCATTAATATAAAAATTAGACAAAAAGGTCCAGTACTGTATAAATCAATCCAGAATCACTCTAGAATAAAACTTAATCTCAAATCTTTCCAAGAAGAACTTCATGAATCTAAAGATCATGGTATAATGAACGAACAAAATATAGGTATGTGGACAACAACACTTCTGAATATTGTGGAACAAAACAACATTAATAATCATACTAAAACTGACAGACCATATACTTCCAAGATCAAACCCCCATAGTGCAACATCGACATCGTTAATGCAATCAACCAACGTAAAGCACCATGCACAAAATTCATCAAGCAAAAATCCCAAGTAAATTTCATAATATATAAACAAAGACAAGCAAAAGCGGTGAAACTAATAAAACAAGCGAAAAGACGGTCATGGAAAACATACTATTCGCAAATAACCCACAAAACACCATTAGTAAAGATATGGCATCACATTCGATGGTTTAACAATAAACATCAGGAAGGATAAATATGATACGACTAAACATTAACATGCAACAAGATTTTTTACGGATGATAACTCCTGATGAAGTCCCACAAGACATCCTCAATATTAATAATAATAATTATCATTAGGATATACCAATTGCGGATCACCTTCTAGATCCAATTTCTTCCTCAGGAATAATGAATGTATTATCTCAAAAACGCAAAACTGGAACATGCCCAGGTCCAGATAAGATTACATATCAAATACTCCAAACTTTGGCAAATCATTTTATACAGGGCTTAGCCAGGAGTTACTCCAATATCATTACATCAGATAACATACCGGCATCATGGGCTCAATTTCATGTTATACCCATACAAAAACCCAACACCAAAGGTTTGAAGTACAATGACTACAGCCCCATCATATTAAGCAATACATTGCGGAAACTATTTGAGTCCATACTTAACAACCGAATCTCCTTCTACGCAGAAAGAATGGGAATATGGCATACAAAACAATTTGGATTCCGAAAAGGGCATTCATCGGTACATGCAATTTTTATGCTACTCACCGAGATATATGCGGCATGGATCCGCAAAGAATTTCTCATCATCTTCGCATTGAACATCTCGAAAGCATATGATAACGTTAACCTACAAATACTATCCACCACGCTCAGACAATTTGACATTCCTAAAGCTCTCAATAACTGTATAATAAAATTAATGGCAAACAGGCGACTCAGTTTCCCACCCTCCTATCAATATCAAGATAGCAGTACGACCAACGGAATACCCCAAGGTTCAGCAATCAGTCCTCTTCTCTTCGCCCTATACAAATCTCAAATCTTTCACCTTCCATTGACACTTTCACGAATAATTATGTTTACAGATGATATATTCATTACAGCCCGGATTCCAATTACAGCACAAGATCCTAACATTTTTCAACAATTCCAAAATGATATTACTACCATACAAAACTACCTCCTAAACATTGGACTACAGTTAAACGCTAATAAGACTCAATATACGATCTTTTCTCATCAACGTACCATGCCATCTATCCCACACAGATTCTTCATATCGAATTTAGAAATTTCAGCCAAAAACAAAATCAAGATATTGGGAATAACTCTCATTCACAATTTAAAAATAAATAGTCAGTACGAAAACATTATTCCGAAATTACAACAAAGAGCAACACTATTCAAATACCTAGCTCACGAAAAGTGGGGCAATCATCCCAAAAACCTACAGATCTTCTACAATAACGTATTTCGGAGTGTTATCGAATATGCTCTCCCCATATTACCCGAACCTAACAATCAAATTAAACAGAAAATCCACGAATTCACTATATCGTGGCAAAAAAAAAAAAAAAAGTTCAATGGCGTTAACGGCAATCCAAAAAAGGAAACAACAGTAAGAGAGATAGCTTATATCCCATTACATATCAGACAAATTCGCATGGCTCATAAATTTTTAGCATCTATAGTTACGAATTGCACATCACCACTATACAATAAAGTAAAAGGGGTCATTACTATATATGCAAGAGAAATTCACACGCATAAGTTTCAGTTACCTCAGATACACCGAATATTTCAATCTTCATATCTGCCGCAGAAGGCCCCCATCCTCCCTAGGTATCCCGTACATCCCTTACAACACTCTAATCGGAACAATTCCGCATGACATCACCACATTCCACAGACAGGACATGCAAACCCCCAAACTCTTCGCTGAATATCTCACAACTGCCCAAAATATACCACAACATACACAAATCATTTTCACTGATGAATCAAAATCCAAAGAGGGAGTGGGGCAGCCTGGATCAATAAAACGATGCACACATCAGAGAAAGTCAAACTACCCAATGAAAGTTCCATCTACACGGCCGAACTGATAGCCCTAAGACAAGCATTAATAGCACATATCAAGATCAGCAACAGTGCTCAGATTCTAAAAGTATGATCCAGAAAATCACAAATACCTCAATCCATACTCGGTATTCATGGCTGGAGGTAAATATAAAACAACATTGCTATACCTTGGCACAAACTAACTTTATAAAGTTAATTTGGATTCCAGGACATGCCAATATGAGCGGGAATGAGATGGCGGATAAATTGGAAAAAGAAGCAACAAGACAACAATATACCTCATTTCAAACTACTCTACAAGACTTCATCCGTTACCAAACAGGACCGTTACCAAACAGGACAGATCCCTGAATTATCAGAGGGACCTGCACAACCATGGTACATGAGAAAGAATGCTAATAGGCCTTTTATCTCTTTCGTCTCATGTCTGAAACTGAGAACTACACATACTCCTCAATACTTACATTTAATTAGACAGAAAGAATCTCCTCAATGTAACTGTCGTAAAGCCATTGGAGATATTAATCACAATTTCTTTCAATGCGAATTATATAAGCACGCAACTGATGAATTACTATATGATATAGGCAAAACCATTGGCTATGGGCCATGGAAAATACCGGACACACTATATGGTAATGAAATTATCTTGGGACGCATTCTGTACCAACACATGAAGAATTGTAAGATAAAATTTTAATTATAGAACTGATGGTAATATACATTGGGTGGTAACAGCGCCAAATATGGAGGAATAGTGAACAGAAGGACGCCAAAATATCCCCGATATAAGGGAAATATGACGTCAATAAAGGAGAGGATGATGATGATGATAATGATGATGATGATGATGTTAGTGCAAGAATAAGAACCAGTTGAAATAGTGACGCGGACGAAGTACACGAACCTTTCAAGTGAAGAGAACTTTTGTAGTGTGTGGAACCATATTTCAACAAAGTAATAGTGAAGTGCCGAAAACTTTTTACGTATTTTCTACTTAGTTTGTATTCTCATCGCATAGCCCAGGACGTGGTTAACAAATTCTCCCACGGAATTTATTCCGTAGGGATTAAATCCTCTTATCCAACTATTATATCATATGAACAGTAAAGAATCAGTACAGGATGTAGCCATAGTTTCGCAAACAACCCACACGCAATATACACTTACAGGTTCGGACGAAAACAACATGGATACTCAACCTATTACTCTACCAAACGCAACTCATGATGAAATTAACAAGAAGGAAGCTAAACCGAAGGATTTGTACAATTACCAAGACTCTGGTCCATTCTTCGTCATACTCAAATCAAATGAAGGAAATTTAACAAATATTCACCCCCTAAAACTGGGGAAATTACTATACGAAACACATATAACGAACATACACAACGTTAAACCAGTAGGAAAAAACAAATATGAAATTCATTTCACAAATTACATTGAAGCCAATAAGTTCCTAGTCTCAGATTTCGATAGTCAATACAATAGTTCGACATTCATTCCGACCTATCAAATCTACAACAAAGGAATACTACACAACATAGACAAAGATATTTCTACTGAAGATATTCTTCATCACGGTCACTGTCTTGAAGGTTATAAAATAACTAATGCCTACAGATTCAACCGTAAAATCTCTCATCTACAGGGAACTCAGGAGTGGGAACCCACGACCACAGTTTTAATAACCTTCCGATCCAAAAAATTACCAAATGAAATCAAATTATTCTATACCATTGATAAACTACACAAATACCAAGAAAAAGTCCTGCAATGTCGCAATTGTCAACAGTTTGGATATTCACTCAAATATTGTAGAAACTGGCCGGTATGTCTTAAATGTTCAGACGATCATCAAGCCAAAGAATGTCAGGCAACCAAATACAAATGTTCCAATTGCGGCCTTGCACACATGGCCAATAGTACGGACTGTCCACAATACAAGACAGAGGTAACAATCCTGGAAAAAATCGAGTCCTTAAAAATATCCAGATATGATGCAATCGCTATTATTAAAGGATGGAAGACATTCTCAGATATTACAGCCCAACTGGCGACCTCCAAGCAAATACCCGTGATCCATTCCCGACCTTATCGCCCTTCTCATGCATTAAATCAACTGAACAACTTCAACAGCCTCCTAACTTAACGGAACCCATCAAGTCCAATGAAACGCAGGTCTTGAAAAGAAGGTTAGCTACACCTCCTGCTACAACACCAGCATTCAAATACAAGAAAGAGCAGCCACATATGACACAAAAGTTCAAAAAAGCATATAAGGGCATACTAATCCCCAGCCAACACCGCAACCCAACAATATTTCAGGATACCAAAACAGTTGAATCATCTAGCTTCGCACCAACAGTAAAGATACCTAAACTGACAAACCAGATTCCACCAAAAGCATAAAAAAACGAATAAGATACCATCATTTCGCATGGTGGAAGAAAACACAATGAGGCAAACAATAGAATCACTACATAATCTCATATCCTGCCTATCGGAAGAAGACCAACCCAAAATGCTACAAACCATTCAACTGCTCAACTCGGCTTACAATAATACAAGTTAACACTTTACAAGAAAAAAAATATATATATACACACTAAAACAAAAACCTAACCTATCGCTAAGGAAGACAGCATGTATAAACTATACAACTGTTCATCTATCAATATATTACATTGGAATGCCAGAAGCATACGAAACAAAAAAGCTGAACTTCAACATCTCATCTCAGAAAGGCACATTGACGTCATCTGTGTAAATGAAACCTGGCTAACAAATTCTCAAAATTGCAATTTCTCTCAGTACAATACCATCAGGAACGATCGGAACACCAGGGAAGGAGGAGTTGAAATATGGATACACAAGAACCTGAAAATATACGATTATGAATTGTTTCAAGACTTACAGAGAAACCTGCAAGTGATAAAACTAAAATTGGAACAACTTACAAATCTCAATATCTACAACCCACCAAACAATTTCGTAACAAATACATTATGGAACTGTGTCTTTCACAACATCGATCACCAGAGTACCATCAAGACTTCAACATCCCTAACACATATACTCAATTTCACTCAACACAACCTGGTAGCTACCCTTTAGCTCTACTCCACGCCCAGGATTTTTAAATGCTTAATGAACTTGTGCCAACTAGACTAGTACCACCTTCTCCAAACATATCTGTCACGGATTTAACTTTCGTCTCAAGAGAGCTACTCACAGACGCCTCCTGGACTCTTATCCCGGACACCCTGAATAGTGATCATTTTCCTACTCTCACCTGCATCAATACCTCCAGAATGCACTTTCACTATAACACCACCAGAACCCGCTCTAAAAACTTTTCGGCAACCTCAGTACAAGAATACTTAGTGCAGCAAATTCCACTTTTATTACAAACTGAAAATCCGCCCGAGCAATTTAAAATACTTCACACTTCTATTACATAATATCTGGATCAGGTCCACCCATATCAGTCTGTCCTGGTTAAACGCAAAAACCCAAAAACCCCCATGGTGGAACAACGAATGCCAACAAGCACTGGAATCCAGAAGAATCGCTATCGCCACACTCAGGAAGAACCTAAATATTCACAATTATCTCTTGGCAAAACAACAAATAGCTAAAACTAGGAGATGCCTACAACATCACAAACGAGCCGGATGGAGGAGTTTCTGTGAAACGATTAATCCCGATAGTTCCACTCAACAAATTTGGGCAAAAATTAAATTCTTCTCTGGATCCAAAAAAAGGAAAACTCTCTCACCAATAGAACACGACTACAAACTCCAGATGGAATGGCTGGACACTCTTACTCCTCCAGCAGTTCCTCCCTTCATTCCACTAGCACAAGATTTTATCGTCGATAACTCCGAGGACAGTCTCACTCAACAAATTACGCCAATGGAAATATATCAAACACTTGACCGCATTAAAACGTCCACATCACCCGGTCCAGATGATATTACATATAATATGCTCAAAGCTCTTCCCTCGGCCATAATTGAAATCATTGCAAATATTTTTACATTCTTTCTTCAATCATCCCTTATTCCGGATGAATGGAACCATTCTTTTTGGTACCGATTCCTAAGCCAGGCAAAGACCTAAAAAAATCTGAAGGATATAGACCAATAGCCCTGGCCAACATTTTTCGGAAATTATTTGAAAAGGTTATTACACACAGACTAATTTTCTTTCTAGAACGATTCCATCTTTGGCCCAAGAATCAATTTGGCTTTCGAAGAGGATTCAGCACTCTCTACAATCTAGCAGTACTCATCACTGACATACAAAATGCATTCTTCAACTAACTTCCTACCGAGGCTGTGTTTTTGGACTTATCATCGGGCTATGATATGGTACATCCTCACCTTCTGCAACAGATATTAGTCCAGATGAACTTACCTTCATCGCTCATTAATACTATCATGTCATTAATTACACACAGAGTAGTCCGATTTCAACCCCGTTTCAATAATCTCCAATCTCGTTATACATCTCATGGTCTTCCTCAAGGGACTCCCATCAGTCCCATACTATTCAATATTTGCATTCAACAGTTAGACTACGTCATCCAAGGAAGGGTCAAATATCTGACTTACGCTGACGACATAGTACTATATACGACAACAAATACTCAGAATCTAAAAAACAGAACATTCAAAATTAAAGACTCCCTTATGGATACCATACATAACCTGGAAAATCTGGGTCTCAAAATCAATCTCTACAAATCCCAGGTTTTAATCTTTAAACAAGGCAGAAGTTTGGCTCAGGCTATGTTAAACTTGGGAAACAACACAATTGCATCGACTACATCGGTATCCTTTCTAGGTATAGTCCTCACCCATAACTTATCCTGGAAAAGACACCACAACAAACTGCTCCAAAAACTATCACATCAAGCCACAATCATCAAGTATCTCACAGGGAGACGGTGGGGTGTTCACCCACACAGTCTTCTACTTCTATTCAAGAACCTTATTTTGTCTCAAGCTGAATATGGATTAATCCTATTTACATCCACTACGATGGAACACAAGAACAAGAGAATCATAAGTAAACTATATCAGATCTTAAAGAAAATAATCAGTATCAACAGCAATCCGTCTACCCTGGCCATATTCCACGAAACCAAAATTATGACCTTTCAACATAGAGCACAGGTGCTGGCTAACAACTTTCTAAGCAGATATATAGGCAATAGATCAAACATACTGGGCTCCTAACTCAGGTTATTACATGCCAATTCCTCTATCCACAGACAGAACAATATTGCCTCCGACTCTACTCTGCTCTCGGTGTGGAACAAGTACCACGAACACTCCATGCTGCAGTTACAGGTCACACCAATATATACAACTTCATGGAACACTTTCTTCTCTCCAATAACAATAGACATTACAACATTCAGTAAACAAGATCAAGACATTAACAAACAAGTAATAGAATATATTTCAAATAACACTCCAGATAGCATAGAACCACATAACCTCCAACTTTATTGCACTGAAGGATCTAAAACATCAACTGGTACAGCCTTTGCTTACATCAATACAACGACAAACTATAGTTTCTCCAGTAATATCAATGACTGTTTTTCTATCTATCACACTGAATTGTTAGCCATACAGTTCGCCCTCAAGGATATCAATCGCAACCTTCAGCCTCACAACATTATTTTCTCTGATAGCAGAAGTGTCCTGGAAAAACTCAACAACAAACATTTTAATATAAGATACTCGATGTATGAGGTGGCAGTTCTAAATTTACTACATACACTACAACTCAAGAACATCAACATCAAACTCACATGGTTACCTGGACATAAACAAATTCCAGGCAATGAACAGGACGACCTACTGGCTAAATTGGCAACACTGGAACCAAATACTGACAATAACATATGCCCAAAGAGTTTGTAGTACTTACTAGAGACACATACCCGTGAGTGGCAGGCAAGAAAAATGTCACAAATTGAATCGGCTGGCATCCGCCATTAAAGGGAGTGTTTGCGGCGCGAAATTCGAAAACAGTACCACAATACATTGATGTAGCCTGGTGATAAACACTGTTTCAAATATCTTTTACAAAGGATGAGTCGTGATGAAATAAACAAGTATGGCAGAGGAGCGCTATATTTATTAAAGTATTATAATGATTCATCTTTGGCGATATTCTAAAAAATAAATGAAATCACCCATATACACTAGGGATATGTACTGTATGTGAAATATTGAATAATGGCAATGTCAACATTAATTTTCAGTATTACTAGTATTGTTTTAAGGGCATAATAATGGATATTTACTGTAATATTTAAAATGATCTATATTTCAGTCCTTTCATGCAAAGAAAGAGGAAAGTATATGGGGCTTAGAAAATATTTAGTGGTGAAATATGAGATCATTAAAATTCTGGAAACTGATTTAAAATATAATGACAATACATTTTATCACAAAACAATCTATTGTGTAGTTGATGACCACCAAGTTAGAGGTCAGTACAGACTTTTTTAATACAATTAGTATAGCAGGCCTAGTAGTAGTGGTAATAGTAGGCTAGTAGTAGTGGTAATAATAGACCTAGCAGTAGTGGTAATAATAGGCCTAGTAGTAGTGGTAATGGTAATAGGAGGCCTAGTTTTGGTAGTATTAGTATGCTTAGTAGTAGTGGTAATAGTAGGCCTAGTAGTAGTGGTAATAATAAGCCCAGTAGTAGTGGTAATAGTAGGCCTAGTAGTAGTGGTAATAATAAGCCTAGTAGTAGTGGTAATAGTAGGCCAAGTAGTAGTGGTAATAATAAGCCTAGTAGTAGTGGTAATAGTAGACCTAGTAGTAGTGGTAAGAGTAGGCTTAGTTTTTGTGGTCATAGTAGGTCTAGTAGTAGTGGTAATAATAGGCCTAATAGTAGTGGTAATAGTAGGTCTAGTTTTGGTGGTATTAGTAGGTCTAGTAGTAGTGAGACCTAGTTAGTAGTAGTAGTAATAATAAACCTAGTAATAGTGGTAATAGTAGGCCTACAGTAGTAGTAGTGTTAATAGTAGGCCTAGTATTAGTGGTAGTAGTAGGCCTAGTTTTTGCGGTAATAGGTAATAGTAGGTATAGTAGTAGTGGTAATAATAGGCCTAATAGTAGTGGTAATAGTAGGCCTAGTAGTTGTGGTAATAATAAACCTAGTAGTAGTGGTAATAGTAGGCCTAGTAGTAGTGGTCATAGTAGACCTAGTAGTAGTGGTAATAATGGGCCTAAGTAGGCCATCAGCTATATTTTCACTAATTTCTTTGCATTTAATACAACCAAAAACTAGAATTACATACTGTACAAAACGAAAATTACATGATTAATTCATTTATTGTGAAACAAAACAGTTTTAGACAGATATAGTCCGAGGATTTTCTTATGCACTCTCCTATTATAATCCACTGTAATGTGATGGCACCTAACCCTTACATACATTGTTGAAATCAAGCTCATAAACCTAATTAATGTGTTTCTGGAAAAACTTTATCCAAGAAATGTTCCGACATTCTGTAAACACATTCAAAGGAGGAACTGCTTTTGGAACATTCTTCCAAATATTAAGATATGCATGCTTTCCTGGGCATTCTACAATAGTAGGTATGTTCAAACAATTATTTGCGGCGCAGTATTTCAACGTTTTCTTATTATTTCCCTTCAAGTGTACTTATATTTATTCGTACTCCTCAATAAGCATGAAATGCGTGCACGCCTGGCGAAGCATCAACTCCCTTTAATGGCGGCCGAACAGCGGTTCAATTTTGTACGCGAAACTAGCGCCATTGGTGTCTCTAGTTATATATTACAAACTCTTTGCATATGCCCTCCAACAACTGGAATTCGCATAAATATCTCATCTGAGATCAAGAAGGCTTGGGCTACATCCTGTAACCTCTATTCCGAATCGAAAGGAGATCTCATTACACCAGGACATATTTCACCATATCCATGGTTCCACGAACAGAAACTCTCCAGACAAGCCATCAACCTGTATTTTAGATGTTATGGTTTATTTAACGACGCTCGCAACTGCAGAGGTTATATCAGCGTCGCCGGATGTGCCGGAATTTTGTCCCGTAGAAGTTCTTTTACATGCCAGTACATCTACTGACATGAGCCTGTCGCATTTAAGCACACTTAAATGCCATTGACCTGGCCCGGGATCGAACCCGCAACCTTGGGCATAGAAGGCCAGCGCTATACCAACTTGCCAACCAGGTCGACTGTATTTTAGAATTCGACTAAATACAGCACTCACTCCCTGTAAATGGAAATTATATGGGCTTCAAGACCATAATCTTTGTGACTGCGGCAGGAAAGGAACTTTGCACCACATGATATTCGGTTGCCCCAGACAAATTGCAAATGTAAATACTTTTGTCGAGCTGTTATATAAAACTGGCTTAGTAGGTCCTTTATATGTACAAGATCTAATATCTAACCCCAATGCACGAAAAACAAGACTCATATATAACCATATTAAGAAGTGCAAAATGAAATTCTGGTATATTGCGAAAGACCTCATACGCCAAATAATTGACAAATCACAATATCGACTCAGAATATCGACGCTGGAAGTCACATAGTGAGACAAGATCGTCGTTTAATAAATAAAAAGGAGAATAATAAGAACGATTCCTACTTGAGATACGCTACTAGTTAGACGTGTCCAAGTGGTTCTCTATTTTTGTGTATTAATATGTAGTAGAGAAGTGTCTAGATTCAGTGACAGTGTTGTTATTAAGCCTTGTTTTTACGCTTTCATATTATCTATTCTATGTTCGATAATCAAGAGCCCTTAGGGGTCTCTTACTACTCATACATGGAAAACATTCTGGAAGTCATGGAGGAAGCTCCGCCCATTACATCATTTTCAATTGAGCAACAATTACTGACCAGTACCAATCCCCATTCAGCACTTAGAACTAACGAAAACCAGGATAATGAAACCTCAGTTATCTTATCGATATATATTTTCAGATTATGGACCCTTTTTTGTCACTATTAGAAGCAAGACCGCGAACATCAATAAGATGCATCCGACGAAGTTCGGTAAATGGCTACACACTAATAATTATTACGTTTTACAAATTTTCAAGTTAGGATTTAATCAACTTGAAATACACTTTACTTCAGCCGACCAGGCTAACAAATTTCTTGATTCTGATTTCGACGAGATGTTTCAGACGAAGTCATTCATACCCAATTACAATATCATGGTGCATGGGGTTATTGGTGGAGTTGACCCAGACATTTCACTTACGGACATTATAAACGATATTTCGGTGTCTGAAGGATTTACGGTTACAAATGCCTACCGCCTGAATTATAAATCCACGGACGAGAATGGAGAAACGAGTTATAAACTTTCCTCTAAAGTTAAACTTACATTTCGATCACACAAACTCCCTCAATACGTAGTCTTATATTATCAGAGACGTGAAGTGCATGCGTATAAGGAGCATATTATACAATGTAATAATTGTGGACTATTAAATCACAAGTCCAAGTTTTGTCGTAACGCTATTCGTTGCATGAAATGCGGAGGCCCTCATACCACAGGTGAATTTCAAGCAGAGAAACCTTGTTGTGTGAATGTCAAGCAGAGAAACCTTGTTGTGTAAATTGCAAACAGGCTCATTATAGTACGGAGTTGGATAAATGCCCGAATTATAACGTAGAAAAAAAATATTGCCGATACCATACAAAGCCTCCCAGTATCCAAATATCAGGCGAAAGAAATTCTTAAAGGGCACACTACTTATGCCACTATCCTTAGAACGAACAGTAACACCCAGGGTAGCCCAGCAGCTAACTTTCCGCCCCTTCAGACATCAGCACCAATATCAAATAGTAAACCATCATCTCACAACCCGTGTAATGCTAACAGATCCCCGAACCCCCATACATCTGACAAGAGAGGGAAACGAAAACTGCCTTACAATACTACAGGCTACAATGTTGCTGAATACAAACGGGCACTCAAAGGCAACTTTGATCATCCAAGATCTAAAAATCTAACATATGTGACTAATCCCACATCACCTAAGCCTTCTCAAAGTACTTCTAGGACAACTTCATACCACAGCGATGAGATAGAACACAATTCACAGGAATTGCCAAATACTTCAAATGAGGGTCAATCTCAAAAACGAATACCTACTAAGCTAAATAAAACTCCCTTCATTGCCTATATTAATAACATTATAAAGGAAGCACCTGACTATATCAGACCCCAGTTGGAAGAGTTGAAAACTACTTTTGCATGGATCGACTCTGAATCCTATATTGGAACGCCAGAAGTCTAAACAACAAGATTCATGACATATCATACTTGGTATCCAAAAAATTGTATCATATAATCATTATTACAGAGACTTGGTTTCAAAAATATCGACAACAGAACATCAAATCCTACCATTAAATCTCCACCAATCGGGACGATACGGGAGGTGGAGTCGCAATGCATATATACAAATCTGTTTACCTTACTCAGAAATATGAAATGTTTAATAATAATAAAATACAAATCATCTCTATCACAGTCAACAATATAAGTATCATGGGGGTATATTGCAAACCCAGGGAGAAAATCACATTACAGCAATGGAATCACATTTTAATAAACGTTTCAACTCTTTCCATACTAATATGTGGAGATTTTAATATACCCAACTTTCACATGCACCAAAGATGGCAGCACATCCATCATCCTATAATAGAATGTGCTTTATTACATGATTGGCAACTAGGATCTGAACATATTTTAACTAGAAAAGGCAGATGGGGACAAGATGATTATCAACTGGACTTAATTTGGTCATCCGAAGACTTATTACAGCATATTAATATTAATAAAAATTTGGATACCATGAATAGCGACCACTATCCTCTCGTCATAGATCTACACTTAAACCAAGCCAATTTCCTCAATCAACTTAATCTGGCACAACCCAGACAGATCAATAGTAACAGGGCGGATGAGATATTATCTAAACTACAGAGCCTTCATGATACAATAAAGGATTTTGAAGACATACACACATTGTTAATAGAAGAATGTCAGAAATGCCCTATCTCTAAACAATCTGCTAAAAACAAAACACCTTCTAAACCCCATTGGTGGAATGAAGCCTGTAACAGAGCAGTCGCCAAACGAAGATTGGCCTACAGGAAATACAGGTTAAACCCCAATTTTTCTAATTACTTAGGAGCTAGGAACCAAGAAGCCTTCACCAAGAAGGTGCTCTGTTATTACAAACGCCTCGGCTGGAAAAGGTACATTTCAACCTTTACATCACAAACTCCAACTACGACCATATGGAAGAAATTGAACTGGTATAAGACAGGCAAGCAAAGAAACTTCACCCCGATTTTAATTGATCATGAACTTCAAGACACTTTCTTACAAGATCTTTCTCCAGATATGGTTACAGATCCTCCAGCTATTTTTGAAATTCCTAGTACTACTAACGATCATCCACTTTTAAAACCTATTACCTCACAAGAGATCTCGCGCATCTTGGCTTCTCGAAGAAACACTGCACCTGGTCCGGACAATATTCCATACTTATTACTCAAGAAGCTTCCATATAAGTATTTATCGCTCCTAGCAACTAGATTCAGATTCTTACAACTGGAGAAGTCCCGGATAAATGGAAAACATTTTATATCCAACCTATAATTAAACCCCTCAAGAAAGGAACAGCAGTTTCTGATTACAGACCTATAGTTTTGTCCAATACAATTCTCAAACTATTTGAAAAAATTCTCACCAATAGAATTACTTTCCATTTAGAAAGATTTCATTTATGGCCCTGCAATCAATATGGCTTCCGAAAGGGATATAGCACGTCATATAATATATACCTACTAATAGTCGATGCATACCTAGCACTTTTATCTAACAAGGTGATGTTCACTCTATTCCTGGACATATCAAAGGCATATGACTCTGTTCAATTGGACCTACTTTTGGATCAACTACTTGCATACGATATTCCACTACCTCTTATCAAATGTATTTATAATCTTATGAGTAACAGATTGGTCTCACAGGCACATAAATATAATAACCACCATCAACGTTATTCATCACTGAGAATTCCACAAGGGTCTTCAATTAGTCCCTTACTTTATACTTTATATGTTGGAACACTGAATTTACCAAATAACACTTCAATACGGGTCCTTCAATATGCAGATGATATCGTTTTATATATGTCATACCATTATAAACACATATCAGAAGGAATGCGACTATTCAAAGACCAGTGCAATCAGATTATTAACTATCTCCTTACGAAATAACTCAAGATCAATACTGCGAAAACGCAATTTCTAATATTCAAGAAAGGTTGCACACACTTCAAACGTAACATTCGCATACAGAATGCTTATATTACATCTCAAAAGACAGCCAGATTTCTCGGGGTAATTCTTGAATATTGTCTCTTGGGACGACAACATCTGGAACATGTCATACATAAAGTGAAAAATATCCAAAGATTACTCAAATGTATTTCTAATAAATCGTGGGGCATAACATCTTATTCAAGTTAATATACCCCTTAATAATGGCTAGATTGGAATATGGATCTCTACTGCAAAATGACGGTTATACATATTTTACTACCTGGAGGAAGCGACTTTTTTACCATCTCTTCAAAAATATTTTCAACATCAATGACTACCCGTCATATGTACAGATGGAACAAACTTTTCCGTTCTTTGACAAAAAAATACCGAGAATTCCGTTTGACAACCAAATTCATTACCAGACTGTTTTCACACACATCTACCCCGCTCTTCCACAAACTCAAGCTTCTATCCGAAATAGCACAGGCTCAACCGGCAAACGGTTTTACTCAAAATATACTGCTTTTAAAAATTTTTTCATTTTTCTTACTACAACCAAATATTTACAAAACCCCTATCTTTCCCTGCTACCTTATAGGCCAGCAAGAAATGGACGAATCAATAGTTGACACATCTTTTACACCACAAACAACCCATTGTATCCCCAAGAATGGGAGGAATATCTCAAAACTTTTTGTCCAAGTCCCGAAATCAAACACATATACTTCACCGATGGATCTAAGAAACAGGAGCTTGTTGGAGCAGCCTATTATAATTCCAGTAACTATTACCTCAAGGGCATCCGACTGCACAATAACACATCAATCCTCAACGCAGCGATCCTGGCTATCTATACTGCTCTGAAGGACATTCAAAAACATAAATATTCGCAATCAATCATATGCATGGACAGTAAATGCACTTTACAAGCTTTACTTAAACCTTACTCAGATACCAAACAAAATATATATGTCATCCTTTTAAAATCACTTATTAATAAAATGAGACAATCACAAATGAGTTTGCAGTTTATTTGGATACCCGGTCACAAAGGCATTAGAGGCAATGAGAAAGTCGACCAACTGGCACAACTAGCCACATCATTCCCAAATGCTGCAACCAATTTTCTGATTACTCCACAAGATTTGGGACACCATTTTTTTTATCTAATCTTATGGAAGGATGTCAAGAAGAGATCCATTATAAAAAGGAGGAGGATAAAATTCGAATCATTAAAAACTTCACAACAACCTATTCAAAATTGCCTCGAAAAGCAATTGTCATGCACTACCGCCTGGTTATGGGAACTTTTGCAACTCTGCAATATCTATTCAACATTAAAAGACGTGCTAACAATTTATGTGATTGTGGAGAGATTGGGACATTTTTTCGGATGCACATTTCTCCAAGCCAGTAGTTGAAAATTATTATCAGAAATACATGACATACTACCTATTGAAGGCCCTTGGAGCATACATGATCTTCTTAACCAACATTCCCACTCTATAACTAAATGTTTATTTAGATTTATCACTAGAACTAGGATGAAATGGTAACTAATCAATTTCTCAGTATTGCATATACTACGTGACTCAAAGAAATTTATAAAGACTTCTTGACACAGCAGCTCAACTAGGTTGGCAACAGTGTCGGTAAACCGGATGTGAAGTGAAGAATAAGAAATTGCGGTTAAAAAGTAAGTATTTTTACAAAATATTTAATTTAATATTTGAATTTTATTTCTAACTTGTATTTAAAATTTAATGGTATAAGTAATATACTTTCATATTTGTATTTTCAGTCTAGCTGACAGTATCTTTTGAAACACAACCTGATTTCTGTTCATCGACTAACTTTTTTAGCAGGCAACATGTTGTACCTCTGGACAAGCATAATGCTGTACCTGTGGACGTGTCCAAAGGTACAAACATAGTGTTTTCTGATTAGATATTATTATTCTGGCTTAATGTTGTCTACACATCGTTGTTACTTTGAAAATTCATTAGTTATTACAGACAGAAGTCACATAATACTGTCCTGTTATAGTGCCACGGAGTAAGACAGGTGTGAAAAGAAAACAAATCAACTTGGGTCCTTGAAAGAAGCAATTCGTGCTGTCTTGGATGGCCAGTCTATAAAAGATGCAGCTGCTGAATATTCTATTTCAAAATCAACCCTGTGGAATTATTATAAGGCACATCAGAGTTCAGGAAGTGAAACTATGCCTGTAGAACTAAGGAAGAATGATACCAAGTCAGTGTTTGCAAAAGAGCAAGAGGAAGAACTATCAAACTATTTGAAAATAGGTGCTAGACTTCACTATGGATTAACTAAGAAAGATTGTAGGGTACTTGCTTTTCAATATGCTGAAGTTAATAAAGTAAATTTTCCAGAACAGTGGAAAGTTGAAAATGCAGTGGGAATGGGTTGGCTTAGGGGATTTCTAAAAAGATTTCCTGCCTTGTCACTTCGAAAGCCAGAGCCGACAACCTTGACAAAATGTACCAGCTTTAACAAGACTAACGTCAAGGCATTTTTTTGATAATTATAAAGCGGTTTTATCAAGGCACCCATTTTCAATCTGGATGAAAGTGGAAATTCAACTGTACATACCCCACCCAAAATAATAGCAACCTAAGGTATTAAACAGATAGGCAGTGTCACATGTGGTGAACGTGATGTTAATGTCACAATGATAGCTTCCATCAATGCCGCTGGTAATCATGTTCCTCCCATGCTAATTTTCCCCCGTGTTCACTTCAAGGACCACATGTTGAAAGGGGCATCACCAGGAACCATTGGAGGAGTAAACCCTTCAGGATGGACAAACGAAAATTTGTTCATAAAATATCTAGATCATTTCATACGGTATGTAAAGCCATCAAAACAGGACCCAATAATTTTGATTCGGGACAATCATGAAAGCCATATTTCTGTCGGAGCCATTGAAAAGTGCTGAAGTAATGGGGTTATACTTGTAACACTTCCGCCACATACTTCTCATAAATTACAGCCGTTGGACCGAACAGATTTTGGGCCATACAAAACGCCAGGGGCGGCTTTCGAAGGGGGGCTGCGGAGCTGCAGCACCCCCAGACATTTGTGGTTCTTGTCTCGTTTCATGTTGTGAAATACATTTATTATACAGTCTCTATTTAGCGGCTCGAATTAAAAAAAAAAATTCGCTCTCATTGATATGCGCGCATATGTTAGTGAAGTCACTTCCTCCCCTGGTGCTGCCAGAGCGAAACGAGAGACAAGGACAGATTGGTGAAGCCACTTCCTCCCCTGGAGCTGCCAGTCTCGTCTCGGATGCTTTGCGCTTTAGTTTTACCCCTCCCCCTGCTAGCCCCTTGCCGTGAATCCAGAGTTTCCAGGCGCTGCAAAATTTGCAGCAGTTCGTCAGTAGCGCGCTGTTTTAAATACATTTTCTTTAACGTTTTGAGTATAACAAGTGCGACAATGTTTAATTCTGTAAAATATTTACAGTCTATTCAGTTCAGTACCTTAACAATTCAGGAGAAATGTGAAATTAAGTGCCCATCAGTTGAATCTCATAATGGAAAGAGCCGCTAAACAAAATAGCCTCAAAGCTTGCATATTTTTTGCTAATGTATCCCTGCTTTCATCTCTCGATCTCCACACAGTCTATATTAAATTAATGTGTTTGAAAGACAATTCCATCAGCTGGGGAAACAAGATAGAGTTTTAAATAAGAACAGTAAATGTTGTTCATGAGAAGAAGGAGCCATTGCTAGAATGTTTTCAAACTATAATGGAATCTGAAACATCTAACAACATCACAGTAAATGAGGCAACTGCCCTGGTGCATACACTTTTGAAGATCCTGAGACACTGACGGCATTAGCTATGTTTTCCATTGTAAAGCCTATGTTAAACGACATATCGGATTTTAATAAGATGATGATTCAAAAGTTTGCAACCTACAAGACAAGGCGCATGGAACTAATCTTTAAAAAAAAAGTAAGTTGCTTGGTTTATATTTGTATGCAGCACCCCTTAATTCAATACCCACGAGCCGCCACTGCAAAACGCACTACAACAGTGCCGTATCAGAATGGATGTTCAGCAACCCAGGAAAACCCCTTAGAATCTACGAAGTGACGGAGATTTGTGGGAAAGCCTTTCTACTCGTATTTACTTCTCAGAACATTATTAAAGGATTCGAAGTAACAGGCATATTTCCTGTAATGAAAATGTGTTCGGAGAAGATGAGTTTCTGTCTTCCTACGTGACAGATAGGCCTTTATCACATCCTAATTTGCCAGAGTGTTCTTCCTCCTCTTCTCAGCCATCATCATTATCTATGGAAATGACAAAGCTTGGAAACATCACACCTTCTAATCCACACATTGTTTCGCCCCATGAGATCCGTCCCTTCCCAAAAGCAGGCCCACGCAAAATCCAAAGAGGTAGGAAACGAGGAAGGTCAAGGATTTTGACAGACACTCCAGAAGAGGAAGAAGTGGAAAAATGTAAAAAGAAAACAAAACTTGCCCCTAAAAAAGAGCAATGTCAAAAAGTCTCTTGTTTATCCCAGTTCGGAAGATGAGAGTGAAGAGGATGAAATAGAGTTACCATCATCATCAGATGCTGAGAACTTAGAAGAATTGCAAGAGGAACTCAGAATTATAGCAGAAAATTTTGAGGAAAAAGATAGAACAATTATTGGAAAAGGAGATTTTCTGTTAGTGAAGTTGGCTGGGAAAAAAAGAATTGTGTTTTATGTTGCTGAAGTGGTTAAAGTAATGAGATCAGAGTGTTAAGTTAAATATCCGAAGCACATACCAAACTCTAACAAATTTGTTCCTGGAGATGAAGATATTTATGACATAGATGCAGATGACATTGAAATCAAACTTCCAAAACCAATTTCTATAGGAGGTTCTGGTCGGCAACTGTCTCAGCTGTCTTTCTCTATTGATTTCACTGCATATGATGTGAAATAATTGCCTACTGTTTATGTTTCACTGCATTTGATATATTTAGTAGACTTGAAATTCTTTTGTGTTTCAGTAACCATTTACAGTTGTAAATTTTTTGTTTCATACCATGTATTACATTTTGGGAAACTAATTTGTTTGATGTAGTCTTACATGTTCTAATATGTTCAGCTGCATATTAAGTGCCCCAATTGAATGTATGAAGTATCTATTTTTGTTCTCCATATATTAGTTTTAGGAATTTTGTGTATAAGATGGCAATGTCCAAAGGTACATGTGTGTCCAAAGGTACATCACCGTATTGTACCTTTGGACAAATTACCTATCATCATGTAAAAATTATTAAAACAAAAAGTGACAAAACTCATTTATGTAAAATTGAAAATAAAGAAGAAATACTGATAATTTCACTGTATAAATGGGGTGTCATTGCAATGCATGGTGCTCAAGATAATACTGTTAAATAAAATTTGTCCAAAGGTACAGCACTCTCCCTACACTGCAATTACTTACGCATTAGGTATATATAACAGAGAAACCTACACTTTTCCTTTGGAAAACAAAGATTTGTTAAACCAGTAGTTAAAAAACACTACAAGGGTTAAATGGCATCCCACGAAACATAGCTTCCTATGTTCTCCACATTCAGAAGACAAATATATGTACATGACAAGCAGTAGGAGGCAGTTGTTGACAAGGCAGTACAAACAATTGCTGGTTTTTTTCTGCACATTTACAGAACAACATGAATTTCAGATCTTCAACTTCGAAACGTAAAGCTTATGAAATAATGAAGACAGTGTTAATTTCAGTTTTTTTTTTTTTCAAGAAAATGCAGTTCACCAAAACTACAGTAAATAATTTAGGAACTTGAACAATAGGTTGTGTGAAACTGCATCATAAATTATAAACAAGTGTTTTGATGGAGTACTCAAGGAACTTCTAGAAATTAACAGCTCGGACAGACACCATTTATCCCGTTTCATATTTATTATCCACTGTTTCAACAGTTCCTTTTTTTTTTCAAAGGGAATCTGCAAGAAAAGAAAAATACTGTATACACCGCATGGTATGCTGGGCGTTGTTACACATTTTTGCGTGAAAAAAAAAATGCTGCTAGTTAACAAAACTATGGACTTAACTTCATAAAATTTACATGAAATATGATATGTCACTTGTCTTTTTCCTTTTGATATTGCAGTTATATGCAGTACACACAACAGGCATGTTTTTTCTTTGTTTTTTCGTAGCTACATCTCCATGTACACAACGTTGTAAGCAGACGAATTTTTACAATGGTGGGCACTTAGTTCATATCTGCCGTGTTTCGCGGTGGCATCGCAAAGAGCGCTGTACAGGACAACATGGCCACTCTATATTCTTCTCTTTCTAACTCGTTGGTCAAATAGAACATTGCGCGCGACGCTATTACTGTGGCAGCTCAAGCTATAGGCATCCAACAAGGAATACTCAGTGCGCAGAAACGGCAGGCGTGATTGTCTCGCACAATGACGTATGCTCCCGTTCCCAGCATGCTCTCACGCCTACTGCAGGGGGGGGGGGGTAAGAGGGGTATAGCATGTGCCCCGCGAGGAGTTCGAGCTGAGTTTTGCTTGTAGTATATCTATAGTAGACTAATAATTTTCTAACTACAAATGCACAAATATAAGTATCCGCACCCTTAATAATACATAAAAATATCATAAGCTGTGAAATTATTGTTCATCCTTACTATAATAAAATAATAAGTACACAATACGATTTATAGAACCAATACAACTGGATTGCATTGCGTCAATAAAGTTTCAGACGAAGGCCAGCCTGCTGCAGTTGAGGAAATAAAGTACGTTTATATTATTTTTGTCAAAACTAACAATGCTCTTCATATTCATATATTAAATACTATGCAAGTGTTATTGTGACGAACAAAGTGACAATAAAAACAGACAGGAAAGAATAAAATGTAGATCTACTATTTACCCTAAGGAAAAGTAAAAAGACTTTCTTACGTTGAGTGTTACTAATCAATCCACTAAGTCTTACTTCAAAATGAATTAAATTGAAATTCCAAGATTAATAATAATAATAATAATAATAATAATAATAATAATAATAATAATAATAATAATAAAGGCCTCTTATTGTTATTATTAGGTTGTCTCTCCTTCAGTTTTTTAGTCAAGCTTCTTAAGTTTGATATTATAACTACATGTGTGTCACGTCCTCTGATTGAGGTTCTGGCTGTTATTTATATATATATTAACAGGTAGTGCGTCTCACTTGACGGTATGTGTCAGAGGATTTTTTAGTAGGTTATTTTACGACGCTTTATCAACATCTTTGGTTATTTAGCGTCTGAATGAGATGAAGGTGATAATGCCGGTGAAATGAGTCCGGGGTCCAGCACCGAAAGTTACCCAGCATTTGCTCAAGTTGGGTTGAGGGAAAACCCCGGAAAAAACCTCAACCAGGTAACTTGCCCCAACCGGGAATCGAACCCAGGCCACCTGGTTTCGCGGCCAGACGTGCTAGCCATTACTCCACAGGTGTGGACTGTGTCAGAGGAAGAACATCATCTGAAGTACCGGCATACATCAGAAGTCTGATTGGTGTGAAATGTACGAGTAGTTAGTCGGTGATGTATGCAATAGATGAGGAAAGCAACTGGCCACCCTATCCCATTACTTCCTGGCCTAGTTGCCTCATAAGTGGTACCTTCTTGAAATCACTTGTGACGTTCAGACCTGTCTTTGAACAGTTACTAAACAACAATCTGTCACATTTTCTTTTACAAGCCTGGTTTTCTTTTTTCAAACTCCTAATCTGTTCAATCTTTTTCTGTAACTGCCAATCTTTTCTTGGGACTGAGCATATAAATGTGTTCCGCACTGATAGTATCAGAGACGTGTGAACAGTTCGCAATAACTGTTACATTGTCTGCTTCTGAGACTTCAGTACTTCTTTTCAGAATCCCCATAGGTTGTTTTTCTACCTAAAAATAATATTATACCACGAAAAAAATAAATTCTACTAAATATACTTTTAAATGATGAAGTTAAAGCCAATGGAAATTAAGTCTATGTGAATTTAACTTGTTTCAACAATGAGCTATCCGCATAAGATGTTCTGGAAAATTAAAGAGGGATGAAACTGCGTCATCTTCCATTTTTTTCATGTGATTTCCAGAAAAAATGTTCTGTGAAATGTTCAAAATACAATTTATATTGTGATAATGTACGAATAAAATTATCTCTTCTAATGGCAGATAACAATCGCAACAGTAGTTCTGCTTTCTGTTTTAGGGGAACAGCTAGAAATAACACATTTTATTATAATGCCTCTATCATATTAAAAAAAATATATGATAGAGACATTATAATAAAATATGTTATTTCTAGCTTTCCCTCTAAACAAATAACAGCCATATGTTTGCCGAAATAGTTTTAGTATAAGCTGACAGAATAATTCAATCTACATGTAAGTGCTATTAATGACTGCATTAATTGAACGTTAAACTATTAGATTTATTTAAATGTCGTTATTTACGCATGAAAAGTTATGCTGTAGCATTTCCTGAAGCGATTTGTGCAGTTGTAAGCCTTACATAAATGCATCATTATGATAGATTCATCAAAAGCACGCTGGATACATTCGCAATCACTAACACGAGCACCTGTTAAATGTCACACTTATCACAATGATGATGATGCGCGAAGGGTTTCAATTTTGTACAGCACAGCAGCGCTCACTGTGCGTCTAGGTAAGTAACTATAACGTCATTGGGATTTCCCAACGAGTTAGAAAGAGATTATAGAGTGAACAAGTTGTTCTGCACACTGCTCTATATGAAAAAAACAAAACAAAACAAAAAACAAAACAAAAAAAAAAAACAAAAAATAATACATGTCTGTTGTGTGTGCTGCATATAACTTCAATATCAAAAGCAAAAAGACAACTGATATATCATATTTCACGTAAATTTTATGAAATTAAGTCCAAAATTTTGATAATTAGCAGCATTATTTTCATGCACAAATGTGTAACAAAGTCCATTTCAGGTAAATTTTATGAAACTAAGTCCATAGCTTTGTTAATTAGCAGCTTTTCTTTCATGTGTAAATGTGTACCAAAGCCCGCCATACACACCGTGTGTACTACAGCATTTTTCTTTTCTTGCAGATACTCCTTGGGAAAAAAAAGAAAGGAACTGTTTCAGCAACAGTGGGTAATAAATATGAAATGAGACAAATTGTATCCTTCCGAGCATAGCTTTTTGTGTTCACGACACTTCTTGTGTCCTTCCTTACTGCTTATAGAAGAAGACGATGTGCTGTAGCTTATAAAAAGTAGGCCTATTTCGAAGACAAACGATTAACCAAATAAATGGTTCACTAGTAATGGACTTAAACTAAATACGGATAAATCACTACAATTCCGTTTCTAACAGAGTGAAAAACTAATAGCAATAAATTATTAGAATTCTATTCAGACAATGACATCCTTTACTGTTGCTCCTTGTGTCCTTACTGCTTCTAGAAGAAGACGATGAGCTGTAGCTTATAAAATGTAGGCCTATTTCGAAGACAAACGATAAACCAAATAAATGATTCACTAGTAATGAACTTAAACTACATACGAATAAATCCAATATGCCATAATTCCGTTTCAAACGCAGTGAAAAACTAATAACAATAAAATATTTAAATTGTATTTCGACACTCGCATCCAAAATTCCGCACAACTCTTGTTTAGGCCGTATTGTTATTACTATTTTGACTGGAAGGACATGAAAGAACATAATTGAGCACCCACGTGCAATAATGGGGTAAGTATTAATGTATTTTGTAATTACTACTCCATTATTGCATGTGGGAGCTGAATTACACAATAATAATAATAATAATAATAATAATAATAATAATAATAATAATGATAATAATAATAATAATCTGTGGTGCCATAGGCTTTGAAGTGCTCAGACCAGCCGGCTGTTGGGCTTATGTTCACATTTCGATAATTATACACTACTGTAAAAAAAAAAAAAAAAAAAAAAAAAAAAAAAAGAACTGAAAGCGTGTTTGGTCATGTTGAACAAGTTAGAAAGAGATTACAGAGTGGCAAAGTTTTCCTGTACAATGGTCTTGTTGGTGCCGCCGCGAAACACAGCAGATATTAAATAAGCACCTACCATTGTAAAAATTCGTCGGCTTACATCGTTGTGTATACGGAGGTAAGAGTTATGAAAAAAAAGTCTTATGTATACTGCATATAACTGCAATATCAAAAGGAAAAGGACAACTGATAATTGTTATACAAGGTAAATTTTATGAAGTTAAGTCCATAGTTTTGTTAATGAACAGGATGTCATGCGTAAATGTGTAAGAAAATCGGCATACCATACTGGTATACAGATTGCCTTTGAAAAAAGAAAGGAACTGGTGAAACAAAGAGTAATAAATATGAGACGAGACAAATTGTGTTGCTCTAAGCATAGCTTTTTCTGTTCACTACTCTTCGAAGTAAATATATAGTGAACAACTCCATGAAGACAATGAGCTATAGCGTATAAAACGTAGGCCTATTCTGAAGACCAACGATAAACGAAATAAGTGGTTAACTAGTACGGATAAAATACTAAACTAAATACGGATAAAACCACTACAATTCCGTTTCAAACCCAGTTAAAACCTAACAGCAATAAACTATTAATAGTGTATTTCGACACTGGCATCCTAAAATTCTGCAAAACTCTCGGGTAGACAGTACTGTTGTTAGTATTTTGACTGAGAGAACATAATTGGACACCCACGTGCAATAATGAGGTAATTATGACTGTATTTCGTCTCTACTTACTCCCATTTTTATTTTCTCCTATACTTATTTTCAATTAAAACATTCCCAAGTTCAACACTATCTTAGGATTAACAGAATGAAAAGATTTCTGCAAATCCAAGAAAATTCCTAATACTTTGATTACAATGTCCAATTCTTAATTATCTTGTAAGTAATGTAATGCTCTTTTGTGCTCTTTTTACAGAAAAATAATATGAAAAAAACTTAACAACAGTACATGCATATAATAAGATGCCAAAGCAAAAACTTTTTTTATACTAAAAAATCAAAATTGAAATCACATCATTAAAAAAATCTTATAAGAATATAGTGTGCGATTTTTTTAAGGAATATGGCGGAGTTACGTACATAGATAAAGTTAGTTCTTCAGGATAAGTTAATAACAAATCTAATTTTCTCAGATCAATATACATACCGGTATGGCTTTTTCTTGCTCAAAATCAAAGAACTCTATATCACATACAATATTGTCTTATATGTAGAAGTAATGGGAATGTCAAATATTAGAACGCGAATTATACATTTCAGTAACTTGGAACAAACGGCAAATAACAAATTTTTAGGAAGTGTCACTTGATTGTTGCTGACGTGTTAGGTCCTTCAACTTTGTGGCGATATATAAATTTGAACTTCTAAAAAACTTCCATACTATTGCTACTTCGTATGAATGGCTCATTTTCACATGTAGACACATGTCTGCCGTCTCACAGGTTTGGACACCGAGGAAAATTCCTCACGAACATCGCACTTCAGCAGCTATTCACTAATATGCTTGCATGAGCTAAATATACACAAACATCGCATTTGAAACGGTTCTAGCCAGTACGCAGAATGGCGTTCATTTTTAGATTCGAGGAAAACAAGAAACACTTTATAAACACGACACTTGAATTACTTCTAGGTAATGTATCAGCGTAAATATCAATTGGATAACAAATTTTATCATAGACATCGCAATTCACAATCTTCTTGTTTCTGTAGACAAAAATAGGAATTTGTAAATATCAAGACAAACACTGTTCACAGACATCTCACATAAAATGGCTTCTTGTCTTGTGCAGTATTTCAGGCTTGCTAAAATGTACATAAGAGGAAAAGCAATTTCCAATAATATTACCTGGTTTCGCGCTAGTATATTCGAGTGCTTCAATTTTTTATTAGAAAAATCTGAGATATTTTTTTTTTTTTGTAACTTTGCACTTGAATGCCCTCTCGCCAAATATGCATACCAGCATTGTTTTTAAATGCAACCGAGGAAAAAACACTTCCCACAAACATCGTATTTCAAATGTTTTTCGCCTCTATGCACGCGTTCATATACAGCAAGTGTTGAAATCTGTGTGACATTTTAATCACAGACATTCCATTTTGAAAGACCGCCGCTTTGTTTACTTGTATGTATATTTAGTTATGAAGAATTCTATGAATAATTGTCAAATATCGGATTTGAATTATATCTCGCATCTATGCTTATGGAAATATATTATTGTCTGGTAGCGTAATTGGTATAGCGCTGGCCTTCTGTGCTCGAGGTTGCGGGTTCGATCCTGGCCCAGGTCGATGGCATTTAAGTGTTTTTTTTTTAAATGCGACAGCTCATGTCAGTAGATTTACTGGCATGTAAAAGAACTCGCGCGGGACAAAATTCCGTCACATTGGGGACGCTGGTATAGCCTCTGCAGTTGCGAGCCTCGTTAAATAAACCTTAATTTAAAATGTAATTTAAAATCTGTGTCACGTCTACGAGAAATATTTACCAAAATGACCGTACATGAAGTCTTGCATGTGTGCTTCAGTGAATGTATTCTCAACTGCCCCCACTGCAAGAAATATAAAATCATCGAATCTGAAAAGCTTCTCGCTTCGACGCTTGCGTGGATGTGTTCTTAAAGACCCTGAATGCAAGAAACATTTAACGCATACATCGCATTTCAAAGATTTCTGGCCAGTATGCAGTACAGTATGCCTTCTTAACACGAATACGAACATTTTTTATTCAGATCACACATAGCGTCTAGCACGAGTACACGTGTGCATAGCTTTTTAATTAATGAACTCGAACATTTCATATCCCTCGCAGTCAACTGTTTTTTTCATTTTTCGCTCTCTTATGTATGCGTGGATACAGGATTCGATTACAATACTGCGAAATACACCTATCCTTCATAAGTTTCAATTAAACGGTTTGTCTCTTATATGCAGGCGTGCATGCATTTTTAAATTATACGCTCTCGAAAAGCACATTTCACACTCATCGCACTTGAATGGCTTCTCGCCCGTATGTACGCGTGCATGCAATTTCAGATGAGAATTCTGGGAGAAACTCTTTTCACAGATGTCGCATTTAAATGGTTTGTCCCCTGTATGCACGCGTGCATGCTGTTTTAAATGGTGCAATCTCGAAAAACTCATGTCACATTCATCGCAGTGAAAAGGTTTCTCACCCTTATGTAAGCGTGAATGCACCGTTAGATAAGAATACTGGGAGAAACTCTTTTGACAGATATCGCACTTAAATGGTTTGTCCCCTGTGTGCACGCGTACATGCTGTTTCAAATGGTGCGATCTCGAAAAGCTCACATCACATTCATGGCACTTAAATGGTTTCTCGCCCGTATGTACGCGTAAATGTACTGTAAGATGAGAATATTGGGAGAAACTCTTTTCACAGACACTACATTTAAATGGTTTCGCCCCTGTGTGCACACGTGCATGCCGTTTTAAATGATCAGACCTCGAAAAGCTCATATCACATTCATCGCACTTGAAAGATTTCTCGCCCTTATGTACGTGTGCGTGCACTGTTAGATGAGAATACTGAGCGAAACTCTTTTCACAGACGTCACATTTAAATGGCTTTTCTCCTGTGTGAACGCGTGTATGCTGTGTTAAATGATCCGCCCTGGAAAAGCTCATATCACATTCAACGCACTTGAACTGTTTCTCGCTCTTATGTACGAGTGCGTGCACTGAGAGATGAGAATACTGGGAGAAACTCTTTTCACAGATATCGCATTTAAATGGTTTTTCTCCTGTGTGCACGCGTAAATGCTGTTTTAAATGATGAGACTCCGAAAAGCTCATGTCACATTCACCGCACTTAAATGGTTTCTCAGCCATATGTGTTCGTGCATGACGTTTTAGATTAGAATGCTGCAGGAAGCTCTTTTGACAAATGTCGCATTTAAATGTTTTCTCACGTGTATGTCTGCGAGTATGTTTATTTAGTTCTGAAGAACTCGAGAAACTCTGTTCACAAGTATTGCACTTCAATGGCTTCTCGTATGTATGTACGCGCACATGACTATTGAGATCTTCCAATTCCGAGAAACAGTTTTCACAGTCAGAGCATTTGAATGGCTGCAGCATCACATCTTCTTTCACTATGCCCGCGTCACATGACTCTTCCTGCAAAGAGGGAAATGAGAGAGATGGCGCACCAGTAGCTGAGAAACCAGAGCACAGAGTTTCTAATCTGCAGACAAAACTCAAAACCATTGAAATGCACACACAATATTTAGAAGAAAACTTCGTTTCCTGCAGGAGACAGTGACGGTGTTTTGCTCTTCACTTCTTGCATTACTGTACGAATCATTAGTTTATTTAAAAGTAGATCACATAGAGCAGAACTAGTAAAAATTATTATTATTACTATTGTTACTATTATTATTATTATTATTATTATTATTATTATTAATATTATTATTATTAATATTATTATTAATATTATTATTATTATTATTATTATTATTATTATTATTATTATTATTATTATTATTATTATTATTATTATTACGGTATTATTATTATACTCTAAACGACATAACAACCTACTTCAAATCGCGCAATGATATAGTAATAAATTAATATGCATGTGCTTCGCATGTGAAAGGATCTAATGCTAGGTCGATAGTAATTACTGATGTATCGAACATCAACATTCTATATCACAAATCGCATTGGATTTAAACCTAAACTTAAGCATGGAAGACCTACACACATGCTATTTCACTAATGGTACAAAATGCCAAGTGAAAATGGAGACAATGATATTCTAACCAACGAGTTGGCGTAGTGCGCAACATTCGTCAAGCTGTATGATGAAACTAAGTGGTAACCTTCTAATTTAATTTCAAGTTATAAATGATTCCTAGCTCAGAAGAAAGAAAATCAATTGCCTGCTAGTGTGTGATTACAAAATAATTAATTGTGTATCTCTTAAAATAAACTCAGCATTTTATTTACAAGTAACTATTCTAGTGTGTTATGCATTACTGAATGAATTAGTAGTATTAGTAGTATGTTATTTGCTTACGGTCTTACTAATAAACCGTGTATAGTTTTTATACGAGGCTTATGCAGAGTTGAAACAGAAAACGTTACTAATAAACCATGCACAAGCGATGGATGTATAAACAGTCTGTAACTATACAATGGGAATTGCTATGCAATAGTTATATACATGAAACCCCTCCTTAAGAGTTGCATATAGAGAAAAAATGGCCGCCCCTCTAACAGCTTTTCGTATCGACTGTCATTTTATGATAATGGCTGCCTTGTAACCACAGAAGAACAAACCAAAGAGCATAGAATAATTAGAGTAATATTGCTGTAGCTTGTACTCTTTGACCAAAATGTAGTGTGGTAATCGATCAGAGCCAGTTGTACTATTGATACTTAACACGGCACACTAGAGCGCTATACCGGATGCAATAGAGAATCTCAGATTTTCTATTACCTTCCATAATGAAGTAATGACGAAACTATGACGTGGCTGTGTAACAGTTATACTATTATATACGACGTATGTAGTGTTTATTAGTAAGGAATTTACACACGACTTATAAACGAGCTACTCATTGTATAAGTATAAAACAGTTAAACATCTGTATATAGAGTTTTTATTAGTAAGACCGTTAGTGATTAAATACATTATATTCTAAGTAACTAGTATTCTATTAAATAAACATGTGATATGTTACCATAGATTAAGATGACTGTAAAATTATTGTATCATTGTTAGATTAATGTACACTGACGATGCCATGAATAACTGTATTCCAACGGTTAATAAAATATCTGTCTGTCTGCCTCTGCCTGCCTGCCTATCTACCTACCTATCTATCTATTTATCTATCACACGGTTAAACATTATTACGTAGTATTATCTGCAGTTCATGGAGAAGTTAACAATAGTGTCGTAACTGAACCACTGACTGATCCATTGTCATGTTTTACCTTCTTCATATATATTTAATATATGAATCGGTAATTGTTGAAAGGAACTAAGTCCACATTTTGAAGTTTTGAGATAATCGAAAAAAAAAACTGTCTTGTGAGTGATCTGTCGAAGATTACACCAAAACATCTTGTACATACAAGCATAGACATACAGAATTAGTTTATACTCATATTATGGGTTATTAGAATCATTGTAATTTAGAAAACACGTAATTACACTTACTTCCTTTCAACATGGAGATGCTCTATTTACAAGAATGTATAAACTTTTTTACCCTCTAAGAACACATTGTGCATTTACTAAATAATATGTAATACAATAAATTCGAAAGAAGAAATCAACTTGAAACATGTTACTTGAATGGCGTAGTACAGCCTATATTGATTTCACAGACTAGATATAATATTCATTACTAAGCGTGATCTTTTTATAAAATATTAGGCCAACACTTATTTACATCATAAATTGATTCGCTGTTTTCGGTGTTACTATTTTAACAATGACATTGCTTTTTCGTTAGCAATGGATGCAATGATACTACAGTATTCCTTTGAAGTATAGACTGTGTCTCATCATGGAACTGCTTTCTAAAATCCCTATTACAGGGTAAGAAGCAATGCACTCTGAAGGGAATCTGTGAATGATTTCCTCAAACCTCTTCTTTTCAACTAAATTCATACAACACTGAACGAACGAGAGAGTGAGGTGAGTGAGTGAGTGATGCCAGTGTGCACCATTCTCGATTAAAATTTGAACATGGTTAAGTCGGCACTTGACCATCTTCAACGCCAATGTGCGCAGTATCAATCTCAATCAAAGTTAAACAAGCGAGTTGATGATGATCAAATTTGATCACGGGTGTGGGACCGATTATCTTGAATTGAACATGGTCAAGTCGAGAAAACCAAAATGGCGGCACGATTTGACGTGCTTGATGGAATTGAAGATGAAATGATGTATCTTGAACGCGCAAATCATTGCGGATGTAACAGAATTGGTGTTATTGTAGAAAAATGTTTTTTTTTTTCTCAAAATAGACTAATGTTTTATATATGTTTCTGCTTTGGAAGATCGGGACTTTACCCGAGGACAAAATATTATTTAGGCCTAATTGTCCAATTTTATTAACATAATAATAAAGTAGTTATTATATGCCGGTAATAATAAAGCAAAACTAAATGACCATTTTGTAGATTGCGAGATCATCACTTATTAGCTATAGATTTGCCGTTTGAAACTATTAGGACCTACATGACGTTTTGGACAATTAGGCTATTTACGCTTGAATTAAGAGAAATTACACGAATACCTTCCTTTCCCTCTTACTCCAAAATTCCAACCTTGTGAACACAAAATAAATGGATAAATTTCAGAACAAGGATACTTTCCTTTCCCTCTTACTCCAAAATTCCAACCTTGTGCACACAAAATAAATTGGCACTAAAAACTTCCTTTTCGTATGCATGATGATGCGTATTCGACATACACAGACGAATTGCTTGTTTTTTTTTTTATTTTAAAATAATTGTTAGCGAGATATCCGTATACTGAAATTTTCCCAAATAAATTATTGGCACTGAAATGTGTCTTTTCGTAAGCAAGATGATGAGCATTCGACAAACACATAAAAATCTGCTCTTTTTAGTAGCCTATTTCAAGATAATTATTGTCAGTGAGGTATCCGTATACTGAAATTTTCCCAAATTATTGACACTGAAATGTGTCTTTTCGTAAGCAAGATGATGAGCATTCGACAAACACATACAAATCTGCTCTTTTTAGTAGCCTATTTCAAGACAATTGTCAGTTGAAATTTTCCCAATTATTATCAATAATATGAAATAACCACTGCATAAATTACGTTACAAATTATGTGGAATTATGTAAACACGTATAACTCATGTGAATTGTGAGGTTAAATCCAACCAGGTAGCCTGCTTTTCTCAGAGAACTTCCGTCAGTACTTTTATTCTGTAATATTGATACATAATTGCTGACGAGTTCTAAAGGAATTCCCACTTCGAACTGTGAGAAGTTCGGTGCTCTTTTCTTTTTTTTCTTCCATGATTATTGAAACTTCTTATTTGAAAACTGCGAGGATGTTTTAAAGCGGTCTGACAAACAAAAACGAAGCGATAATTGACAGAGTGCGTTCGTTCGGTGTTTTATACCCGGTAACCTAGTGCTCAGATGATTCTTCTCAAGCGAGCGTATCGTCAGCTGACGGTGCTGAGTTGATCGAGGGAAAATGTCGGTGCACCGCATCTGTAACTTGATCATTGTCAGGAATTAACCATGTTTCCGTGATTGCTGATAAACGGGCTAGATGATCGAGAATGGTGCACACGGCCATGAGTGTGTGTGAATGATTGAGTGACCGAATGGTTTGTTCTGAGTTGGCACCCACCTAAGTTAAAATGGAATTTCTTAACACTATGTTTTACTTTATTAGTGAGGTAGTCCAGCATGAGAGAACATACTTCATTGGGCTCTTTTTTGGCCTTTTGATACATGCATAAACAGGGTGAAGAGCAAGTAATGTCATTAAATCTGGTGGGTGATTCCTTGAGGAAAATTTTTTAAGTTTTTAAGCTGGTTATTTAACGACGCTGTATCAACTACTAGGTTATTTAGCGTCGATGAGATTGGTGATAGCGAGATGAGACCGAGGATTCGCATTGACATTCACCTTAAGGTCGGGGAAAACCTCGAAAAAGAAACCCAACCAGGTAATCACCCAAGGATCCTTGAGGAAAGAGCAACGAGAAAGTCAAATACCATTTTGCTATATTTTGAATAGTTTTAAAGAAAAACGTGCATTTTAAAATACACGAATTATGATATTTTGCAATGCTGCATGCTGCAACCAGTTGGGAGTACACACTGTGTTGCTCTAAAGCCTAAACAACCTCTACAACTGGGTTCTTGAAGGCGATGGTCATCATGCCATGTACAGTACATTGCTTTTGTGTATGTGTATGTATTTATTCACACTGCAAATGGTTATATACCCGGTGGCAGTGGTAACTAATTACACTCAATAATGACAATTAATAATAAACACAGCTAATAAAAAACAATAGTTAATAATAAACACATAAGAAAAAAATACAGATGATATACTGTTTAATTTTTGTGTTTAAACTGTGTTACAGAACGGAGAATGAACACAGCTTATTTCACGTTCAACAAAATCTTGGAAAATTTAAAATAAACTGTACAACCTAATTTTCATTAAATGTTTTGAGAACACAGGTTTAAGACACGCTTCTTTCAAACTAAATGGATAAGATTAAGAGTTGTTCGCGTAGGCTTCTGCGGCTGGTGTACATGGTGTGTGGATAAGCTTCAGGGCTTCTACCGCGTTGTCTTGGTGTTATTGGCTGACGTTTCGACCACTGTGTTGTGGCCATCTTCAGAGCAGTTGTTGGATAAGGAAATAGTCTTCCAGCACTTGTATATATAGTAGTCTCGATGGGGGGAGTACTTGCTGTGATAGGTTGTAGGAGAAGGAGAACCTACGACCTATCACAGCAAGTACTCCCCCCATCGAGACTACTATATATACAAGTGTTGGCAGACTAGTTCCTTATCCAACAACTGCTCTGAAGATGGCCACAACACAGCGGTCGAAACGTCAGCCAATAACATCAAGAAAACGCGGTAGAAGCCCTGAAGCTTATCCATACACCAAGGTTAAGAGATATTTCTACACTCCTATTGCATGTCAATATTCTAGAGATCGTGAACAATAATAATGCATGTTTCACGTTATAAAAACCAAATTTTAAAACATTTATGATCCTAAAGAAAAAATTAAAAATACGTTATGCTTGTTGTTGTTAATCAACTGTCCGAAGACAGGACTGAACCTCACACGTAATACCAAGAAGGCACCACTTCTGAAACAACTAGCCCAGAAAATAATGGAGTAGGGTGGCCAATTCCTTTCCCCCTCTATTGGATACATCGATCGACCTGGTTGGCGAGTTGGTATAGCGCTGGCCTTCTATGCCCAAGATTGCGGGTTCGATCCCGGGCCAGGTGGATGGCATTTAAGTGTGCTTAAATGCGACAGGCGCATGTCAGTAGATTAACTGGCATGTAAAAGAACTCCTGCGGGACAAAATTCCGGCACATCTGGCAATGCTGATATAACCTCTGCAGTTGCGAGCATAGTTAAATAAAACATAACATTTGGACACATCGCCAATTAGCTACATATTACACTAGTCAGACTTCAGATGCATACAAACAACTGTTCTTCCTAAGACACATATCACGATAGGCTTATGTTACATTAAAGTAACGAACAAAATTTAAATTGTAATATTATGAAACATGTTTATGATGTTATACTTTATTACATGAGTAAATATTATGAAACGAAAGTAGTGAAGCATATTTAAAAGGAACTGTGTTGTTTCCAGTTCTCGTTATCTCATCCATTCCTTGCATATGCGAGCTGCATCTCTCCAGACAGCTTTACAGTGTTGTCAGAGCGCACCATAGTTTAAAATTTCTTTGTGGAACGAGAACTTCCATTGGTTTGGATCAAATTTCTTCACATTTAAAGGACAAAACTAAAATTCCTTCAGTCATTTATTATCATAATATACTCCTCTCTCAAACTGACTGAGCGTGTCGAGAATTAATTCAATAGCTTTTCCAAAATGTGCTATGAAATATTTCATATTAAATAATTCTTTTTCTCGGAAAGGAAGCACAAAGGAGCATAAAATTAATGTAACTACTTGCGGTACATCATGTATATCTTGCAATTGTTGTTACTAAGATTGGTAGATCCAACATTTTTTCTTGGGAATTACTTTACCCTCGTAGTTTGTATATCGCCGCATTTTTGTAAAAAGGGGAGAACTAACAGATCATTAATTTTACAGTACAAGCAAAAAACTTCCATTAGCCAATTTCTCTTTTTATTGCAAATGAACCATTGAGCTATCAAACTTAAATTAATTCAAAATAACGACTCTTCTCAGTTGCAAAAATGGCGTCTTTCAGATTTTAAAGTTTACTTAATAGTTTTAAGTATATTAAATTTTTTTAGAAAAATCACTTGGACCCGTTTTACATAACGGAGGTGATATGCAACCCTTTTACTCTTGATCTTTTAACATTGTTCCTAAGATATGTTTCGTCGCGACATTGACTTTTTATTCCTTTTATGGCCTCGTATATTCTGTCTTTCATTATCCGATACCATTATTATTAATAAGTACAGAATAATCAAAATTAAACATTTAATGTGTCAAATTGCTAACTACTCCTCTGGTTGAAGTTCTGGCTGATATGTACGTCTATTATCAGGCAGTACATGTCACTTGACGATATATGTCAGAGGAAAAACAATATTCTTTTGTATTCATCTGAAGTCTGATTAGTGTAATGTGGCTAATCGGCGATGATGTATGCAATGGAGGGGGAAAGGAACTCGTCACTCTACCCCATTATCTTCTGGCCTAATTGCCTCATAAGTGGTACCTTGTTGGTACCACTTGTGAGGTTCACACCTGTCTTCAGACAGTTGACTAAACAACAACTACTAACAATCAACAATCAGTCTGTACAAACTCATAAAACACACGAGATATTGCAGGCAGAAATACTGTTATCACTGGACCACCAACCTGAAACTGGAGCCTTCGTAGTTCCGTGTTGAAAAGCACTAACTAAAGGAGTTAGTTCCTGTCAACACTGAATGACAAAATTGACTAGCTCAAATAAAGCACAAGGAATATGAGTAATTAGTTCGTTCCAACTGCAGAGACCGCATGCTTTTTACATTACAAATTAATGAAAAAGTAAAGTTGACAAAATTGTGGACTTAAGTTCGTTTCTACAATGAATGATTCACATATTTATTGACTTCATTGTTAGGCTTGTCAGTCTAAAAACACAGTAGATTTTGAATATTTTGAAAGAAACTGGACTAACAACAAGAAAAGGGAACATTTCCACTATTTTTTTAATTGTCTCTAAAAAATTTGTATCTATTTATATATCCATAACAATTTATTCGTGAAATGCCATTTGCTGCAGAAAGCAGATATGTCGCTAATTAATATATTTTTATAAGCTGGTACTTAAATTAATCTATGAAGAAGTTCTTAAATGTCAGACAATCCTCTGTAACTTGTTTGAGTAAGATTTTACTAATAGTATCTCCTATTCCAAAAATTAAAGAGTTCTCAATTAATTGTAGGGCATAAGGAAGTAATTCTTCAATAAAGAAAGATTCATCTTGAACAAACATAATCCATCACAAATCCATATGTTTCATAGATTGGCTAATGATACTAGCCGTATAATCTGGTCCTCATAGGTTCCAATATGGTCAAGGGCAACGGAATTTAAAGGGCCTTTGATACTGAATAATGCCTACATGTGAATACATCTTTATTTAAACTGCTGGTACTGCTACAGCTATTGCTACCACTACTACTACTACTACTACTACTACTACTACTACTACTACTACTACTACTACTACTGCTACTACTACTACTACTACTACTCAACGAGTTTGAGAAGACTATAGCGTGGCCATGTTGTCCTGTACAGCGCTCTTTGCAGTGCCACTGCGAAACACGGCAGATCTGAGCTAAGCGCCCACCTTTGTAAAAATTCGTCTGCTTACAATGTTGTATAACGGAGGTAAGAAGTACAAAAAAAACGAAGAAAAAACATGCCTGTTGTGTGTGCTGCATATAACTGCAATGTCGAAAGGAAAAAGACAACTGATATATCATATTTCATGTAAATTTTATCAAGTTAAGTCCATAGTTTTGTTAATTAGCAGCATTTTTTTTTTCATGTATAAATGTGTAACAACGCCCGGCATAAACAAAATAAATGGTTCACTGGTAATGTACTTAAACTAAATACGGATAAAACCAATACAATTCTGTTTCAGACCCAGTGAAAAACAAATAGCAATACAATATTAAAACTGTATTTCGACACTGGCATCCTTTATTTCTGCTCCTTCTGTCCTTACCGCTTATAAGAAGTAGGCCTATTTCGAAGACAAACGATTAATCAAATAAATGGTTCACTAGTAATAAAGTTAAACTAAATACGGATAAAACCGCTACAATTCCGTTTCAAACCTAGTAATAGCAATCAAATATTAAAATTGTATTTCGACACTCGCATCCAAAATAACGCAAAACTCTGGGGTAGGTCGTATTGTTGTTAGTATTTTGACTGGAAGGACATGAAAGAACATAATTGAGCACCCACGTGCAATAATGGGGTAAGTATGAATATATTTCGTACTGTAACTACTTACCCCATTATTGTACGCGGGTGCTCAATTATACACTAATAATTATCTGTGATGCCACAGCCCTTGAAAGGCTCAGACAGACCAGCCGGCTGTTGGCCTCACGTTCACATTTCGATAATAATTATACTTTACTGTAACAAAAAAAACTGAAAGCGTGTTTTGTCATGTTTCACCCACGTTACAAGCTTGGAGGTAAAGGTTGTTTACTACAGATAGGGCCTACTTTCTTTCTATATCTTATGGTATAGTAAATAGTTTTGCAACGTGTAGAGACTGGGAAAACAATTTAATAAAATCATCCGAATCATACTCGTTCATTTTATAGGCAATCTTGCAGGTCGCATTTAAAAGAACCTAGGAATATTAACATTTTCTTCAGTATATTTGCTAGGACTTCTTGTCATACTACATGACAATTTTGCTTAGGTTATTCTTCTAAGCATTCCTTCTAGGAATAGCTCAAATGTTTTAAATTTAGCGTACATAAGTTTAGATTAAGTTCCTAGCACGTATTTGACGAAATACTAGGTTTTTCCACTTCAGTTTAACTGATTTATGCAAACGAAATTAAGACAGCTGCCTATTCTAATGTCAGTTATCACCACGTCCACTTTGTTTTGGGCACATAAGTTCATTACCGACGGTCGTTCAATTTTCTTCAAACATGGCGGCGCAATGACCACTCTATATCTTTCTCTTTCTAGCTCGTTGCTACTACTGCTGCTACTACTATCACTGTCATCATCACCACTACTGTAACTACTGATAGGGTAGAGGAAATATTTCATAACGTCTATAAGATCTGGAAGTAATCAATGAAGCTTCAGCCTAATAAAATTAAATTCTCACATCGTACAAAAATACTAGTCTAAAAGTAAGAATAATGGCATTGTATACAAAGTCTTCTTATTAGTAATATAAAGACTGAAAATCACTGACGCATTTCAATGTAAATATTTCAAAATCCTTTAACAATAAATACACTTCGTTACTAAAATGGAAAGTAAATATATGTAATTCTAGTGTCATGGAGTGAAAACATTTCTGCCTATACCTCAATATCTTGAATATTTTTTATATTTTGCCAACATAAATGTTATAACCTAACCTTATGTAGGTTATAACTCGTGACTAGGATACACTACTGGCCTGTTATATAAAGAAGAGTGAGCCAAAAGACTATTTATGATGGGGAACCCAGAGCAGAGTATATTAGAGAGTACCACATTCTTGGCGGTGGTGGGTATATTTACTCCTTGCTCGGCACAGAAGCGTATGCAGTAATGCTAGAAGGAAGGTCATTAAAGGCGATATCATACATTTTAAATATGTTATGTTTTATTTAACGACACTCGCAACTGCAGAGGTTATATCAGTGTCACTGGATGTACTGGAATTTTGTCCCGCAGGAGTTCTCTTACATGCCAGTAAATCTACTGGCATCAGCCTGTCGCATTTAAGCACACTTAAATGCCATCGACCTGGCCCGAGATCGAACCCGCAACCTTGGGCATAGAAGGCCAGCCGTACATTTTATTCTGGTTTATTGAATACAGGAGTCATGGATTAATAAACATTACTGTCACAGTGAAATGTTTCGTTAGAAAGAACACTTTATTATTTATGTTATGTCCATTTCAATAAGGATAACATCAGCAATTTATCTACTGCAATTCTCATACCAACACTTCAACTGTCACATTTAACAGATTGTAGTATTGCATTTGCTGTAATAGACAATTTTCTTAACAATAAATATATTCTAGACCTAAAATACAGTGATAAGACTTTTTTAAAAACATTATGACAAGTTGGGAATGTATGAGTTGAAGTGTTAATGAATAAAGACATCAAAGCCTTTAGTGTCAACTCATTTTCTACCGAAGTTTCACATTTGTTTCTGAAAAATTGTTCTGCATTTAGGATTATATGAAACGCGCTTTTACAAGTGACATTTCCTTGTTCGACTTGAGGGTCTCTAATGTGCTAATAAAATTTATAGATTCATCCTTGTTATCAGTTATAAGAGATAAGAAACAGTTTTCACAAATACTATAGACTATGACTTGTTTTGTTTTATTTTGAACAAAAGTGATCCCAACAAATAGTAAAACGCTTGTTGTTCACTCAAGTCAATATTTATATTTTCAGTTAAATTGCAATTTTATATCAATTTCCTTTTGCTCACATTCATCTTCACTAGGCTTTACTGTTTAGGGTTTACTTGCATCTGTACCTAGAAACTCAACTAATTGCACACAATCGCAAACTGCATAACTTCCATGTTCCGTTTGTGAGAAAAACTGTTAAATTCATATTAATCGTAATGCAATTTTGAATTCTTTTGCATCCGGGATTGGACTCCTGGTATGGACAGTAGAAAATAAATTTTCTAATGCATACCACATGCATAAGATATTTGAAGTTCGCTTTATTAAGACAACTTCCTTGAATATCAAGAACTGTTTTTGTTGCCAGTATTATATCAGTTTGGAATGGTTTCCAACATCGCTTTTGCCCAAGTTGATGTTTTCAATTATAAATATTATGTCAATGAGAAAAATTAATCATTGAGGTAAATTCCTCCTCTTGTTTGTGACTTAATGCTAATTTTGTACAGCGACAATTCCTTGCATAGAACCATTTATGCATTACTTCAAAAAACCAAGCTGATGTGAAATGTTTACCTTTCTTTTTTATGTAAAATTTGATGGCTGCTGAAACAGCTCGGTTTATAAGTGCTAGAGAATAACCTATATTCATTTTATCAAAAAGGCCTGGGTTTATAATTTTATCTTGAAGACCAGGTGCCACTTTCAGTTCACATTTCCTGTCTTCAGCAGTAACTGCTTTTACAGATTCAATACTTGCTTCATTTGATGGCAAATCGAAATGTTTGTTTGCCCTGAAGTCAAAACAAGTCTCATATTCTTAAATACATGTGGTGGATCAGGGAGGAAATACAAATTTCCTCATGTTTTATTCAGACAGGGATGTTCACAAAAATTAACTATTTCTGAATACTTAGCATGTTATACCATGTAAACGCCAGACTGCCTGATTCTGAGGACTCATATCTGAAACTACAGCACATACATTTACACCAACTGAATTACACATAGTTACTATTTCAGTAATTTTATCATTTGCTTGGTTGGCATCATAGGAATTTCCCGTACATTCTATAAGCAATAGTCTGCTTCCATCGAGTAACAAGACCAGCAAGCATGAAAACAAGAGCATGTGCAGCTAATTTCCGTTAGTTGATTTCCTTCTGATGCTGACATTGTTGGTTTACATGTAAATTAAAACCAAATTAAATAAGTGGTAGGCTACTATTTACACGACAGAGAGAGGAAATAAAGGGTGCGTCAGAAAGAACGGCTTGATTTCAAATTATCGATACGCAGCGAGGGGAGGGATAGAGTGAGGGGGACCACGGCTGTTGGGTCAGCCAGAGAATGCAGTTTCAGTTGAGAACATGGTATTGGTCTGACGTACAACGTGCTTTCATCGTAGAGATATTTTTTGAAAAATGAGGAGTCTGTGATCGCCACTCAGTACTCATTTCGACATTGGATGTCACGCTAGGATTCCAACTCGGAATACAATTTTGCGGTGCGTGGCTTCATTTCGTATCACAGGTTCAACATTAAAGAAGAAATCACCTGGACGAACACGGAGCGCGTGTACAACTGCAAATGTGGAGACAGACACTAGGTTTTCCGGCCACATCAAAGATCAGCCCACAAACATGCTATTGCACTGAGATTGTCCGAGGCTACGGTAAGATCTCGCGCCCTGCGACTTCTTTCTTTGGGACCATTTGAAGGCGTAAGTTTATAAACATCGATAACATATACTGGATGAACTGAAGACGGCGATTCGTGAAGAAATCATGGCAATTCCACCAGCTATGACTGTGAAAGTGATGGCGAAATTCAGAAAATGCCTCGATGCCTGTATTGAAAGCCAAGGACATCATATGGATTATGTTGTTTTCCATAAATAAACTGCATGTATTGGTGAATATGTTGATAATAATAAATTTTTGATTTGATGAATCCTTACAATTTTCTTGCTCTGTGAAATCCATCCGTTCTTTCTGACGCAGCCTGTACAAATATTCGCATGGATTTAGCCAACCGATTTAATTTAAATATATTCTGATTACCGAGAACTAAACCAGATGAACTGTCGAACTACAGACCGGGTTTCAAGGTCATTTCAACTATCAATAAGACAGTATGCCTCTCATCGGGTTTCATACATTGAATTTTAGTCTCTAACAGAGGAAACAAATCATAGACCTATAATATTCCAGGTTTAAATTTAAATCCTTGTATCGGTTTCTGCAGGGTGTGAATACTTGGTATTGGATAATTCTGATTTCCAAGTTCCTCATAACCAGATGTACCACATGATAAATACAATTTAAGACACTTTTTAATTGTATCTGTTTGAAAAGGCCGGCCGGTCTACCTTCCTCTGTTTAAATAGTCATTAAAAAGAGATTGAATGTTACTTTTGAAGGTTTCTGTCTCTTCATGTAAGTGCTTTCCTTTTTTTCTGCACGACTGTAATTTTCACTCCAACTCAAGAATGTTTGGATTTGTTTTCTCCTGTGTCGACATGTTAGAGCTTTCGTCTACTATATCTTCTTCCATTGATTCATAGGGAATTGTTTCTTTCATACCTGCAAGATTCAGAACTGCATTATTATCTATTATTTAGTTAAGTTCACGACTAATATTCTCTAATATTGTACATTATTTACAGTATTAATAGTTAAATGCAGAGTTAAGAATTTAAACAATAATTAAATTTTCATATTAGAGATATATTTATTTTATTTCGTAAAATATTATATTATCAGTTTATACATTTAGGACTATAATGATTGAATGTGCTGAATTTCAATCTCATAAAATGATTGTTAACAAAGAAGTTTTATTACTATTATTATTATTATTATTATTATTATTATTGTATTTCTTTCGATGTTTTGTATATTGTAACCAAACATACGTGAATAGAATATATTTTCTTTAATCCACTTACTTTCAGATTTATTCACTATTCTTTTTGCTGCCTCTTTCCATGGTTTTGAAATTTGTGTGAAAATATTATAGGAACAGCGCCCCAGCATAACAATCTCCTTCTGTCAGCTCGATTATTTTCAAACATATTGTATGCAAAATGTTTCTGTAATCACAAATTAGTGTTCTCAATAATTGTAAATTACTGTGATCATAAATTGCAACATGTACAATAAAAATATATATTCAAATTCAATTCAAATGTAGTAGCACTTACCTCGCATGTATATGCACGTTTCGGAAGGCAACCCTTTCTTGTGATGTTGTTTATCTATTTCTTTCTTGTTTCTATATTTGTCTCTCTGAGACAGGAGAAACAATCTGACATTTTTTTCTGACCTTTGAGAGCAGTTAACTGCACAACACGGCATTCTTCAAGATAACGATGGAATATCACACTAGAAACCTATGTACCTATTCCTATGCAAGTCTTGCATTGTACTGAATCTCCGATGAAGTAAATAGGGCCGCTGCGCCAGCATTTGTCAGATCGAAAGAATGTGGTACTCCCCAATATACACTGCTCTGGGGGAATCACGTAACGAGTATCGATTCATTACATCTCCGTACAAAAGAAGGCTAGCCTTCTCTCACATTATTACATTGCGCTATATTGGTGTTCTCTGAAAACGCTGCTTTGCTGAATTTAATTTATTGTGAAGAATGGGTAGAATGGAAAAAAATTCTCTCCGGCACTGGGACTCGAACCCGGGTTTTCAGGTCTACGTGCTGACGCTTTATCCACTAAGCCACACCGGATTCCAGTTCTGATGCCGGATTGAATCCTTCTCACAGTCAGTTTAAGTTCTACCTCTCTGTTCCCCTTTGGTGGCCTACACTCATGTACTGTCCCACAGAATATGTTCTACCCATTCTTCACCATATGGGGAATGCAGAAATCCTGCACGGAGATATAATCTATACTTCGGTACATCATAGTACTATGAGTTTATTTTAATCAAAAGTGTATATGTACTACATATTAAGTTTGCGTAAAATGGTTTATACTGAGAGAACATTGAGGTGATTATTTGTAGAATTAGAAGAGAAACCATTTTCAAGTTGGGCGTATGAAACAAAATGTACTTACAAAGATAGAAGATCGACACCACATTTATAAATTAAAATACCGGGAGGAGAAAGACAAAATAGAAATTTTCCATTTTCATGGAATAAGAAATATCCTTGACTAACAGAATGCTCTCAGACAAAGATGATACATTGTTTTACCTGTACTCTGTTTCGAGGTGAAAATGAGTGGTCATTATCTTCTTGTAAGGTCTGTATCACAAAAAATTTTGATAGATAAATATCTGCTCTGTAAAAAAGACACCAGGTAAGCAGATTTTTTCAACCTACCCAGTACTTACAACTTAGCTTCGCCACTGATATCTTCACACTTGTACCAACAATACGTCCCTTAGAAAAAATAATATTTAAATATAAATATTAATACGTATCCATACTTGAAATGTAGGATACAGTGAGATAAAAATGATTTTACACGGAAAATATTAATGGCTGTCATATGCTAAAATCGGAAAAATATTGGAAAAAGAACAATCAGCACACCCTGTGGGCTCCACTTACCTCAGCTTTACACTTTATGTAAACAAAATCAGTTGGCACTGCAGTTTCCTCAAATTTAGTCTCTGATGTGAAATCATAGCTGTTGTCCACACATTCCGTCTTTATTCCAGTCACGTGGAGATCCAATAAATTCCCTTCCTGCAAAACACAAGGACATAATCCATGATATTTATAACAGTTTGCGAGAATGTGATTCCAAGTGGTAACGTTGCACTCTGGTCCTCATAATAGGGATTAACTGCGACTTAAGGCAGATGCAAAATAGAGTATTATGAAAATAATGGACAGTAATATAAGAACAATACATTAACAGCTATATAAGAGAGACAACTCAAAATATTTATCAGTACTACTGAAAGTGAAAAACATATCCTCCTCCAAGGATGCTCCTTGTTAATAATATTATACTACTGTTATTTCAATAGTACCGGTAGCAGCAAGTATGAAAGCTAATCTAGCAGCAGCAGCAATAGTAGTAATTTATTATCAATTATATTTATTATCAATTATTGTCATTTTATTATTGTCATTATTGAGTGTAATTAGTTACCACTGCCACCGGATATTTACCCATTTTCAATGTGAATAAATACATACATATCAGAATAATCCTTTTTGCAGTAGAATTTATAATCAAAAGCTGAAAAGGTGATTCAACTGTGTCTGTACATATGCTTCCACAATCGCCATATCTCAAAGAATGTGAAACACGGATCGAGTGGAAAAAGAAAGAAGTAGGTAGTGTTACTGACACTGATAACCTAATTACTGAAATTCAATATGACATACATGAGTAATTTTATATTGCATTGTGGCCATTTACAATACCTTCCTAGCTAATGCATATAACATTACAATCACTATTTTCTATCCTCAGGAGGAACAACACAGAAATTGATGGATGCTAATGGACGCTCTTGAATCTACAATATCTTAACTCAAAATTTTCTCGGGCTTCCAGCCAGGTCATAAGTTGGTGATCCACCGACGTTTCAAGGATGTTCATCTTCAGGGTTAAATGATAACTAAGGGTACCCAGCTCCTTAATTTATAGTGCCAGAGGAAGGAGTCAGCTGAGGAGCTGTGCACTGATTGGCTCTTATTAGTGCAGACCGCGGTGTGAGCGTGGCCGATGTGTCATCTTGCTTTGTGCTGTTCGGCTGATTGACGCGGATCTCACGATGGGTTTGGCGGACGAGTTCTTATGTGTCCTCCACTGATGACGGCCTGTCGTCTGGGCGTTGAGAAATTTAATAGCCGGTGCCCATGCCACGCTTAGTTGGAGACCCAAGTCCTGATTCAGGTTAACGCATTCCGTTGCTATGGCCAGGGTTTCCTTTACTCTTCTATCCCAGTAGCCCGAACACTTTGCCAGGATCTCGGTGTTATTAAAATTAGCCCTGTGGCAGTAGTTATTACAATATCTTAATTTTCCTTTTTTGTGTGTGCCTAAAACATGAGTTTATTCCAGTTCTGCATTTCAATATCTCATTTTTTTCAGAAGGGAGATGTGTTATTAAGGATTAAATGTATGCTAGAAACGGAAAATTGAGGTACCAGTAATGTACATTGAGTTGTTATTCTAGAGAATGCCTAAAGTATTGATAATGTTACTCTCATGAGTAAAAAGAAAAAAAAATAAATAAACAAACAAATAAATAAATAACTCAATAATAAAAATGTAATAAATCCATAATAAATGCTCATAAAAATATTTATGTACCGTATATCATCAGGACGCCTCAACAACTACTGCTTGAACTCAACACGACATTATTTATACGCGAAGCATGATTAAGATATAAACTGTTTTATTTAATATACGAGGCGCATCCAGAAAGTAAATTTCCCTATGTTTCTTTTTTTTTAAAGAGTACACACTTTCAGAAAAACATTTATTGGCAACAGGTACAGCAATGTTACAGCTATTTTTCAACATAGCCACCATCAAAATTGAGACACTTGTCATATCGTGGGATCAACTTTTGTATTCTTCTGTCGTAGAACTCTGCCGCCTGTGAATGGAACCAGCGTGTGACAGACGTCTTCAGCTCTTCGTCGATGCCAAAAACGCTCACCGGAGGACAGGAATTTCTTGAGGTGCAAGAAAACGTGAAAATCGCTGGGAGCAAGCTCAGGACTGTAGGGTGGATGATCAAACAACTCCCAGCCAAATTCCGTCAAAACAGCTGCTGTGCGCCGAGCCGTATGTGGACGAGAATTGTCATGGAGGAGCACAACACCTGCAGTAAGCATTCCACGCCTTGTTTTGAATGGCACGTCGCAATTTTCGCAGTGTTTCACAGTAACGGTCAGCATTCACTGTTTCACCTCTTAGAAGGAAGTCAATGAACAGAATGCCCTTCCTGTCCCAGAACACCGTGCACATCACTTTCCGTACCGACAGCGTCTGTTTGAATTTCGTCCTGACCGGAGATCCACTATGCCGCCAATGCATTGACTGCTGCTTGGTTTCCAGGCTGAAGTGCGAAAACCAAGTCTCATCGCCTGTGACGATCCTGTTGAGGAACTCGTCGGCATCATCGTGATACCATTGCAGAAATGTCAGTGCTGCTCCTAAACGTTGCATTTTGTGTTCGGACGTCAGGTTTTTCGGCACCCACCTGGCACACACTTTTTTGAACAGCAGCGACAATCTCATGCAACAAGGATCGCGATATCTGCGGAAAATGGCTGCTCAGCTCCGTAATCGTGAAGCGACGGTTCTCCATGATGCACTGCCGCACCAGGTCAACACGATCATCATTGATGAGGGACGGTCGCCCACTGCGCTCTTCATCATGGGCACTTTGACGACCTTCGGAAAACTGCCTACACCAGCGACGCACCATCTGCTTACTCATGATGTTCGGCCCATAGACCTGACAGAGCTGCCGATGAATTTCAATTGGCGCAATGCTTTGTGCATTAAAGAACTTTATCACCGACCGAACCTCGCAGGCAGCGGGAGAAGGAATAAGAGCTTCCATTTCGGACCACTGCTGCCACGCTACTGGCACCAGGCGGGACCTGTCCGGCTGGCATATGATTGATACGTCATAGATCTGTTACGCATGCGCAATTAACTACGTTTACTTCCAAGGGGAAAAAATCGGGAAACTTACTTTCTCGATGCGCCTCGTATATGGAAAGTGTTCTCTGCAGGAATAAATGCATTTGCGGAAAAGGGGGGAACTACTGAACAACTGGCCAAATCTTGACCAGACTGCCAACACTCTTGGGTTCTCTATTCAATACCACAATCATGTCCATCACAAAAGTTTCTCCCACTTGAACCGACATTTTTTCTCAAAATCTGCATAAAATTTATTCTTGAAGCACAAGCCCCAATCCTCAAATTACCGTACTTCATAAAGGATCCTTAATGTGGCCATATTGAGATATGTGTCACAAATCCGTCACTTTCATCCTCTTCAGCAAAGAAATGTGACATTTCCAGATACAGTTCTTTGTTTATCAATACTCTCCATGATCTCAGCTCCTTACGATGTTTGTCAGTCAAATTTTTCTAAACACAGTAAATGACCGACCTATATACCAGACAGATCCTACTTCCACAGCCCACATTGGTTTAATAAGCCATACAGCAATTATTTATTTGGCCTATATCGCTTCTATGAGATTCATGGCAGAAAATATATAAATTTTTATTCAAACAATAATGTAACTTTTATTGCCACAACAATAATCACTTTCTATAATTGAATTTAAGTACTCCCGTCAACAATGGGTATTTCGCTCCACACATCAACACAGTATTCGTTATTGCACTCCACAGACGACAATGACAATTTACTTGGATTATTGACAACAACAATGTACTCCTAATCTCAACTAATGTTCACAAAGCACTATTTACAACACAAAACTGTCAGTTCTCAGTTCACAGTTCGTTTGCCTTAGCTAGTTCTTTTAGCTCATTTACTCAAATCACCGTATATCAAACCCTAGACTTGCAGAAACAGTCCACTGAACTTCGAACTCAGGTCCCCCAACTGCGGTCCACTGCTCGTCGAACCACAGACTCCGGATACACCGCACTCGCCTGGACGCTCGCACAGTTGCGGACACACACTCAAGTCGAACTCCAGTCTCGAAGCTGGCTTCACTGTTACACAAGACTGACTGTCTTGCTGATCAAAAACTGAACTCTCTTTTCCTCGCGTACTGTATTTATTACTAAACCATAGTTTCCAGAAAGTGCGATTCCGCGAACAATCTCGTTACAGCAACCGGATCGCGTGGCTTCTTTTGGAAACTTCCAGCTTCCCCCTCTTACGTCCGTCCCCTGCAGTTCGCGCGGCTGCGCCGCACCACAGTTCTGGCCGACTTGCGTGTTTCCCTTTTCGTCCCCTCGTGGAGCTCGACTCGTCTCTCGTGTCCCTGCCTCCTGTGGGACGAGTGATCGATTCCCGAGGCAGATGTCACAATAAATATATTCATTTATTGTTCTGCCCAAGGGCAGGTCTTTCACTGCAAACCCAGTTTCCTCCAATCTTTCCTATTTTCTATCTTTCTCTTCATATGATCCATATATCTTAATGTCGTCTAAATCTGATATCTTCTTCTGCTCCGAACTGTTCTCCCGTTCATCATTCCTTCCAATGCATCCTTCAGTAGGCAGTTTCTTCTCAGCCAATGACCAAATCAATTCCTTTTCCTCTTCCTAATCAGTTTCATTATCATTCTTTCTTCACCCACTCTTTCCAGCATAGCTTCATTTCTTATTCTGTCTGTCGACTTCACACGTTCCATTCTTCTCCAAATCCATATTTCAAATACTTCTATTCGCTTCTCTTCACTTCATCGTGATGTCCACGTTTCTGCCCCATACAATGCTGCACTCCATACAAAGCACTTCACTATTCTCTTCCTTAGTTATTTTTCCAGATGTCCGCAGAAGATGCTCCTTTTTCTATTAAAAGCTTCCTTTGTCATTGCTATCCTCATTTTGACTTCCTGCCAGCAGCTCATGTTACTCCTTACAGTACATCCTAAGTATCTGAAGCTATCGACTTCCTCTGCTGCCTCATTTAGAATTCGCAAGTTTACCTTCTTTATTTTTCTTCCTATCACCACGGTCTTTGTCTTAACTGCATTTATCTTCATACCATACTGTTCACAGCTGTCATTTAGCTCCAGTAGCATATCCCTTAATATCATCTCCTCTTCTGCTAACAGAGCCGTAAGGTCTGTTACTGCAAACTCAGAATTCTCTAAACTTTCCTATTATCTGCCTTCCTCTTACTCTCGTATGATCCATGTATCCTAATGTTGTTTATCATCTAGTAACTTCTTCTGCCCCGAACATTTTCTCATTCACCATTCCTTCCAGTGCATCCTTCAGAAGGTAGCTTCTAATCAGTCAATCACCCGGCAATTTCCTTTTTCTTTTCCAGATCAGTTTCAGCATTATTCTTTATTAACCCAGTCTTTCTAGCACAGTATCATTTCTCATTCTGTCTATTTCACATCCTCCATTCTTCCACTTAATCACATTTCAAATATTTCCAATTGTTTCTCTTCACTTTGTCGTAATGTTCACTTTTATGTCCCATATGTCAATCTCTACACAAAACACTTCACTAGCCCCTGCCTTTGTTCTTTTTGCTGTGGTCCGCAAAAGATGTTCCTTTTCCTATTAAAAGCCTCCTTTGCCATTTCTATCCTGTTTTTGACGTCCTCATTGCAGTTCACGTTTCTGATTATACTGTAGCACATCCCAAGTGCTGTCCGCTTCCTCTACTGCCTCAGAATTCGTACGTTTATTTTCTTCATTTTTCTACTGATAACCAAGGGGGAGGGGACACACACACGCACGCGCACACGCACACACACACATAATACACAGTTATAGCCACAAATTTCTAAGATAGCGATGTCTATAATACTATCTAATGTTGAAAAATGCTCCTTTGCCATAAAAGTAGTCAAAATTTGAAGAGAAATGTCAGTTTTGGAGTTTTGTCGAGTCACATGCTCTATATCATGAACATTTACAATATAACACACATATAATACACAGTTATAGCCACAAATTTCTAAGATAGCGATGTCTATAATACTATCTAATGTTGAAAAATGCTCCTTTGCCATAAAAGTAGTCAAAATTTGAAGAGAAATGTCAGTTTTGGAGTTTTGTCGAGTCACATGCTCTATATCATGAACATTTACAATATAACACACATATAACACACAGTTATAGCCACAAATTTCTAAGATAGCGATGTCTATAATACTATCTAATGTTGAAAAATGCTCCTTTGCCATAAAAGTAGTCAAAATTTGAAGAGAAATGTCAGTTTTGGAGTTTTGTCGAGTCACATGCTCTATATCATGAACATTTACAATATAACACACATATAACACACAGTTATAGCCACAAATTTCTAAGATAGCGATGTCTATAATACTATCTAATGTTGAAAAATGCTCCTTTGCCATAAAAGTAGTCAAAATTTGAAGAGAAATGTCAGTTTTGGAGTTTTGTCGAGTCATATGCTCTATATCATGAACATTTACAATATAACACACATATAATACACAGTTATAGCCACAAATTTCTAAGATAGCGATGTCTATAATACTATCTAATGTTGAAAAATGCTCCTTTGCCATAAAAGTAGTCAAAATTTGAAGAGAAATGTCAGTTTTGGAGTTTTGTCGAGTCACATGCTCTATATCATGAACATTTACAATATAACACACATATAACACACAGTTATAGCCACAAATTTCTAAGATAGCGATGTCTATAATACTATCTAATGTTGAAAAATGCTCCTTTGCCATAAAAGTAGTCAAAATTTGAAGAGAAATGTCAGTTTTGGAGTTTTGTCGAGTCATATGCTCTATATCATGAACATTTACAATATAACACACATATAATACACAGTTATAGCCACAAATTTCTAAGATAGCGATGTCTATAATACTATCTAATGTTGAAAAATGCTCCTTTGCCATAAAAGTAGTCAAAATTTGAAGAGAAATGTCAGTTTTGGAGTTTTGTCGAGTCACATGCTCTATATCATGAACATTTACAATATAACACACATATAACACACAGTTATAGCCACAAATTTCTAAGATAGCGATGTCTATAATACTATCTAATGTTGAAAAATGCTCCTTTGCCATAAAAGTAGTCAAAATTTGAAGAGAAATGTCAGTTTTGGAGTTTTGTCGAGTCATATGCTCTATATCATGAACATTTACAATATAACACACATATAATACACAGTTATAGCCACAAATTTCTAAGATAGCGATGTCTATAATACTATCTAATGTTGAAAAATGCTCCTTTGCCATAAAAGTAGTCAAAATTTGAAGAGAAATGTCAGTTTTGGAGTTTTGTCGAGTCATATGCTCTATATCATGAACATTTACAATATAACACACATATAATACACAGTTATAGCCACAAATTTCTAAGATAGCGATGTCTATAATACTATCTAATGTTGAAAAATGCTCCTTTGCCATAAAAGTAGTCAAAATTTGAAGAGAAATGTCAGTTTTGGAGTTTTGTCGAGTCACATGCTCTATATCATGAACATTTACAATATAACACACATATAACACACAGTTATAGCCACAAATTTCTAAGATAGCGATGTCTATAATACTATCTAATGTTGAAAAATGCTCCTTTGCCATAAAAGTAGTCAAAATTTGAAGAGAAATGTCAGTTTTGGAGTTTTGTCGAGTCATATGCTCTATATCATGAACATTTACAATATAACACACATATAATACACAGTTATAGCCACAAATTTCTAAGATAGCGATGTCTATAATACTATCTAATGTTGAAAAATGCTCCTTTGCCATAAAAGTAGTCAAAATTTGAAGAGAAATGTCAGTTTTGGAGTTTTGTCGAGTCATATGCTCTATATCATGAACATTTACAATATAACACACATATAATACACAGTTATAGCCACAAATTTCTAAGATAGCGATGTCTATAATACTATCTAATGTTGAAAAATGCTCCTTTGCCATAAAAGTAGTCAAAATTTGAAGAGAAATGTCAGTTTTGGAGTTTTGTCGAGTCATATGCTCTATATCATGAACATTTACAATATAACACACATATAATACACAGTTATAGCCACAAATTTCTAAGATAGCGATGTCTATAATACTATCTAATGTTGAAAAATGCTCCTTTGCCATAAAAGTAGTCAAAATTTGAAGAGAAATGTCAGTTTTGGAGTTTTGTCGAGTCACATGCTCTATATCATGAACATTTACAATATAACACACATATAACACACAGTTATAGCCACAAATTTCTAAGATAGCGATGTCTATAATACTATCTAATGTTGAAAAATGCTCCTTTGCCATAAAAGTAGTCAAAATTTGAAGAGAAATGTCAGTTTTGGAGTTTTGTCGAGTCATATGCTCTATATCATGAACATTTACAATATAACACACATATAATACACAGTTATAGCCACAAATTTCTAAGATAGCGATGTCTATAATACTATCTAATGTTGAAAAATGCTCCTTTGCCATAAAAGTAGTCAAAATTTGAAGAGAAATGTCAGTTTTGGAGTTTTGTCGAGTCATATGCTCTATATCATGAACATTTACAATATAACACACATATAATACACAGTTATAGCCACAAATTTCTAAGATAGCGATGTCTATAATACTATCTAATGTTGAAAAATGCTCCTTTGCCATAAAAGTAGTCAAAATTTGAAGAGAAATGTCAGTTTTGGAGTTTTGTCGAGTCATATGCTCTATATCATGAACATTTACAATATAACACACATATAATACACAGTTATAGCCACAAATTTCTAAGATAGCGATGTCTATAATACTATCTAATGTTGAAAAATGCTCCTTTGCCATAAAAGTAGTCAAAATTTGAAGAGAAATGTCAGTTTTGGAGTTTTGTCGAGTCACATGCTCTATATCATGAACATTTACAATATAACACACATATAACACACAGTTATAGCCACAAATTTCTAAGATAGCGATGTCTATAATACTATCTAATGTTGAAAAATGCTCCTTTGCCATAAAAGTAGTCAAAATTTGAAGAGAAATGTCAGTTTTGGAGTTTTGTCGAGTCATATGCTCTATATCATGAACATTTACAATATAACACACATATAATACACAGTTATAGCCACAAATTTCTAAGATAGCGATGTCTATAATACTATCTAATGTTGAAAAATGCTCCTTTGCCATAAAAGTAGTCAAAATTTGAAGAGAAATGTCAGTTTTGGAGTTTTGTCGAGTCATATGCTCTATATCATGAACATTTACAATATAACACACATATAATACACAGTTATAGCCACAAATTTCTAAGATAGCGATGTCTATAATACTATCTAATGTTGAAAAATGCTCCTTTGCCATAAAAGTAGTCAAAATTTGAAGAGAAATGTCAGTTTTGGAGTTTTGTCGAGTCATATGCTCTATATCATGAACATTTACAATATAACACACATATAATACACAGTTATAGCCACAAATTTCTAAGATAGCGATGTCTATAATACTATCTAATGTTGAAAAATGCTCCTTTGCCATAAAAGTAGTCAAAATTTGAAGAGAAATGTCAGTTTTGGAGTTTTGTCGAGTCATATGCTCTATATCATGAACATTTACAATATAACACACATATAATACACAGTTATAGCCACAAATTTCTAAGATAGCGATGTCTATAATACTATCTAATGTTGAAAAATGCTCCTTTGCCATAAAAGTAGTCAAAATTTGAAGAGAAATGTCAGTTTTGGAGTTTTGTCGAGTCACATGCTCTATATCATGAACATTTACAATATAACACACATATAACACACAGTTATAGCCACAAATTTCTAAGATAGCGATGTCTATAATACTATCTAATGTTGAAAAATGCTCCTTTGCCATAAAAGTAGTCAAAATTTGAAGAGAAATGTCAGTTTTGGAGTTTTGTCGAGTCACATGCTCTATATCATGAACATTTACAATATAACACACATATAACACACAGTTATAGCCACAAATTTCTAAGATAGCGATGTCTATAATACTATCTAATGTTGAAAAATGCTCCTTTGCCATAAAAGTAGTCAAAATTTGAAGAGAAATGTCAGTTTTGGAGTTTTGTCGAGTCACATGCTCTATATCATGAACATTTACAATATAACACACATATAACACACAGTTATAGCCACAAATTTCTAAGATAGCGATGTCTATAATACTATCTAATGTTGAAAAATGCTCCTTTGCCATAAAAGTAGTCAAAATTTGAAGAGAAATGTCAGTTTTGGAGTTTTGTCGAGTCATATGCTCTATATCATGAACATTTACAATATAACACACATATAATACACAGTTATAGCCACAAATTTCTAAGATAGCGATGTCTATAATACTATCTAATGTTGAAAAATGCTCCTTTGCCATAAAAGTAGTCAAAATTTGAAGAGAAATGTCAGTTTTGGAGTTTTGTCGAGTCACATGCTCTATATCATGAACATTTACAATATAACACACATATAACACACAGTTATAGCCACAAATTTCTAAGATAGCGATGTCTATAATACTATCTAATGTTGAAAAATGCTCCTTTGCCATAAAAGTAGTCAAAATTTGAAGAGAAATGTCAGTTTTGGAGTTTTGTCGAGTCACATGCTCTATATCATGAACATTTACAATATAACACACATATAACACACAGTTATAGCCACAAATTTCAAAGATAGCGATGTCTATAATACTATCTAATGTTGAAAAATGCTCCTTTGCCATAAAAGTAGTCAAAATTTGAAGAGAAATGTCAGTTTTGGAGTTTTGTCGAGTCACATGCTCTATATCATGAACATTTACAATATAACACACATATAACACACAGTTATAGCCACAAATTTCTAAGATAGCGATGTCTATAATACTATCTAATGTTGAAAAATGCTCCTTTGCCATAAAAGTAGTCAAAATTTGAAGAGAAATGTCAGTTTTGGAGTTTTGTCGAGTCATATGCTCTATATCATGAACATTTACAATATAACACACATATAATACACAGTTATAGCCACAAATTTCTAAGATAGCGATGTCTATAATACTATCTAATGTTGAAAAATGCTCCTTTGCCATAAAAGTAGTCAAAATTTGAAGAGAAATGTCAGTTTTGGAGTTTTGTCGAGTCATATGCTCTATATCATGAACATTTACAATATAACACACATATAATACACAGTTATAGCCACAAATTTCTAAGATAGCGATGTCTATAATACTATCTAATGTTGAAAAATGCTCCTTTGCCATAAAAGTAGTCAAAATTTGAAGAGAAATGTCAGTTTTGGAGTTTTGTCGAGTCACATGCTCTATATCATGAACATTTACAATATAACACACATATAACACACAGTTATAGCCACAAATTTCTAAGATAGCGATGTCTATAATACTATCTAATGTTGAAAAATGCTCCTTTGCCATAAAAGTAGTCAAAATTTGAAGAGAAATGTCAGTTTTGGAGTTTTGTCGAGTCATATGCTCTATATCATGAACATTTACAATATAACACACATATAATACACAGTTATAGCCACAAATTTCTAAGATAGCGATGTCTATAATACTATCTAATGTTGAAAAATGCTCCTTTGCCATAAAAGTAGTCAAAATTTGAAGAGAAATGTCAGTTTTGGAGTTTTGTCGAGTCATATGCTCTATATCATGAACATTTACAATATAACACACATATAATACACAGTTATAGCCACAAATTTCTAAGATAGCGATGTCTATAATACTATCTAATGTTGAAAAATGCTCCTTTGCCATAAAAGTAGTCAAAATTTGAAGAGAAATGTCAGTTTTGGAGTTTTGTCGAGTCATATGCTCTATATCATGAACATTTACAATATAACACACATATAATACACAGTTATAGCCACAAATTTCTAAGATAGCGATGTCTATAATACTATCTAATGTTGAAAAATGCTCCTTTGCCATAAAAGTAGTCAAAATTTGAAGAGAAATGTCAGTTTTGGAGTTTTGTCGAGTCATATGCTCTATATCATGAACATTTACAATATAACACACATATAATACACAGTTATAGCCACAAATTTCTAAGATAGCGATGTCTATAATACTATCTAATGTTGAAAAATGCTCCTTTGCCATAAAAGTAGTCAAAATTTGAAGAGAAATGTCAGTTTTGGAGTTTTGTCGAGTCATATGCTCTATATCATGAACATTTACAATATAACACACATATAATACACAGTTATAGCCACAAATTTCTAAGATAGCGATGTCTATAATACTATCTAATGTTGAAAAATGCTCCTTTGCCATAAAAGTAGTCAAAATTTGAAGAGAAATGTCAGTTTTGGAGTTTTGTCGAGTCACATGCTCTATATCATGAACATTTACAATATAACACACATATAACACACAGTTATAGCCACAAATTTCTAAGATAGCGATGTCTATAATACTATCTAATGTTGAAAAATGCTCCTTTGCCATAAAAGTAGTCAAAATTTGAAGAGAAATGTCAGTTTTGGAGTTTTGTCGAGTCATATGCTCTATATCATGAACATTTACAATATAACACACATATAATACACAGTTATAGCCACAAATTTCTAAGATAGCGATGTCTATAATACTATCTAATGTTGAAAAATGCTCCTTTACCATAAAAGTAGTCAAAATTTGAAGAGAAATGTCAGTTTTGGAGTTTTGTCGAGTCATATGCTCTATATCATGAACATTTACAATATAACACACATATAATACACAGTTATAGCCACAAATTTCTAAGATAGCGATGTCTATAATACTATCTAATGTTGAAAAATGCTCCTTTGCCATAAAAGTAGTCAAAATTTGAAGAGAAATGTCAGTTTTGGAGTTTTGTCGAGTCATATGCTCTATATCATGAACATTTACAATATAACACACATATAATACACAGTTATAGCCACAAATTTCTAAGATAGCGATGTCTATAATACTATCTAATGTTGAAAAATGCTCCTTTGCCATAAAAGTAGTCAAAATTTGAAGAGAAATGTCAGTTTTGGAGTTTTGTCGAGTCATATGCTCTATATCATGAACATTTACAATATAACACACATATAATACACAGTTATAGCCACAAATTTCTAAGATAGCGATGTCTATAATACTATCTAATGTTGAAAAATGCTCCTTTGCCATAAAAGTAGTCAAAATTTGAAGAGAAATGTCAGTTTTGGAGTTTTGTCGAGTCATATGCTCTATATCATGAACATTTACAATATAACACACATATAATACACAGTTATAGCCACAAATTTCTAAGATAGCGATGTCTATAATACTATCTAATGTTGAAAAATGCTCCTTTGCCATAAAAGTAGTCAAAATTTGAAGAGAAATGTCAGTTTTGGAGTTTTGTCGAGTCATATGCTCTATATCATGAACATTTACAATATAACACACATATAATACACAGTTATAGCCACAAATTTCTAAGATAGCGATGTCTATAATACTATCTAATGTTGAAAAATGCTCCTTTGCCATAAAAGTAGTCAAAATTTGAAGAGAAATGTCAGTTTTGGAGTTTTGTCGAGTCATATGCTCTATATCATGAACATTTACAATATAACACACATATAATACACAGTTATAGCCACAAATTTCTAAGATAGCGATGTCTATAATACTATCTAATGTTGAAAAATGCTCCTTTACCATAAAAGTAGTCAAAATTTGAAGAGAAATGTCAGTTTTGGAGTTTTGTCGAGTCATATGCTCTATATCATGAACATTTACAATATAACACACATATAATACACAGTTATAGCCACAAATTTCTAAGATAGCGATGTCTATAATACTATCTAATGTTGAAAAATGCTCCTTTGCCATAAAAGTAGTCAAAATTTGAAGAGAAATGTCAGTTTTGGAGTTTTGTCGAGTCATATGCTCTATACCATGAACATTTATAATATAACATCCTTCCACAAAAATTCTGACTGCAAATATAATATTTTAATGCCAAAGATTATAAAAATGTACTTTAACAGAAAGTAATGTTTCAAACAAAGTCAATGATGATATTGCCAGTTTTTTTTTTAATCTAGTACAGGTATAAGCAAATTAAAAATAAATGCTAAATAATGATAATGAAGATGATTTATTTAACCTGGCAGAGTTAGTATCAAATTTCCAGCTGAGCAGAGCATAGGTTATTATGAAACTAAGAAAAAGAAACCGTGGTTTGATGAAGATTGTTACATGGTAGTAGAAAGAAGGAAACAGGCAAAATTGAAATTCTTACAGGATTCAGTTGAGGAGAAAGAGATAATTATTTCAATGAAAGACGGGAAGCAAGTCGTACAATTAGAAATAAAAAAGAGGTTACTTGAAGGAAAAAATGAATGAGGTAGAAACAAATAGTAAGAATAAAAACATTAGAGATTTATATAAGGGTATAAAGGAATTTAAGAACGGATATCAGCCAAGGGTAAACGTGATCAAGGATGTGAATGGTGACTTGCTTGCAGACTCTCCATCAATCCTAAACAGAGGGAAAAACTATTTTGCGCAACTACTAAATGTACATAGGACAAATAGAAATGATCGGGACGAAATTGAAATACAAACTGCTGAGCCATTTATACCCGAACCCACGCTTTCAGAAGTCGAAATTGCGATAGAAAATCTGAAAAAGTACAAGTCTCCAGGTATCGATCAAATTCCAGCAGAATTAATATAAGAAGGTGGAAGTGCATTATATAGCGAAATTTATAAACATGTACTTGCTATTTGGGAAAAGGAAATTGTACCAGAACAATGGAAGGAGTCCATAATTGTACCTATTTTTAAGAAGGGGGACAAAACCAACTGTGGTAACTTTCGAGGAATAGCACTTTTGTTGACGTCGTACAAAATTTTGTCCAATATTCTTTTGAGAACATTAACTCCATACGTAGATGAAATTATTGGGGATCATCAGTGTGGTTTTAGGCGTAATAGATCGACTATTGATCAGATTTCTTGTATTCGACAGATAATGGAGAAAAAATGGGAGTATAAGGGTACAGTACATCAGTTATTCATAGATTTCAAAAAGGCATATGACTCGGTTAAGAGGGAAGTATTATATGATATTCTTATTGAATCTGGTATTCCCAAGAAACTAGTTCGATTAATTAAAATGTGTCTCAGTGAAACATACAGCAGAGTCCGTATAGGTCAGTTTCTATCTGATGCTTTTCCAATTCACTGCGGGCTAAAGCAGGGAGATGCACTATCACCTTTACTTTTTAACTTCGCTCTAGAATATGCCATTAGGAAAGTTCAGGATATCAGGCAGGGTTTGGAATTGAATGGGTTACATCAGCTTCTTGTCTATGTAGATGACGTGAATATGTTAGGAGAAAATACACAAACGATTAGGGAAAACACGGAAATTTTACTTGAAGCAAGTAAAGCGATCGGTTTGGATTTAAATCCCGAAAAGACGAAGTATATGATTATGTCTCGTGACCAGAATATTGTACGAAATGGAAATATAAAAATTGGAGATTTATCCTTCGAAGGGGTGGAAAAATTCAAATATCTTGGAGCAACAGTAACAAATATAAATGACACTCGGGAGGAAATTAAACGAAGAATAAATATGGGAAATGCGTGTCATTATTCGGTTAAGAAGCTTTTATCATCTAGTCTGCTGTCAAAAAATCTGAAAGTTAGAATTTATAAAACAGTTATATTACCGGTTGTTCTGTATGGTTGTGAAACTTGGACTCTCACTCTGAGAGAGGAACAGAGATTAAGGGTGTTTGAGAATACGGTGCTTAGGGAAATATTTGGGGCTAAGAGGGATGAAGTTACAGGAGAATGGAGAAAGTTACACAACGCAGAACTGCACGCATTGTACTCTTCACCTGACATAATTAGGAACATTAAATCCAGACGTTTGCGATGGGCAGTGCATGTAGCACGTATGGGCGAATCCAGAAATGCATATAGAGTGTTGGTTGGGAGACCGGAGGGAAAAAGATCTTTGGGGAGGCCGAGACGTAGATGGGAGGATAATATTAAAATGGATTTGAGGGAGGTGGGACATAGAGATAGAGACTGGATTAATCTTGCACAGGATAGGGACCAATGGCGGTCTTATGTGAGGGCGGCAATGAACCTTCGGGTTCCTTAAAAGCCATTTGTAAGAAAGTAAGGCAGAGTTAAGGCCATACGGCCTTCTCTAACACTCAACCATGAGTAAAACTGCGTTACAAAAAACACTAAAAATTTACAAAGTACACTACAATTTTACACACAAAACTGAATAAGATAATAATAATAAAATGGAAACAATAAGTAAGTAGAAATCACACATAATATATAACATACAGAATGAAAGGAAAAAGCATAATAAAATGTGAACAGCAGGTCAAAATAAATTAGACATACAAAGTATAAAAAAATAAGACAATTATTGATGATGACAATAATAATAATAATAATAGTAATAATAATAATAATAATAATAATAATCATAATAATAATAATACATAATAATAATAATAATAATAATAATAATAATAATAGTGGTAGTAATAAAATAGTGAAGTACAAAGCATACAATGAATACAATATTTTTAGGTACACACATAAAGGAAAATTATGGTTATATATAGCTCAAGTTACCACATTATAGATATACCATTTTCGGAAAATATGAAAACAAAAATATAAAATAAGTTAAATATCACTAGAACATAAAAAATATGTGAATACGTGGAAACATGCAATACAACACTCGTCATAATAGTAAGATAGTTTGGCAACTCGTCATAAGATAAATTTCTAACTTGGATTTGAAAGATTTCAATATTTGGCAGCCCTTGACTTCAGGCGGCAGAGAGTTCCAGTGGCGAGAGGTAGCAACAGTGTAAGATGAGCAATACGGAGATGATGCGTGAAGTGGAATTTGTAGCTTGTTATCGCGTTGTGATCGAGTATTAATCTTATGATAGCGAGAGAGAGTATGAAAACGAGCGAATAAATAATAGGGGGATAAAGTGTGCATAATTCGATATAAAAGAGAAAGTGAGTGCAGATTTCTCCTCTCATGTAACCTAAGCCATGATAACTTCTCGAAAGAAGGTGAGATACGATCATAGTATCGAACATTACAAATGAAGTGGACGCACGCGTTATGAACACGCTGTAGTTTCTAAGCGGAATCAATCCTGAGATCACTGAACAAAACGTCGCAATAATCGAAGTGAGGTCTATTATAATAACTATAACTACATAATAACTATATAACTATATAATAACTAATACTAAATAACTATTATATAAAATTTCTATATTATATTACCTGTTTTATCGCAGTTGTAATGAATTCTTGCTCATGAATGACCTCTCGAATAGGTTGCTGGTGCAATTGAGCAGGCTTAACATATTTAAAATACTCTTTTACTGTTTTTATTTCATTTGTTACCTTCAAATAACTATTTAAAAATATGGACTGCATGTCAAATAAAGTTTAAATGTCACTCTATACCTCACCAACTCATGCCATGGTAATGCTGATCATCAAATACTCTTCAAGAATAGAAGCATATCGCTAATAATATACTGTCATGCAATTTAACATTCGTCGTTCCACTTGCAATTGATTTGTATTTACATGGAATCATACTGAACGCAAATCACGAATATGACCAGAAAAGTGAGACATGATAACAGATTAGGATCATTAAACATCACCACTGCTAATCACAATTAATTGCTAGATATTATAATTAAATCATCTCTTGTACAGAACGTAGGTATACTGTGAAAAGGTGTACTGTTTTAGCAAGAGGTGACTGACTTCACAAAGGCTCACCTCAGTTTCTTGCCCTGCGATGGTTATACTAAAAGTCTGCTAACTACGAGGTAAATTGATGATGTTCGGGTAAAAGGAGTTACGTCATTTTTGTACAGATGTTCCCCAGGTGGATACACAAGTTAAATTCCACAATTGGACGTGAAAAAAACAAAACAATACCAGCATTTGATGTGTTATTTATGTAGAGAATTATTCACAGTAAGGATTAGAAGTTTAATTTTCAATTTTCTCAAAACTCAATTTTATTACTTAAGTATCTCCTTTTACCCTAACACCATCGATATAACATTATGTCACGTTGTACATTGTGATACACAGAAACCATAGAAATAAAAGAATCAGCGACTTTCAATGTAGCCTACCTCTGATAAGGGTTTCTTCTCATCTGTATCAGTGTTATCACTGGACTGTGTAGCCAATGGGTCGACCTCTGGTTCCTCCTTAATCATATCCATCACGACTGAAAGAGAGATTTAAGTGACTCATACATCTGCAGAATGTAAGAAGAAACAAATTTAGACCAATCTTCTATATTGCCTGCACCACACAGAGTGATATTAAGCCGAGGTAAGTGACAACTTTAGAAAGTTAGTTGATGGAATTATTTAAGTAATATGAGACCAAGGAACTATGTAGTGTGGGAAGATACCGACATTTCATCCAAATTTATTCACAGTGTTTACTATGTCTTCCTGATAAACCATGTATAGTTTTTATAGGAGAATTATGCAGGGTTGAGACAGAAACTGTTACTACTATATCATGTATAAGCGATGGATGTATAAACAACATTTATAAACAACAAAGAAATTACCTTCCAGTACTTATATACCGTACACGAAACCCCCTGTTTAAGTGTTGTATACAGAGAAAAAAATGGCTGCTCCCGCTAATTGCTGTTTGTATTGAATATCATTTTATGATGATGATGATGATGATGATGATGATGATGCTGTATGATGATGTTAGCCTTGTAACCAAAGAAGAACAAAACATATAGCACAGAATAAATAGAATAATATTACTATAGCTATACTCTTTGACCAAAATACAGCGTGATAATTGATCAGGTCCAGTTGTACTATCAATACTTAGCACAGCACATCAGTGCACACTGTCAGATTCAATAGAGGAACTCAGTTATTCTATTACTTTTCAAAATGAAGTAATGAGGAAACTATGATGTAGCTGCGTAACAGTTGTACTGTTATACACGACTTAAAAACGAGCTATTCGCTGTGTAAGTATAAGACAGTTAAATATCGGTATAAGTTTTTTTATTAGTAAGACCAGTACTATATATTTGGTGAAACTTCGGAATTCCTTATGATTTGATGAAATGCTATACAAGAAAACGGAATAACTTTAGTATTAGGTTACTGAGTATGTCGAAATGAATTCCATTTCTGATACATAAGATTCCATAATTATAAACTTATGTATAAACACTTCAAGCATTTTTTCTTTCTGTGTTGAGTGCATGTGTGTTTAAACTATTTTGTATCTTTTCAAGGCAGATATAAAAAAAAAACTTACGTAAATCTTATATGCTGTAGCTTAACTTGTTAAATATTGTATTTAATCATAATCATAATCATTTATTGCATCCACTGATCATATACATAATATGGGACATGTCATATTTACAAACTAATAATTAATTACATAATATACATAAAAGACCAATAAGTAATAATATAAATTCAGAATGGGAAGAAATTAAACGTATAACTATAAACGCTGCATCAGAAGTATTGGGTAAGAGGACAAAAAAATATAAAAATAGAGGACTCAAAGTTTGGAATGAAGAAATTGCGAACATAATAAATGAAAAGAAAAAAGCATATTTACAGTTCCTAAGTAATCAAACAACAGAGAACCGAACAGAATATAAGAGGTTAAATGCTGTAGTGAAACGCAAAGTGAGGAAAATAAAGCGACAAAGTTGAGATAAATATGTGAATGACTTACAACACGACCTACACGGACGACAAGAGAAAGTATATAAAGTTCTAAAACAGTTGAATGAGAATGAGAAAGATAGACTACAGCATAATCCAATTAAGAATGAAGAATGGAACAAATATTATAAGAAATTATGGACTGATCCAGAAGGAGATAAATTAGTAATAACAAATGTTAATGAAAATGTAGATTTAATAAGTATGGATGAACTAAAAGAAACTTTAGAAAACTTCAAAAACAAAAAAAGTCCAGGAACTGACGGTTTGAATATGGAACTATTTAAATATGCGTCGATTAAATTCCAAACGAGGCTTTTGAACTTTATTAATATGTGTTGGAAAAATGGACATTTACCAGAAGAATGGAATATTGCATTGATATGCCCGATTTTTTAAAAGGGAGATCGAACTAAATGTGATAATTATAGAGGAATCAATCTTTTGAACTCAGGTTATAAGATTTATGCAAAAATTATAACACAAAGAATTGCTCCAATCTCAGAAACTATACTGCATGATTCACAAAATGGATTTAGAAAAGGACGTTCCTGCAATGACTGTATCTTCACGATAACACAACTTATGGAGAAACGACGAGAATATAACCTACCAACTCTAATAGCTTTTATAGATTATGTAAAAGCTTTTGATAAAGTTAAAAGAAATTTGCTATGGGAAATAATGATTAAAAACGGTTTTCCTCAACATCTTATAAGAGTAATACAAAGTATGTATACAAATACAAAGTTTAAATTGGAGAAATCCATAGAAGAGGATGATTTAATAGAGATTAATTTAGGAGTACGACAGGGGTGTCCATTATCGCCTACCCTATTTAATATATATATTAATGACGCAGTTGTACGATGGCAGACTATGCTTAAAACACATTTTAAAATAAAAGGGAGAAACATTGATACACTGTTGTTTGCTGACGACCAGATCTTAATTGCAGATTCGGAAGATAATTTACAAAGAGCCATACATGAATTAAATAATATTACAAGTGAATATAATCTTCAAATCTCATATGAAAAAACGAAAATAATGGCTCTTAAAGGAAGAGATCTGTTAAGAGCAAAAATTTGCATAAATAATAAACCCATCCAACAACAAAGTGATTTTAATTATCTTGGTTACATTGTGTCATATACCGGCAATAGAGATGTGCAAAATAAATTAAACAAATTCCAAACACTATGTGGTACAATAAAAAGAACTTTTAAAAATTGTAATAGGCCAACACTGTTAAAACTTTACAAAGTAATGGCGATCCCAACCTTGCTTTATGGGTGTGAAAGTTGGGTCTTGACTATCTCACAACAGAAGAAAATAGAGGCTGCTGAGATGAAATTTTTGAGACAGGTGGCAGGTTATAGACTCATAGACAAAAAGAGAAATGAAGATATTAGAAAAGAATTGGAAATTCAGAGTCTAAATGAAACAATCATTGAATACAGACAAAGATGGCAAGATCATATACAAAGAATGGATGAAGATCGTATACCACAAATAATAAATAAATATAAACCTGTAGGTAGAAGAAATGTCGGCAGGCCACGGATGAGATGGTCGGATCAGTTTTCTTGAAGACGGAATGAGCCACAAGGCTTATGCCGTGATGAAGATGATGATATACATAAAAGTAATAACTATAATTATTTTTTTATTTTAATAGGTTATTTTACGACGCTTTATCAACATCTAGGTTATTTAGCATCTGAATGAGATGAAGGTGATAATGCCGGTGAAATGAGTCCGGGGTCCAGCACCTAAAGTTACCCAGCATTTGCTCATATTGGGTTAAGGGGAAAACCCCAGAAAAAACCTCAACCAGATAACTTGCCCCGACCAGGAATCGAACCCGGGCCACTTGGTTTCGCGGCTAGACGCGCTAGCCGTTACTCCACAGATGTGGACAACTATAATTAAATACAACACAAATACAAATATATAAAACTTGGAACTTGATTGAAGAAAACTACAAGTCGGTCCCGTTTGCAGTATGTCTTGAAGTCAGAAGTCAATTTCAACCATCGCATCCTTCATGAGAAGACATCCTTCTCGAAGTCAGGATCTTTGTCATATCCCTTTATTATGTAACCACTATAATAGTGTTAATGAATACACCATGTTCTTTTTCGTGACTGTATGGGACTAGGAAATATCTCAGCAGATTACTGCCCCCTCGCTACCACCATAAATAACTGTCTCAACCACTGTCTTGTCACATTCACTTACTACTCGCCCATCACCGACAGGGCCTGATCTAGGCAGCAGTCTATGGTGCATCTGCTCAGGGCCTCAAAATTCAGGAACAAGCTTTTTTAAAGTGATTTATGAAAACTGAAATAGATAATAACTCTGCCAACTGAAAATCAGAATTGAGAAAATAAGTAATTATTAACAGATAATTACGTAGGCAATATTAATTAGGTTATTATGTTAGAAACAACGTCAAAACCTACTTTACTGTTTTAGGTTTAGAGTCCTAAGTTGACGCAGAGTTTAATGTGTTCAACTTGGAAGAGTGTAATAGTAGGCCTGTTTTAAATAATTAATCATAATCACAGCAGTCAAAGTCAACAACAACATCAGGTCTCTTTTTAATGAGTGTTAAACCAAGTCCTAGTGCTGGTGTTCCTTGCAGAATTTATTGGTATAGAACTATTATCAGTGTGTAGTGGTAGCGTTAAAGTGTATTTATAAAAATATCCATAACTAAAAATTGAATTCCCAAGCAAATTTGAGTCAGATGCCCATAACAAAACGGAAAGCTACAGCAATACAATAGGAAAAACAACGATGATCACTGAGCAAGTATGTTTCTTCAGATGTTAAGCATGCTACAGTAACTTTCTTTTACACACAGAGATTTCCAGCTACAAAAGATAAGAATATTTTAACACAGAATAATGAAGAAGAATCTGGCATATGAGGACAACAATTCGCCACAGCTACTAAATTGTGTCTAACTCTGAATTTAGGAAAAATAAAAATTCCTCTCAAATTCCTCAATTGCATTAGAAGAAACAAGGGATAGTACTACAACTAATGCAATCAGCTTTGATGCTGCCTTGTGGTCACATTTAATCATTGACAACTTATGGAACCACTTCAAAATCAAAATCGAGAATTTATAAAATTGCACGGCAATAATATTCTTCAAACAATTTTGAGTATATAAAAACATTACGCTAAACTAGTGCTTATACACTTTGCATCCTACAAATCAGTGACAGGTTAAGTTTGGACTGTTGCTTACGTAATATATACAAGTTGGCGCAAAGAGAGAACGAAACTGGGACTCGGAGCGTCATTACAATTTCCGTGAAACTAGCGCTACGTGAAACTGGTAATTTCAGAACTGAAAATCGTTTAATTTATGAGGGATTTTTTGTGGAGATGCAGTTGATCGTATATCCAAGGCATAATAAAAGCCTAAATTAACAAAACCTATCCTGTCATAGATTCGTATATGCAAGGTGTATAATCGGAGTACAAAGGGGTAGTTTAGCCAATTATACTCATTTTTATTGGACCTCATGGTATATGATTGTCATCAATTTTGTATGTCTCACCGCATATATATTTATTTTGCAAATCTAATTTCATTCTCAGTAAAGCACTTACAATGGCAAGCTACAGTCAATTTCTCTGCTACAGTTGGAGAAAATTTCTACCTATGGTTGCAAAGATTAGCGCAATCTTAGAGAACATTAGTTATCCAAAGTCTTACAGAAAAACGAATAGACCTAAAATTTTTATTGAGGAAGTTTCACAAAATACACAAATTTAAGCTCCTGTCATAAATTGGTAATAACAAAATCCTCTACATTTCGTGAGAATTTCGATTATTTATTGCCACTACATGTCCAAGCCTCTAATTCCGTTATGGTTAGGCACTCTGCACCTATGAACTGAAGAATTGTGAAGTAATGAATGTTAGTACGGCAAGAGAATAATTAAATATTATTAATATGATAAATAATACATCGAAGGCAAAAACTGACGATATTCACGAATGAAGACTTACCTCTTTGAAGTATTAAAATGAAAATGAAGCAACATCAGCAATTTCCTTACTCTCAAGCACCGAACGTACAACACAGAACAACCTCTACTGCGATCTATAGAGCCGTGATCGTGCAAAAAAAAAAAAAAAAGTTGTTTTCTAATGCCAAGCGTTTGACAATAAAGTCATCTGACCTCTTGCACTCCAATTTTTTTCAAAGATATTCTCATGGTCAGCCACTGAAGCACAGATTTTGAGGTGTTCCGAGTCCATTTCTTGGTTTGAGTTGCACAATGGGCAGTTAGGGGACTCATATATTCAAATTCTGTGCAGGTGTTTGGCCAAACAATCATGACCTGTTGCCAATCTAAATGAAGCTACAGATGATTTTCGTGGTAAATCGGGAATTAACTGTGGATTATGATGCAGAGAGTTCCATTTTTTCCCTTGAGATTGTGTTATCTAATTTAGTTTAAAATTTACACTGTCACACGTTAAAAGTGGTTCAAGAGACACTGAAGACGACGACAAATAGCGTCGAAACGGGCCGTCTGTCGAAGGTAAATACCTTTTTAAACAACTTTAACACTTTTAACGTGTGACAGTGTAAATTTTATGTTTTTAACAAAGTGTTAACGAGAACTTTAATCAACTAATTTAGTTTGTTGAAGTCTAAATATGTAGATTTAATAAATCTTTTCACAGAGTAATATGTAGATTTAGAAACAGGTCTGTAACTAGCAGTGCTCCCCTTCTTTGCTAAAGCATCCGCATTCTCGTTACCCAGGATTCCACAATGGGATGGTATCCATTGGAATAAAATTCTTTTATTGAGTGATATTAATTGATAGAGGATTTTAGTTATTTCTGCTGTTTGAGATGGTGTCTGTTTAGAGACTATTGATAGAATAGCTGCTTTGGAGTCTGACAGTATAACTGCATTCTTAAATTTATTGATGTGGCATAGAAAATTCCTGAGACTTTCACTTATTGCAATGATTTCTCCATCAAAACTTGTTGGTCCATATCCAAGAGATCTACAGAGTGAGAAGAGACAGCAAGTAACACCTGCACCGACACCTTGTTCTCAAGGATCTGTCGGTGTATAAATGAAGCCAGTCTTGTGGAGGGTACCTAATATGAATTGTCTCTAAAGACAACTGTTTCATTATTTAAGTGTTTACTCCTGATTTCAGTATTTTTTCTGTTAAATTTAGATTATATTCAATATTTAATAGAGTTAAAGGGTTTGGTTCAATTTGTAAGTTTTCTTTTAAATTCGGGATATTGATTTTCTGTTTTAATTCTTGAACCATGGATATGAAACTATTTTAAGTTTTCAGTCTACAGAGAGGACTGTATGAATGCCAATTGTTTCCTGGTCATCTGATAAGTTTTTCATATTGAATCAGTGCTTTTTATTCTAGTGTCATTTTGATGCTGTTAATATTAGTGAGGAATCTCATAGAATCTATAGGAGTTGTTTTGATTCCACCACTAATGAGCCTGAGAGCTTGGTTTTGAACATATTCTATGTCGTTTATGAAAGGTGAAGTAATTAAAATTTCTCCACAGTATGTCAGCACTGGCTGTATAAACATTTTGTATGTAGTGTTCAGAGTATTCCTAGAGCATCCCCATTTCTTTCCTGCTAGTCTTTTTAAAAGGGAGAATCTTTTACGAGCTTTTTCAGAAATGTATTTCAAATGGTTGCTCCATGTTAACTTACTATCGAAAATAACTCCAAGATATTTGGATTCATAAGTCCTAGGAAGGTGTTGGCCATTGTATTGGATATTGAATTCTCTTTCTTTTTTACCAAGTGAAAATATTTGGTAGTTACTTTTGCTTAAATTGAGTGTCATCAAAGTTGATGTATTCCATTCATGTAGTTGAGTTAGAGCTTTAAGAGCAGAATTTTGAATTTTGTCTCTATGTCTGTAAGATCTGGAAGTCCACAAAACTATATCATCTGCAAATAGTGCTGTTTTCATGTTTTATTCCTCTCATAGGGAGGGTAAGTCATTTATATAAATATTGAATAAAGTTGTGCTGAGGACAGCGCCCTGAGGTAGATCTCGATATGTTTGTCTGTAACTAGAAAGTGAGTTATTGAATTTAGTGGCAATGAATCTTTGACTAAGGAATTCTGATATCCATCTGAACATATTGCTGGAGATACCTAATTTCTGGAGTTTTAGTAATAATTTATTTCTCCAAACAGAGTCATATGCTAACTGAAAGTCAATAAATTGCCAAGGTATCTTCTTTCTTGTTAAAACTGTCTTTTATTTCTTGGCCGAGGCGTATGACTTGTTCATTGGTAGAATGTAGTTGTCGAAAGCCGGCTTGTCTTGGTGATAAAAGATTTTGGGATTCTAAATACCAAGTTAATCTGTTGGAGATCATGGACTCCATGATTTTTGCTATCATGCTTAATAGTGCTATTGGATGATAACTATTAACATCATGAACAGGTTTCCCTTTTTTGTGAATCGGTACAATGATTGCTTTTTTCCAAGCTGCAGGAATTGAGGTGTTCCATGATAAATTGAAAATCGATAAAAGTACAGACTTGGCTTTTTCCCCCCAGATGTTAAAAAAATTTGGAATGAATGTTGTCGGGGCCAGGAGATTTCTTTGTTTTTAAATTTTGTATAACTATAGTTAATTCTTTGGAAGTAAAATTTTGATGAAATATTTCATGTTTTGTGATATTACTAATAATATTGTTATTATTTTTATGTAATTCTCTTTTAATAAATTTGTCAGTTTTTTTGAGAGTTTGAGTAATGTTTATTAAATGCATTTGCTATATGTCTACTATCTGTTAGCGTTTTGTTATTATAAATAATAAGTTGGTTAGTATTTTTCTGTGTATTGGAAATATTCTTCAGAAACTTAAATGTTTTAGCGCTATCGGTTCTGTAATTAATATTTTCAATAAATTTATTAAAACTATTCTTTTTTGTTGTTATGATTGCTTTCTTAAGAATGGCGGTCTTCTTCCTCCAATCTTGAGTATCTTCTGGTGTTTTGCTATGTTCTGCTTTGATTCTTGCTTTATCTCTATCTTGTTTCAATAAAGTCAGGTTTTCTGTCCAGAATGGGATGTATTTTTTTGGTTTGCCTCGTGGAATGTGCTTTTTTGCCATTTTAAGAATAGATTCAGAGAAATATTTGTTCAATCTATCTGAGTTTGTATTTTCCATTAGTGGTGTGTTGATCTTAAGGTGTTCGTCTAGTTCTGTTGTAAATAGTTTCCAATCCGCTTTCTTAAAGTTCCATGTTGTTTTGTTATTGTAGGGTTCTTTTCTTCGGTTTTTGTGGAGATGGATAGAAGCAATGATGACTCTATGGCCAGATCCAGGGTCTTCAATTATTTTTTTCTTGGCTTTGTGATGAATATCTGATGTTTCTAGTAATAAGTCTGGATTTGTACCAGAACCAGAATAATGTATGAAAGTAGGGGGATCTTCTTTTCTGTAGACAAGTTCTGCGGTTGAGAAATATATATTACAACAACCAACAGTTAGAAGAGACTCACTGTATTACAAACTAGACGTATGGATGGACGACAGGTACATAAATAAATAAATTAATTAATAAATACTGGTACCGGTAAATTAGCGGACAAGGAATATATGATCATTTTTTTAAATTAAATGACATAAGTACGAGTCAGCTGAGTTCAAGCCTCCTGTCCATAGTTCTACAGCCGAGCGGATGGCACTTCAGTATAGGGTATTTGATAAAATCTTACAATATCATTCACAGTGTAGGAATATCACATGTTATTATTTTATGAAGAAAGTCGTAATTCAAGTGAGGCAAGAAGGATGTACCGTCAAAGTTTTTCTGACAGAAGCTTACCCAATCGGCGAACTTTTGTAGCAGTTTTTCAACGATTATTAGAAACTAGAAGTCTCTTACTCAATTTCGAAAATCACACAACCAGAAATTTGTTTAAAAATGATACTGCTTTACGGAAGCAGGAGAGATTAAGATGTTGTATTAGAAAAAAAGTTTGTGTGATTTTGTGCAGAAAACCATAATTGTTTATCCTTTAGATGTACAATTGAAAATTGGAGCAATATTGTTACATAAAGTGTAAATTTACCATAATGATCTATAGATGAGATTGAAAGTTTGTATTTGCTGCTCGTTTTATGTAAACAACAGTATTGTCATGGTCGCTCCTACATTAGAACAGAGCATCTGTTTCATACCGATATGTCTGCACCCGCTTGAGCTGTACAGTCTATTTCTAAACCCCACTTGAGCTGTACTGTGTACTTCTAAACCCACTCCTCCCCGTTTGTGCTGTACTGTGTACTCCCTCCTCCCCATCCAGCAACGTTGCAAAGCGTCTATTATTGTAAACTTTAATAATAATAATTAATTAATTATTGCAATTAGAAAAAAATTGTAAGGACCCTTTTTCTTCCTTATGACATGAAAAATCATTAGTTAAAATAATGGTACTTATACCCCTTACATCCCATATAGCAAAGAACTAGTGGCCTGAAACAACAATGGCTGCTTGTATATTGGATAATTGCAGATATTCTAACGGTAGGTATGCTTAACTCTTCTACCAGGTCATCTGTGATGATTGAGTCGACTCTGCAGTACTCCTTGGAATCCCCTGCAATTAAATGCATCACTCCCTTGTTGTTTTCATAACAGTTGTCATTAAGAGGACACACTATAACTCGGGTCGAATATTCATCAACGATAATAATAGAACTCGGGATCTAATAATAACCTTGACCAATATCGTTCGTAAAATTTAGTTTAAAATAATTTCGATATTGCATTAATCAATTAATTTGAAAGACATCGAAATTATAGCCATCTTCTAAATTATATTAACGAAGAATTTTCAACGTTGTTCAAATTGCATGACTAAGAAGCAGAAAGTCCCTGGAACGATTCCTGGTGTTTTCGATATAACACGTAAATTAAAATGTGTGTATGTGCGTGCGTGCATAAGTTTAACGATAGTAACTGAGAGTGAGAAAGAAGAGAGGAAGGAAAAGGAAAATGTGGGAAAAGCGGAAGAAAGATAAAGGGAGCAAAAGTGTAAAGATATTTATTTTCTTTTCTCCACCACCCATTACCGTAAGGCAAGAGTTACCGTAATGCATAACTGTTATACAGTAAGCTACGGTATAAGAAAAGCAGGTGACTTCAAATGCAATGCAATGTATTGTGGTTAATTAACTTCAATAGCAAACGCGTGCGAAACAGAAGAGTTCATTAGCCTACTTTTATTAGTCCTAAGTTTTACTTGTAATCATAAATACCAAATTCGATAATTGGCTGCAAATTGAGAATATTTCAAAGCTTTCGTTGTTTCCACAGTCACAAACACCTGCACGTCACTGTGCACTTAACGCAGGCAGGAGTGAACCATTTGACACAAGACACAACCTGTCGACATCATTCTATAGTGTCAACCTTGCACTGCGGAAACATTTCGGAAAACCGAACGCTGAGGTATTTCCTGTGACTTTAGAATTGAACGTGGCCGAATTTGTAAGAGACTTTTTGTGAAGATATATTTTAAAAGTTAAGGACTCTATAGGTAATTCTTTTAAGTCAAGAAAACTTTTCAGAAAAATGAAATGAGAAGTTCGTCATAATGCAAGTGGAAACGTTCTAGTTTCTAGTGAAGAAAGCTAACGTAGGCATATCAAACATAGGATGCGATATAATGTGAGGAATGCAGAACTTTTATTAATTGAATAGCCACTGAAAAGTACTAAACTACAACACATAATAGTAGAATAAACACACAAATATCACACACTAATTTTGTTTCGAAGCCCGCCATTCCTGTACCATCGCCGGCTGCTATATACTCCGCCCTCCCAATTGAAGGAAACATGCGAACTGCTGTTAGTACTCACCTTCTCCACGGAGGCGCTGACAGAGTGATACACTGTTGCCGCGGGAACACAAATCTGCCAGAAGATACGCAAGATTTTCCTGCTTATTGGTTTTGAATTAAGGTATTTCACCTCTCAAAACGTTCCGTTCTTTCAATACCAACATTCTTCAGGAATATTGAAATTGCAGTTTTCAAGATAATATGTCCCAAATTATCAATATGAATTGAATCGTTAGATTGGTGGGATTTTAGTACAACTGATTTCTTCATAACAGGAAGTATTGTCTATATTAATGTTTCACACACTTTACTGTTTACAAATTTTACGGCTTCGCAAACAAACTGCTCAATAATATTAATCACTATACTAACAACTCAGACGAATAATATAATGTGTCAAAATCATCTTGCTTGAAAATTATGTCCAGCAGAGCAGAACTGAATATAGTGTGTTGCAACAGATCAGGACAAACTACTTCCTTCACAACACGTTTCACTATGAATCCACCAATATAAGACAATGAAGCAAGTTTTATTGATGCTGAAAACGAAGAAAGTAAATAATTCAGACTAAAATTTAATTATCTACGATAATACTAATAACAATAAAAAGTTTTATTAATATCAATAAAATAGCAATAGCTAGCTTGAAAAATTAAATCCGTAGCCGGGCCCACTGGATTAGCTCTCAGACAAGCTAACCACTACAAATAATAATAATAATAATAATAATAATAATAATAATAATAATAATAATAATAATAATAATAATAATATAGGTATGGTAACCAATAATTTAAAGAACAAATTTAAGCGTGCATTTATAATAGTATGGCATTTTTACAATATATATTATGTATTCGTTCTTACATGGCGCATTGTTCAATTTTTCCAGTAGTCCTATATTTCTTACAGCGCTAGCGTCTGGAAACTTACAAGAGCTTGGGTTGAGGTTACGCTTGTAGCTATTATAACGCTATGTTGAGCTATAATTCTTTTACAAGAGAGGGATGTAATCTTGAGTATCCTATTCAAGGCGAATATTACAGCCCTTGAATCCAATATATCATTATTACCGGAAGTTCTTCTTAGCTTACTGAAAAAAAACATTTCAATTGAATCACTGTTGAAGCATCTTGTTAATACAAAGTCAAACCCTGCTGACAACAGATATTTGATGCATTTCGCAGTCGATGCCGTAGTTAATAGAGTATTTTTTTTGTATGTCTCATTGTTTAAGAAGCCTGAGCCGCGTTCTTCATTTTCCTAAGATAGGCTGGAAAATCATTTTTAGCCAGATTAACCCTTCGTTACTCGCGTTAAAATCCGTAACGCCAGTACTCACCTGGATTACAATGGTAATCCACATTTGTTTTTGTTTACAGACAAGGTTTAAACATTGGAATTAGATTTAAATGTTAAGAAATATATTGTTTTCAGTTATTACAGTAATAAGAATAGATATGGTACGCATAACGGAACGTATTAAATATAAATATTAATAATGAAATGGATAGTACACAAATTGCATTCAAGTGACATGTTTGCATAATATTTCAACACTGGTCGTGTCTTTGAGTCATAATTTATTGTTGCATCATAGTTATGAGTTAGTTCACTATCATCATAATTATGTAGGTTATCTAGCATTGTTGCTCACTCGATGTTTGAAGGTCATCTGAACTCTTGATCTCTCTTAATCTCTCCCACGGGAAACGCAAGTTCACTACTGCTGACCTTACTTACGTCATATTTGATAACCGAATACCTCACTCAGGGGTGTAGCAATGAAAAAATTCAGGGATGTAACAATCATTCTCACTTCACTTGTAATATTTTACAGATGTTTTTGTGTATTGTAAGAAGGATATTGATGCACTTTCATGTTTATGTTTGCATTTCACACTTTACACACGTGAGTCTAATCTACATCTGATTCAATTATCTGAGTAGGCCTATGCATTTCTTCTACACAGTTCAAACAAATTACATCTGAATGAGTAGGACAAATTCTCTTCAAGCACTGGGAACAAGATTGTCTTGTGCTCTTGTTTCTTGTTCTACCACACATGTAGCACCTACCAATACCTTCTGGCCGTGTTCCTTCTTCTTGACCTGTTTGTGGAATGCCTAACAGTTGCTCTCCTCTTCTCTTTATTTCTCTTGGAATTGTCTGTTGGGTGATACGCTCGGAAATTAGTGGCTTCATTAGGTCCAGAGCAAGGGTTTTTAGGAAGTTTTTCCGTAGAATTTTTTGTTTGTTTGCAGAATAAACAACAAGAGCATTGACACCTGCTATGTTTAGTAAGTCAAAGAAAATAGTCAGAGGCCAGCGGCGTGAATTTCTGCTTACATCATAGGCTGAGCATAACTGATCCAGGACATCCACAGCACATTTAGTTCTATTATAGAAAGATATTATTTCAGGCTTCTGGCTTCCTCCTGTTTCCTCATCCATTGCCTTATCATAATGCATGGTTGATAATGCTAACACTGTTTTGTTTTTCTTTGGTACATACGAAATAATTGTGCAGTTTTCATTGAATCCAAACAAAGTACTGTTAACTTCCCTGTCTTGAGTAGTTGTGAAATGAGGAGGGATTTCTCTTTTGTTTTTTTCAAGGTTCCTACAAGTGTAATTTTGTCATTTTCTAGAAGATCTAAACACAGAGGTATGCTCGTGAACCAGTTATCGGTGGTCACATTTCTTCCTGTTCCTTTGATGGGATGAACCAGCCTCTTCACCACTGCATGTGCACTGTTACTTTGGTGAAATGGACCATCTGGTTGAATACCAGCATAAATTTCCAAGTTATGAGTGTAATATGTTTTCACATCCACCATAGCAAAAATTTTGATCCCATATTTTGCTGGTTTAGTAGGTATATACACTTTCATGGGACATCGTCCTCTGAATGCAACCAACTGCTCGTCTATAGTTACATATTCGCTTGGAATGTAGCACCTTTGTGAATTCTGAACAAATAACTCGAACACTTCACGTACAGCAGCCAGTTTATCAATTTCTTTCCTTTCCTTCCTGTCATGAATGTTATCAAAGCGTAGACATCGTAACAAAAATTGGAATCTATTGTAGGTCATAGTCAGGTAAATTGACTCTATACCTGTTCCATTTTTATCCCATAGTTCTCTTACGTTCAGTCTTCCCGATTTCAAAGCACCGGCAAGATACAAAATACCTAAGAGTGCTCGAATTTCAACGTCATTTGTTAATTTGCAATCTCTGTCACGTCCGTAATTACGCTTCACTTTTTCAATATAAATATTAGTACACCTTACTATTACATTGATTATTGTCTGATCAATAAAGCAGTCAAAACACTCTGTGTGTGTCCGCGCATTTTTTGCAGCTCTTTTAGGGCCCGGTAAATGAATCACTATATTTTGTGCTCTTCTTCTCCCTCGTAGAGATACTGGTTCTTCCTGCCAAATTGTAGTGTTGTCTCTTCCCGTATAGCAGTTTCCATCATTTATAGACATTAGTCTTTCATCACCATCACCATAATCATCATCCTCCTCCTCATTGTCTTGTTCTGAATTAGAACCGTGAACTTCATTCAAAAGATCTTCTTTGTTGCTTTCATCATCACTTTCATTTTCAATGCCAACATCCAGATCTTCATCTAGCCACTTGCAAATATTGCTTGTATTTTCCGTACCCATTGGAGCCAACTACAAAGAGGATTGAACGATATCACACACTTTTTTCATAAAGTTCCTGCATTGCATCACTCATAACCATATAAAAACTATTTCACTTACCTGAGCAAGAAACTGACGTCAGTACTCGCGTGGATTACAATGGTAATCCACTCGGAAAAACTGCGTATAACTTGATAAAACTCCGTATAACTTTCCAAAGCGTTGCGACAAATACGTCTAAACACCAGTAATGCCTCACTTAGACTGTGACGAGAAATTGCATTGACGCTCAGCTACGCAGTGCTGCAGGCGGTGACGTAATACAGGATTAAATATCAGTGGATTACTATTGTAATCCACGCGAGTACTGAAGGGTTAATCTTTCATCAGTGACATAAAAAATGAACTTTGTCTTTATCGAGCTAATTGTTAAAGCTACATATATCATGGATATTAAACCACTCCTGAATGCTTTTCATAAAGTGAATTGGTCCTCCGCACTCTTTAAAAGTATATGCCTTTTCTAGTCCACAGTTTTCTTTAAGATATTAAAGGGCTGTAATTACAGAAGAAGAAAATATATTTTTTGCACGTTTTACATTCATTTTCTCCAGGTTGTTAGGGCATACATGCTTACGAGTGAGGAATGGAACATGTTTAATTACCTGAGTTGACTGCAATTCATACAGATCTTTTACATGCTGTCCACTTATTTCTTTATCACCATCATGCATTGTTTTTTCTAGGAAGGTATTCCTCACACTTTTTAAAATGTGGTATTGATCAAAAGCAACAAACAGGGATCTGTTTTGATCGTTAGGATGAACGACTTCTGATATTAGAGATTTGCCATTACAAAGTCGTTTCATCATATTTACATTGGTTTTGTGATTGTCTGAAACCAAATGTAATATGACAATTCTACAGACTTCCACTTCCTTTATAACAGAAAGAGTAAGTTTATGCAAGTCCTCTTTGTAAAAAAAGTAGGCAGCTGGTATTTTCAATTTTGAAGAAAGGCCACAAATAAAAAAAACAAAGAAAATTAGTAGCTAAAATATCATAATTTACTTTTTCTTCCATGGGTATCATGGCATATCTTTCTACATTGCTTGATTCTGGAGTAAAACTGTTCTTTTGCCCGAAAAATGTGTCCAAATCTTTGTCATACCGTAGTTGCTGTTCTATTGCCATCTCGTCGACTATTAATGAACAAACTCGCTCAGCTTGATTCAATTGATGACATTCAGTGATTAACCTTTCTTTCACGAGATCTGTAACTCCAGTTTCACAACACGTGTTGCCTAAATATCGGGATAGACGGCAATTTCAAAATATTGTCCCTAACATGCCGATATCCTTTGGGAGATATAAATTCCCACATTGTGCATTCTTCGATGGTGTATTCTCTTCAGCTGGGTGACATTTTCTCAAATTCAAGCATTTGTTCCAAAAGGAAACTATATCTCGCATCGGAATGGTTATTTTCATTACTTGTAATTATTTGCGAAGGCGAATAGTAATAGTAGTTATCGAAATTTTTAATTTATCTTGTGTTTGTTGCAATTGCCTTTCTAACTGACGAATCTTATTATTCGCGCGCCACAATTTAAGTTTTAATTTATTTTTCTCTTTCTATGCTTGGAGGAATTTGTCATCCATACGACTTTACGTCTGAATACCGATACAACAAAGATTTTTATGAGAATCGGTGTCTGCATTATTTCTAAAAACTTCAGGGTCATCCGAAGTGCCTGAACTACGTTTCCTTTTATTGTTAGGGGGGAAGATGGGGTGTTTTGTTATCTGCCTTCTCTCTTGTTTGTTTTGTGAAATTTTGTAAGACGGATAAGACGCAAAAACTGAAGGAATCACGTTCTTTAGCAACTGTTTCCTTTTTAATCCAGGATGATAATCTGTCTCACGGAAATGAAGATCACATACTACATACTACTGATGAACGTGAATTAAAATTGAGAGTAAAATCTGCTCGATACTGCTTTAAGCCATTTTTCTTTAAGTTCATCTTGGCTAGGGAACTCGTGGAATGAGACCTCTCTAACTAACTTTCCTACTGTCACTTTCACAGAAAGGGACGCAATAATAAACAATTGTAGAATTTTCATAAACCCTATAATGAGAGGAAATATTCAGGTATTTTTACAATAAAATAAGCTATATGCAATTCCCTTAAAATATAATGACGTTATTAGATATGTTCAATTCGAAAGTATATTGTTATGTGTTAGGAGAATATAAGAGCGGGAAAAGAACAGTTAACTTACGGTATGTGGCATCACCGATTGCTACTTTCACTGATAGATAATACTATTATAGGATGTAACTTCTTTTCAGAGTTTAACAATGTGTTAATTTCACGCATTCGATAATTTGCACATTCCAATAAAGTAGCTCGCTGAAATTACTTAACTTTACTCCCTGGTCCACAGTATCACTCTCTCAGCGCTGTAGTGGCAAAATCATGCACTACGCTAGGTTCGTTATTTAACACAGGCTGCATGCTAAATGGGAAGGCGGAGTATATAGCAGCCGGCGATGCCTGTACGAACCGACACACGACCTGCCAACATAAGAAACAGAAAACCACTAGGTTTTGTCGAGCGCTGCAATGAATGCCTACTATCTTCATCTCAACGTAGACTGTCGGTATAGAGTGCCTTCACGTCTTCTGTAAGAGCGTACCCAAAACCCAAGAAAATTCAATAATACGACCAGCCTCAAATTTTCTACTCCCAATCTTACATTCATCAATTTCCACAACATGATGTCTCCCAATTTTGTAGGCCTTCACGCAAGACATAATAAAAGTCTAAACTAACCCAACCTGTTACAGATTCGTGTATGCGGGACATAATAAAAGCGTAAACTAACTTAACCTAGCCCGTAACAGATTCGCATATGCAAGGCACAATAGAAGACAAAACTAACCTAAGCTGTTAAAAATTCGTGTATGCAAGGCATAATACAAGCTTAAACTAACCTAACCTGTCACAGACTCGTATATGCATCGCATAACAAAAGCCTAAACTAACCTAATCTAGTCTGTCATAGTTTCGTATAATGTAAAGCATAATAATGCCTAAGCCAACCTAACCTGTCACTGATTCATGTATGCAAGGCGCAATAAAGGCCTAAACTAACTTAACCTGTCACAGATTCGTCTATGCAAGGCATAATAAAAGCCTAAACAAACCTAACCTAACCTATCACATATGTGTGTATGAGGCCATATATATTCGAATGAACTGATTCTCAAAACCATATGAAACGCGTTCACAATATATTGCTAACGACTACTAGGCCAGATGTAAAAGGTGATGTGAAGTTGACCACCAAAATAGTGTAGTGGAAGCATACAATAAGCAAGGCGATATGTATAATTAAATATATTTATATGAAATAATACAAATACGGACTATATAATTAACTGAACTAAGAACAAAATAGTAATAATAACGAAAAATCTAAAAATATGAAAGATATAAAAATAACCTAATTAAGAATGACAATACAAAGCCGATAGTCAGGGCAATTACACTGAATTACATTAATCCGTGACCAATATACAATATAAAAAGTTAACTCGACTGATTACAAAGAAATATATACACATCTGTAGGCCTACAATATTACATTATTTGAAATATGTAGTGGATTGACGAAAGGAGGGAAATTTTCAAGAATTCAGTATAAAGCCAATACTTTACCACCAGGCGAATCTCAAAATAAACAATACATTTATCTATAATTCGGATTTTTCCAGAATAGCAAGTCATTCCTAGCATGTAGGCTTGTCTGCCGCGATCTCGAAGCTTCTAAACTACGCAGAACACGTTCCCAAACCTCTCGCCCACACCAGGAGCGATCGAATTTCCGAGTGTCTTGTCTATAATACGCAGAAGCAAATTCCCTGTCGCCCATACCAGGCGGGATCGCTTTTCCGAGTGACTACCTGCCTGTCCAAGAAAACTACTTCCCCCTCTCTCGTCTACCCACAATTCCTCGCTCCTATAGGTTATGAAACTTTCGGGAATGCCAATGGCGCTGTTGACAGACAGCAACTCCGTCGATTGAGGCGTCGTGCATGGCTCATATGCAAGGCATAGTATATTGCATTTCCTCAATAAATTTAGTCTATTTTTAATTAGGTTGGCGCTATTACCTACATCGTCCCCCTTTCTGTGGCAGCCCTCAGGCTGATTGCAAGTCTAGCCTCCCCAAACCTGCTTCCTCTCAGCAACCTGTTCCCACAAACTCTATCCACTTCTCTGTCATCCTCCCCAACTCCTCGATTATCTACCTCTCAGCTGTTAAAGCAGTCTTTGAAAATAGCACACTTGAATTCTCAGAGCATTATACCACACTTCTAGAATTCTCTTCTATTTTCACTAGTCTAGATGTCCAATGTCTTCTTGTTAGCGAGACGTGGCTAAAACCCTCGTTGTCTTCCTCACTCGTTCACTTAAACGGCTATACTTTATGTAGAAATGATAGATTATACAAGCGAGGGGTGGAGTTTGCGCATATATTAGGAATAATCTGCACCCTAAAATTATTCTAAAATCACAAGGCGATGCATTACGATCCGAATATTTGTTCGTAGAAATACAAGCAAGTCTTCATAAATGTCTCTTAGCAGTTATTTATGAGCCTCCCAATGCTGGACATTTATCTGATTTAGAAAGCCCGTTAGCCGATCTTTTACCGCTATATGAACATTTCTTAGTTACGGGGGATTTCAATATTAATCTTCGGGCTGTCAGATCAAATGGGACTAATCAACTCCGTAATTTGTTCGAAACTTTCAATCTAACAATTCTTCCACTCAATCCTACCCACCACACACCTAATTCCGATACTCTAATTGACCTAATCATTACGAATAATTCTGATAGAATTCTAACTTCAGGACAGCTACCTGTTCCAGGAATATCTGGTCATGATCTTATTTTTGCCGAGTACTCTCTTCAGTGCCCAAAAAATGCAGCTAAGGTAATTACTTACAGAGATCTAAAAGGCATTGACAACGACCAACAAACTTCTGACGCTCTACAAATTCCATGGCATACTATTTTTAATTTCATCACAGTTGACGAAAAAGCTGCCACCTTTAATGACATGGTTATACAATTATTCGACAAACATGCGCCTTTACGTGTCACCCATCGACCCGCCCCATTGCTGAATGACAGTATTCGTAATCTTATTACGTCATGTGACGCTGCTTTCCGGAAGTACAGACACAACAAATCTGTCGAAAACTTTAACAACTATAAAAAACTTAGAAACAGAACCACGCAAAGCATGAGGAATGCTAAACGCCGTCACGCCCTGAGTTTCGTCGACCCGTCCATTTCCCCGTGGTGTCTTTGGAATAACTTACGTGATATGGGAGTAGGGAAGAAAACATCTGAAGCTGAAGTTATAAACATACCACTTGATAAACTCAATGAATACTTTACCTCACCTACCACTATATGTGCGACTTGAAAAACAGTCAAAACTAAATACAATTAATACTCTACTAGCTAATCCTCCTCCTTCTCGCGAAACATTTTTCTTCTCGCACATTAGTGATTCTGAAGTAAGGAGGGCTCTTAAAAAGCATTAAATCTAAAGCACAAGGCACTGATAACATAAGCATAGTCTTTATCAATGCGTTAGTCGATGTCGTGCTTCCCGTAATAACGCATATGTTCAATTCTTCAATTATCAAGTCTGCTTATCCGCAACTCTGGAAAACAGCTTTGGTACATCCACTTCCTAAAGCAAATTCACCTACTTCTGCCAAAGACTATAGGCCAATCTCCATTCTTCCTGTTTTATCTAAAGCCCTGCAACGCATCATTCATAAGCAGTTGTCAAACTATCTAATAGAATTTAATCTTTTAGATCCTTTACAGTCAGGATGCAGAAATGGCCATAGCACTTCTAGTGCTTTGTTGAATGTTACTGAGGACATACGCGCAGCCATGGATAAACGACAGGCTGCTGTACTAGTTTTATTGGACTATAGCATAGCAAAGCCTTTGATTCTGTTGACTTCGATCTACTATTGACTAAACTACAAATCCTACATCTTTCTGATAGTGCTATCACCTGGATGTACTACTACCTTATTGGCCGCCAGCAGCGTGTCATATCTAATAACTAAGGCTAGGATTTGTATGTAATTACCAGGGAAAGGATTTATATGTAAATACATATTTACTTATAAAGCTAATATAATTTATATTTTGCATTATCTTTATGTTTCACAATGTGTAGGGTTGAAAAATCCTACTTTTATTTTCCATATTTTAGAGTTTAGTACATATTTTCGTTAATTTCCATATATTTTCCATATTTCATATAAAATAGTCCATATTATATTAGGTTTAACAATAAAACAAAACAAAATTCCATTAACTTTTAAAAATACATTTCAACAATAGAGATTTAAACACATGTTCAGTAATCCCTTTAACATCAGAGTTATTTGAAAATTAGCAGTCCTATCAACAATGGGAAAGTAAGTTACAAAACTGTATTAATTTAATTTAAAATTTTTAACAGACTTCAGTTGTGCAGCTCAACAGTTAAATGCCAGTCAGAGTACACATAGGTTCAGTTTTGTAAATCATACTATAAAGACGGTAAATATGCCAAAAGTACGTCATTCAGTCAATTTAAAATCAAAACTAACAAGTTACATTTCAGAATTTAAAGAAGATGGTTTATCAACTGACAATAAAATATTATTTTGTAATTTGTGTCAGTGTGCAGTATCATCTACACAAAAGTTCCTGGTGCAACAACACATTACAACTAGTAAACATCAGGCCAACAAACAACTAAATTCCAAGCAGAGACAATTGTTTTTAACACAACCAACAACATCGAATGTAAGATCTGAGTTTAACATCGACCTGTGCCGTTCTCTCATCTCTGCTGATATTCCTCTCTACAAACTAAAGAATAAGGTCTTCAGGGAATTCCTTGAAAAATATACTCAACATACAATCCCGGATGAGTCAACACTTAGGAAGACGTATGCTCCATCCATCTACGATGAGACAATACAGAAGATAAGAGATGAAATTAAAGATAGTTCAATTTGGGTTTCCATTGATGAGACTCCCGACAAAGAAGGTAGACTTGTTGGTAATGTAGTTATCGGTTTGTTAAGTGAACAATATTCTGAACGAATTCTTTTACATTGTGATGTTCTAGAAAAGTGCAATAACAAAACTATAGTTAAACTGTTCAACGAAGCTATGGGTATCCTGTGGCCAAAGGGTATTATGTACGATAATGTGTTATTCTTTATTAGCGATGCTGCCCCTTATATGGTCAAAGCTGGACAAGCATTATCTGTTGTATATCCTAAATTGACTCATTTTACTTGTGTGGCGCATGCATTTCATCGTGTGGCAGAAGTGGTCAGAGACAATTTCCCTAAAGTAGATTTGTTGATTTCATCAGTGAAAAAAGTATTTCTCAAAGCTCCCAGTAGAGTTAACGTGTTGAAAGAAATGTACCCTGAAATTCCATTGCCACCAAAGCCAATTTTAACTAGATGGGGTACATGGCTAGAAGCAGTTGAATATTATGCCGAACATATAGACTCTATTAACAATGTTCTCCTTGCATTGGACTCTGAAGATGCAGTCTCAATTGATACTGCGAAAACAGTTACCTGTGACATAAGTGTGAAGAATGACTTAGCTCACATTCAGCATACATTTTCATGCATCATAAAAACGCTCAAAAGTCTCCAAAATAGGCACCTTTCACTATCTGAAAGTTTTGAAATTATAAATAGTACTGTGGAACAACTGAATCGTGGTAGAGGTAAAGTTGCAGATGCAGTAAGAGCTAAGGTGGACACTGTACTTTCAAAAAACCCTGGATATGAAGAACTACAAAAGGTTGTTGCTGTGATGAGTGGTGAATCAACAGTGAAGATTAACTTGGACTTATCCCCAGCAGACATTGTGAAATTGAATTATGTACCAGTTACTTCTTGTGACGTCGAACGCTCTTTTAGTCAGTATAAATCTATCCTCAGAGACAATAGAAGAAGATTCACTTTTCAGCACTTGAAAGAAATGTTTGTAACCTATTGTTATGGTAACAGACAATAAAAATTGTGTTTTGTTGAAACTACATTGGAAGATAAGGTACGTCCATTATATTTTTTGTTTAGTTTGATTAAAATGTACCAATATTTAACGTACATAGTCATTTTTTTTATAATTTTAAGTCCATATTTAATTCCATATTTTGGTAAAAATCCATATTTAATTCCATATTTTGGTAAAAATAACTACATATATATTTACATATTTCATATATTTTTAGTCCATATAAATCCGTTCCCTGGTAATTACATGTTCTTTCCCTTTGCATATACATAACTAAAAATGATAAATGTTCACGAATTAGAACGTTACCCACCATATATGAAAATTCATCATTACATTTTTTACATATTTGATAATAATTACATATTTTTCCTTTCTTTTATGTAAAACTACATATTCTCTTAATCAAAATAAAAATGTCGTAAGTGCAATATAATTTAAAACAGTCTGTATGACAATACCAATAGTACCTGACACTGAAACGGATTTTTCAAGCTATTCAAAAGCTGGTGAGAAACAGTCAGGAAAGAATTATATTCACTCAATACCGTAAATAAGGATAGCTATACTGCTGGTTTTCCAGCATTCCAAGAAATTGTAAAGGGATTGGCGGAGAAAAGGGTATGGGAATTTACCTCACACCTTCCTATTTTATTTCAGTTGTCCAGTGAGTGCCTCAGGCACTCCTTTTCTACCTGTTGTTTGAAAAGGGCGTTGCTATATTTCCTCCCACCCCTCAAAGAAAAAGTGCACCTCAGACTATTTATTCTTGAATTTGTACATTAGTATTGGTTTGGCAACCACAGCGTTTCATTGCATTTCACAAGTGATGGCTCCTGTAGAGTCAAAATCATCATCGAAGTTAAAATCGTGGGTTAAAATAGACGATTCGTTCACTACTGATGGAGATGTGGTTCTGTGCCAGGCCTGTAATAAGAAGATAGGATGTTCAATGAAATTCCAACTTGAGCAACATGTCCACAGTGCCCTGCATACTAAGAATAAAGCACTGCAAACATAAAAAAAGCAAGTGCTTGTCTCAAATAGAAGGAATGAATTCTTCCATGACATGTGTAGTGCTATGGTTGCCGCAAAATCCCATGGTACAAACTCCAGGTACCTAAATATCGCGCATTTTTAGACAAGTATTGCGGGAGCCAGATACCTAACGATTCTGCGCTCCGAAAAAAAAACTACATGCATTGTGTTACGAGGAAGCGCTGGCATATGTGCGTCGTTATGTAGGCAGCAACTATATATGGATCGCCGTCGATAAACTACCGATAATAAAAGGGCGCGATGTTGCCAACCTTGTGAGAAATATCCCCTACACCTTTTCTGATTTCTTCGAAAATGTTGGAACACACAAATCATGTAACAGTGTCTCGTTTTGTGAATGATGGATTTAAAGTGTTGTGGCCTAAAGGCGTTCAAGAAGATAAAGTTCTTGTTCTTTATTCTGATGCTGCCGCCTATATGCTAAAAGCGGGAACTGTTTTACGTGTGTTCTATCAAAATATGATCCATTTCACCTGTCTCGCCCATGGCGTGCAACATGTCGCCGAAGAAGTGCGAAGTAACTATCCACATGTGAACAGCATTATTTCAAACACCAAGAAAGTGTTCGTTAAAGCCCCCCAACGTGTGTTGTACTATAGATAACAATTGCCAAATATGAAATTGTTCCCTGAACCTGTCATGACTAGGTGGGGTATGTGGATCGAGGCTGCCTGATTTTATAGTGAACATTTTAAAACAGTGAAATCTGTGATAGATTCGTTTCCAGGGAAATCGGCAGTTTCAGTGAGAGAGGCCGAAAGTGCCTTCAGTGAATCTAAAGTGCAGTGCCAATTAGCATATATTCAAAGCAATTTTGGATTCATTGCTGACAGCATTATAAAATTAGAAACTCGTGGGATGCCTTTGAAGACATTACTGGACATTGTGGAAGATGTTAAATCAAAGTTAAGTGCTGTTGAAGGGATTGTTGGAATAGGAGTAATGAATAAATTTGTGTCTGTTATGGGAAGAAACACTGGCTTCTCGACATTGACTGCAGTGTGCAAGATCCTCAGTGGGGAAGAAGAGAATCCTTCAGACGACATCTCTCCTGAAAAATTTCATTACTTAAATTTGCACCAGCAACGTCCTGTGACGTGGAAAGATCATTTTCTGCGTACAAGAAGATCCTCTCTGACCGGCGGCATTCCATGACAATGGAAAGCTTGGAGATGTATCTGATAGTTCATTGCACTTCGAAATGAAGTAAGTAGATTGAGTTCTGTAAAATAATGTTTACTGGACAGATAGCTTAAACAGTCACTATGAAAATAATTGTGTAACGTCTATTAAATATTCGCATTTTTCATACAGAATAATGGGATTTATTAAATTTTACATATAATATCGACATGTTTAATTAATTAATTAATTATTGTATCACACTTTATTTTGCAAAAATATAATTAATGAAATGAAGGGCTCTTTAAGGAACTTAATGTTTAATATAAAATTCATATAAAAATTGAATTTTAATGTACTTTAATATTACATATTTTAAGAAATTGTTATGTAATATTACATATTTAACTACATATTTCACCTAATATTGTTACATAAATATGTACACATTTTGCATGTCGATATTACATAAAAGTCCTAGCCTTACTAATAACCGTTTCTCATCTTGGCGTACTGCAGACACAGGAGTTCCTCAGGGTTCAGTATTAGGCCCCTTGCTCTTCCCTATTTATATAAATGGAATTTCTAAATCATTTAAGCACTGTAGATATCAAATATATGCAGACGATGTTCATTTGTATATTTCAGCCCGTCCTGGTGCACTAAGTGACAACATTAATAGTCTTAATGAAGATCTTGATTCCATCTCTTCCTGGTCTCAACAATTTGGACTTAACCTAAACGCATGTAAATCACAGGCTATTCTGTTCGCGAACCGTAGATTAATTCCTGATGTCAACAATCTGAATATTCCACCTGTGAAACTGAATAAAACAATCATCCCGTTTAGCTCTACCGCAAAAAAATCTCGGAGTGCATTTCGAATCGAATCTCAGTTGGGATACGCATATTAAATATACATGTAAGAAGGCATTCTCTATTCTCCATTCACTAAAAACACTGTATCATTGTTCATCTAAATTAAAACAGACGCTGGTACAGACACTCATTCTACCTCACTTCGATTATTGCGACGTTTTGTTTAGTGATCTCAGGATTGATTCCGTTCAGAAACTACAGCGTGTTCATAACACGTACGTACGCTTCATTTGTAATGTTCGATACTATGATCATATCTCATCTTCTTTCGAGAAGTTATCATGGCTTAGGTTACATGAGAGGAGAAATCTGCACTCACTTTATCTCTTATATCGAATTATGCACACTTCATCCCCCTCTTATTTATTCGCTCGTTTTCATACTCTCTCTCGCTACCATAATATTAATACTCGATCACACACTAGAAATTCCACTTCACACATCATCTCTGTATTCCTCATTTTTCACTGTTGCTACCTCTCGTCACTGGAACTCTCTGCCGCCTGAAGTTAAGGGCTGCCGAACATTGAAATCTTTCAAATCCAAGTTAGAAACTTACCTTATGACGAGCTGCCAAACTAACTTACTATTATGACAAGTGTTGTATTCATGTTTCCACGTATTCACATTTTTTTATGTTCTAGTAATATTTAACTTATTTTATCTTTTTGTTTTCATATTTCCCGATAATGGTATATCCATAATATAACTTGAGCTATATATAATCATAATTTTTGTTACTGTGTGTACCTAAAAATATTGTATTCATTGTAAGCTTTCTACTGCACTATTTTATTACTACTACTACTACTACTACTACTACTACTACTACTACTACTACTACTACTACTACTACTACTACTCTCATTGTTATAATTATTATTATTATTATTATCATCAACAACTGTCTTATTATTTTATACTCTGTAGGTCTCATTTATTTTGACCTGCTGTTCACATTTTATTGTGCTTTTTTCCTTTCTTTCTGTATGTTATATATTATGTCTGATTTCTACTTACTTGTTGTTTACATTATATTATTATCCTCTTATTCAGTTTTGTGTGTAAAATTGTAGTGTTCTTTGTAAATTTGTAGTGTTTCTTGTAACGCAGTTTTACTCCTGGTTCAGTGTTAGAGAAGTCCGTATGGCCTTAACTCTGCCAGGTTAAATAAATCATTATTTAAGAAACATACAATATATATATATCACAGTTATATGAACACTTTAAAAATGATGATAATTAAAATTTATAAAATTCAGACATGTTTTGGAGGCTGCCCCTCCATCCTCAGTGACATTACCACGACTGCAAAAGGAAAATAAATATATAAGATTCGTGAATGGTTATGTTTAAAAATAAAGTGCAAAAAATATACGATGTCTGAATAATAATATTTAATTGTTATAAAGGCTAGAAAAAGTTAAGAGCTTGATGACCAATGTGTCTCCTAAACAATAATATAAAAAGTTAAAATGGGTAAAACTGATATTTTAAAATAAATTAATATCATAAGAAGTAAGTTCAATCTAATATTAAAAAAACATGTATCACATTTAAAAAATACAAAGAGTAAATGAAAAAGAAGAATGGACAGAATTATAATCTGGACGCAAGACTCACCGCTGGTTCAGGTGTTCGACCACGATGTAGCGTGGCTTAAAGGAGACTGATTACGATGAAGGAAGGGACAGAAATTGCGTTGAGTGATACTACGTTAATCTTTTCCTGTTCAAATCGGAAGTAATACAGAGATCAAAGAGGATGTTTTTTTCATGAATTGCTTTATCATTTAAATTTTGAGGGTTAATAAACTTGTCTTTATATATTTCAATAGATTCTAAAATGTTTAATAATTTACCTTTCCTGTTAGTATGTAAGATTTCCATGTCTGTGTTAATATCTGTAAAATAATGTTGGTTATTAAATATATGTTCACTGAAAGCAGAATGCGAAATTTCATGAGAAATGTTTTTATATTCTTTATACAGTATCTTATATGGAAGTTTCGGCCAGTTTGACCTATATATGTGGCATCATATTCTGGAAACTGACATTTTAATTTGTATATACCTAAGGAATTAAATTTATAAAATTGCTAGTGTGAAATTTATTAAACAAGATTTTACCGATAGAGTTGTTAGTTTTGTAAGCAACATTGAAGTCCAGTTTTTTAAACATAGAAGAAATATTGTGAACATATGGGTTCCAATAAACGAAAATGATATAATCTTTTCGTTCTTTGTTGTTTGACAGAAGTGTGAAATTTTTTTATTGTTTTTTCCGATTTGTCTGATAGATAATCTAATCCTGTCATCATCTTCGTGTTATAGCCAATGTCTATTGCTATTGTGTAAATGATGCCTAATTCTTTGTCGTAATCCAATTTGGACAAGGGAATACTGAGTAATCTGTTAATTAAACTGTACAATCCTGCTTTTATGTGCTGATCGGGAAGGTTCGAATGAATAGGAATTAATTGTGTGGTCTGAGATGGCTTCCTGTATATTTTTTAAAGAAACTTATTGGTTTTCCTTTCTATTGTTAAATCCGAAAAATGTAAAGAATTGTTGATTTCACCTTCTTTAGTAAATTGAATATTGAGATGTATGGAATTTATATTATCTAACAAATTTTGAGAATCGATGTTTTGATATATTAGAAAGGTGTCATCAACGTAACGTGCCCATTTAACAATGTTCTGTGTATTGGAATCAATGAATTTGTTTTCTACATCATTGAGAAAGATTTCTGCTAGAATACCTAATAAGGGAGAGCCCATAGGGAGACCATCGGTTTGTTTATAAAATTTGTTGTTGAAAGTGAAATCGTTTTGATCTGTGCAAATACGTAATAACCTAGTTATTTCATCAATTTCTGTTTGACTGATATTTTGCTCCTTTAAATTTTGTTCAATTATCTGAATGGTTTCTTTAATAGGGATATTAGTGTACATATTTGTGACATCAAAAGATGATATTTTACACTTTTCAGTGATTTGTTGACTCTCTAATATATCAATCAATTCTATAGTGTTCTCTATGCTGTGATTATTACAGAATTTAAAATTATTCTTCAAATAAATTTGCAAAAATTTAGCAGTGTTGTATGTGGGAGCAGTGCGGAAATTAACGACTGGTCTAATAGGAATGTTTGGTTTGTGTATTTTTGGTAATGGTCTCATGATGGGAGCTTTTGGATCCATTAAAACTAGGGAACGTTCTTCTTTGTTCGTAACAGTAAATTCTATTGATTTCAAAGTATCTTTTAAATTTCTTTGATATTGAGTAGTGGGATCCTTCTTTAAAATTTCAAAATTGTTATCCGAAATGAAAAGTTCTGTTTTTTAATGTAGTCAGATTTATCTAAAATTACGGTTGCGTTTCCCTTCTCTACTTTGGTGACAATCAGATCATTTTCTGCAATTTTGTTACAAAGATTCTTCAATATTTGTTTATTTGCCTTATTGAAAATTCTATTCTGTTTGATGTTAGCTTGTAATTTATTGATTCTATTTGCTATTTTGTGACGTAATATGTTTTGTTTGGGGATCATTGACCATTTGTAAAGCTATTTCAGAATCTAAAACAAGTTGTTGAGTTGAATTAACATAACCATTCACGAATCTTATATATTTATTTTCCTTTTGCAGTCGTGGTAATGTCACTGAGGATGAAGGGGCAACCTCCGAAACATGTCTGAATTTTATCAATTTTAATTATCATCATTTTTAAAGTGTTCATACAACTGTGATCTATATATATATATATATATATATATATATATATATATATATATATATTTTGTATGTTTCTTATCTAACCCATGAACAGTGTTTAATTGACCTTACATGTGTGATTTAAATCATTATTATTATTATTATTATTATTATTAATATTATTATTATTATTCATAAGTACAATACAGCAACCAAACAGTCAATGGATTATGGCTTGTGTTTCCTCGCTTTTTTGTCCTTAACATTCAATTAAAACTTCATGGCAAATTCCAATTTTCTACCATTGAACCAAAGCAAAACAAATCTTGGAAAGGACTCCCTTTAATATTGATACAGAATATAGAGACCAGTAGCTCATACTAACAGGATGGTTATTGTTTTGATTTTCTATTATACTTGAATTGTCCTGTCATCAGCTGATTAAGTAATGATGTAGCTGGGTCACTGCTGATTCAGTTCAGTCATTGGCATTGGTTGTAGTATAAATTGATAATGTTCCTACAGTAAGTGCAGAATCTCGTATCTTAGCTGAAGATAGTGATCAAAACCACGAAAGTGGATTATTAATTTAAAAAATACATAATAGTACATAAAAAATAAACACATTCTTCAACATATACATCGAATATAACCATAATTATATCATTAGTAAATCAGTTAAATTAGTCAATAAGTAGTTTTTTCTTCCTCCTGAAAACTTTGTGTTTCAAAACTTTGTTTTGCACTTTCGGTATCGAAATATAAATAAACACTTTCTGCTAAAATAGTATTTGAAAGACACTTCCCTCGTATCACTGGACCTCTGGATAAGGCAAACCCACCATTAAGAACATTTTTATGGATAATATGCTATAGAGTGAGAGGACATGATGGAATTAGGCAGCCCAAGAAAACAATTGGTAACAGTCAGGTGATGTAAACTATATTATATAATACAGCAAGAGCCCTCACACAACCCAATCCCAAGCAACTCTCTTCGATCAAATTGTCATATGACTAACAATTGACTTTAGAAATCCAACAAGATTTGCACCACTCTCAAGCAGCCACATTAAACATACAGCAGGGAAATAATTTTAGTCCATACTGCATGCCAGACAATATCAAGACTTTTCGGTTTCGGGGGACTTGTGCCTGATTATATTAACAGAGTTGCTAACTCTAGTCAAATTTCACCAAGTAATAGTACAAAATCACCAAATATGCCATTAATTTTACTCATATGCGAGCATTTGTGTTAAAATAAAAATAAAAGATAACTCCCATTATTCAGAAAATATAATCCTATCTCAAGGCTTAGACTTATAACATATCCTTTTCTCAAACCCCTTCAAAGACAACACCCTCACGAGAAGTTGTCACTGCCGGCATACCATATTACTGTAGGTACCAATGTAACTACATCTTCTAATAAACTGTAGGAATGGACGTATCTGTTGTCTCTTTCAAACCGAATTTAATACACATAATAACATGAAGTGTTTCAATTTTCATTCTATTCCACAATTTAGATTTGATCAAAATTCGCAATACCGTACCATTACTAATGTAACAATCGTAACCAGAGTCTGGCATTTTAGTGCAGCAATCAAGGCATGTTGGCAGGCACTAACATTAATAAAAGTTCGGATAATTATAACAAGCCCCTACAGTGTTGGCTGCGCAGAACGAGGAAACGGGGCCAAATTGCATGCTGCACTTGTCGCCATATTGATGGAGAGCAGACGCATAATAGCAGTATGTAAATCACACAATTTAATGCTGTGATGATCTAAAATTGACAGATTATGGTCATTCTCGACGTTTAATGTAAAATTAGGCCGAAATAAACATATTCAAAATTTCATTGATATGCGTCAGAGGACTAAAGGAATGAAAATACGTACGCAGCAATTTATAGAAAACATGCTCATACATCCATAAATAGGCCTACACAATACACATTATAGAATGTATAATTTTACGATAATCAGCATATTGCTAGGTTTCAGATAATCGAAAATTATATTAACATACATTACTCTTAGATCACAAGACAAATATATTCATCTTGATTACACAAGTTCTTATTATACTAATCAAATTCTTAAGTGAAACAAATATGTGATAATCAGCTTAGACCTGTTAAGTTTTAGAGAATCGAAAATTATATTACCGGTACCGGTACTTCTAGACCACAGGATACAAGTAATCTGGCAAAATATAATGCGCAAAGGTAGCCAAATTACATTGAATTCATTCTTCAATTAATAAAGGGAATGCTATCAATTATAAAAAGTAACAGTACCTAATACAGTGCAAACAATAGGTAACGTGAAAACCTAAAAACTAAACATAATCACTTTATGCAAAATAAAAAAACGACATACTTTTATGAGTTGATTTCTTTGTTATTTTAAATAAATAAAACAGATATATTATCATTACTTGCGGAGTGATGGTACATAATTTTTATGCACATATGTAATATCAATAACATGGCATTGCTTGTTTTTTTAATAAGATATATCCGGCAAAATATAAAAGGGTTATTTATAGGTGAATCCTGAATCATAAGTTCACAAAGAAGGCTTAGCTATTATAGCCATTTACTTAGGCCTATTTATTTCTTATCTGTATATTTATTTCTCCATATATGGATTTTGAATGAAAGTTTATTATCTTGCAGATAAATTAATTTACATAATAAAAACAGAAAGTTATCTTTCCACCAGTTGTGTTTAACATCTGATGTGTAAGTCTAAATAATTCACTCAAAGGGATTTCTCTACAGTCTGATATACCTGTACTAACAATTAACTATTCTTTATTGTCGTAAACTACTGATTGATTTTTAGTGATATTGATATTGTAACAACAGAGGTAATATTATATAGTATTTTTTGCAAATGGCTTGGAAAATTAAACAGGAATGGTACATCATCTTTCAAAATTCTCTTGTCATTACTTTTCCAAATGAGACGAACACAATTTTACATAATGTGAAGGCACAAATTTCTCTCTTATTATAGCAACAAGCCCCTCTGTTTCTACCAGTAACATGGCGACGTAAACATGCGCAGACTGGTTTCAATGTTGGACAGAACACCAGCGCTCTGTGTGAGTACAGTATACTATATATCGTCTTTGCTCTGTAAGTATGCATTTCCGGACCCATGTTGTAATACACCTTTTCTCTCTACATATTATAACGAATCGAATCCTGAAGTTTTGCCGTCGAGTTTTGATACATCCTGTATAATCTTCATTCAATTTCAATGCTGTTACCGTTTTTTTCTTACTTTCATATGTACAATATGTCATATTTAAATACACTCAAACAAACAAATGGGTGAATCTCTGAAATGTTCTTGATTTTAAGTCCAATGCCACTCCTGAGTACAATTTTAGAGGAAGGTTGAAAGAATCAAACTCCTATTATGGCTATAGACTTATATTTCCTACCTCAATTTAAATATTTCATACCATGCAGTAGTGATAAAAAAATGAATTACTATTTAAATGTCAGCCTCCTGGACTGCCTGTTCCACTTTTTATGAGAATTTCAGACTCCTAATACCACGATAATTTTTTTATTAATTATATGGTCCACTGCTTCGAAATTTATACATAAAAACTTACTTATACATAATGTAGGATGTGTGGTAATTAAGATTTACGGAAACGAGGAAAAGTTCGAAAAGACAAGATGAAGTCGAGTCATTTCAATTTTTGAGTTTCTGTAATACCTACACTTAACAGACATGTATTGCATACTATATTTTGCACAATGGGTATTTATGTGAATTGGATTATATCTTATTTTACCTAATATATTATATGTATATTGTTGTTATGGCAATATGTTTGCATTGTTGTCCATGTCGCCATATCTTGAAAGGTATTTAAAGAACTCGATTTATTTATTTTTAAATTATTATGGAAAAGGTTATGACGTGTGAAATGATGTAGAAATCGAAGAGGCTCGGATGGTTGGATGTGCCCAGTTATTACCGAACAAATTTAACGGGAATGGGTAGTCTGGGCATATGCTATTATTTCTCAACTTTTGAATCCATCAATTTACAAATTTTACAGCATACACATAACATTTTCAAGTATATTTAGATTTTTCGATTATATTTTTATCTCATATACTTGATTTTATGAAAAAAATTTTAAACCTGAAAAATATTAATTACATTTAAGTTAAAAACATGGGTATTTTAGGAACATATTTCTCACAATCTACTGAGGCTAGGAGGCTGAAATTTTGCATGCGCCTAATTAATATGGTAATGAAGAAGAATAGCGACTTTCGTAGGATTATCATAATTATTATGAATTTTACAGCCAGAAATGTACAAAAAATATAAACATTTATAAATAACTTCTTTTTTTTCAGAAATAAATATATATATATATATTTTTTTTTTGTATTGTACGAATATTCATAACGTGATGAAAATGGCGGCAAATATAGCCAACTGCATTGGAAATTTGCTTTAATTTTTAGGAAGCTGTAGTGCAAAGAGTTTATCAGAAAAATGTTCCTATAATACCTACGTTTTTACCTTATAGTTAATTAATATTTTCCAGGTTAAAATTTATTTTATAAAATGAATTATATGCGATAGAAAGGTAATCTAAAAACCAAAATATACCTGCAAATATTGTGTATATGGTTAAAAATTGTAAACTGGTAGATTCAAAAGTTGAAAAGTAACAGCAAAATTTCTTCACTCATACACAACAACCATACACTTAGACTACCCAGTCTCCTTAAATAGAGACATGAATTGGTATGTACTGCATTCTGTAAATGGTTAAAAGAAAAAACGTGAATATTAATGAGAATATATTGGCGTATGCTATTGCTTTATGATGAATTTACTTATGACACTAGTGCTTTTTGGTCAGCATTGAGAGTTCTTTCATTTCCATAACAACTACATTACATGTGGGAATGTCAACTTACGATGCATATTAGAAATATGCGTATGTAGTAAAAATTATATGAGTTAGGTACTTTTTTATGACTTCCGGATGTATGTGCATGTTATTCTTTTCCTGATTACTAGATTACGAAAAATTATTTCCACATTTATCAAAACTGAATGGCTTGTCGCGTGTGTAAGCGTCCTTCACCTTTCAAATTACCCGATTCCGACTATTGTTTTCATAAAAATCACAACTGAATGCCTTCTATTCTGTATACAAGAGGATGCCTTTTTAGATTACCAGATCCCGAAAATTTCTTTCCACATATATCACAACTCAATGCCTTCCCTGCTTGTACGAATGCATGCTCTTTTAAACTACCTTGCGATTTTTTTATTTCACATGTATACCTTTTACTCTGTGTGCACGAGAACATAACTTTTAGACTATCAGAGTGCGAAAATGTCTTCCACATATATTGCAACAGAATGGTTTCATCCCTGGGTGTACGAGGGCATGATTTTCAGATTACCATATTCCGAAAATTTATTTCCACATATATCACAATAAAATGTCTTGTCCCCTGTGTGTACGGCTAGATGCTTTTTAGATTACCACATTCCGAAAATTTCTTTCCACATAATTGAATGCCTTGTCCCCTGTGTGTAACTGTGTAACCTTTTTTAAAGTACAAGATTACGAAAATCTCTTTCTACATATATCACAACTGAATGCCTTCACCATTGTGAGTAAAAGTGAATGCCTTTTTAGACTACCAGCTTGCGAAAATTTATTTCCACATATATCACAATTGAATGCCTTCCCCATTGTGTGTAAGAGTGAATGCCTTTTTAGATTACCAGACTGTGAAAATTTCTTTCCACATATATCACAACTGAATGCCTTCTCCCCTGTGTGTAAGAGTGAATGTCTTCTTAGGCTACCAGATTCCGAAAATTTCTTTCCACATATATCACAACAAAATGCCTTCTCCCCTGTGTGTACGGATGCATGACTTTTTAGATTACCAGATTGCGAAAATTTTTTCCCGCATATATCACAACTGAATGCCTTCTCCCCTATGTGTACGAGTGAATGCCTTTTTAGATTACCAGATAGCGAAAATTTCTTTCCACATATATCACAACTGAATGCCTTCTCCCCTGTGTGTACGAGAGCATGACATTTTAGACTACGACATTCCAAAAATTCCTTTCCACATATATCACAACTGAATGCCTTCTCCCCTGTGTGTACCAGTGCATGCTTTCTTAGAGTACAAGAGTGGGAAAATTTTTTTCCACATATATCACAACTGAATGCCTTCTTCCCTGTGTGTACTAGTGCATGCTTTTTTAGACTACCAGCCTGCGAATATTTTTTTCCACATTTACCACAACTGAATGGCTTCTCCCCTGTATGTAAGACTGCATGCACTTTTACACTACCAGCTTGCGAAAATTTCTTTCCACATATATCACAACTAAATGCCTTCTCCCCTGTGTGTACCAGTGCATGCTTTTTTAGAGTACCAGATTGCGAAAATTTCTTTCCACATATACCACAACGGAATGGCTTCTCCCCTGTGTGTACCAGTGCATGCTTTCTTAGACTACCAGATTGTGAAAAGTTTTTTCCACATATACTACAACTGAATGCCTTCTCCCCTCTATGTAAGAGTGCATGCCTTTTCAGACCAGATTCAGAAAATTTCTTTCCACATTTATCACAATCGAATGTCTTCTCGCCTGTGTGTATATCTGCATGATTTTTCTGATCATTCGATTCGGAAAATTTCTTTCCATGTAAATCACAACTCAATGACTTCTCCCTCGTCTCTACGTGTGCGTGTCTTTCGAGATGATCCAACTGCAAACAATCCTTTCCACAAACATTGCAAATGAAAGGGGTCTTGCACGTGTGTGAAAGAGCATGACTTTTGAGGCTTGCCGAGTCGAAAAACCACTTTCCACAATCATCACATTTGAATGTCTTCTCGCCTATCTCCACGCATACATCTTCTGCAACACTGTCGCAGGAAGCTCGCATTCCAATGCTGTGAAGAAAATGTGCTCTTAGCTAGAAGAATAAAGACTGAAGCAAAATAAAGCACGAGTAACAAAACTGCATTCAATAAGATTTTATTTAGTAATCAGGAAGTAATGCCGAAAAATATTTCGAAGTATATAATTCTAATAGTTAATTCTCATAAATGGAGTTTTAGTTGGATTTATTGACTGCTGTGCTAATCTAGCGTCTGAATGAGATAAAGCTGATCTAGCAAGATGAGTCCAGAGTCCGACGCCGAAAGCTAGCCAGCATTTGTCGTTTATGTGTTGAGGGAAAGCCAGAAAGACATCTCAACCAGATAACTTGTCCCAACCGGGATTTCAACCGTTACTCCACAGCAGTGGACGATAAACAGTGTTAAAATTTTAACAATTCTTACTACGATATCATAACAGTAGTCGACTACTGACGCATTTAAGTTACGAGAGATGGCTACTACATCAGTTTTTTTCCCCCATAGTTGGTAACTCTATAGCTCTATTAGATGCTTTATGGTTGTGCTAACAGATGGAGTTACTTGTCAACAATGTGACGCTGAAATGTGTGTTCAGGTTACTGAACAGCGACAGTCCTGATGTATTTTTATATTTTGTGATGTTTGGTTAATTAATATTAATCTGGCACACTCACAATCACACTCACATTCATACAAATTTCCAGACTTAGGGAATTCCTCTTCTTCAAGAAAAATTCACCGAGAGCCGAGCCCGGGAATCGAATCCGGGACCTCCTGATCTGGAAGCCAGCATGCTGACCAACAGACCACGGAGGCAGTCAAACTATATCTGTTTATGTCAATGTTTTATTTTTGTTTAGAATATGGATCTATCATATGAAAAGTAATTTTAATAAAGTGTATGCAATATGTTCTTCAAATCAAAATTGATCAATGTGGGTTTCTCAAAACTTATCATTCGTTTCTAACGTAATTATAATACAGTCTGATCCGTTTGGGTATGGATAATATTAATTTATTATTATAAAGCTATTACGATAGTAGGAAAAATTTCTTGCTGGTTATATTACGATTAAAAATGGGAGTTTCCATATATGACAATCAACAATGCATAATCTGAAAGGACAAATGAAAATCGTAGATGATTAAAATGGCTACTACAAATCAACAGTGGGCACAATGTGTTCTTTGGTGTGCTAAATTTCAGAATGTTAAAAGAGTTCAAAGGAAATTTCGACGTGAGTATTTTGTGCATAATGTACGTAAATATCATTCCATAATGTTGTGGTATCGAACATTTGTAGAAACAGGTTTTGTGTTAAAAAAAAAAACACGCAAGAGATCGCTGGCGAAACGCAGTATGAGAAGCAGCTATCTTTTGGCTTGATCCCAAACTCCCCAGATCTAAACCCTCCTGACTTCTTCGTGTAGGGTTTTGTTAAAGACAGTGTCTATTCTCAGAAACCCAGGTACATTGATGATCTGTATTACTCAAGCTTTTCAACACATCACCCCTCTTATGTTACAAGGGACATGGGGTGAATTGCATCACCGTTACGAGTTGTGCAAGGTGCGCAATTGAGGGCATGTTGAGCTGTGAGGAATCTCCCATCCTTCTGTGTGTTTTTTTTTACCAAGTTTCAACAAATGAAGTTCAGAAGTAAATGTTTTACGGTGTTTTTATTTTATCCATACCCAAACGGATCTCTTTGAAGTTCCTAAATCGCGTTTACAAATAAAATAACTGGTCGCACAGGTCTATAGCTGTGACAAGATAATTCTGGGAAGCGACATGATATACATATTTGTATTCGAAATTTTGGATCCAACTTGCCTATAGCAAGGGCAGGTGTCAACATTCGGCGAGCTCTCACAAGTTACATTTTTCATGGCTTCACTATCTATAACATTAGCACACGTCTCTGGTTCACAGTCTTGTTAATGTAAACCAGGCATGTCAATAAGACGGGAAAGGTTACGAACTGCTGTCTATTAGATTGCATTTTTTCAATGTCTTTAACTACTTGAATATTTCCGAGACCTATAATATTCAATTGGATAATATTATGGTTTATTTAACGACGCTCGCAAATGCCAAGGTTATATCAGCGTCGCCGGTGTGCCAGAATTTTGTCCCGGAGGAGTTCTTTTACATGCCAGTAAATCTACTGACTTGAGCCTGTCGCATTTAAGCACACTTAAATGCCATCGACCTGGGCCGGAATCGAACCAGCAACCTCGAGCACAGAAGGTCAGCGCTATACAAACTGCGCTACCGAACCGACTATTCAATTGGATTTTTTACTGCAAATTACATTAATAGTGTCAAGGGAAAAATTGTTCCGCGGCCTGGTATCGAACCCGGGACCTTTGGCACCAACGGCTCCCCCGACTGGGCTACCCAGAAACTCTACCAGACACCGACTCAATTTTTTCCTTTATCTCCAAATACCTCAAATTGGGCTGACAAACCGTCAAACATCCAACAATGAGTGCACACAAACTCTGTGTGACTTAAATTGTGGCTTTCTGTTAACGAAAAGTGACGTGCATTGTACAAATCTAGCTTTCAGGTATAGCTCCCTGTGAAGCTGGCTTGAATAATTGCAAGAGAAAAATTGTTCCTGAAGCGGGTATGGAACACGGGACCTTTGGCTAAACACACCAACCAAGGAACTCTACCAGACATTCTACCGGGTTCGATACCCGGCCCTGGAACAGTTTTTCCCTTGAAATTGAATAAATCAGCTTCACATGTCATTGTTCTTTAACAGGAAACCACAATTTAAGTCACAAAGAGTTTGTGTGCACTCAATGTTTGACGGTTTGTAAGCCCACTTTAAGGTATGTGGAGAGAAAGGAAAAATTGAGTCAGTGTCTGGTAGAGTTCCTGGGTAGCTCAGTCGGGAGAACGTTTGTGCGTTTAGTCAAAGGTCCCGGGTTCGAAACCCGGCCCCAGAACAATTTTTCCATTGAAATTATTCAAATCAGCTTCACAGGAGCTATACTTGAAAGCTAATTTTGCAAATTACACGTTACATATTTCTTTTACAAAAGCCTAAGTTGTCTGGCGAAATAGCTGCATTCAAGAAAAGGATTAGGAAATTTCAAGTGAAGATTTTAAAAAACGAGAATCGAATCAGAAGTCCACTGACTTTACAAAGACCTGAGAATATTATTCCGCGATAAGTTAGCCATTGTTCTGACAAAAATTTTCTCTACAGAGTTCTGTGCACTTTGCGCCAACACTTAAAATTCCAGTTAGAAAGAGGGACAAATTTGCAACTACTTCCATTTTGCTGCCACTGTCATATGAATTTGATACTTAGCAAAATACTCATATAAGTAGCAATCAGCACCAGTTTCACTGAGGTATAAGTCACACGGATTGCATTTTCTTGTTGACTATAAAGAGATTCTTTTTTTTTTAGCAGGCATTTATGCAGTTTCACTACCAGAAATACCAAAATGTGACAGGATGCTTTTGAAGAGCAACTCACTGAGCATCATTAGGCAGTGTAGATATACGAGTAATTTTGTGGCATTACTTTCTGGACTATGGCTCAGGACACATCTTCAATACCAGCTTTGCATCCTGAGGGAATTAGTATTTTAGTAAATATATTTTTTCGAGTTCAGAGATTCTTCACAGCAGTCGTTATTGTATGGATTTCTTCATGATAGTTTCTTCTTCATTGTCCAGTATGACAATACATGAGAAACAGTTGGCAAGTTCCACCTACTCCAGCAACTGAATCATTATATAATGATGTAAAAATAATGAAACTTCAACTAAAGATATTCTCATCCACTTTTAAGGTTTGACGACTGCAAATGGGAAAATCAAAGCAAATCTTTACAAAAGAGTTAATATCCCCAAACACTGCTTTCAACGGTCGACTTATTAGACAAAAAGATGGACAGACCATAAAGCTAATACAATACAGAGAGCATGCATAGTTGCGCAGAAGCAGGGTATCAACATAGAAACACGAACGAGTCACGTGACTTCGGGACAGACGCAGCTGATTTCTTTTTACCGACATATACATATGCACATATTGATTACCCAGTAATGGCGGACAGTGAGTGAGTGCACAAATAGACACTCCTAGCGTGGTGGTGATTTTCGATGTTGTAAAAAGTTGCATTAATAAAACAGTGTTTTCTTGCGAATTATAAGTTAATTTCTGTTGATTCGTGTTTCAAAGTGCGAGAATTGCTTTCCAAGGGTAATAAAAGTGAAAACATTGAATCGACTGTTCAATGTGTGGCGAAAGAATTGTTTTTCGCCATGTTGTACGATATCGGCATGCTGCAGAAGACGATCTACAAGAATACAGACGTGATTAATAACTTGACAACCACTACTGAACATAGGGACAAACAAATATCTGATCTCGCCAATAAGATCGAAGATATAGAACAATATCAGAGGCGTCACTGCATCCATATTTTCGGAATCCTGAAAGAAATTGGGGAAAACAAAGATAAAATTGCTGTAGAGCTGGCCAGAAACATCAGGGTAGATGTGCAGGTGACAGACATCGATAGAAGCCATAGGGTCAGCCATACAAATGTTGGCAAACCTAGGCTGATTATTACGAAATTTTGTAGCTACAGAAAAAGAAGCGAAGTCTTAAATAAGAAAAAATTTAAAAGTTCTGGAATGGTTATTAGAGTGTGTTGTAAAGTTCACAAAACTGCCTGCGTGTTCCTTCAGAAGACGAGAGCTGCTGCAGTTCTCCCCTCGTATTACGAGCCAGATGTCCACTCACACCCCTGCCCCTAGTAACTAGCTCACGGCGCCGAAAGGTCTTCTCACCACATGGCCCAGCCCGGAGAGAGATGGTCTCGCTAGAAGACACATTCCTTCAGAATACGAGACTTGCTATTTTTCTCCCCTCGTATAATGAGCCGGATGCCCACCCACACCCCTTCCTCTAGCAACTTGCTCACGGCGCCGAGGGGACTCCTGACCACGTGACCAAGCCAAAAGAGAGAGGGTCCCACTAGAAAACACAATGTTGTGGCAGAAATCTGTGACGTCAATGGCGTCATAACGCTCCAAACCACGCCAAGAAGGGGAGAAATGGCGCGCATTCCGAGTGTGTATATAAGACGAGGCCAAATCACTGTAGATTCATTCGTTCGTCGGTCGGAGAACTGCTACCACGCTTTCTCTGCCACGAACATTTTCTCTGCTTCAGAGTGTGATATTCCGTCGGACGTAGTTCTTACGGCCGATATTCCCTCCCGGAACACAAATGCACCTGTGGTTCTGTCTCCGCTTTCCCGTCACAACCTCTCTCACCTCTCTAGCTTCTTCCCGATCATACCATCTATCGTAGTTTTCCCCAGTCATCTTGCCATTTTCTTCGCTTTATCCGACACCCTCCCCAGGAAAACTGTTGTTTTCTATCCCGGATCTCCACTAATCCTACCTCCCCTGCAGAGGACGAACCGAGGGCCAAGTTTGCGAGCTTGATATCTGCTCCCTCCCTCCTCAACGGTCGGAGTCGCGGCCCATGTTTGCGAGCTCGATAGGTGAAGGTCCTTAGTTCGAGACTCCCTCTTACTCGCCCTAGTCGCTTCTTTTTTCGAGCAAGTTTTGTTTCACCTCTTTCCAGGCACTCCCGTTTCCCCTTTCTTTTCTTCTCTTTCGTTAAACTCGTCTAGCACCCTTCTCTTCTTTTTTCCCCACACTCACTTCTGACACCGTCTCACTTCTTCTCAGGCACTCCCGCCTCACCCTCCCCTCGACATTCGGAGCCATTGTAAAACGGAACAATAAACAGTTAAATCACCCGTCACTTCTTATAATTATCTTCCGTCCTAGCTTCGCCGCATCTTCATATAGCCTCAATCAAAGTCAAAGGAACAAATGTTTCAATATTCGAGATATTCTCAAATGACACTCCCGTTTCCCCTACTCACGACGCTGGGGAGGAATTATTGAAATAAATATCTGTATCTATAACCAGAGTTTTCCTTTCAACATCGCAACATCACCCCAACAAACACTTCGCCCACCTTGTCCCGTCACTCCCGTTTCCCCTCTCTACATTTGTGACCACACCAAGCAGGGGACGTCAACGGAGACCAGCGCCTAGCAACTGCCTAGCATCGTTCTTTTTCACCCCCCACAAGCTTCGGCCCTCCTTGTTCCATCATACCCGTTTCCCCTCTCTACACCTGGAACTACAGCAAGAAGAGGGACGTCAACGGAGACCGGCGCACGACAAGAGCATTTAACTAATGTTAGGCACGGCTTGCTGCAGGAAGTAATTAGCAAGTATAGAGTAGCTAGTTGCAGGACTTGAGACTGTTGCGATCATCTTTGTCAAAGTTAGTACCACGAAGTATAGACATTTAAAACAAGGGCAAAAAAAACAATACCAGTTACCAAATAGAAATTACCATAATCATACTGGAGATTTAGATTATTTTCATTATAACATTCTATTAGAATTTGTTAGTTCTTCGTTATTTTCATTTTTAATATACTACTGTTTGTGAAAAGTGAAACACCCAGAAAGAATGGCGCGAACGACTCCAAACTCGGGAGATATGTAGAACAGTGTACCACCAATAATTGATTACGTTTCCAGAGAGATGGCCTACACATACACCCAACAGTGACATCTCTTGTGTCACTAGCAAGGTCAGTGTTTAACCTTGCTCAGTCAGTGCAGGGCTTCCAAACGAAGTGGAAACGTGAAAGCTAATGCAGGTATGCCTCGTCGACGTGGAAGGGCGCAATATCAGCGCGTGAGTGAGTTCGAACGGAAGAGAATGGTTGGTCTCCAGAAAGCATGGTCGTCATACCGTGACATTTGAGCTCATACAGGGCATACTGCTACGATGCTGATGCATGTGTGGAACCAGTGGATAGAAGAGGGTCGTACGCAGAGACGAGCGGGTACTGGACCACGTAATGTGACCAAAGCACGGAATGACCACCATTTTGTCCACATGGCCGTGATGGACCGTACAGCTTCATCCACAGTTTTCAGTCGATGTTGGAGTACTGTAACGAGTGTGAACCTGTCTGCATCAATGGTTCGTCGCCGTCTTTTGACGGCTGGGCTAGTGGCTCGCATGCCGTTGCGTCAGCTTCCATTGTCCAGAAACCACCAACGCCTCAGACTGCAATGGGCACGTGAACCCCGTCACAGAGGTGCTGAGTGGCAAAATGTAGTGTTTTTGGACAAGTCCCGCTTCAATTTGTCCTACAATGACAGCCACATACGTGTTAGATGCTACCATGGTGAACGCAATCTGAGAGCCTGCAATGTTAAGCGGTGTAACGGACAAACGCCTATTGTGATCGTTTGGGGCACCACTCGATACAATATGCGATTTCGTCTCCTACGTATTCGGGGCAATCTGAACAGTAACCTCTACATCAGGGAGGTTTCGAAGCCCGAAGTACTGCCCCTCCCTTAGGCAACTCCACATGCCATATTTCAGCAGGACAATGCCCTGCCACATGTGTCGTCCATGCTACCACATATACTACCTTTATACTGATCCAAGTGCAAGAATGTGTTGCAAGTTCAAACTAAAGTCAGCAGTTGGCAGCACCAAATGGAGATACAGTACACATGTACCAATTTTTTCCTCAACTCCTGGATATGTGTAGAACACATATACCTCAGACACTAAATTTTTTTAATTTTGTAACTTGTACCACGTTTTTACTAAGCACCTCAAATAATGGCTAATATGTACTCGTAACGTTAGTATGATTTTAGGACTATAACAATATATGGGATTACTTGAAAAGGGCAATTTATTCAGGTTATGCATCCTAGAATAAAATAATTCAGTGCTGTATTCTTTTACATGCCAGGGATAGATAGGCACGTAGCATATGTACATCACCCAGTCTAGGGAATGAAACTATGGTTGTTATATCCATTTTGAACTTGGAAATTTCAAGAATTAAATAAAAGTAGGGATCAAGAAAAAATGACTGCAGAAAACTTATAAAAAATATTCAAAACTGGGAGAAAAAATTAGCAATGTCACGTAAGTTATGTAACAACAAGAAAATAAATCTTTCAAGAATGGAATGATATGTTTCCTCCTTTCACGTATTTTTCTTTGCATCCAAAGCAACAGCAGTAGTTCGCCATCACTGTGGCTACAATCGGTTCATAATAATTTATCTTAAATACATTTCAGGTCAATGAATCAGAAGCAAGACCCCCACGTATAAAAACACTACAGAATCGTCTGCAGCGTACCAAAGTCACGTGACTTACGTTTCCAATGCTGATACCTTACGCAGTGGACTAGGAGCACTCTATCTATATACTTACTCTATGGGACAGACAGAAAAAAGAATTAAATTAAATGAATTAAATTATGGTTTATTTAATGACGCTCGCAACTGCAGAGGTTATATCAGTGTCGTCAGTGTACCGGAATTTTGAATGCAAGAGTTCTTTTACATACCAGTAAATCTACTGACATGAGTCTGTCGCATTTAAACACACTTAAATGCCATCGACCTCGACTGAAATCAAATCCTCAACCTCGAGCATAGAAGGTGAGTGCTATACCAACTATGTTAATGCGGGCGACTCGGAGAAAAGAGAGACAGATAAATAATAAAGAGAGACAGAGACAGACATACAGATAGACCAACACACAGAGCGACAAACAGGCAGATTTACAGGTATATATGACAATTCAGATCAGAATACTGAGCCCTTCATTTGAACAACAATCATGTTGAAACTAATTACAAATATCTATTCTTCGCCATTATTATTTAAATAAAGCAGTTAAACCAACAACTAAGTAAAGCCTCACACACTTCACTCACCTCTCTGTTAAGACTTCATCCTCTTCTGCCGTTACTTCCAGTATGACCTCTCCCTCCACTTTATTTAACTCATGTGCCTCCTCCTGCAAGAGATTTCGTAAAACGAAAGTATACTTTGCATACTTCCACTCGGTAATGAGTTTTGGAATAATATTCTGGGGAAATTCCACAGATAGTAACAATATATTTCTATTACAAAAAAGAGTAATTAGAATAATAGTAGGTGCCAAATCTAGGGAATCGTGTAGGAATATTTTAAAAAAACTACAAATAATGCACATGGCTTGTCAGTATATCTTTCCATTAATAATCTTCCTCGTATGTAATCGTGAAAACTTTGTAACTAATTCAACAGTTCATAGCATAAATTCACGTCAAAAAATGACTTTCATACTCCATTGGCAAGTCTCTTGTGCTATCAAAAAGGAGTGCGCTATATGGCAGTAAAAATTTTTAATAGCCTTCCTATCGATATAAAAAATGAAACTCATAACATAAAATTATTTGGGTCCAAATTAAAGAAGTACCTAATTTCTCACGCTTTCTATTCATGACATTCAATAACACTTCATGAAATTGATACTAAAACTTTGTGTTGTACTAGTAGACTATATTGTAAATCTCGTCTGTATATATTTCATCTAGACTGTGACTATAAATTAAAATTTTATAATAATATTAAGTTTTTTGACTTGTTCCTTATTCTAGCTGTAAGCATGTATGAATACCATGGAATGTTAATAAATGCAATACAATACAGTACAATACGACAATAATAATTCAAGAATCAATGCACTGCAGTTTATATGCTGTAGGCTTGATTTCAAATTCCACTTAATCGAGTAAAAAGTTCAAACACTGTAGGTGAAAAATGCAAAAGAATTTAAAAAATACAAAGACAAAATAATATGACAGTTTGTGAGAATCATCCCATTTACAATAAGAATTGCATAAAAAATAAGGCAATTGGAAGAGTTACTAAGAATGACACTCGAATTTTATTCTGAGATGGTCGTAGGTGAATAGGATTCAGGAGGACCTAGTTGACAATTGATCGAACTGTTACAGTAACATTAATAATGCAAAATATTTCGTAGAGAAGTTTGAAGCTATACTCTTTTCGCTGTCAGAAATATCCTAATGTAAACACAAGCACGTGGCTGTCATACCTATGATTGGCTCCTAGTCTAAACACTCACACGACACAGGAAAATATACTTTCGTATTTGGAAATCATAACCTTGTATTACTTGAAAATAAAAATTGAATTCTAGTTATTAAATATGATGAAAAATAGACCTTCACTCATATGCAAAAGAAAAGTTACTTTTATATTTTGTTATTTACATTTTAAGCGGATAAATATTAAGAGTAATACCAAGGTAGTAATAGGCTGGCGGTACTTGAGATTGTTCTCGTAAGCACGTGATAGATAACTTGTGCATACTCAATGTGTGTGGTTACTAAACATAAACCGGAGAGAAAGAAATAGTGTTGAATGTATATAGTAAGTTTAGAGTTGAATCCAATTAATTAATTATAAAGTAACAGTTTCCTAAGCAAACCAATGCATAGTAGTGAGGTTAGGTCTACACTGACGAGTAATGGGAAATGTTGAACATGAAACAGAATGTACAGGAGTGGGCAGGATCACTTACTGGTAATCTCTGGCACCAAACTACGGCCACTCAAGCGCCACTTCTGTCACTTGGCATTGTTTACTGTAGGATTACTCTTACAATGAAAAAATTATAGTTCAGATATTTCTGGATTTATAGTAAGCATTCAACTAAGCTAGACAAATGGAAGTTCGTAAAACTATAAAAGAATATGAAAACCCTGGGTTAGTGTAAACAACAATGGACGAAATTATCTTACGTGTGAATATTCATGGGGACTCTCTCGCCCACTATTATGTACAGTTAATTCACTTACAGCCTCTTATATTTCTACTTTTCCAAAGTCTGGTTTGATATTATTGTTCGCAATCCAGTTTGCTGGTTTAATGCACGAGTTTGGACTCGAAGACATGATTAAATAGTCTTCCCCATGCAACAGCCAGTGTGAGGCTGCTACTGAAAAGTGGTGGAGAATGGCAAAAGAACTCTGAAGATGCCTTTGTGAATTGTGACGTCCATGCGTATTTACCATGAACTGGTAGCAAGAAATAGACAGCATTCATATAGACTTTAGCTATCAAAGATACTTAAAAAGAAATATTACAAGAAATCTAATTAACTGTATTCCCTACACAAAACATAAAACACAATTTATTCAAGCCAAAGTGTTTGAGATTGTCCCTCCTCTATACTGGGCTGACCATTAAATTAAAAGTGAGCCTGGTAAAAATTATCAGGGATGGTTAAAAATTCAAAATGGGTATGATTTAGTTAACATTCAACATCGCAGTCTCTACCAGCAAAATTGGGTGGAGAAAATTCACGGAGAACAACAAGATGATGAAATGGATAGCATGAGTATAAAAATCGCACCCCCTGGGCCTGTTTCATAAAGTACTACTTTTAGCAGCTACTTATAAGGAGTGCAAAAATTAGCAGTTAGCAATGTAGAAAATTCTGTTTCATAAACTAAACTTTACACTCCTAAAATTCCTACACTACTTTTAGCAGCTAACAGTGTGGTCTCCTTCAAAGAGCATGTGACTTATATATATATATATATATATATATATGTTGCATTTCATAGCCTCTCCCATGCAGTGAATTTATAATTATTATTACACTATAATAACTCAATATGTCACAATCAAAGTTAAAACAAAAAGCTCTGAAACACAATTTTATTTTTAAGGAAAGATTCTGAGAATAAAGATTTATTAAATGGCAGTCCACAAAGATCAGTAAAGTTGGAAAGAACTTCATCTACATCTTTTGGTCATTGTACAAATTTCTTAAAGAGTACTTCATTTACTCTGTTCATCACACTTTTAACTATTCTGCATATAATTGCTTTTGAAATTTTAACAAACTGCTGTTTTCGCATTAGACCCCCATTCCTTGAAGTATTACGCTTTAAAAATTTACTGAAGGAGAATGAACAGTTAATAGAATTTATTAGAAGTTAGGCGGAACATTAGATTGTGTTCATAAGTCTCCACTATAAAATCATAATCTATTCTAGGTCTGAAGAATATTGAATGTCTCACAAAAATATTTTGTTCAGATGAAGGATGCATTTCTACAAAATTATATTAAAAATAAATATACTATATTACTCGTAAATATGTTCTTCTACTCACTTTATCAGTCTCTATTAACTAATAAAATAGACTACTAATAATTAGGAACACAAATTAGCAGTACTATTATTTTATGAAACAGCATTATTGCTGCGTTGGTAATAATATTCCTAAATACCAGATCTACACTGTTAACTACAGTGCCACCAAAAACTTTTTACTTACATTTTTATTGTACCTTGTTTTTTTTTTACTATACAATCACGCTTTGCTTAATGGTAAGCTTTAGTTGCCATGGTAATATTTTACACTGCATAGGTACAATCAGGATATAGTTAGAAATGCAAGGAAAACGTTTTTGACGTCACTTTACTATTTTACACTGCTAGTTTTATGAAACAAGTTTCTAGTTATAGTAGTCTAAATTATGAGTCTACACTATATAAAACTAGATTGCTAGTTTTATGAAAAAGTTTCTAGTTATAGCAGTCTAAATTATGAGTCTACAATACTTATGACTAGACTGCTAGTTGTATGAAACAAGTTTCTAGTCATAGCAGTCTAAATTATGAGTCTCCAATACTTATGACTAGACTGCTAGTTTTATGAAACAAGTTTCTAGTTATAGCAGCCTAAATCAAGATTGCTAGTTCTATGAAACAAAATTTCTAGTCATAGCAGTCTAAATTATGAGTGTACAATATTTATGACTAGACTCCTAGTTGTATGAAACAAGTTTCTAGTCATAGCAGTATAAATTATGAGTCTACAATACTTATGACTAGACTGCTAGTTGTATGAAACAAGTTTCTAGTCATAGCAGTCTAAATTATGAGTCTACAATACTTATGACTTGACTGCTAGTTGTATGAAACAAGTTTCTAGTCATAGCAGTCTAAATTATGAGTCTACAATACTTATAAGTAGACTGCTAGTTGTATGAAACAAGTTTCTAGTTATAGCAGTCTAAATAATGAGTCTACAATACTTATGACTAGACTGCTAGTTGTATGAAACAAGTTTCTAGTCATAGCAGTCTAAATTATGAGTCTACAATACTTATGACTAGACTGCTAGTTGTATGAAACAAGTTTCTAGTCATAGCAGTCTAAATTATGAGTCTACAATACTTATGACTAGACTCCTAGTTGTATGAAACAAGTTTCTAGTCATAGCAGTCTAAATTATGAGTCTACAATACTTATGACTAGACTGCTAGTTGTATGAAACAAGTTTCTAGTCATAGCAGTCTAAATTATGAGTCTACAATACTTATGACTAGACTGCTAGTTGTATGAAACAAGTTTCTAGTCATAGCAGTCTAAATTATGAGTCTACAATACTTATGACTAGACTGCTAGTTGTATGAAACAAGTTTCTAGTCATAGCAGTCTAAATTATGAGTCTACAATACTTATGACTAGACTGCTAGTTGTATGAAACAAGTTTCTAGTCATAGCAGTCTAAATTATGAGTCTACAATACTTATGACTAGACTGCTAGTTGTATGAAACAAGTTTCTGGTCATAGCAGTCTAAATTATGAGTCTACAATACTTATGACTAGACTGCTAGTTGTATGAAACAAGTTTCTAGTCATAGCAGTCTAAATTATGAGTCTACAATACTTATGACTAGACTGCTAGTTGTATGAAACAAGTTTCTAGTCATAGCAGTCTAAATTATGAGTCTACAATACTTATGACTAGACTGCTAGTTGTATGAAACAAGTTTCTAGTCATAGCAGTCTAAATTATGAGTCTACAATACTTATGACTAGACTCCTAGTTGTATGAAACAAGTTTCTAGTCATAGCAGTCTAAATCATGAGTCTACAATACTTATGACTAGACTGCTAGTTGTATGAAACAAGTTTCTAGTCATAGCAGTCTAAATCATGAGTCTACAATACTTATGACTAGACTGCTAGTTGTATGAAACAAGTTTCTAGTCATAGCAGTCTAAATTATGAGTCTACAATACTTATGACTAGACTGCTAGTTGTATGAAACAAGTTTCTAGTCATAGCAGTCTAAATTATGAGTCTACAATACTTATGACTAGACTGCTAGTTGTATGAAACAAGTTTCTAGTCATAGCAGTCTAAATTATGAGTCTACAATACTTATGACTAGACTGCTAGTTGTATGAAACAAGTTTCTAGTCATAGCAGTCTAAATTATGAGTCTACAATACTTATGACTAGACTGCTAGTTGTATGAAACAAGTTTCTAGTCATAGCAGTCTAAATTATGAGTGTACAATACTTATGACTAGACTGCTAGTTGTATGAAACAAGTTTCTAGTCACAGCAGTCTAAATTATGAGTCTACAATACTTATGACTAGACTGCTAGTTGTATGAAACAAGTTTCTAGTCACAGCAGTCTAAATTATGAGTCTACAATACTTATGACTAGACTGCTAGTTGTATGAAACAAGTTTCTAGTCACAGCAGTCTAAATTATGAGTCTACAATACTTATGACTAGACTGCTAGTTGTATGAAACAAGTTTCTAGTCACAGCAGTCTAAATTATGAGTCTACAATACTTATGACTAGACTGCTAGTTGTATGAAACAAGTTTCTAGTCATAGCAGTCTAAATTATGAGTCTACAATACTTATGACTAGACTGCTAGTTGTATGAAACAAGTTTCTAGTCATAGCAGTCTAAATTATGAGTCTACAATACTTATGACTAGACTGCTAGTTGTATGAAACAAGTTTCTAGTCACAGCAGTCTAAATTATGAGTCTACAATACTTATGACTAGACTGCTAGTTGTATGAAACAAGTTTCTAGTCATAGCAGTCTAAATTATGAGTCTACAATACTTATAACTAGACTGCTAGTTGTATGAAACAGGCTCGTGGTCACCTGAATAAGCAGTCACATACAGTGGCGCCAACTTATATGGGCCCATAGGGCCCGAGCCTATCCAATAATTTGTCGTGTTATTATTATTATTATTATTATTATTATTATTATTATTATTATTATTAACATTGCCATCATTATCGCATAGTCGTCTCATTTTAGGTGAACGATCTATTAAAATCAGTGAAGACAGATTTTTAAATACGTAAGTTAGAGTAAGGAAGCATTGTTGGGCCCTTGTGTACAAAGGGTTAGCTACTTAATAATAACAGTCAACTCAAGTTTTTAAATTTTATATCAAACAGATTGCAAGTTAAGAGAAAAACAACAATGAACAGTTTAATTTTTCTTTGTTGAGTAGCAGTGCTTAGTAAATAAAAGAACGAAAGAATCAGTTGACTTTAATTTTAGTTTGCGTGAACTTCGATGTGCAGTAAATACTTAGTGTGATTTTCTTGTGCTGTTAATTAAGATCATGCATAAATTTTTAATTAAGAAACTACAGATAGATTCTACCCAATGATAATCGACAACCATCCTGTTCTGGTACAATGGATTTGAATTCTGTTAAAAAATCAGCCGATGTACATAGTTCGTCTTCACATATTTCAAAACTCTGTGATTCTGTTTCGTTGTGTGAATGCGAAATAAAGGGTGCTGGTAAGAGTAAAACTTTCCAAAATTCATGGCAGAACAAACATCTGTGGTTTTTGTACGTTGAACACAAAAAAGTGGTATTTTGTAATGTATGCAAGGAAGCTAGTGATAAAAAACTATTAAATTTCTCCACGAAAGCAAACCCTTGTATCATTTCCTCTGACTTTTCCAATTAGAAACATCCCCTAAGAAAATTTAGTTGCCATGAAATATCTCAGTGTCACACAGGATCATGTTCCAAAGTAATAGCGGTGCAGAGTGGAGTTTGAATCTTGCAAAGTTGCAAGACCTTCAAAATTCTCGAGTCGCCTTACATAAACTATTTTCATCATTGTTGTATTTATCAGAGTAGGGACTAGCAATCCGTGGGCATAAGGACGATGCAAGTAATTTCCATCAACTTTTAAAATTGTGATGTGAAGACTTCCCAGAACTCAGGCAATTTATTGATAGAGATACTTTTAGGTGGATGTCACACGATGCAGAAAACGAAATGCTCGAAATTATGGCTTGAAAGTGCTTCTTTCATTGGCTAATGACATTCACGAAGCGGGATGTTTCAATCTGCTAATAGATGAAACGAGTCACGTGGCGAAAACAGAGCAATTCTCGATACATTTTCGTGTTATTTCTAAAGAACTTGAAATTCAAGAGCACTTCATCGGTTTCTACGAAACGTCAGCAACAGATGCGACTAATCTCTACAATATTATCAGTGACGCTTTATTAAGACTATGACTAAATATTCATAATATCCACGTACAATGTTATGATAGTGCTGCGAATTTAAGTGGGAAATACAAGGAAGTACAGGCAAAGATTTTACAAGTAAATAGAATAACTAGATATTTGGATTGCTTCATGCAGTCATTGAATTTGGTGCTTCAAGACAGTGTAAAACACATTACAACTTGCAGAAATGTGATCAACATAAACTCAAGATCTAATAAATATGATAAGAGAGTCCCTGAAAAGGTTGAACTGGTATAATTCTTTAAGAGATATAAATGCACATGGCTCAGAACAAAATTTAAGACTGTTTTGTCCAATGCAATTCACTATCAGGACCCTTAGCTTAAAATCTCCGAGAGGTAACTATTAAGGCATTCTTTCGTTCCTTTCAGATTTTTCTGAAAACGATAAAAGTGATGCTGGTACTAAAGCTTCTGGTTAACTAAAACTACTTGAGTCATTTGAACATTCTGCTTATATAAATATGATGACACAACCTGGATGCAACAAATATAAAACTACAAAGTGTAAACCTTGATTTCCATTAAGCAAATTGTCTCATCCACAATTTGATATAAACATTCCAAACTTATCGTTACAACTATGAAATATTATAGGACAAAACTACAAGATGAGCAAATGAGCTGGTCCTGTCAGAACCAAGGACTCCGAAACAAAGGAAAGTTTCTCGCCACCTAGATGATCGTCAACTAACATAGCATGAATTTAGTGATACAATGGAATATTTTAAGAGTAAATTATTTGAACTTATAGATTGTGTGACAGCATCCCTTAAAGAGCATTTCCAGGAAAGCAAAATTTCAAATACAGTAGGAAACTTTGTTATCAGAAAAGAAGACGATGTCAAGATTGTCAGGTGTGCTTTTGATGACGACATAAATGGCTATAAGATCTTACAGTTGCAGAGAAATTTGGTGTGTGATAGTGCTGCAATATTGTGTGTTGAACTAAGAAATTTTGGAGATGCAATTAAATTTCTGAAGTCACATGTTATTCGTGAAATAGTGCCTGAATTAATTAAACACATTTGCAACTCGTTGTGCTACATAGTGGTGAGTCCATATATTGTTTTATATTATATTACAAACTCGAATCGTAAATTTAAAAAGTTAATTGTAAACTTAAATTTACAACTTAATCACAATCTTGTTATTCACAGGACTACATATAACTCTTCATCACGGTTTAATTAAGTTACTATCTGTATTCGGTTATTTTTATCCATTTATCAAAAAGATTGTCATCTCTAATTTTTCTGTCATTCTATATTTTATATCATTGTTGTGAATAGACATACATCACGATTCATGTGAGGGAGAATTTGATAATTTATTGTAATTCAAAATTTTGAGCCCACACAAAACTTTTCAAAAGTTGGCGCCACTTGTCACATCAGTCAGCAAATAACACAGTGAGATGTACCGATCAGCATACTTCGTAAACTCCACTCACCTCAATTTCACTCTTCACGATGGGAAAGCCAATTGACACAGGAGTTTCATCAAATGTTATCTCTGATTTCAGATCACAGCTTTTATCCATACATTCCCTCTTTATTTCAGCCATTTGCAGATCTAATACATTTCCTTCCTGCAACACACAAATCGTAACAATTATGCAATATATCATATGAAGTTGTTCACAAAACACCTGCGACAATTTTAAACTCTCTTCACATTATTATCAAATCCTGTTATCAACGAAAGCACGTAGTCACACTCCAGAATCAATAGTGAAATAATTTGTATGAAAAGCGTCATCTAGAATGATTTTATTGTTCATTATCCTGTGCGTTGGTTTATTGAAGGTGTTGGACGGAAAAACACGATTAATACATTGTCCCCCAGAAACAGTCAGTGTGAGGATGCTACCGCAAAATGGAGGATGGAAAAAAAACTATGAGTAGTCTTTGTGTGGTGTGATATTAATGCGTAGTTACAAACATCTAGTTCCAAGAAATATCCGGAGTTTGGTTAATAAACTAATCTAAAAGAAATAGATACATTAAAGTGTATTTTCTAAACCAGGTGCAAACCACCAGTTTGGCAACCTACCACGAGATAAACTGACAGCAACCCCCATTCTATACTGGACAGTCAATTATATTAAAAGCAGACATGGTAAAAATTATTAGCATGGATGAAATCATCAAAATGTTTATGATTTACTGAGCGTTCAGCATTACACGACAAAATTGGGATGGAAAAGAGTCGAGATAGATAAAGAATGAAGGTATGGACAACATAACTGCAAATATCATTTCCTCTGGTCACCTGAATGTAGCAGTCACATCAGTCAGTACATAATAGAAGGAGAACTACACACTAATTCACTTCATAAACTGCACTCACCTTAACTTTGCTTTTTACGACGGGAAAGTCAATTCGCACAGGAGTTTCATCAAATGTCATCTCGGTTTTTACATTATAGCTGTGGTCAATACATTCTCTCTTCATACCAGTCACTTGCAGATCTAATACACTTCCTTCCTGCAACAAACAAAACGTAAAAATTATTAAATATATAATATGAAGTTCTTCATGAAAAACCAGTGACTATTCTTAATATCTTTCCACTCCATTATTAAATCTTGATATCAACGAACGCACATGTAGACACTTCAGAGTCAGTAGTAACATAATTTGTACGAAAAGCTTTGTAACGCTCCATGTAAAAAATATATTGTTTTGTTCAAGTCCATGCTTACTTCCTTCTTAATTTCACAGACATACATATTTTTCATTTCTGAATGACTGTTAAGTTATTACACAAAATGTCTGCTGCGAAATGTGAAACATGTTTTAAAAAGAGCTACTGCATTACATGCTTCATTTCATAGTAATCAGTAGTAGTAAATAAGAGTCATTGTCTGAAATGTTGATTTGAGCAGCAATTATGTATGACCTCTGACATCTCTTGTTATATTACTGCAGCGAGAAAAGTTTGAATGGACACTATTTAATCTGTAACTCAAATCTATAACCAAGATAAGAAATAAATCAGTGCCATGTTTTGAGCAGCAATTATGTACGACCTCTGACAGCTCTTATTATATTACTATAGCGAGACAAGTTTGAATGGACACTATTTAATCTGTAACTCAAATCTATAACCAAGATAAGAAATAAATCAGTGCCATGTTCTAAGCAGTAACATCTCCTTGCCGATAAAACTGGTAGCAAGCCATAACAAATAACGTATTCCTCCATTTTAAGAACTGAATTTGTCGTCGAAATTTCCGACGAGTCTTCATCGGAGTAGAAATTTCATCATGAAACTTTAACCATTGTATGATACCACAGTCCACACAGCATTCTCATGAGTTTGAGCAACTACAACAGATGGTGAAATTTAGTTCCGCGGACCAGTTATAGTGGCAGGGGATGACATCATGATAACCATAAGATACCCCTGTACTGGTTGGACGATAGTGCACCATCACTGAGGTATGCAGACGTGAGGCCAGCAGTCGGCTGATCGGCCTTCTCCCTGTATGGGCTGTCACGCTAAGTCATTCTGGAATGCTTTTTCCACCACACGATAAGTTATATTGTTATAAATGCCATATTTAGAAAATTAGTAGTAATTAGCAATCACTATCTGTATATGCTACCTCAGATAAAGGTTTCTGGTCTTCTACATCTGTGTTATTGCTTCTTTCTAATGCCAGAGGGTCCATCTCACGTTCCAGCTTAATAACGTCCATCACCACTGAAAAAGACAATAATAAGAAACTCAAATCAACATGCAATATGTCAGCTATTTTGATATACTTACTAGCATGTGAAATAATAAATCTACACCTCCTAAGTACGGAATTTTTTAGCTGATTATTTAACGACGCTGTATAAACTACGACGTTAAGTGCGGACTTAAACGATCACAGATAAGCACGTTCATTATATGGATGTTACAGTACTTACTGTAGCATACAAAAAGGGCTGAAAACTAAAGTTGTCCTTTCTGACATTATATTCTGTTATACTAGCAATTCGACGATAATGCAGAACAAAAGAACAGCATAGAAGTTTGAAATGTAAATGAAGGTTACCAATGTCTCTAGCACTATAGGAAATTGTTAACAAACTGGTACCTTGGAAATCCCTTGGATTTATAATATGTAAACTTACTTACTTACAAATTGCTTTTAAGGGACCCGAAGGTTCATTGCTACCCTCACATAAGTCCGCCATTGATCCCTATTCTGTGCAAGATTAATCGAGTCCCTATCATCATATCCTACCTCCCTCAAATCTATTTTAACATTAACCTCCCATCTACATCTCGGCATCTGCTAAGGTCTTTTTCCCTCCAGTCTCCGAACTAACACTCTATAAGCATTTCTGGATTCGCCCATATTTGCTACATGCCCATCTCAAACGTCTGGATTTAATGGCTCTGTTCCTCTCTAAAAGTGAGAGTGCAAGTTTCACAACCATACAGAACAACCGCTAATAGGCCTGTAACTGTTTTGTAAATTCGAACGTTCAGATTTTTTGACAGCAGACTGGATGAGAAAAGCTTCTCAACCGAATAATAACAGACATTTCCTATACTTATTCTGCGTTTAATTTCCTCCTGAGCGACATTTATATTTGCTACTGTTGCTCCAAGATATTTGAATTTTTCCACCTCTTCGAAGGATAATTTACTTCGTCTTTTCGAGGTTTACTTCCAAACTTATCGCTTTACTTGCTTCAAGTAAAATTTCCGTGTTTTGCCTAATCGTTTGTGGATTTTCTTCAAACATATTCACGTCAACTGCATAGACAAGAAGCTGATATAACCTGTTCAATTCCAAACCCGGATTTATAATATATAGTAGTAGAAATTGGATGTGAACATTGAGAGAGCTGTATGCCGTCCCAACCCGCCCCGAATACATACCTTACTTATATACGATAATCATCGTCTATGAATGAAGAAAATGGCCATATTTCGTTAATGTGACTTAATTTGAAGGAGAGAACGAAGGGAGGGTTTCAGTGTCGCCAACATTTTAATAATACTACATATCTAATCTAACCTAATCTCACATAATACTGCACACCTCACCAAACTTAACCCGTCTCATAATACACACCTATTCTACTCTGTGACATAAAATTACACACCTGTAATAACATTCCTCCCTCACGTTTAGTATAATTTCGTTTGCATATACTGCCATCCCTGCTACGCGCTGTGTCGAGTGCCACCTAGTGGAAGTGGATCGTGATGGCGGGAAGAAAATATGGCGACTTTCATTCAGTATAAGTTTTGTGAAATATTAAATGTGTTCATGTAGTAATAGTTATATATATGCAATAAGAATTGAAATGTTTTGCGGCTGTGATAGAAGTGTTAAAATTGTTTTATAGCGCCACATTGGCAATTGTAAAAGTGTGCAATATTCGTTACATTGGCGGGTGGATGCTCTACCTTTTCCAGTAAATGCCTTTCTATTATCTAAGTTTTATATATGAGTAAATAAGAATGGAATACATTTCTCCACTATATGCAGACGTATACCCAAAGGAGAAATGGATTGAAATGCAGACGGAAAATGTGTGGATGCTGTTTACCCAACAGTTCTTATCTTGGGTTGTGCCATAGATCATGGGTTACTTACGTATATATACAATACAATGTGACAATATACTGTACTTAGCTTTGTGGGAGAATATAATGGATTGATATAGATACCTGTTTCAGCTGTAACTGTTGCATTAACCGTTTCCATATTCACACAAAGTAGCCCCTAATAGGAATAATATTGCAAATTCATTTAATAGTATTTTCAAGATGAGGTCATCCAGGGAGCCGTGATACCAGTTTACGTAAAAAAACGGTTACACGACATAACTAATCAAACAATACATGCAAACTAGGGATGTGACGAACGGTTATTTTCTTGTAATTGTTATAATATAACTGTCCCCGTTACTTTCGTTTAGTAGTTATAAATAACGGTTATAAGTAACGGTTACAATTTCCTGCCGGAGACAAAATAGCAGACCAACGAGTTAGAAAGAGAAGACTATAGAGTGGCCATGTTGTCCTGTACAGCGCTCTTTGCGGTGCCACCGCGAAACACGGCAGATCTGCGCTAAGCGCCCACCTTTGTAAAAATTCGTCTGCTTACAATGTTGTATAACGGAGGTAAGAAGTACAAGAAAAACGAAGAAAAAACATGCCTGTTGTGTGTGCTGCATATAACTGCAATGTCAAAAGGAAAAAGACAACTGATATATCATATTTCATGTAAATTTTATGAAGTTAAGTCCATAGTTTTGTTAATTAGCAGCATTTTTTTTTTTCATGCATAAATGTGTAACAACGCCCGGCATAAACAAAATAAATGGTTCACTGGTAATGTACTTACACTAAATACGGATAAAACCAATACAATTCCGTTTCAGACCCAGTGAAAAACAAATAGCAATACAATATTAAAACTGTATTTCGACACCGGCATCCTTTATTTCTGCTCTTTCTGTCCTTACTGCTTATAGAAGAAGACAATGAGCTGTAGCTTATAAGAAGTAGGCCTATTTCGAAGACAAACGATTAATCAAATAAATAGTTCACTAGTAATAAAGTTAAACTAAATACGGATAAAACCGCTACAATTCCGTTTCAAACCTAGTAATAGCAATCAAATATTAAAATTGTATTTCGACACTCGCATCCAAAATAACGCAAAACTCTGGGGTAGGTCGTATTGTTGTTAGTATTTTGACTGGAAGGACATGAAAGAACATAATTGAGCACCCACGTGCAATAATGGGGCAAGTATGAATATATTTCGTAACTACTTACCCCATTATTGTACGTGGGTGCTCAATTATACACTAATAAAATTATCTGTGGTGCCACAGCCCTTGAAAGGCTCAGACAGACCAGTCGGCTGTTGGCCTCACGTTCACATTTCGATAATAATTATACTTTACTGTAACAAAAAAACTGAAAGCGTGTTTTGTCATGTTTCACCCACGTTACAAACTTGAAGTAAAGGTTGTTTACTACAGTTAGGGCCTACTTTCATTCTATATCTTATGGTATAGTAAATAGTTTTGCAACGTGTAGAGACTGGGAAAACAATTTAATAAAATCATCCGAATCATACTCGTTCATTTTATAGGCAATCTTGCAGGTCGCATTTAAAAGAACCTAGGAATATTAACATTTTCTTCAGTATATTTGCTAGGACTTCTTGTCATACTACATGACAATTTTGCTTAGGTTAATCTTTTAAGCATTCCTTCTAGGAATAGCTCAAGTGTTTTAAATTTAGCGTACATAAGTTTAGATTAAGTTCCTAGCACGTATTTGACGAAATACTAGGTTTTTCCACTTCAGTTTAACTGATTTATGCAAACGAAATTAAGACAGCTGACGATTCTAATGTCAGTTATCACCACGCCCACTTTGTTTTGGGCGCATAAGTTCATTACCGACGGTCGTTCAATTTTCTTCAAACATGGCGGCGCAATGACCAACCACTCTATACTGTCTCTTTCTAACTCGTTGTAGCAGACACATAAGAAGAAGTTATTTTTAACGGTTAAATAAATAACTAGCAGAGACACAGAAGCAGTTAGTTATCCACGAACAAGTTATACTTGAATGATAAATAACTTACATTGTAAATATGATTGCAAACGTTGACAAGTACATTTGTAGCAGAAATGCTGTACCATAAAATATTGGATTGATTGAACTTCAAATGTAAAAATATTAACAGAAAGGACAGTAATGAAGATTTCAAAACTCGTAACAAACACATTGCAATTTCTGTGTTAAATAGCCATCCACATTCCACTCACTGCGGTACACAATAATATAATACGTGTAACGTTACAGGCGCACGCACGCATTAACATATAATATAGGACAAAATGAACAGGGGCGTATATTGCGGATGTTCAAGATGTGCGCTGGACACCCTGTAAATTCGGTAATCTCATTTTTTTATTTTAAGTTGGTTTATATAATGCATCAATAATTTTAATTTATCACAATTTAAATGCGTGGTAATCTCATTGGAAGTTGACGCATATAGTTCAAGACTAATTTTATTTCATTACCATTTAAATATTTTAAATGCCTGCTGGTTGAATGTGCACACCATCCCCAGAACGGCTTTCATTTTATAACGTACGCTCTGCCTGACGAAGTGGGATGAGTTCTGGTCTGGTTGTCCTGTCCGTACAAAAGAACATCCCCTGCTGAGAGTTACTGCTATAATTCTCTGCGCGCGCAAGGTGGCATGGTGGGGATACTCGCTTCTCTCAAGCTCGCAGGTCGTCCTGTATACAGGCAGCTCAACTTGTCAATAGCGTTACAAAATATTGTGTTTGACGCGTGTGTTTACTGTTTGTGTGAGTGAATTTACTGTGTTTAGGTTTTACTAGGGTTCATAGTTGTGTGCCAGCGCAGGTGAACAATTTAAATTACTTATTTAATGATAATAGCACTTGGAAATGTACACTGTAAAAGATCTTTTGCAAAAGCCATTCTCTTCTCGCCCACTAGGAGAGAAATTACATATAGTGAATAAGGGTAGACCTACCCCGCCACGTCCAAATTTAGTGCAACAATATAAAACAAAAAGCGGACAATATACTAGACATTTTTCTATTACACAATATGAAATTGTAGAATAGTTAGCGGCTTGTGAAACTTCAAACAGGTTATTTTGCTGGCCATGGTTATTGTTTGATCATAAATAATCCAATTTTGAATAACGTTATTTGTAGTTCCCTTCTTTCTCCGGCATTTGCAGGGCAGTCATTGAAACAAGGTGATTAATTTTTAAGACGTTGTGGTGCGAGTACTTTGAATAATATTTAAATGTCATTTTCTTTTAATTTCATGTCATTTTTCCTTTAGTTTAAGGGCATTTTAATGATCATTTTAAGTAGATTGTTAGGACATCAACATCCGCCCCATAGTTATTTTTTATAAATAATACTAAATTATATATTAAAAGTGGCAGTTAATGTTGACCCGATATTTCACTCAGGCTTATAATAATTGAGCGAGATAGACCAACTATATCTTTTTAACAGAACACCCAAACTCCAGGTTCAGCATACACCACTGAAAATGAAATGCAATTATAATAAATCATGGAATTACTGCTAATTTTGCTGTTACCATATGGGTTCCTTTAGTTCTTTTTTCAGTCTCTTTAATTCAACCGGTTCCCATTGGATATGTAATTTTAGTTTCGCTCAAAACATTTTCAAAACGTCGAAATGTGAAACTATTCTTAGTAAGTTGCACATATTAGAACATTAAAATTGATATTACACATTAACAAACACAATCACGAAACATATTATTCCTGAAATATGTCCATTCTGAACAATTTTGTTTCATGTTTAGCAAAAGTGGGCATCATCACCATCATCATCATCATTATCATCATCATCATCATCTTCATCATCATCATCATCATCAATACGCCACAGAACCGACTGTTATTTAACAAACACAATCATGAATCATATTATACCTCAAATATTATGTACATTATGAATTTATTTATTATAATAAATACACATACAGCGCAGATCAGTGATTTCAAGCGGGGTCCGCGGCCACCTGAGTGTCGGCACAGCTATTAATGGGGGATCGCGAACAAAATAATAATAATAATAATAATAATAACAATAACACTTGATCTTCAAAATAGCTCTACCGAGGCGATGATTTCTCATACAGGATACCACTAACTGGAACCTGTCCCATTATTTCATAGGTTTGCCAATAAATATAATTGTCTGACTTGAGGCTTTCCCGGCGTTTGATATAAAATAACTCTTCTCGGGTTCTCAGCCGGGTGAGTTGGAGATTAGCTTCCAAGCTTTCGACGGCTAGCTCTGCCATCTTCTTCAGGGATGAAGTGATGTGGGACGAAAAAAATCGAAGGAGAATTGGGAGGAAAATTTAAAAGATACGCAAAACGCGTCCTTGCAAGGGGTTGGGGGCTGTACAAAACTAAATATGTGAGCTCCAAGCCTGTTGGCCACTAGTCTCACTCCGGGTTACGCTGCTCCGGGTTACGTGATGTGGGACCACGTCTAGCAGGTATATATGCAAAAGTATGGATTCCCGCTGCGGGCCAATCAGGAGCTAGTTCCTAGTCCCGACCGTCAGGCGCGTTCTGGTTGGTGGACGCGGCAGCCAATCAGAAGCTACTTGCTGGTCCCGACTGTCTGCCGTGTCCTGGTGGTCGAAGCGTATTGATGGCAGGTTTCCATGCTGTACTCAGCTGTAGACCCCCGTCTCTGTTGAAATTATTGCCATCTAGCTGGATTTCGATGGCTTCCTTGATAACTAAGTCCCAGTAACCTGATGTCTTGTCCAAGATGGTGGTGGCGCCGAAATCTATCTTGTGACCAGTTTCTAGACTGTGTTGGGCTACTGCAGACGTATCAGGAAAATATAGTCTTATGCTGCGTTGATGTTCCTTGCAGCGTTCCATAATAGTTCGTCCCGTCTGCCCGATGTAGCATTTCCCACACTCACAAGGTATTCTGTAGACACCACCTTGGTCTTAGGACACCGTGATCACTTGATCAAATCTCCGTCCCCCTCGCGTATGTGGTACCTAAGAGGTTACGTCCAATTTCGGCTTCCCCTTCAAAATTTTCTAGAGCTCCTTCAGTGGAGCAGCGTAACCCGGAGTGAGACTAGTGGCCAACAGGCTTGGAGCTCACATATTTAGTTTTGTACAGCCCCCAACCCCCTGCAAGGACGCGTTTTGCGTACCTTTTAAATTTGTCCTCCCAATTCTCTTTCGATTTTCGTCCCACATCACTTCATCCCTGAAGAAGATGGCAGAGCTAGCCGTCAAAAGCTTGGAAGCTAATCTCCAACTCACCTGGCTGAGAACCCGAGAAGAGTTATTTTAATATAATTGTCATTAAACTGGACAAGTGGGAGATTGTAAGCTTACTTTTTTCACAAGTGGCAATGTCATTCATTACACTGAAGTCTTTTACAGCTTTCGCACTGCTAACGGTGATGTAATTCGTGATTTATTTTGGCTTTGGCTCTAGTGAATGACAAAAGGGCAAGTTTTTCCTATTAAGTTATCCACGAAATCTCGGAAATCATAATTAGCTATAGAGTGTCTCCAACAAGCAGTGCAAAAGCCACTAAATTTCTGTATTTTCAAGCGATCGCTTTAGCAGAATGAAGAATAGTAGCTGGTTACCTAAATTAGAAAAATGGGTTTATTTGATTGATTTTTCCTTGCGAGTTATTTTAACAAACATCTTGGAACCAATATGAATATTTAACAAAGGACTCGCGCGAGCCTTCATGAGTGCCCTCCAGCACATCCCTGGCTGTGGTACGATGTTGGTGACTTCAGAACGGTGGGGGGGGGATAGTAACTGAATAGTATGGAGCTGTGTCACAAAGTTTCATTTCAATATTAGACAGGTTTTCTAAAAAGAAATACCATGTTTTCAGTTTGCTTTTTATATTTATTCAGTGCTAACATATATTTTTTAAATTTTCTTTTGAGATTTAGGAAGCCAAAGCCTCTCCCTGACCCGCCCACTTGCTTACGCCCATGAAAGATAGCATTGTAAAAGGATAAGATATGACGACTTTACAGAAGTGTGGAAAAAGTCTAAGAAATTATTTAAAATATTTTTAGCGGTACCTATATAAACAAGCTCAAACTTTCTCCCCCAACCACAATATTGAAAGGCTAGATCCACTTATGAAATTAGTAGGCCCCTAATGCGATAAATCATGCAATAATAGTTTATTTTAAATATTTGAAGACTTTATATTATTACGAAGGACATCAATAGTTTATGTTATATAATAAACAAAATTGATTTATTCATCATGACTAATTTTTGTGACGGTTTAGTTTGCATATTACACATTCCACTTCGGGTGGAAATATTTTATGAAGAGTATAGCCCCTTTTAAACAATTTTCTTACAGATTTAATAACAATAATATTGTGAAATGTCACATTCTCGGCTCTGATCGAAACCGTACTCCCAGTGTTCTGCTCTAGGGAACGGACTTAGTTGATATTTTTGTAACCAGATGGTGAAACATATTAGTGGCCGCGTTATCTCGTGGACCGGTTGAACAATACGTAATGGCGTTATTATAACTAGTTTCTTTTGCAGAAGTTTCATCCAGGCAAAAGTAACAGTGTAACAGCGAGTAACTAGTGATTTCGTGTCCAAGTTATTTTTGTAATCGTTACAATTAAGTAACTGTTACAAAGTAACTGATACGTTATTTTTCGCCCATCCCTACTTCGAAGTCTCCAGTTCAAAATAAACATTGACACTCTCAAAAGTGATAAGCGACAAACTTTTTTATTTTTCACGTTATAGGGGGGTCAAAGCGAGAGAAATGTTTAGAAAGAATAGAAATTACTTTTAAAAGTGGCTGATATTCAAAACCTATACGAGTTACGGCGAGTTTAATGTGGGGGTTTGCGTGGCGGACTTTCTTATGCAGAGCAGTGGCGTGTGGTGATAAATAATCCTGGTGGTGCACAAATATTTATTATGACTATCATATTATTACACCCTATTATTATTATTATTATTATTATTATTAATTATTATTATTATAGGTAATAACTACGACATACTATTAACATTTATGTTAAATAAGTATAGATTTACATAATTTTGTTAGTCAAGAAATTGCAGTTAATCATTTTCCTATGTAGGTCCAGTAATAGCAAAGTAAAGTGTTCAATTTCTATTGCAGCACACCATAAATAATATTGTTTTCGCTATATTACGTTTTATAACACAGTTCACACGTTCACAAGCATTCGATATGTGTGTCGTCTCCTCAGCCTTAACTGCTAAAAAGTCAGCAGCTTTCTTTATTTCTTTGAAATCTCATCATGGCATACATCAAAATGGCTTGAATGACTTCGTTCTCTATAGTGTTTGATGTGTCCTTAAACACTGTTGCTCTTTCCAAATGTTCCTTAAGAGTGCGTCTAATTCAGAACTGAAATTGACGAGGTCAAGAAAAATACTAGCATTTAAAGATGAGTCTCCGTCATCGTGACCTCTTAAAGCCAACTCAAAAGCTCCACAAAACCTCACGCACATATCTGTTCTTGGTAACTTTATCATTGTGAAGTTCGACAGTCTAATTGAATCCAATTGTGTCTGTATATTTGACCCAACACTACTAATTTAACATTATTGTTGATGTGTGCAGCTGAAGAATCGTGTTTTTTTAATTCTTTCATTCAAGTGCTTCAAAACAATCATACCTGCAGAACGATAATCAAAATTATGTAGTTACTACTCACAGTCCTAAATTCAAACAGAAAAATAAATAAAATTCATAAAACGTACTTGTTTTTGTCAGTGAATACAGCATGTTTTATATTGCAGCCGGATACTCTATTTTTCGTAAGTCCGACTGTTGAATTTTCTTGTCAGTTCTCTATTACTGTTCTTCGTCATTTATAGTTTCAATTCCTGTGTACGTCTACCCATATTCTTTATTTTTATCTTTTCGTGTAAAGTTCTTACAGAAAATTACACATTTAAAAGATTTTGCACACTATTCATTGCAATATTTATGATGGAACGAGCTAACAACTACTGCAGACAGCTTGAGAACACATCTGAAAGTGCTCCTAACCCCTCCTACGCACACTGTACTGCCTCCCTACCATGCTCCAAAGCCTGCCAGTGAAACAGCACTACTGCGCATGCTCCAATGGAACAGTGTGCCGCAAGTGTCGAGCGGTAAACGTAAGTCCCAGGCGTCAACAAGACCGGTACACGTGCAGTGTTATTTTTACATAGTATTATAATAAAGAATTATATCTCTCACACAGTCTACTGCAGCTCATTGATATAACTTTAAAAACATGTGTTATTTGAAGAGGTGGTGCACTGCTCCTGTGCTCCTTAAGAGAAATCGCCAATGATGCAGAGTGATAACTTTTAACTGTTAGAACTGCAGATTCTCATAGAAATCATCCACTCGGACTGTACTGTGGTCAATTTGTATGTTTCATAACAATGATACTAGCGGAGGAAAGTGTTATCGCCAACTCATTCACGAAGGACAACAAATAGCTCGTCAACTGGCACCGTCAGCAAGGTCATTCGCCAGAATCGGTAGTTCTAACTGTACCATTTCACTCGTCAGTCACTTGGAGACTGATTCACTAACCTTGACACGAGCCAGGACGAACACGTGCATGGTTGCGTCATCATTGTGGAAACTTATGTGGTTGTAGCACCACAACTCTACACTGCCCGTTTCCCGTCTCTAGTGCGTCAGCAGCCCACAGTGAAAAACTAGTCGGTGCTGTCTAGACCTCTCCTGATCCCTTTGTATAAATGGAAGCACTTTTAAAATATGTGTACACTATTAACGTCCCTTAACTTGCTTTGTATTACATGATGTCTTCGAAATTATTTTTGGTTGTGCAGTATGGTTTTTATTTCAATTCTTCATGTATGTTACTAAGGTTAGGTTAGTTTGCTTAGGTAAGTGTATAATATTGTACTGGGGCCTGTTTCTCAAAAATACTAGTTTAGTAGTTCACCAGTTACCAGAGTATATTTCACGAGCTCTAGTAGATTCTGTTTCTCAAACTATTTTACCAGTCTAGTAACTTGTGACAATTTTTCACTAGTTACATGATCTGTTTCACTAGTCAGCTGATTGAGTTCATTTGTTTATAGTCATTGGTAGGTATTGTTATTTGAGGTTAGAAGGCTAAGTTGTTTGTATTGTGGTTTCGATTTCTCTTTTCGGTTGAAATTCCATCAGTTGAAAGCAAATTAACTATACTCAATATGATTAATGAATCAAAGGATTATTATTCGGTGCTTTTTCAAGCATGTTAACCAAAAATGATGAAATAAACGAATGGACAAAAAGTGTTGTAATGTGTGAGGCTATGGAACTGATACCTCAGAACAAAGATTATGCATACGTTAGGGACACTTACTGGCCCAACATCAAGAAAGCAATTTTGATAAGTACCAATTCAAGTTCACAGTATCGTAATTTGAACATATGATGTAGCTAGTGGGTCTACTGCCGACATGAATGCCACTTATGACTTGATGAAAAATTCGCTAATTTTTTTTGTTTTACATTTTATCTATTCATAAATTATTGTCATTATATATTTAATTTGTAGGTTAAAGTTGATAATGTCAGAAGAATTGGCAGTGGAGGAGGAAAGCTAGTAAAAATTAGTTGATGAATCGGTATTAGATTATTAGGAAAAAATTCTGCAAGTGTTGCTGGTCTAGGACAGAAAGACTAGATGGCATTGGAAAATAATCAACATCCCGATTTGTAGAGCAATTTGTATTTGAAGCTTTGCTGATAATGCAAGACTTCTATTTTTTTTTGTCTTGTTATGGCAGGTCCCACTATATTTAACAACTTTTCAAGCTTTTCAGTACTTTACCTAAACCGTTCATTATATTTAAACAATGCTCCCGTAAAGGAATAATAATTGTTCTTTCTCGATACAGTTTTAGCTCTTCTCACAACTTCTTCATGGCTTCATTCGGAATCACCAAACCAGATATTAAAAGAAAATAACTACAATATTTTGTTTTATCTGAGAAAGGTTGTCACTGGTAACTGATAATATAGAAATCACCAGTCTTTAGAGTCTTGTAGGAATATTCCTGTTGAATACTAGTGTAATCAACTAGATTAGCATTTTGAGAAACAGAATCACTTATGAACTGGTGAAATCGACCAATATTACTAGTCTGTGAACTGGTAACTACTACTTTACCCTTGTAGTTTCTAGAAACACAGACTTGTAAAATAAACTAATATTACTACTGTACAGACTAGTATTACTAGTCCATGAGTTTTGAGAAACAGGCCCCTGGTAGTAAGTTTTGTTGTACTAAGTCGATACTAGTACCTAATGTGTAAAACAGTTAGACAGCTATTAACAGTTTAAATAACTCGGATCCCATGGATAAAGAATACCCAAATTTTTCACTAATTCTGAAGAAAATTGAATGACCGTCCTCCATTAACTTATGCGCACAAAACAAAGTGGGCGTGGCGATAAATGACATTAGAATCGTCAGCTGTCAAAAGTTCGTTTGCATAAATCAGTTAAACTGAAGTGGAAAAACCTAGTATTTCGTCAAATACGTGCTAAGAAGTTAATCTAAAGTAAAGAACTTATGTACGCTAAATTTAAAACACTTGAGCTATTCCTAGAAGGAATGCTTAAAAGAATAACCTAAGCAAAATTGTCATGTAGTATGACAAGAAGTCCTAGCAAATATACTGAAGAAAATGTTAATATTCCTAGGTTCTTTTAAATGCGACCTGCAAGATTGCCTATAAAATGAACGAGTATGATTCGGATGATTTTATTAAATTGTTTTCCCAGTCTGTACAAGTTGCAAAACTATTTATTATACCACAATATATAGCATGAAAGTAGGCCCTAACTGTAGTAAACAACCTTTACCTCCAAGCTTGTAACTTGGGTAAAACATGACCAAACACGCTTTATTTTTTTTTTTTTTTTTGTTACAGTAGAGTATAATTATCGAAATGTGAACGTGAGGCCAACAGCCGGCTGGTCTGTCTGAGCCTTTCAAGGGCTGTGGCACCACGGATTATTATTAGTGTATAATTGAGCACCCACGTACAATAATGGGGTAAGTAGTTACGAAATATATTCATACTTACCCCATTATTGCACGTGGATGCTCAATTATGTTCTTTCATGTCTTTCCAATCAAAATACTAACAACAATACGACCTACTCCAGAGTTTTGCGTTATTTTGGATGCGAGTGTCGAAATACAATTTTAATATTTGATTGCTATTACTGGGTTTGAAACGGAATTGTAGTGGTATTATCCGTATTTAGTTTAACTTTATTACTAGTGAGCCATTTATTTGATTAATCGTTTGTCTTCGAAATAGGCCTACTTTTTATAAGCTACAGTTCATCGTCTTCTTCTATAAGCAGTAAGGACAGAAGGAGCAGAAATAAAGAATGCCGGTGTCAAAATACAATTTTAATATTGTATTGCTATTTATTTTTCACTGGGTCTGAAACGCAATTGTAGTAGTTTTATCCGTATTTAGTTTAAGTACATTACCAGTGAACCATTTATTTTGTTTAGTCCGGGCGTTGTTATACATTTATGCATGAAAAAAATGCTGCTAATTAACATAACTATGGACTTAACTTCATAAAATTTACATGAAATATGATATATCAGTTATCTTTCTCCTTTTGACATTGCAGTTATATGCAGCACACACAACAGGCATGTTTTTTCTTTGTTTTTGCGTAGTTTTTACTCCGTATATACAACATTGTACAGGACAACATGGCCACTCTATATTCTTCTCTTTCTAACTCGTTGTTCTAGACTCTAGAGATGGGATAAACTGGTATTTTTAAGAAACAGTCTCGACTGTAACAGTTTCATGAACGAAACTATTCCAAAATAACAGTTTCATGAGAATATGTTCACGACATCAGTGCCAAATGTTCCAACTGTTTCAACCTCTCATCTGCTTCGGGAACATGTTTCAAAGCCCTTGAATCGTCTTTAAATCAGCTGTTCAGTGTATTATGACGACGAAAGATATTTTTCGTAGGTTACTGTTAAGGGTACAGTAAATAACTACAATTCAAAATAAATCGATTTTAGTAAAAATAACGCATATAGCCCTAGGAGAGTTTAATAACGATGACATTAGCCGATGATATTTTTCGCGGTATATTAATAATTAACACTATGTTAGGGCACCATGAACATATTCTCCATCAATAGACAGCTAATAATGAATATCAGATTTATTAGAGAATTTGATTCGTACAATTAAATTGCGCTGTCCTACATAGGCTACTGTTGCACGAAGGCCGTGTGGAACATGGATATTATACACTACTTTCGATTGGAGGTCAATGACAGCGCTGCACAGGCCTTTCCAGACAACAAAGAAGAGGAAAACTGTTTAGAAACTTAACTGTTTATCTATTGGAACCATGTGGAACGTTGAAGTTATATATCACTGGAGCAGTGTAACACTCTTTGGAACAGTTGGAACAGGTTATATCACGAAACTGTTTCGATACGAAACAGTTTCAAATAAACTGTTCCACCTTTTTTTACCCATCTCTACTAGACTCCCAATCAGCTGATCCGGCCACCATTTGAATACTTAACGAGTGCAAAACCCACTCGGACACATTGTCACAATAGTAATAAGTTGTATTGTAGTGTGTTTTGCTGTATATATTTATATTTTATATTCTTTAACTGTTGTGTAATTACTTGTAAAGAGCTAAATATATTAAGTTAAATAAAATAACACAATTTCGTGTCCTGTTATAGTTTAGGCCTAATTTAGATGTACGTTTTGTCAGGTAAGTGTGGTGCATGTCGAAGGAAAATGTGTCAAGTTGTTAATTGTAAACAGCGTAATACGTGGTTTCATTGGGACTGTGCGAATACTGATGCTGGAACTGTAAATATTGTAAACAATTAGATGTTGTAAAGGAACGAGCAAAAACCATCACCCAATTAGACAAACATTTAGAGCTAGCTAATGAGGAGATTGCAGGCTTGAAATATACAGGCCTAAGGTTAGAAGTAGATCACCAGAGTTTAAGGTGGCCTCTAAACTGAAGTGTAAAGGGAAGAGTTCTAATGTCCCTAGTACTGCCACTGCTACCTCTATTACTGAAGTGGAACTGAGCAACAGGTTCTCTGTTTTGAATTCTCCAGAGCCTGAATCTGATGCTCCATCCAACTCAGTGTCGGAGCCCAAGGATAAGAGGAAGATACTTTGGATAGGTAGCAGCCATAGCAGAGGATTAAATGAATGGCTCCAGGCTTCATTGGGTGAGAAATATGCTGTTACCAGCTTTTTCAAACCCAAGGCTTCCCTGACCAATATTGTAGGGGATCTGTGTGCACTTGCTAAAGATCTTGATAAACAAGATCATATAATTATAATGCGGTTGTAGGGAACAGTCTAGACACGAACCTCAATTATTCAATTGATGGAGATATACACAACATTGCACAGAGGATTGGCCATACCAATGCGGGTTTCGCAAACCTTTTCCAGAGGCATGACAAGCCGTGGATGAATAGGAGGGTTAAGAGTGTAAATCTGCGGACTGACTTGGCTCAATTGGACAGGGACATTAATATTATAGACATATCCTCCATTGTAAGAGAGGAATACACTGATCATAGACTGCATTTGTATTCTCGAGACAAGGACTCGCTAGCGCGTCTCATTGCTGTCAGTCTTCAGTGTGATCACGGCAAGTGTGACAATAAAATTCCTTTTGTAATCCGTCATAGAGTAAATAAAAAATCAATATAACAATAATGACAATAATAATAATAATAATAATAATAATAATAAACAGAATCAACAAATCGTAACGCAAACAACAATCAGTCTATTCCGTTGGAATATAAGAAGTATAAAAAAAAATAAGACGAATGAAATCTTCGCATCCTTAGATTCCGAACATTTATATCCGAATGTGCTACATATTACCGAACACCATATGAAACAACAGGAAATAATTGTCTCTCTCACTGGAAGGATATAAATTAAGTGCCAGTTACTGGAGACAGATTCTTGAGAATGGAAGCGTGGAGTGTATTTCTCAGATCTGACATTAATTAAAAAATAGATTGAACGTTCACATTTTTGCAAAGACAGGCATTTAGAAATTAGTGCAGTTGAATTCGAAAATAAACAATACAATTTCTTTGTAATATGTCTATAAAGAGCACCATGTGCAGACTACGGAAATTTAATTCATTTATTGGAAAAGATACTGCAATGCTTACAGAAACTGAAACGTGAATGCATTACTTGCGGAGAAATGAATGTCGATTGCACCATTCTGCATTTCAAAACTTATTTTCTGTTGTTTTCAATCTGATCAGCGATTCTAAACGGTTTTTTTTTTGTGCTGAATTCGAAAATAATCTCCATTTTTCCGCATCACGTCAGGTTTTCAGACAATTCATGAGTAACTAGAAATGAAATGATTGCTTTGTGAAACGCCATAAAAATTATTTTCTACAAGAATGTTGTGAGAAAAACTAGGCCACAATTTGATATTTGCCACTAATTAATCATTAATTAATATTAATTAATAATTATAAACACTTTCATAACCTTACCTCAATACTGCACTTCAAATTTTCTCCTCTTTGACCTCCTCACATGTTGTTCAGAGCAGTCCCAGCAATGGCCCGGAATGTTTCCATTATGAAGCAAAAAACCTTCAAGACTTTTCTGAGAAGATTCTATGAAGAACCTTCACTCCTTGGAATTATAGTTTATGTTATAAAATTTTAAGACGGCAATAATGTCTTGGCAACAGAGGCGGTTATTCAGGTGACGAAGGTGAAGTGTGACTTCACCTATTTATGCGTAAAACACAATTTTATCTCGTGTTAATAATTAATTCTAGTTATTACCGGTATCACATTTCTAAAATAAAAAAAGTTTTATTTTGAGTTGTTATGAATAGTGTTTAGTTGTATAAATTGTACCTGTAACCGTCCGCTGAATAGAATAATGTGAACTGTTACGAGCGCCGAGCAGTGTCTACTGGAACTTACGATACTATAGAGGTGAAATTATTTGGCCTCCCATTCTCATACAGCACTTGGTTTGCAAGGTAACGTGACGTCACGCACTAAAGAAAGATTGTATGAGTGAAGTGCGTTTCTGAGTCTTTCAGTTATGGACAACTGTCAGACTTGTAGGTGGAGTAACCAGTTTGCAGATCTAACGGTACTAATAATAGAGAAGGGTTGAAGCTAGTCTCCAAGGCCGGGGACTATTGTTCAAGGGGTGTGAAATTTTAGAGTATGTAGGCCTACTACCTGACTCGAGAATACTATCCTCATTCCTTGTGTCCAAGCAGCCACCCCTGCAGCGGTAAATTAATGTTATTTTATCAGGAATACACCGCACACACATTCGTAAAGTTTAAAAGTTGTTTTCCACAGCGTGTATTATTGCTTCTCATGAGCTTGCCAGTTTTGTTTCAGCTTTTCTATTTGAAAGTTTAACGCCCACGTAAATGTAGACATGTAGTTTAATACTGTGTACGTATATATTAACTTATTAGTAAAGTTAATGTATTTACAGTATATTAGTGATAAGTGTATATAGTATATTAATCCTACATCATAGTGTATATTATATGTTTAATCACTGTAGTGCTATTATACAAATACTTAGGTATCAATACATAGAAAATATTGATAAATGGGTGTGAAGTATGTATCCCGAAAATGACACGGTTTGTAATTTATTAGAAGTGCCGTTTGGTAGATTTAAATATGAGGATAAAAAAGATGTTTTAAATTCTGGACAACCTACAGTTCCTTGTGTTCTTTGTTTTAACAAGAGCTAAGAATATAGAGAAATTATATAAAATAACATTAAAAAAATCTTTCGATGAAAGAAGCTTTTCTGTTTGAAGAGATCGAAAATTTTACTCGGAATGCTACATCACAGGAGACACTTTCATCATTAATTCCATAGCTTTGCATAGAGGTATACTGCCCACCCTCAGTTAAAGTCAGACATTTTATGAAGACATCATCGACACGTTTGCTGCTTTAAAAGATACGAGGATTGACTTGGTATGCGAGAAATTGAGTGAGTCCTGAAATAAATTAGTTTTCCTGTTTGCATGTGTTCTAGAACTATTAAAATTGCACGCAGTTTACGAATAGTAGGCCTACTCATTATATTGGTAAAACTGTTTATGCATTTGTGTATGCGAACAGCACTTCACCTATTTTTTTTACGGCGAGCCGCTACTGCTTGGCAATACACTAAATTTTTTTCTTCAGCAAAAAAAGGCACAAGTTCCTTCTCACGATGCATGTACCATGGAAAATATGTACCTTGAGCCAATACTTTCTTTTCTTTTAACCTGGAACCTAATAGTTCTGCTGATTCTTTAGACAAATTTAAATCCCTCGCTAAATCATGAAGCTCACTTTGATTAAAACATCTATCATCACCAGTATTGTCTGGCTCATAAGTATGATCCACTGGAGATTCAGTTTCAATGCTACTGGATGCAGATGACAATGTATCTGATTCAGGGGGTAGAGGAACATGAATATCAGGACTATGAGGTACGGCCCGAATGGCAGAGGGTATGTTAGGATATAGAATCTCATTCTTGTTTTTAGCAGTATTTCCAACTACCTTAACTGTACAAAAATAACAATCGTCTTCATGATTTGTAGATTCCCTCCAAATCATAGGGATACCAAAGGGCAATGACTTCCTTTTTCCATTTTTCCAAGTCCTCAACTCTTCAACATAACTATGACATACTTTGTGGGGGACTAGGATTTGTCCTGGTCTCCTAACTTAATGCCAAAATATTGGAAGTAAGTATTCTTTACAAAAGCTGTTATATTCTGCCTCTGTTTTACTAACGTATATGACCCACATTTATAGCAAAACAAATTTGTATCATTTACACAACCACGTTTCGACATTTCTATGAAACAACACTATTATGTTATACTCTCGAGAAAAATGAGAACTCACACACTTCACTTTTACACGACAATCAACAACACAAAACTGAACCTCTAATTTTAAAACAACTTTTAAAGGGGGATAGGTGTATTATGTCAGTAAGGAAATCTGTAGCATCATAAGCTTAATTGCACTTCCATAAATAAATATGTATACAGGGACCCTATGTCATTTCTCTAATTCATTGTTAGTTTTAATAGCAATCTCTAAGAGTAAATATGTTCTTCATAATTTTTTATGACCTGAGACACTAAACATTTCACCTTCCTGTTTATAGGTAATGTTGGGTGCAGACAGGTAAAAATCTCCAAGAATAAGCAACAGATGTCTAAACGTCCGTTCATTTTAAGGGCTAGGATACAATTTTGTACCCCAAGGGCGGATATAGTCAGTACATTTTAATAATACAAACATAATATAATATATTATGTCACATTTTAAGTAATAAATTTTAAATTATAAGCTTCCATGCCTTTTTAACAAACGACAAGCACTCTGTAATATTACTATATTACGAAAAATATTGAAAACATAAAATTTTGAATTGTAAAAAATTCTGACATGGTACGCGAAAACAGGTTTCATTTTTGCAATCAGTGTGAAATTGTGATTCAGAAACGCTCATTTATTTCAAAACAACAAATCCATGCAGAATGGTGTTATCTAACAGAAAGCAATAGGACAGATCAACTAAATTCATTGCTAGCATCTTTCAATTTAATTTACATGGTAAATTTTCCGACCAGAATACAAAGGGATTCAGCTTCTGCAATCAATTCATTTATCGGAAAAGAAACAGGTATGTTTCAAAGAATCCCAATAATTAATTAATGGTCTTTTGGATCATGATTCTCAACACCCAATTATAAATATTACACAGCACAAAAAAACCAACTAAAGTGAGATTCAAAAATATAAACAGGGAATTTCAAACATATCTTAAAAATAAAACCTGGGAATCAGTGTATAGTCAAAGTGATATGAACAGTAAATTCAACGAGTTCCATAAAATATTTGTAAATATTTTTGAATGTAGTTTTCCAGTAAAAATGCAAAAATATACCACAATAGGTGGATTACACAAGGTATTATTTTATTTTACTGGGTTATTTTACGACGCTGTATCAACATCTAGGTTATTTAGCGTCTGAATGATATGAAGGTGATAATGCCGGTGAAATGAGTCCATGGTCCAGCACCGAAAGTTACCCAGCATTTGCTCGTATTGGGTTAAGGGAAAACCCCGGAGAAAACCTCAACCAGGTAACTTGCCCCGACCGGGATTCGAACACGGGCCACCTGGTTTCACAGCCAGACGCGCTGACCGTTACTCCACAGGTGTGGACCACAAGGTATTACAATCTAATTCAAAAGGAAGAGATTATTATATATACAGAGCAGAAATAATAGTGATGCAAACTTTAAAACAACAGTATGAGAATTATTACAAAATATTACACAAAGTGATCCAAAAAGCTAAAGAATTACAATATAAAACAATAATAGTATCAAAACGATTTGGAACATATTTAAAAAGGAAAGTGGACAATAAAAAAGAAAGGTAAACTAAAGCCTTACATCTAATACAAAAACGTCAGACGCAAATGAAATTGCAAATATATTTAACACATATTTTCTTACAATAACTGATAACCTGAACCATCTACGAATGTAATGTTAATGACAGTTTTCAGGATATTAGACAACGAAAAACTCTTCATACACAGACTGTATCCAAATGGAAGCATATATATATTTTTAGGAATAACATTTGAATGTTCCTAGTCAATATGTTTCAGTACATGATTTTTTATGCTTTCCTTATGAAAGAAGGACTTGTCACAAACATCGCATCTAAACAGCTTCTCTCCCGTATGCTGGCGTTCATGATTCCTTAGGCTATTGGAATATGAGAAAGACTTTTCACAAACCTTGCATTTGAATGGCTTCTGACCAGTATGCATCCGTTCGTGCCTCTTTAGGTCACTTGACGAAAAGAAGCATTTACCACAACCATTGCATTTAAATGGTTTCCCACCAGTATGCTGGCGTTCGTGGAAATTTCGACTACTCCGCTGCGAGAAACACTTTCCACAGATATCGCATTTGAATGGCTTCTCACCCGTGTGTTGTCGCATATGGCTTTTCAGAATACCAGACTCCGAAAAGCTTTTTGCACAAATATCACATTTGAATGATTTTTTATCACAATGCTTGTGTTCATGTGTCTCTTGGGTACATTGTCTGGAAGAAGACTCTCCAGAGACATCACGGGTATGAATGGTGTGATGCCTTTTTAAATAACTCGAACCAGAGAAACACTTTCCACAAACGTCGCATTTGAATAGCTTCTCACTAGTGTGAAGGTCTTGATGCCTTCTTTGCGTTGTCAAATGAGAGAATGACTTTCCACAAACGTTGCATTTGAATGGTCTCTCACCGGTGTGAACGCGGTTATGGGTCGTCAGGGTGTTTCTCTCCGAAAAACACTTTCCACAAACATGGCATTTGAATGGCTTCTCACCAGTATGTTTTCGTCCATGCCTTTTGAGATAATTTTGTTGCGAAAAGCCATGTCCACAAACATCGCACTTGAATGGTTTCTCACTCTTATGGTGGATTTCATGATTCTTAAGGTGAACGGACTGCGAGAAGCACTTTCCGCAAATATTGCATTTGAATGGTTTCTCACCGGTGTGAATGCGGTTATGGATCTTTAAGATACTGCGAACCGAGAAGCACTTTCCGCAAACATGGCATTTGAATGGTTTATGACCATTATGCTGGATTTTATGCTTTCTCAGGTATTTGTCCTGCGAGAAGCACTTTCCGCAAATATTGCATTTGAATCGTTCCTTGCCTTCCTGATCCTGCAAAATGTTTGCCGACAAACCAGAATGCTTGGCAGATTGATAAACAGACGTGCGCTCTTCATGTTGAAATCCTTCGCTATATGGTAAACTGTAATGATGGGGATCTGCAAAACTGTAATAAAATATACAATTACTTTGTTACTAATAAAGAAAAACCTCTTATACATCAGTTAAAACATTGTGTAGTTACAAGGGGTGCCAGAATGGACGTTTTTAGAGTATTCGTAAGTTCCTTTACATTCCATAATTTCAGAGTTACCTACTTTTTTCTTTAAAATGTGTTTATTTTCAACATGAAGTCTACCAGACCTATACGAAGAGATTTATTTCCAAAATGCTATGAAGTTTGAGTTCTCAGATGTAACAAATAAAATGTTCCGTTGACTTCGTAAATGCTGAACTACAAGTATTCATCAACTTCAGTCATGCAAGAAAAACCTCAGAGATAGAAAATTATACATTATTACAGGCTGTCAAATCATCTGTTTAATGTAAGTGATGTCAACAAAGCTTGATATTTTCCTAGGTATGAATGGTTTGATTACAGTTTTACTGGAAATATATATGCAGGCCGAACATAGAGGTTCTATAAATACATTTTATAATGTGAAATGTCTATAATATTATGCAAATCTGGCTTTCAGGTAGTAGCTCCCTGTAAAGCAGGTTTGAATAATTTCAAGGAAAAATTGTTCCAGGGCCGGGTATCGATCCCGGGACCCTTCACTTAGCGCGCGAACGCTGTACCAATTTTTCCTCAAATAATATATATATATATATATATATATATATATATATATATATATATAATATTCTTAAGAGTTTTAATAACCTTACCATAAACAATTCAGTCATCAATTTTAATTATGCTAATAAATCCGCTAGTAAGCTCCAAACATCGTCGTTATTTCTTGAGAAATATTCTCCTCGCAGATAAATCTGGCAACCATGAAAGTTATATAGTGAATAAGAAGTGCATAAACAGGTTTACAACTTCATTACGTTACCAATAAGCACTCTATACCAGATTCATACAACATACGTAATAACCACGTTATAGTTTTGGTAAGGAATTATGCTAGATATAAGACAATTTAGTATCACTGTCTAGGTGGCGCTTGCTGCAGTCTTGAAACAGAAGGCAATATGTTGAACGCCGAAGAGAGATTTCAGCAGATTTCTTTTAGAGAAATGTATTTAAAATTACGAAAAGATAAAGAGTTCCTATTGAGGGAATGTCGAAAAGGTGTTGCTGGTATATATAATTATGGTATTTTTTTCCTATTGCGTGAAGTGGATAGCTCGTATTTTGAGCTAATTTACATACTACCAATAGGACTAAACGGTTGGATACAAAACGTATGTTTTATATTGACAGGCAGTTTTCGGCAAATAATCGTATCGTGATATGCATTTTTCCGAAGACATGATTATAAAATCAGACTGTTTTATTATACAAATTCAAACAAACAGAAATACCGCGAGAAGTACACAAGGGTTAAACTCAGTCTCTCCTCGGCAAAAGCCAGAATTTATTTGCTAAATAAACTTTTAAAATGTAAAAACAATAAAGTTAAAGATAATGCATTTTTTGCGTAAGAAGAGAAAATGATTTTATATATAATGATAAAGAAATGTGGACTCAAAAATCCCAGTGGAATGAGGTATAGTGGTGACTTTATTTCAGAGTTTGTTTAAAATAAAATCACCAAAAGGACACAGACATTATTTGGGGAATGATTTGCTGTCTCTTCATCAGAAAAGCATTTAAGGAAACTTTGTCGAGAAAATTGTGTAAATCAACATCCCTTGAGTGCTATTTCTAACTTCTATAAAGATGAATTAGATTAAAATAGGTAAACGTTATGCTGTGGTAATATTCCATGAGGTCAAACTCAGAGAAGAAACCCTTTAATAATTCTTCCCTTAAAGTGCACAGATTTGTTGATTTTCAGTATCTCACGACTAATATCCAGACGAAACAATTATGAAATCAGGCATTAGTATTTATGTGTGTGCCATTTATGCAAGATTCGATTCAGCCAATTGATATTTATGCTAGCAGAAATGCTACTTCAAGCGATATTCTCCCTAAAATTCTTATACAAGTTATACTGTACTAGAATTAGAAGATAGGGTCCACACCTGTGGAGTAACGGTCAGCGCGTCTGGCCGCGAAACCAGGTGGCCCGGGTTCGGTTCCCGGTCGGGGCAAGTTACCTGGTTGAGTTTTTTTTCGGGTAACTGGGCATATGCTGGGTAACTTTCGGTGTTGGATCCCGGACTCATTTCACCGGCATTATCACTTCATTTCATTCAGACGCTAAATAACCTTAGATGTTGATAAAGCGTCGTAAAATAACCTACTAAAATAAAAAACAAAAAGAAGTTGGGGCGAGAGTAGTCGATATCACTTGTGATGGCACTCAAACAAATAAAAAGGCCTGGAATTTTTTAGAAATCAATGGAAAAATGTATCCAGTACAATGCCAAATTCCTAATCCGTTCCACGAAGAAAGGAAGACATGGGCAGTCTCAGATTTTGTGCACATATTGAAATGCATAAGAAATTATTTCCATGACAAAGTCCAACTCTCTTACAAGGAGAAAAATATCAATTTTAGTTCTTATAGGAGACTTTTTGAGGAAGACTTATCTGAATGTGCCGGTCTAAGGGTATGTCCCAAATTGACAACATTTAATTCAGAACCCTCGTACTTTCAGAGAATAAACGCCAGACTCGCGTTCCAACTCTTCAGTGACATGTTGCTAAAGGCCTCAAATTTTATCATAAAGTAGGGTCATCGGGTTTCGAAGGCAGTGAAGACACTGAAGAATTTACAGTGAATTTAAACTGTATTCCTGACGCAATAAATTCACATATTCCTGCTAAGTCTCTTTATAAAGAGTCTTCTGACCATAATATCCTCACTAATTTTCTTCAATATCTCAGAACTATAACCTACACGCAAATCTGGCTTTCAGGTAATAGCTCCCTGTAAAGAAGGTTTAAATAATTTCAAGGAAAAATTGTTCCGGGGCCCGGTATCGATCCCGGGACCCTTCGCTTAGCGCGCGAACGCTCTACCGACTGAGCTATCCAAGGAACCATACACGACACCGTCACAATTTTGAAAGCCAGATTTGCATAATATATTCGTTACTGTGATACGTTAACAGAAAACCACAATTTAAGTGACACCGAGTATTGTGTGCACTCATAGTTGAGTTCTGGCGTCTTGTCAGCTCACTTGAGTTGTGTGGAAACAAAGGAAAAATTGTGACGGTGTCGTGTATGGTTCCTGGGGTAGCTCAGTCGGTAGAGCGTTCGCGCGCTAAGCGAAGGGTCCCGGGATCGATACCCGGCCCCGGAACAATTTTTCCTTGAAATTATTATAACCAACACATTTGTTTCTGGTATAATGATAGACTCTTTAGTAGTAACCTTGCAGAGTAAATTACAAACGAGAGAATGGCTCTGGAGCATAGGCGGAGAGAGGGGCAAAACAAAACCATAGAATCCCCATATAATGGGGTTATGGGGGACATCGTTTACCTCTTCCCCCCCATTACAGCTTGACCGTGGTACAGAATAGTATTTGGGAATATGATCACTTAATAAAGGTAATTTCGGGAGGCATGTTTCTTACAGTGTTACATCCATATCCGCGATGTTTCACACCGAATTGTATAGGGCTTGAACTTCAAATTATAATACGACATAACTTAAAACTATCTCCCTCTTTTTTCTCTCTCTTAGATATACCTCAGTAAAACTACGTAACAGTGTTAAAAGAAACTTTTTTATATGGAGCTTACCTTCCTGAAGATATGATATGAAATGTACACTCTAATTAATTTATCTCGTTTTTAAGCTTACACATTATATAGGGATCACTTTTCTTTTTTCTGCATTGTTGTGCAGCATGTTATTCACATTTCTCCAAGTGGCGGTCTGAACACCTGCAGACTTCTAAGACATGAGTAGGCCTACAGGCTGTTACAAAAGAAGCATTACATTGCTTCCATTCCTCAAACGAAATATGGAAATTCATAAACATTCAGAAATTCAAAATAAATATTGTAGTACAGACACATGATCTGAAGACATTAATTCGTCAATTTAAGCAAAGAAACTTAATCATAAACAAAAGCAAAAGAGATCTCTTGAACTGAATATTTTCTAACGTTAATATGAAAAAAAGGTCAGACAAGTTTGGGGGCAGTCCCCCCCCCATGCCCCACCATAACTCCGTTTACGCTCTGGAGTAAAGGATACAAATATGTCGTAACAGGGAAACTCACCCAAGACCCCTGGGAATTTTGCGTTCACTCAGTTCAGATTACCATTTTTCGACTATAGATTTCTCCCATATGCATTTACTATAATGTATTTATGTCCCTGCAAAGCACATACTCAACATTGCAGGAAACTGTGAACCGGAAAGTGATTACATCGTTTGTGAACAAAATGCGAATATTGCCGCGAAATGGGGAATTACGCAACAAGACAATTAAGAAGTCTGTATAAACTTGTATAAAAGAAAAAAATTGTTCTTCGTGAAGAATGCAGGATCTAAATTGGGAAAGTGCTGTGCCCAAGTTGGTGAATACTACTGCTGTCGTGTTGATTGGCAGATGTTTAGTGTATCATATGGCCAGTTGTGTAGTAAATCATTGCGTGTATCCTCTGTGCCAATTCCCGCCGACAGGAAAGTATCGGTAATGTGTCTAACAATTGTTAGTTCCGGACTTAGGCCTAGGCAATGTATGCAGTTGCATAGGGCGGCAATTTCCAGAGGGGCGGCATTTTCTCTCCCTCTCTCTTCCTTTTTCTTTACTTTTTTCACTTTACAGTGAAATTTGTTTTTAGAACACTTGTTGGTAAATCTTTTCTGAAGTTTGTTCTTGAACACCTTGTGGAAATCAAATATTGTTTTGTTATCGCATTGTCGCGGTAGCGACGAGAGTAAAAGGAAAGTATGCAGCTGCATAATAAAATTATATTGCAATGTCGGTATGGTATCACGTTATTATACTCTGAAACTGTTTAAATTTAACTGCTCGTATAAACAAGAATGCATTGTGAAAAATCATATTGGATGTGTTTATTATTTAGGCCTATCGCTATGAATAGTAACCACAACTCTCAGTTACATTTCCAATATACTCGTATATCGTCAACAATACTATTTAATCACTTTACAGCATGTGCACTATATAATTCGATATGAAAGGCTTATTCCGCAAAGAATTGGAGTTTACTTTTGAATTTTCTCTACATTTCCTATCGTAGTAGGAAATACTCGTAATAATTACACCACCAACAAAACTAATGTTTAAAAATAAACCACAGCCTGCCTTTCACAAATCAATTTTGTTTCAACAATGAACAAGTTTGAATATGTTCTTCACATCGAGTCTGGTGTGCTTCATCATATCGACTTGATGACATCATCAATGCTTTCTCTGTGAAGAAATTGCGAAGGAAATCTTTATAATTCATAAGTAAGATTCATGTATTTTGAGTTCAGTAACTAATTGTATACTGCATTGTAACATTTCATTTAAAACTAATTTAAACTAAACATGACTTGTATAATAGCTGCTCAAAACCTGTATGTGGGACTTGGGGGGGGGGGGAGGCAAATTTTTGCACTGCCTAGGAGCGGTACTATACCTAAACCTGGCCTTGACCATTGTGCAGCTCTTACCCAAATCAAAGACTATGGATTAGATAGAACACCAATTTTTTAACCCATCTGTCCGAAGCTGTGCACGACGCACCTCCTCATACAGAAATGAAAATTAAAGAAAAGATTAGCTCCGCGAGTGCAATGTGGGGTGACATATTCTATGAATGTCTTGACCCCATTGATGGTTTTTCGACAGTTTCAGTTATCTTAAGAGAACCTTATTTACTTAGGATTCTAGTTCTTGCCTCTCGCAGTGTTTTGTTTCTAATGATTTCTAATGACATTACTGGAAACCAGTGGAAATCTGTCTCTGTTAAATTATGCAGAACATAAATTTTCAAAGAATCTACACATAGGCTAAATGTTGTTAGAAATAAATCTAGTGGATTTGTCCCAGTAATCATGGTGTTTACAACCAACTTGAACTGTAGTACCTACTTCCACATAAGTTACATATTCACAGATGGCACGAAGGAACCGTGAACTTTCATTTTCCACACATGTCTCACATCTGATTGTAAAATTGCTCATCATCGTTCTTAGTTCTCCCTGACAGATGAATTAATATTTTAACGATTGTTATTCTTCACTTCGCATAAAGTGTGACAATTTGTCCTGACAACGTCATTATTTACTGTACCACAGAGTTAGTAATCACAGGGTAAGATTGTAGGCGCAAGCAGACCATATGTTGTTACCAATAACTCTATCGTTGAACACTTCGTGAATTGTTTTCAAGAAAAACTGCTCTATGTGCCGTGTCATAATCCTGCTGGAAAAAAAAAAGCGAAACTAAGTCTCGAGTAAAAAACAATTGCAAAATTATTCGCTCATCTATATCATACAGTTGTTGCCTTGGACTAATTTTGTGATATATTTTGTATAACTGATCTGAACTGTGCCAGATGACGATCTTCTGCTCTTTCGGGCTGCAATGTCTAATGAAGCTGTGTAAAGTATTAAATAAATAAAATCCAAATATTTTGGTCATCACTGATGATGATGGGTCTTTAGGAACTTCAATATTGGCTGTTTACGAACTATCATAATAATTCATGTAAGTGGAAGGATGCTTCGATTGAAGGAAAAAAAAAAGAGATGAGGAACAATTTTTCATCATGCATTCTAAGTCAAAATCTAAATAGAAAATGTATACGTTTTCCTAAATACGTGACCAATTGGTGCACTTCCACTACAGTAGAGCTACAGGGTTTCAATGCAAGAAAAGTCATAGTGACTTATATGGAAATGTCGGATATTCCCATTAGCTGAGAAATATGCTGAAGGTAATTTTCCTCGTGGTATTTTATGGTATCAAGAGTTTTTCTGTGAGCATTATATGACATATTCTTATACTTACATGGAAATGTTGGATATTCCCATTAGCTGAGAAATATGCTGAAGGTAAATTTCCTCGTGGTATCTTATGGCATCAAGAGTTTTTCTGTGAACATTATATTATGTATTCTTATATGGAAATGTAGGATATTCCCATTAGCTGAGAAATATGCTGAAGGTAATTTTCCTCGTGGTATCTTATAGTATTAAGAGTTTTTCTGTGAGCATTATATGCCGTATTCTTAAACTTATATGGAAATGTCGGATATTCCCATTAGCTGAGAAATATGCTGAAGGTAATTTTCCTCGTGGTATCTTATAGTATTAAGAGTTTTTCTGTGAGCATTATATGCCGTATTCTTAAACTTATATGGAAATGTCGGATATTCCCATTAGCTGAGAAATATGCTGAAGGTAATTTTCCTCGTGGTATCTTATAGTATCAAGAGTGTTTCTGTGAGCATTATATGACGTATTCTTATACTTATATGGAAATGTTGGATATTCCCATTAGCTGAGAAATATGCTGAAGGTAATTTTCCTCGTGATATCTTATAGTATCAAGAGTTTTTCCATAATGAACAATTCAATAGAACATTTGAGGACAATGTAACATTTGGAATGTAAGTTAGCAGAAGAGAAAAGAAATCTACATATTCATTCATTTAGTGTTCTGCCCAAGGGCAGGTCTTTCAGTGCAAACCCAGCTTTCTCCAATCTTTCCTATTTTCTGTCTTCCTCTTTGTTTCCTCATATGATCCGTATATCTTAATGTGGTCTATCATCTGATATATTCTTCTACCCCTAATTCTTCTCCTGTCCACCATTCCTTCCAGTGTATCCTTCAATAAGTGGTTTCTTCTCAGCCAGTGACCCAACCAATTCCTTTTCCTCTTCCTGATCAGTTTCAGCATCATTCTTTCTTCACCCACTCTTTCCAACACAGCTTCATTTCTTATTCTGTCTGTCAATTTCACACACTGCATCATTCTCCATATCCACATTTCAAATGCTTCTATTTGCTTCTCTTCACTTCGTCGTAATGCCCATGTTTTTGACCCATACAATGTTACACTTCACACAAAGCACTTCACTAGTCTCTTTCTTACTTCTTTCTCCAGAGGTCCGCAGAAGATGCTCCTTTCTCTATTAAAAGCTTCCTTTGCCATTGCTATTCTCTTTTTGATTTCCTGGCAGCAGCTCATGTTACTGCTTATAGTACACCCCAAGTATTTGAAGCTGTCCCCTTGCTCCACTGCCTCATTTAAAATTCGTAAACTTTATCTTCTGTATTTTTGTTCCTACGACCATGCTTCCCGTCTTATTTGCATTTATCTTCATCCCATACTGTTCACAGCAGTCATTTAGCTGCAGTAGCATATCCTTTAGTATCATTTCATCTTCTGCTAACATTGCCATATCATCAGCAAATCTTATGTACTTTATTCTTCTATCTCCTACTATCACTCCTTCCATTTTCTGAAAACAGTTCTTTACTAAATCCTCCAAGTAGATGTTGAACAGGGTAGGTGATAAAGGACATCCTTGACTTACTCCTCTCCCAATTTCATTTCTTCTCCTATCCTGACTTTCATATAAAGATTACTGAACTGTCTTCTCCCTTTTTCAATTCATACCAATTTTCTCTAGGACCCCCATCAGTTTATTTCAATCCACTCTGACAAAAGCCACTTCTAGGTCCACAAGTACTACATACACTTCTTTATTCTTCTCTAAGTATCTTTCGCCGATTGTCAGTAGCAGTCTAATTGCATCTCTCTTACCTTTTCCCTTCTTGAAGCCGAAATGCTCTTCTTGCAGCTCTTCTTCCATCTTCCATCGATTCAGTATTTGCAAGAGAATCTTCGCGGAGTGCGATATTAGACTGATAGTCCTGAACTGCTTACATTTCTTGGCATTATTTTTCTTTGATATAGGAATGAACGCTGTCTCTGTAAACTCTTCAGACCATTCACCTTTCTCACATATTTCGTTGCATTATGATAGAATTTCCTTCTTGTCTTCAATAAAGCATTTCAATAATTCAATGGGGATTCCATCAACTCCTGTTGCTATCCCATTCTTCATTTCCTTAAGCACTAGTTCAACTTCTTTGCTTAAAATAGAAAATTCTTTTTCGTCTTTCGATACGGCTTCTTCCTCTTCTATAGCTAAGCCATCTGGACAATACCTTGTCTCATATAAATCTTCTACATATTTCGTCCATCTGTTTAGTATTCCTTATTTCTCTGTTATTTCATTTCCGATGTCTTCCTCCATCAACCACATGGATTTCCTATTCTTACTTGTGAAGTCCAACATTTTGCTTCGCGGTACATTAAATCATATCTTCCCTTTCTCTCTAGATCCTCTATTTCTTCACATTTCTCTTTCATCCAGTCTTCTTTTGCTTTATCAGTTTCTCTTCTTAGTTCGTTGTTTAGTTTCCTGTAGTTCTTCTACCTTCTTCTGTGTTCATGTTTTTTCCATTTTCTGCTCTCCTCCATCTTCTCCAACATTTTCCCTGTGACCCAAGGTTTCTTAATTCTCACATCTTCCCTGTAGTCCACACCTGTGGAGTAACGGTCAGCGCATATGGCCGCGAAATCAGGTGGCCCGGGTTCGAATCCCGGTCGGGGCAAGTTACCTGGTTGAGGTTTTTTCCGGGGTTTTCCCTCAACCCAATACGAGCAAATGCTGGTACCTTTCGGTGCTGGACCCCGGACTCATTTCACCGGCCTTATCACCTTCATTTCATTCAGACGCTAAATAACCTAGATGTCGATACAGCGTCGTAAAATAACCCAATAATAATAATCTTCCGTGTATCCTATTGTTTCTTCTGCTGTTGTCTGTATACAACTTTTTAAATGAGTCCAGTACTCATTACTATTCTCAGGTGTGGATTCTAATGTAGCTGCTTTCTCTTGAAAATTTGCTTCAAATTTTCTTCTGTCCTCTTCGTTCTTCACCTTTTCCATGTTTAATTTCTTCGTCACCTGTCTTCTTCTTATCTTCTTCAGACGAATACCTACTTCGCTTATCAGCAGGACATGATCTGAATTGCATTAAAACTTAATAAAGTTGTTCCAATCTTTAAAAAATCTGATAAATTGAAAGTGAAAAATTATAGTCCCATTGCAATTGGTAATACTATTTATAAGGTTTTTGAATATTGCATGTTAGACAGACTGCTCAAGTACCTGGATAGGTTTAATATTTTAGTCGATATTCAACATAGTTTCAGACCCTCAAAGTCCACTAATGCTGTGATTTATAGTATATTCAATGAAATTTTGTCTGCTCTTGACAATGGAATTCCTATTGGAATGTTTTGTGATCTCAGCAGAGCTTTTGACTGTGTGAATCATAATCTTCTTCTTGCTAAGCTTGAAAGATTGGTATTCGTGGGGTAGTGTTGAAATGGTTTGCCTCTTATCTTGAAAACAGATATTAATATGTGGAAATATTATACAAGGATCATAAAATAAATAACTGTACTAATAAATATAGATCCCAGAATGTACATATTGATGTTGGTGTTCCTCAAGGCTCTGTTTTGGGCTCTGTATTGTTTCTTTTATATGTTAATGATTTACTCATGAACTTCGAAAATTACTTTATGTGTATGTATGACGATGATACGTCTGTTATTCTTAAAGATGGAAATCAACAGGACTTAGAGACAACCTGTTGTGAACTGTTAAAAGATCTCAAAACATGGTTTGATAATAATCTGCTTTTCTTGAATTTTAATAAGATGGGATATGTATTCACTTTCACAATTCTCAAAAGAAAAATTTGAAGAACATTAATAGTTATATTCAAGATCAATACTTACGTAAATGGGAAACTACTAAATTTCTGAGTGTTACATTTGATTATCGTTTGTCTGGGAGACCCCATTGTATAAGTTTAATTTTTTTATTTAACACTATTTGTTATCAAATTCGAATTTTGAGGACTATAATTAATTATGATGTATTAATGTCTTTTTATTTTGCATAAGTTGAGTCAAGGTTTTCATATGGCATTTCTTTTTGGGGATCTGGAACCCTGTTGAATGACATTTTTATGACTCAGAAGCATATTGTTTTTTATTTATTTTATTGAGTTATTTTACGACGTTGTATCAACATCTAGGTTATTTAGCGTCTGAATGAAATGAAGGTGATAATGCCGGTGAAATGAGTCCGGGATCCAGCACCGAAAGTTACCCAGTATTTGCTCGTATTGGATTGAAGGAAAGCCCTAGAAAAAACCTCAACCAGGTAACTTGCCCCGACCAGGATTCCAACCCGGGCCACCTGGTTTCGAGGTCAGACGTGCTGACCGTTACTCCACAGGTGTGGACGAAGCGTATTGTCAGGTGCATAGCAGGTGTTGATAGTAGAACCGCTTGTAGGGAATATTTTTTACATTATAATATTCTTACTGTTTATGGTATATATATTTTTAATGTCCTGCAGTTAATTTATTCAAATCTTTCTGACTTTCATATGTATGATACTCGCATTAAAAAAAGTTTAAGTATTCCAGTACACCACTTTACAAATATTAGCAGAACTTACATGATTTTTGGTATTAAAATTTACAATAGCTTACTTGAGGATATTAAATATATAAATAATACTCTTAAATTCAGGGAGTATATAAAAAAGAAATTGATACAATTGTGTCTCTACAGTCTAGAGAATGCACATGTGGTCCTTTGAACTCTTGCCTAATGTATTTTATGTTGACTTTATTGTAATTTTTATGTATTTAAATGTATTTTATTGACAATGTCTATGCATATTTATGCCACTGATAATAAAGTTTATCTTATCTTGTCTTATCTTATGTGTATATGACAAAATGTTTGCTTTGGTGCATAGAATAATCTGCAATACTTTATAATACATAATTATGATTGACCCTGTATAATATTGCATTCCTAATAATTGTCTTCATAAAGTCTTCCTTCTTCCATAATATCCTGTGTCGTCCAGGTGCTTCCCATCTGTTGATTGCACTTGGCCTTCTTTCCAACCAGTTCTTAGTACATGACCAAACCATCCCATGCAGTAAAACTTTGCAAATTAATGTTGTATGTGGTAATATTAATGAAGCAATGAAAGAAAAAACAGCGATGACTCATACAAAACACTCACCTATCGGTCACAATCTCATTCTCCTCTGGCATAAGTTCCAGTTTCAGCTCATCCTTTACTGTGTCCTGGACACACAACTCTTCCTAAAACAAAGAGGAAATAGAACGGAAAGATGGCGCGACTTTACATTTGGAGTAAATCGATTTTTATGCCATACACTTACTTATAAATCCTACAAGTACAAGTAGAAATATCAGTAAGAGAAGACAGGTCGGGAGCTCATATTTTATGGGATTTTCTGTTTCTAAGCCCTAAGATTTGAACTCGTATTGCAAGAATGATGTCTCAGCTAATACACCTGCTTCATTATCCAATAACAAATCACCTCAGCTTCACAATGCTTAAGCATTTTCTTGTTTCACTACAACACAGAGGGGTATACACATTTCACAAATGTTATATTACATGGATTCTCAAAGTTTAACTAAATCACAGTGGAAATATGTAGTGTGATATTCTATTAAACGACAATGTTATACGCATGAATGCCGGAACCAGCAGTGTAACTGGCAAGACAATAAAAAATATGGCTGTATGTTTGTCATTCAAGGAAAAGGTACAAGAGGAGGAGGAGTTTGCAAGCAAAATGACTGCTGTAACGAAACATAATTTAAGCTGGATGGTAGAGAGAATCACTATTATTGTGTGTACTGGACTCCAGAAAATCCACTCATTCTTGTAGATAATGAGTGAATTTACTGTAATTCAATGTGGCCATTCTTTTTTCAAGAACAATTCCTGGCATGTGTACTTTGACGTGCTCCATACATCCATTTCATCTGCCATTCGTGCACTCTATGGGAATAAGTTATTTTATTTTCAACAAGCTGGCACACTACCTTACTATCACCAAGACCATACCAGTCAATGTGAAGGACGAATTTAACTTCACTCAGCTTTTATTTATGAGGGACCCTGAAAGATGTGATGTACAACAGAAAGCCAACTATATTAGTGGAGCTACATAAAGAAATTGAAGTGTCGTGTGCAATAATCACAATGGACACAATGATTAATGCTGCACATAGGCTTGTTCATCGAACCCAGAAGTGTCTGGATGCTAGTGAGGAGCACTTCAAGCATTATTCTGACAGCAGTTGTTAAACACGTCTCATTACCATCAATTGACGTGTGTATCAATTTAGCAAGAAAGTTTTTACTCGTACATTTTGTACCTGGAAGTGTCTATACATATATATGGGCCCCCTCTACATTTATCAAGAAATGATGCTTTCCATGACGCACTCTTTGCTCAATTATATACAATTTGTGGTACTATTTATATACAAATATTTTATGTTCTAATGGCTATAGTGGCTTTTAAGTACATTATTTAATTCTGGTAAAATATTAATACTAAACAATAAACCTCAATTCATTCCTACGATTTCTCCCAGGCAAACATATGAACTGGCCGCAGGACATCCGGGACTACAGCACGACCGCTATCAATCTCACAACTGTAGCGATATGCATACGTATGAAATTTACACAGATGGGTCAAGAATTAACGAATGCGTTGGCTGTGCATTTGTCATCTATTGTGAGGGCATAGAAGTGCATACAAAACTCATCCGTCTATCTCCCACCAACACAGTTTTCCAGGCGGAACTCTACGCTACCAAGGAAGCGGTGAAATGGTGCGCAGAACATGATCACAGTGCTCGCATCTACAGTGACTCTCAGGCAGCAATCCATGCAGTAGACAATAAATATATCTTGGATCCCCTCACAATTGAAATAAGAAATAACATCAGGAATACAACGCATGTCTGTGTATGTTGGGTTCGTGGACACGCTGGAACAACTGGAAACGAACGTGCCGATGTGTTGGCGAAACAGGCTGCTGCTTCGGATCTGGAGCATATGTACATAAAATGCCCTATGTCTGATGTGAAGAAGCGTTTAAAAGAACGTGTAATTAATGAATGGAATGATGACTGGGTTCGCAGCACAAAGGGGGCTTTAAGTAGGGAATTATACTTCCCTACGATTTACGATAGAGTAAAATCTAAGTTAATGCAACCAAACTTTGTTCTTATTCAGTTCTTATCTGGACATGGCAAGTTGGGTAGCTATTTCGAAAGGTTCAAGGTAGAAACAGAAGGTGGAAATATTTGTGCATGTGATGACTCCCTGCAAACAGTCCAACATTTGTTATTTGAGTGTCACAAATTTGAACTGCAACGTCTTGAACTAGTTTGTCGATTAGACAGGTGCGATACCAAGTACTCCCCACCAATACAAGTGTTCTGAAATAAATGCTGTTATCAAGATTTTATGAGATATGTAAATTACGTTCACAAAAGTTGTAATCTGAACATATGATAAAATTTGTATATATCCACTGAATTATTATTATTTTTTTCAATAGTTTTTTCTTATATATTTTGCTATAAATATTTAAATTAACAGTTGATAGAAATAAATTAGGATAATAATCTAAAATAGATTCCGATAAATATGTTATATAAAATTTAGAAACTATTTGTAACAACATTGTTTAATGGAAAACTGTGTAACGTCTCCAGAGATATCAACCCACAGTAATTTAAACTACATTCTAGTGAATATTAGGATTAGTTATTTACTTAGGTTATAATATAGTATACATTTAATGAAACTTGTTAATTGAAATATAAGATCGTATTTTAGTATTTAATTTCATCTCATTGCATTTCATTCTTTCATGTGTATAAATTATAAAACTTTGTACAGATCTGCTGAATTTATAGATTTGTAAAATTGTATTAATTCCATAATTGAAACGTAAGATTAATTCAATAGGGGAATTCATTAATCAATATCATATTATTATTATTATTATTATTATTATTATTATTATTATTATTATTATTATTGTTATGTATTTATAACCCTAACATATCTATCTCAGGTAAAATAGGGTTCTCTGTAAAATTGGAGTATAATAAATAAAAACATATGAACAGGAAAATATTATTTGATATGATCATTCATACGACCATTAACACAACAGATTCTGTAAACACAACCAGCAGGTTTCAGGTAAAATAGCATGAATTGCTATGCAGGATGAATAGGTACAGGTAACAAAGATCGTGCCAATTTTGAATATTTTTGGATCGGCTCACGGTTCGTTCTTCTGTGACACATGTTTCTGACCTTCCCTTACGAGCTGTGTGTGTTACAGCTGCCTGTACACTGATAGCAGTGACACAGTCTCTTGTAACATCGGGATTAGGATTAGAGATAACACTACACCGGTAAAACAAAAGCCACTTTCTGTCTTCCAATGCATTTCGTTGGCAAGAATGCCATTTCAGCTTTCAAATATCGAGTACGATGATATGATATACGTAGGGTATATGGATTTTGTGATGGAACTTCTACAAATGTTGTGGACGAATATCGTAGGACATTTCCAGATTGTAGAAAGTCATCACGTGGTGTTTTCGTTAGCATGTTTCTATCATTGCGGGATACTGGTTCAACCCCCAGTGCTACGATGGCATGTGAGCGTCTGGTTGCCGAGAATGAAGAACGAGAAATTTTTTTTTGTATGGTACAACGAAGCCACACACGAGTACCAGGAGCATATCCAGACGACTGCCTGTTCGTCAAAGTAAAATTTGCACAACAATGAATAATGAGGGAATGTAGGGAATGTATCACTATGATTAACAGTAAATTCAACATCTACAGCCAGAGGACTATGCTAGACGAATGCAGTGTTTGTGAGTGGATAAATGGTGATTGTGTGTGTTTTGCAGTCGTTCATTTTGTTTGGTGATGAAGCTCAATTTACCTACAGTGGAGTTTTCAATTTGAATCATTCCACGTCAAATCGCACACTGACAAAACACTACCTTACTGTAAATGATCCAATTCTTTTATGTATTCCAGGGATCAAAGAGACACGAATTTTTTTATTTCCGAAACTATTCCATTAAGCGTGAAGTTATATTCTTCTGAAATAACGAAAATTATGTGTGCACTGTTACATAACATCACTTGGTACTCGAATTTATATATAAATTATTTTTGGGGTTTGGCACATTAAAAAAATGAAATTCAATATTTATACACTTTAAAACTATCAAGAAAATGAAAAAAATTTGTTCTAACTTTATTATTTTAAAAATCATAATTACTACTCTAAACAGCACAGCATAACAATCTGAAAAATATAAGTTTAAGATCGTTCCTTGATTAATTATCTCTGAACTACAGCATTCAAAATTGTAGTATCTGCATATGTACATGAGCAACTATATATTTCCTGAAGGCAAACTCGCATTCGCGAGCCACAGCTACAATATATCGCTATTAGGTGGCTTTCACACCGAAGTTGAATGGCAAGTGCAACGTGGATGCACGCTGCACACTACTGTTTTTGAAACCAATGTAAACAAATAGAAGCATTCACACTGAAGTAGCATGGCAGTAGCGCAGCCTGCAGAATGCGACATGCAACTTGCCACATACATCTGGACTTCGTTTGTGCCACGCTACTCTGAACCATTTGTGCGCTTTGATGCTGTTTCACTCAAGTTACATGCTTTGTCTAGTCTCTGCACAGATTTCAGAACTCATTCACTTATTATCACCTAATTACGTAGGACTTGTGTATAATTACATATATCTTTACAAAAAGTACCGGAGAACGAACATTTCAATATACCGTATTATTCTTGCAAATCGTGGAGAAATACCCCCGAAAAAACTTGAACAAAGTCCCCGAACAATTTTTCTCTATAGATAACTAAATTAAATTTATTTTATTTGTTCATCCCCTCTGAGTATTTAGAATTTCTTAATATTTAAATTAGAGTGTTTTATTTTTAAACTATATTTATTATCTTAATATCGTGCAGAGCTTTCTCACGTATATGTAGTCGCCCACGGTCTTTCCGGAGTAGTGACGTAATTTATGTGGAACAAAGCCACTTATATTACAGTAGAATATATGAAGGAAACTAAGGAAAATCCTACAGCAGCAGAAGCAGCAGCTGCAATAATAATAATAATAATAATAATAATAATAATAATAATAATAATAATAATAATAATTTTATTAGGAATGGTCCATTATACAATGTGCTCCCTAGAACCCAAACCAATCTGCTGTCGCCGAAAGTCCCCGTCCATAACAACTTTATCATTTATTTCTTTGTCTACACCTGTGGAGTAAGGGCTAGCGCGTCTGGCCGCGAAACCAGATGGCCCGGGTTCGATTCCCGGTCGAGGCAAGTTTCCGGGGTTTTCCCTCAACTCAATATCAGCAAATGCTGGGTAACTTTCGGTGCTGGACCCGGACTCATGTCACTGGCATTATCACCTTCATAACCTAAGATGTTGATAAAACGTTGTAAAATAACCCACTAAAATAAAAAAAATTAGTTCTTTTCACAGCATGCTCTGCCAAACCCCATCCAACCAACATTCTCGTGGCCTATCTCTTCCTCTCGTCCCTCCCGCCATAAAATTCAATATCTTCCATGGTATTCTTTCTCAGTCATCCATTTCAAATGTCCATACAAAGTCAAACATTTTCCTTCTATTCTCTCTAAAATATTTCTGACTACCTGCATAATTTCCATGATGGTATTATTTCAGATTGTATCTTTTTTTAATATTCTTCCTGACCTCCAAAAATCTATTTCCACCACCATTAATGTCTCAGCTTGTAGTCTGTTCAGAGTTCGTGCTTCTGCCCCATATAATACAGTACTCTGAAGCAGGTCTTTCATATTTTAACAAAATTAATCATTTATCACTGAGCATATTCTACCAAAGACATAAATTTTACAGACAATTATATTGTCAAAGTTGCTGTCTAAAGTGTCCCATATGGACCCTGGAATGACTAAATACAGTTATATCTGTATAAAAATAGTGTTAAATGAATATCTTCCGATTGCTATGCAAGGCCGCCTTAGAAAGGTGCAGTCATCTGTGTGCATTTCATTATATTAGTCTGGAGGGCACTGAAGAAACGCACTGTTATTTTAAAACTTTTACATATAGTTAAATATCATTCTAACAAAATTTTGCATGGGATAAAACTTATTGAAAATCGTATTTAAACAAAATTTGTTATGTAAAATTTTTCACAAAAATCAATAATAAGCGAGATATTTGGATTTATTTAATTCAGGCTCTCTTAAAAACCCTACATTCTAAAATATGTGAGAACTTAATTTATGTACCAATTTTCATAGAAATCAGTTCAGCCATTATCCGTGAGAAAGTAACAAACATCCAGATACACAGACAAACATACAGACAGAAACTTAGAAAATGCATTTTTGGTCTCAGCAATATTAATTATACATGTTAACGCCAATTATTTTTGGAACTGCGAAAATTACCAGAAAAAGTTTTGTTACAGATTTATTATTACTTACTTACTGCCTGGCTTTTAAGGAACCCAGAGGTTCATTGCCACCCTCACATAAGCCCGCCATTGGTCCCTATCCTGAGCAAGATTAATCCATTCTCCATCATCATATCTCACCTCCCTCAAATCCATTTTAATATTATCTTCCCATCTACGTCTCGGCCTCCCTAAAGGTCTTTTTCCCTCCGGCCTCCCAACTAACACTCTATATGCATTTCTGGATTCGCCCATACGTGCTACATGTCCTTCCCATCTCAAACGTCTGGATTTAATGTTCCTAATTATGTCAGGTGAAGAATACAATGCGTGCAGTTCTGTGTTGTGTAACTTTCTCCATTCTCCTGTAACTTCATCCCTCTTAGCCCCAAATATTTTCCTAAGCACCTTATTCTCTGTTCTTCTCTCAAGATGAGAGTCCAAGTTTCACAACCAAACAGAACAACCGGTAATATAACTGTTTTATAAATTCTAACTTTCAGATTTTTCGACAGCAGACTGGATGATAAAAGTTTCTCAACTGAATAATAACAGGCATTTCCCATATTTATTATCAGTATAGATAAATATATCTTTAATTGAGAAAAGAATGTAGAAATCTTAACATTCTACCTTTGATACCAAGTTTCATACATTATAATAAAATGGATCTGTGAGGAGTATTATCAAAAGCGGCTTCAAAGCCTATCATTACAGCTAATGTGGTCTTCTTTTCTGTCAAACCTTTATAAAGTTCTTAATCTATGGATCAACAATTGGCTCTCTTCTGACAAAGGAAAAATTTTACAGTCCGTACAAAAGAAACCAAATGATCCGGAAACGTACAAAAACTTGCCCAGACATATTCAAACATAGACATGTTCCAACATTTTTAACAAGAGCAAGAACAGGTCACATTGTCACACAATTCTACCTACACCGATTTCACCTTTATGATAATCCTACTTGTCTGCGGTGTAACAATCATGAAGAAGATCTGGAACACATTCTTCTAAACTGTTCATCCATAAACCAAAAGAGAAGTAAATTAAAATCATCAGTACCAGTTGCAGAAGACATAGCTCTGCACTATATATTGACTACATCCCAACTCTGGCTACTAGCAACAGGCATCTACAATGAACACAAATACCCCTATGCAAATTAAGCTTTCAGGAATAACTCCCTGTAAAGTTAATTTGAATAATTTCGAGGGAAAAATTGTTCCGGGGCCGGGTATCGAACCCGTGACCTTTGGTTAAACGTACCAACGCTCTACCACTGAGCTACCCGGGAACTCTACCCGACACCGATCCAATTTTTCCCTCTATATCCACAGACCTCAAAGTGGGCTGACAACGGTCAAGCAACCAACATTTGAGTGCACACTAACTCTGTGTGACTTTAAATTGTGGTTTTCTGTTACATACAGTGACGTGTATTATGCAAATTAAGCAGAACAATTTTTCCCTCGAAATTATTCAAATTAACTTTACAGGGAGTTATTCCTGAAAGCTTAATTTGCATAATACACGTCACTGTACGTAACAGAAAACCACAATTTAAAGTCACACAGAGTTAGTGTGCACTCAAATGTTGGTTGCTTCACCGTTGTCAGCCCACTTTGAGGTCTGTGGATATAGAGGGAAAAATTGGATCGGTGTCGGGTAGAGTTCCCGGGTAGCTCAGTGGTAGAGCGCTGGTACGTTTAATCAAAGGTCCCGGGTTCGATATCCGGCCCCGAAACAATTTTTCCCTCGAAATTATTCACAAATACCCCTAATTTCTCATGAAAAAGAAAAACTGACTAGACTACAGTGGACTCTAGTGAACTTACTTTATGTTGTCAGAAAACAGCTGGATACATTAAGAAAATGATTGATAGATTTATTGTTAGATAAACATATATAACTACAGTTTAAATTTTAGAGTATAATTTAAAGGAAGGAGTAAATCATTTTACATAGAAAATATTAATGAGTTTTTCATATGCTACATCCCTGAGTGTTCATGCATATGGTAGTCTGCAATGAAAAGAATACAAGATTGATACTGAAAGAAGAATATCCAGCAAACCTTATGAGATCCACATACCTCAGCTTTACACTCTACTGTAACAAAATTAGCTGGCAGTGCAGTCTCCTCTACTCTGAAATCTGTTGTGACATCATAGCTGTGGTCCACGCATTCTGTCTTTATTCCAGCGATGTGGAGATCCAATGAATTCCGTTCCTGAAGAAGACACACATATAATCGTATGTAAAATGTAACAACTTCTATAGATGTGATTCCAAGTGCTACATGCTGCATACTAGGGGTTGATTGCTAATTAAGGCAAATACGAAATAGAGTATAAAGAAAATAATCGATAGTAAAATAGGAACAAGACATTACCAGTTAGTTACGAAACACAAATTGGAATGTTTACTTCTATAAGTGAGGAATAAATTGTAATTATGTGTCTGGAGTAGTGCTGATAATTGAAGAGTGAAAGAATCATTATAATGTGCTTGTAGATATTTTTTCTGAATCAGAATATCTCAAGATGCATTCATGAAACACTTATGAATTGAAGGAAGGAAAGAGTGGTGTTACTTACACTGATAACCTAATTATTCAAGTTTAATATGAGTTACAGAATAATTCAGTACAAGGTCATCTAAAACGAAGTCTTTAACAACTATTCATTAATTATTATTATCATGTACCAAAGTACATATGATATTTCCGTGCAGAAATTCTGCGTCATCATATGATGAAGGATGAGTGGAACAGAGAAAAATTCTCTCCTGCACCGGGATTTGAAACTGGGTTTTCAGCTCTACATGCTGACGCTCTATCCACTAAGCCACACCAGATTCCCATCCCGATGTCGGATTGAATCCTCTCCATTTAAGTTCCACCTAGATAGTAATAATAATAGTAGTAGTAGTAGTAGTAGTAGTAGTAGTAATAATAATAATATATGATATGCGAGAAATAATCACTTTGTGCTTTGTGCTTACTCCGTCGGATCCCGGCTAGTTAGTCACACATAACGAGTGCACATCTACACATGTATGGACATTGTGCCACTGTCATACATCTATGACGCAGTGCATGAGGGTAGGCCACTAGAGGGAACACAAGAGATGGAACTTAAACTGAGAAGATTCAATCCGACATCGGGATGGGAATCTGGTGTGGCTTAGTAGATAGAGCGTCAGCACGTAGAGCTGAAAACCCGGGTTCAAAGTCCGGTGCCGGAGAGAATTTTTCTCTGTTCCACTCATCCTTCATCATATGATGACGCAGAATTTCTACACGGAAATATCATATGTACTTCGGTACATCATAATAATATATGCGAAAAATAATCACTTTGTGATTTAAGACTGCACTTACTCCGTCGGATCCCGGCCAGTTAGTCACTCATAAAGAGTGCACATCTGCACATGTATGGACATTGTGCCACTGTCATACATCTATGACGCATTGCATGAGGGTAGGTCACTAGAGGGAACCCAAGAGGTGGAACTTAAACTGAGAAGATTCAATCCGACATCAGGATGGGAATCCGGTGTGGCTTAGTGGATACAGCGTCAGCACATAGAGCTGAAAACCCGGGTTCAAATCCCGATGCCGGAGAGAATTTCCTCTGTTCCACTCATCCTTCATCAACTCTCATTAAGACGTGATCAAGACATGGAGATGTGTCAGTGGCAATTATACAAATAGCCAGCAAGACTTCCATTTATGATATGAAAAGAGTGCAATCATGAAGTAAAAACTTATCGGATTCCAATACTGCAATACGATAGTTATTTCTGAGGCAGTTGCTCCCAGTTGAGTAGGGATTGTGGAAATGATCTTCTAATTCCATAGTTGGAATATTACATTGTAGTCCCTCATTGCCAAGTACGTGATGGACAGTCTTACCTCAATGATTATAAAATTTCGTTTTGTTTTTTTGGTAAAATAATTAGACTTGTCTTTTAGTTATATCACGTTTTTATTTCCTTTCGGGACTAGTGGATTGTGAGTATTGTCGCTGAATATAAAAAAATTTATTTCTTTCAAGTTCATAATAATTTTTCAGCTGTCTGTTTAGGTCCAGAGTTACGTCTTTAGCAGTGTCAGCCAGGAATTGAGTGAAACTGGCAACAGCCCTAGTAAAACTAATTGCATTTAATTAATGAGAACCAAAATATAATTCATTTAATATCCTGTACTACAGACATTAAACGGCAGTGAACATGGGTTCTATATCTATAGTTCTTGTTTAGGATCCTTCTATACTCAGTGAAAATATTTCGGTGTTGTTCATTATGATCCTGTATGTCTGCATGTTCGTACAATCAGCGACAAATGTCACTGCTGGTGTAGAGTTGACGAACTGTTATGTCCACAGTGACATCATCAGTATAGGCCTACTCTGCAGGAAATAGCAGTTTCCTTCGAACCCGATCATTTGTCAGTGTTTCATGGTACAGACAGTATCGGATATTGATACACACAGTAATTACTGCTACTTCCCCCGCCTCACTATCTCCTAGTAGGCCTATATATACATGAATGTAAATACGATCACTTAACAGCATTCCTATGCCTACAGCAACATGTATGTTTGTGTGTATTTATAAATATGTAGTCACATATATGGAAATAATAAGCACATTTATCTCACTACGTTATTTCGCCATCACAGGAGTCGAACACTGAAGATAAATATCAGTCTTGGGGTTTTGTGCAATAAAGTGTTCTGTGTTATATAACAATCTTTCATAAAAAAATTTCATGGTAATACTGCCGATTATATTTTAATGTAGAAGGTTAGAAACATGTACATCAATATATCAATGTTAATCTGATAGGTTCTTTTTTAATGTCATACAGATGTAAGAAAAAACAAATTAAATAGAATTTCTTTATCACCTGTTATACCTAAGTTGTCATCATTATTTTTATTCACAAATGATATCGCGAACAGTTGTTACTTCATTCTTGCAATTCTGACCATTAAGCTTAAGTAGTTTAAGTCCACTTCTTTATTTTTTATTACTTCTCTTCAATTATTATTATCCCTTCCAAGAAAGTCGAATGCTTGTCACATAGAGTTCAGCTATCATACTGTTTAATGAATTAAATACTATTATAGTCACAATCATGCCATGGTATGAAAGAAAGGCATGATTGTGACTATAATAGTATTTAATTCATTAATATGTCACATCAACGGACGTATATACGTCACCCAAACATCGTAAGATGAAGATTACATTTGTAAAGTTTCTTTCCAGCCATAAGCAGTGCTGACTAAGATCAGACGCTATGGACAGTACTCTGTAACAGAGTCGCCAGTATGAAAGGATAATTCCGAGCCTTTGGCGTGAGACGAACTCGACAGCTCAGTGGTAGAGCGCCTGACCGGAAAACAGGAAGTCGCAGGTTCGATTCCCGCTCGAGGTTGTGAAATTTTTCTTTCATACCATGGCATGATTGTGACTATAATAGTATTTAATTCATTAATATGTCACATCAACGGACGTATATACGTCACCCAAACATCGTAAGATGAAGATTATCATACTGTTTATTCCTCGCCAACACACTAACATGGAATTGCTCAACTCTTCTTGAACAATAGAAGCAGAATAATACATATACTAACAAGCAGAATAACTAACATTATTGCTACTGTTTCAGTTGGAAATAATTAGCTGCATTTGTATTAACATCGATTTCCTTTGCATATAGATCACACACCTGACCAGCAAAATGGAAAAGAATAACGGATTTGGAACATCTGATAATCTTAATTACTACAAATTGCAATTAAATTATCTCGTATAGAGACATTATTTAAAAACATGTTGCATTTCAGTAATAGTTGTGACACTATCACAAGGGTTCACATATGTTTGTTGCGATAGTGCTGCTCTGAAGCTCGTATAGCATGTATTTCAGAGATATACGAGTGGCTACTAAGTTTCAATGTGATTCAATTGCTTAATTTTACATAGGCCTACTGTTATTCATTAAAAAATAAGACGATTTATGAAATACATTTTGATTGAAGTTTATCTTAAAACTCAGTTTCACCCAGATAAGACTGAATTATTTTTTGATAAAAAAAAATCGATTTTTTTGTATGAATTATTTAATTTTAATTGATATAACATAACAAAGCTGTTTTTAAATTTTATATGTTGATAGTATCTGAAATTTTCAGTGTCCTCTATATAGAACGTCAGTCATATCCCCATGCAAAAACATTATATGACATAAGTCGTTTTACCACTAATATATATATATAAATTGTTTAGCTTAACAATACATCAGATTAACACAAAATTATAATATCACTCACACACAATAAGATTATAGTATTTTTCGAGAATGTTTATGGTGTGTGATACGTGATAAAACATTTTACATGAACACCAACATCACACTTCATACATATTATTGTTGTCTTTGTGTGACACTGTGTGATAGAGTTTGTTTTTCTTGAGATACCACAGAATGATTACTTCCATCAAACCTTGAATCTTTTTGCTCAGTCTTAGATGAGATGGTCTACCGCAGTGGTCGTCAGCATTCGCTGAAATGGGTAAAGGGTAAGTGCAGCAGGATTAGGTAGAGAGCATACCCACCAGCAGCCATAAATGCACCTGCGGGTAAGAGACGATAGCCCGAGAGTGCAGTGAGTTGACGACCGCTGGTCTACCGCTTGACTGTACATGTCGCACAGTGGATTTGAGAACAAATAAGACAAGACGTTTGCGAAATACAAGATGATCGAGTTTTTCGTTGGAGTTTATCCTGTATAGCTGCCATACATTTTCTTCTGCTACGTCAATGCAGACTAAAGTACTATTTCTTGCTTCTAATAGATGTTTTGCAAAGATTGATGTTTTGGTTCACCCATATTTTTGTTGTGCTAATATATGATATTGGGCTATTTCACTGATATTTTATTCTTTTAATTTGTAGAATATCTTGAAACTGTGTTCACGGAAATTGAAAACTGTAGCATTTCCCTGCTGTATGTCAACTTCTTCCCAATTGAAATTTATTATTCTTTCTCTTCATCTGCATATCGATTGCTGAATCACTAATATTTCTACTGCCATTCTCACCATCACCTTTACTATGTTCATCACCATTATGACATTCGCCATCATAATCATCCATTCCCTCTCCTTGTGTGTTGAGGGTTACTTCCGTCTCAGCTCGCAACTGACTACCAGGTATATTGCCAATTGTAGGGTTATTTTCATCACCAGAATCCTCATCAGTTACGTTACTACACCCATTTTTGATGATAAAATGGTGATGGAAATCTTATTGCACTTAGGTATAGTAGCTTGGTCGTCCTGAATCATTTGTAAGGCTTCATTTAGTGAAAACCCCCTATAATAACATGAGTGCCATCAATCTCACGAAATGTCCCCTCTTATGACTGACGTACTGCATGTAGTACGCCTAACTTTACCATGATATGGCATAACACTAAATAAAAAATTGAATCTAATTATGAATTATTATATACGAAGTACATCACACGAGTAACTTATGCCCTATCAATATCAAAAGTATTATATCTATAGCATGTGATATATACCAACTTCGAGAACGACATGTTCTGCTCCATAGCCATGACTCACACAAATATGTTAAAAAAATAAAACGTCCGGTGTCCCATATATAAGACGTCAGTCTTATCTGAGTTAAACCTGCGTCCATTATTAGTTTTTGAAATAGGCTACTATAAAAGAAGCATGTATCATATGACACGAAGGCAAACATGACAAACAATTCTAGATTTAAAATTTCTTAGAGTAGCCTATACTGAAAGTTTGCTAATTATAAACGGAAATATTTTCATAATGTCATATTCTGCAACGTTAAACATGTTTCACATAGAAATTACAACCAGTGACTCTCAATTTACCTCTGACAAGGGCTTCTCAGCTATATCAGTCTCATCACTCCATTGCACAGCCAAAGGGTCACTCTCGGGTTCCTTTTTGATTACATCCATTGCAACTGTAACAGACATTTAAGTGTTCACATATCTGCAGAATGTGACCTCCTGAAAGAGGTTTATGCTTACTGGTTACAATACGAGGTACGTCACGGCCGACTTGATGTTGCCTTTGCTTTTCTGTATACGGCCTTGACAATAGTAATCTCTTACTGAAATAGGTTAATTTCTCAATTCCACCAAGAGGCGCTGTCTGCCAAGCTTTGGTGTCCACAGAAGAAATACTCAATATGAATTAAAATAAATGATTAAAGAGTAATAATAACACGTATAAAATAATAAATAAGAAAATAATAAGTATTATTATGTTTAGTTCTGTTAATTATGGTAAAAGCGTGAGTTTAAAAGCAGGGAAGGAAACATCGTAACCTGTTTAGTTTAAGCAATATGATGAGAGAGGCATAATTTTGTAGTCCATTCACTGGGTAGCACCCCTAGGCTAAACTGCGATGTTTCAAAGTATTCACTTCGGTAATTATTTACAATAACTTGTACTAAGTTTTATAATTTCACTCACTGCACTGGTACATTCCACTTGATATTGCAGAATTAAGAATTATAGTTTCAAGATTTTGAGACTCAGTGGATTATAAGCCGCATTCTTCGAAGGAACAAGCTTTTCAGTTAAAGTTGCTGCAATGTTACCTAGAAGTGGCCTAACTAATTTCACAGTAATGATATTAGCAAGTCGTTTTTGGCCGTCTTCATCACAAATTGGCATTACAAGAGAGGCCATCTACACAGTAACGGCTCAATTTCTGTACACAAATTTTCTAATATATTCCTGTTTGGTATTCTCTTTCGATGATTTAAGCAGCTGATCTGGAATCAATTTTGCATGAATACTGCCTTCATCGGCCTCTTTCCTCACATTTTCCAGTTCTTTATGTACGGTAACGGATCTCTTTCAATTAGTTGTAGTTTTTCGGTTGTTTTCGTTATCTCATCTTGCTTCTCTTGTAACACCTGATTGAGTTGTGTCAGTTTCACTGCAATCTGTGAATTATTTCTTTTTAGCTCCACAAAGTTGACAACGTCTGTTTGGGTTGATTTATGGTCATTTTCAACTGGCAAGAAGGAAATGTCATTAACTGATGCTGAGCCACTCGGAACATCTTGTTCAAATAGTGAAAATCCAATATTACTAAAAGATTTCCGTTTCTTGGGTGGAAGGAGATCAGTTTTAGTAACTGTTCGTCATGGTCTTCTGATATCTGTCACGTTATACCTAGGAAGATGAGGGAATTTTGTTGACACAGCATTTGGTTTTAATAGTATAAATTTCCCATTAGTATAATAATTTTCTTCCTTGCAATGTAAACAACAAACGACTGAAGATGGGGAGTTGCTTCAGGAACAAAGTCTTGGCGTGAAATCGCTTTAAGCCATTTTCGCATCCTTCCCTTACTTACTTATGACTTTTAAGGAACAGGGAGATTCATTGCCGCCCTCACATATGCCCGCCATTGGTCCCTATCCTGTGCAAGATTAATCCAGTCTCTATCATCCTATCTCACCTCCGTCATCCATTTTAATACAGTATTACCCTCCCATTTACGTCTCGGCCTCCCCAAAGGTCTTATTCCCTCTGGCCTCCCAACTAACACTCTATATGCACTTATGCGTGCAGTTCTGCGTTATGTAACTTCCTCCATTCTCCTCTAATTCCATCGCTCTTAGCCCCAAATATTTTTTCTAAGAACCTTATTCTCAAACACCTTAATCTCTGTTCCTCTCTCAAAATGAGAGTCCAAGTTTCACAACTATACAGAACAACCGGTAATATAATTGTTTTTACAGATTCTAACTTTTCGATTTTTTGACAAAAGTTTCTCAACCGAATAATAAGAGGCATTTCCATATTTATTCTGCATTTAATTTTCTCCCGAGTGTAATTTAAATTTGTTACTGTTGCTCCAAAATATTTTAATTTTTGTCCACACCTGTGGAGTAATGGTTAGCGCGTCTAGCCACGAAACCAGGTGGCCCGGGTTCGATTCCCGGTCAGGGCAAGTTACCTGGTTGAGGTTTTTTCCGGCTTTTCCCTCAAACCAATGAGCAAATGTTGGGTAATTTTCGGTGTTGGACTCCGGACTCACTTCACCGGCATTATCACCTTCATCTCATTCAGACGCTAAATAGCTAAATGTTCATAAAGCGTCGCAAAATAACCTACTAAAATAAAATAAAATATTTGAATTTTTCCACCTCTTCGAAGGATTCAACTCCAAATTTTTATATTTCCATTCCGTACAATATTATGGTCACGAATCATAATCATCTTTCCCTGTCACTCGGAAATTCGTGGAATGTTATTGCTCCTGTACTCTTTTTTTTCTATTCGAAGTACACAATGGTACACAACAATACGTCTGTTTTAATCATATCACAATAAATTCACATACCAGTAGAAAGAAGCGCAATACAACTAAGTATAATCGTACAAGAAACCATACACACATTCCTCAGTGAACTTTGGCAGTCAGTGCCGTCTGGCGGGAATTTTATATATTCTCGATTATAGCTTTAACACAGGGATCAAAATTAATTGTCAAGGCCGGTCAAAGACGTTGTAGTTATATATCTAGACACACAATTGTCGCTGGTGTCGTGTACAAATTTGAAACCTTTCGCTCAGGTTCGCGCGACGCCATGTTTTGGGAGCACGAATGATTGTTTCTATAAAGCATTCGGAGTTTATAAAATACCATTGAGTATATGAGGGGCCCGAGATCAAAATGGGCTATGTGACCTTTTTTCGGAAATTGAGTTATTGACGTCATTGGCAAGTATGGGTTGAAGGCTTTCAGCAGTGAAAAGTTCAATTTCAAAGTGGTTTATTTTAGACGAGTAAATGCATGGAGAAAATCAGTACATAGATCAAAATGGGCTATGTTATTATTAATGAATTAATCAAAATGGGATATGTGATTCGTTATTTTCATCAGAACAAAATGGGCCATATTTCATAGTGTTGCGTTATATTTCCAGAGCACATGAAACATAATGGTCTATGTGTGCCAAAGCTTGTTTTTTTTAGTTTTGCCGCCAGATTTTTCAGAAAACTAACATGGTTGAGATCTTAGTTACACAGTAAATATACGTCTTCATTTATGTTCTAATTTATAAGGTAAGGACTGTACTGCTATATAAAATTTTGTTGTAATTTAACGTAATAGGCATCATTTTATGAATTATTGCTACTAAAATACTACGTCTTTTATCTTTATGGAATCTTTAGTAAAATATTATTTTATATTTTTTGGTTAGGTGTTGGACACAACAGCTTTACATTTATTGCGACAATGGAAGGCTTCTCGACTATTGGACATCTACAGCCTGTTGAAGGGGGGAGGAAGAGGAAAGCAAATCCACAACAATGGAAAAGACTGAAGGAAAAGAATGTTAGGTACGAATAAATTACGTGAAATTGCGCATTATTTAAAAACTTAGTCTTATTATATCGTGTTTATGAAATGTATAGTCTACACATGCATTGAAATTTATGTAATAATAATAATAATAATAATAATAATAATAATAATAATAATAATAATAATGTAATATACTATAAAGTTAAAGAACGTGAAATATAAAAGTAATAATTTCTGTAAAGGGAAAAATTTGTATTTTCTAGATATTCTCGTATGAGGAGGCCAGTCACACTTCCTGCTTGCAAGCATGCACAGAGAAAACTAGAATGTTTCAGGATCACTCCTTCTGATGCTTCATACTTCAGCAATCTGTTCTTGAGTAGACCTGATAACAAATCTCAAGATGAGTTCATTTTGAAACATGTTAGTACACAGCCCATCATGAAAGGAAACAAAGGAAAAAAGAATTATTCTGCTTCGTTTTTCATAAGGACAGAAAGCAAGAAGAATATTCAAGTTTGTAAAAAACTATTCCTGGCAATTATTCCAAATATCAGCAATGGACGACTTGGTCGGCTTCTGAAGATTTACCATGAAACAGGTAAATGCAGAAAAGAGAATCGTGGTGGAGACAGAAAAGAAGGTAAATTCAGACTATGCCGTGAGTCTGTGACAAAGTTTATACAGATGCTGCCTGGCAGGGAAGCCCATTATAGTCGCCAAGGTTCCAAAAAAGTGTATGTAGGAAAGGAGCTAAAATCGATCCGAAACTGCTGGAGATTGTATAATGAAAAATATGCCCCAACAGAAGGCTTACCAAGAGTAAAATACGGATTCTTCGAATCTATATTTACTAGAAAATTCAACCTCGCTTTCGGTGTGCCACAAAAAGATGTTTGTTCAACATGTCTGCAAAACAAAGAGATAATCAGATCTGGAAATCAAGACAGAAGATTGCAGGCTATGACTACTCAACGTATTCACCTGTTAAGAGCGAAAAGCTTTTATGAAATCATGAATGAGATGTCTCCAGGCCTTCTCACTTTGATCTTTGACTGTCAGCAGAATTTGGTGCTTCCACGTCTTCCTGATCAAGCAACATATTATGCTAGGCAGTATTACATGTACAATGAAACAGTAGTTGAGCAGAGACAAGACAAAACGTTGACACCAGATAATGTATTTTCTTACACATGGATGGAACATGAGTCTCCTAAAGGAAGTTCTGAAGTTGCATCTATTATTCATCATAGACTGACATCTACTGATCTGATTGGAATTGAGAAGATTCGTCTAGTCTCAGATGGATGCGGGTCTCAAAACAAAAATTCTATTATGATATCGATGATCTGTTGGTGGTTCTACAATGAAGCTCCATCATCCCTCAAATTTGTGGAGGTTCTATTCCCTGTCGTTGGACACAGTTTTCTACCTTGTGATAGGGTATTCGGAAACGTGGAGAAGCAAATAAAAAAGGAAGAGGTGATTGTGTTGCCAGAAGAATATCATACTATCATTGGGAAGCATGCAACTATAATCAAGGTTGGAAATGAAGAATGTCCAATCCGTGAGTGGAAGGAATTTGCAAAAGACATGATGAAACCGACCAGTGCCCTTCCATTTAAGATCTCAGAAGTTAAACGTCTTTTTCTCCGTAGAATGGGAACAGTCGTCCAATTCAAAGGAGAAGCATGTTTTCGCTTTCAGAGCAATCAGTATTTATCAAATGGACTATGCAAACGAGGGAAATGCTTCCGCGGGGCATCAATGCCCTCTGTATCTAAGAAAGTTGGAAGTATCAATCCATTAAAAATCAGAGACGTAGAAGGATTGCTGCAGAAACATTTTGGATTGTCCTGGGAAGGAGATGCCCGTTTGCAGATATACCTGCAAATCCGCATGGCCGGGAAAGTACCAGAAAGCGAGGAAGATGGAGAAGAGGACGCAGATGGCCTTGGTACATGCTTTTGTCTTGATAAAGATACTTGTGTACATGTTTGAAGAGTGTTTTTGTTGTGATTTCTGTAATACGTTGCAATTACGATAATAATATTCTAAAAGACTTCCAATTTTGTACTTGTTTTGTAACTAATTTGTGAATAGTGGTATTATAAATAAAATTAAATTAATTTGAAAACTTGATTTAAAAAAAATCATGTTCAAAAGCATCATTATATCAATTAATATAAAATTAGAGTAACGAATTTCAAAATAAATGAATCAAAATGGGATATCTTAAATTTAATTTTCTTACAAAACAAATATTTGGACACTATGATTTGAATGAACATGGTAGGCATGTTTACTATAGTCGTCTTCATCAATTAGATGCATTCCCGCATTTGTACCAGCATTGTATAAGATGTAGGAAATTTTTGCTGTTTTCTTGAAATTTACTTTTTATGACATAGCCCATTTTGATCTCGGGCGCCTCATATAGGCGTTTTCTTAGTGGATTTCCTCCTTCACTGTAATATAACTAAACTTATTTACGTATTTTCTAACGTATAATATAAAATAACAGAAGTAAATCTAAATATTGTAACTAAGCATTGTTTTAAATATAAACGCCTTATATTGCTCATAAATAGACTTATTAGTGTATTTCTATTTCCTATGACCGAATACATGGAATATTTTTACTTGTGTTTTTTATATATGTTATAAAATACGTAAATAATAATTTTTTTTATATTACAAAGCGAGGGATGTCCGCTAAAAAGTCTATATACCCAATGGTATTTTCCAAAAACCTAACGCACTGTAATAATAATCCTCAGTGTTTTGAGAATCAAAGGCGATATGACTCTTCTACTGCAGACATTGAATGCAATTCCCTCATTCTTACATCATTCTCAATGACACAATATTGTCATAATGTGATTGTATTCATTGCTGGCTTAGTTGTTAAATCATTAATAAAAATATGGTGTAATAAATCTAAAGACTCAATTTACGTAGCCTACCAGCAGTAAACAGAATTTCTTTTATTTTTTTAACGAAAGAATAATGGGAGTCTTGAGATTATAGAAATATGCCGCTTAAGTGAAAGAGCGATTATACAGATGTTGACAGTTCAATTGCATATTACCACCCCCATTCTTACATCGTGTGAAAACAATGTGCTCTAGAAGTAGAACACTTGTACAATCTTTCTACACTTATAGGAACATATTTTAGAAAATGGATCCAGATTCCTCCCGAGAATCATATTTTAAACTTGTTAAACTGACCATAAAAGTACATAAAGATCTAGTGACGTAGCTCAGTGGGCTAAGGACTGTCGGTCCGGAGTCGGCTCGGTCGCGGGTTCGATTCCCACTGATTTCCTGGTTGAGTTTTCTTCTTATATCCTCAACCGTAAGGTGAATGTCAGGTAATGTATGGCGGATCCTTGACCTCGTCTCGCCAAATATCATCTCGCTATCATCAATACCATAGTCTAGTAGTTGATACAGCGTCATTAAATAACCAAATAAAAGAAAGTACTACATAAAGAGCAGATGTTAGCACACAGCTTCAGATTACCAGTACAACACGACTTTACATAAAATTGTTGTAAGACAATATTTAACGGAGTCAATAATAATAATAATAATAATAATAATAATAATAATAATAATAATAATAATAATAATAATAATAATAATAATAATAATAATGAATCAATAGGCAAGATGTTCTGTACACTATGCCTGAGTTGTATTATATGACTAAGTGACTAATTCATGCATGTGACGTTTATTTCATTCTACAGTTGTGATAATAAGCTATTGCACGGTAGGCCTACTTATATTTCTAACTAAAACATTAGGTACGTGTTTCTGTTTTACAGGTGTAGGCCTATATTATGTGATACGGAAGCAAATAAATAATAATTGTTCATTTCTCGTCCACATCAAAGCAAACGTGTTTACAATGTAGGCCTAATGTAACGTCTTACACGGACAGTGTTTTATTAATAATAGTTAATACTAATAATTTTCTTTTCATCTGAACTATTACTACAATATGCATTTGTATTTCTGTTCGCTCTATATGTTGTCAAATAACTATACAACATCTTTAGTTTCGGTATCAAATTATTACAGTTTTCTTTCGTTTCATGTCAAACTAACTGTAACTGAGCTTGATTATGTCTTTAACGTGGTCGCTTTAAATGTTAATAAGATTTTTTTTTCATTTGTCCATTCCGATTGATTTATAAGAAACACCAAACATATATATATATATATATATATATATATATATATATATATATATATATTAAACATTCAGCATTGTATAGTGAAGCCGTCTGCTAGCCGGTGCTTCTCCCAAAACATGGCGGCGGACGCAAGATTCAATTTGTCCCTGCTCTAAACTTCTGCGCAGCCTTGGCTGTAGGGGCTTGGATCTCCGTATAAATGTAATTCCTTGGAACATGTATGAGTAAGAGAGATGTGCAAATAATCGTAAAATTAGAAAATATAACCATCCAATAACAGGACTGGGAATAGATTAAGACCACATGGAGTGGACTGAGAAGAAGAGAGTGGACTGGTAGGACGGAGAGTGTAGTGAAAGGGCAGAGATTGGACTGAGAGCACATAGAAAGGACGGAGAAGACACAGAATAGACTGAGACGGAATAGCGTTGACTGAGAGGCAGAGTGGACTGAGAGGCAGAGAGTAGACTGAGAGGACAGAGAGTGGACTGAGAGCACATAGACTGGACTGAAAGCTATAACTGAGATGACAGACTGGACTGAGGACACAGATTGGACTGAGAAGACAGATACTGGACTGGTAAGACAGAGAGTGTAGCGACAGGACAGAGATTGGACTGAGAGCACAGAGAGTGTACTGAGAGGACAAACAGTGGACTCAGATGAGATAGAGTGGAGTGAAAGGACAGAGAGTGGACCGAGAGGACAGAGAGTATAGTGACAGAACAGAGATTACACTGAGAGCACATAGAGAGGACTGAGAGGATAGAGAGAGGACTGATGGGACAGAGAGTCTAGTGACAGAACAGAGATTGGACTGAGTGCACGTAGAGTGGACTGAGATGATAGAGACTGGACTCAGAGGACAGATACTGGAATAGTAGGACAAATGTTGGACTTAGAGCACATATAGTTGACTGAGAAAACAGAGAGCAGACAGTGAGGACATAGAGTGGACTCAGAGGACAGAGAGTGGACGAAAAGGACAGAGTGGACTGAGTAGACACAGAGTTGATTGAGAGGACATAGAGTGAACTGGTAGGATAGAACTGTCTGTAGTGACAGAACAGAGATTGGGCTGAGAGCACATAGAGTAGACTAAGAAGACACAGTGGACTGAGAGGAGATAGAGTGGACTGAGAGGACAGACTGTGAATTTAAAAGCCAGAGTGTAGTGACAGGACAGAGATTGCACTGAGAGAACACAGAGTGGAGTGAGAAGACAGAGAGTAGACTGAGAGGACATAGAGTGGACTGAGAGTATATAGAGTGTACTCAGAAAAATACAATGGACTGAGAGGACAGAGAATGTAGTGACAGAACAGACAATGGCCTGAGAACACATAGAGTGGACTGAGAAGACAGAGTGAACAGAGATGTTATAGAGTGGACTCACATGACATAGAGTGGACTGAGTATGTAGAGTGGACTCAGATAAAATACAATGGACTGAAAAGACAGAGACTGTAGTGACAGAATAGAGAATGGACTGAAAACACAGAGTGGACTGAGAAGAAAGAGTGGACTCTCATGACATAGAGTGGAGTGAGGGAATAGAGATAGGCCTGAGAGGACAAAGTTTGTAGCGACAGAACAGGGATTGGACTGAGAACACATAGAGTGGACTGAGAGGACAGGGTGGACTGAGAGTCCATAGAGTGGACTGAAAGGATAGAGACCGGATTCAGTGCATAGATAATGTAATTGTAGGACAAATATTGGACTGAGAGCAATAAAGTGGGCTGAGAAGACAGAGCAGACAGTGAGGACATTGAGCGATCTGAGAGGACAAGGAGTGGACTGAGAGGAGAGAGAGTCGACTGGTAGCACAGAGAGTGGACTGAGAGGACATAGAGTAGACTGAGAGAACTGAAGACAGAGAGAGTAGTGACAGGACAGAGATTGCACTGAGAGCACATAGAGTGGAGTGAGAAGACAGAGATTACACTGAGAGGAAAGAGTTGACCCAGATAACATAGAGTGGACTGAGTAGATTGACAGTGGACTGAGCGGTCATAGAGTGACTGAGAGGACAGAGAGTGTAGTGACGTGGCACAGATTGGACTGAGAGCACATAAAGTGGACTGAGAGGACATAAGGTGCACTGAGAGCACAGAGAGTGGACTGGTTGGACAGAGAGTGTAGTGAGAGGAAGGAGATTGGACTGAGAGCACTTAGCGAGGATGGAGAAGAAAAAGTGGACTGGTAGAACACAGCGTGTAGTGACCGGACAGGGATTGGACTGAGATCACATAGAGGGAACTGAGAAGAGTGGACTGGTAGGACAGAGTGGGTAGTGACAGGACAGAGATTTGACTGAGAGGAAAGAGCGGAATGAGCATACAGTGTACTGAGAGGATATTGAGTGGACTGAGATTAGAGATACTGGACTGGTGGTACAGTGTGTGTAGTGACAGGACAGAGATTGGTATGAGAACACAGAGTGGACTAACACGACAGTGAGTGGACTGAGAGAACATAGAGCGGACTGAGAGGACATAGACTAGACTGAGAGGACATAGAGTGGACTGAGATTAGAGATACTGGACTGGTAGTACAGAGAGTGTAGTGACAGGACAGAGATTGGAATGAGAACACATAGTGTGGACCAACATGACAGAGAGTGGACTGAGAGAACACAGAGCGGACTGAGAGGACATGGACTAGACTCGGAGGACATAAAGTGGACTTAGAGGAAAAGGAGAAGACTGAGAGAACATAGTGGACTCGGGTTATAGAGCGGACTGAGAGGAAAGAGTGGACTGAACAGAGACTGGACTGAGAGCACAGAGATTGGACTGAGGCGGTATAGAGTGGAATCATATGACATAGAGTGGACTGAGAGGTCAGAGTGAGGTGGCAAGAACATAGAATAGACTGAGAGGACAGAGTGTGGATTGAGAGGATATAGAGAAGACTGAGAGGGTATAGACTGGACTCAGAGAACAGATACTGGACTGGTAGAAGAAATATTGGACTGAGAGCACATAGAGTGGCCTGGGAAGACAGAGAGCGCACAAAGTGGATATAGAGTGAACTGAGAGGACAGAGTGGATTGAAGGGACACAGAGTGGACTGAGAAGACACAGAGTGTTGTGAGAGGACATAGAGTGGATTGCTAGGACAAAAAGAGTAGTGACAGGACAGATATTTGACTGAGAGCACAGAGTGGACTGAGAAGACAGAATATGGACTGAGAGGACAGAGTGGACAGATAAGACTAAGACTGTAGTGACAGGACAGAGATTGCAGTCCAGTCCCTATTTACTCAGTACTCTCTATGACCTCTCAGTTCACTCTGTTCTCTCAGTCCACTCCACGCCTTATAAGTTTACTTTGTGTCTCCTCAGTCCACTCTACAACCATTCAGTCCACACTCTGTCTTCTCAGTCCACACTATGTCCTCACTGTTTACTCTCTGTCTTCTCAGTCCACTTTATGTCGTCTGAGTCCACTCTGTGTCCCAAGTCAAGTCTATGTTCTCTCTGTCCAATCTGTTCTGTAACTACAGTCTGTCCTCGCAGTCCACTCTCTGTCCTCTGAGTTCACTATATATTATCTGATTCCCCTCTATGACTGAGAGGACAAAGAGTCTTTGACCTCTCAGTCCATTCTACGTCCTCTCAATACACTCTATGTCCTCTCAGTCCACTCTATATCTTCTCAGTCCCCTCTATCAGCTCTCAGTCCAATCTCTATCCTGTCACTACACTCCCTATCCTACTAGTCCAGTATCTGTCCTCTCAGTCCACTTCCTGTGCTCTCAGTCCACTCTACGTTCTCTCAGTCCAATCCCTGCTCTCTCACTACACTCTCCCTCCTCTCAATTCTCTCAGTCCACTCTATATCAGCTGAGTCCACTCTATGCCGTCTCAGTTCACTATGACCCCTCAGTCAACTCTATGTGCTCTCAGTCCAAACTCAGTTCTGTAACTACACTCTGTGTGCTCTCAGTCAACTCTCTGCCCTCTCAGTCCACTGTATGTCATCTCAGATCACTCTCTGCCCTCTCACTCCACTCTATGTCCTCTCAGATTACTCTCTGTCCTTTCAATCCATTCTATGTTCTCTCTCTCCACTATTTGACTTCTGAGTGCACTCTATGTGCTCTCAGTCCAATAACTGACCTGTCACTACACTCTGTCTTACCAATCCACTCTGTCCTCTCAGTCCACTATGTCATCTCAGATCACTCTGTGTTCTCTCAGTCCACTCCATGTGTTCTCAGTCCATTCCCTGTCCTGTCACTACACTCTCTGTCCTACCAGTGCACTCTCTGCCTTCTCAGATCACTCTTTGTCTTCTCAATCCACTGTATGTGCTCTCAGGCCAATCTCTGTCCTGTCACTAAACTCTCTGTCCTTCCAGTCCAGTATCTGTCCTCTCAGTCCACGCTATGTCGTCTCAGTCCACTCTCTGTCCTCTCAATACACTCTATGTGCTCTCAGTCCGTTCCCTATCCTGTCACTGGATCATTTATATAATCTAATTTTACGATTATTTGCAATTCTCACGTACTCATACATGTTCCAAGAAATTACATTTATAGGGGGATCGAACCCGGGTAATAATATTTTTGGTCAATAGTTTCTTTGGCGTATGGGTTTCCCTGAGCTGGAAGTATCGTATCAATGCAACTCTGGTGTTCTGCACTGTTGCCAACATATCAGCCTACAATCTCGCTAACTTTTCAACAAAAACTAGCTAAATCTCTCCAAAGTGTGTTAAAAAATTCCCAGAAATGTAGCTAAAAGTGAATAATAAATATCTTACTTACTTACTTACAAATGGCTTTTAAGGAACCCGAAGGTTCATTGCCGCCCTCACATAAGCCCGCCAGCAGTCCCTATCCTGTGCAAGATTAATCCAGTCTCTATCATCATACACCACCTCCCTCAAATCCATTTTAATATTATCCTCCCATCTACGTCTCGGCCTCCCTAAAGGTCTTTTTCCCTCCGGTCTCCCAACTAACACTCTATATGCATTTCTGGATTCGCCCATACGTGCTACATGCCCTGCCCATCTCAAACGTCTAGATTTAATGTTCCTAATTATGTCAGGTGAAGAATACAATGCGTGCAGTTCTGTGTTGTGTAACTTTCTCCATTCTCCTGTAACTTCATCCCGCTTAGCCCCAAATATTTTCCTCAGCACCTTATTCTCAAACACCCTTAACCTCCTAATCGTTTGTGTATTTTCTCCTAACATATTCACGTCATCCGCATAGACAAAACGCTGATGTAACCCGTTCAATTCCAAACCCTGCCCGTTATCCTGAACTTTCCTAATGGCATTTTCTAAAGCGAAGTTAAAAAGTAAAGGTGATAGTGCATCTCCCTGCTTTAGCCTGCAATGAATTGGAAAAGCATAAGATAGAAACTGACCTATACGGACTCTGCTGTATGTTTCACTGAGACACATTTTAATTAATCGAACTAGTTTCTTGGGAATACCAAATTCAATAAGAATATCATATAATACTTCCCTCTTAACCGAGTCATATGCCTTTTTGAAATCTATGAATAACTGATGTACTGTACCCTTATACTCCCATTTTTTCTCCATTATCTGTCGAATACAAAAAATCTGATCAATAGTCGATCTATTACGCCGAAAACCGCACTGATGATCCCCAATAACTTCATCTACGTACGGAGTTAATCTTCTCAAAAGAATGCAAATCAAGATTTCAGGTATGACTCCCTGTAAAGTTGATTTGAATGGATCGGTGTCGGTTAGAGTTCCCGAGTAGCTCAGTGGTAGAGCGTTGGTACTTTAAACCAAAGGTCCCGGGTTCGATACCCGGCTCCGGAACAATTTTTCCCTCGAAATTATTCAAATCAACTTTACAGGGAGTCATACATGAAATCTTGATTTGCATAATACACGTCACTGTTCGTTAACAGAAAACCACAATTTAAGTCAGACGGAGTTAGTGTGCACTTGAAGTTGGTTGCTTGATGGTTGTCAGCCCACTTTGAGGTCTGTGGATATAGAGGGAAAAATTGGATCGGTGTCGGTTAGAGTTCCCGAGTAGCTCAGTGGTAGAGCGTTGGTACGTTAAACCAAAGGTCCCGGGTTCGATACCCGGCTCCGGAACAATTTTTCCCTCGAAATTATTCAAATCAACTTTACAGGGAGTCATACCTGAAATCTTGATTTGCATAATACACGTCACTGTTCGTTAACAGAAAACCACAATTTAAGTCACACGGAGTTAGTGTGCACTCGAAGTTGGTTGCTTGACGGTTGTCAGCCCACTTTGAGGTCTGTGGATATAGAGGGAAAAATTGGATCGGTGTCGGTTAGAGTTCCCGAGTAGCTCAGTGGTAGAGCGTTGGTACGTTAAACCAAAGGTCCCGGGTTCGATACCCGGCTCCGGAACAATTTTTCCCTCGAAATTATTCAAATCAACTTTACAGGGAGTCATACCTGAAATCTTGATTTGCATAATACACGTCACTGTTCGTTAACAGAAAACCACAATTTAAGTCACACGGAGTTAGTGTGCACTCGAAGTTGGTTGCTTGACGGTTGTCAGCCCACTTTGAGGTCTGTGGATATAGAGGGAAAAATTGGATCGGTGTCGGTTAGAGTTCCCGAGTAGCTCAGTGGTAGAGCGTTGGTACGTTAAACCAAAGGTCCCGGGTTCGATACCCGGCTCCGGAACAATTTTTCCCTCGAAATTATTCAAATCAACTTTACAGGGAGTCATACCTAAAATCTTGATTTGCATAATACACGTCACTGATCGTTAACAGAAAACCACAATTTAAGTCACACGGAGTTAGTGTGCACTCGAAGTTGGTTGCTTGACGGTTGTCAGCCCACTTTGAGGTCTGTGGATATAGAGGGAAAAATTGGATCGGTGTCGGTTAGAGTTCCCGAGTAGCTCAGTGGTAGAGCGTTGGTACGTTAAACCAAAGGTCCCGGGTTCGATACCCGGCTCCGGAACAATTTTTCCCTCGAAATTATTCTCAAATGAACATTGGACAAAATTTTGTACGATGTCAACAAAAGTGATATTCCTCGAAAGGTACCACAGTTGGTTTTGTCCCCCTTTTTAAAAATAGGTACAATTATGAACTCCTCCCATTGTTCTGGAACAATTTCCTTTTCCCAAATTGCAAGTACAAGTTTATAAATTTCGCTATATAATGCACTTCCACCCTCTTGTATTAATTCTGCTGGAATTTGATCGATACCTGGAGACTTGTACTTTTTCAGATTTTCTATCGCAATTTCGACTTCTGAAAGCGTGGGTTCGGGTATAAATGGGTCAGCAGTTTGTATTTCAATTTCATCCCGAACATTTCTATTTGGAGCAGTTTGTATTTCAATTTCGTCCCGAACATTTCTATTTGGCCTATGTACATTTAGTAGTTTCGCAAAATAGTTTTTCCATCTGTTTAGGATTGATGGAGAGTCTGCAAGCAAGTCACCATTCTCATCCTTGATCACGTTTACCCTTGGCTGATATCCGTTCTTAAATTCCTTTATACCCTTATATAAATCTCGAATGTTTTTATTCTTACTATTTGTTTCTACATCATTCAGTTTTTCCTTCAAGTAACCTCTCTTTTTATTCCTAAGTGTACGACTTGCTTCCCGTCTTTCATTGAAATAATTATCTCTCTTCTCCTCAACTGGATCCTGTAAGAATTTCAATTTTGCCTGTTTCCTTCTATCTACTACCATGCAACAATCATCACACCACGGTTTCTTTTTCTTAGTTTCATAATAACCTATGCTCTGCTCAGCTGCAATTTTGATACTATCTCTGATATTTTCCCACACGCTATTAACATCTAATTCTTTCTCAACTTCGTCGGAACTTTCTAAAATGGCAAACCTATTCGAAATTTCGACCTGATAATTTTGCTTAGCTTCCTCGTCCTTTAATTTCAAAATATTGAATTTAATAATATTAACTTGTTGCTCTACTCGCTTGGCCACTAATAATCTTTCTCTTAATTCTCCAATCACCAAATAATGGTCAGAATTACAGTCTGCACCCCTGAAAGTTCGAATATCTACTATACTAGTATGTCTCCGTTTATCTATCAAGATGTGATCTATTTGGTTGTGTGTCAATCCATCTGGAGAAGTCCAAGTATATTTATGTATATCCTTATGGGGGAATGTTGTACTTTTGACAATTAAATTTTTCGATGTGGCAAAGTTGACTAATCTAACTCCATTGTCACTACTAATTGCGTGTAGGCTCTCTTTTCCAATAGTTGGTCTAAAAATATCCTCCCGTCCTACTTTAGCGTTGAAATCCCCCAATAAAACTTTCATGTGATATCTAGGGAACTGATCAAAAGTATGTTCCAATTCCTCATAGAAGCTATCCTTTATATGGTCGTCTTTCTCTTCTGTATGGGCGTGAGCATTTATAACTATGATGTCGCACTATCTACCCTTAAGTACTAAATATGATAACCTGTCACTGATAAATTCGACCTTTTTTACTGCTGATTTTATTCTTTTATGAACAAAGAATCCTGTTCCTAATTGGTGATTATTGTTTCCTTCCCCATAATACAACAAGTAATCTCCTATTTGTAATATGCCATTCCCATCTAACCTAACCTCTTGTACTCCCACGAAGTCTATTCTATATCTAGCTAGTTCTTTTGCTACTAATGTTACCCCTCCTGTTCTATAAAGACTAGTTACGTTCCAAGTGTCAAATCTCAAAACCTTATTCCTTTGCTGTGGTCGTGCCAGAGAATCAGTCCTATTCCGAGGCTTATTGTAGGGATTCGTAACAAGCTGTTTTTTACGGTGATGGGTTGTTAGCCCTTCGCCCAACCCCCAAGCTGGAGGACCACCCCTTATCGGCTGTCCACGACTGCTTATTCAATATATGCGCAGCTACCCTCCATATCTGGAGGCCGTCTCCTCTATCCGCAACCTGAGGACGCGCCATGCCGTGGTGATAGGGACCCACCATACATGGCCTAACGATGATAGGTCTTTTTTTGTTTGATAGGTCTTTTTTTTTAGTCTCTGATTGCAATCGTCAGTACTTTTAGTGTTGAACAAAAATTGGATTTTAGGAGTGGAGTTTTGGACTTTGCCAAGAAAATAACACTGTCTGTTATTCATACCGCAACCCATACACAGCACAATGTTCCTCAGGAGCAGCATTTTCCTTCCCAAAACCAGCCACGTGTACCCTTGGCAGTATCCTCTCTCTGTTCAATGTTCTCCTGCGATGAGCAACATTTCAACTTCCGCACACTCACTAGAAGACTCCACCGAGTCTGTAGACTTGTTTCAGTTTCTTTAGACCTAATTGTTGTTCATGTAATTGCAGTGAAATTGTATTAATTTTTGTAATGTTTCAGTGATAGATTATGTATTCAAATGCTAGATAGCTAATCAGTATAGTTGTCAGTTATTTAAGTCTTCGCTAAAGTTCATTTGTACACTTTTAAAACTTATACTTTAAAACTTAGAAAATATAACCTAATAATACCAAACTAAACATATTTCATTTTCAATATCACTATACTTTGATTGAGTGAACTTGCCTTAAAATTTACATTTCTAAGGGAGGGATTGCTAGTCTCATCACAGTATCTTCACTTTTGATCACGTCACTTATCTTACATGCCAGTTCATCAAATGATTTAATACTCATTCGAAAATAATTGAAAAATTTTGTATCACCTTCTCTCAACTCTGTGAACATTGTCGTAAAAGTAAGTACCTTGAAGGAATCGTTTGGCAACCAATGGATGTTCCCAAAACCGCCTCTCTGTGCACTTCAAGTAGTTTTTGTAAATTAAATACGCAAAAACAGCACGTTTTCGTCTGTACACTTCCATCATGGATCTCTGAAAGATTCCAAAAGTCGGAACAATATGCGTCATTATGACGCTACGTGTGGACGGGTGGACACAGGGACGCAGCGTCAACCAATGGACGCGCGTCTTTATGACGCTAGTCTGCATCGGGCTTAATGTCCACGATTTCATGCAGTTACAACTTATTGGCTTTTCAAATACACGATAGCAGCCTTTCTCTCATCGCTAAGGAGAAACTTCCCCTACTGGCGTTCGCTGTATTGTGATTTATCCGGAGTGTAGTGTTGCTTGCCCTGCATACATGCATAATTTGGATTACGTAGTCAAGGCTTCTAAACTTCTCATAGGTTGCATTAGTATCGAGCTTGTGGGCGTGGGATTGACGGGAAAGGAGAGGGATTTTAACGTCACAAGATAGTTGAATGCGCCAAAGCTCAAATGCTTCAAAGCAGTATCTCGTGTTTTTTCTTGTTTATGTTGTTTTGAATGCATTATATCAGGTCAAAGATGTGTTGTTGCGGTATGCAACAATTCTAACGATAAAAATAAAGAGTTGTCTTTCTTTACCAATCCTAAAGATTTAGGAATTAGAAAAAATGGGTAATTGCGTGCAAAAGACAGGATAAATTCAATCTTGATACAAGCAGAGTATGCTCTGATCATTTTAAAGATGACGATTTTGTTCCTGATTTTCGAGCAGCATTAATGACAATAAAGCCGAAACGACCGAGAATGTTAAAGCCTACAGGTAAGTTTAAATAAATCAATAGGCCTATATAAGTGGCCTATGTTAATATCAGCTTTGTATAATTAGGTTAGGTTCATCTATGTTAACCTACAAATTATTTTTTTTCTTTTGTAATCTCTGCTGGGTCGTACGTAACTTACAATTAACAAAATAATCATGCTACTTACACTAACAGTTGCATACCAAAGAGGTGGAGGTTTAACGATGTTTTTTTACTATAATTCTCATTATATTGATTTTATATTAATGATTTGTGACATTTTGTCATTATGGCATTATCAGTGGGTTAATTATAATAGCCCCCAGTGACAATTCATTGTTGAGTTACAATGATTATTGTAAATGAACGTGTTAACATTTCATTACCGGTACATGCTCCTTTTCCAAACTTTAGAATGAGATATTAAAATCAATCAATGTTAGATTTTTTTATAAACTTACATTTAAAACAAAAACACCACCATCTTGGCCCTCTTTAAATTTTAATACATTATTCTTTCTTTTGAAGGTTTAACCATGCCATCATCAGCATGGCTAAGTAGTTTCAATAATACTGAAAAATTCTACAATTAGTTTCATGGCAAGAACACGATTAAAAAGGAGCGGAATATTATAAAAAGAACCAAAGAATGTGTGGCAATGTTCGCACATAACGTTCCACGTGAAATTTTATTGTTGATTGTACAATCAAAACTAGGTTCTTTATACGACTCAATTATGCGAACACAAGACTGGAAAGTAGCAGACGAAAACGGACGTCAGACACTGACAGCAGACGAATTGTTAAGAAATACAGAAAAATAATGCAGTGACAAGTGTAAAGGTACGGTCACACGTCGCTACTTTTACTGCGCAACTTTTGTACTGCAGCTGCAAAACCTGCGTGTCGTGTTCACACGTAGCATTCAATCTCCGTGTTGATTCTATACATTTTGAGGTTACGTTCACATCTATCTGATGTGGTATCAAAAAAATGTATTCGGACAATGCAATACAAGCGGCAGCTTGTTTATCAGTTGCGTTAATTATAAAACGTAGAAGAAAACCTCGAAATAGAAAACGAAAAAGGTGCTGGACCAAAGAGTGGATAAAAAATAGAGAACAACATGGAATTACAATCTCCTTCGGGAACTACACGAAGGGGATGAATCATTTTATAAGAACTTCTTGCTTATGTCAGCAGCTGATTTTGACAACCTGTTGGAGAAAGTGGCACCCCTAGTTGAACGAAAGGACATGCTTATGAGAAGAGCTTCCCACCTGCTGAACGTTTAGTCGTGACATTGAGATATTTGGCAACAGGTACAGTAACAATGTAATAACAAATAAATTAAGCACTCTACATACCTTGTTTAGTTCCTTATAAATGGTTTGTTTTCTTTTCACAGGTGACAGCTATAAATCATTATTGTATCTCTTCCGTATACCTGCTAACACAATATCACAAATAATTCCAGAAGTTTGCCGTGCAATTTATGATGTACCAAAGAAAGAACATCTCAAGGTGAGAAACTAGATATTATTTATTGATAGAATAAGATTACATTTCGTAGGCGTGGAGTAGCCTACGTCACCTACTTTTAGATGTGTTAGTATTTCACACAAATATACTATAAAGACATATGTTTGCATGTAAAAATGATTAAGTAAATGTTAGTAATCATATAATTAGCTTAAAATTTCATCATTGTCATCGTCTTTATTTTGTACGACATAAATTGTTGGTTCTTGCGTACTATCTGTTACATTCAGGCCTGTGACTTGAGAGTTTTCCACAGATTGAACATAACACAGTCTCTGTCCATGTTCGAAATTTATTTTAGTGATGGCTTCTTGAATTGCAGTTTTTAATTTTAACTGTAAATCGGGTACCTTTGTTAGTTGACGCAATTCACTGGCAACAAAGTCACCGAAAATTGCGAAATCATCTTTTTCTTTGTGGTGGGATAAAGCCGACAAACATTTTTGTAGGCCTATTATCAATTGTTCTTCTTTATCGAGTGCACTTTCGTTACGACGTCTCTTTCTTGTTTGGGTTGATGATCCAGATGTCGTCGGAATCGGTGGTGATGATGACGACTGACTAGTAGATTCGTCATAATTTTCAATGACCTCCACTGCCTCCACAATTTCAGGATTTATGTCAGAGTTACTTGTTCCAGTCTTGAAAAAGAAAACATTTAGGTATTAGAAATATTGCATAAACATACATACTGATTTTGTTTCATTTGTATTTTAAACACCAAACACAGAGGCAGAATGGACAGAAGTTGCAGATGAGTTCGAGAAGAAGTGGAACTTTCCCAACTGTATTGGCGCTGTAGATGGGAAACATGTAAATGTAGAAGCACCAGCAAATAGTGGAAGTTTGTACTTCAATTACAAACATACACACAGCATAATATTGATGGCATTAGTAGATGCCTATTACAGATTCACATACATCAATGTTGGCGCACCTGGACGTGACTCAGATGGAGTTTATCAGAACTGCTCCTTATCAAGTGCCCTTGAAAATAATACAGTGAACATCCCACGCGCAAAACCGTTGCCTGGAAGAAACAAACCTGTGTCCTACGTTGTAGTCGCAGAAGATGCATTTGCTTTAAAGTCATACATAATGAAACCATTTGCTAACAGAAATCAAAGTGTATCAGAAAGAATATTTAACTACCGCCTCTCACGTGCAAGAAGAATTGTGGAAAATGCCTTTGGACTTATATCTGCACGATTTCGTTGCCTCAGAAAAACAATAGAACTATCACCTAAGACAGTGGAAAGAATTGTATGTGCTGCTTGGGTTTTGCACAATTTCTTAACGTCACAAACACAATCAGCATCATTGTATGCACCACGAGGCACTTTTTATGTCGAAAATCAGGATTGTACTATCACACCAGGGAGTTGGGAGGAATGAAGATGCAACTATGGTGCCGCTGGAAAAAAATGTCGTCATCACAATCCTAGCATTTTGGCAAAAGCAATAAGAGAAGAATTCAAAGACTTTGTTGCGAAGGTCAAGTTGAATGGCAGTGCAATTATATTTGAATGACAGTTGAAGACATGTAGGCCTATTGATTTTGTTTATTATCATTATTATTATTTCCCATATGACATAGAAATTCGTTTTATTTGCATTTGTTTTCAATGATTCGTGTAAATGATATTTTTATTCGTGAAAATGGTGTTTAAAAGATGTTTTGATCCATGAAAATGATTAATAATTTCAAGGGAAAAATTATTCCGGGGCCGGGTATCGATCCCGGGACCTCTGGTTGAACGTATCAACGCTCTTTCAAACTGAAATTATTCAAATCTGCTTTACAGGCAGCCTTACCTGAAAGACTAGATTTGCATGAAAATGATGTTTAAAAAATCCACTTCTTGCAAACTGTCAGCAATTTCATTTCCTGCTTGCCAATGTAAGTTGGTGTATTTGTTATAAAATATAATGCATACAATACATTTCGTATTATTAGTGTGTACTTACAATTGAATCCACAGTCTCAATGTTGCATGAGTGGCGAAACATGAACTGCATAGAATCAAAAAACTCCCACTTCGTCTGGTATGTTTGGTGTGAGCTGCTGCCGGATTTAATGTTCTTCATTTTTGACCGCTCTTTACTATACTGGGCGCGAAGAGTATGTAATTTCTTCTTAATGTCGTGTTCTGACATTTGCAGTTCGATAGACATTTCTTCTATAGCCGACCGCCTTTTATTTTTGTTGTGATAATCAGCGCTTTGGATATTCCATAAACATTCCCTAAGTTCAACTAACTCTATCAATTTTTTTATTTTTTCTCTGCCCCAATTTGTATTCAAAACTGACATTTTCTCTATCACAATATACGAGTATTGCCTAAGTACCTAGTCACATTACGCGCTAAAAGAATTACATGTGTAGTGTTGGCAACTATACTGTTTCAAATTATGCTAAGAATGTCGAAAAAATAATAATAATTTCACTGTCGTCATATATATTCTGTCTACACTATAATTTTAGTTATTATTATAAATAGCTTATTTTCATCATGTTAAAAGCTGAAATATGTAGAAACAATACAAGATATTAACATAACATTGTAGTGTATGGGTGGTAACACTGTTCGCAAGCGCTGCAAAAGTTTCAACAAAACCGATATCAAAAATGCTGCGGTTGCAACCCTGAGAACCCTATTCACACATCGCAAAGCATGGAAAAGTAGCGAGCAGCAGGTTCGGCAGCCGCTACGTTTCGGGTTGCACCGTTGTTCACACGTCGCAGTACGAGAATTACACAGTTTTTTGTACTGCAGCGCTGCAAAAGTAGCGACACCGTACCTTAAGTACAGCTTTTATACACACGGTATAAACACTTTGAACGTATTTATTTTATTCCATGATACGTACACACTAGGTTTACACCCCATATAATGTTTTTATTTGAGGCGATTATGTTTATAATGTACGTTGATCAATTTGAAAATAAAGGACCAATCAGCATGGACTCCTCGCGCATCATCAACCAACTAGCTATTTGATTGGCTAATGAAAAACGAGATAACCTATTGAGTGTATAGAACAGTGTTGTCAATTCAGCGGTTTGTCCGCTAGATCTGGCGTTTTTCTGTGTTCATCTAGCGGCTAAAATTTATATTATTTGGATTGCTGATATAGGATTTAGCGGATTTCGCATCGCAGCGGTGAGATTGTCTTCATAGCTTGTAGCTTACACTAAATAACAGATCCATCTAAAAAAAAAAAAAGTGGCGTAAAAATAAAATTAATTAATGTCTGTAACCACACAATGAGGTTAAACAAGTAAAACTCGAATAACAATTACACGAAACAGAATAAGTGACAATATGACAGACACAGACTTCCCTCTATGAAGTATTAAAATGAAAATGAACCACAAGTAATCAGCGACAACTCCACTCTGCCATTCGCTATGAAGAATACACGATTCCATGGTATGAGCAGTTTCCACTATGATTAAGAGGGCCGTGGTCACGGAAACCAGATGAAAATAGAGAGCCATAATTTATAGAGTCGTCATCAGTGTTGCCAATTCAGCGGTTTTCTCGCTAGATCTAGCGTTTTTCAGTGTTACTTTAGCGGGTAAAATTTAAGAAATTTGTATTGCTCATATAAGGATGTAGTGGCTTTTTTAATACTCACAGCAGTAAAATAATCTTATTTTTACATTGATAGTATAGCAATTTAGCAGTTTCTGCACTTGTGAAGGATTTTTAAGAATCGAGTTGGCAACACTGGTCGTCATAAGGGAATAGAGCAACGAGTTAGAACTCTTTCTAACTCGTTGGAATAGAGAAGAATTGTTTGTTCTTATTGAAAATAAGAGAAACTGAAGAGAGAGAAAGAGAAAGAGAAACTGAAAATATGTATAAAAAGGAGAAATGCCGACAAAAATCTAATATGAAAATAGTGCAATTTCAAGTTTATGATCAACATAAATTAAAGTAAATTGTTATGCCAGAGATCAGAATACACGAAAATCCACGCAAATGTATGTTTACACGCAAAATTACACGCGTTCTTTAAATTCGCGCGCATCATGGAATTATATACCATTTGGCAACGCTCAATCCTCGTTTCTAATAATATGTTACACAGATCTGTGACGCCAACCTCTTAGCCATTAATTATGGTTAGGTTATTTTACGGCGCTGTATCAACATCTCAGGTTATTTAGCGTCTGAATGAAATACAGGTGATAATGCCGCTGAAATGAATCCAGGGTCCAGCATCGATAGTTACCTTGTTTTTCCTGATATTAAGTTGAGGGAAAACCCCAGAAACAACCTGAACCAGTTAGCTTGCCTCAACCGGGAATCGAACCCGGGCCACCTGGTTTCGCGGCTGGATCCGCTAGCTGTTACTCTACAGGTGTGGACATTAATTATGGTATCACTTATAAATAATTACGGTATTTTACAACAATAATGAAATTAAATAAAAGTAGACATTTACTGTGTGCCACAACCATTTTTGATGTCTTTAATGTAGCCTAATTATGAACGACAGATACCCGTATAAGAATGGCTATTATTTCATATTCATATTTTGTCAATACAATTTAATTATTGGAATTGATCGTATGTTTAGATCTATTTATTTGTATGGAAAAGTTTAGACATGTGATACATGGCCTAAAGATTTGCAAATGAGAAATTTGTGTAAAATGGCTGCGTGTTTATTCGACTTCATATGGCTGCGTATAACAGAAATATCTCTTCTCATTCAATAATTACAAAGTTTATGACGGGCCTTGAATACATCTGCATGGAAATCATATGATGTTCATTTTTCAAAAAGAATTTTATACTACTGTTTTCGATGTTTTGGACGTTCATATTTCGCAGCATCACCATGCTGAATCTATTTCTTTTTTGGTGTTATGGGCCGTTAATTATCTTCACTAGATTCCATAGCAGCGATTAAATGAATTATTTACTGTGAATAACTGGCATGTGTACGCACGATATCATTATTACCCTAGCCACATTAAATTAACAAGCCATATCCATACATTTGGTAACGTTGCTACTCCAAGGTAGGTGGTCCGATTGCAGAGAAATCAGCAGACGACACATCTACGAAATAAGTTTAAAATTTCGTTTTTCATGGCTTCGTAGTAACTCGCTCACGATCGATTTCTACATGAAACTGATTGAGTATGAAGTATAAACACAAAACCTATATCTAAAATTACGAGTAGTTGCGGTGTAGGCAATTAGCAATCAAGCTGTAGATCAAATTTAATAAGTATATTTGTACAACACAATATGCGATAAAATGAAAACATTAAACAAAAGTAATGGTTCATCTTCCTTTCTTTGTTTACTTTGAAATATGAACTACCTTATATAAGGTAAAAAAAAAACACTGGCGTTTTACACATAAGTACGCCTGTATCTGGAGTCAACCATTAGGAACATCAGAATTTGTGCACTATAATGCTAATAATGATGGGCTTAAAAAAATAAAGTAGTATTAGATTATACACAAACCAAAAAAAGTTTTGCATCACCTGTCAACCAGACCTAAAAAAAAAAAAAAAAAGACAAGACCAAAGGTAAGGAATGAAAATGTACCGGTATTTATTTTTAATAGTTGTTGACAAAACAATAACATAATACAAAATATATATATATATAAGTTCAATCATAAGACATATCTCTTTGCAAATGTTTATTTGCTATGAAGGCATTAAATATATATTAACGTTTTCGCCTTATTTGGCAGCATCAGATATAATAAAATGCGTCATTCTATCTGATAGAATATTCATGTCTAAATCCAAGCGTACGTATACTACATCACAGCAGAAGCCAAAAGCTTATGTTCTTGATAATGATTAATTGTCAACATAAAACACAAGACTCATCAATTTGTAACATAGTGTTACACTAATTATATAGTATTTTAATACATTTTATCCTTCGTAAATTTTAAATCTATGATATATCTTCATTTTCATTCATAATCAAATTCTAATTGATGTTTTAACACCGCCGACATTTTGCATAATTCAATTGCTCACTATTTAATCATGTATGTACACCTGTAACATGAGTTATATGTATATACAACTACCTTCGTTTTCTTTCAAACTTGTATTGCAATTATAACAACCATATTAGTTTCATACATAAAACTCATGAAGATATCATTCACCATGTATATTGTACTGTTGTTTGTCAATTCATTCAAGTTTCAGATCACGCATTTTATTATATCTGATGATGCCAAATAAGGCGAAAACGTTAATATATATTTAATGCCTTCATAGCAAATAAACATTTGCAAAGAGATATGTCTTATGATTGAACTTATATATATATATATATATATATATATATATATATATATATATATATATATATATATATATATATATATCGTATTATATTACTAGACATATCTGAACATAAAAATGAACTCCAAATTAAAACAATAACCGTTGTTGACAAAATTTTACTATAACAATGGTGTGGATGGCCAAATGAAAATAGAGTACTGGCTGGAGTACAAATCTCTATCCTAGCAACTTCAATAGAATGTAGTACTTTCTCTTGCATTGATTAATGCTTGGATTTTTCGTGGCATACTGTGTACCAGCACATTTATCAACTGTTGATCCATTCTGTCCCAGTCTTCAACAGCAACTCTGTTTGGTCTTCAAGATTGCATGGGGGGTCAGGGCGTGCACAAATGGCTCTCTTCAGTTGATGCTAGACATGCTCAATTGGATTCATGTCTGGAGAATATGCGGGCCATTCAAGCCTGGCAATTCCTTCACGATTACGGAAGTCATTGATGACAGCCGCACGATGGCCATCATCCATAAACGTGAATCCTTCTCCTAAGTTTTGATTAAGTGGTCCTACTATGGCCTGAAGAATGTTGTCCCTATACTGTGGAGCCTTCAGCATTCCTTGGATCGACAACAATTGTGTCCGTCGGCCCCATATAATGCCACCCCAAAACATCACTGATCCGCCACCTTGCTGCATTCGATTATTGCAGGGGTGTCTGAGTTGTGCAGCATTACCTGATTCTCTCCACACACGTTGTTGATGATTACCTGGCACAAGGCATATTCGTCATTCGTCCGTGAATAGAACTTTGTGCCAATTTTGTGCAGTCCATTGGTGATTATTTCTTGCCCAAGAGTAACGTTGTCCATGGTGCCTAGGTGTAAAAGTTGGGCCTCGCCATGAACGTCTGGAGTGCAGTCTGCTATCATGTAATCGGTTTCGTACAGTCAGATTGGATACGCGTCTCAATATCGTAGTTTGAAAGTAATTGTTAATCATGCCACAGTATTCTCAGCATTTCTCATGGCAATAATTCGCAGATATTGGTTACCATATTCTGTTGTTGCCTGTGGACGACCACTATGAGGCATGTCATCGACATTACTTGTGTTTCAGAAGCGATTTCAGGTTCGTACCACACCACTCTGGTTCAATCTTTAGCGCCTAGCTACTTGCCTTGAAGACAGTCCTTCCTGACATGGAGAAACAATCCTCACATGGTTGAAGTTCGTAATTGACTGCCTTGCCATGGTTCAACCTTCTTAGAATGAAATAAAACTGTTTTTCCCTGAGAGATGAGATTTCTTATACTTCTGTTTACATTTGTTTACTTTTTCAGGCGGTTTCTAGGATAGACTTCTACTGTTTCTCAACATTGTTTACGTTTTTCAGAGAGTTAAAAGGATAGCTTTCAAATGGTTTTATGGACATTGCTTGAAGTGGAGCATAAATACCATTTCTAAGGTGATCCAAAACATTTTTTGATGTGTGTAATTTGGAATTCACAACACTTTAAGCTTAAATATAAGTAATTGAATTGATTAATAAATTAAAAAAGTAACTACGTAAAAACCTTATGTTGATCAAATTTGTTACATTGTTCTACTGTGTTATATACACACTTTGTGTGATTCTTCAAAATTATGTTAGCAAACACACAAAACCTTTGTGACTTATTGCATTAAATTGCTGCTCATACACAGAGTTCCTGTACCAACACACTGTTTCATTTGAAACATGTGAATAAGTAAACCAATCTTCAGATCATTAAAAGGAATCTCACTGTTTTTAAAATCTTTTAGTTTCTTATAAATCGCAATGCGGCTGAACTAGTGAATATGTGCCCACTTCCTTTCACACTCCGTTTACTCACCTACTACACTTATGCCACTATCAACTCACTGTTTCATTCACGTCATAGTTCAAATTTTATGGCCCCACACAACCATAATTTCTCTTAAAGAATAATTTTCACAGACTTAGATTTGCAGGGAACTCTTCTACAAAACTAGTTTATTAAGATCACTAATATTACCTATTTTCAATACCTGTTCTTGCTTTTCTTATTTAGTTTTTCTTTGGTCCGTCTTGTAGAAATCCAGGAAAATTCCATAAACTTGAATACACAACGAACCTCCTCCGTTAAGTCTCATTCTGTAGTTTGAACCAAGTGAGGACATTATCTCCTTAGTTCGAGCCCTTCAAATTAAAATCATTAATATGGCTATCAAGAATTTGCTCGAAAAATCTAAGAAAACTTTACGGAATGAACCTCTTCCGTTAAATTTCAGTCATTCTGTCTTCCCAGTCATTGATTTCCTCTCAGTCCTCTCGCCTCTTCACGAACTAAGGATTGAGACGAGAGAGAGTGGACAGAGAACTGAGAGGGCAGAAAAAAGACACAGAGTGAACTGAGAGGACAGACAGAAAACTGAGATTACAAAGAGTGGACAGAGAGTTGACTGAGTGAACAGAGAGTTGAATGAGTGAACAGAGAGTAGACTGAGTGGACAGAGAGGGGACAGAGGGTGGACCGAGAAGACAGAAAGTGAACAGTAAGAAAACTGAGAAAAGGAAAAGGCAGAGACGAGGATTGAGAGGACAGACAGTGGACAGAGAGGAGAGAGAGATGACAGAGAGAAGGCACAGAGTGGACTGATATTATGACAGAGTACTGAAATTACAGACAGTGGGCAGAGAGGGGACTGAGAGGATAAAGAGCTGACTCGCAGTTTCCGCACTTCACTCTCTGTATTTTCAACACACTCACTGTTCTCTGTCTATTTTCTCAGCCCACTCTCTCTCCATTCTGTTCACTCTGTCTTCTCGTTCCTCTCTTTTCAGTCCACTCTGTGTGGTCTCATACACTCTCTCTTCTTCCTATCATTTCTGTCAACTTGTGTCCTCTCAGTCTACTCTGTCTTCTCTTCGTCCTCTTTGTCCTATCTGTGAATTTTCTTTTCTCTCAGTCCACTTTCTGTACTCTCAGTACACTCCATGCTCTCTCAGTCCACTCTCTGTATTCTCAGTTCACTCTCTCTACTCTCACTCAACTCTATGTATTGTCAATCCACTCTATTTGTTCTCAGTCCATTCTATGCTCTCTCAATCCACTCTATGTGCTCTCAGTCCATTGTGTGCTCTCAGTCCACTCTGTCCCCCCAGTCCACTCCCTGTTCCCTCAGACCATTCTCTGCCTTCACATCCACTCTATACACTCTTAGTCCTCTCTGTCACTCTGTGTACTCTCAGAACACTTTCTCTTCTCAGTCCTTTCTATCTACTTTCCGTGAATTCTCTGTACTCTCAGTCCACTCTATGTGCTCTCGTTCCACTCTGTCCTCACAGACCACTCTCTCTGCTCTCAGTCCTCCCTGTGTTCTCTCAATCCACTCTCTCTCCTCTCAGTCCACTCTGTCCTCTTAGACCACTCTCTGTCTTCTCAGTCCACTCTCTGTCCTCTCGCTCTCAGTCCACTCAGTCGTCTCTGTCCACTCAGTCCTTTCTGTTCTCTGAGTCCACTCTCTGTCCTCTCAGTCCAGTCTCTTTTCTCAGTCCACTCTCTGGCCTCCCAGTTCTCTGTTTTTTCACTCCGCTCTGTCCTCTCAGTCTACTCTGTTTTCTCACTCCACTCCTTGTAGTCTCATTCCTGTGTCTGTTCTCTCATTTCACTTTCTGTCCTCTCATTTCTCTTAGGTTACTGTCTTTTATTTGTCCACTGTCTATCGTCTTAGTCCACTCTGTTTTTCTCTCTCCACTCTCTTCTCTCTGTCCTCAGTTCATAATTGAAACAGAGGATTGAGAGAACACAGAGGCAAATAATGACAGTGAAGACAGGGATGAAGGAAATTTAACAGAGGAGGTTCATTCTGTACACAAGTCTTTTAGACCTTCCCATCAGATTCTTCATACGTATATTATGCCTAATTACAATTTAAAAGGACTGGAACTTAGGAAATACTACCGTAACTGGATTGAAACTAAAGACTGTCATTTGGCGGAAGAGATGCATTGTACACATAAGTTTTAGATTTTACCAAGCTTTCCTTAATCGTTATTAAGAAGAGTAATACATTTACTGGGCTCGAACTCAGGAAATGCTGTCCTCCCTAAATTCGAACTATCATTCATTAATTATAATTTTTCCACCCTCGAACTCGGAAAGCTGCGTCGCCAACGATTCCATAGACGAAATACTAAACGATGCAACGTAACTGGAGCCATTTGTTCACCTATTGTGAAGTGTACGTGCAAAAATGGTCTAAGGGGACACGCTACTGAGTTTTCGTCAATTTTGGTCAATGTTAAAAGTTAATTTTTTTTTTTTTTTTTTTTACTGATGAACTGTATTGACTAGGAACAAACCCATGCACCATTTCATTGTATGTAGTCATAGCATCATTTTAAAAGTTTAAGAAACAAATTATCTTAATATGAGACCCAGATATTTGTTTACTAAAATTATAAACACTTTTTTATATTTTATTTCTTTCCGAGTACATTTTTCAACATAAAATTTTGAAAATAATTGTGCACATGTAACTCATCAACATCTATTCGATTTTAAAATTTCAAAAACTTACAATCAAAATTGTGGAGATTAGAAATCTCAGTAGCTGTCCCCTTAAGCACATCTTACTGTTACTAGCTTTATCTATGGTATGGTAGCTCCTTTACTGATCTGTGTCTTACGCATGCGCAGTGTCACATCATTGGAATTCGGAACTAGAGTTGGGCAACACGATTCTTTTTCAGAAGTCTATTCCAACGATTCAATCACACATTACGAATCGATTCTAACGATTCGTTCACGATTCTTCTCAGTCTGCGATTCCAACTATTCTTTTGAATCGTCAACGAGTTCACGATTCTTCCCAGTCTGCGATTCCAACTATTCTTTTGAATCGTCGCAAGACACTTTCCTTTGCAAACCACGCGTAGAACAAAAACGTTCTACATCTCTCTCATAGATGGCATAAGAGGCGAGACATTGGATTGTCTCTTTCTCATTGGCTGGAACCATTCAGTATGAACTCCATTAGTCTACAAAATTACCCAAGATAATGTCTCTAAATTATAATTTATCAACTGAACCTTATTATGAAGTACATTTTTTGCATTACATCTCTATTTAACTATGCAAATTTCAGGTTTGTGTTCATTATTTTCCATACTTAACAAATGCAGTACATATTTTGATTTCACTCTCGCTCGGGAGCATTCGACACGGTTCGGAAATATCCGTTGACAGGTTACATCAAACAACAAATAGAATCGTGGGTTACGATACCATGCCGATTCCTTCATATTCTTTTGAATGACGATTCGTTATGATTCGTTTGAACGACGATTCGTTACGATTCTTTTGAACGACGATTCGTTGATACCACGAATCGATTCTTACGATTCTTTATTATTAGTCGTTCGAATGAACGATTCGTTCACGAATCGACCCAACTCTATTCGGAACATTTCTTGCGGGACAATAGGTGCAGTTTCTCCAAAACTGGTTTATAGCACCATAATGGCAGTGATAAAAATGTGGAATATTCGTTCAATGGCCGGTGAATACTCTACCTTGTCCAAAAATGCTTCGAAAATCCTGAACTGTGCGTTCTCAAGAATTACCAATTCAACATAAATGCAAAACAGTAATATGCATAGCATAAAAGTTTCAAATATATTTATAAGTCTTACGATTGTCCAATTTTTATATACGAGTGCTCATAATTAAATAAATTTCTCCACTATGAGCAGACGTAGCCTACACTATAAAGGAACACTAGGCCTAGTATCTTGTTTAGACCAGACTCCGTTTCTGAAGAATAGATCATGCAACTTACGCTTATAAAGAATACAATGTAACAATATACTGTACTTACTTGTATGGAAGAATATAATCGATTTATATACCTGTTTCAGCTGTCAGTCTGCAGCATTAACCACGTCTAATATATTAATGTTATACAATGTTGCAACTTCACAGCATGTTCAGGGTGAAGTGATCAAGGAAGCCGTGATATCTAATTAAGAAATACTGATCAAAATGAATAATGCAATTTTTGGACTTTATACAAACCTGCAAAATGCTATTTCTTGCCGCTCTCTCTACTTTAATTCAGATGTGCTACATATGTAACAATATACTTACTTCTTTGGAGGAATATGATGGATTTATATACCTGTTTCAGCTGTCAGTCTGCTGCATTAACCACGTCCAATATTAATACAATGGGATATATTAATAAAACTGAGGAACTCCTAGACTGATGAGCATGAACATAGTGTCCATGGCTGCTCGTGAACTTGAGGATTGGGAGAGCTGCATTAGATTCTGTTACATACAAATTTCACTTCTTGATAGCGTTACTCATAAGTATAGGACAAAAATAAATGCATCGAAAACCCAAAACTTCCTGACTTAGTTGGAAGATGTCTGTGGCATCATTTGCTAATCGCTAAAAAAACTAATACCATCGATTTCAGTCTGAATTTTCAGATCGACAGACACTCAACTTCCAATCTACCAATGCATTCTGAATTGTCTTGGAATTACCTTTCAACAGTGACATGTTCCAAATGATTTTTGAGAGGCTCATTTAGATTACTCGCGAACTGTAGCAACCCGTGAAATACACCAGGGTTCTTCGAATCGATTTTTCATCATGTCCCCTAAGGGGAAGTTTATATTGGCCACAAAATTAGATACAATCAATATATTTTATTTTTAAATAACTTCACGATTTTTTCTCACTTCTTGACTATGTTTGAGAATGTTTGTCCTGTTCGTTTCACTTAATTGCACAGTAATATTAGTTTTGCCTAACATAGCCAATGAAACAACATTTTTCAGGTGAGACTGCGAAGATTCGTGCATTTTGCTTTTTAGGGTCAAATGTCCTAAATGTGTCACACTACTCCTAGTCCATGCAGTATCACCACCGAAGAAGAGGCAAGGAAAACAAAATACAGATTTTTTTTTTTGTTCACATCCACATAACAACAAATGCTTAGCGTAAATTTCATTGTTATACTTCCTTACAAATATGCACTATTTCGGCTGGATGAAGCTTGAGTAAGATTTAAGTAGGGTAACGGACGACCCTTTAATTTCACTTCATTACATCAGTCTTCTCGGCAAGGGAAAGTTGAGAAAAATAAAATTAATATTCTGTAATTCACACACACTCATGCTTGCAAATTTGCACTGGTTAAGTTACGGTACTAAGACGTCACACCAAAGCAACATTCAGATATAGTGATGGACAGCAATTTTCTAAAACTGCAAAAGAAGTCTCTTTCGTATTTTACGTGCTATATCAAAAGGATTCTACTCGTGCAATCATTTTGAGTTTAGGCAAACATTAGGTTCTGCTGGAGGCTGGATATATACTTTATAATAAGGGAAAAGAGAATATTAATTTCGTTATATTAACTAGATAAGATTCTACTACAAAAAGTATGTGAAAAGAAAATAAAAATTTTTTCATTTAATTTCAAGGGAATAGAGAATCCATTTGACGCAGCATTACAATAGCGGTGTGGGAGGGGAGGAAAGATCTTCCCTTGTGGCCTGGCTCTGCAAGCCACTGCAGCGAAATATGGGTTTTAAAAAAGTGGCAGTTTCCCTCTGCTTCCCTTCACCTCTCTTCCCCCTGACCAAGCAAGACACACTCTCTTACGAGCTGTTCCACCCTGCAGATCCCAGGACGACTTTGAATGCAGTGTCAATTCCAATACAGTCGGCACGCAAAAAGATTATGCATAAAAGAATAGTACATATTCCCGGCCATATGAAATATAAAGCAATTTACCAATAAAAGCTGTAACAGTTCTTCTACAAATTAAAATAAATATTATTTTTATTTTCCTGTCAAAGCAGGAGTGCTGCAGCTCCGCAGCTCTTATGGACGAGCCGCCCCTGACAGTGTCGCTAGTTTGGTATTGATAAAGACATTCTCAAATCTCGAAGCAAAAGATCAGCGACATGAGCATCAGCTCTGTATTCCTGTATTCGTTCATCTCTTGTTTTTGCTTTATTTACATCCTTCCGCACTTTTTACCGCTAAGCTTATTTCGTATCAAAGGGTTGGCAAAACTAGATTGCTCAGTTTGGGATCGAAGAGGGCTATGGACACAACTTGTTGGATCTGAAGAGGGGTTTAGAAGATTAGTTTACGTTTCACAATGGAAGAAAGAAGGCGTTCCAAAAACGTTTTGTGGAAATAGTAGGCCTACCTAAATAATTGCCTCAGAAGTCATAACTCCCTGACAGCAAGAGAAGAAAACATGTAGCTATTGAATCCATCAGGATAGTAATAAAGCAAGGAATTTGGCATGGAAATGACAAAAAAACAGATTATGAAAAAAATTAATAATACGAGAACCCGACTGAAATCAAAAACAGACCTAAAAAAGAATGCCAACAAGAAAATCATTTTAAAGGATTGGAAGGAGAAGTTATTTTAACTTTTGGATGGAGACAAAAACTCTTCAATCAGTGAACTGGCAAGTAAGAATAAGAATAAATGATGTTATATTATTTTCTTAATTGATTCTCCATTCCATTAATTACATTGGGAATAGCTTATCTAGCATTTCTATATTAAACACTAATATCTCGATAAACCTACATAACCTAACGTCTCAATATACTGTATTTTATTTCAGAGGGAATGGACATCGAATTTCTTTCATCTGCATCTGTAGTACCGGATCCTTCACCAACGATCCCTCGTCCTTCTAGTGCTGCAATAGCTGATGGGAGATCGACTCCGGATGTCTCCAGCAGGTCGATTTCGAAAAGAAAACTACAAGAAATAGAGACAAGAAATCAGGGACTGACAACAACGGAGATACAGCATTATGTGCTCCTGAAACAAACAGCAGTGCTTGAAATAGAAAAAGAAAAATTATTACTGTTAGAGATCGCAAAGTTAAAATTAGATGGAGGAGAGAGAGAGAGAGAGACAGAGAGAGCGACCAAATATGCTACGCACGTGTATGAATTTATAGATGGGCCTAGTTAGTGCAACAGTTTTCTCAATATGCATAATAGTTTTTTTTTTTGTTCCTTGTTTCTTTTCTTTATTTTCTTTAGTTAGTTTGCTGACCTTGTAAGCTAGTCTCTCACTCCCCCCACCTCCGAAGTGAATATAGATTGAAAAATCTTTTAGATGTAAAAATTTGTTAATAAAATTGCTTTCCATTTTATTGTTATTATTATATTATTATTATTGTACAAGTGCATCTTTTCGCTTTCCATAAACCAGTAATAATAATAATAATAATAATAATAATATAAAATAATAATAACTATAATAAATTACGGTATCATAAATAATATAGTAATAATGATACGGAAGTTACGGAAATATAAATTATAATATGAGCCTTTCAGAGCAGAAGTGGTGTAAGTCAAAATTGAGTAATGAGGTTTAAAGTAAAAATTCTGTAAAATACAGCTCAAAGTAGCAATTAATATGTCCTTCGTGCTATCCACTGACTACTAATAGCTTAAATAAATTGAATATTAATTGCTACTTTGCGTTGTAATTTACAGAATGTTTACTTCAACCCTCAAAACCCATTTTTGACTTACACCACTTCTGCTCTGAATGGCTTATATAATAATAATAATAATAATAATAATAATAATAATAATAATAATAATAATAATAATAATAATAATAAATATAAAATATTTTTATTAGCAATGACATATTTTCTTCCAATGACAACATTTAAGTAATGCACATCAATGTTTTTCGAGGTGTCGTACAGGTGTCTTTAAATGTGAAGGAAACTTTCATTTTGAACAATAGGACGTACCTAAATAGTAACAATGCTAATAATACAGAAACTGTTTTTTCTATTGTTGAAAGACGTAAGTGTGCACCCTTGCTTACAAGATTATAAGCAATGGTGTGCACATATCATTCCTCCAATCTCATGCCTTCTTTCTTGACCTCTCTGCTTCACATTTGCCGCTTCTGGTTCTGCTGCTGCTGCCGAGTCAAGTTCACAATCCTGTGGTTCAGGGATTTCGTAATCTTGATCACTGAAATGGTTCGCCACATTATGCAGTACAATACAGCATACTACTCTTTCCAGCTAAAGATTGAAGTAAATGTATATAAATGCACGTGGCATAATGGTTGGACGCACAACGCCTCCAAACTCATGCTTGTCACCTTCTTCCTCACATTAAAATAGTTCCTTCTAAAATAATAAAATGTATAATATACATGGAATACGAGTGAATTAAACATGCTTATAAGAACACTTTCTTACGATTTAAACAACATGTTTATATTAGTAGTTTCAGAAATTGCATGTTAAATCATACGCCCATGCGTAATAGGCATTAAATCCCTCCCAAGTTTACTTGCAGCTTCACAGAGCATATCAGCACAGCTGGTATAACACAGTGTAAGATTCAGTGTTGCCAACCTCAAATAAATTTCTGTAGAATTAAAGAAATTCTCCACTCTTCAAAGAATAACATTTAATCACGAATCTACAGAAAAAGAAAATCCACTATTCCCAGTAGAGAAATAATAAATATTAACCCTCCATGAGCATTTTACGGGTTAGTTCAATGAATGTGTTGAAATGTCTACAATATATAAGACGGTGGCTGCCCTGCGTGCTCACTTGCTGAAAATAATGCTCCCTGGTGGCTTCTTTGATAGCTAGCTTGCGATTGAGGAGTAATACATTTCGGTTTTGTTTACGTCTACTTCAATGTTTAGTTGGAAATAGTTTATACTGCTGGTACTCTCTCTGTGGCTAATCAGTTGGTAGGTACCGGTCCCACAATCATGTTGCACTACGCGGAAAGTCACTCTTTTTGGTCCAGTGTACCGGTATTTCTAGCTATGTATAGCCTACGCTGACCAAAAACATCATCTTTTAGTCGTCTTTTTCTACTTCTCGCTTTATTTATGGACGTCTTATTCAGTAGTGGGTCTGAATTTTAACGTCTTTGTTAAGTAAAATTCCACAAAATATCTTTACGTAGTCACAATTGAGACGTTCAGAGCTGAAGTGGATCAAGTGCATGAGACTTAGTTTTGAGATAATAGGACTTAAAGTCAGGGGCACACCCAGGAATTTCTCTTGGGGGGGGGAGGTCCAATAAAAGAACGTCAAGTTACATAAATGCACGCATGCACACACATACACACAAACTTACCTCTTTCAATTTCTTTTTACAAAACAAAATCCAGTCTTCTTGGCTTTATCTTTAGTGCAGTAACAACATCTTGTGGAGAAACTGTGATATCACGATGGATGTTTAGCAAAGCAAGACCATTTAGACGATCATTTCCCATAGTGTTTCTCAGGTATGACTTTAATCTCTTAAGAGTCGAAAACGACCTTTCACTTGTACTTGTGGACACTGGCAATGTTAATAAAATCTTCAACAGCTCTTTCACATGAGGATAGAAATCATATTCACATGCAATATACATTTCCCACACTGACTTGTACTGTTTTCCTTTATAAAATGTGTTCCAGAGTTCAAATTCACATACCAATTCCTCATCTTGGACACAAAAATTAGTATCTACTTGAGAATAAAACTTGGCCAGAACTATAAAATCACTAGCAACCCCCATCTTCCTTGATCAGACACAAAAAAAATCGGTATTACTGAATGTGGACTCTAGTGATAAAGATATAAGTTCTTTTGTTAACAGAGCACTTTCATCAAGGGAGAAATTTGAGACACTAAATTCCATTTGGGTCTCGAATGAGAATTTCAAGTTCCCAGTAAAACAGTTGGAAAGAAAGAAAAAAAAAACTCAGTTTCCAAAAGAGATGGCTCCAACGATGGAAGTGGTTAGCTTATTCAGACAAACAAAACGGTGCATTTTGTAAATACTGTGTTTTGTTTGCACCTCAAGAGGTTGGAATACCGATGTTGGGGTTGATGATGACGATGCAGACGGTTCAAGAATACCTATATTGGCATCATGTTGTAGGTTAGGTACAGTCTCAATATTGCACTTAGCCACCTTTGATGGAACCGAGCTGAAAAAAACTGGTAATTTTATGTTTTTGCATCGTGGGCACTTGTGCTAATACTATTAAGTTAATATATCACATAACAGTTTTCACAACTTCACATTAATAATTCTTCAAGACACAAATACTTGGAAAAACAAACACAGACCAGTCAAATACCGCCAATACTTATTATAATCAATGATAGATACTTTGGCAACACTGAACTCAATCTGCTAAGCAGTGATGACAACGTGATCGTTGAAACACAGGGAGTACAGAATTGTGCATTCTTTGTTGGCTGATGGCACTCGGCTACGTTTTCAGCAGCAGAGCGCTCTAGCTACCAACGATTATAGTAGGATGCCATTAGATGGACTTGGCTAGCAGGAAAAATCAGAAGTGTTACTTACCATGGTGGAAACATAGTAAAGGTGTGGGATTGCGCATGCTGTTGCGATAGCGGCCGAGGCATGTGACGTCATCTTTACTGCAGACAGCGATCGCAGCTCATTGCGTTCAGTACATTTCTTTTAATAAACCTAACTAGACATTAATTATAATACATAATTTGAACTGATTGTTGCCAATGTTATTCATATCCTTTTCATTGTGCGTTTAAGTTCATGTACTCTTTAAAAGAGTTATGAATAAAATTAAAAAAACATATAAAAATTAACAGTAATAGCTTAAAAGTCGCTCCCTCAAATCTGCCCTCCTAGATCGCTGCTTAGTCTGCCGAGGCCTAAATACGCCCCTGATTGCATGTAAGCTACTGTACCTATTAACTTTCTTTCACTTCAGCGCAACAGGAGCATCCAGCACTAATGTAACAATGGAAAATCGCGGAGCCACTGAGTCTACTGTCACAGAGGAATGCCAAATACTAATACAAAGAATTCAAGAATTAGAAGAGAAGAATTACGGTACTCTCTAGAAACGAGGATTAAGGAATTGACAGCTGCCAAGAGAAAACATGAAGAAGACAAAAGAAAATTACATGAGGATGTAATTTCATTGAAAAACATTAGACAAATAGAAGTTAAATCTAAAGTGGCTGAAATTTTGAAACCATTTTTCACTATTGGGCAAATTGATGCTCTTTTGAATAAAAAGCGTAGGGTGAAATGGTCTGTAGAAGATTACGGTACTGCAATAACACTTCGAAACCTAAGTCCAAAAACATACCGATACTTAAGAACAAAATTAAATTACCTGTTACCTGATTTGTCAACTCTGAGAAAATGGGCAGTAAAACAATTATCGCTTGAGGAAGGGGTAAATTACTTCATGATGTCTTAAAATTAATGAAGGCGAGAGCTACAAATATGTCGGAGTTAGATCGTGTAACAGTATTAGCATTTGATGAAATGTATTTAAATGAGGAGGTTTCTTTTGACAGTAGGGAAGAACAAATAATTGGACCTCATAAGGCAGTGCAGGTTGTTTTTGCACGTGGTTTGTTTGCAAGGTGGAAGCAGCCCGTATACTATAAATATGATCAGACAATGACAAAAGAAATCCTAACAGACATAATTTGCCAGTTAGAAGGCAGTGGTTTTCAAGTTGTGGCCACAGTTAGCGATTTAGGTGGAAGTAACAGAAAATTGTGGCGTGATTTGAAAATTTCTACCAAACTAAATTGCAGTTTTCCTAATCCAAATGATTCAACTCGAGAAATATTTGTTTTTCAGACGCTCCACATTTATTGAAATTACACAGGAATCACTTTCTAGATCATGGTTTCAACTTGAACGGATTGAACATTTCATCAGAACCAATTCATGAACTTTTACGTGCATCCTCGTCCTCTAATACAAAATTAGCTTACAAATTAACTCCGTTACACTTAAGTGTCCGTGGTACCCAAAGACAAAAAGTTAGTTCGGTAGCACAATTATTTTCCAACAGAGTTGCAAAGGCTTTGAAATGGTGTGGTGAAAACGAGCTGTTGAGAACAAATGAATGGAAAGAAACTTCAAAGGCAATAAAATTAACTAATGATTGGTTTGATTTATTTAATACCGTTTCTAAATTCGGTACCCACAGTGGGCTGCATAGTTACGGAATAAACCTTCAAGATCAGAATATTATACTCTCAGAAATGTATGACTTCATGACCACAGTTAAAGTAGGAGAAGCAAACAGGAAATTACCTTATCAGGAGGGGATTCTAATAAATCATTAACATTGTTGTATGAGGCAATGAGGTACAAGTACAAAATTGAATACATCATCACAAGAAAACTTAACCAAGATCTGGTAGAAAACTTTTTTTCGGAAATTAGAAGCATGGGTAGAACAAACGATCACCCCTCTGCTTTAGATTTTAAACATAGACTGAAGTGGTACATACTAGGTCGAAATCCATTATCTCAGTTTTGTGAGAACAAAAACACCTCCGATTTGCTTTCGGAAGAAGGGGCATTAATAGTGGGTCCTAGTACAAGCCAATCAGAAGTCAATAATAATCTGCAGAAAGAACTATGTGCAACGGCAGAATTTCTTAAAGGCATTCTGAAACCGGTTAAATTTACAAACGATCGAGCTCCTGAAGAAAATATAGGCCTCCCAGAAAAAAATATATGAAATCTCTGCAAGAGAGGGGATATCCCAGGAAGGATTAAAATATATTGCAGGATATGCTGCATCAAAACATATGGAGCAATACCCGAATCTTGGAATTCCCACAAAATTGTCAACTTCTGCTAATCAAAAAGACTGGATTACTACAGTGTCCCGTGGAAACTTAATTCTCCCTTCTAAGGATCTGCAATTGGTTGCCATGCTTGTTGAAGTATATTCTCAGATGTGCACGGAGATTCTGTTTCTCATGAGAAATTTATAATAAAAAAGACTGTAAATTTGGTTAATTCTGCCATGAAAAACGAAGCAAAAATCAGTTCTCCTCTTCCGCCAGAAGTAATTACGACATTGGTTACAACAAGAACATTTATTAGAATTAAAGAAATTAATAAAATAATAAAAATGTCTGGAATTTCAAAGAGAAATATTATAAAGAAAATGAAAAAGATTGCATAAGAATAAGTATTTACTTAACAGAGTGGGATTTATAATGGTGAAATTATATTATGTCGTGTGTGGAATAATAAGGTAAATAATGTAGTAGACTATATTATGTCTCCAATAGCCTGAATATATGAAAATATTTGTTTACTATAATGACAAATTATTCCAAGAAATTCATATGCATATGTTAATGAAGGTTCAAAAGTATTTGAATTCATGTACAAAATAATGTATGTTATAAATAACTGTATAGATCTAAGCATGTATATATTTATTACACATTGTATTGTAATTATTATAAAACCACGTGTATATTACAGAAGGCAATATTATTAATGACACACTGCCATATCACATTGTTTCTTGAAACTTGAGTTTAATATGTAATAGATCATAATTTTATTACGTTATCATTTCAAGGTAGTTCCTATTGTACTTGAATTCATGTGTAATATAATTTGTGTGATATATGGGCCTAATTTTGGGCATATTTGTAGCATAATGTATTATAATTACTATAAAAGTACGTGTATATTACAGAAGGCAATTATCAACGTTGCACTACCATATTACATTATTTCTTGACTCTTGAATTTAATTTATTGTTCACTATTTTATAATGTTATCACTTCAAGATAGACCCTATTATAGCCTATACTGTCAATATTTACTGAATACACAAACCATGATTTTTATTTATTCATTTAAATATATGGACGCAGATCTAACCATCAACAATCTTTTTATACCATTAAGTACGAGAAAAATTCGTACCGGCACCGGGAATCGAACCCAGGACCTCTCAGCTGTGCGCGCTGAGTGCTCTCTAACCAACTGAGCTATGCCGGGACCCGATTCACGACGCCGGCCGAACTCCTCTCGTAGTATCGTGTTACGGCCTTACTGCCTGCACTTGAGACGATACACGTCATATATGTACAGGAGCGCATATTACATGACTTTATGGCCATATTCAACAACAGTTTCTTTAAACTGTTAACATCATATATGTATCAAATATGAATGAGGTCTCGCCCACCTCATTATATTTTGCTCGACTAGTATGACTAGTCAGTTTGTTTTTATACCATTAAGTACGAGAAAAATTCGTACCGTTGACTATACCCAATAAAATTAAAAGAAAATCACGGCGACTCCTAGTACAAAAACCTAGAACTAACATGTAAAAGTCACTAAAAGATCACTAACATTTAACTCTGAAATAAAGAAGTTGGTAATACTTACTATATTCAACCAAGTGCCCGTCTTCTATGAAATTACCTTATAAAATATAAACAATTGTGATGTTAATTAATGCAACGCTTTGCTGACTTGATTCACTATGTCTCAGAACATCGTGAACAAAGAATCTCAGCCAAAAGTGACTGGTGTCTCCTACCGGCGAATGCTTGGAATTAAGACTTGATCCATTACTGCTCGGAAAAGATCCAACTTGAGATAATCATAAAATGAATTAAACTCAATTTATGAAAATTTGCGACTTGATCCACCTGTAGCTCTGATCGCCTCAATTATAACAGTAAGTAAGGTAATTACAAAAATCTCTTGAACTTGTAGGATAACCTGCACTTTACCGAAACAGACCGATGAATGAACCGAAAGGCGTAACTAGAAAACTTAAGAAAATTCGCTTTTTATCTACCCGTCAAAAAGTGACTAGGCTATATAAAGTAGGCCATATCGAAAATCTTAATTAACGGAACCAAACCAGTCACTGATATTTGCTTATATAGCTACAGCTATAGTTTTCGAAATATTGCAGCACTGAGATCAACTATCAAATAGTTCCGACCAACGAGTTAGAAAGTAATTAAAGGGCGCGAGTTAGAAACAGTGATCTCAACATTGAGCTCAATGGTTATTTAGTAAGTGTATGTTTGGGAACTGAACTTATGTGATCCATAGGGAGTAAGTCCCTAACAAGTCCCTTAAGCAACAAACATAATGCTCCAAGCATAGTCCCGTCCGTCACGGCCCGTTTGATCCACATGTTTGGGTATGAAGTTTTGGATCATATTCTGGAATGGATTACAAAATAGAAGAGAATGATGCTGCATTAGAGGTAAATAAAAATATTTTACTGTGTATCTTCTTTGTGTATTTATCGAACAGTGGAGAAAAGCATATATTTCACACTTCATAATCAATTGAATAAATTCCTTGCTGTTGCTGTGATTAATATGACGTCATGAATTGGTCTGGCTTTATGAAGTGTTAATCCAGTCTCTATCATCATAACCCACCTCCCTCAAATCCATTTTAATATTATCCTCCCATCTACGTCTCGGCCTCCCTAAAGGTCTTTTTCCCTCCGGTCTCCCAACTAACACTCTATATGCATTTCTGGATTCGCCCATACGTGCTACATGCCCTGCCCATCTCAAACGTCTGGATTTTAAGTTCCCAATTATGTCAGGTGAAGAATACAATGCATGCAGTTCTGTGTTGTGTAACTTTCTCCATTCTCCTGTAACTTCATCCCGCTTAGCCCCAAATATTTTCCTAAGCACCTTATTCTCAAACACCCTTAACCTATGTTCCTCTCTCAGAGTGAGAGTCCAAGTTTCACAACCATATAGAAGAACCGAGCTACAGAGCTACAATAATTATTAACTTAATCCGTCCCAAAACCGTATGGAACTGCTCAACTGCGATTCTGTTTGATACGTACCTCCGTTTGAATCTTAGTTGAACATAGAATATCATGTGAGAGAGGTTTTGTTTTGAGTTATTATTTCTTAGACATAATTGTATTCAGGCCAGGTGCTTTTTGATGTTCTACAACAATCATATTTTCTAACGCACTTGATCAGTAATTATGGAGTACATGCTACCACTTATTGACAAGTAAAACTTTAACTTTAATTAAATATGTGAAAAGGCTTAAAACTACATTGACTTGAGATCTGCTTCTGTTACTGGCGTGCACACTATGATTCACGTTAACAATGACCAGGGACGTCGCTAGGTGGGTGCGAAAGGGTGCGCAAGCACCCCTTAAAAAATCGGAGCACCCCTTTCCGCACTCCAAAGAGCATTTTATTAAAAAAAATACTAGGCATAACTTAATTTGAAGCACAAAAACAAACAAACAATTTCTTGGATGTGAAAAAACTACGTCCCTTAGTGTATCGTTATGGATGTAATGAACAATAATAATAATAATAATAATAATAATAATAATAATAATAATAATAATAATAATAATAATAAACAGATGTATAGTATGCGCATAAGTGCATGAGAGAACATTTTTTATTTTTTATGTACCATATTTTTACAGCTCGCACCCCAATTTTAAATCTCGCACCCCATCCGCACCCCCCTTGCTCTGATCCTGGTGACGTCACTGGCAATGACTGTCATGCACAACCAGATTGGCGGCTGTTACTCATCAAGTCATCTTCAAAATAACTAATAAAATTATTCACGATGTTTTCTGTCTTGTAGAAAGAGAATTTATCGCATCTGCAAGTGACGGACATGTCAGAATGCATGGACCAGAGTTATACCAAATCAGAGATAAAGGTTGAAGACACCACACCAGTGCCTATGAGCTTTCCTTTGGTGAAAACTGAAGATGATGTAAGTGGTTCTTTATCAATATACACATATCAGTAATGCATTTGTATTTCAGACCTATTACCAGTCTAGAACTGTATTTGAACTTTTCCATAACTTTCACAACTTAAACTGTAGGGATTCATTTTAAAATTGAAATAATAATAATAATAATAATAATAATAATAATAATAATAATAATAATAATAATAATAATAATAATAATAATAATAATAATTCTCAAATATTTATTTCTGCTATTGAAGACAGAAGTATCTCGAATACACAGAGACAATTGTGCCTAGGAACAGACTTCTTTTTAAGTTTACGAATTTTTTTACTCTCTTGTTACTGATCTAACAATTACTTTGATACATATTGAACAATGGGTTTAAACCACTGCCTGCTGGATCGCATGCCTGCTCAATCAACGCTTATGTGCGAGTAATGAAAAAAGTTATTTTGCCTCTAGGTGGCAGGTAGTGGCCACCGCTATTGACATTATCAGTATATGAAAACTACCCTAATTAATTAATGACGTCTCTGAGTATCAAAAGAGAGAAGGGGTTGGGGAAACGATGGCCCAGAGTGTTCGGATATTTCATACTGTAAGGGTGAAACCTAACCATTTTTCCCGCATTATTATATATGCTAGTGGATTGTGGTGATTTTCTAGTTTGCAGGTTGAATTTTCTTTTGCCTACTTCGTTTCGAATTTCGGTACTGACAGATGCTACAAATGGTAGTGATTTTGTAACTGGTATTTTGGCAACTGAGACAAATATCGACAATATTTGTCGCTAATAGAGTGCCATGAAATTAAAATTGTACTAGATTTCTGAGCCGGTTACTGGAAGCTAGTGAAATTTGAACATATTAATAATTAATTAATATCAGTATTAATATTAATACATAACCTAATAGTTATTTTGTGTATTGCATTGTAGTTATAATTCAAGACTCTAGTCATGTAAGTTTTCGGACTTAGTACTAATAATTTCATGTGGTCAAACAAAATACAAGTTTAGGTTAGGTCTCGTGAGTCATTTGTTTAGTGAAACCAATGAATTTCGTATTGTCAGACAAAATACTTGACATGTTGATCCCTTTCCCCGTATAGTTTCCTTATGAAAATATGTTGCAAATTATTGAATTAGGCCTAGTTAGAATAATCTTCCAACATAAAGTGCGGTAAGTAATTAATTCATTTAGTACATAGGATCGTGTGATATCTGGTAACAGTTGGCATCACTGACATGACGGCAATATTTGCTGTTCAGGAACTGTTCTTATGTGACCGTCACTATAAACCAATTGTAATCAATTAGATTTAGAGTCTGGCTGGGAGGAAGAGAAGGCCTACTGGCCTTAGCTATGTCATTGAAGCTACTCGTGTGGCTCAGTCGGCTAGGTGCTTGTCTGCTAATCCCGAGTTGTGCTCGGTCACGGGTTCGATTCACGCTTGGGTTGATTCCATGGTTGGGTTTTTCGAGTTTTTCCCGAACCATAATGTGAATGTTACGTAGTCTGTGGCGAATTCTCGGCCTCATGTCGCCAAATACCATCTCGCTATTACCAATCCCATCGATGCTAAATAATCTAGTAGTTGTTGCAGCGTCGTTAAATAAATCAAGTAAAAACTCTTAATTTATTGAAACTGCACTTGAAAAATGTTTTTGCATGGATTATATACATTTTGATATGAATCCTGACCCTATGCGCCATAGTGTAAAGCATGTGCTATAGGTTGTGATCATACTGAGGCATATCAACACATGGGGAGCAGCTTATTACAATATACGTCGTATTCTAACATCCTGTGATAAATGGTTCATTTAAGATATCTCTCTGTACCGCAGGAACGGAATCTTGGGGATCAGCATGTGACTGGTATAAAGGAGGAGTATGAGGACCAGAGCCAAGATCTCACAACTGAGATAAAATTTGAAGAAGATCCGGTGCCAATTTCGTTCCCAGTGTTGAAACATGAACCTGAAGTGAGTGCAGAACAAGGAATGCACTGTGTTCTTCCAGTGTTTATCTTGTATTTTGTTTCTCTTCTCAACGTCTTTTGCAACATGTGCCTTTTTTTCCATTCATCATATTAACATTCCCCAGTATGTTGACACATAAATAATAAAATTCAGTCCACACCTGTGGAGTAACGGTCAGCGCGTATGGCCTCGAAACCAGGTGGCCCGGGTTCGAATCCCGGTCGGGGAAAGTTCTGGTTGAGGTGTTTTCGGGAGTTTTCCCTCAACCCAATACGAACAAATGCTGGGTAACTTTTGGTGCTGGACTTCGCACTCATTTCACCGGCCTTATCACCTTCATGTCATTGAGACGCTAAATAACCTAAGATGTTGATACAGCGTCGTAAAAAACCCAATTAAAAAAAATAAAATAAAATTCATGTAAAATTAAAAAATATTATATTGAATATTTTAATGCATATAGATATATCTCATTGATTTGTATTTTATAATATTCTCATTTCTTCCTAAAACCCTTCAAATTCCTCTCCTGCTTGGTAACAACAGATTATATTAGTGTGCCACAGAATTTAAACTACTTGTACACCTTTAGTGTGCCACACATTGAAAAACGCTGTTCTACAATGAAAAGCTGTGCCCCATGAAATATTTTCCCCAAGATTTGTCTTTTATTGGCTACTAGGCCTATTGCGACTTGAATGTAGTTGTATGGCAACTAAAATCGATGCGCATTTGTTAATGTATATTGAGCTATCTTTTTGTTTTATGTGCTCTGTATTTGTAGGAAGTTCACAGTGACTTCTATGAGGAGCCAAGGGTGGAAGTGACGACAGAGGACAACGAGGTTTTTGCCGAAAGGTGAGTGTGATGTGCGAGTCTTCACGTAGAGAGTTCCTTGTCTTTGAAGTGTCTGTTTTCTTGACTGTCCAGAAGCAGCTTCAGAAGAACTGTCTGTCTGAATCATCCAGCAATAATCAGTTATCACAATCATACTCCACTTTGCTTCATGTCTGGTTTCCATAAGTACTGTTCAAACCTTTTTTCATATTCTTCATTAAAAGTGCTCAGATTTTCAACATAATAATTTAGATGGACAAGCATACACTCATATTGCAGCCTAGGGAATTTAAACTCTTCAACTGAATTTCTACAATTTCTTTATAATTGAAGTCTTTGTAATTCCCAAGCAAATTATGTACCGGCACTGCCTTTTTGAGTTCATTCCAAGAGTTTTTCTGCAAACCGCTCATCATGTTTAGGAAGCCATTATGTAATATTAATTTGCGTGTTTTACTTATTCATTTATTTATCTGTTTGTTCGTTCATGCATCCTGGTGCAGTTAAGGGCATCACTCTTTCACTTCCACACCACCAGAATTGCAACTACAATGATACATACAGTGGTTCTTCAACAATGTTTCACCAGGTTCTGATTTCTTTCTGTTTGGCCACTGTTTCCCCCTCCACTGCGTAGACCTAGTCCTTCTATCCCACTCACACAAGAAACTTGTTGGTGTCGTTATTAATGCAGAGTTCTTAGCAATAATGCCATTAACTCCCGTGATGTCCAGTATTTCGCACACATAGAGATTTCACGAAATGAGCATAGCAACTTATGATTTTCAAGCTACAAGATAGCTGCATGCTTCTCTGTAAAAGACTGCATATAACTGTATGTCTACTCAGCTCTCCGGCACAAAAGTTTTACTGTAAATGAAGTATTGTAGTTGTAGTGACCTCACAATCATATAAATGAAGCAATTTATATTAATAGTACCTTAGATGCGTCATGCACAATAATAATGAGCAGTTAAAAACTGTAATGAATTTAGAAAAGATTCCACAAAAGACAGACACAGACATTATTTAAAACTGGAAATATGTGTGATATAAAATTGAAGCATTCAGCCGAACAACGGTCTATGTTACAATTTTTAAAAATTGAGTTTCTAATGTAATAATCCTCTGTATAGTCTTACACAGTTGTCACAAAATTTATTTTTCAATATCTGTGTCAGAGGCGCTTCTACACGAGTTACAACCATGAATGTCTTGGTTGGAACAATGGTCTATGTCACTAGTGTGCACACTTGGTTCATTTCTTTTCTTTTCCTTTCTTTCTTTCTTTTCAATTCTTATTATTTCCTTTTTAGTATTAGTTTACCTCATCTTTTCATAGATGGCTTTACTTCTCCATTTTTAGTCTTTCTTCCTCCTTTAGATAGCTTGTTTCATTTCTTCCATTATTGCTCTATTATTCCTCACGTATAAGGAGCGAACTTTGTGATCACGTGACTTGAGATTGGTATGTCATTGGCCATTTTACTTTTGGCGTCGGTTTTGGGGGAGCATTACCATACAGTTTGAGTTTTGGGGAGAATTTCGATTTGAGTGTAGTTACGGGGAGACCTTCATGGAGTAAGGTTGGACGACAGTTGTGGAGAGCTCGGTGGGAGCTGTGTGTGTTGGGGACCACATGACTAGCTGTGATGTGATGGCAGAGCAGTCGGGAGTCGAACGGGGATTGTGATTTATTGCCGATAAAAGTGGCCGCCAGTCTGTGGAGTGGTGTTCTATGTGAGGATGGAAGTATGAGAGTGGCAGAGAGAGGCCATTGTTGGGTTGGATGCGACATCGGTCCGGCAAGGATCATAACAGGGTTTTTGTATAATGATAGAGTTGGTTATGTTGTAATTTATAGTAAGAGTTTGATATTCTAGCGAGTGCGGGATTAGAAGCTGGCATTCCTCAAACAATGCTACATTAGTTATAATGGGTTTGGTAATAGAGATTTATACTATATCAGACAAGCGAGGACTTGTAGAATTAGTTACGTTTTCAGCTAGGAAGCACAGATGGCATTACTAGTGTATGTATTGACGAATGCTAGGTCAGTGAATTGCAATAATAAACTAAGCTACTTGGAGTGGTGAATTAAAGTGATTGTACTCTTACGGGAGACATTGGTTCACACCCATTTTTCTTACAGTGTTGTTAATAAATGTAATCGGAGTTGAAGTATTGTTTACTCAATATTTTTATATTCTATACAAAGTACACAGAGGCGCACCGTTCCACTAGTCACTTCTAGCGTATCCAGTTGTTTACATCATATTGGTAGTTACTGCACGGGAGTTTGTTCTCTTTACGAATACTTGGTACTTGAACTCTGTGTATCAGGTTTCGGTTGATCTATTACGTAAAATGGACGATTGAAAGACAGTGATCATTTCTACGGTAGATATTGACCAGCTAAATAAATCTAAACTAATAAAAAGGAACCAGACAAATTAATATTAGTAAGTGGAAAATGTGTCACCAAAATCGGCCTGGGTGGCGTAGTTGTTACAGCACTGGCCTTCTATCCCCGAGGTTGCGGGTTCGATCCCGGGCCAGGTTGATGGCATTTACGTGTGCTTAAATGCAACAGGCTCATGTCAGTAGGTTTACTGGCATGTAAAAGAACTCCTGTGGGAGACTGGCGACGCTGATATAACCTCGGCAGTTGCGAGCGTCGTTAAATAAAACAATTTTTTTTTGTGTGTGACATAAAAGTTGCTGAGACATAGTAGTGTTGAGTATACAAGGAAGACGAAGTCGCAAGTTAGTGCGAAAGATCCCCAAATAATGTAAGTTCCTGTCTGTTATTTTTGCAGCATTTTATTATTTGTTTTTTAATTTACATTTTACCTAGTGTTGGTCTAGCCATCTGTTGGGATGGATACTGAATATTCGGGACAGGGATTCAAACTCCATCTGCCAACAATTTCTCAACTGTAGTATTTAATTTTCTTTATTCATTTGTTATTGTAACCACTTTCATTAATTTAATTCTTTTCTAGTATCACTGCTATTATTTGATCAATATTATATGTGTATTCATAATATGACATTGTGTGTAACTTTAATAAATTACATGGTGTTAATTCATATTAATATATAACATTTAAAAATAAATGTCATAATCGAATTGTTCATACTTTAACCTTTTTATTGATTTAGTATGTTTCGTAATATTGTGATTGTATAAAACTGTTTATGCTCGACCATGCCGAAATGTAGTAATTATACACCTGGTAGCAGTCCTTTAATGCATGTCATTAAAGTACACCTACTCATTAAAGTACAGCTGTTCAGCCAATGACAACTCAGCTTACAGGTGTTCAGCCAATGACAAGTCAGCTTTATACCGTTATAAAACCGCAAATATAGATTATTCTCGGATATACAATCGAAAGAGAATAAGCGAAAAGTCACGGAGGCTAGAAATCCAATGCTGTCGCAGAAGGTTATGTTCTGTCACTACAATAATTAGCGTTAATTGTAAATAATATTCAAATAAATTGAATTTGTTATCTCGTTTTTCAATGTCGATTTCAATAATCAAGGTTATATCAAGTTTAACGGGATTACATCAAGGTCAATGACATTATTGTTCCTCGGAAAAAATCAATACTTTTTGTGGGGTTAAATCTATTGTTAAACTTCTGTGATGTGTAATATGTCTTTCAGTAACATACATTCATGTACCTTGCTTAGTGTACAAAACATATTCATGGAATAACAGTCTATGTTCCCGTTGAATAGTAAATTTGCGAGCGGAATTACAATGTAACATATTAGTTTCTTCTGCACAGTTAGCACATAGTAACATAGACCATTATTCGGCCCAACGCTTCAGTTATGATGTTATGACTATTTTTTTTTATAAATTAGCAATACTTCACGTTACATCATATATCATATTCTTCTAGGCGAAAATAGTACAGTATGTATTGTAGTTGAATTATATCATCATGAAACACTGGAAAAAGGACCAATATACTGGTACGTAAATACATGCACAAACAGAACAACACAGAAAATTAGTTATTTCCTAAGCTTTTATTTCATTATCTGTTGCAAATGCAGTGTGTACTTACGATGTTGAAACACATTTTCTTGTATTACAAAAGTTCATTCTTCTTACTTGAAACACTTGCTGCAGAAGCTTCAAATTTAACTATTATTTTTAGGTAGAACATTCTCTATACCAGGTAATATTACGTTAGCAGCTGCAGTCCTTAAAACTGAACATAATTTATTATCTCTCAGTCGACTCTTAAGGTAAGATTTGTTAAGTTTCATGGAAGGGAAAAACTGATTACAACTAGGGTATACGTACTGTTGAACATTGATATTATTTCCGAAACAAATTGTTACATTATTATTTAAAATAAGGAGTAAAAATTTAAGTAATTGAGGATATTGTGATCAAGCTTCCAATGCTCTTTATTCTTTAGCATGAAGTCGAATAATGCATTGTATTAAATTTGTACTTCCCTATGACTTCTAGCATAAAACTACAAGTAGGAGGATATCAGGGGAGGTAATGTTTGGACACGTGGTGTCCTGGAACGAAATTGAAGAACAGCACGTAAGAGAACTTGATGACGTCGCTGGTTTAGAGAAAAGTGCTAGACATCGCTGTAAATGATTCTGATGTACTTCTTTCTAAAGACCGCACACTGGACAAAATGGCGAAGACATAATTCCGATTTACTTCAAGTGTTTGTGTGTAGTACTCTTGATAGTAGTTCTACAGAACATATAAAAATTAATGGAATTCTTACTAGTTAACGTTCGCAAGACAATAAATAGCAAGTTAGAGATAATACCAACCAGATTTTCTCATGACGCTTACTACAAAATGGAATCAGCAATGTTCCAGTGCACTTTTTTTCTAATTTTAAAGTGACAAAGTTAAAAACTATAAATATTTTCGACATCACAAGAATAAAAGATAGAAAAAGTTATAGGACATGTGTAATCTCGAATTTCGAAACAATCGAATAAAATAGCATGCTCGAGTCGAAAAAGAGTAAAGCAAAGTCAGGTGACTGTGGACAGAGGCGCTCATTAAAAATGAAAGCTAACTGAGAGTTGACTAACGTGGTGTAATCCTTATAAAATTTATTGTATACAAGAAATCCAAATTGTTTAGTCAGTTTTGATACTTGCACCATTACTCATAAATCAATTACAAGCATGTATCGCTAATCGTAATGTACCTTCTCATGTAATAGGTTTATTCTGATTTGAATATTCAATAATGGATTGTATACTTGTGACTATTTTATAAACTGATAGTATATTTACTTCAGGATTGCAGCTAGGAATGAGAGGACTGTATCAACAGAATTGGTCAGTCTTCCTCTTGAAGAGAACGAGATTCCTAAGAAGTCGGGTTCCTCGGGAAAACCTGTGCGGACTCGTGAAGATGAGAAGCAGTTCGAATTAAAATTGTCTAAAATATGTGCCTCGACTGCAAAAAATTTGTACAGTCCTTCATCTATGGACTTAGGCAAGAAACCTTTCAAATGCGAAGTATGTGCTAAGTGTTTTTCAAACTCAAATAACCTAAAAACTCATGAAAGTCTCCACACCGCGGAGAAATGTTACAAGTGTCATGTTTGTGGTAAGTGTTACTCACAAACAGATCAATTAAAAGCCCATAAACATGTGCATTCTGGCGAGAGACCTTTCAAATGTGATGTTTGTGGTAAGTGTTTCCCGAAGTCTGGTAACCTAAAAGTCCATGAACGTGTGCACTCTGGCGAGAAACCTTTTAAATGTGATGTTTGTGGTAAGTGTTTCTCCCAAATGGGTCACCTAAAAACCCATGAACGTGTGCACTCTGGCGAGAAACCGTTCAAATGTGTTGTGTGTGGTAAGTGCTTCTCGCAGTCATGCGACCTAAAGGCCCATGATCGTATGCACACTGGCGAGAAACCTTTCAAATGTGTTGTTTGTGGTAAGTGTTTCTCGATATCGAGTCTGCTAAAAGCTCACGAACGCCTGCACACTGGGGAGAAACCTTACAAGTGTGATGATTGTGGTAAGTGTTTCGCGCTGTTGGGTTACCTAAAAGCCCATCTACCTCTGCACTCTGGCGAGAAACCTTTTAAATGTGATGTTTGTGGTAAGTGTTACTCGCAATCGGGTCTCCTAAAAGCCCATAAGCGTGTCCACTCTGGCTTGAAACCTTTTAAATGTGATGTTTGTGGTAAGTGTTTCCCGAAGTCGGGTAACCTAAAAGTACATGAACGTGTGCATTCTGGCGAGAAACCTTTTAAATGTGATGTTTGTGATAAGTGTTTCTCAATATCCTGTCAGCTAAAAGCTCACGTACGCGTGCATACTGGGGAGAAACCTTTCAAATGTGATGTTTGTGGTAAGTGTTTCTCGATGTCGGGTCAACTAAAAGCCCATGTACCCCTGCATACTGGGGAGAAACCTTTCAAATGTGATGTTTGTGGTAAGTGTTTCGCGCTGTTGAGTTACCTAAAAGCCCATCTACCTCTGCACTCCGGCGAGAAAACTTTTAAATGTGATGTTTGTGGTAAATTTTACTCGCAATCTAGTCGCCTAAAAGCCCATGAGCGTGTGCACTCTGGCGTGAAATCTTTTAAATGTGATGTTTGTGGTAAGTGTTTCCCTCAGTCGTGTAACCTAAAAGTACATGAACGTGTGCACTCTGGCGATAAACCTTTTAAATGTGATGTTTGTGGTAAGTGTTACTCGCAAATGGGTAACCTAAAAACCCATGAACTTGTGCACTCTGGCGACAAACCTTTCAAATGTGTTGTGTGTGGTAAGGGTTTCTCGCAGTCGTGTGACCTAAAAGCCCATGTAGGTATGCACTCTGGAGAGAAACCTTTCAAATGTGTTGTTTGTGGTAAGTGTTTCTCTCTGCCGCGTTACTTAAAAGCCCATGAACGTGTGCACCCTGGCGGGAAAACAAGCCATATTGATTTATAAGAATATTGTCACTTGAGTAGAGTATTTTCTAGCTATTTCTGTAACAACTTAGTAAAAGAAATTTGAAAGCAACTTATATAAAGAAGTTTAAACTTAATGCAGAGATGCTCTTAAACAATTTTGTTCACTATTTCTTTACTTACCCTTAGTTAAGAAAGTGTTTGCCTAGTATACTTTATTTTGAAAGATTGGCATATTTGATGGGTGCGCATACTGAACTTACTCAGTTATAACTGATAAATGTCCCGTAATTTTTTGCAATATGACTGGGAATACTAGAGACCTCTCCTTTAAATGCATAGGAAAACAGGTTCCTGATGTATGGAAGGTCACTCCCAGGTATCTCAGCGAGTTGACTGCTCCTAGTGGCTCTTGGTTATGCTGGATTATATCATTCCTCGATATCCGACTTCTTTTGCGAAATATCTAAACTTAGTCTTTTCTGTGTTTATATGCAGTCCGTTGTTATTCGCCCAGTCATTCAATCTATCGAAGCACGATTGCAAGTCCTCCAATTTTGCTGCTGTTATGGCCATGTCGTCCGCATACACGTATACGTCCGCCTGTCCACCTCCGCGAACTGCTTCTATCACGTCCACTGTCAGGTTGAAGACTAGGGGGCTGACGGGATCTCCCTACAACACACCGTTTGTTTGCGTGATGGGCCTTGATGTCCTTGGGTTGTCGCTTATGTTCATCACATTATACTCTAACATATCCCTTATTATATTAGTGAGATAATTCCGTCCAAACTTGGTCTCCAGCTTTGTAACTAATATCTGTTTATCTAGCAGATCGAAGGCCTTTTTGTAGTCTATGAAAACTACGTATCGTTTCCCCTTGTGATGATGTAGAGCTTCCTCTATTACTTGTAATAATTTTGTGACAGCCTGGAGCGTTGATCTTCCTTTCCGGAAACCAAATTGCTCTTCTGGTGTTATATTTCCTGCAAGTTCCGAGAATCTTTGTGTGATGATTTTGGTGAAGATCTTGAAAGCAGCATTCTCTAGAGCGATGCCCCTATAAGCGTCCGGTAGCGTTGTATCTCCTCTCTCTTTGTAGAGGACTTTGATTGTCAACGTCCTCCATACTTCAGGTATTTTGCTTGCCCCAGGCATTTATTGAATAGCATTGGGAACCAATAGGCCGCTCTTTAAATAGTGCCGATCACGTAGGTGTCCGCCGCCTGGCCGACAGAAGTACGATGCTCGGCTCCTCGAGCCCCCCTTGCCGAGAGCTGCTTTGCTGCTGCCCTCGCTCGCTGATGTAGCACTGAAGAATCTGGCTGCTGGTTCTGGGTAGGCTGCGTCCGCTATGGAGAAGTCCTATAGGTAGCTGCGTTCGCCGGTGTACCAATCAGAGGAGAGCTCCAGACACGTCCAGCTTCTTTCACGTCCCAAAAAAAAATCGAATGGGGATAATTGGGAGGAAAAAAATTTAAAGGTACGCATAACGCGTCCTTGCAAAGGGTTGGGGACTGTACGAAACTAAATATGTGAGCTCCAAGCCTGTTGGCCACTAGTCTCACTTCGGGTTACGCTGCTCCACTGAAGGAACTCTAGAAAATTTTGAAGGGGATAACCGAAAATGGACGTAACCTCTTAGGTACCACATACGCGAGGGGGACGTCCAATCGAAAAATCGAAAAAATCGAAAGAGAATTGGGAGGACAAGTTTAAAAGGTACTCAAAACGCGTCCTTGCAAGGGGTTGGGGGCTGTACAAAACTAGATATGTGAGCTCCAAGCCTGTTGGCCACTAGTCTCCTCCGGGTTACGCTGCTCCACTGAAGGAGATCTAGAAAATTTTGAAGGGGAAGCCGAAATTGGATGTAACCTCTCAGGTACCACATATGCGAGGGGGACTGAGATTTGATCAAGTGATCACGGAACGGGGCGAGGAGGAGATGGCTGGTGTTTGCCGTTAGGATGGCGAAACGCTGTCATCTGTTGTTCGATGACAAAGCATGTGAAGGCCGTCGGAAGAAGCGCCGTGAAATCAAAATCTGCAATTTGAGAGGTCCCTGTCCTTTCAAATTGCGACTAATTGAGTGACCTCGTATATTTAATAGACAATTTATAGGTCCTGAACTAGGGCATACGTCGTTTATAATAAAGGGGAATATATATGGGGAAGGGCATATAGGTCTGTGGCCCATTTCTTATAGGGCTCATCCCGACATGTCTTACGCCTTAGGAAAACCACGGAATTCCTTAGGCAGGATGAGTTGTCTCATATATAAGAGACTAGCCAATTTGGCTATTATGTAGGAGGTGATTGTTGTCATGAGCCTTGTTGAATCGTCTCAATTTAGAAACCAGGGGACGTCCAAGAAGAAAGTCTCCTCTTTATAGATGTATCCAGCTCCTTAATTTATAGTGCCAGAGGGAGGAGTCAATCGAGGAGCTGTGCGCTGATTGGCTCTTATTAGTGCGGACCGCGGCGCGAACGCGGCCGACGTGTCGTCTTGCTTTGTGCCGTTCGGCTGAATGACCTTGGGTCTCACGATGGGCTCGGCGGACGAGTTCTCATGTGTCCTCAGCTGATGACGGCCCGTCGTCTGGGCTTTGAGAAATTTAATAGCCGGTGCCCATGCCGCGCTTAGTTGGAGACCCGAGTCCCGGTTCAGGTTACCGCGTTCCGCCGCTATGGCCAGGGTTTCCTTTACTCTTCTATCCCAGTAGCCCGAACACTTCGCCAGGACCTCGGTGTTATTAAAATTAGCCCTATGGCTTTTTTTTTTCAATACAGTGTTCGGTCAATCCGGATTTTTCGGGTTCTATTAACCCATATATGCCCAGAATAATTTTTTGTTTTCAAATTTAATAAAATTGAATTCCTGAATGCATTAGCATTTATGAACGTAGAATTTTCATAAATTTTTGTTATCGCATTTCTAGTTCCTGAGATATGATGTGTTGCGAAAACGCATCACCGGGCACATAGGGTAGCAATTATTACTTACATTTTGTTTTTAATATGATGAATTAATAATTAAACAAGACGACATATTTTGACCTAACCTACTTTATTACCATGCACAGAATGTATTTTACATGATCTGAGACATTATTTCTGAAAAATAAATTCTTGAAAATATTTAACATTGGAAGAAACAAGATGAAAAGTTTTCATTTTATCTCATTATTTCTGAAAAAAAAAAAATCTTGGAAATATTTAACATTGAAAGCAACAACATGAAAAATTAACATTTTACATCATTAGAGACATTATTTTTGAAAAGTAAATTCTTTGCAAGCAACACCTTGAAAAGTTTATATTATTTACATCGTTAGAAACATTATTCCTGAAAATGAAATTGTTGGAAGCATTTATAATGCAAAGCAATGTCACATTTTAGACATCGTTCAGTTTGACACAACAGTCACGACAGAATTGTCATTCCAGCGACATATCAGTAATTTAGAACCTTCATCGTACTTCATATCAAAGGAACCTCTCTGTTTTCTTCATATCAGCCAGATTTGTTAGTGGACACTTCTGTCCCTGTAAGGCTCATACCTATTTCTGTGAATATATCTACAACGTTCAGTGCATTTCATTAAATGAGGAAAATGAAAATTATGCATACAGTAGGCAACACTGTGAGACAATAAATCCAGTATTGACGAGGCTATGATACTTTATTTTGGAAGACATGGACTAAAACAATTTATGCGAGGAAAGCGAATTAGGTTTGGCTACAAAGTTCACTTTCTCACATAAGTTCATCTAGAAAGGGCCTCACCTTAGACAACCTATCGCTCTTGTCAAGTTGTGTGTTGCCATTTAGATGAAGGTTTCTTATTATTTCATCAAATCTATTGCGTCTCATAGCTCTGACTAAATTGAATCATTTCTTGTGTCGCTGCTCTCTTCCCAGTATATTCGACAGCGTGGGACTTTAGTATATCCACTTACAAAAAGAATCCCAAGGAATGTTTTGAAATCATTTGGGGAAAAAATAAATTTATCCCTGCCTTTCTGCACCGCATACGCAACACTTTGGTTTACAATATCAAGTACAAAATTTTCATGGAAAAATAATTGAAAAATATCAATTGGCAATAAGTTCTTTTCATGTTGGGATTCGACTCACAATTTTCAAGTTCCTCATTTACTTTTCTTTTCAGTGAACAGTAACTTGGTAAATCACTCTTTTTCCATTTTCTTACAATAGTCACTTTATCCCCTGACAGGCTCTGATATTTCACGTATTTCTGCACCTTCTAGCATCTATTCATTCTGTGCCTGATTTTATATTATTATATATATTTTTCCATATAATCCCTTCGGCCCCCAGTTGATGACAATTTAGATTATTTATGTTTCCATCGAAGTCCTCGTCAGCACTGTCTTCATCGATATCACTTCTAGCTTCCGGTGGAGATATAAAAACATCTGTAAAATCTGCCTGAATTTTTGGTTCTCTTCCATGATTGTCATTATTTCATGTTCACTCAGGCCCCTTGTATATAAAACATGAATAGAATAACTATTTCATGCGAAAAATCGAATTCCATAAGTAAATATATGTAATTATTTCACTAATCTCAGAAAGACAGTTTTGATATTCCATGTGCCCGGTGTTGCAAAAACGCAACACCAACATTCAGGCATACATTACAGAAGTAACGTTTCATGCAATGTCCAGTTACTTTTACAAGACGTGTCCTAAGAGTCTTTAGATTGTAATATATACAAGAAAAGGTATAATGAAATTATAAAAATAAACAAAAATTGCATTCATTTATGACAGTCTGCAAACATTTCAACACTTGTAATAATCACTTCTTTTCTTCTCAAGTATTGCGCCAACAATGAATCAGTTACCAAATGTTTTCAATAAACCAGGTCTACCAACATCAGTATAATAGATAATATGTGCCATAAACTTAACAAATACCAAAACCATATTTCACACACGTTTAATAGCAAAGAAGTAAAATGTTGCGAAAACGCATCACCGGGATAATATGGGTTAATCTCATGCTTCTTTGATGTTCCGAAAGACGCATTTGATCCAGGGAACATTCGTGTTTGATAGAAGGATAAATCATTTAATATGTTAGCTACTTAATTTAAATTGTATTAAAAATTAAAATGCGATCATTTTGATCCAGAGACCACTCATTTCGTGCAATGACAATTCCTTCAACATGTTTGTTAATTGTTGTTACATGCAACTATAGTTTAATGAAGATTGACATATTTTTATTTTATTGGGTTATTTTACGACGCTTTATCAACATCTAGGTTATTTAGCTCCTTTGAAGGGTTGAGACTGACCAGGCAGCTATTGGCCTTATGTTCACATTTCGATAATTTTATGTCAGTCTGTCCACACCTGTGGAGTAACGGTCAGCGCGTCTGGCTGCGAAACCAGGTGGCCCGGGTTCGAATCCCGGTCGGGGCAATTTACCTGGTTGAGTTTTTTTCCGGGGTTTTCCCTCAACCTAATACGAGCAAATGCTGGGTAATTTTCGGTGCTGGACCCCGGACTCATTTCACCGGCATTATCACCTTCATATCATTCAGACGCGTAGTTATTGTGTGTCCCGTCTGTGCAATGTAAGCAGCCTTGAGTCGGAAGAAAAAACACATTCATTCATTGCATGGCAATGGTACATAGGAGATCGTGAATTCTTACTTATGTGTTTACTGTTTTGTTGTTTCGTATCTCTACCTCCGTATACACAACGTTGTAAGTAGGCAAATTTTTATAACGGTAGGCGCTTAGTTCATATCTTCCGTGTTTCTCGGAGGCACCGCAAAGAGCACTGTACAGGACAACATGGCTACTCTATATTATCTTTGTAACTCGTTGATAGAGCGGCCATTGCGCCGCCATGTCTAAAGAAAATAGTGATACAACAAATATAGTGATGTGTAATTATATTTCATTCTTTCGAAATTGAACGACCTTCCGCCATCAGTCCCTATTTACACTTGCTCAATGTCGTTCGACTTATAGCGCGGGCGCATGCGCAATAGGGATTTCGTTCCTACTCTTTCGACATCTGCTGGGTAGAAGCTGTTTCTATTTCTGTGTGACATTTCTGTAGATGGGCCAGCCGAATTGACGCGACAGGACCCGAACATGGTTCGGAAAAGGCAGTAGCAGACAACTTTTAATCAGCTGTTTCTCTGTTTCCGCGCGCTTTGTAGCATCATGTCAGAGTGGAACAAAAACCAAGTAATTAAATCAAACGAGCTTTACGAGCAATGTCCATGCTTATATGACGTCAGAAGTAAGAATTATCACAATAGGATTCGGAGAAAAAATGCGTTGGAATTTATTTGTAAAAATTTGGAGTCTGTTCGTCCCAATACTATTCCGTCCAACATAAAAACAAAAATAAAGAACATCAGGAGTCAATATGCAAGAAGAAAATTAAATTGGCAATTCATTTGAATACAATAAATATTTATTGGACAATTTTGTTCCAGTTTGAAATCTTCACTGAGAACATGGAATAACCCTGTCTCCTGCCTTCTGGATATCCATTTCCTTTCGCAGAGTCTCTTTGTTTTTTTGTTTTTTTTTGTTTTTTTTTTTTTTTTTTTTTTTTTTTTTTTTTCATTAGTGCAAGCTAACAACACACTTGAAGCTGCAGAGGCTAAAACAGCTACTTTTTTATTGTTAAAATACATTCTGTTCATTATAAGGCTCACCATATCACTCACACTTTGCTCGAGTTGAACAATTAGCCTCGAGTAGCAGACGAGAAATCTGCCAAAAGTGAACGGTGATACTACATTTAGCCGACAGAAAACGCTTGATATAGGATGTTGCTCGACAACTTGCGTCGATTTGTGGACGAGAAATCTGCCAAGTGTAAATGGTAGACCTACATATAGCCGACAGAAAGCGCTTGATGTTGGACGACAAATAGCAAGACTATCGGAAAAAACTATCTTTTTCTGTAATTGTTATGTAACCGCGTTCACTACATCGTATCGGACGCATCGCCTCTCGACAAATCCGTCCACGTTTCTCGGATGGGCAACTTTTCCGATGCGTGCGATCATGGCCTTCTTTAATAAATCAATTTTAATTGGTCAACTGTTACTATTATGTTGTGCCATGTTCAGTGTCGCGCCAAAATGGCAGACGGAAAACTTATTTCGCGTGTAGAAAATTGCGAAGAATTATATAATTTGAGGCGTTCCCATTATAGTAATCAAGTCGTTTCTTGCAAATATATTATGTAACCAATATTTCTTTCGTTTCTTCCTCTTCAATTAAGACGCATGAAGCAATTACAAATTCTTATTCGCTAACAGACGTAATTAATAGACCTAATCTCAACTTCTCTGCTTTCAGTAATGTTATTGTTGTTATTATTATTATTATTATTATTATTTCTATTATTATTATTAGTAGTAGTAGTAGTAGTAGTAGTAGTAGTAGTAGTAGTAGTAGTAGTAGTAGTAGTAGTAGTAGTAGTAGTAGTAGTAGTAGTAGTGTATAATTGAGCACCCACGTGCAATAATGGGGTAAGTAGTTACGAAATACATTCATACTTACCCCATAGGGACTTCAAGACAATAAACACGGTCATGTTTTAAACAGCTGATAGGGGAATCCGATAAGGCGATGAGGTGAAGCCGTTACAGTGAACGCACTGCATTTAAAATATCCGTTGCGTGTAATTCGTCCGATGAGTGCGATACGATTACGATGTAGTGAACGCTTACCTTTAGCTTAAACGCCCAAAACAAAGTGGGCGTGGCGATAAGTAAGGTTGGAATCGTCAAGCTATAAAAATTTCGTTTGCATATATCAGTTAAACTGAAGTGGAAAAACCTAGTATTTCGTCAAACACGGGCTATAAAGAATCTAAAGTAAAGAACTTACGTACGCTAAATTCAAAACAATTGAGCTATTCCTAGAAGGAAAGCTTAAAAGAATAACCTAAGCAAAATTGCCATGTACGTATGATAAGCTTAAAAGATAACCTTCTTAGCATTTCACTTCAATCATACTGACTTAAACTATCACTGTCTACATTGTTACTCCTTCCTTTAGACATGCATCTTGATAGTGTTGCATCTTCAAAATTGTCTCCTAATAATCTCTTTCTATTATCTAACATTATTTGAAATATATTAATATTATATGTATTTTACCTATGTATTTCTGCTACATAGTTTATATGTCAGTCTTTAATTAATAGTTCATAGTGTTTTGTTGTTTAATTCGTAAATAACTCTTGTATACAAGTAACTCTTATCTAAACCAAATTGTTGAATTTTTTGTAAGTTCATACATATGTATGTATACTTTTGCTGGTTGAGTGGAAGAGAAGGCCTTACGGCCTTAACTCTGCCAGCTGAAATAAATTATTACTATTATTATTATTAATGCACGTGGGTGCTCAAATATGTTCTTTCGTGTCCTTCCAGTCAAAATACTATACTTACTTACTTACTTACCGGCTTTTAAGGAACCTGGAGGTACATTACCGCCCTCACACAAGCCCGCCATTGGTCCCTATCCTGAGCAAGATTAATCCAGTCTCTACCATCATATCCCACCTCCCTCAAATCCATTTTAATATTATCTTCCCACCTACGTCTCGGCCTCCCCAAAGGTTTTTTTCCCTCCGGCCTCCCAACTAACACTCCATATGCATTTCTGGATTCGCCCATACGTGCTACATGTCCTGCCCATCTCAAACGTCTGGATTTTATGTTCCTAATTATGTCAGGTGAAGAATACAATGCGTGTAGCTCTGCGTTGTGTAACTTTCTCCATTCTCCTGTAACTTCATCCCTCTTAGCCCCAAATATTTTCCTAAGAACTTTATTCTCAAACACCCTTAATCTCTGTTCCTCTCTCAAAATGAGTCCAAGTTTCACAACCATACAGAACAACCGGTAATATAACTGTTTTATAAATTCTAACTTTCACATTTTTTGACAGAAGACTAGATGACAAAAGCTTCTCAACCGAATAATCACAGGCATTTCCCATATTTATTCTGCGTTCAATTTCCTCCCGAGTGTCATTTATATCTGTGACTGTTGCTCCAAGATATTTGAATTTTTCCACCTCTTCGAAATATAAATCTCCAATACTATACTTACCTTTTTTAAAGATGGGATTTGACAGGAGCGTTGCGATCGGAAAAATAACTGAATGTCAAATAATGTGGTAGGCCTGTTGCTATGGTAACATCGGTTGCGTTGCCAAACTTACCGTTTCCATGCGGCAAGTGCTTAACAGCTCTTTTGGCGACATTTATTGTGCACACAATGTTAGCATTGGAAAGTTTCGTGTTTGATTCTCTGTCGATTTTTGTATTGTTGTCTTACCTCCGCGTCAATTTATTGTCAATTAATGTTCTAACGTCAGCCATCTTAACGACAATTGCTAGCTTCCATCATCAGCTGGCAGCGTGGTAGTCCATATTGGCAACATGGCACTGTAGTTTCAAGTTCGGGCGCTTAACTGTCGTATCCGATCTTAAAAAAAAAAAAAACAAGTATAACAATACGGCCTACCCAAAAGTTCTGCGGAATTTTGGTTGCGGGTGTGGTAATACAATTTTAATATTTTATTGCTACTAATTTTTCCCTGGGATTGAAACGGAAGTGTAGCATACTGGTTTTATCCGTATTAACTTTAAGTTCAATACTATACTTGGCTCATATTTAGCATGGCACAAGTTTTCGATCTCCAAATCAATTGTTTTTTTCCAATAACATATGATAATTGAAATAAAAATCTACGTGGATCACCACGTATGTTAAACCACTGTGTTACGCCTCCACGTGTATTGAAAGTGGCTTCCCCATCCCCACTCCATCACTTTCTGAGGAACCTCCAGTGCATAGACTAATTGCGGTGCAAGTGACGTACACCTTAAGTTCAATTAATAATAGTGAAGCAGGAAACTGAACAGATGGACGGAATATGTAGAAGAGTTATACGAGACAGGGAATCGTCCAGATGACTTAGTTAAAGAAGATGAAGTAGCCGTATCAGAAGATGAAAAAGAATTACCTATTTTAACGGAAGAAGTTAAACTAGAGCTTAGGAAAATGAAGAATGGGAAAGCAACCGGAATGGATGGAATCTTCATTGAATTAGTGAAATGCATAGTTGAAGACAAGAAGGAAATTCTGTCATTATGCAAGGAAATTTATGAGAAATACGACTGGTATGAAGATTTTACGGAGAAAGTGTTGCTTCCAATACCGAAGGAAAATAACGAGTTCAGGATTATCAGTCTGATATCACACTCGGCGAACACTCTTCTGCGAATACTGAATCGACGTTTATATTCTAAGATGGAAGAATAGTTGGAAGAAGAGCACTTTGGCTTCATTGAGAAAAAGGACGAAGGACAGAATTGGACTGCTAACAACAATCAGCGAAAGATACCTAGGGAAAAATAAACAAGTGTATATAATATTTGTGGACCTAGAAAAGGCTTTTGACAGAGTGGATTGGAATAAACTTATGGGATCCTGAAGAAAATTGGCATGGACTGGAAAGAGAGAAGACTGTTCAGGAATCTTTATATGAAATGAGTGAAAGTCAAGTTAGGAGAAGAAATCTCAGAAGGAAGTGAAATAGGGAGAGGAGTACTTCAAGGATGTCCTTTGTCACCTATACTGTTCAACATCTACTTAGAGGACTTAGTGAAGAACTGTTTTCAGAACATGGGAGGAGTAATAGTAGGAGGAGGAATAACAAAGTGTATAAAATTTTCTGATATGACGTTAGCGGAAGAGGAGTGCTACTAAGAAATTTGTTACTGAAGCTAAATGACAACTGTGAGGAGTATGGAATGAAGCTCAGTCACAGGAAGAAAAGTAAAGAAGGTAAACTTGCGAATTCTAAATGAGGCATTAAAGCAAGTGGACAACTTCAAATACTTGGGGTGTACTATAAGAAGTAAATGATCTGCTGCCAAGAAGTCAAAAGGAGAACAGTAATGGCAAAGGAAGCTTTTACTAGAAAAAGGAGCATCTTCTACGAACATCTAGAAAAATAACTAAGGAAGAGACTAGTGAAGTGCTTTGTGTGGATGGTAGCATTGTATGAGGCAGAAACATGGATATTACGACGAAGTGAAGAGAAGCGACTAGAAGCATTTGAAATGAAGATATGGAAAAGAATGGAGCGTGTGAAATGAACACACAGAATAAGAAACGAAGCTGTGTTGGAAAGAGTGGGTGAAGAATGAATGATCCTGAAACCTAACAGGAAGAGAAAAAAGAATTGGTTGTGTCACTGGTTGTGAAGAAACTGCCTTCTGTAGGATGCATTGGCGTATACTGGTTAAAGGGTTTGGGCTACCCCTGACCCTATTATTACACAAAATATATCTAACAATTACTTTAATTTTAATTACTATGGTAAAACTAATAATACAAAATTATTACATTATGTTATATTATAAACTTTTTCTTTTGTAATTTCCTTGGACTACCGCCGGTAGCCCCGGTAGCCCGCAAAATACACCCCTGGACTAGGATGTACTGGAAGGAATGGTGAAAGGGAAGACTTCGGGAGGAAGAAGATGACAGACGACATTAAGTTACATGGATCATATGCGGAGACTAAGAGGAAGACAGAAAATGGAAGACTGGAGAATGCTGGGTTTACAGTGAAAGACCTGCACGTGTGCTGAACACCGTGAATGAATGAATGAATTAATTAATTTTGATAAGGAAAATTTGGTGATTGATCTGTTATTTTACTGTATAATTTACAGCAATAGTGATTGTACATGACTTATTGTTCGCCAGTGTGGAGTAATGGTTGGCATGTCTGACCTTTAAACGAGCTGGTCCGGGTTCAAATCCTGGTTGGGACAAGCAAATTGGTTGAGAATTTTTACAGAGTTTTCCCTCAACCCAAAATGAACAGAAGGAAATTCATGCGAAACAGCATTACACTTGTAAACTCCACAAGAGACAGTGGCGGTTATTCAGGTGAAGAGAGTGAAGTGGCACTTCAGCTATTTCGCAAAAAAAATAATAAAAAGTAATACATTAATTTTTCTTAAATAGTCGAAAACCTAGTTTGTGTATACGTAAACTTTAACATCAGTAAGCAGCGAGGCTGCTTGGCTAACGTGCCATTAATTGTACTCGCCGTTGCTAGATGGTGCTATTGTCGCCATACAAACTATTTATTGAAACTTTACATTTTCTCCCTAAATAATAATGTTTTAACATTTATATATGGTTATATCGAATCACCGGAATGGATATGGTACTGGTATTTGTACCTTCACATGATGTTTCATCCACGAGCCGCCACTGAAAGAGAAAGAATATAGATCTAGTAAACAAAAGGAAGAACATACGTACGCCACAGCGCAACATAGCAACATTCAACGTAACCAACTTGTACACTAACATATCAATGAAGAAAACACTACATATAGGCCTACTAGAAGAAATACTCAACAATAACAACATATACCACACATTCCTAGCCCTCAACTAATATCCTTATTTTTTTTTACATTACTATCGTGGGGTCATAAGTGACCCTGTTGCAGAATATAATCAAAAATCACTTTATATTTAACATTTATTTTTTCAATTGAAAACATAAAAAAGTCGCATATATACAGACACAATGCCACCAAATTTGTAACATTATTTTAATTGTACGAAATAAGTATATGCAAATAAAAACATACAAATTCTATCTAAAATAATACACTGTGCCCTCTTTCTAGTGATGATATAGGAGTGGTATGTCCACACTTAGTTGCTAATTCTTGTATATAAAATGTAACAGGCGTGTACAAAATTGTATATTTTTTCTAAAAAAATGTTAATAAGTATATTTGTCCATGGAAAACATAAAACTTACCAGTCGCTGCAATCATATCAGATGATTCGCTGTTCAGAATGACTCTTGCATACAGTTCGGTGACATACATTGCATTTAGTCGGGTGTTTCTTGTTGCTGTTGCGTGGGCAAATGCAACATCGTCTTTGCTTTGGTGGACCTTCAAGTTGTGTGTCAGCATCAGATAGTACTGCTGCTCTGATACCTACAAATCTATCATCTGCCAAAGTTCTCTTGGAAATGTGGAAATAGTGGCACGCACCTTAAGGTGACCCAATATAAGTTCCATCCCGAGGTCCTTAATAAAATTGTGACGACTTTTTTTATAGTCTGTATCACTAACTCTTAGGATAATGTGACCATTCACGGTTGAAACAAGGATAAATATATAATAGGATGCGAAACTGCGGTCAGCACCATCTGGCGGCAGAGGGCTCAAATAAGATGATCAGCGCCCAACGTCGGAGGTGGTGACCATTAGAACTACGTGTTGGGTACATTAACCAGAGTTTCTATTTATCCGTTCGAGATATTGCTCGAGGAGGCAAGATGACAGACAGAAACTTGCTAATAAGTGAACATAAAGTGATACGTGTGTATAAGCGGTGTATGTTAAACAGTGCTGTTTATGGACGTTGTAAAAATTGTGTTGTTGAATGTATTGTAAAGTAATAGTAATATAATAAATTGAACTATCAAAGTAGTTCTTGCAGACTTTTCCATTGCGCTGTACAATAAATACCCAAAGAATACAATCCCAATTATCTAAACTTTTGCTTTATTTTTTGTCTCTGTCTGGTTATATTCTAATTGGGTAGTGTAAAATAGATCGTCTCTTTTATCTTGTTGGTTCCGGTAAGAATTTTCAGTAGAAGATGCTGTGAGGAATAAAAATGTAAATGTTTTATTTTAAATTGGATTAGTTTTGAATATCGATGAGGGTGGGAGAGAATACTTTCTGCACAGTTTAACATTTTCGTCACCAGGTGCGCTGCTAAATGCATGGAGTAATTAGTTACTCTTTTCGCTACTTGGAGCGCTGCTAGCTGTCATAATGCTCCTCCGCCCAACAGGTGGCAGCGAGATCAATTTCTACAATAGCGACTCTAGTATGTTTTACGGGAAACTCAGTCAGTTACGCATTCTATTGTATATTTATCCATGGTTGAAATATCCAACATAGCATACCAGATAGCTAAAGGCCATCTTCTACATCAGGCCTGGACATCGGGAGCGCATCCAGACTCTAAAACGGGGACGCTTAATATTCATCCGTCTCGGAATCAACGCTGCGCGGTGTTCGGTGGGGAAGAAAGGGGATGATGAGAAATCATATGGCTCCCCGTGAAAGAGTAGATTCCGCTCTTGCTGCCCAGCCCTGTTCTACATTTTCGTCCAGCCCTAAACAATGCACATTTCTGGTCGAGAGCATCGACACCACTCTTTGTTGCATCATATAACATTATCATGTTAGATTTTACAGAGGAATGGATAGAACTGCATGGAAGACATCAAAATAACAGCTTTGGATTTATTTGACACAAAAGACATTATTGTTTTGTCTCTTGTGAATCCGAATTTATTTGATCCAACTTCTCGTTTTTTGTCAGGCAAAAATTGTGGCGGAATTTCTTTTTTGTTTCTCCGCACTGTTCCAACATACGTCAAGCAGATTTTTTCTTAGCTCATCCATTGATTTGAACCAGTTATCCCCTGTAACATTCCTGTTTTTATACTGAGATGAGGCTCCGTCACTAAAGTAAAACATTTTTTTCATATTCTCGTCTAATGTTTTGAGGTGTTGAATTAAAACTTTCTGGTTACATGTATCAAACAGTCACTTACTATACATAGAGAAATGGGCTTGGGAACAGTTGGTGTTTCATCCTGATGCACATAAATAGCTACTAGGTAGAGAGTTGCCTGGTCATTTGTCCAGTGGTAGTCTTGAATCACATCTTGATCTATGAATTTATAATTTTCGGAAAAATCAACTAGTACTACACATTCGTGTTTCTTTAATGTTTCCTTACACTGCCTCAAATATTGGGCCTCATTATGAGCAATGAAGCTATGAGGACGATAAATTACCCATATCTTATCAATGAGTTCTTCGGCGAATTCTTTGAATGGTGTAACAAATGTTTTCAATGTAGATCAGTCTACTGTAATATTCAACGTCCTGCATGCCTTCCTCGCTTTCCAGTAAGAATTCACGTGCTTTTCCAAGCCCAGGACATTTTTCACACCTTGGTAAGGATCAGGGTTCATTTTCTGTAGAATATACCATCATTTGATGACTTTTTTCATTCATGCCATGAACTATCAGTATGTGTTTTAAACTTTGCACCATGAGTCTTACATTTTGGTGTATTGCACAGATGCACACTGTATGTTTTCCTTTTGCACCTGCCAGTATGCCGTGCTCTGGACGCAGCTCGGCAAATTTGGAAAACCCAATAGAAAGTGAGGGGTTTTTCTCGCAGAATAATGTGTACAGTACAATTCTTTCAAGTTACACAGTATTAAATGCTTCTGCACCTAGTCTTGTACAATAGAATCTGTTGTAGTTTTTTTTTTTTACAGACACAAAATCCTTTTTCCCAGGACATACGCGACTGTAACATCATCTTCATAAAATTCAGCTACTGTTGGCTTAAAGTTCTCAGGCACGGGATGGCCAATGTTCTTGTGATGTCAAAGAACACACCACCTGATTTCGCCTTTCTTACAATATACTATGATACTCCAAATTCCTCAACTACTTTCTTTAATGACCAACTTCGTGGTGCAAATGAAACTAGTCGTATTTTCTCTTGAATTGTTAATGCCGTTTGTAAGGAACTTTTAACACAGTCAAGAAGGTCCTTGTAGTCCCTACCAAGTGCAACCAAATCTTTTTCTGAATTTTTTGAGCTCGAATCCAGTGTAATCTGAAGAGATTTTTCCAGTCTACCTCTGATAACTGATGAAGCTTGTGCTAACTTTCTCTTCCCAAGAGGAAGTTTTTGTTAACTATAACTCCTCAAATATTAATTGTCAATATTGCAGATATTATTCTGTATAACCAATTAATAAATCTATAATATTCTCATAGCTGTAGTGCATATGTCTGTACAGATTACTGCGCACTTAACTGCGGAATCCTGGCCAAACAAGTCACTCAACTGAGTGCGCTCCTAATATAATGGCAGTTGACATTGGACATATACGTCAACATATATGCCTAACTTGGAGTCAGGCCACAAAGGAAGGAGAGGAGTTCGATCCGGTGTTGTGGATTGAATTCGGCGTAGCTCAGTGGTCAGAGCGCTTGGTACGTAGAACCAAGGAACCGAGTTCGATCCCCGGGGCCAGAGCGAATTTTTCTCCTCATATATTAATTTTTGTTAACTGCTGAGCCTCCTTTGCTTCAAGGGTGATATTCCTACTTGTGCAAATAATAAATTTATTGACTCTCGCTTTTAGTCTGGTGGTACTGAAAATGGCTGATCGTGTCCATTAATTCATCAGAATCACCACTATTATTTTATAATCTTATATAGCAATTTGTAATACACACTGGCCAGATATAAGAGAGAATCTTTTCTTTCTGTCAGCGAGATCTTCTGTTACCCGTTGTAAACCCTTCTTAATAACCATGTTATATCTTCTATATGGATCACAACATTTTGGTCTAAAGAGATGTGTATATTTGTCACTGCAGTATATCTTCAGATGATGATAACAAACGGTCTCTATGACCTTCGGTCTTCTCAGTCTGCACCACAATAATTGCCTGTCTTGATGAGGCACGTTTTCACGTCCAACAAGGCAATAGATTAGGTATATGTTATTTTGTGACAATAATCACCTGTCAATTGTCCTACGGAATAACAATCCATTTTATTGGACACAATCCAACCTAATTCTATCGTCACCCATGAAATAGACTGAAATAGAAATGCCTTAACGTCAATCTACTGTAAAGTATGCGCAAGTCTACAAATAACGGCACACAGTTTTAATTCACTTATCTATAACCCAACAATTCTACTGATGATACCGCTTAAATCAGACACGTTTGATGTATTATATCCGAAAGTGAACATTAATGTGTACAATAGGTATGACAAATACTGTAGTTTGGCTATCCCAAGACTGGCAGTGGAGTGCCGTCACCTTCAAGACATGCTTAGTCAAGCTCCGAGCAGGTTTGAACATGCATGTACGTACACACATGCCTAGACGGAAGGGAGCCGAAATACAAGTTCAAAATTCTACCATGTATACAGAATGCTTGAATGTTTTTACTACTAACATTTCATTATTATTCCACCTTCCCTTTATCTTCAATACAACAAAGAATTATGGACCCATTTTTTACATATTTTGTTTTATTTCCATTATAATATAAACTTAGTTTGTACTACTTTGTCATTCAATGGTACAAAATGTTCTTTAATATATTGTCACTAACTTTGACAGAGAAATTTCTTATCCATTTGTAAGTCATGATTTTTTTTTTTTTCCGAATAGACATTCACCAATATCGAGGGATGAAGTACTGTACAAACACGTGCATATCAAAGAAATGAGTAGGACTTTGCACAAAATACTTCGCATGTACTCATAGTCAATATCAATCAATAACTGCAACAACTTTTATCAGTATTCAAGAAAGTTGTGCCACAGACAATTTGTTGATTTGACATGGAATGACTCATCTCTAATGCCTGCTTGTTTATATTATACTATCACTCGAATTAAACTTTTACACGCTGTAGGAACAGAGAATTTCACACTTCCCTAATTAGACTCATTCAACACCTCTTCGAAACGGGCGAGTTCCAGTGGTAAATTTAAAGATATCGTCTCTACGCATTTTTTGTAAGGCCCAAGTTACAGCTTACCGATGCTACCCGATCTACTCAAGGAATATAACAAGGGTTTTAATCTATGTTTCCACTCGTGAACATTGTAAAAAGTAAACATAATATGTGGCATGTGCGATTCACGAAACCCACTCACATCTTCGTCCGACTCTTTCCTTACGCATGAATGACAATTATTTTTGCCTAATCGAAGTGCCATTGTTGTGGTATTGCCGGTTATTTGGGTGCCAGATAGAGCGATTTTACTGTATGTAACAAATTTGTGTGCAAAATCAATGGAAATATGATCTTATACAAAATTCCAAGCTTTTACTCGTGAATTAAGATATACATACAGTGAGATTGAGTTACAGGCCATCTGAGCACGGTTGCTTATTGGGAGAATCCAGTCGTCAAGGCTGTATAACGCATGTGCAGGTGACTGCTTGTAATTAGTTTGAGAAACGCTTTGTCTGCGAGTGGCTGATGTTCGTGTGTTACTAAGTGCGTTCATGGTTTCGTTTAAAAGCAAATATCAGACAACAAACTGCTAAAAATCACACCTGAGAGTTAATAAGAAATTTTCTCTGCAAACGTCGGGGGAAGTATTGCGGATGTAGATGCTCTATTTTCAAAGGTTCTTCCCTATTATTATCAGTTTTAAATAGAGGATCATTTTCGCTTTCAGTAAATATATAAATATAAAAATAAAAATGCTAACGTTATGCGCAGCAACAACTTTTGTGCGAGATCGTGCGTATTTGCTTGTTTTCCGCACTGAACCAATACGCGGTAAGTGTGAAATACCACATTCAGTATTCCCAACGTAACACACATAACAATTTCCCTCTTCTTACCGCTTAAGTGCGACATTCATTTTACTGCTTTAGGCTTTTAACATATTATTTTTACAGACGTTTAACATAGTAATAATTATAAATTGGAAACTTACCACTGCAATTTCACCTAAATTGCACTGTTAATTATTGTTTTTAAATATTTGCAAAAATTAAGTAAAGTCTACTACTCCACGAAACTTATTGCATTCCTGATACAAGTAACATTAAGGAAGCCGTGAAAAAATCAACAAGATTCCAGATGGCGATGCTATTACTGCAATATGTTATATAAATAATATTGTTCAAATATTAAAATGAAAAATAAATCATTACATAACCTTACCGTTTGTTTTAAGTTCGCATTTATAGACAGGGGGGAAAAAAAGACAAGACATATATCACGGCCAGCTGGAGTATAGTAAACACAGAAAACATTTTATAGTAACGATGTTGAAGAATGATAAAATTCGTCTTTCAGGTATGTAATAAACGATCTTCGCACAAAATAATGTACGATACACGAACTGTATGTTTGTTTTCATGTTCTCGGAAATTAAAAAAGCTCAACTACGTTTCGCTTTTTCAATTTTTACTCGACCATGAAAACGTCAACATACCGCTCTTGTAACGTATATTACTATTTCAGGTTGCTGTACTTTCCCAATATGCATCCGCACTCGAAAATCTTCAATGTACATGTAAATTACAACTTGCCTAATTTTCCAGAAAAAAATTTCACAGACAATTAATATAAATTAAGATTGGTCTAAGTATAAATATACATGCTTATTAGCTTCTCTTTACACGTAAAGCATTTTCTACAAATATCACATTTCAAAGTTCTTTTAACTGTGTAGGAGTTTATGCTTAGACTACCTGATTCCCAATAATTCTTTCCACATGCATCTCATCTAAATGGTCTCTTGCCCGTGTGTAGACGGGACTGAATCCTGAGGTTACCGGATTCTGAGAAAAACACTTTCCGGAGATATCACATTTGAAAGGCATTTCGCCTGTGTCTTCGTGTATGCTTTACTAAACAATATTTCACTGAAAAACACTTTCCACATTCATCGCATTTAAATGGTCTCTCGCCCGTGTGTAAACGGGAGTGAATCCTGAGGTAACCGGATTCTGAGAAACATTTACCACAGATGTCGCACTTGTATGGCCTATCGCATGTGTGTACATACGCATGTCGTTTTAAAACTGCTCTCGTTGAGAAACACTTTCCACAGTTATCGCACTTAAATGGTCTCTCACCAGTGTGCAGGCGTGAGTGAATCATCAGGTTACCGGATAATGAGAAACACTTTCCACAGATGTCGCATTTGAATGACCTTTCGTAGGTATGTATGCGTGCATGTCTTTTTAAAACTGCCTTCGCTGAAAAACACTTTCCACATTCATCGCATTTAAATGGTCTTTCGCCCGTGTGTAGACGGGTGTGAATCTTGAGGTAAAACGATTCTGAGAAACCTTTTCCACAGATATCACATTTCAGTGGAATTTCACCTGTATGTATACGCGCATGCCTTTTTAAAACGAACTTCATTGAGAAACATCTTCCACATTCACCACATTTAAATGGTCTCTCACCCGTGTGTAGACGGGAGTGAATCTTGAGGTAACCAGAATCTGAGAAACACTTTCCACAGATGTCGCACTTGAATGGCGTATCGCATGTATGTACGAACGCATGCCTTTTTAAATATGTTTTCGTTGAGAAACTCTTTCCACATTTATCGCACATAAATGGTCTCTCACCAGTATGTAAGCGAGAATGAATCCTTAGCTTGTGCGATTCTGAGAAACACTTTCCACATACAGAACATTTGAATGGCCTTTCACCTGTATGTATGCGTGCATGCCTTTTTAAAATTGACTTCGTTGAGAAAGACTTTCCACATTCACCGCATTTAAATGATGTCTCGCCCGTGTGTAGGCGGGAGTGAATCTTGAGATGACCCGAATCTGATATATGTCTGTTTAAAACTGACGATTCTGAGAAACACTTCCCATAGAGATCGCAACTGAATGACTTTTCGGTTGTGTGTATACGGTAATGAAGTTTCAGAGATTGCGATTTTACAAAAACCTCGCCGCATATATTACACTTCATAGAATTATTGTTTTTCTCACTATTATTTGAACCGCCAAATCTGTTGCTGCCACAATGCGTCAATTCACCTTCTTCATGAATAATGGCAGCACGTTCTTGTGACACACTTTTCTGAATATTATCCATAATGCTGAAATGAATATAAACATTTACCAGTCTCCACAATAGTCTACGTGATGACATAAAAATATAATAAACATTATATGTCTATACATACATATTTATATAATTACATAGAATGTATATTCACAGAATGGCCACATTGCAATATCAGACAATAATAACATAGTGTAATAAATAAAACTATTTTCTTGCTGCCGTCGTCCTTAGAGCTGTTCTTGGGGTTATTTGGAGTGTTGATCTACAAAATGTCACCGGCTAGACCAGCCATCGTCAACTGGCCTGCATACTAGTTCGGAGCGCCGAGACGCTGGCTGAGAAGGTGTGCAGTGTGTCGAACCAAGCCAACGCATCACATCACAGAAGCCAACTTTCTGACCATAATTTACAACGCCTTCTTCGATTGTGTTCTACACGAGATTGATACCTAACATAAACCAGTTAGTGAGGGAAAAATGAATTTAAAAATCGAGGAAAACCAATGCTAATGATCAGCAACGATAAGTTTTATCATTTGTTATTTACATTGTAATAAAATAATTTAGGCCTACTTCAGTCTTGTAACAGAAACGACAATGTTTCATATGTTATACAAAATAACATAATTGATTTTGTAATATATAGTGTCAGATAAAAAATGGATAATTTATTTAAATTTATTGACGACACTTAAACAAATGAATAGGATGACAGGACTTAAATATTAGTAATGGATTCGATTAGTTTAATATTTTGTAACAGTGAAAATGCTTTATAGTTCTGTAAGTTCTCAATTACTTTAATATGAAAAAAAAAAAAACTATTTGCTTTCAAAATCGCTACAATACATAAAGAAAAAGTACAACTTGCTTGTTGTCTTAAACTAAAAAGTGATTTAAAAATCCAGGAAAACCAATGCTAACAAACAGCGAAAATAAAATGTTATAATTTGTTATTTACATTGTAATAAAATAATTTAAGCCTACTTTAGCCTTATAACAGAAACGATAATATTTTTCATATGTTACACATAATAGCAAATAATTGGTCTTGTGACATATAGTGTCAGATAAAAAATGGATAATTAATTTTATGTTATTGACGACACTTGAACAAAGGAACAGGGGGACATGATTTAAATGTTACTAATGGATTCGATTTGTTTAATATTTCGTAATAGTGATAATGCATTAGGCTGATAAGTCTGTAAGTTCTCAGTTGCTTTAATATAAAAAAAGAACTATTTAATTTCAAAACCGATACAATACATGACGGAAAAATACATATTGTTTCTTGTCTTAAACTGAAGTGGTTTACTTATTACACAGTTCCTCTTAAAATAAATTAAGTACGTGCTTCTTCCGTGTTTATTATGATTATTAGAGACTGATTAAAAGAGTTGAACAAGTGAACGGACTCCACTGCCATCACCCGATGCCTTCCCCCACCTTCTGCTGCACCGTTGATGTCTAAGGGATAGAACTGAGCTCGCGAGCAAACTGTCCCTGCACCATAGTGCACTGAGATGACGACTCCTGGGCTAGACCTTATGTACTCTATTTCTTAAATATCATTGAATATATATGATTATATAATAAGGATTGCAAGGGACAGTGAAATTAATTCAATAAGCTCTCCTATCCATTTCTCAACCTGAACCTACCCGTGGGCGCAACCTGCTTTCAAAAATGACGCGAGCAATGGCGAAATAACCGTACTATCAATATGCAGTATTTAAGAGCTAGTCCAGAAGCTATAAGATGGCACTTCTTCACTGGACGTGCCCCCTCCTGGCTAGCAACCAGTTGGGAGGTTAAATATATATGCTTGCAAGTCTTGCACGATAGATAACATAATTCATTCCCTCAGAAACTTAACCAACGTTTTACCTCTCAGCCTAAAAAAGAACCTGATCCAAACTTTAGTGATGCCCCACTTCGATTATTGCGATTCTCTATTCACGAATCTAAATACTGATCTTGCCCATAGACTACAGCGTGTTCACAATATCTGCGTTCGTTTCGTTTGTAACATTAGAAAATTCGATCATGTAACACCGTCACTAGAATTTTTGTCTTGGAGTCCACTTAAAGAAAGAAGACTCTTCAACTCTCTCTTATTACTATTTAAAATCATCCACATCTCCACACCCTCTTACCTAGCATCTCGTTTTGTTTACCTTTCACCACCTCGAACCCGGAACATGTACCTTCTCTCTATTCCTCTGCACAGAACATCCTTCTACTCATCATCTTTCAGCATATCTATTCCACGCCTCTGGAATTCTCTCCCTGACCATGTCAGAGACTGTCGCATAATATCAAAATTCAAATTTAAATTAAAAAATCACATTCTAGTTCATGGAATTGCTTGTTGAACACCTATCAGGTTGCACAACTTCGCCCTAACCCATTACATTTAGTAAATATTGTAACCATGCTGTTGTAAAATTGACAATTAATATGTATTATTATTATCATCATCATCATCATCATCATCATCATTATTATTATTATTATTATTATTATTATTATTATCATTAGTGTCGTAGCGATACTTACAGCAGAGTCCATATAGGCCAGTTTCTATCTGATGCTTTTCCAATTCACTGCGGGCTAAAGCAGGGAGATGCACTATCACCTTTACTTTTTAACTTCGCTCTAGAATATGCCATTAGGAAAGTTCAGGATAACACAGATGGTTTGGAATTGAACGGGTTACATCACATTCTTGTCTATGCGGATGACGTGAATATGTTAGGAGAAAATCCACAAACGATTAGGGGAAACGCGGAAATTCTAGTTGAAGCAAGTAAAGCGATTGGGTTGGAAGTACATAAATCCCGAAAAGACCAAGTATATGATTATGTCTCGTGACCAGAATATAATACGAAATGGAACTATAAAAATTGGAGATTTATCCTTCGAAGAGGTGGAAAAATTCAAATATCTTGGAGTAACAGTAACAAATATAAATGACACTCAGGAGGAAATTAAACGCAGAATAAATATGGGAAATGCGTGTTATTATTCGGTTGAGAAGCTTTTGTCATCTAGTCTGCTGTCAAAAAATCTGAAAGTTAGAATTTATAAAACAGTTATATTACCGGTTGTTCTGTATGGTTGTGAAACTTGGACTCTCACTTTGAGAGAGGAACAGAGATTAAGGGTATTTGAGAATAAGGTTCTTAGGAAAATATATGGGGCTAAGAGGGATGAAGTTACAGTAGAATGGAGAAAGTTACACAACACAGAGCTGCACGCATTGTATACTTCACCTGACATAATTAGGACCATAAAATCCAGACGTTTGAGATGGGCAGGACATGTAGCACGTATGGGCGAATCCAGAAATGCATATAGAGTATTAGTTGGGAGGCCGGAGGGCAAAAGGCCTTTGGAGAGGCCGAGACGTAGATGGGAAGACAATATAAAAATGGATTTGAGGGAGGTGGGATATGATGGTAGAGATTGGATTAATCTTGCTTAGGATAGAGACCAATGGCGGGCTTATGTGAGGGTGGCAATGAACCTCCGGGTTCCTTAAAAGCCAGTAAGTATTATTATTATTATTATTATTATTATTATTATTATTATTATTATTATTATTAGTTATCACTATCATAATTGCTATCTCAGTTTTCTTTCTTTTTTCGATGAGAGCTCTATAGTGTTCTTTTGACTCTGTTGACCCTCTATAGGGCTTTAACTTAATTTGCATTATTTTCATCAGTGTTTGTATTTCTTTTTTGTATTTATATGTGCTATCTGGTAGGATGGAAGAGAAGGCCTTATGGCCTTAATCCTGTCAGATTAAATAAATAAATTATTAAATAATGGGACAGATAGTACAGATCATGGACAAAGAATGGACAAGAATTGGAAAAAGAGAAATAAAATGAAAGTAGTCACTTTGGCTGTTCAGAGCATCAACCACAAAAAAAAAATACTAGATAACATCTTAAATTCAAAGGGTACATTAATTGCAGTTACTTCAGAAACAGAAAGGAAGCTCCAAGTATCAAAAAGAAACAAAGAGTTACGTCCAAATTTACGGTGGAGTGAAGAGAAATGTTAGAGCACAAGGAGTAATGATTACGATACATATAAAACCCAAATCAATAAATTACACATACTGGAATCAAAGAATAATTCAGCTAAGTTTAAAACTATATAGACGATACATGAGAATTACACGTGTATAAGGCCCAATTGAGGAAGAATAAGATGAAAGCAATACATTTTATCAAAATTTGCAGAACATTACACCTACTGATAAGATTAAGAAATTAGATATAATTCTCTTGATGGGACATTTTAGTAGTCGAATTGGCAATAATAAAATAGACAGATGTGTCGGAACACATGGAGAACACTGCAATAAAATTTGTTGAACGATTGATTGATTTTGTGGTTTATAACCAGTTAAGAATAATGAATACAATGTTCGCACATAAGGACGCTCATAAATTTACGTTGTCAGCTAGAAATCAACGATCCATTATTGAATATATAGTGTGCAAATAAGAAACTTGCAGATATGGTCCTAGATTGTAAAGTATTCACAGGAGTTAAAATTGAATCAGACCACCACTTGGCAGTAAATACAATATTTGAACCACCCAAATGATAAAAAAAATGTAAATGTACAACAAATGCTAATAAAGGATACATTTTTTATAAAGTAAGCTTTTTAATAGAGTCAAGCATATTGTGTCTTTAGCACTAACGTTTAAATAAGCAAACACCAGAGGGCCAAGATATTGTAGATAAATAGCAACGTCTTCGAAATATATTATACGAAGCTGCAAAGAAAAGTCTGAATACCAAGGCAAAATGAATTCGAAGGAAAGGCTTAAGATCATGGGATGAAAACATTAAACAATTCACTGCAGATAAAAAGGGAAACTTACTACTAATTCCACAATTTGGAACATCTGGCCGACATCTACGGTTGACCACTAGAATACAGAATACAAAGCAGAGGTTAACTTAAAAATGAAAAAGATTTCTTGCAACCTCCCCCCCCCCAAAAAAATGGAATATCACCGAAAAAAAGAGAAATAGCTAGAAGAAGTTCATAAAAATCAAAAACAAAAGTGGAAAAAATATTGTGTAACATTCAGAACATTATATAACAAGATTACAACCCAAAATGTTTAAGATTCTCAAACAATTACGTAATGAAACAAGAGAGACAGTTCAAATAATTGCATTTCCAATGTAACATGGCTAAACTAGATGTTTTCAAAACAAATGGACTCAAGACAAGGAAAAGATTACAAGTAACATATTTAAATAATACAGAAACTAAAGCTATCACCACAGTGTAGTATATACAGTCAATACATAGTAAAAATGCAACCATAGATAGTTGCTAACCACTAGGATCGCTACTATCGGCTCATTACAGACAATGCGAAATAGTACCTGCACAGTCTATTGTTCCTACTACCCTCACAACTCAAGCTTCGTGACTGTATATACTAGACTGTGCTATCACGATGGATAAACTAACTGAAGAAAGGTCACTTTAAAAATTGTGAAAAGTAACGAGGCATTAGTTTCTTAAATTCTGAATACAAAATTTATACGCCACCAGCGTAGTTCAGTCGGCTAAGGAGCTTGTCTGCCGATCCGGAGTTGCGTTCAGGCGCGGGTTCGATTCCCGCTTGGGCTGATTATCTGGTTGGGTTTTTCCGAGGTTTTCCCCAATCATAAGGCAAATATCAAGTAATCTATGGCGAAACCTCGACCTTATCTTGCCAAATACCATCTCGCTATCACCAATCCCATCGACGCTAAATAACTTCGTAGTTGATACAGCGTCCTTAAATAACCAAGTAAAAAAATTATACAAATATAATCAAGAATAAACTATTCGGACAAAATTAGTGACGAGAAGAATGGTTTCCGCAAGGGCAGGTCCTGTTGTGATGGCTATTTCACACTAAAAATTCTGGTGGAGAAACATAGGGGAAAAACTCATATCGCTTTCGTACATTTCAGAAATGCAATCGACAAAGTTAACAGAAATAAATTACTTGAAATTCTAGCACACGCTAATATGTCACAACAAACAATTCCAATATTTGGGTCATTCTAAGTTAAAGTCTGCACGTGATGTCCCTTAAAAATTACTTCCTTTCAAATGCAGCAATTCTAACTTTATAAGAAATGTATATTATAGCATAAATTGGATAAAAATATCCCAGCAGTAAACAACAGATATTATAATTTATTTTGGTTTAGAACATTTGTAAAGAAGCAAACTGTCACGTAAGTTACCTGTCCGCCTAACATAGTTCACAATACATTGGTATAAATTTCTATCAGTAGTGACATTTTTTAAGTTTTTTTAATATTAAGTAAAAATATAAGAATCAGTCAAATAAATCCAATGAAGCAGTATAGTATTTAATTAAAACATGCATATATAATTTATGAATGAAATTTGTCCCCAATGTTTTATGTCACTTAAGTTACCATACAAAGATTATGATTTCTGAAAGCTGTCTGCATTGGTATAATATTTTTACTTCTTAAGTTAGCAATAACAAACCTTTATGAAAACAGTTAAGATAATGGAATGTCTAAAATACTCACAGTTTAGCTGCTATTTCACATAAAGTTTTCAAAATCGGGTGACTATGTTTATTGCACTTCACATATGTTACCATAATTACAAATAATCTGGTCAAAAACCATTATTTTAAAATATTTTAAGTTATGTGTTCTGAGTTCATAAAAATTAATACAAGAAATTAAATGCGGATCTTTTGAGGGTATGTCAGAATTAACCCTTATATCACAAAATGTCACATAAGTTACTCATGCTTTAGTAAAACTTAGGTATGTGAATGTAAAGTAACATTTGTGACATGAAACATCAAAATCTACATTAAATACAATAAAGTATAAATCTAACATTGGTTATTTATATTTATTAATGATTTTTATAACACTTTTTATTAATCAGACATTAAATTAAGATTATCAAGCCCCTGTTTTCATTTTCATAGGAAAATGCCCCTTACATCATCTGAGAAGCAAACATGTTACAGGGTGAGAGTAAAAGCAAATGAAAATAAGAGGGCAGAATATCTGAAAAATTTTTGGAAGAAGAAAATAAGAAAGTTTATGTCAATGCGTATATCACCACCAATGAGAAAATAAAGTGTGATCAATGCACACCAGAAATTACACCGATATCCAAAGTAATGAAGGACACAGAATGCATTACAATGCCTGAAATTATGAAAAAGAAACTTCTGTTTCATAATGCTATCATTACATGCATCCAGTCGAAATGAGAAGACAAAACAGTGTATTGCGCAAATATTGAAAGGAAAATTCTTCGAAAATATTGTGACGGCAGGCCGAATATTCTCGTCACTTCGGGGAAATTCGTGCGCGTCCGGCAGAAGAGAGGGGGGCGCGAGGAGGCGGCGTGGCACGTGGCGAAGAAAACCGACTGCGATGGACGTAAAGGAAGACTGGCCAGCGCGAAGCAAGAGGGGGAAGCTGGAAGTTTCGAAAAGTTATGCGGTTGTTGTAACGAAACGTCTCGAAATCGAAAAGACGAGAATGTGTAATTTAGTAATAAATACAGGACGCGAGGAGAAGAGAGTTCAGTTTTTGGTCAGCAAGCCAGTCAGTCTTGTGTAGCAGTGAAGCCAGCTTCGAGACCGGAGTTTGACTTGAGTGTGTCCGCAACTGTGGGAGCGTCCTGGCAAGTGCGGCGTAACCGGAGTTTTTGGTTTGACGTGCAGTGGACCGCAGTTGGGGGACCTGAGTTCGAAGTTCACTGGACTGCAGTTGGGGGACCTGAGTTCGAAGTTCAGTGGACTGTCTCTGGATATACTGTTCGATATACTGTGAACTTGAGTGAATGAGCTAGAAGAACTAGCCAAGGCAAACGAACTATGAACTGAGAACTGACACTTTTGTTTGTAAATAGTGCTTTGTGAACGTTAGTTGAGATTAGGAGTACATTGTTGTTCTCAATAGTCCAAGTGAATTGTCATTGTCTGTGGAGTGCAATAACGAATACTGTGTTGCTGTGTGGAGTGGAAATCCCATTGTTGACGGGAGTGTTTAAATTCAATTAAAGAAAGTGATTATTGTTGTGACAATAAAAAGTTACATTATTGTTTTGAATTAAAAGTCACAATATGGTTTGATAAGAAAATGTAAGAATGCTGTTCACTCTTATTCAAAGTAAAGAGAATTGAGAATCGTAACAGATCCTCTTTCAAGAATCTGCAGCAAAATGTAGTGTTTTTTTTTTTCTGTGTCGTGATGATAATTCTAATGTTACTCCGGGAAAGAAACGAACACTTGTGAAGAATAAGGTGATTTATAATATGTTACCACCAAAAAAGTATGGATATAAAATACAATAATATTAGTTATTATTGAGACACAAATCATACAATTGTTTTTAAAAGCTATTTTAAGTGAAAAGCCTTAAAATAAATATTTCAAATCTCGCTATAAAAATACGTTCTCCCTGCAGCATCATGTGGTGATGTGAGAGAAGCCAGAATATTCTTATCAGCTGGCTTTGAGTGGTCTTGAAACAGCTGGTGTGTTGTCAGAACACAAGGAATGAGACGAATAAGTGACCCACTAGTCAATATTCTGTGTATATTATCACAAGGTGACAGTGATCATTCAATTCCAATGTTTGAGAATTTTCCTTTATTGTGTTGCAGTAAATTAAAAAAACTGCTATATTAAGGTAAAATAGTGATTAAGTATTGTCTTAAAAGCAAGAATTATACCAATCGTAACAATCAGTAAACAGTAACAAGTTAGTGTAGTGATTATGTAATACTGTATAAAATTATTTTAGTATTCAGAGAAATACATCTTTTATTTCGAGTTGTTTTCGAATGCGTGAACTACCCATATGACGAAACTTACGAGCTGCTAGTGTTGGCCAACTACATGCACGCTCAGCTTGCTGTGGGATGGAGCCATGCGGTGAAGAAATCCACAATGAGAATTCTTTTCTTTATCTTCCACCCTTGCCCAAAGAAAATGTTGGATCTGGAAACTGTGTTTTATTCCATATTAAGTCACCCATATTGTCGTATTTTTATTTTTTAGCTATTTCGTCAAGAAAAAAGTAATATAAATAAATCTGTCTAGTCAAGTGAATAATAATTTTAAAAAATCCTTCCAAAGTCATTATATTACTCTCTGAGTCTGCTTTAAAAAGAGATGCCGTTGAAAATCTTGCCACTAAATGTCTCTGAGCAATGTTCTTCCAAAACTAAGAATTTTACGAAAGTACGATAAATTTGACGCTCTATAAAATGAAAAGTAATACTAGTTGGGGATATTTAACCCATCATTAGGCTTGTCCAGTGAAGGCCTTTCAATGACAGAAAAAACTTTCTTTTTTTTTAAATGCAAGGTCAAATTTTCTGAAATTTTGTCCGATTTCATATGGAACAGCCCGCAGAGCATTTCAATGAACTTCGAGCGACAACATAGTTAATGTCCACTTGCTAAGAGCTCATGGTGTTTTTAACTGTGAGCCATGGCTGAAGGAACACAAACACCACCTCATACAGAAACTGTCGGAACACATTTCAAAGAGGCATATTTGTCTCAGATCATGCCATGAATCAAGATTGGCATTAACTGCATTGCTCCAGAGATGTGTTTCAAGCTGAACGATGAAAGCAAATGAGAGCTTGGACTCTATGATCTGACAGAAGTGTCCAAAAGAAGGATTTGGTTCAGGAAGGCGTGTGGAAATTGCAGTCGCCCAAGCTGTGTCTGACTTTAATGTTGGAGTGACAAATATTGTAACAGAAACACAGAAAGCAGCAAGAATATTCTGGCAATATCGAGGGACTCTCACAGAATCAGCAAAGCAAAGAATTCAGCAAGAGCAAATTACAGCACCTTCAACTGAAGACGCAATCCAGGCACTGGCAGGGAAGCAGTACTCTCAACTGGTAACACCCAATAGCGTTGTGCGGTAATTGAACTGATAAGTGGGCCGGCATGCATTCTTTCGATCTGTATTTAGTGTTAGTTTATCTTCCGTAAAATTAATTTAATGGTGTTTACTTCCTTACCTTAAGACATATGATGTTTAAAATTACTTACACCATCTTCAATACAACGCTTACACTGGCGAAGAAGATGCTGAAATAAGCGATATAATTTGTCTTGAAATGCTGGAGATCACGGCCCAAATATTTTCTTGAAGTTCCTCTATTGTATGAGGATTGTTGACATACACTTTATGTTTTAACATACCCCAAAGATGAAAGTCACATGGTGGTAAACACCATAATAAATTTAAACTTGAACAGAGCATAGTTCACCAAACACGTTAAATGAAAACTGAAACTGACCAAACACGTTCACACCTTACGGAAGATAAACTAACACTACTTGCATGCCGGGTCGCACAACACCGCTGAAATACCAGCCTATCCGCCTGCTCATCTGGCTGCCTGCCGCCGCACAACAACACTTGATTTTCCCACTATAGAGAATGGTCTATCACCCGCCCACCCGCCATGACCAGGGTTGCGTCTTAAGTTGAAGGTGCTGTATTATAAGGCTTGTCACTGTGTGAAAATGGCAAGAGCAAGCTGTTAAGATAAGAGAGGGCACATCCTACAAGGCACGACAGTTCTAATAACGCTGAATTGATTAATAGGTCAGATTTTCATGTTCTAAACCTCAATGACTATTTTCTCGGCTTAAATTTTTTTCACACTTTCATTTCTTCAAAATCTATATGCATCCACATTTATTGACATTTTGTTCTGAAACTTTTTTTGCTATTCCAGTGTATTCAAATATCTGATAATTGGCGATCACTTTTGTGAAGTGCAAAGTGCGATTTGGTTTAAAAATTTTTAATTTCCTAATATGCAAGACCTCTTCTTTTTTTTTAACTTCGAAGTGATGAAATTTAATAAATTTTAATTCAAAACATAATTAGAGCTTCTGGAAACTAAATACCAATTATGTTTTACCATGCCATAAGCTACTTTGAGACAAAAAGCTGTGAAATTGTAGCACAAGATAGCAATTATACAATCAAAACAGTAACACAAAATTTACATGATAATCCTATTACTTGCACCACACCTTTGAAATTTGCATGTATGTAGCAATATCTTTTTCTTCTTCTTCTCTTCAAGTATTAGGCCATATGGCCCATTACGATCTCACAGTTGAATTTTCAATCCAGTACTTCTTTGGACGACCGAGAGATCTCTTCCCATTTGGACGATAGTGGAGCATGACTTTTGGGATTCTATCTCTACGCATGCGAAGTAGGTGATTTATCCAGTTGTTCCGATAATGTTTTACGTGATTAATTACAGGTTCTAGTTGTAATTCGTATGTAGCAATATAATGGCCAGAACTAGTATGCAGAAAATAATTCAAGTATCTTTTATAGTTTACTAATTACCAAATTCACCCTCTTAATAAGAATAACCACAAACAAACAGTAGATACCAAACGGCATCACATATTATAAAACTTATTTCTTACGTCATCATTAAATGAAGTACTGAAAGAATGGAAGAAGCAAAACCAGCACAGTACACTCACCTCTCAGTCAACACTTCATCCTCTTGTGAAGACACTTCTACTTTTTGTTTCTGCTGAACTCTGTCCACATCGAACGAACCTTCCTGGAAAAGCGAGTAAATAATGAAGAGAGCTTCAGTTGGCCATCTGTGTCATTGTTTTTCTATGTCAGACACGTCAAAGCACAAACCTAGTGAATCCAATCTAATTTTTCAGTCAGGTTGTAATGACTTCTATACAAGATCGAATTAGTTCCCTCAAACTGCATTGAATTATATCCTTCATACATCCTTATAGCCTTAAATTCAGGCTAACTGCCTCTATTGAGACACAGTGGAATCGAATTTCAACCTTAAAAAATTGTGCATGTTATGTGTAATTGTGATAAAAAATACGTAATCACAATTTGTTACAAATTTAATGCAAACAAACAATGACATATTATATATTAACACATCAATACATTTCACTGTGCATATCATTGTTGAAAGTTACACATCTTCTAAAAATGCAAACTCTCTAATAAAACTTCTTCTTTTCAGATAAGATAGTAGAAAATAAAGATCTTGTCTTCACACATGCCATTTCACCTTAATCAAATTTATTATAAAACGATATGTAACACAGAATGTTACAATGGCTTGACAAGATTCATAACTCGAAATCGATTAAGGTATAGAATATGAAATTTTTCATCATTGTAAAAGATAGTAAAATATTAAGAAAGAAGTTTTGTGAAAGATAAAGAATGTTATGGCAGTTCAAAGTCCGTAAACAAACGGTATTAATGCTGATTTTATAACAATAAGTCCAATAAATTTAAAAAATATATGGAATACAGAACATTCAGAATGCAGTGTGAATCAATTTGTGAATCAAGTTGTGAGGGGACAGATGAGATACTCAACAGTGTGACGAATATTCACAGATTTATATATACCAGGATAAAACCAACTCCTTTACTCCTGTATTATTATTATTTTGTTATGAATTCATTTCTTAACAAACTTAGGCCGGGTGTACACAGAATCAGATGCGATGCAGCGCTGTGCGACGCGACATTTTGTCTGATGGTACTTGTCTCCCATTGATTTCTTATAATGTGGTGCACACAGAATCGGACGTAGCGAGACGGTCGCAAGGAGACACGGAGAGATAACATTGGATGACTGCTTGAAGTTGGTCGTGAGCAGACCATCTGATGCCTGTAGCATATTGCGCATATGTTAATAGCCACGGCCATGATTGCACACTTTCACTATCTACAGATACTATTGTTGTGTATTACACTTTATTCATAATGGAGCTCGATGCGGATAAATTAGTTGATTTAGTAAAGCAAAAATATGTTCTGTACAATTTTTGAAACAATATCACAATAATGTGGTTTCTAAAAAAAAATGTGAGAAATTGCAAATGAGACGAAAGCACCAGGTGAATAATAATAATAATAATAATAATAATAATAATAATACTATTAATTTGTAGTAGGTCCACTTCTCTGCTCCATACTATCCAGTGGCGTAGCATGAAATTTTGAGCAGGGGAAGCTAACTCTAGTTGTCTTTCATGCAATATGAGAAAACGTATTACAAAAATACAGTCTTAAAATAAATAATAGTCAATTTCAAGTCAGCAGTCGAAGATTGGTTGGAACATCGTAAGTAACACCAATAAGGCATGACCTGAAATGATACGTAATAAAATATGATTTCACGGTTTACACATATCTCTTAACAAATAGACACGTATACGTATAACATTAGCTCACTCCCTGTCATACTTAGAGAAATCACAATATTAGTATCATTACGTAAGTATGCGTCTGTCTTTTGGTTGCGTCCTTCATTGACAGCAAGGGAGTCGGTCATTTGTTTTTTAAATCACACTTTTGTTCGTAAGTCAGTCTTGTTAATACAATTGTCCTAAAAAAAAATTCAAGTAAATTAGTGCCAGGAACTGTTATTTCGCTCATTATTTATTATATCAGCCACAATGCACACTAACACTTCAACTGAACACAACTGACGAAAAGGGATAACTCGGAAACTACTTATTTTAAATGTTAAAGCTAGCTTCTCTGCGAGCCTTGCAACTAGGGTAGCTTAGGAAGGGATGGAAAATCTGCGGGGTGGATTACACAGAAGAAACCGGTCTGCTTGGAAGCTGGTGTGTGCAGGCTTCTTGTTTACTGCTGCATCACAAATCATCCTGAGCTGCCGCATCACAATATTTAACGCGTAAATATAAATTCTATTAAAATTAATAAATAATTTTCTTCATAAACTGCAGGTTTATTATGAAATTATTATTAATTGGGGAAGCTAAGCTTTTTAGCTTACATTGACGCTACGCCACTGATACTATCATTCATTATTGATTTAATATATTTTTCTTTATTGTGGCTCATGCAGTAGTCATAAACATAAATACAAAATTACGTTTGTGCATTACATTAGTAGTATTTAATTATAAGACCTTTCAATTGTACAGATTTTTAGGCGTATTAGGCATCCTTAGGAAGTAATAACTACATACAATAGAGAAAATTAATCATATAGACAGATCTCTTTCATTGAAGACATTTTTAGCCTAGGCGAGCTTTCCAAATCCACACAGTCAGCAAATCAGTAGTTACGAGCAGATCATGTTAAGCTGCCACTAGGCGTTGAGAGACACTACAAAGCAAAACGTCACATCGCACTGCGTGTGATTCTGTGTGCATCTGGTCTTAGAAGACTTTCAAATCTTTTGTGAGTTTTGAATAAACCTATGCTACATCAGTTCGTATGTATCATTCAATGTCTAATATACCAATTGCTAGACCAGTACAACAAAAGAAGAGCTTTGTACAATCCAAACGAAATCGCGTTCCTAGACGCAACATTTTCCGTGCATTTGACATAATTCTCTGTTACCACCAGAATTATATATTTGTGGATTATTAATCTATTTAAAATCTAAAAATCAAAGTTGCCAAATTTAGTAAATATTGAAAGAAAGAAAACAGTTAATGCTATTCAAGACATAGTTAAAAATGCACTACTGGGATATCTGCATAATGACAGTAAACCACTTACATCAACTTCAGACTTCACCACAGGAAAGCTGATAGGCACTGGAGTGTCTTCAACTTTTATCTCTGATTTGAGATCACAGCTGTGGTCCACGTATTCTGTCTTCAGGTCTGTCACTTCCAGATGATATAAATTCCCTTCCTACAGAACATAAAAACATCATGGATAAACTTATTTAGCTATTTCAAACTTGAATTTATGTATAACAATCTTCTATCTGGTTCCATATGGCAGAAAATGACCAATTCTTTCAACACTGACAACAAATCAAAAAAGAATACAAAAGGCAGAATAGGAACTAGACCATAAAAGGCACAGGTAATGTCTGACATTAAGCCAGTTATTCCTTCCGAAAATAATTTACATACTATAATTCGTATAAAAGAATCTGCTTTATATTGTACTACGTTTGTGTAAATATTTTTTTCGACAAGGATATTTGATTACCTACTCAGGACAATACCAATGTGGAATTATAAAACACATAAAAAGCCAAGCATTGAAAATATCAGTGGCGTTTGGGTGTTCTGTTAAAAATATATAGTTGGTCTATCTCGCACAATTATTATAGGCCTAAGTGAAATAACGGGTCAACATTAACTGCCATTTTTAATATATAATTTAGTATTATTTATAAATAATAACTATGGGGCGGATGTTGATGATCTAAAAATCTACTTAAAATGATCATTAAAATGCCCTTAAACTAAAGGAAAAATGACATAAAATTAAAAGAAAATGACATTTAAATATTATTCAAAGTACTCGCACCACAACTTCTTAAAAATTAATCACCTTGTTTCAATGGCTGCCATCCAAATGCCGGAAAAAGGAGGCAACTACAAATAACGTTATTCAAAATTGCATTATTTATGATCAAACAATACCCATGGCCAGCAAAATAACCTGTTTGAAGTTCCACAACCCGCTAACTAATCTACAATTTCATATTGTGAAATAGAAAAATGTCTAGTGTATTATTCGCTTTTTGTTTTATATTGTTGCACTAAATTCGGAAGTGGCGGGGTAGGTCTACCCTTATTCACTATATGTAATTTCTCTCCTAGTGGGCGAGAAGAGAATGGCTTTTGCAAAAGATCTTTTACAGTTTACATTTCCAAGTGCTATTATCATTAAATAAGTAATTTAAATTGTTCACCCGCGCTGGCACACAACTATGAACCCTAGTAAAACCTAAACACAGTAAATTCACTCACACAAACAGTAAACACACGCGTCAAACACAATATTTTGTAACGCTATTGACAAGTTGATCTGCCTGTATACAGGGCGACCTGCGAGCTTGAGAGAAGCGAGTATCCCCACCATGCCACCTTGCGTGCGCAGAGAATTATAGCAGTAACTCTCAGCAGGGGATGTTCTTTTGTACGGACAGGACAACCAGACCAGAACTCATCCCACTTCGTCAGGCAGAGCGTATGTTATAAAACGAAAGCCGTTCTGGGGATGGTGTGCACATTCAACCAGCAGGCATTTAAAATATTTAAATGGTAATGAATTAAAATTAGTCTTGAACTATATACGTCAACTTCCAATGAGATTACCACGCATTTAAATTGTGATAAATTAAAATTATTGTTGCATTATATAAAACAACTTAAAATAACAAATGAGATTACCAAATTTACAGGGTGTCCAGCGCACACCTTGAACATCTGCAATATATGCCCCTGGAAAACATCCAACCTAATGGTTGATACAACATGCAATAGTTTGGCCTTTAAAAACCTTAAAATCATCATAATCATATCCTTCACTTATTAGACCCTACAGGATCTGTTACGGTCTCATGCCAGTGCTTTCGTGGTCTTCCCAATTTCCTCTTTCCTCTTGGTACATAAGTAAGAATCTGTTTAGGCCATCTAGTGCGATCCATCCTTTCGACATGTTTTTTCCACTGAAGTCGATATTGTTGAACAAAATTAACTATAGGATCCATTTTGAGTTCCTGCAATGTCCACATTTTTACGGTGTTCCAGCAAAGAGCATCCTGCTGTTCGTCGCATGAACCTCATTTCCACTGTCAGCCTTTGCTCATCAGCTTTTCTGATTGTCCATGCCTCGCTACTGTAAGTGAGGACCGGTCGAGCTAGTGTTAAAAAAAAAATGAGGAGGAAATGCCATATAAACGCCTGTCCAGAAGGCTATTAAGGTAGCAGCCCTACCACTGGACTACTGTGCGACAGGCTTGTAACCTATCCACAGGAACTCTATATTACATTCAAGTCTCATAATATTAACAGCCGGACTGCAGAATCTGTTGACGACTATGGCGTGAAAAACCTTATAATAATGTTGATACATATTTAAAATTGAATATTCTAAGCTATTCCGTCACAAAGCAAGCGTTAATAATTAATAATATCTTCTGTACTACAAATATCTTCTTCTTCCCATCACATATTAAGCTTGGTGGCCTGTTACGATCTCACTCCATTGTTTGAGCAGATGGCCCAAAGATCTTGTTCCTAAAGGGTGCTAATTTAGTGCTTGGCTTGGTATCTTTGTTCTAGGCATCCTGAGTATAGAAGATTTACATTTCTGTCTATAACTTTGAATTTTCTCTAAAACTGAATCAATATTTAATTCTTTCAAATATCCAAATTTTTCTTCTTGCCTAATCTGTATACTGACCAATTCTAGAAATATCTGCAATACAGTAAAACGTCCGAAAATTGGTTGAAACCTCATACGTGGCTCCAATAAGGCATCGCTCATGAGGAAACTAAGCCAGAAGATAATGGGATAAGGTGGCGAGTTCCTTTTCTCCTCCATTGCACACATCGCTGACTAGTAACACAGTTCAGTAATCAGACTCCAGATGCATGCAAACAATTGGTTCTTCCTCTGACACATATCGTGAAGTAATGATTTATCAGCCAGAGTCTCAATCAGGGATAAAATAATAGTATCAAATAAATAAATCCCCTGCAATAAAGGAGATATTTCCCAACTGCAATACATTTACAAATCCATATCTGTAGTGTCCATTGTTAACAAAGAGTAGGTCTACCATTGATAGGTATCAGTTCTAAATATATTTTCTATAAATGTGTTCACAAGCTAAATAAAAAATGCATAAAACTCAAACTCTACATTTATCCTACTTGGTTATTTTCTTATTCTACAGCATTCTTAATAACTCTGAAAGACTGCCATATTGAATTAAGACTTCACCCATATCTCTCGTTTACAAAGTGATCCATATCAGTACCTGGACTTCAACAACATACTTCTAAGCTCTTCCACCTATTTCATTGTCACTATTTTACTAGTCAGTAATTGGCACCACGTAATTCATCCATGGTGATCAATAAAGTGAAATGAGGTTATTATTGTGGAACATCAGGGAAGACATCGGGTAACTTCAATTATACCTCAGAAATTATAAGAAAAATGTCATGTGAGCAAAGTAAAAGCAAATTATCGCTCACAACATATCCAAGGTTGATCTAAATTTGCTACAGAGATGACAATTACGGAATAATTACAGCAACCTTACAACATTTCACTCTTAACAGATATTTAGGTAACTACTGACTCAAAATAATCGTCTATTTCTGAAAATATAAATTATTATGATCCATAAAACATAAGAACAACATGAGATTAGCAACTCTGAACTTCCACAGCTATTAGCGTAATAATAGTAGCAATACTAATCCATGGGCAAAAATTCCTAATTTAAACAACGCTTAAGAACTGACTGTTGGCCTAATACCACCTTACCCACTGCAGAGGTGGAAGATCCTACAACAAGCACTAAGGATAATGTATAGTAAGCAAATTGATACCTTATCCAGTTCAAACTGGTTTTTGAGACCAGAATATATTACAAACTGTTTCTCTGCACTTCTCTATCATGATGAAAGGTTAGGACCATTCCCACAGACTAGTTGAAATTCATATGAAAAAATTTCTTCCTACGTGGAGACCAGCGAATAGGGATTACAAAGAATAGACACTGTGCGAATTTTCCTGTGTTTTGTTTTTCTGTGCACTGGCGTTTAATTCCCCTTTCAAGCACTAGAGGTTAGTGTAATCGAGCACATGCTAAGATAATAATTGAGAATGGAGTTAAGACACAGGATCCAAACATCGCCTACCTTATTGCATAATCCAGGAATGCTTTGGTTCAAATAAATTCAAGTTAACAGCTTTTCCTTATTTCTCAGTGACAAACTAGTTGTAATAATAATTTTTTATATTTTATATATAATAAATTATATTATAAAATAATATAATACATTATAATATTATGTATCAAATTCTTTTAATGTTTGTATACAATATAATATAGGTATATGGTTTTACTTCTCATAGCAGTTTTGTTTTTCCATTTTCAGCGATATCAAATCATTACATATTTTAATTGTTGTTACGGTCTACGTCTCAACTCTCATTATAAAGGAACTCTAGAGTCTAGACATTACAGTTAATGACGGATTTATTATTTCATCGATCCAATTTATTTTATTTGAGTACATAATGTACCTAGATGTATTAATTATATGTGTTATATTTCTGCTGTGTCGACTGCTAGTTGCTGAGATGTCAGTGCCAACTCCAGGAAGAAAGCAGAATCTCACGCTCAAACTGGTCTGAAAGTCATTGAAATCAGTCCTGCTATATCAAAGGTACCGACGCAAAGTGTTCATACTGTATAATTTTTTTTTTTTTTTAGTAGGTTATTTTACGACGCTTTATCAACATCTAGGTTATTTAGCGTCTGAATGAGATGAAGGTGAAAATGCCGGTGAAATGAGTCTGGGGTCCAGCACCGAAAGTTACCCAGCATTTGCTCATATTGGGTTGAGGGAAAACCCCGGAAAAAACCTCAACCAGGTAACTTGCCCCGACCGGGAATCGAACCCGGGCCACCTGGTTTCGCGGCCAGACGCGCTGACCGTTACTCCACAGGTGTGGACTCATACTGTATAATTATCTATACGCTTGTGGAGACTTCAACCACGAGCATTTCATATCGCCAGTCCAAACCATGACGCCTTCCTACTACACAAATACAGAGTGGAATTTTAATTTAGCCTACTGAATATAAAGTGTAAAATGTATGTTTTTCTTGCAGTGTTAAACAAACAAATAAACAAAATACATATGAGTCTTTTCAGTTTACCTCTGATAAAGTGTTATTCTCTCCTATTTCGTATGTGTTAACACGTAATGGATCAGCATCAGGTTCCATCTTGATCACATCCATCACAACTGAAAGAAAAGATTCCGTAATAATTAACAGTCACTGACACAAACTGAACAGAGGAAAAACTTACTTCAATTGCTATTACATATCTAATTTAAATTTCTAAAGATATTGTAACTAATAATGATGTTACACAGTAATATGAATATGTTTATTATAGGTCTATCTGTAATTTCGACGAAAAACAACTACTTTCAGTTTAAGTACAGAGAGTATAGACCTACTGTACTTAATAGTACATTATGCAACGAGCCTACAATGAAGGTAATTAAGAAGCGAGTATGGATATTTATGAAACGAGCGTAAGCGAGTTTCATAATTTTCATACGAGCTTCTTAATTACCATTATAGGCGAGTTTCATACGACTTTTTATGCTCGACCATATTTCTAACTTGATATTATTAATTTTCTTTGTATCTGACCTTGGCCAATGTCCCGTATGTTGTGAGATGTGCGCAGGCGCGAAAGTATTGATTTTTTCCGAGGAACAGATGTTCACAATGACTTTGCTAGGCCATAAGAATGTACAGAGATAACATTAAAAATAAATTAGACATTGAAAAACGAGATGACAAATTGAATTTATTTGAATATTATTTACAATTAACGCTAATTATTATAGTAACAGAACATAACCTTCTGCGACAGTTGGATTTCCAACCTCCGTGATTTTCGCTAATTCTCTTTCGATTGCATATCCGAGAATAATCGATACTTGCGGTTTTATAACGGTACAAAGCTGACCTGTCATTGGCTGAACAGTTGTAACCTGAGTCGTCATTGGTTGAAAGACCTGACCTTTAATGAGTAGGTGTACTTTAATGAGGTCCATTAAAGGTCTGCTACCAGGTATATAATTACTACATTTGGGCATGGTCGAGCATAAAGTACATAAACGTTTTTATAATAATGACTTTAATATTCTTTATTACTAAATTAATGTATTAATATATTCATGTTATTATAATTGATTATTTTACGACAATTTTTCAATTGCTATGATTATATGTGTCTGAATGACATGAAAGTGATATCAGCAAAATGAGTGTAGAGTCCAGCGTCGAAAGTTACCCAGCACTTGCTCTTATAGGTATCCTACAAACAAAACTCAGCTCGGACTCCTAGCGGCGCGCATGCAGTAGGCTTGAGAGCATGCTGGAAACGGGAGCATAAGTCATCTGCGCAAGGCAGTCACGCCTGCTGATTTCTGAGCACCGAATTTTCCTTGTTGGATGCCTATAATGGGTTGAGAGGTAATCTCGGAAAATACTTCAAACAGGTAACTTGCCCAAACCAGGATTTGAACCTGGGCCCGCTCGTTCACAGTCAGGAATGCTAACCATAACTCCACAGCGCTGGACTATATCATATTATTCCTTAAATTATTGAAACATAATTACATCGTCATATCATTATTACAATTGCACGCGCACTTACACATTTATTTTTGTTTATAATTTCACTTTTTAATAACCACACTTCAATCATGCCAAGTAAGATGAAAGATAGATTTGATTGAATTCAAACGTTTTCACACAGGATTACTCTATAAAATGAATACAGGCCTAACACGTTTGATTCAAATGGCGGAACTAAGAATTAGAAATCTTGTAATCCAATATGGACATTTTAAGAATATCACACTTTTCGTGGAAAAATAAAACAACTAATGTACCGAGACTTTATGTTATACTAATAAGTAACAGTCTAAGCAATGGTTTGAACGTTCATTGGTAATGATTTGGTAATTATATTTCTGGTATTAGCGTAATATAACTAAACCTACTGAATGATAGAAATCTAGAGACACGAAACAAACATAAATTATCACTGCTATGATGATAATAAGTGCTTTTTGTTGCCGTGTTACTGTCTCACTCCAGACTCCATTTCAAGCGGACGGCCCTAAAGGCCAATTCACACGGGGAGAGTTTACAGGAGTCAAGTACTTGGAGCAAGTCGACCTTCCTTCAACTTTCCCCTGTGATATAGTCGAGAAAGTCAAGTTGTGACTTGGCGGTCAAGCAGAATTTGAGTTGATGACTCCTCAACTTGTCTCTCCACTTAACCGTCACGTGATTAACTTGACTCCACCACTTTCCTCGTGTGAATGCTAACTTGTAGCAAGTAGCAACGTGCAAGCAGATATTGTGGATAGTGTGTGATTGTTTAAATTAATAGGTATCGAATTTGAAATTAATTTAACTTTCAAACCCCAAATTTTAACAATTAGGCTACTAATTCTGCTTACAAATGACTTGGATTTGTAATTAGAAATTATTCAAGCGACGACTTGTTTTTAGGTTAGGCCGACACCTGGTTAGAAGCAAGTGAAATGTGCTACAATAACTTGGAATCCTCGTTGCAAAAACAACGTTCATTCTAACGAGTTCATAAAGAATAAATTCCAGATAAACTCCAGAACATGGAGTATAACTGAATAATAATAAGCTACATCTTTTTCATGTTTTCATTTATTTTATTTATTTATTTAGTTTTTATAGTTTACCCAACAATAATAAGGGTAAACTACTTACAAATAACAGCAATTAAAAGGTAGCAATTAAAAAAAAACTTATACTAATTAAACTAAATTAAATTGCATATAGATTGGGCTTTTTGTACTATATAACAGATATAAATGTACTTCTAGAACCAAAAATATCACAATTATTAAAATACTTATTATAATAATAACAACAACTTCTATATAATAGTCCACACCTGTGGAGTTACGGTTAGCGCGTCTATCCGCGAAACCAGGTGGCCCGGGTTCGATTCCAGGTCGGGGCAAGTTACCTGGTTGAGGTTTTTTTCCGGGGTTTTCCCTGAACCCAATATGAGCAAATGCTGGGTAACTTTCGGTGTTGGACCTTGGACTCACTTCACCAGCATTATCACCTTCATCTCATTCAGACGCTAAATAGCCTAAGATGTTGATAAAGCGTCGTAGAATAACCTACTAAAGTAAGTTCTATATAATATGGTATTGTTTGTACTATAATTTGTTCGGGGACACCTTAAAAACGTTTTATTAATTCTGTTATTATAATTAGGAACTTCAAATTCGACTAGATTAATTAACTGATTACAATTACATTAATTTACGATTGAATGAAGGAACATAATGTCGTAAATAACCCTACGCAATTTTAAAGTATTATAATTGTAGACTTTCATAAGTATAGTATGTGGAACATAATTTTCATGTAGTGGATATTTGCCATTTTGTCTATAATAAAGTAACCTAAGAAATATTTTTGTATATTTTCAATTAATGTATTATACTTAATAGTAATGGGAGACCAAACAACTGATGCATATTCTAATTAAGATCTAACAAAACATGAATATAAACATGTTAATGCCTTGACATTTTTAAAACCTATCATATTTCTAATAATAAAACCTAAAGACTTATACGCTGATGCTACTATATTACTTATATGGTATGTTAAAGTTAACTTACTATCTAATTGAACACCCAAATCATTGATAACTTCCACTCTTTTCAGTAATGCACCTCCCATTGAATACATGTAATTGTGATAGGTCTTTTTCCTTGTGAATCATATAACACTATATTTGGTAGTGTTGAAAGGCAGTTTGTTTTCTAGAGACCATTGCTAACATTTATCTCTATCAGTCTATAGAGACAAACAATCATCTAAACTATGAATACTTCTATAAATTTTTTAATCATCAGTGAATAATAAGCTAAGCGAGTTGCTAATGCAATCTGGTAAATCATTTATAAAGATAAGAAATAGAAGTGGTCCTAAGTTCGAACCTTGTGGCACACCTGATGTTACTGGATAAACATCTGATTGCCCTCCATTGTAACATATATATTGTTTTCTTTCTTGCAAAAATGATTTTACAAAAGTCAATAGTTGATTAGAAAAACCAATTTTGTGATGAGACATCCGTGATCAACTCTGTCGAACGCTTTCTGGAAATCTGTATAAATGCAGTCAACCTGTTCACGTTTTTCCATTTTCTTACATACATAATCTGTTAGCAAAACCAAGTTGATTGATGAACACCTTTTAGATCTAAATCCAAATTGGCAGTTGTTAATAAAACTACTGACTTGGAAGTAAACAGAGCTGTAGATTATAGATTCAAAAATCTTTGTAAAAACAGAGAGTATGGAAATTGTCTGTAATTTTCAATATTATTTACATCTCCTTTCTTGAATATAGGACACACTTTAGCTACTTTCCACAATGAAGCCTATCTCTTAAAACAAGTATATATATATATATCTATTTTTTTTTTCTTATTTATTTTAGTTTGTTATTTAACGACGCTGTATCAACTACTAGGTTATTTAGCGTCAATGAGATTGGTGATAGCGAGGTGATATTTGGCGAGATGAGGCCGAGGATTCGCCATAGATTACCTTGTATTCACATTACGGTTGGAGAAAACCTCGGAAAAAACCCAACCAGGTAATCAGACCAAGCGGGGATCGAACCCGCGCCCAAACGCAACTTCAGATCAGCAGGCAAGCGCCTTAACCGACTGAGCCACGCTGGTGGCTAAGTATATATATATGTTAGGCTATTTTATGACGCTGTATCAATATCTAAGGTTATTTAGCGTCTGAAAGAGATGAAGATGATAATGCCAGTAAAATGAGTCCTGGGTCGAGCACCAAAAGTTACCCAGCATTTGTTCATATTGCCCCGACCGGAATTCGAACCCGGGCCACCTGGTTTCACGGCCAGACGCGCTGACCGTTACTTATATATATATATATATATATATATATATATATATATATATATATATATATATATATATATATGCATTAAGGGAGAAATTAAGTAGTCCTGGCAAGCTTTTACAATGTATGCTGGAATCATATCAGGAACTACATATTGTTAGGTTTCAATATTTTATGGCTCGTCTAATATCGAACTCTGTGCCTTCATTAAAATGAAGTGACATTATTACTCTCAATATTAATAATATTACTTAGATCAGTCTCAGTATTTGGTAAATAAACTCACTGAAAACACTCTTTAAAATCATTTAGAATTTCTTTATCATTTTGTAACTCTTTATCCCCATATTTCATATCAGTAATAACAACTGCATTTGATTTTCTATTATTTATATATTCCCAAAAGGAATGATCATTATTTAATATGGCTTTCTCCACATTAACAATATAATAATTATAGGAATTTTTAATATCAGCTCCAATTTCTTCTCTCAGTTCCAGATATTTAATTTGATGATATTCAGACTTACTTGTACTTTTTCCAATGTCTGTGCTTATTTTTTAATTTCTTTATGAGACTTGAAGGAAACCAACTCGGATAATATCGACTTTTCTTAGTGCATATATACTCATCCATTGCTTCATATAATTTACTATAAAATACTTCAACAGCATCCTAAACATTACTTTTTTCATTTACTAATTCCCATCGTTTAGATTTTATTGAGTCATACAACTAAATAATTACCACATTTGAAGTTATAATTACCCTGATGCCTAGTACCGCATTTCTTACCAATTTTATTCAGACTGCAATAATATCAATTTCTATTGCTGGATGATGTAAATCCTCAGGTACCAGAGGTTCAAGGCTATGTTTTATATTACAAATTTTACTGCTATTAGCGATAATGAAGTCTAGTATATTGTCGTGTGCATTTCTGATCCTATTAATTTGATCCACGCTCAAGAACTCCAAACAGAATTTGAATTCCTGACTTCGTCTTTCTAAAGATGTAATATAATTGGGTAAATTAAATTACCACAAATTAATAGATTATTTTTATATATTAGGGCACGTGCTATACAGATGGAAAAACTATTTTGCGCAACTACTAAATGTACATAGGCCAAATAGAAATGATCGGGACGAAATTGAAATACAAACTGCTGAGCCATTTATACCCGAACCCACACTTTCAGAAGTCAAAATTGCGATAGAAAATCTGAAAAAGTACAAGTCTCCAGGTATCGATCAAATTCCAGCAGAATTAATACAAGAGGGTGGAAGTGCATTATATAGCGAAATTTATAAACTTGTACTTGCTATTTTGAAAAAGGAAATTGTACCAGAACAATGGAAGGAGTCCATAATTGTACCTATTTTTAAAAAGGGGGACAAAACCAACTGTGGTAACTTTCGAGGAATATCACTTTTGTTGACGTCGTACAAAATTTTGTCCAATATTCTTTTGAGAAGATTAACTCAGTACGTAGATGAAATTATTGGGGATCATCAGTGCGGTTTTCGGCGTAATAGATCGACTATTGATCAGATTTTTTGTATTCGACAGATAATGGAGAAAAAATGGGAGTATAAGGGTACAGTACATCAGTTATTCATAGATTTCAAAAAGGCATATGACTCGGTTAAGAGGGAAGTATTATATGACATTCTTATTGAATTTGGTATTCCCAAGAAACTAGTTCGATTAATTAAAATGTGTCTCAGTGAAACATACAGCAGAGTCCGTATAGGTCAGTTTCTATCTGATGCTTTTCCAATTCACTGCGGGCTAAAGCAGGGAGATGCACTATCACCTTTACTTTTTAACTTCGCGCTTGAATATGCCATTAGGAAAGTTCAGGATAACAGGCAGGGTTTGGAATTGAACGGGTTACATCAGCTTCTTGTCTATGCGGATGACGTGAATATGTTAGGAGAAAATACACAAACGATTAGGGAAAACACGAAAATTTTACTTGAAGCAAGTAGAGCGATCGGTTTGGAAGTAAATCCCGAAAAGACAAAGTATATGATTATGTCTCGTGACCAGAATATTGTACGAAATGGAAATATAAAAATTGGAGATTTATCCTTCGAAGAGGTGGAAAAATTCAAATATCTTGGAGCAACAGTAACAAATATAAATGACACTCGGGAGAAAATTAAACGCAGAATAAATATGGGAAATGCGTGTTATTATTCGGTTGAGAAGCTCTTATCATCCAGTCTGCTGTCCAAAAATCTGAAAGTTAGAATTTATAAAACAGTTATATTACCGGTTCTTCTGTATGGTTGTGAAACTTGGACTCTCACTCTGAGAGAGGAACATAGGTTCAGGGTGTTTGAGAATAAGGTGCTTAGGAAAATATTTGGGGCTAAGCGGGATGAAGTTACAGGAGAATGGAGAAAGTTACACAACACAGAACTGCACGCATTGTATTCTTCACCTGACATAATTAGGAACATTAAATCCAGACGTTTGAGATGGGCAGGACATGTAGCACGTATGGGCGAATCCAGAAATGCATATAGAGTGTTAGTTGGGAGACCGGAGGGAAAAAGACCTTTAGGGAGGCCGAGACGTAGATGGGAGGATAATATTAAAATGGATTTGAGGAAGGTTGGGTATGATGATAGAGACTGGATTAATCTTGCACAGGATAGGGACCGCTGGCGGGCTTATGTGAGGGCGGCAATGAACCTTCGGGTTCCTTAAAAGCCATTTGTAAGTAAGTAAGTAAGTAAGGGCACGTGCTATATTGTTAAAAATCATAGGATAATAATTAATATAAACTTCAACAGAAAAATTTGGTGGGAAATAGACACAATTTATATAGTACCAGTTATTATCATTGATTCTGATTCTAAGCCCTACATTTTCATTTGTATTTTCCAATTGGGGCACCCTTTCTGAAATATATTGCTAATGAGTTGCATGTACCTATTTCATAACTGCTGCTCATGTGAATCATTATCAGTAATAAATTATAAGTGACATTTTTCATGTATATTTATGTGAAGAAGGTGCCGTGATGGGCATCTAGCCTGTGTACTTTTCCATAAGTCATAATAAATAAATAAATATATGGTATATATACACCTTATTGTAACATTCTTAGAATTGCATGAGATGTACGAACTTCCGTACAAGAGGTACAGCAATAGAAATACTTCAATAATAATCTTCTTCTTCTCCCTTCAAGGATTAGGTGATATCACCTGTTCCAGTCTCTATCGTCCAGCCACCTCTTGCGAGGTCTACCCAGATCCCTTTTCCCGATCAGGCGATAATTCATTATCTTCTTTGGTAATCTATTCTCTGCCATTCTGTCAACATGATCTTTCCATTTTGTTTTATTTTCTTCTACCATGTCGTGTACTGAGAAAATATTGGGGTCTGATCTTATTGTTTCATTTTTTATTTTATCGGCTTTAGTGCATCTTCTTACGTATCTCATAAATTTCATCTCTGCTGATTGTATACGTGATTCTTCTTTTTTTGTTATTGTCCATTATTCAGAGCCATATATAATAGTAGGTACAGCCATAACTTTATAAAATTTCATTTGAGTTTCTTTTCTAGTTTTTCTTCCTAAAGTTCTTCCAATTGTTCCACATATCATCTAAAATCTATTAACTTTCTTCTCAATATCTTTCTCATAATTAAAACTGATATCACATCCTAGATAACTGAAGTGGGATACCTGTTCTAAAATGTTTCCATTTACTAGTATCTTAGATCTAACAGGATTTTTCCCTTTAAAAGCCATTATCTTTGTTTTGTTTGTAGATATAGTTCGATTGTAAAATATTGTATTTTGGCTTAATCTATACACTGCTCTTTGTAGGTTATCTTGTTTCCTGGACAACTATTTGATCATCAGCGTATAGTAAAGTATTTAAAGGTGTGTTAGGTTCTATTTTAATCGCAGTCTGTATTTCATCTTTCCACTTCAAAACTAGATCGTCAATATATAAATTGAACAGAGTGGGTGATAAACTGCATCCTTGTCGAACACCTAAATTTATTAAAATTGTTTCTGACACTTTAAAACCTGAGCTAATAACTATTTTGGTATTTACATATAAACTCTTAACAGCACTAGTAAGGTGCTTAGGAAAACCTCTTATTTCCAGTATTTTCCATAAAAGGGGTTTTTTCACTTTATTGAAAGCTTTTTCATAGTTAATGAATACTAAGTGGGTTTCCAAACCAAACTCTCGACTTTTTCAATAATCTGCCTCATTATAAATATATTATCACTAGATGAACGTCCTTTTCTAAAGCCTGATTGTTCCTCTGATATTACTATATCAGCAATAGCTTGTAATCTTTGATTAAGAATTTTTCCATAGATTTTATATCCTGCATCTAATAAGGTTATTCCTCTATAGTTTCCTGTGTCATTTCTATTACCTTTCTTGAATAGGGAAATAACTTTGGCTGTATTCCATTCCATGGGCACTGAACACATGTTCAGAAAATGAAGGAAACAGAATTTTAATATCATTCCACCATATTTAATTAGTTCAGCATTAATTCCATCCAATCCAGTAGCTTTTCTATTCTTTGTTAATTTTAAAGCCACTTCTAATTCTTTTATGTCTATTTGATCTATAGAACTACTGTCACTTTCTACATAATAATTCTCTTCACAGTTTTCATCATACCATAAGTTTCTGTAGTGTTGTATCCATTGGTGTTCTGTAATAATGTTAATATGTTAATACTTGCAGTATCTTTCTCTGCTTTATTCATATGTTTCATAAGCTTAAAGGCTACGTTCTGTCTTCCGTGGATGTCATGTTCAATGTTAGCAATAAATCTTTCCCAAGATTCACTATGAGATCTTTTTATCAAATTTTTTGTTTTATTTCTTTTCTGTTTATATATTTCCCAAACTTCATCCGTTCGTGTTTGTAAGTACGATTTATAAGCATCCTGCTTTTCTTTAATACTATTAGCTATTTCTGTGTTCCACATTTTCAGACCCTTTTTCCGATTTGATGTTTTACTTTTTCCAAGTACCTCATTAGCTATTTTCAATATTGCTGATTTTAACCTAGTCCATTCTTCTTCAATATTGTCTTTAGTTTCAACCATTTGCAGTTCACGTGTGAGTCTTTGTTGGTATAAGTTCCTTATACTCTCTTCCTGTAGAAGATGCACCTTAAATTTAAAATTCTGATTTTGAAGTTTCGTTGAAGATTTTTGTTTCTTCCATCATGCCCATATTTCAACCTTTGAAGTAACTAAAAAGTGATCGGAGCTTATATCATTGCCTCTAAATACGTGGGTATATATAATTCCCTCGTGTTTAATTTTAATTTTTATTATCCAATAATAAAAATTAAAATTAAACACGAGGGAATTATTTCAGAAACTTGTTACGAAACGTAAATAACAAGGTGTCCATAACATTAATGTACAAGTGGATTGCAAAAAGGTAAAAAAAAAAAAAAAAAAAAAAAAAAAAAAAACTTAAAAACAGAGTACCTCCAAGCATACAACATTCAGCGCGCATTTTTACGTGTGGAACATGGTTTCAAGTTTAGTGTCTCCGTGAGATCACAAATAATATGGTGTCAAGTTTAGAGGCTTCAAGCATTTTATTCCTGTAAATTGTCCCCTTGTGAATCAGGTATAAAGGGCGGTAATTTAGTGCTTGGCATGGTTTTTTTAGTCGGTTATTTTACGACGCTTTATCAACAGCTTAGGTTATTTAGCGTCTGAATGAAATGGTGATAATGCCGGTGAAATGACTCCGGGGTCCAGCACCGAAAGTTACCCAGCATTTGCTCATCTTGGGTTTAGGGAAAACCCCGGAAAAAACCTCAACCAGGTAACTTGCCCCGACCGGAAATCGAACCCAGGCCACCAGGTTTCGCGGCCAGACGCACTGACCGTTACTCCACAGGTGTGGACGCTTGGCATGGTATCCTTGTAGAACTAATAAGAAAATATGGTCAATATAGAGTATTCACCAGCCACTGAACGAATATAAATTAAGACTTTATAATAGTATTAAGTTTTTTTACTTGTTCCATATTCTAGCTGTGAAGCAATGTATGAATACCATGGACTGTTAATAAATACAATACAATATTGTACAATTTTATCACTGCCAATGTCGCGCTATAAACCACTTTTTAATATTTTTATCATAACCACAACACATTTAAATTCTTATTGTACTATATGTATATATAGAATTATTACTACATTAACACATTTAATGTATCACAAGACAGACTGAACGAACTAAATGTAATTATTATGAGAGTTGCCATATTGTCTTCATGGAATTACGATCCATTTCCACTAGATGGCTACCGAAATCAGCAGCAGGACTGGCAATACATGCAAACGAAATTCTACTAAATATGAGGAATGTTACTGTACTGGTAGGTATGTATTATTATGTGTCAGGTTACGTTAGGTTAGAGTGGGTGTGTATTATGTGACAGGTTAAGTTCGATTAGGTATGTAGAATTATTACTATGTTGGCGACACTGAAACCCACTGTTACATTAAGGAAATATGGCCGTACCGGTATTTATCATTCACGCACGACGATTTTCGAATATAACTAGAGTACGTATTTAGGGCATGTCGGGCGGGCTTACAGCTCTCCCAGGGACAGGGCTGGGTAGTATTTGAAAAACATATGTATTTTGTAATTTGTAAGGATTTTCGAAAGTATTTTGTATTTAAATATATAAAATTGATGTATTTTGTATTTCAAATACTCAAAATACTTTCTTCTTCTTTTTCTTCGTCTTCTTCTTTTTCTTCTTCTTGTCTTTCAAGTTTTGAATTTGAATTTAAAGAATGAACTTTTGTCTTATTTGCCTATCCATTTCAGTTGTGCTAGCCATACACTTAATTTTCTTGCCACAACTGATTTTCTTAATGCCATAAAGAAATTTTCAACAGCATCAATGAACCATCACCCAACACTTGCTAAATGTTTAGCATGTGTCTAGGAGACTCAAATCCTCAGACATATCAGAAGTCTTAACATATTCATTAAAGTTTCCTTGCCCAACTCGATGGAATTCTCTTTATGACTCAATCTCTCAAATATTGTAATTCAAACATGATATAAACATTATATGTGAAAAACTGGGATTGCCAACCTTCAAAGGGGTTGAGTTTCAGTCCTTGAAGAATATTGTGCAGTTCTGAAACCCATTGCTGTAGCTCTTGATTTAATGCAAAATGAGAAGATGTGCTATTATGGCCAATTTTTGCCCACATTAATTTACCTCAAAAACAGATTACATATTCTGTTATCTAGTAATCTACGCCATCTATTGCAAGTAACTCCAATCCTAATAAGTTTGCTTTCATCAAGATTTTAAAGTGATGTTTGCTCTAACTCCAGAAGCAAATTGAGCTATTTTGGCAGCTTGCTTCCATCCATCATTTAAGATGGATAGCTACCTGACACTGCCTCACCAAGTGATCAGAAAAAGATACAGAATATGTGTGTGAAATCAGCTGAGCAGTTCTCTGCTACACTTTTGGTCAGTTCAGATGATGAAGATGATAAAAACAATTTTTATAATCTTCATCTTACGATGTTGGATGACGTATATACGTCCGTTGATGTGACATATTAATGAATTTAAATACTTTTTATAGTCACAATCATGCCATGGTATGAAAGAAAAATTTCACAACCTCGAGCGGGATTCGAACCTGCGACTTCCTGTATTCCGGTCAGGCGCTCTACCAACTGAGCTATCGAGTTCGTCTCACGCCAAAGGCTTGGAATCATCCTTTCATACTGGCGACTCTGTTATAGAGTACTGTCCATAGCGTCTGATCTAGTCAGCACTGCTTATGGTTGGGAAGAAACTTTACAAATGTAATCTTCATCTTACGATGTTGGATGACGTATATACGTCCGTTGATGTGACATATTAATGAATGTAAATACTTTTTATAGTCTCAATCATGCGACTATAAAAAGCGAAAAGATAAGAACTTGTCTACTGCGGAGTATGAGCTCATACAATTCTTCAATGGCAAAGGGACAACCCTGTGCACTCTAGAGAATAACCCAACAGTGAAACAAGCTTTTATAGAGTATAATACAAGTTTGTGTTTCTCTGCGCCTGTAGAAAGACTGTTCTGTTTTTCAGGATTTATTCATTCACCAGCAAAGGGATCCTCATCTGATGAACTTTTTGAGAAACTGTTGTTTTGAAAGGGAGCGATAATTATTCAGATGTAGCATAATTTCATTGCTGACTGGGAAAAGGAAGAAGTTCAGTTACAGTGTTTATATAAAACTTCGAGATAAAAATACTTTTAACGTTAGTATAATATTTTAGATTTTCAGTAATAATTTCTTCATATATTGTATCGAGTATTTGAAATACAAATGTATTTTGAGTATTTGAAATGCAAATGTATTTTGGTTGATTTTTTAAAAGTATTTTGTATTTGTATTCCAAATACTATTCTTTGAAGTATTTTGTATTTGTATTTGAAATACTTGGATGTCAGTATTTTGCCCAGCCCTGCCCAGGGATCACATCAATTTCTACTAATCAATGCTATAAATCCAAGACATTTTCAAGGTATTTTATCAAGTTCCTAAAGTGGCTGGGACGTAAGTAATATTTCATCCATATATGCCCAAAACTTTTTTTGTTTTAAATTTATATTATACTTAAGTAAATGTGTGTACGGATCAGTATAATTAATTATAACATGTTTCTGAAAGAAAGAAAGAAAGAAAGAAAGAAAGAAAGTGACCACTTCTTGACAAATTGATGTTGCGAAAACGCAACACTAGGCAGATTGTATCATTTTTTTTTACCCTGTAGTGGAATGATGACTAAAATAAAGCTAAGACTAATAATTAAAAGGTTTTCCGTGGGTATTGTTGCAAATATAACGCAATTTTATTAATCAGGAACGCCATTGATCACGATTTTATAAGAATAGAGATTACATTTTACTGAAGTAATATGGCAGATACAAAACAGCAAATTACACAGTTATACACAAAACAGAAGTGCAATTCAGAATTAGAAAAAATACAGTCAATTATTCCTGCCATAGTGTTAAATGAAATAGTTCACATACTTTTTTTTTTTTTTTTTTTTTTTTGCATTTTCAGTTATGTGCACGAAATTCACAATTTTTTTGTAACTGGCATGAAATGCAACAAAACATTTATTATGGAGAGCTACTTTACATTTTATGCAATGGTTATTTGTTGTGGATCTGCAGAGTGCACATCTCGTGTGCTTAGCTTGAGAAGCAGAGAGGTGGCCACGGTTATCAAATCTTACATCTTCTGGCACTCGGGAAGTTGTTGGTGTCTTGACTGGTCCCGTTTTGGATCTTTGTGATCCATAAATATTCAGAAGTGTCAAAGCAACTTTTCGTCGGAATTCCAGCAAGTCATTAGTATTAGTTTTCACACCACCTGTTGTGCATGACATTCTATACAGTAGCCAGGCATTTTGGAAAGCAGCATCAAATCCCCAAAGAAAAATCGGCCACCACCACTTCTTTGATTGAATATTTCTTCTGTAGGTACTGATGTTTTGATCCATACGATCTGTCCCACCAATGTTGCGATTGTAAGATTGGATAAGATGTGGCTGACTGATGGCTATCTTTCGTTTCTCATTTGTTGAATATCTAGTTGCCTTCCCTATAGGAGCTATTCCATCACAATTAGATACGAAGGTAACAACGTTGTTATCGCTCAATCTACAAACTAGAAGTCTATCATTATCACAGCAAAATTCGTAAGATCCCCGTTTCTCCTTTTTCAACACAGCATTTTCTTTCACAGGACACTTTTCTAATCTGTTGCTTCTCACTGTACCCATTAACCCAATACCGAGATTAGTGAATTCCTCCACTACTTTCAGACTCGTGAAATAATTATCGGCAAACATGTGGTGTGGATAAATCTTACCCAAATTGTCCTTAGGAAGAATTTCAGAAAATTTCAAAAGCACACTTCCACCAAGACCAAACTTTTCTTTTTAAGATTTTTGCGGTCCTTTAGCCTCTTGATATATTTCGAAATCTATCAGATAACCAAGTCTTTGGTTCAGACACCAGACTTTATATCCGAAACGTACAGGTTTGCCTTTATATGCTGTTTCATACCATGTCGACCGAAATACGGTATCATGGCTTCATTACAAGAGGATTCTTTTTTCCAAACAGTATATTCAAGAAATGATTTTTCAGTGATGTTAGGTATGGTCTCAATTTCGAAACTTTGTCATTCTTATCAAGTGCTGTGTTGTCATTCAAATGAAGTAAGCACATTATATCTTCGAATCTGTTTCTCCACATAGCATTCGATATGGCTTCAATTTTAGTATCAGGTTTTTCTTTCCAATATATTCTCCTGCGTGGGCAGACATATAACCACTCACTAATAAGATTGCAATAAAAACATTTAATTCATCAACAGAGAGTTCAAAATTTGTTTTCCCTTTCTGTGTGACGTAAATTACACTCTCTTTCACAATCGATTCCAACAATGTCACTCATCAGTAGCTCTGTGAGCTACTGCCATCTGTTTCCATTTTCAAAACTCGTTTACCTCCCTGTTCGTTTATTAACAACTTAAAATCCACACTGGACAACACCCCTCTCAACCCCTCGCTCCAAAGAGATGCCCAAGATCAAACCAGTCTCCATAAGTATTATGGTCGTTTACTTCGGCAAGTTAACAATAAGCCTCCTACAAACGATTATAGTTGGATGAGAAACTTACTACAGCTGATCATAGCAATTGTATACTTAGACCACAATAATTTAACTTGTATTTTAAACCAAAATATCCGTAAATTTTTTTAGGTGTAGCGCAAACTTGTTACAATCATAAGGAGTCGCGCCTGGTGCTGAGCATAATACAAAGCTGCATTCAGCCATGTTCCCCATCGAGTTAAAACTGGCGCAGGAGGAAGTGGGATATTAGGTGCTGTTGATCTAAACAACTTGACTCTTGAAGGAGATTTAACAAAAATTCTCTTTGTAGAGGCCACAAATCTATCTACCAATTGGAAAGAATTACATATTGTCTCAGCAATGCGTTGAAGAGCATGTGCCACATAAGTTATATCAATTAAGTTAGGAAAAATAGCTTTCAGTGTTTGTTCTGATTTTACCATATAAGTACCTGCATCGGTAACAGATAAAAGTAGCTGGTCGTACTTGATTCCGGATGGCCATAACAATTTCAAGGAGTCCCATCACACACTGGGTCACGGTTACATTGTTAGTGGTCGGCAATTCACACATATTAAGAAGATAAGGTATCATATTTCGTTCCTTATTTAAGGCACCAACAAATTATTATATTAGCAATTACACGGCCCTCAGAATTTGTGGTTTCATCAACAGACAATGACACAAACTGATCCGGTAGTTCAATTTGTAAATTTGTCAATATGTTATTGTAACAATGTCCTACATAAGTCTTACGCAATGTACTTTCTTCAGGCACATGTTGTCGAGTGTATTTGGCAAGAAAATGTTTTATGTGGGATTATTAATTTTTCACAAGGAATATCAGCAGCTAAAAATGCTTGGCACAAGTCGTAAGAAAATTCAGTAACCCTACTTCCTAAACACTTTACTAGTTGTTTTTGAATAGGCTCTTTATTTGCGAGTTTTCTGGTTAAATTTTCCTTATGTTTTGCTGTGTTTATGTGCTGAACTATTTGAAATCTTTTCTCACTCCCTACATTTTTCTCAAATACTCCACAAAACAGTACCCTATCACCTGTAGATATTAAGTCACCTGAAAACTCCTGTAAATTAGGTAATCTAGCACTCGAAGTTGGTCTTAATTTCGGCATTTAAAGAACTTTTATGAAAACTCCTTCTGCAAATTAATCTGGCACACGAAGTTGGTCTTATTTTCGGCATTTAAAGAACTTTTAAGAGACACTTTATACGTGTAACTTAATTTGGTGGCAACCAGTTCACAACATCGTTACATTACAAGAGTCATCACAACTGTCAGCAGCCAGCTAGACGACAGTTACGCAATACATGGAAGGATGATGAAACAGGGGATTCACTGCATGACGTCATCACGCGCAACGTTACTACCCATATGATGCAGATGAAAAAATAATAAAAACCATAAAACTCATTTAAATATGCCATATAGGCACTGAAATATTTAAATGTGATGCATTTATAAAAATAACGAAAATATGCAGTTAAATCCACCATCAAATCATGTTCAAATGACTGAAAATTCCATAATTCATGTACATAATGTATAAGCATACATTTTTGACCCTAACAAAAAACATGCAAATACATTAACTTTCGAGCAGGGAACACACTGTACTTGATTGATAGGCACAAATACAATTTGGTTTCGTGCTACAAAACATATATCAATGTTTACTTCTAGTACTAAAAAAATTTTGTCCACAGAGCTCACATTTTGCAATAAATCAAACCGAAACTACGACCAGAGCTACTTAGCAGCTTTCTCTACAATTTGCTTCAGTGTGAGTCCTCTAGGTAGCAGCAAAAATTGAAAAACAAAAAATGTTCAAAGGTATACTATGCTGAAGGTACAACAGTCTCCCCTAAGTTATTAGTGAGAGTATGAAAGAACTGCTAAAACAATGCCAATTCTGTGACATAATGTCCCAAGTCACGTGCTAACAGGCCATGGCTAGAACCATGTCGGCATTATTTCCCGAGCTCGATCCTTGTAAACTTTATAAGTTATAAGTAATTGATGCAGACATGAAGGAAATGCTTAATTTGCAGATTTCGTTTATACTAACAGGCCGTAGTTTGACCTCACAAGCAAACATTCTCATGAGGACATATAAAAAAGTTATTTTTTTTCTTCCACCATGTTAATAATGTCAAATAATAATAATAATAATAATAATAATAATAATAATAATAATAATGATTTATTTAACCTGGCAGAGTTAAACCATACGGCCTTCTCTAACACTCAACCAGGAGTAAAACTGCGTTACAAAAAAACACTACAAATTTACAAAGTACACTACCATTTTACACACAAACCTGAATAAGAAATAATAATAAAATGTAAACAACAAGTAAGTAAGAAATCAGACAAAATATATAACATACAGAAAGAAAGGAAAAAGCATAATAAAATGTGAACAGCAGGTCAAAATAAATGAGACAAAGTACAAAAAAATAAGACAATTATTGATGATAATAATAATAATAATAATAATAATAATAATAATAATAATAATAATAGTATTAATAAAATAGTGCAGTACAAAACATACAATGAATACAATATTTTTAGGTACACACAGTAAGGAAAATTATGATTATATATAGCTCAACTTATCACATTATAGATACACCATTATCGGAAAATATGAAAACAAAAACATAAAATACCGTAAGTTAAATATCACTAGAACATAAAAAAAAATGTGAATACGTGGAAACATGCAATACTTCTGGCCACTAGAGCGCAGTTATGAAGGCATTCCAGAAAGTAAGTTTCCCCGGAGCCATTTAGAGGAAAAAAAAAGAAAACAATTTCATGAAAAGATTTATTTGAACAGATACATCAATTGGGCAGCTATTTTTCGACATATTCCCCAATGGAATTTAGACATTATTCATGCCGTGGGATCAACAGCGGAAAAATAGCTAAAAAATTGTTTTAACTGTTCCAATAAAACTTTCAATGAAATTCTATTCTTTACATCCACTCTCTGTACTCTCAGTTTTCTCTTTGTATTCTCATTACTAGAGCGGTGCAGACGGAGCATATGACAGATAGAATGGCATTACAGGAAAGGTTCCAACGTTACTCGGCATGTTCCCTGTGTACAAATGATGGTCATGTACATGATGTGTTGACGTACAGACGGCACAATAGAAATGACACAGTTTCCTAACTTTCCTGCAATTAATTTTCTACAGATTATTTAATATGATTAAAAATTTACAAAACTGATTAAACATTTCATCCTAAACAAATTATATGTACATTACATGTATAATTTCATACACTACGCAAACAAAACCACTGTTAATTTGTAATGGCTTTATGTTATTCTATTCACAAAAGCACTTGAACAATATTGTTTTTTGTCTTTGCTTTTCTTTACAATGAGTGTGAGTTATTAATGCACATGTGATCCATTATTACTTTTCTAACAAATATTTTTACAATGCACGACAAATGCTATTTGTAAGTTATTAACAGAAAACAATTGTCGTCTATCTGATAGCATGCCCATAGTCCCTATTTACACTTGCTATTTGTCGTTCGACTTACAGCGCTGGCGCATGCGCAGTATGGATTTCGTTCCTTCCTTTCGACATCTGCTGAGTAGAAGCTGTTTCTATTTCTGTGCGACATTTCCTAGGAGGGCCAGCCGAATTGACGTGACAGGACCCGAACATGGTTCGGAAAAGCAGTAGCAGACAACTTTTAATCAGCTGTTTCTCTGTTTCCGCGCACTTTGTAGCATCATGTCAGAGTGGAACAAAAACCAAGTAATTAAATTAATCAAGCTTTACGAGAATGTCCATGATTATATGACGTCAGAAATAAGGACTATCACAATAAGATTCGGAGGGAAAATGCGCTGCAGTTTATTTGTAAAAATTTGGAGTCTCTTCGTTCCAATACTATTCCGTCCAACATCAAAACAAAAATAAAGAACATCAGGAGTCAATATGCAAGAGAAAAAAATGAAATTGAAAGGTCTAAAAAGAGTGGAATATATACTCCGAAGTTATATTTTTTCGAACATCTTACGTTTTTGGATGACTTTCAAAAATGCACAAATCTGATTCCAACATAGCAACACAACAGGTAAGCACTACTGGCAATATTCTCATACTCTATTTCTATCACTAGAAATTAAAAATATTACAGCATTAACAAAAATTATTAATTATTAATACATATTAACAATTCATTTTAATACAATACAATAAATATTTATTGGACAATTTTTTTTTTTCAGTTTGAAATCTTAGCTTTAGTTTTTAGGCTGAAAAAAATTGTTATATAAATATTTATTGTATCAGATTACAACTTATCTGAAAATGACATCAAAAATTTTATTTTATGCCAAATTTATTTATTTCAGCTCATCGAATCTGGACACGAAAGTATCACTGTTTCAACTGAAATGCTGACAGAAGTCACCAGGGCCGAATATGTGCCGGTAAGTTAGAAAATACACTGACTATATAAATATAAAAATAGTGAATTGAATGTGTACATTTAAGTTCCATTCGAATTCATTACTGTATCTTTTCATCTTGCCAGGATACTCTTCCCTCATTGGAAAAGTAGTTGGCATATGAATCTCGTATTCTTCCTGCTTGTATGCAATACTTGGTTGTTGCATGTTTCGTAGACTGTCTGAAAACCCTGCTTCACTTTCTATGTTTCATCAGAAAATTGTGCAAGATGCAAGCTGCTTTTACAATACTTTTCACATTTGTCACTTTTAAGTCAATTGTGGTTAGTAACACTCTGAAACGATTAGCCAAGATTCCAAATGAATGTTCAACACAACGACGAGCTCTGCTTAGTCTGTAATTAAAGACCAGCTTCTCTTTCTCTTTCGATCGGAATGGGTAGGGCTTCATAATATGTTCTTGCAGTGGAAAGGCATCATAGCCACAATAACGTACGGTAGATTCCTGTTATTACCAATTGTTGCATTTTGTGGAAAGTTTTCTTCTGCATTCTCCACAATTTGTGATAGTGTACTACGCCTGTATACACCACCGTCACTTATGCGACCATTACAGCCAATATCTATGTAAGTGAACTTATAGTCTGCATCTGTTAAAGCGAGCAACACTATACTATCCGTTCCTTTGTAATTGTGGTACAGAGACCCATCTTCACATAAACACCTGAAAGCCACATGTTTACCATCCATTGCGCCTAGACACAAAGGGAACTGCCATCTTGCTTGGTAATTCTCCGCAATTTGTTTCCATTCATCCTTTGTACCTGGAAACTAGAAATTAAAATTTATTAATGGATGTTAACTTTTCTTTGTTCTAGAAATCCTCTTTAAAGAGAAAGAAGTCCTCTCTCGAGGACGATGCACGGAAGGCCCTGAAGATGGCCGAAAATTTTGCCAACGTCATAGAAGACGAATTTGATGTATTCGGAAAATTCATGGCCACTGAACTAAGTAACATTACAGACAAAGCACTTTATCACGAAACAAAGTGGAAAATTATCCAGGTTATGACAAAAGGCGTCCGCAGACAAATGGATATGAACTCATCACGTGACGTAGGGCTTTCAACATCTTCTGCATCGTCACGATCACGCTCAGATATCAATGACCATAATTATTATTACAGTGGTGTAAGTGTTACTGAATGTGACGAATACAATTACTGTGACAATTAGTGCAAATATTGATAATTGGAAGTGCACGTTTAAATTAATTGCATTTAATTATTAGAATTGCCAGTACCATATTACTGGATTTGTTAGTATTATAATTATTATTTTATAGTTTTAACTTTTACCAGAATTAATAATAAAATAAGTAATATTATTTATAATTGCGAGATTTCTTACCTTCAAATATTCGTCCTTTAGGGCATCATACACAGCTGTGCAAACTTCGGGAACAGTGTAGCATAGGAAGGATTTTGATAGACGTGTATGATACTCCATACTTTGATATGATTCACCAGTTGCTAAAAATCTCAAGATGGCAGAGAGTTTTTCATCTGGCGAAATAGATTTTCTTAACCTGGTATCTTGTTTTGCAATCTTAGTTTCTACCATACTTAGTAATAAACGAAAAGTGTCTTTGTCCATTCTCAAAAAGTTTCTGAATGAAAACTCATCCTCTAGTAATAGCTCTTTATTGAGAACATGGAATAATCCTTTCTCCTGTCTTCTGGATATCCATTTCCTTTCCCAGAGTCTCTTTGATTTTTCTTTCTTCTCATTAGCGCAAGTTAACAAAACACTCGCAGCTGCAGAAGCTAAAACAGCTGCTTTTCTATTGTTCAAATCCATTCTCTTCATTTAAATGCTCACCACATCACTCACACGTGGCTCGAGATCGACAACTAGCCTGGAGTAGCAGACGAAAAATCTGCTAGGAGCGAACGATGATACATTTAGTCGACAGAAAGCGCTGCTGGACAACTTGCGCCGACTTGTAGACGAGAAATCTGCCAAGTGTAAATGGTGATGCTACATTTAGCCGACAGAAAGCGCTTGATGTTGCGCGACAAATAGCAAGTGTAACTAGGGACTTATATACGTCTGTTGAAACAACTGGGGCATAAAGTAAAATCCTGTACAACATTTTTTTCAACTTATATCAGTTCTTCAAAGTAATTCTTATCTCCAGAAATATTGTCACTAATCTTGCAAAGTTTATAATATCTACAATTTTTTTCAACATATTTGTTATTTTCGCAGACATTATTTTGCCACTTTTATCTTCTACTTGAGTCTCTTTCTTCCAGATATTTCGCAATAGGAAAATCTGATCAACCAGTTTTTGTACCAGACTTTTCTAAAGCTGTTATGCAATCAGGAATAAACCCATAATTCGATTAAATGTATTCCCGTTGTTTTATGCTTGAATCAACCAACACATGTTGGACCCGGGTTCGATCTCCGGCGCCAGAGCGAAATTTTCTCCTCAAATATTAATTTAAAATTCTACGAGGGTCAACTTGGGAAATAAATCCTAACTAGATTCAAACTATGGCCTATTAGTAATCCGGTAGGAGAGATTGTAATATTAACACAATCACCAATTTCTAAGACAATTCATACCTGTATCTTATCAGTATATAAGGATCAGGGGCAGCTTTTATTAAGAGGCAGATGGGCACGTGCCCTCCCAGTGTTTTTTATTATCGTATTATGACTATATTAGAATACAATTTAATTGCATTATGAAATAATAACTTAAAGAGTTTCACATTTTCATTGCTACTAATGTTTTCAGAATCTGTAGTAGTCTACGAAACCCAAGTTTTCTGAACAGGTAATAAAATGGGCTCTCTCTTCTCATGCCCAGCGATGGACGAGGAAGGGATGGGGGTGTGAGTTGTAGGAAGGCGGAGCTCTTTGCCTCAGACCGTGAGCTTTGGGCACTGTATTTGCCGTGCCCACCAAGTCTCTTTAGTTAAGAACAGTCCAATTAGCTGCATGCCATTTTTAGGGGTGTTGATACTTGCTGTATAGCGGACGACATTTTACAGCTGAACTTGACATGAAAAACGTTAGGCCTAAATGTAAGTTTACTAATTTAGAAGCTCGACTCATTGTATAAATCACGTGTGTATGTATATATATATATTCATTTGTCACAGTTATGTTATTAATGCTCCCTGTAAACTTTTATGCTTCCATCGTATCCAAAAAAAAGAAAGTTTACATTACAATACATGAAGTTGGTAGTTCTCAAAAAGCTTTGTCACTGACAACAGAGAATCTTGGCGGGCGTTTTGCCGCCTTCAGTGCACGCTACAGTTTTCAACTGAGTTTCCCCAAGTCTAGTGCTGCGGTAGTAAGAAGGCAGGTAGTTGCGTGATCTGTGAGTACGAATGAGTGAGAATCAGCACATTTCTGTGAATTACACTTAGAATTCCATTTAACTTTCCTCTGGGCGTAGGAGTGCTCTCAATTGAGAGAAAGATGGTACATTCTATTCTGAACTTCAACAATAGAGTTATAGAGGTTTTTGCTCGCAGAAAGAACCGAAAAATGGAGCTCATCTACAAAAATTAGAAAGGTTAGTGCACATAAATTGGTTTTATATGTTTTTAATTTTCAGGGCTCATCATTAAGGTTGTGCCCCACTTGACAGAATGGCCTTCGGCCGCCACTGATAAGGATTGAACTCGGGATATAATGTCTGTCTGATTTCAAACTGAGGCCTGGAAATTAGATTAAATAAATAAATTATTAATTATTATATATATATATATATATATTTACAATTTACTGCACTTCCTTCATACATATACCGTACTAATTGACTTATAGGTGTACAAGGTTCGAACTCTGGAAGTAATGCCCTCTTTGCGTTCAAACTATCGAATTTTACTTTCATATTCTCATTACATAGGTACGTATGCTAATTTTAACATTATCCCCGCGTTTCCTTTGTAGGACTACTATTATTTATATAGGCCTATTATAGACGTATGAGGCTCGAACTCAGCATATATAATGCAATCACCGGGTTTAAAGTACAGAATTATACTTCGTATCATTGGCTCATTAAATATTCTAATTTGACGTTTTTCTTGCAATGCTTTCATACTGATACTTGTTCTAAAGAATTTAATTTTTACGGGACTCGAACAGAGAAGCTCGGGACAGTTTCATGGAGGTTGTGAGATGCCTATGAGCATGAGAGGCTCGGGACAGTTTCATGTTGTTGATAGTTTTGGGTAGGCCTACACATACTCAGGAATGAGTCATTCAAGATATACCGGTAAAAAAACAGTAATGCTTTGCCTATTCGTTTAGATGATTAAAATTGAGAAAATAATAGTAATATACGTTACAAGAGCGGTATGTTGACGTTTTCATGTTCGAGGAAAAGATTGAAAAAGCGAAACGTAGTTGAGCTTTTTTAATTTCCGAGAACATGAAAACAAACATACCGCTCGTGTAGCGTACATTATTTTGTGCGAAGATCGTTTATTACATACCTGAAAGACGAATTTCTAATTAGTTGCAATGAAATCTCCATGTTGGTTTCTGTTTAATGACGGCAACTTCGGAAAACCAAAATATCGTTCTTCAACATTGTTGCTATAAAATGTTTTCTGTGTTTACTATACTTCAGCAGGCAGTGATATACGTCTGTCTTTTTTTCCCCCAGTCTATAAATGCGAACTTAAAACAAACGGTAAGGTTGTGTAATGATTTATTTTTCATTTTAATATTTTAACAATATTATTTATATAACATATTGCAATAATCACATCGGCATCTGGAATCTTGTTGATTTTTTCACGGCTTCCTTAATGTTACTTGCATCACGAATGCAATAAGTTTCGTGGAGTAGTAGACTTTACTTAATTTTTGCAAATATTTAAAAACAATAATTAACATTGCAATTTAGGTGAAATTGCAGTGGTAAGTTTCCAATTTATAATTATTACTATGTTAAACGTCTCTAAAAATAATACGTTAAAAGCCTAAAGCAGTAAAATGAATGTCGCGCTTAAGCGGTAAGAAGAGGGAAATTGTTATGTGTGTTACGCTGGGAATACTGAATGTGGTATTTCACACTTACCGCCTACTGGTTCTGTGCGGAAAACAAGCAAATACGCATGATCGCGCACAAAAATATTTTCCCTGTAACTATTCAATATATTAACCCATGGTGATTTAGTTTTCTATCAAGACACAAATGAGTCCAGTGAAGTAATCACCAAATGCATCTCAACAATTTTGAATAGGAAAGGTTTGAAATTATCTCAGTAACTGAATGTGCAGCTGATAATGTTGCAGTTAATTATGGAAAAATGTTTCTGTGGATCAGAAGTTGTAGGCAGCGAAGCACAACATACTAATGGCAAACTGCAAGTAAGGTATTTTCAGTAATTGTTATCTGAAATCTGCAGTAAAAGTTTTCACACTTCTTGATATTGAGGCATTTGTCATAAAGGTGTGTATGTAATGAATTTTCACCTTCGGCCAAAACAAAAGAATTAAACATTTTTTTTACTTTATTGACATGAAGTATAGGCATGTGAGGCACGATTAACGTGATGCCTTTCATTGTACCCTGCGGCTGATGAACGTCTACTATTCAAATGGAAGACTGAAGTCGTACAACCCAATACGATCAATGGATCAATTGACAAGTTGAATTGTGACCTAGCCACTGTCTCCACTTGGGCGGCCAATTTCGGACTCGCACTTAATCCAAGTAAGACTCAAGCTTAATTATTGGCCATAAGCATTTAGTTAACTCTCTTAATAATAGTAATCTTTCAGTTGTTACACTTAACAACACACTAATCCCTTATTCATCTGTTGTAAAAAATCTTGGCTTCTTTTTCGATAATAATCTAAATTGGAATTTTCAAGTTAAACAATAAAAAAAATCTGTTCCTCTATTCACTGTTTGAGTCGCTTAAGACTCTTCTTGCCCCAGCAACTAAAACTTACCCTAGTACAAACCCTAGTAATGCCGCATTTCGATTATTGTGACGTTTTGTTAAGTGACCTAAGTTCTGAATTGTCAGTCAAGTTACAGCGAGTTCAGAATATGTGCATCAGATACGTGTGCAACATCCGACGATATGATCACATATAACCATCCTTCGCAAGTCTTTCGTGACTCCGACTTGAAGAACGTAGAACTTTACACTCTTTATCTTTACTCTTTCGAATTCTGCGCACTTCTACACCAAATTATCTTTCGCCTCGTTTCTCTTATCTATACTCTAACCACGACGTAAATACCAGATCACTTATCTGTGGCATGCTAAGTATACCTCTTCATAGAACATCTCGTTATTCATCATCTTTTACAGTATCCATCTCGCGACAATGGAATTCCATGTCACAAAGTATTAAGGGCTGCAAGACAATAAACACTTTTAAAAACAGTTTAAAAGATAACCTTCTTAGCATTTCACTCCAATCATACTGACTTAAACTATCACTTTCTACATTGTTACTCCTTTCTTTAGACATGCATCTTGATAGCGCTGTATTTTCAAAACTGTCTCATAATAATCTCTTTCTATTATCTAATATTATTTGAAATATATTAACATACTATGTATTTCAGCTTAATTCTGCTACATAGCTTTATTTCAGTGTTTAATAGTTCATAATATTTTGTTGTTTAATCGTAAATAACTCTTGTATACATGTAACTCTTATCTAAATCAAATTGTTGAATTGTTTGTAAGTTCATACATATGTATATATACTTTTTGCTGGTTGAGTGGAAGAGAAGGCGTTACAGCCTTAACTCTGTCAGTTAAAATAAATCATCATCATTATTATTATTATTATTATTATTATTATTATATTATTATTATTATTATTATTATTATATTATTATTATTATTATTATTATTATTATTATTATTATTATTATTATTACTACTACTACTTCTTATCTCAAAGGGAAGAAGGGTGAAGCAGTATGCTGTGCTCTGTTTTGAGTGAAGATGGCAATTTTTCATTTCATTTGTGCACTTTGTGGTTGCTTCACATTTTACATCACGAGTTACACAGAATCATTCAGCAGCTAGAACACAAATCATTTACACAACTGAGTTGCTTGCTGCTATGCGAAAATTGAAATTTGAGCTTAAGAACAAGCAAGGTAATAAATGTTATTGCAGTGAAACCAGATGAAGAGAAGTTTAGGAAAACTGCATATCCTTTCTTTAACAAAGCTCTGCAATATATTGTAAATGGTATGATTCTGAATTGTCAGTTTTTTTAAGAGGTACCTTTTGTCTTTGAGAGCTCCAACACTTGGAGAGACCTTGAAATATTTGTTAATGAGCTTCATCTCAACATTGATGCTAATAAATTGTATGAACATTTTTATAACCTTAAAATTTCATTAGATGTTATAAATGAAATGATTTGGAAAAGCTTCAGACTAAATGTAATATCTTGTTCTTTCAAAATATAATTGATAATACAGAAACAGTTAACAATAAGTTTATATCAAAATTATGATGATTTATTAATAGACAATTTCAAGAATAAGTGGGAGGAAACTAAAGGTAATAGGGCTATGTAATAATAAGGCTACTTAAACATTCTGAAGTCCTAACAATTTGAAACTGGTTATTACAACATTGAAATATATACTAGGAACAAATGAATCTAATAAATGCTTCACAAAATAAAAAGAAAAACTATTACCATATCGATAGGATGTTCATAGCTTTCTTAAAAAAAATTCTCCCAAACATTCAACACAGTCTTACTGGGTAACTAATGTACACAGTCTATTCACTTCTATCTAATGTCGAAGAGAATGCAATTAAGAATAGTTTGTCGCTTTAGCATATTTCAGTACAGTGGACAGTTTTCATGTAGATAAAGAAAAAACTGCAAATTTAATGATTGCCTAACATGACAAGATTGATAAAACAGGATCACTTGCAGAGTTTAAATGTATAATGCGCCAGGTGACAAAAACATTGATTTCTTTTTTTGCTTCAAAGTTTGCTATGAAACAACCATTACTTAAAAATATAACGAGTCAACTAAACCGGAACCTGATAGTAGTTCCAAATTTCATCCAAAGACGCAACTAGGAACATCATTGTTTCAGATATAATGAGCAATGTGCTATTACCAAGCAAAGCTTTCATTGAATACCACATGATATTTGTAAATATTACAGCTTCTTTTATATCATGACATTGTTACAACATGAGTGGTAATGCTTGTAATGCGATGAAAAAAAGAGGAAGAAAGAACAAAGTTCTATGCAGTCTCCTCGGAAAAAAATTCGTGTGTCAGTGATACTAATAAATTATTAATTTCATTCAAATTTGAATTAGCAATCGCAAGTGAATAAGGTACTGTACCGTAACAGTTTCATTTAATGCAGGAAATTGTATATTTAACAAATTTGCCAAGTCGTAAATAAAGTTGAAGTTGTATATTTATTTTTTTATTGGGTTATTTTACGACGCTGTATCAACATCTAGGTTATTTAGCGTCTGAATGAAATGAAGGTGATAATGCCGGTGAAATGAGTCTGGGGTCCAGCACCGAAAGTTACCCAGCATTTGCTCGTCTGAAGTTGTATATAAAAAGAAAAGGATGTTATTGCTCTTATGGAGTTACCTAATAGCTATGCCCAAAATACCTTGTTTCAGATCACTCCTTCTTAAAGATTTTACACAAAACTAAAACCACAAGCTTAAGTGCAAGTGTTAGATACAATTAGATTTAATAAAAGTAATTATTGTTTCATAAAAAAAAAATTGACTATACATAAGCTGCAAGCATCTGACTCATCTGAGCTCTATAATTTCAAAAGTGCTTCTCAAGACACTCTTGCAACAACTAAATTTCAGACCTAGAAAATTCAGTGGATAAGAATAATGCAGAACAAGCCCTGGAGTCGTGATGACTAGAACTTTTCAGTTTTCAGCAGTGGACTGAGAGCGGTGTTTTCAGCAAGAAAGTGATCTTAAACAAAATTGCCTCTTCACTGCAGCCTTTAATTGTATCAGCAAGCTTTCTGCCAGAAAGAGAGTGACTTGCGAGATATGATGAATTATCTAAGGAATGAAAATAAACATTTTTATAAAATCCTTATACGATATTAATTCAAACGTAACATATCTGACAGAATAATTGTTTACTTGTGAAACGTTTACATCTTTTTATTTTGAGTAAAGTTTATTCGGTCAATGTAGAGTATCCACCACCCACTGAACGAATATTTCATACTTTTATCACTGCCAATGCTGCGCTATAAGCCAATTTTCGGCAATCTAATGTAAAAGACTGCCTACAGATATTTGGAAAGTTTCAGAGAAAATACACAAATTCAATCTTCTAACACGATTTTTTTGTTTTTATGAATTAAGTAATTTGCTGGGAGACATCGTTAGATACAAACCACCCTTACACTAAACCTGGAGTAATTTAAGCTTATTAATCAGATATGATTCTACTTATTGTTTCTTTATATGCTCACGTGTATGTAATTTCTATTTTATACATATTTCATTGTTATCTTCCATCCAAAGATCATTAAGAATGCTGAATATTACACATAATCTCTCCTATCTTTCTTCAAATGGTGTTTATATGCCATGTTAATTTTCATAAGTTAACAATGATGCACATTGGGAGCAACATATAAGAAATTATTTTCCTACACAATCCACGCTACATTCACGTTGTTTTGAAATGATTAATCAAAGATGGTTTGCTATTATTACACGCACATTTGTATGTAATTCTATTCCATACGTATTTTTTCTATCCCAAGATAATTAAGAATGGTGAATAATATTCATGCTTGTTTCCTGCATTTCTTAAAATAATGTTATGTGGCATGTTAGTTTTTATTTGTCGTTATTTACGTAAAAATGATGCGCCAACAATAATAATAATTTCGTACTCACTCCACATCCCTATTTGTTTTTCAGTGATTCATTAAAGAATGTACCGGTATTTAAAAGACTAATAATTTAGAAACATGTTACATAAATCATCCTTGTGGCAAAAGAGAATGCTCCCTGGACCAAATTATATTAAAGAATGTACCGGTATTTAAAAGACTAATTTAGAAACATATTACATAAATCATCCTTGTGCCAAAAAGAATGCTCCCTGGGCCAAATTATATTAAAGAATGTACCGGTATTTAAAAGACTAATTTAGAAACATGTTACATAAATCATCCTTGAGCCAAAAGAGAATTCTCCCTGGACCAAATTGTCGTATTTTGCAGTGGTCGTCAGTACTCGCTGAAATGGGTAATAATCTAATAATATAATTATGTTGTACGTAGCAAGATCGATTATTCAATTGATAGGATATTTTATGAGGTTGTCATGACTGAGATATCTATTGTCAACTGTTTTTATTTGTCAGAAGGCCTTGACTGACGGGTATATAAGGACTGATACTCTTAGGGGTGGAGGTCGGCGTTTCGGATGGCCCACAAGCAACGAGTTATACTAAATATGTTTAGGATTAGTGTAAAACTGGCCTATGTCTCCTATAGTGGGCGGGACATAAGTAACATTCACCGTTTATTCTTCACTGAATAATAGATTATTAAGCTCTGTATATAAGAGTTGAAAAAAATGTCTCCATATTCATATTCATTCATTTCGTTCTGCTCATTACACTTAGTAGCCTATAGCGTAATTTACATAGCCCGTTATAGTTCGCAGTCTTGCAGTACTAAGCCTTACTACACCCTGTTTGATATTTCATCATATTTTCATGATCATGAATGAGTACAAATAAGAAATAATATGATAAATTAAAATTACGGTTACTTTAATAAACTACGACTACAGAAGTGTTTTTTCATTCACAATAAACCAAAAACGGAAACGACAATGGATATCGATAGATATGTCAATAACGATATGTAATGTCGATATTACGCATTCTGATATTATTTGTGCATAAATGACCAATGGCGTTTTCACATAAGTATAAGACTGTTAACATAAACACGGGTTAACCAAATAGAAAATTTTGACACACACAATATTTACTAATTCAAATCAACTGATAATCGCGTCAGAATATACGTACCAGAATACTGAATGTGATTCTAATCAATTTCTGAGTCAGTCAGACACGATGGATGAAGAAGCTACCATCTTACGGTCTCCTTGCTACAAAAAAAATACGAGGAAATAGCTTTATGACAACTGTGTGAATGAACGTTTCTGACAAGTTTCTCATTAATTGACTGCTTACCTTTCCATGTATATATTTTAACAGTATTCGTTCTCGTAGTTTCCGTTCCCGGTTTATTGTGGACCACCCCTAACAGATTTCTCGCCTGTCCTAGCGACAATGAAGTTTTAGCTCACAGGAGTGAAACACATCGCATTACCAAATATTTCGTATGTTTCAAAACATATTTAAAATATTCTTCCAAAAGGAATAAGTGTCACACATATGAGATTCAAAGGCTTGAATTTTAAGGCCACCTGATCGTGAAAAACATTTGCCACAACTGTTACCTATATGTTTGAGTACCTGAATATTTAAGCTATACCCACTAGAGAAACATATTTAGACGGTTTTTTCCCCCGAGTGGAAAATTTTATGGCTTTTTAGATTATTGAACTCATAAAAAAGAAATCACTCAATACGCACATCACATTTAAAACGTTTCTCGTCTGCGTGCTTGCGTTTATGGTTTCTTAAGCTAACCAAATGCCGGAAACACTTACCACACACATCACAATTGAAAGGTTTCTCGCCTGTGTGCCGGCGTAGATGGGTTTTTAAGTAACTTAACAACGTAAAACACTTACCACACACATCACATTTGAAAGGTTTTTCGCCTGTGTGCAGGCGCTCGTGTCTTTTTAGGCAACTCGACTTAGAGAAATCCTTACCACAAACATTACAATTGAAAGGTTTCTCGCCTGTGTGCCTGCGTTCATGTTGCCTTAAGCTACTCGGTTGCGCGAAATACATGCCACAAACATCACATTTGAAAGGTTTCTCGCCAGTGTGCAAACGTTCATGGCTTTTCAGCGTGCTCGACAGAGAGAAATCCTTATCACAAATACTACATCTGAAAGGTTTCTCGCCTGTGTGCACGCGTCCGTGAGTTCTTAGGTTACTCGCGTTTGAAAAGCACTTACCACAAACATCGCATTGGAAAGACTTATTACCTACCTCCTTGTGTAAATGCCTGTTCAGTTTCGCCGAATTCGAGAAACATATTTCAGACAATTTAAATTTGAACTGTTTCTCATCTTCCTGAGTCCGGGTATGTCTTCCCGAGGAACCAGAATTCTTGGCAATCGCACACACAGTCTCGTTATCTTCAAGTGCAATACTGTCGAATTCTGATGATACAGTCCTCTCATTGGTAGCCCCAATCCTGACGGAAATATAATATGTCTATAAAATAGTCGCAAAAAATATACATTCAATTATTGAATATTCAAATCAAAACAAACCTATTTCACATGGACGTACATTACAATTAGAGATACATCCTTGTAAATAATTTATGAGTATTGTCGCAAATATCAAAATTGTCCCAACTATCTCGTCTTCACCTGTACAACAAATTTTATAAGGATTACACTACGTTGGTAAACTCCTAGTTGGCTTTTCTTTTCAATAAACCTCTCTGTCCAAAGACACCTGCCTTTATTGTACTTTTTTTTCGACACGAGGGTGCTATTTTGTACGATTCTTTCGAAATTAGAGATTGCAAATGTGCTATAACTTCTACTATCCCTTATTCTTTTTATATATAAAATGTTAGTACGTTGTTAATTTTGTTACTTTTAAATTTAGAAAATTGGAGTGGAACATTATTGATTCCATTTCGTACTAAAAATTACCATGAGAAAATTTGTATTGTTATTATCTCTAACTTGATATTTGTGTTGTTTTGCGAACGTTAAACTAGTAACAATGCTTTCAAAGCTCTGCAACAATGTAATTTGCAATATAAAAGAATATAGGCTTACTAACCAAGTTTTTTCTCACCTTTAATGATAAGTATACTTGCACTGAATAACATAAAAACATAAATTGACTCAACTGAGAGAAGTATTTGAGTTGATTGTAGCAAATTCAGAACTTGCATACTCTCCTATTGAATGCATTTATAGTTGACGGGCAGCTTTCATGGATGTTATTTCAAGTTCTTTATCAGAAAAAAAACCCAAGAAATTTAGTATAAAATTATGGACGTGAACAGATAGATGCAAATACCTATCATACTCGTAACATGCAAGTATACTCAGGAGGGAAACTGGATGAATCTCCAGAGAACAGACAAGAACCAAGGAATGACAACTATCCAAAGATGTTACAATAGCTCTCTAGGGTACAGGACGAAGGGTAACTACAGACAACTTCTTCACAAGGTGTAATTTGACAGAGAATCTTTTAGCTCAAAACCTAGCTCTCCGTGACACACATTGCAATTGCAACAAATAAGGAATGAAATAAAAGTTCAGTTTGCAACGTATTTACGTTGCGTGACACAAAATAATTCAAGTACAATACAAATTATTTTCGTCTAGGAGAATATGCTACACTATTTAACATGAAGTACTGTTGATTTACAAAGAAAAATTAATAAAATCATAATTATATATCACAAATAGTACAATTTTTAAATAATGCCTTATTCCTTTGTCTTATGTATAAATGTTGTTATATAAGTTCATTATAATTTATTTAATACTCATGATTATTATTGTGAATAACGTATCTCAGGTACTAGTAACATAAATTGTCTCATTTATATGATTTCGACTTCTTACAACTACAATTCCTTAGTTACTGTAACACTTTCTACATCCCTGCCTGAACACAAGAGTAGTAGTACAGTTATATGCAGTCCTTTACAGAAAAGCACGCGGCTATCCCGTAACTTCAAAATCATAAGCTGCCATGCTGATTTCATGACACAATTGCTCTAAACTCACTATGTGTGAGAAATATTGGAGAGCAAGGGAGTTAACAGCTTTATTGCTAAGAACTTTGCATTAGTTAATAACAACACCAACATGTTTCTTGTATGAGTGGGACGATAGGGTTTGGTCTACGCACTCAAAGGAGAAACAATGGCCAAACAGAAAAAAAAGGGTGAATTTTTATTACTGTACTACCAGTATAGGAAATTAAAAAGAAACACTGAAAATACATTAGTTTTGTAGTGTGGAGTAGTAGAAACTCGATGTGATCACTAGGAGAGCTGTGGTCCCACCCAACCCGCCCTAAATAGGTTCCTTATGTATATAGGAAAATCGTCGTACTTGAAGAAGGCGGCCATATTCCGTCGTTGTGACGTTATTTGAAGTGGAGTGGGAGAATGATTGCAGTGTCGCCAACTGTGGTAACCATTCATATTATCTTACACACCTAACAAAACCTAACCTAATCTAATCGAATCTAATCTAATATAACCAAACCTAACCTAACATAACGTACTACACACTTATTGTAACATTCCTAACGTTTAGCACACCTGTTGTAACATTCCTCACAGTTTCATTTCGTTTGCCGATATTGGCATCCCTGCTACGCCTCTGATGGAACTCAATATTCATCTAGTGGAAGTGAAGTGAAACTGCTATTCTGTTAATGTTTCCGAAGTTGTTTCTGTGTTATCTGAAAGAATTATTGTGTCATTGCAGTGATAATTGCATTTATATTGTACAATAAAAATTGAAATGTGTCGTGGCTGAGATAAAAGTGTTCTAAATTGATTTCCAGCGCCACAATCCCAGTGATACACGTGTGAATATTCGTTAGGAGTCCGTTGGAAGTGGCAGTAGAATAATAAAAATTGACCAAAAAAAGGAAAAAGAAGCTGGTGAAACAACATTGTTCAAGAACCATTGTATGTATTATTGTAGTCGTAATTCTGGTGGTGTGAAAGTGAAAGATTGATGCTCTTAACTACAGCAGAATGCATGAACGAACGAACAAACGAACGAGCAAACAAATAAAGAAATGAAATAGGCAAATTAATGTTACACAGTGACTTTGTAAACATGAATAGTACGCAGAAAAACACTTGGAATGGAGTCAAAATAGTAGTTCATAATTTCCTACGGAATTACAAAGACCCCAATTATAAAGAAACTGTAGATACTAAGCTGCAGAATTTCAAGACTCTGGGCTGCAATATGAGCGTAAAGGTCCACTTCTTGCATATCCATTTATATATAATCTTTTCGCTGTTATAATAATCCTACAGTAAACAACGGCACGTGACTAAAGTGAGGCTTGATTGGCCGCAGTTTGGCGTGAGCGATTCTCAGTAAGTGATCCTGCCCACTGTTGTTCATTCTGTTACATATTAAACATTTCTCATTATTCGTCATAGTAGACTTAACCTCACTACTATGCACTCGTTTGCTTAGGAAACTTATAATTAATTAAGCGAATTCAACTCACTTAACTTACTATATACATTCAACATTATTTGTTTCTCTCCGCTTTTGAGAGGGTTTCCACTCATGTTTAGTAACCACACACATTGAGTATGCAGAAGCCATAGGCTGTGTTGGGCTACTACAGACTTATCAGGATAATATAGTCTTATGCTGCGTTGATGTACGTTGATGTACGCAGCATAAGACTATATTATCCTGATAAGTCTGCAGTAGCCCAACACAGCCTAGAAACTGGTCACAAGATAGATTTCGGCGCCACCACCATCTTGGACAAGACATCAGGTTACTGGGACTTAGTTATCAAGGAAGCCATCGAAATCCAGCTAGATGGCAATAATTTCAACAGAGACGGGTGTCTACAGCTGAGTACAGCATGGAAACCTGCCATCAATATGCTCAGACCACCAGCACATGGCAGACAGTCGGGACCAGCAAGTAGCTCCTGATTGGCTGCCGCGTCCACCAACCAGAATGTGCCTGGCGGTCGGGACTAGGAACTAGCTCCTGATTGGCCCACAGCAGGAAGCTCTACTTTTGCATATATACCGGCTAGATGTGGTCCCACATCACTTCATCCCTGAAGAAGATGGCAGAGCTAGCCGTCGAAAGCTTGGAAGCTAATCTCCAACTCACCTGGCTGAGAACCCGAGAAGAGTTATTCTATCTTATTATTTTGCTTAGGATCTTTCGGAAATGGACCTTAGCATTTGCAAGGCTCATGCCATATAATAAATTCCTTTGTCTCGTCATTTAAAATATCTGGAAAATTAGCACGACCAGTAGGAAATTCCTCTCTAGCAATATTAGTATCATCAAAAGAAGTATTTACATTTTGCTGTGCGCTATTACTTCCATTCTCAATTTCAGTAGAAATATCAGGTTACTGTATCAAGATTCACACACTCTTCATCTTCACTAATATTCGCTGTACCACTGTTTGAATTACTATCATTGTTCTTAGAGGAACAGATGACCTACTTCAACATGGGCTATTACAATTTTCGTTTATTACTTCTGAATTAGTATTAAGAAAGAATCTAGTTTTACTAATTTTGAAACTGATCTTTCAATCTCTTTTTTCTCCGTTTTTGTGAACCATTCAAATGTTCATAACTAGATTTAAATGGCTTCATTTCGAAAAGAAAACAAAAACAAAACAAAAAAAAAAGGATTAAACAAAAAACCATAAAACACAAACATTGAAATGCTAGAACTAAGCTATTTTTAGTCTAATATTGCAAGCGAAATGAGACCAGAATCAAACACTATGTTTCACTTCTACCACCATACTAGACTTGATATAACAGCGACAATGCATCTGAATGAATAACGTATTAATAAAAGCAACAGAAAAATAAACCAATACATTCACGAATCTATCCTAAGTATATAGATAGTTGGCGGTACAGCGACAAATGACAGGCTTATGTTATATTCCAATCAGAGGTGAACAGTGCTACGAGACATTGAGACAGTGTCTACCCCACTTTATCTATGTTTATAATAATTAAAATTCTAAGCTATATTAACATTTGGAGTTACGAAGTTACTGGATACATCGATCAGTCAACATGACAGCTTGCTTGCTGGTGACCAGTTGCCCGAATTTGTTGTAAGGAGACATGACTTAACACTGTCTCTTTCGATCTTCACTTCTGTCATTTCGCAGGTTATAGACGTGTGGACTGAGTAACAGGCACATGTGTAGCACAGCTAGCAGCCAAACTTCTTCTGAACACTGTGAGACATTCCCAATACTGTCTCAGTTCTTTCGCGCCAAGCATGGCTGTTAGGCAAAAGCGCAGCAATGAAAGCTTAATTCCTAGTGTGTCGAGCATTAATTTTATGGCAGATTATTAGTTGTCATTTATTTTTATAAAATGTGTGATCAAAGCAATTCTGATTCAATTGATATTTTATTAAATACACCTTTCTCGTCCTTATCTTATGAAAAAACTTGTGACATGAAAAATCGAAAACCTACTCCCAAATTACAGCCTAATTCAGAAGGATGGTAATGTGAACATGAAATTCAAAACACAATGGTATTCAAAATACAAGTGGTTGACCGGTAGCACATACAGAAATAAATTGTATTGTTTCATGTTCATCTTTCTTGGTCATTGAGAAGACACTATTGTCTGAGATGTCGAAGGATCCTCAGTTCACAGATAGAATTACAGATTTTTTGCAGAGAAGAAATCCCGTCGTAGTGAGTTAAAATACAAACGTATTTAGGTGAGTGTCATATTTAAAAATTTGTTTTTTTTTCAATAAATATTTTAGAGTTGCAGAACAATATGCATATAAGTAATTATATGCTGCATGCAATTTAATTGTACTAAGAAATTATTTATGGGATTTAAAAATGTTTGGATGTCTACACTTGTTATAAATGTATGCTTTGCCACTAATCTCAATACTCAGTTTACTGACAGTTGACATGTACCAGCGTGTTCACTGAAAGTTGCGAACTCTTTTTCTTTTACTACTTTGCATATCTTTTTTTTCCTCATTGTGACAAATTATTTACATCTCTTTTTTTCCGGTTTTCATTTTCAAACTTTTCGTCTTTTGCGGGCCCCCTATGACCTCAGGGCCCCCCGCATTGCGTGATCTCCGGGGCCCTCAGTTACGCCACTGTCTCTGGGTCGAAGGTTCAACAGTGAGTCGAAGATATCCAGTAACATTTTTATTTACAACTACCAAATATTTTCACTCGGTAAAAAAGAAAGAGAATTCAATATCCAATACAATGGCCAACACCTTCCTAGGACTTATGAATCCAAATATCTTGGAGTTATTTTCGATAGTAAGTTAACATGGAGCAACCATTTGAAATATATTTCTGAAAAAGCTCATAAAAAATTCTCCCTTCTAAAAAGACTAGCAGGAAAGAAATGGGGATGCTCTAGGAATACTTTGAACACTACATACAAAATGTTTATACAGCCAGTGCTGACATACTGCGGAGAAATTTTAATTACTTCACCTTTCATAAACGAAATAGAATATGTTCAAAACCAAGCTCTCAGACTCATTACTGGTGGAATCAAAACAACTCCAATAGATTCTATGAGATTCCTCACTAATATTAACAGCATCAAAATGACAATAAAAGAAAAAGCACTGATTCAATATGAAAAACTTATTAGATTACCAGGAAACAATTGGCATTCATACAGTCCTCTCTGTAGATTGAAAACTCAAAAAAGTTTCATATCCATTGTTCAAGAATTAAAACAGGAAATCAATATCCCGAATTTAAAAGAAAACTTACAAATTAAACCAAACCCTTTAACTTTATTAAATACCGTATAGAATATAATCTAAATTTAACACAAGAAATACTAAAATCAGAAGTAAACACTGAAATACTAAAACAATTCTCTTTAGAGACAATTAATATTAGGTACTCTCCACAAAACTGGCTTCATTTATACACTGACGGATCCTTGATCTCCAGAGAACAAGGTGCCAGTGCAGGTGTTACGTGCTGTCTCTTTTCACTTTATAGATCTCTTGGGTATGGAACAACAAGTTTTGATGGAGAAATCATTGCAATACGTGAAAGTCTCAGGAATCTTCTATGCCACATCAATAAATTTAAAAATGCAGTTATATTGTCAGACTCCAAAGCAGCTATTCTATCAATAGTCTCTAAACACACACCTTCATCTCAAACAGCAGAAATAACTAAAATGCTCTCTCAATTAATATCACTCAATTAAAGAATTGTATTCCAATGGATACCATCCCATTGTGGAATCCTGGGAAACGAGAATGCGAATGCTTTAGCAAAGAAGGGCAGCACTGCTACTTACAGACCTGTTACTAAATCTATGTATTACTCTGTGAAAAGATTTATTAAATCTACATACTTAGACTTCAACAAACAAAATTTGATAACACATTCTCAAGGGAAAAAATGGAACTCTCTGCATCAAAATCCACAGTTAATTCCCGATTTACCACGAAAATCGTCTGTAGCTGCATTTAGATTGGCAACAGGCCATGATTGTTTGGCCAAACACCTGCATAGAATTGGAATATATCAGTCCCCTAACTGCTCATTGTGCAACTCAAACCAAGAAATGGATTCGGAACACCTCAAAATCTGTGCTTCAGTGGCTGGCCATGATAATATCTTTGAAAAATATTGGAGTGCAAGAGGTAAAATGACTTTACTGTCAAACGCCTGGCATTAGAAAACAACAACAACATTTTTATTCACACCAAACGGATCAGAACTCCAAAATTTGCAAGTTTTGTCAGCAGACTCAACTTTATTCACATCACCCAATATCAAAATAGCTTGAGTCTTGCATATCAATAACAATCACATACCGGTATATTTAATCATTTTTATACAGCAGACAGCCATATCAACACAATCAATCCTCACACATGTCGACCTCGTATGTCTCCTATATAACTCTCTACCCCGCATTGCCTCCATAATTTCCATAATTTTTGTTACCATTTCTCAGTTGTCCTGATGCTCCTATTCGTAGATGGCTTTTTGCCTTCTTCGTGCACAGTAAACAGGATTGGTCTCGAATGTTATTACTGGTTTCCAGTGAGATTCTTCCAACAAGTCTCTGTTTAATGTATTGATCGCACACTAAAATAGACCATGATTCCCAAAGGACAGGAGAATAATAACTCAGCAGATACAATGAGTTGTAATATCTTACATATCATGGTATTGATAATTTTGGTGGATCATATCATTTCAATACAAAAATATATTGAGCAGACAATAAAATTAACCACATATAAATGGTAGATACAACACATCATACATTATAAAATTTACGTCCTTTGTCATCATTAAACGAAGCTTAGAAAGACTACAAGAAAAACAAAACCAATACAGTACACTCACCTGTCAGGGAACACTTCATCCTCCTCTGAAGATACTTCCACTTTCTGTTCCTGCTTAACTCTGCCCAGATCGAACACATCTTCCTGAAAAAAAAAAAAAAAAAAAAAGAATACTACATATTGAAGAGAGCTTTAATTGAGCATTTGGAATCAATTTCACTCTTGAAAACATGTGCAAGTGATTCATGAAGGTTCTGAAAAATGCATAACCACAAATTGGTACAATATTTTATGTAAAAAAACAGTAAATACTTACTTAGTAAAAAATTAATACTATCGCTGTATACATCATTGCTCAAAGTTTTATTTCCTCAAAATTTAGAATCTCTAATACGACATGTTCTTTTCATGTAAGATAACAGAAAATAAAGGTTTTGCCTCCACTTATTCAAATTGGCCTTAGGTAGTAATACTACTGGATTGTTAAAGAGCAAAGGAAAGATTCATAGCTAGAAATGCATTCAGGTATGGACCCTGAAATATATCATCAATGTGAGCCACACACGACGTGTCAATTGACGAAGTTGCTCTCAGTCATCAGCGTCATCTTTTCACTCGGTATTCCCGAAAGTTCCATAACTCAAAGCAGCGAGGAATAATTGAGGGGTTATCTGTAATATGTTCTCTTGCGATTACAATGAGTTCCGTGGTTAATGTTTAAATATTGTACGAGAACGAAGCATTCAATTTCTTTTTTAATTACGCCCTTCTTCCATAGAAGAAGGTTCAAAATACTGCAATACTGTTAACTTTTCTATATTCCTATAGGAAAGGCTACATATAGGTCTATACTGCAATAAAGATAATTACTATATATATATATATATATATATATATATATATATATATATCTGTGTGTGTGTTCTTTCACTAAATTGTTATCACAACGTTAAAAATAATAATATCACTTATTTCATGTTCATTTCAACTGAAAGTACCTAGGATATAGGCTTACAAACACTATTCCACTTTAAGTGATCTAATAACCTAACATAAACAACTTCTAGAATCTTGTGAGGCGTCTAATATCTGAAATTACAGTATAACCTAGTTTCACAATATTTTGTACAGTTATCACTCGTTTCTTAGATATTTTAAACAATGACTTGCATTAAAATCCTTCTGTCATAATACTATATACCCAAGAACATTCTTGGTGCTGTGGTTTCACAGTTGTTTGACGTTGCTTAATGTTCCTCCTCTCCAAATATCCCATAAGAAATGTATCCTGTTAGTTTTTGATTCTAGTTTTCCAAAATCCTCAATGGAAAATAGCTTGTTCGTCTGTAGGCATTTCATATTTCTTCTGGCAGCAACCGGCTTTAATGTTTGCTGCTAACCTATCAGAAATACAGTCATTCCTAAATGACTGTCTGCTAGCCTGGATCTAACATTTTATAACACTGCATACGCCTGTATTAGTAGTACCTTACATTCTTTCTCCATTGACAAACATAAATAGTAATATTGTATTTCTTTCACAATTTTTCCTGACCTACTTGTGAAAGCTTTGCCATAATTTTGTCGTCGCTTTCTAGATTCATTCATTCATAGTGTTCTGCCCATGGGCAGGTCTTTCACTGCAAACCCAGTATTCTCCTGTTCTTTTATATTTTTTGTCTTCCTCTTTGTCTCCTCATATGACCCATATATCTTATTGTCGTCTATCATCTGATATCTTCTTCTGCCCCGAACTCTTCTCCCGTTCCTATTCCTTCCAGTGCATCCTTCAGTAAGCAGTTTCTTCTCAACCAGTAACCCAACCAATTCCTTTTCCTCTTCCTCATCAGTTTCAGCATCATTCTTTCTTCATTGACTCTTCCCAACACAGCTTCATTTCTTCTTGGTAGATTATTCTTTCATAATTTGTTAAACTGTTTCTGTTTTCTACCTTTCCATATGTAATTCATTTTCACTGATACTTTCAACATCAGAAAGGTTATATTCGCTTCCAAAAGGGGAAAGATAGGATAGATCAGAACATTCGTCAGACATCACCCTTGCAGTTATCTTCGCCAGTCCTCGAACCACAGTAGTGAGACGGAAGATGGACGCAATTCAATAATACCTCTCTATTACAAACTATTGTAAGTATAGGTATAACACTGTGGTGGTTGGTAGAAACACCACCAAAGAACGTATATAGCCATTTTACAGATAAACGCCGTAATTCGAATTACGCCCTTCTTCCAGCTAACCCCTCAATTGTGGGTAGACAAGAGAGGGAGAAAGAAGTTTTCTTGGACAGGCGGGTCATCGTACATCGTTACTCGGAAATTCGATCGTGCCTGGTATGGGCAAGAGGCTTGGAAACTTGCTACACCGTGTAGTACAGAGAAGAGACGTGGAAGATTGCTGCCGCTGAGATAGAGATAGAAGTTTCGAGATCGCGGCATTGCTTGCTAGCAACGATGTATAATTCTGGAAGGATCTGGAGTACAGATAAATGTATTGCTTATTCTGAGATTCTCCTGGCAGTAAAGTATTGGCTTTGTATGTAGTAAATTCTTGGAAACATTCCTCCTCTCGGCAGTCTGCCATTGTATTTGAAGTTATGTTATATTCTACACGTGTATGTATTTCCTTTTAATGAGACGAGTTAACTTTAAATATTGTATTCGCCATGGATTAATGTAATTGAGAATATTGCCCTGACTATCGGCTTTTCTATTGTCATTCTTAATCACTTTTATATTTTTCACACTGTTATATTTCTTTCATCATCACTACTATTTATTACTACTTCATTTAATTATATATTATGTATTTATATTCTTTTATTTATTTATATTTAATTATATATATTGTTCAATATTCAGCCTTGCCTCTTTGTTTCCTTCCACTGCGCTATTTTGATCAAATCGAACTCACCTTTTACATCTGACCTAGTAGTCGTAACCAATATGCTGTGAAGCGTTTCATATTATTTTGAGAATTAGTTTTGAATAGGTGGAACATTTCAAATGTGAAGGCTTGTAAAATTTTTGATGAGATCAATTTCCCTGAAGATAAAAAACATTATGACAGATTAAAGTGCTAAGTAACCGATGTAAATACTGATTTTATGACTGTAGTCCAGGAAATTATATAAAGATATCGGAATATAGGACACTGTAGCATGGAGTGTGAATCAAGTTACGAGGGGACAGCACATGAGCTATTCAACAGTGTAGCGTATTTTCACGGATTTGTTTCTAACAAAATAAACCTAACTGATTATTATCAACATTACTTGTTTTTCTATAAACTTACTTCTTAAAACAGTTAGAGAAGTTCCAAATCTCTTGTGACTTTTTGATAAATCTATATAGCAGTTTGCGTCTATTGATGAATATCTAGCATAGTAATTGATGGATCAGTAAAAGATAGGGTAATTTTGTAAAGTTAAATGAAATCCTATCCCTAGGCACAAGAACTTTGTCTATATATTCCAGACAGTTCTCTGTTAACTATTAGAAGTATATATTTGCGAATTATTATTTAATTTAAAATCTAAAAATCAAAGCCATCCATGTTTAGAAACTATTGGAAACAAAAAACAAAAACAGTTAATACTGCACACAGTAAATGGTTCTGACATAAATAAAAATGTACTACCTATACATCTGTATACTGACAGTGAACAACTTACATCAACTTCACATCTCACGAATACAAAGCTCGTAGGTATTGGAGTGTCTTCAACTTTTATCTCTGATTTGATTTCGTAACTATGGTCCACGCATTCTGTCTTCATGCCTGTCACTTCCAGATGCGATAAATTCCCTTCCTACAAAACATAAAGAAATCATGAATGATTATATTTAGTTTCTTCTTCAACTGATTTCACTTGTAACAACGTCAATCTAGCCCTGGATGGTCGATATTGGCTATCTCTCTCAACACAGATAACAAGTTACATAAGACAACTGAAGGCAAAAAGAGAATACGATCTTATAGACACAGGCAATCACTAGTAATGGGCCAGGTGTTCCTAGTGTAAATAATTTAGATTCTGCGATTTATATTCTACACCATGTGTGCAAATGTCTTATTCGAATGTGATATTTTATTAATCATTACTGAGAACAATGACAAATATATCCTCCTCTGGCACTTTTAGAGAAAGAAATAAACAGGTACTGGTAGACATTTCACTTTACCTTTGATGAAGACTTATTTTCTTCTAATTTGTATGTGTTGTCAAGTTGTAAGTCCAACGGATCAACCTCAGATTCCATCTTGATTAAATCTATTACAACTGAAAGAAGAGGTTATGTAAATTACAGATTTTATAGAAACTGAGTTGATGAGAAACTTTCATACTACCATCTAATTCACATGACACTTTCCCGTAATCATGTAAAATATAATTATTATGAAAGTCGCCATTGCTTCTTCTTCAAATTAGTAGTATTAGTACGATCCACTTACACTAGATGGAAACCGACACGATTGGCAGAGCCGACAATACATGAAAACGAAATGATACTAAATGTGAGGAATGTTACTACAGGTGTGTAGTATTATGTGACAGGTTAGGTTAGGTTTTATTAGGTATGTAATAGGTTAGGTTAGGTTTGATTAGGTGTGTAATATTATGAGAAAGGTTACATAAGGTTAGATTAGGTGTGTATATTATTACTATGTTGGCAACTCTGAAACCCACTGTTACATTAAAGAAATATGGCGGTATTCTTCGTTCACGCACAACGATTTTCGTATAAAAGGTACGTATTTAGGCAGGGCTGGGTGGGCTTACAGCTCTCCCAGTGATCACATCAATTATCTACTACTCAATACTTTAAATCCAAGGCATTTTGAAGGTATTTTATCAAGTTCCTGTAGTGGCCGGGACATAAGTACATTTACCTCTTAATCATATCCACTTAATTTTGTATAAATTAATGTCGAAAATGGGGTCTATATGACTATAGTATATCGGTAGTATGTTTATGAGAATATATGTTGGCTAGATAGGGTAATGGGGTGATGTCATAAGATTGACGTCATCGGTTAGTAGGGTTACAGTTTGTGTTTGCGGGTAAAAATATAGAGGTCGCTGTGCATTTCGGTGGTTAGGTTGGTATATGTGTAAATTTTATTGGTGGTTGGTACTGATGAGGTTTGAATGGCGTACCGGTAAAGCATGTGTTTGGATTGTGTGTAAATCATTCTATCATTTGTTCAATTCGTGAGCAGTTGTGCTACTGGTGATTTGTTTGGCTATGGAGTGCGTTGCTGGCCCAAGAGGAGTGAAACGGAGGGCTGAACAAGCTCGACGTATGTGGGAAGGTTAGAGGGTTAGTTGAGGTGATATCTCAGTGACATGAGGTCGACTTATGTGAGAAGGTTAGTGGGTTAGTTGAGGTGATGTCTCAGTGACATGAGGTCGACGTATGTGAGAAGGTTAGTGGGTTAGTTGAAGTGATATCTCAGTGACATGAGGTCGACGTATGAGAGAAGGTTAGAGGGTTAGTTGAGGTGATATCTCAGTGGCTTGAGGTCGACGTATGTGAGAAGGTTAGAGGGTTAGTTGAGGTGATATCTCAGTGACATGAGGTCGACGTATGTGAGAAGGTTAGAGGGTTAGTTGAGGTAATATCTCAGTGACATGAGGTCGACGTATGTGAGAAGGTTAGTGGGTTAGTTGAGGTGATATCTCAGTGACATGAGGTCGACGTATGTGAGAAGGTTAGAGGGTTAGTTGAGGTGATATCTCAGTGACTTGAGGTTGCCGTATGTGAGAAGGTTAGAGGGTTAGTTGAGGTGATATCTCAGTGACATGAGGTCGAATACTGTGAATTCAATGATATAAGTGCGTTTTCTCTGCCATGTATAGTGTCGAATTGCCGAAATTTCACGTATGGGATCGTGTTGATGATATCCTATTTTGAATAAGAACGGATGGATTGTATTCCAGAATGGGATGTTGTGAAATTGTTTTGCTGATATCCTATTTTGGATAAGAGCAGATGGGCTCTGTTCCAGAATGGGATATCGTCAATTTGTGTGATCATTGCTTTTTAGATAATGGGATCGTGTTGATGATATCCTATTTTGAATAAGAGCGGATGGATTGTATTCCAGAATGGGATGTTGTGAATTTTTTTTGCTGATATCCTATTTTGGATAAGAGCGGATGGACTCTGTTCCAGAATGAGATATTGTCCATTTATGTGATTATTCTTTTTAGATATTTTTATTTACTCGTCGTGTTGGTTTACGTCGGCCTTGTTGTGACGTCACTGTGTTGAGACGTAACTACCGCCATGTTGTGACGTCATCGTTTGTCAAACTTGACGAAAATTAAGCGATATCCTATAATAAACGAATCCCCGAAAATGTACATATGAAAACGAAAACAAAGCACTATAATGTCAAACCTCGTGTTGCATTTCGCCTCCACCCTTATCTCCGCTCAATGTTGCGAAACATACGCATGCTCTGGCTTGTAATTGAAGATGGCTCTGGGAGGTGGTCAGTTCTTATCCTCCTCGTTTGATATTACAGTTCCTCAAACTAAAACGTGCCATGAAACAGCGGTACTAGTAAAATAGATATAATGAAAACAGAATGGCGATTATATTCTAATCTGAAGTTTATATCGTATTTTAATACGTTGGAGATAAAATTGTGCAACTTACCTCTTCCATAATATTGCAATCCCAGGAAATAAATGCATACGCAACTACTTAAGTATATATCCACCGAATGTGTAAACCTTATTGCTTCTGGCTGGGCCATGGACTCTAAGTAAAGAAAGAGTTCAATGCTGCCGTGAATGTGCGACATATTTCACTGCTTCAGAGATGCGCTGCCGTGTTAGCCTCCAAGCTTTTAAGAGAGACGATACAAAAAAAAAATACATACTTAAGTTATTCCATACGCAATATTCTTCAGAAATAATAATGCGAAACACTTGCTTTTTTATGGCTAAAATAATAGTGATATTAAAAATGAAAAAGAAAATCCAAATCTAACCTATTAAATCAAATTCCGTGTCTCCCACTTGAGCAGAGAGCCGAAACAAATCTTATCCACTTTTCTCTATTTTTGTTCAATAAGTTTAGGCCGGACTGAAGCCGGATGGTCTATGGCGAGTCCTCGGTATCACTTCATTTCATCCCTTTGATTTGATTACGTGGTTGGGTTTTTCCGAGGTTTTCCCCAACCAAAAGGCAAATGCCGGGTAATCTTTTGGCGAATCCTCGGACCTCATCTCATCATTGTAGAAAATTACTAAACTGTAAAAATTGTAATTGTAATATTATAAAATTTTTGACTTGTTCCACATCTTAAAGCTTCATTGCTCATGTAAGATCTATGGAATATAATGAATGAATGAATGAATGCTCCCGGCATTTTCTAGGCTGTCGGATCTTTTCTACTCTTCCCCTTCAAGTCTTCTGATGTCTGCCTCTGACGACATCCTTATGGGTTCAATCTCCAGCGCCCTCTTTGCTCAAGCTACATACTATCCAATTACTTTTTTGTGCTTCCTTTGTAGGAGTATTTGCTTGTCCTCATCATGATATTCATTTGTTTTGTTTTCTCAACTATTTGTAACATACCATTATTGATGTCACAATTCCCGAGTTGCTGAAATATTTAAATGAAAAGTCATGTTTATGCCGAAATAATTTATATTGAATAAAGCAGAAGTTAATGTCAAACACTTTTGGACCTCAGTATCAGTGAGCGGACTTTAATGTACATTGTAGGCCTATTTATTTACATTCCATGATATTCGTAGGCCTACATAACTTCGCAGTCAGGATATGGAACATGACAAGAAAATCTTATTAGTACTATAAAATCTTAATTCATAGTCACAGTCTAGTTGAAATATATAGGTAAGGGTTTTAGCCTAGTAGCCTACAATATAGGCCTATACCAGAACAACACAAGGGGTTAGTATTAGTACTTAATACACAGAAAATATTCACGCAGCGTTGTTGAATGTCATAAAATACATCTACAGATTAGAAAGCGCGAAAAATTAGGTACAGATACTCACTGATTAACTTTACAACTTCTTTACACTGTTAACTTTTTAGGAAATCAGGTACCGGTACGTACTACAGAGAATACAGGACATTGTGAGGTGGGGAAAAAATAACGTAACGGTTATTTTGGAACAGTTCCTTGATTGCACCTTGGAATACTACGTTCCAAAATTACGATAGTACGGAACACTCGCTGTTACAAAATACTCGTATCACTTGACTTTTCCTTTAAATACTTCAACTTGGGAATTGTGATTCACTTTCTCAGCAATACGATTCACTTTAGTACAAGTTGGTTATAACCAGGGCCTGGATTTTGATGACCTAAAAATAATATGCAAACAATGATCTAAAAAATTACCTAAAAATGAATAAAATTATCTAACAAATTTATTTAAACATTTTTATCTTCATTTAACGGTGTGGCAGTAGAGCAAAATTCTTACTTCTGTAATGTTAGAACTGAAATTAATAAAATAATATTACGATGAAAGAGTAATGGAACGGAGAAAAATTCTCTCCGGCCCCGAGATTTGAACCCGGGTTTTCAGCTCTACGTGCTGGAGAGAATTTTTCTCCGTTTCATTACTCTTTCATCGTATTATGACGCAGAATATCTGCATGGAAATATCATATGTACTTCGGTACATTAAAATAATATATATGATATGCGTAAATCACTTTGTGATTTAAGACGGCGCCTATTCCGTCGGATCCCGGCCAACTAGTCACTCATAACGAGTGCACCTCAGCACATGTATGGACTTCGGTCCTACGTTCATAGACATCTATGACGTAGTGCAGAGGGCGGCCACTAGAGGGAACCCAAGAGTTGGAGCTTAATCTGAGACGATTCTATCCGACGCCGGGGTTGTATCCGGTGTGGCTTAGTGGATAAAGCATCAGCACGTAGAGCTGAAAACCCGGGTTCAAATCCCGGCGCCGAAGAGAATTTTTCTCCGTTCCATTACTTTTTCATCGTATGATGACGCAGAATATCTGCATGGAAATATCATATGTACTTCGGTACATTCAAATAAAAATAATATATAAAATAATATTAGTTTAAACTCGCGAATTTGTGGCCTATATTCTAGGAAACAGCACGTATAAAAAAATCTTACCTTAGTCAGAATTATTGCAGTAGGTAACCATCAGCATGCGCAGATTCTCCAAAGTTAGAGAACGCCTGTTGTCGGAAAGAACATTTTTGTACTGTGCGAAACTCCTTCCCATGTCCGCTGATACAACTGGAGCATACTTGTAATGCGCTAAATTACTGGCAGTGAGATCTGCTTCAGTGCAGGAAGTATCAAATGCTTCACAAAAGTTTGTGTAAAAATTTGACGAATTATTCTCCTTCATGGATACACTCTGTTGCAGTAAAAGTTGCGTGAATTTTTTCTTAATTGCGAGTTGCATTGCCCGTAAATGCTTATCGCTACCCACATATTGTTGAACAGTGAATTTTCTTTCGGCTGATACCTTTGTTTCGTACAACTTAGAAATATATTTTAGGCATGGCTGAATGAAACTATGAAAACAGAACAACAAACATTTACCTCTGAAAATCTGTATTTACTAAAAGCCAGGTTATGAACCGACGAAACAGGAAGTAGTTGGATGGGCGAGAGGAAAATGCGGGTTAGAGGGGTAACCTGTGCAGTGATGACACGTTGAGTGTGGGGGGTTGGAGGGGAGAACGAGAACGGAGCTTTTCATTGGACCTCGCGTGAAAATGTCGTCTGCTAACGAAAATCTGGCAACGGAAACCGAGCCCCTACCACACCGTAGCGGAGAAGTGAGAAATATGTTCCCAAATTGAAGCAGCAGAAAGCCGCCTTTGTTAGGTAGAAAACGCGCGGGATTTCGAAAACGCTATTTGAATACGTGTTGTATTGCGTATCCGAAAGCTAAATGTTTTTGTTTAAAGGAACAATACTTCTTTTGCGATACCTTTAATACCGTGTCTCTACTGTCAGCAGAGTTGCTAGGTTTTCTGCGAGGTAAGTCGGGATATCAGAAGCTAACCTAAGACATTAGACTTGTCAACAATTTAGCCTATCATAAGATTTATAGCAGTTTTCTGCACGGTGTTCACGTGCTTTTTAATGTAATAGGCCTATTCGCCTCCGTGAGAAACACTAAAATATGAAGGACACACAGTACAGTGAACACTACAATAATTTTTTTCTTTTACTAACCGCGAATAGCCTATGTTTTAACAATTTGCTAATAAATTAATTTTGGAACCGGTACTGAAACAGTTTCACTATCTGACGATGAATCCATGTTTAAACATAGTTCACTGAACTATAAAACGCAACAATTGTATGTAAAATACGATATCAAAACGCTACCTTTATTGCCAGTCAACGCAGTTGAAATACACAATGTTTACTAATTGCGAGAACAGGGACTAGGGACCGGAACGGAACGGAATAATCAACAATGCGGTAGAACTAGAAGAAGTATTATTTTGCGAGTTTAGTTGCCTTACGGCAATCAGCTGGGTTACCTCATAGACTTACTAAATAACCGCAGGTTATCTCTGTGCTTACAATGTTACCATTAGAGTCAATATATAAATAAAAATATCGGATAATAGGAAATGCAAACTAATTTGTTTAAATATGTTCAATGCTAATGTCTGTAAAATCGGGATTTTTGTCAATCCCGACTCCCTTTAATCGGGACTGAACCAGGAAATTGGAAGAATCCCGCCTAAATTGGGATAACCGACAATCCTGGCTGTCAGACACAGGTACTGTGTTCAGACTTGCATCATTTTCATAGGAACTCTGAATGTGAACATTCATAACCACGGTTAATAAAAGAATTAATGTCAACTTTTTAATTCAATCTGTAGGTCAAACTACTGTATGAAGTCATAAAAGTAGTAGCAGGAATAGTAGTAGTAATAATAGCAGTAGCAGCAGCAATAGCATAAGAAAATGTTTCATTAATCCGTAACTAGGACAGGAATTACTTTCAATCAGTTATATTAAAATAAATATATATATTTTTTATAATTTATCAGTTTCTATATGTTTAAGTTCGATGAATAATTTTATTATTCATGTATGCACTGAAACAACAGATGTTTGAAGAAAATGAATGATATAGAGTGAGTGAAGGACAATAACAGTGTATAATAACGTAGTTTGAAAGGTAATTACTACCTTGGAAATGAGTTGAAAACACTGAATGATTCAATGTTGGGTAGAAATTCTCTCTGCAGATCGCACCTATCCACTTACGGTTAAGGGAATCTTTACTCAGAGGAAACTTGAAGCATAAAGAGTCATATGGCAAGTACAATAGTTTGTCTTCTGTAACATAATATGGAGAAAAAATCGTCGTAGAAATTAAGGATTAACTAACCAGTGAAATATAACATTCCTTCCTTCTTTATCGTTACATCCGTGTGCATTGCTGCAATAAAAAGTAGCACACGAAAGAACCATAGTTATTCAGCTCTACCAAACAAATGGCCGCCCGTCGACTGTTCAATTTGGGAGCATAACACTAGCGCCAGTGAGCGGTCTAGCGGTTATTTAGTAAGTCTATGACGGAAATACGGAGACAGTGTAGCCAGTTCATTTGCAGTACCACGTCCATTACGAGTCGCATTTCGTACCAGTGTCATTAGCTCGTGCTTTCTTAAAAACAGTAATTTTAATTACTAATATTGTGCATAGTGTTATCGATAACTATATACAGTAGTTATTTTAAACATATCGGTGACAAACGCTGAACACGCTTTGAATCTCGCCACTCTGTGGCAACAGAGCTCAGAAAGAGACCAACAGAACGTTGCTTCCGGTTTAGTCGGTTCATAACCTGGCTTTTAGTTTTTTTTAAATACAATACTGTGACAGTGAAAATAACGAATCAAACGCTTGGCGTGACAGAAAGTAGCTAAAACAACTACTTTCAAATTTTAAAAATATGTTAATAATATAAATTAATTTAATATTCCCCCCCCCCAAAAAAAAGAAGAAAGAGAAAGACCAGAAAAGGAAGTAAAATATGAAAACAATGAATAACAATGACAGCTTAAAACTTGAAAAAAAAAACACATAACACTTCAAAAATAGGAACTATTATGCTAGGAAAAAATGCGAAAAACATAATTGATATTTTTTAACCAGAGGTTTGTGTTCAGGATTTTAATACTTGAAATCAATGCATACTTCATGAGGAAACAAATATGACATGTCAACAAAATCCGGGCCTTGGTTATAACCTGTTATTTGTCCATGCTATGGTTATAACCTCTATTTATTTGTCTATGGTTATAACCTACACTTGCTATGACGCTAGACTGAGATGTAACAGAATAAGGGGTTTTGTGATTTGGTTATGGCTGTGATGTGTTCTTTGTAACGTGTTTGAAACAAAGACGTTATGTAGTATACGTGTCACTATGCAATGACCCATCAATATTGTTACAAATTAGAGATGGACGAAAAATAACGTAGCAGTTACTTTGTAACAATTACTTAATTGTAATGGTTAAAAAAATATCTTGGACACGAAATAACTAGTTACTCGCTGTTACACTGTTACTTTTGCCTGAAAAAGAAACTAGTTACAGCCTAGATCATATATATGATCTACGGTTACAGTAACGTCATTAAGTAGTGTTCAACCGGTTCACGAGATAGCGCGCCATTACTAATGTGTTTCACCATCTGGTTATAAAAATATCAACTAAGTCCGTTCCCTAGAGCAGAGCACTGAGACCCAGGGCTATAGAAGGAAGGGCTGGCTCAATGCTTTGTTGTTCAGCTTGCCGCCTTGAGTCTCTCCCTCTAGCCACCCCACCACTTTCTGACGTCACTGCGGTACAGTTGGTCTCGGTGAATGTTGCTGTTACCAGTGTTGAGAAATGTAATTCAAGTTCACGTGCACCGTTTCGTAATGTAGGCCTATTTGGTTGTGTAATGAGCGTATATAACAATTCTTTAAGTGTTGAATAATTATAAAGGTACAGTATTACATTATTAATGATAGTATTTGAAGTTTAAAAATGGTGAATTGTGCTGTAGCGAACTGCTCGAATGACTCTCGTCACACTCACGAAGTAATTTATCACTGTTTTCCGAAAGACGTGCTTTTAGCTAAAGAGTGGGAAAGCAAGTGTCATAGGCAGGACCAAGTGAATATTAAGTGTGCACGTATCTGTAGTGATCATTTCGAAAGTGTGACTGATTATGAAGATGATATGAAGAACAGGCTTTTGGGGGTAAAAGAAAGGAAAATATTGAAGAAAAATGCTGTCCCATCTCTAAATATTCCAAGTTCCAAAGCTACAAGTGACTCAAACCGAGACGATAGATATCAGAAGAGAAATATTCGGAAAGCTGCTCTTAATCACCTTCAGACATTGAGTCCAAAGAAGCCATGATTAGAGCCTAGTACCGGCAGCTCTGAATATGTAAATATTACACAGGGACTTGAAGAAACGTCTGTAGCGTCTGAAGTACATTGTCTGAAGTGTGATGAACGCGGAAAACAAATTGATTTACTGAAAAGAAAGGTAAATGTTTTAGAATACAGTATTAAAACTTTGCAGTCAAACAATAAAATACTGAAAAACAAGGTTAGGAGATTAATGCGAAAAAAAGTAACTGTTCCTTATAGAACAAAGACAGACCACAAATCTAGAATTATCAGTAAGAAGTGTTGTACTTTTCTTCGAAATATGGAAAATATTTTTACAGAAAATAAAATTCAGGCTGTAATTTCTCAGAAGAAAAAAAATGATTTGGTCTTCAGAGGATATAAGTAGAGCAATTGTAATACGGGCAATTTCCAGAAAATCTTTCGATTTTTTGAGAGAAAGAATAGGCATTCCACTTCCTTCTCCAGCGACTTTAAAGAGATGGTGCTCTGGGTTCCAATGTCGCCCTGGAATTTTACATAATGTTTTGCAGCTCATGTCCGACAATTCTGAAAATCTTTCATCTTTAGAGAAACCATGTGTCCTTAGTTTCGATGAGATGAGCATCGACAGCCGCCTAAATTACCATCCTGGCATGGATAAGGTGTTTGGACCTCATTCTAAGGTTCAAGTAGTGCTTACTAGAGGATTGACTGCACCTTGGAAACAATCTGTGTACTACAATTTTGACACAACCATGACTAAGGCATTGCTCTTTGACATAATTGTACATATAGAGAGAACTGGGATACTTGTATCAGCAATTGTTTCAGATTTGGGTGGGTGCAATTTGTTGTGGAAAGAGTTGGCAATATCACCTGAAACCTCGAGTTTCATACATCCCACAGATCCGTGTCGAAAAGTATGGGTTTTTGCCGACATGCCACATTATCTAAAGCTGCTGAGAAACCATTTACTTGACACTGGATTAGAACTTAAAGATGGGACAGTTATAAATAAAGACTTACTGATCGAAGTTCTAAATAAAGATGGAAAGGAAGTGAAATTATGTTATAAACTTAAGCCTGAGTTTCTCTTCCTTAAAGGAAATGAGAGACAAAAGGTTGGCCCGGCTAAAACTCTTTTTTCAAGAACAGTTGCTAAAGCAATATCCTCTTTAACTGGAAATGAAAAGGCATCAGAATTTTTTCAACTAATAGATTCATTCTGTGATATAATGAACAGCAACAGTCCCCATTTTTCATAATCTCATCCAATGAAGACCGCCTTTGGTTTAAATTCTTGCATGTCAGAGCAGTTGCAAGTGCTCAGTGACGTGAAAGATGCAATATTTCATATGAGAGTTTTGGGTAAAAAACACTTACTGCCTTTCCAAAAGGGGATATTGGTGTCAATTAATTCCTTGTTGGGTCTACATGATGAAATTAAACGTAAGGGATTGACTTACGTAATGACTTGCCGCCTAACTCAGGATGTACTGGAAAGTCTCTTCAGCCAAATTAGAGGTCTCGGGCATTTTTACGACCATCCAACTCCAACAGACTTCATTTTCAGACTGAGACGCCTCCTACTTTCTAACAAACTTCCCCTTCCATCTAATAAAACTAACGTTACTGAAGATAAGGATTGTCAACTAAAACCATATTTAACAGCAGATATGTTGCAATCTGCCTTCGGGATTGATGAGGTGAATATTATTGCCACTGAAAATAATGCAACATTGAATTCTGTACTCTCCGATGAAGATGATGAATTAAGGCCTATGGAAGGAATAGAAGATGGAAATCAAGAAGATCTGAAAAGCTGGGCAGAAAGTGAAGCTCTGAACTACATTGCTGGCTACATAGCACATAAAGTTAAAGAAAAAGATTCATCTTTAGGCCAGAAAACAAAAAACTTAGGCGGTGAAAACAACACTTGGGTGGGGATTTTGTCTTACGGTGGATTAACTGAACCTTCTGAAGAGTGGAAAAAAACTATACAAACGTTTGAAGTTGAATTTAAAACTATGCACGGGAACTCCATTGACAAGGAGGAACAAGTGATACAACGTTTCAAAACATTGCTAGAAACTAAGTTTTCAAACGTGTGCTCCGAAGCTATCAAACTATATGCACGTGTAAGAACATTTGTGAGATTGAGGTCCTTGAATCGGGGGCAGAGAGCAGAATTCCTGAGGAACAGCGCTAAGAAGAATGCCAAGTGGATGAAGTCATCTAGAAAATAGTAACTTCATTAGGTGAGTGAAGAAATAAAATTAGCTGAATCATTATAGAATGAAAGTAAGAATAACGTTGATGTACTTGATAATTTACCAATCTTATGAAAATTGATTACTCTGCCACCAATATACACTGTACATCCTTAACTATTACTTAGCAAAAGATAAACATTTGTTCCATTATTTCCATATAATGTAGTTAACTGATTATTTAAAACCCTTTGATTTCATGCACTTCCACCAGGAGTGAAATTATTGGTTATCGAAATAATAATAATAATAATAATAATAATAATAATAATAATAATAATAATAATAATAATAATAATAATAATAATAATAATAATAATAATAATATACAGTCATTCAGAGTTTTTTTGTATAAGGGCAGATCTTTCACTGCAAACCCCAAAATTATCCAATCTCCCCTATTTTCCGCCTTCTTAGTCGCTTCCCTATATCTTAATGTTATAATCTGATATCTTCTGTCTCGAACTTTACTCCTTTCAGTAAGCAGTTTTTCTTAGTCAGTGATGCAGGCAGTTTCGTTTTCTCTTCCTGATTAGTTTCAGCATTATTCTTCTTCCACCACTCTTTCTAGCACAGCTTCATTTCTTATTTTGTCTGTCCATTTAATACGCTCCATTCCAGACATAATATAATATTCATTCCTTGATAGATTTTTGCCCAAGGTCAGATCCTTCACTGCAAACCCAGCAGTCACGTATATTTATAATATAATATATTATATTATATTTAACAATACTAATATTATAACAATAGACTAATTATCATTATCGTCATTGATGTGTTCTGGCGCGCAGCTTCAGTCCACATGTCCCATACTCTATAACAACCTTGTCCATGTATGAATGAATGCCTCTCCTTGACCTGGGATATGAAATTTAATCAGCAAGGAAACGTGTCACGTGAAAGGAAATAAAAGTCTACTACAAAATATTTAAGAAAGAAGCTATAGCTCAACATGCACATCAGTTTGAAAAGCGACGAAATAGTTAAAACTGAAGTCTTTAAAGACAACTAGCGTTTAAAAAATATTGAATGAAACAGGCCATATGCCTAGGGTTCAGTTTTATAACTTATTATTGGGGGGTGTTCACGATGGTCATATCAATCCACAATTGATATTATATTTGGTCGATAATTCCAGCACTTATTGTAACGGAGTTTTACGTTCTATTTGCGAGCGAAAGACTTGCAGTGTACCGTGATGATGTCACAGCGGCTGGGAGGACAGCATCACTTTCCGACTCGCTATGAGCCAGCCCTTCCTTCTATAGCCCTGACTGAGACCACGGTTTCGATCAGAGCCGAGAATGTGATAATATTTCACAACATTTTTGTTGTTAAATCTGTAAGGAAATTTATTAAAAAGGGGCTATAATACTCTTCATAAAATATTTCCACCCGAAGTGGAATGTGTATATGCAAGTAAAAAACCATCACAAAAAATTAGTCATGATGAATAAATCAATTTTGTTTATTATATAACATAAACTATTAATGTCCTTCATGATAATATAAAGTTATCAAATATTTGAAATAAACGATTATTACATGATTTGTCGCATTAGGGGCCTAGTTATTTCATAGGTGGATCTAGCCTATTAATACAGGGGGAGGGGGAAGAGAAAGTTTGAGCTTATTTATATAGGTACCGATAATTATAAATACTTTAAATGATTTCTTAGAATTTGTCTACACTTCTATAAATTCATATCTTATTCTTTCATAATGCTATCATTCTTGGGCCAGGGAGGGCTTTGGCTTCCTAAATATCAAAAGAAAATTTAAAAAAAAATGTTAACACTGAATAAATACAAAAAGCAAACTGAAAACATGGTATTTTCTATAAAACCTATCCAATATTAAAATAAAACTATGCAACACAAATCCTTACTATTTATATGCTACCCCCCCCCCTCCACCGTTCTGAAGTAGTCCTCGACATTTTACTACAGCCAGGTATGTATACTGGAGGAGGCTCGCAAGGGCCTCGGTTCCAAGCTCTTTGTTCGCAGGGAAAAATCAATAAAATAAACGCACTTTCCTGATTCAACCAACTTCTATTCTGCATTCTGCTAAAGCCATCGATTGAAAATACAGAAATTTAGTGGCTTTTGCACTGCTTATTGGAGACTCTTTATAGCTAGTTATGATTTCTGAGATTTCATGGATGATAACTTAATAGGAAAAAATTGTTCTTTTGTCATTCACTATAAACAAAGCCAAATAAATCGCGAATTGCATCACCATTAGCAGTGCAGAAGCTGAAAAAGGCTTTAGTGTAATGAATGACATTGTAACTTGTGAAAGACGTAAGCTTACAATCTCACACTTGTGCATTTTATTGACTATTAAACTTATCGGTAAACATATGAAATAAAGGGACAGGTTCCAGTTTGTGCTATCCTGTTTGAGAAATCATCGCCTCGGTGGTGCTATTTTAAAGATCAAGAGTTATTATTATTATTATTATTATTATTATTATTATTATTATCATTATTATTATTATTTTGTTCGTGATTCCCCATTAATAGCTGTGCGGATCCTCAGGGGCCGCGGACCTCCGATTGAAAATCACTGATCTACGGTATAGGCATATTTGTTATAATAAATGTATAAATAAATATAATGCATTCATAATGTACATAATATTTGAGGTATAATAGGCCTATGATTCATGAGTGTGTTTGTTAAATAACAGCCGGTTCTGTGATGTAATGATGTTGATGATAATAATAACAACAACAACAACAACAATAATAATAATAATAATAATAATAATAATAATAATAATAATAATAATAATAATAATGTAATAATATTTGTAATAATGATAATTATTATTATTGCTATTCCTAACAAAATTATTCATAATGTACATAATATTTCAGGTAGGTATTCCCAAGAAACTAGTTCGATTAATTAAAATGTGTCTTAGTGAAACTTACAACAGAGTCCGTATAGACCATTTTCTATCTGATGCTTTTCCAATTCACTGCGGGCTAAAGCAGGGAGATGCACTATCACCTTTACTTTTTAACTTCGCTCTAGAATATGCCATTAGGAAAGTTCAGGATAACACAGAGGGTTTGGAATTGAACGGGTTACATCAGCTTCTTGTCTATGCGGATGACGTGAATATGTTAGGAGAAAATCCACAAACAATTAGGGAAAACGCGGAAATTCTTGTTGAAGCAAGTAGAGCGATAGGGTTGGAAGTAAATCCCGAAAAGACAATGTATATGATTATGTCTCATGACCAGAATATTGTACGAAATGGAACTATAAAAATTGGAGATTTATCCTTCGAAGAGGTGGAAAAATTGAAATATCTTGGAGCAACAGTAACAAATATAAATGACACTCGGGAGGAAATTAAATACAGAATAAATATGGGGAATGCCTGTTATTATTCGGTTGAGAAGCTTTTGTCATCTAGTCTTCTGTCAAAAAGTCTGAAAGTTAGAATTTATAAAACAGTTATATTACCGGTACTTCTGTATGGTTGTGAAACTTAGACTCTCACTCTGAGAGAGGAACATAGGTTAAGGGTGTTTGAGAATAAGGTTCTTAGGAAAATATTTGGGGCTAAGAGGGATGAAGTTACAGGAGAATGGAGAAAGTTACACAACGCAGAGCTGCACGCATTGTATACTTCACCTGACATAATTAGGAACATAAAATCCAGACGTTTGAGATGGGCAGGACATGTAGCACGTATGGGCGAATCCAGAAATGCATATAGAGTGTTAGTTGGGAGGCCGGAGGGAAAAAGACCTTTAGGGAGGCCGAGACGTAGATGGGAAGATAATATTAAAATGGATTTGAGGGAGGTAGGATATGATGGTAGAGACTGGATTAATCTTGCACAGGATAGGGACCGATGGCGGGCTTATGTGAGGGCGGCAATGAACCTACGGGTTCCTTAAAAGCCATTAAGTATAATATGATTCATGATTGTGTTTCTTAAATAACAGTCGGTTCTGTGTTGTATTGAGGATGATGATGAGTATTATTATTATTATTATTATTATTATTATTATTATTATTATTATTATTCTTAACATTGCTATTCCCATTTTTGCTAAACCTGAAATAAAATTATTCATAATGGACACATTTCAGGTATAATGATTTATGATTGTGTCAGTTAATGTGTAATATCAATTGTCTTGTTCTAATATGTGCAACTTACTAAGAATAATCTAATATTTAGTTTTTTTTTTTTTTTTTTTTTTTTGTTTTCAGCGAAATTAAAAATATATATCCAACCCGAACGGGTTGAATTAAAGCGACTAAAACTGAAAAAAAAGTAAAAAAAAAAACTAAAGTAACCCATATGGTAGCAGAAAAATTAGCAGTAATTCCGTGATTTATTATAATTGCATTTCATTTTGTCCTATATTATAAGCTAATGATAATAATTAAGGATATATATACGAGGCGCATCCAGAAAGCAAGTTTCCCGATTTTTTTCCCCTTGAAAGTAACAATCATTAGCAGTGTCAATTGCGCATGCGTAACAGATCTATGACGTATCAATCATATGCCAGCCGGACAGGTCCCGCCTGGTGCCAGTAGCGTGGCAGCAGTGGTCAGAAATGGAAGCTCTTATTCCTTCTCCCGCCGCCTGCGAGGTTCGGTCGGTGATAAAGTTCTTTAATGCACAAAGCATTGCGCCAATTGAAATTCATCGGCAGCTCTGCCAGGTCTATGGGCCGAACATTATGAGTAAGCAGATGGTGCGTCGCTGGTGTAGGCAGTTTTCCGAAGGTCGTCAAAGTGTTCATGATGAAGAGCGCAGTGGGCGACCGTCCCTCATCAAAGATGATCGTGTTGAGCTGGTGCGGCAGTGCATCATGGAGAACCGTCGCTTCACGATTACGGAGCTGAGCAGCCATTTTCCGCAGATATCGCGATCCTTGTTGCATGAGATTGTCACTAAGCACCTGTTGTTCAAAAAAGTGTATGCCAGGTGGGTGCCGAAAAACCTGACACCCGAACACAAAATGTAACGTTTAGGAGCAGCACTGACATTTCTGCAACGGTATCACGATGACGGCGACGAGTTCCTCGACAGGATCGTCACGGGCGATGAGACTTGGATTTCGCACTTCAGCCCGGAAACCAAGCAGCAGTCAATGCATTGGCGGCGGCATAGTGGATCTCCGGTCAGGACGAAATTCAAACAGACGCTGTCGGTACGGAAAGTGATGTGCACGTGTTCTGGGACAGGAAGGGCATTTTGCGCATTGACTTCCTTCCAAGAGGTGAAACAGTGAACGCTGACCGTTACTGTGAAACACTGCGAAAATTGCGACGTGTCATTCAAAACAAGAGGCGTGGAATGCTTACTGCAGGTGTTGTGCTCCTCCATGACAATGCTCGTCCACATACGGCTCGGCGCACAGCAGCTGTTTTGACGTAATTTGGCTGAGAGTTGTTTGATCACCCACCCTACAGTCCTGATCTTGCTCCCAGCGATTTTCACATTTTCTTGCACCTCAAGAAATTCCTGTCCTCCGGTGAGCGTTTTGGCAACGACGAAGAGCTGAAGACGTCTGTCACACGCTGGTTCCATTCACAGGCCGCAGAGTTCTACGACAGAGGGCTACAAAAGTTGATCCCACGATACAAGTGTCTCAGTTCTGATGGTGGCTATCTTGAAAAATAGCTGAAACATTGCTGTATCTGTTGCCAGTAAATGTTTTCCTGAAAATGTGTGTTCTTTTTTTTATTTAAATACGGGGAAAATTACTTTCTAGCTGCGCCTCGTATATATATAAAATTGACAAAACGTATTATATTATTGTGTACAGTACCCTAATGAGTGGAATGTGGATATCTGTTAATACAGAAAATTCAATGTGTTTGTTAGAAGTGTTGAAATCTTCATTACTGTCCTTTCTGATAATGTTTTTACTTTTAAAGTTCAATCAATCCATTATTTTATGGTATTTCTGCTGCAAATATACTAGTCAACGTTTTCAATCATTTTTACAATGTAAGTTATTAACATTCAAATAGAACTTATTCGTGGATAACTAGAACTGCTTCCTTGTCGCTGCTAGTTATTTAACTCTTAAATATAACTTCCTCATAATGTGACTGCAATTTTGTCTCCGGCAGGAAATTGTAACCGTTACTTATAGCCGTTATTTATAACTACTGATCAAAAGTAACGTAGACAGTTATAACAGTTACAAATTACAAACCCGAAACTGTTAGAATGGGATCAGGAGTAGTGATAAAAATGTAATGTTGTAGTCCTACATCAATCAGAGGATAAAGTATGTAATGTAAATTTAAAAATCTAGTGGATTTTATGCTACATTTAGTGTTCTTTAAAAGCTTTTAGTGTATTTCCGCAGACTGGTGTTGGCAATGCTGTTGTCACAGCCACCTGAATCTTAAGTGGACTGTGATTATCATAGACGGTATAGCGCTTTTGTGTGTGTTTGCATTTCTTTGAACTTAATTTGGTAATTATCTTACAACACTTACACGTTTTAGTACACAAATTGTGTTTCTTCGTCATTGAGAAGTGAGATACAAGGTATAAAATAGATTATAAGATATGACAGAAAAGAAAGTGAAGGAGAGCAGGGGGAGAAGGGAACAGGAGTGTAATTTTGTTTTTATTTCCTAGTAAATAAGATCACGTCGTGGCGGTATTCTAATTAGGGTGCTTCCTTACAGGAATTGTAGATGCTTTTGTGCGAGATCGTGCGTATTTGCTTGTTTTCCGCACAAAACCAATACGCGGTAAGTGTGAAATACCACATTCAGTATTCCCAACGTAACACACATAACAATTTCCCTCTTCTTACCGCTTAAGAGACATATTCATTTTACTGCTTTAGGCTTGTAACATATTATTTTAGAGACGTTTAACATAGTAATAATTATAAATTGGAAACTTACCACTGCAATGTCAGCTAAATTGCACTGTTAATTATTGTTTTTAAATATTTGCAAAAATTAAGTAAACTCTACTACACTAAAGTTATTGCATTAGTGATGCAAGTAACATTAAGAAAGCCGTGAAAAAATCAACAAGATTCCAGATGCCGATGTTATTACCGCAATATGTTATATACATAATATTGTTAAAATATTAAAATGAAAAAATTAATCATTACATAACCTTACCGTTTGTTTTAAGTTCGCATTTATAGACTGGGGGAAAAAAAAAGACAGACGTATATCACGGCCTGCTGGAGTATAGTAAACACAGAAAACATTTTATAGCAACAATGTTGAAGAGAGATATTTTTGTTTTCCAAAATTGCCGTCATTGAACAGAAACCAAGATGGAGATTTCATTGCAACTAATTAGAAATTTCTCTTTCAGGTATGCAATAAACGATCTTCGCACAAAATAATGTACGATACACGAGCGGTATGTTTGTTTTCATGTTCGAGGAAAGGATTGAAAAAGCGAAACGTAGTTGAGCTTTTTTAATTTCCGAGAACATGAAAACATCAACATACCGCTCTTGTATCGCATATTACTATTATAGATCCCACTTTAGTTGTGTGTGTATTAATCGAAAAAAAAAAAAATGTTGGGTCGGGCGTAGAAATTGGTTATTACTATTTTACACTAAACCTTGTTTTGAAATGAAGACTAGTATTGTCTGATAAAAAAAGTCAACAAAAACATTTGCGTGTTAGCCACAAATAAGACAATTTATAAAGAAAAAGAGTTGCACTATTTCTCATTGTGCTGGGATGGCGTCGTGAAGTACATTGTTGGCATTATAGGTTCAGCCGTATTAATACGCAAGAGATGACCAGCGCGGAACTTTCAACATCAATTTTCAGACAATCATGGATGTTACAGATATATTGGATATTATCCAAACCTTTTAAAGAGGTAGTGAGAATACGTTAAGAACTTTACAAGATATGAGATTGTTAAGATGAAGAGTGAGATGCAAAGTTAGAAATTGTGTACGATATTGCTCTCTCGTAAGAAAAAGTAACAGCTATTTGGGATATGTGTTTAAATGTAATAAATGCAAATTGAACATAAGTGTACTGGAGGGTAGCTTTTTAAAAGGAACACATCTATCTACTGTGAACATGTTCATGTTATTATGGTTGTGGTGTTGCTACACAAGAGTTCAAACATCATGAACATCTAAAAAAATACAATATTACAGCACACGAGATACTTAAGGGACATAGCTATGTTCTTGGAAGCTATTGCAACTTCCAGCTTCTGATTTTCAATTTGGGGTCCTGGGCGCATAGTCCAAATTGATGAGAGCGTCATTACCAAACGCAAATTTGAAGTGAGACGTGTAGTTCCACAAAAGTGGACATTTGGTATATATGTCGTGGTGGGAAAAAAAAAAAAAAAAAAAAAAAAAAAAAGGAATGATCATGTATGTCCAAAACCATAGAGCTGCCACACTTATGAAGAAAATTTCGGAACACGTCAAGTCTGGAAGTGAAATCTGGACTGACGAATGGAGGAGATATTCATCTCTGTCCAAGTTGGGAGGTGTTTCTCCATTTATTCTCAAGACAGTCAATCACAGCCGCAATTTCGTCGACCCACGGACAGGAGTGTGCACCAATGCTGTGGACGGGTATTGGTCAAAACTGAAGCGCTATCTTAGAAACATGGGCGTGTTGTCATTCAAACTCCTTCCAGAACATACTGAATTTATGTTGATGGAGTTGTATGGGAGGACTGCGAAGAAGGCATACAGAAACATGATCCAACATATTTATATGAACGATATCGAAAGTAGTAGCCTACAGTTCTATTATTTCTAATGCATACACCAAAATTGCCTATTAAAATTATAAACCTAATGCAAAGTTCGTAAGCTATTTGGTCAATGTAGAATATCCACTGGCCACTGAACGAATATTGCACACTTTTACCACTGCCAATGTGACGCTATAAATCAATTTTCAACACTTTTATCACAACCACAACACATTTCAATTTTTACTACACATATATACATATAATGAAATTATCACTGCATTAACACATTGATTCATTCACATAACACACGCTTAACAAACTAAATGTAATTATGAAGAATGGAGAAAGACGTCCACTATCACCTTCATCTTCCACTGGATGGTTTTGGACACGTACACCAAGGCGGGCAATATTTGCAAACGAAATGATATTAAACTTGAGGACTGTTACTACAGGGGTGTAGTATTATGTGACAGGTTAGGTTAGGTTTGATTAGGTGTGTTTTATGTGACAGGTGGTTAGGTTAGTTTATGTGAGAGATTAGGTTAGGTTTGATTAGGTGTGTATTATTACGTGAGACATTAGGTTAGGTTTGATTAGGTGTGTATTATGTGCGGGTAGGCTAGTTGATTAGGTGTGTAGTATTACGGGCGAGGTTACGTTAGGTTAGATTAGGTGTGTATTATTATGTGACAGGTTAGGTTTGATTAGGTGTGTATTACTATGTGACAGGTTAGGTTAGATTAGGTGTATATTATGCGACAGGTTAGGTTAGGTTTGGTGTGTATTATCCGACAGGTTAGGTTAGGTTTGATTAGGTGTGTATTCGGGAGGTTAGGTTAGTTTGATTAGGTGTGTAGTATGTGACAGGCTAGGTTAGGTTTGATCAGGTGTGTTATGCGGGAGGTTAGGTTGGGTTTGATTAGGTGTGTATTATGTGACAAGTTAGGTTAGGTTTCTTAAAGGTGTATTATTATGCGACAGATTAGGTTAGGTTTGATTAGGTGTGTATTATGCGGGAGGTTAGGTTGGGTTTGATTAGGTGTGTATTATTTGACAAGTTAGGTTAGGTTTGTTAAAGGTGTATTATGCGACAGAGTAGGTTAGGTTTCATAAGTTGTGTAATATGTGAGGTTAGGTTAGGTTTGATTAGGTGCATAGAATTATGTGAGAGCTGTTGGCGACACTGAAACCAGCAAATAGGGATTATAAAGAATGGACACTTCGCGTCGGTACCTTTGATGTAGCCGGACTGATTTCAATGACCTTCAAGCCAGCTAGAGCGTGAGATTCTGCTTTCTCCCTAGAGTTGGCGCTGACATCACACCAGCTAGCAGTCGACACAGCGGAAATATAACACATATAATTAATACATCTAGGTACATTATGTACTCAAATAAAATAAATTGGATCCATAAAATAATAAATTCGTCATTAACTGTAATGTCTGGACTCTAGAGTTCCTTTATAATGAGAGTTGAGACGTTGACCCCAACAACAATTAAAATGTGTAATGATTTGATAGCACTGGAAATGGAAAAACAAAACTCTTATGAGATATAAAAACCATATAGGCCTACCTATATTATATTATATTATATACAAATATTAAACGAATTTGATACATAATTTTATAATGTATTATATTATTTTATAATATAATTTATTATATCTGAAATATAAAAAATTATTATTACAACTAGTTCGTCAGTGAGAAATATGGAAAAGCTGTTAACTTGAATTTATTTGAAGTAAAGCGTTACTGGATTATGCAATAAGGTAGGCGATGTTTGGATCCTGTGTCTCAACTCTATTCTCAATTATTATCTTAGCCTATGCTCGATTACACTAACCTCTAGCTCTTGAAAGTAGAACTAAACGCTGGTGCACAGAGAAACAAAACACAGGAAAATTCGCTTAGTGTCCATTCTATATAATCCCTATTCGCTGCTGAAACCCACTGTTACATTAACGAAATATGGCCGTATTCTTCATTCACGCAAGACGATTTTCGTATATAAGTTAGGTACGTATTTAGGGCTGGTTGGGTGGGCTTACAGCTCTCCCAGTAATCGCATCAATTTATAATATTCAATACTATAAAACCAATGCATTCTTAAGGTATTTTAGCAAGTTCCTGTAGTGGTTGGAACATAGGTCAAATAACCTTCACCTCACTTTCAATTAACCTACTTTTGTTCAGGTCTTCAATAAAAGAAGATTGCAACATAGAACAAACAAGCAGTCGGTTGAATTATACACAAGATCTATGACCCATCCTAGTGCAACGAGAAATATTGAAATTTTGTTTCTTTATAAATTTCCTTCTTACTGTACAATACGGAATTTTTTTATTGATTTATTATCAGACAATATTGGTGTTAAATATAAATAGGTCCGTCAGTTTTGTCACAAATAAACACATAATTTAAATAAACATTTCTTGTTTGCTCTTTCAATTAAACTAATAAAGTATATATTATATTTTATAAAGTCACCTTCCTGGATCTTTCGGAAGGATAACTCTGACCTCTTTTTCTTAGAATTTATAGTGCAACAAACGTCTCCTTATCCCATATTATTACTCAAATGATTGTATTTTAGCCATTTACAGTTATTACAACCGATAACGAACATTTCACATTTTACACAACTTTTCACAACAATGCGAAATACAGCACAGTCAATGTCTTTTCGATCTAGACCAGGCCGTAATGTATGTTCGGGTTTTCTATTTCAGTGTATGGAGCTCGGTGAAATATTATATTATAACTTCATTGCGAGACCTCATACAAAATGAATATGTGATGTGTTATTGTGTATCATAGCTAAGTTTTATTTAGTGTAATGTGTCCATAAGTTCCCTTTACTTCTTGTTGCAAAATATGTTGCAGAAATAATTACGAAACTGTGTTATTTTAATGTGAAGAGAATTTTACATGTTAACATAATCTTTTCGCATCAACATTTTAAGTTTAGAATGGAAGCTATTTTGAGGTTTAATAAAAAAGAATTTATATTGTGATTTTAATATAGCACATCTACCTTCCTTGATAAAGACAGAAAATTTATCATATCACTCTTATGAAATTAGTGTACGTACGATTGTGTTACTTCGTCTCTTAGGTAGTAGATAAATACAATAATTCAATACTCAATTGTAGTATTAAAATACAGACAAATTGAATGTGCGGAGTATCATACATGACATTATGGTTAATTATAATGTATAATTGCGAATTTAGGAATATAAGATATAGTAAACATAACCTATAATATTTCCATATGAATGGCAGGGCATTGGAGACCACTAAAATTATACAGAAAGGGGCAACTAGGACAGTAAACATAACCTATAATTTGAACATATCTAAATATTCGTGCGGTGCAACTGAAAATTATTGAATCGTGCATAAATGAATGTATAATAATTTCGCAATATTTAATCGAAATAAAGGCAGGTATTACACATACGAACAACGTAATTTTCACACCAAAAATAATATTACATCTTAACTCACAAGGAATTATGTCTGAAGTGTCTCCTAATCATTGTTTAAATTTTATTAATCCAATTACACTACATTTTAGAGAAATATATGTTACTTTTTATGCATTGCAACTAATTTATGTGGTTGAAACGCCGCCCTTCGTGATCAGGTTCAGCGAGTCACATGGTCTGCCTTACGGCCTGTATGAGATCACGATGCCAGTGACACCAGCGAATAGGGATTATAAAGAATGGACACTGAGCGAATTTTCCTGTGTTTTGTTTCTCTGTGCGTCAGCGTATAGTTCCACTTTCAAGCGCTAGAGGTTAGTGTAATCGAGCATACGCTAAGATAATAATTGAGAATAGAATTGAGACACAGGATCCAAACATCGCCTACCTTATTGCATAATCTAGTAACGCTTTGCTTCAAATAAATTCAAGTTAACAGCTTTTCCTTATTTCTCAGTGACAAACTAGTTGTAATAATAATATTTTATATTTCAGATATCATAAATTATAGGCCTATTATAACATAATATAATACGTTATAAAATTAAGTATCGAATTCGTTTAATATTTGTATATAATATAATATAGGTATATGCTTTTACTTCTCGTAAGAGTTTTGTTTTTCCATTTTCAGCGATATCAAATCATTACATACTTTAATTGTTGTTGGGGTCAACGTCTCAATTCTCATTATAAAGGAACTCTAGAGCCTAGACATTACAGTTAATGACGGATTTATTATTTTATGAATCCAATTTATTTTTAATGTACCTAGATGTATTAATTATATGTGTTATATTTCCGCTGTGTCGACTGCTAGCTGGTGTGATGTCAGCGCCAACTCTAGGGAGAAAGCAGAATCTCACGCTTTAGCTGGCTTGAAGGTCATTGAAATCAGTCCGGCTACATCAAAGGTACCGACGCGAAGTGTCCATTCTTTATAATCCCTATTCGCTGGTGACTCAGTCTATTGTTCCTAGTACACACAGCACTCCAAGCGGCTAGCAACTATCGCGAGAAATGCAAAAAATCATCCCAAGGTTCGTGACTGTATATACTAGATTGTGATTATACACAAGATCTACGACCCATTCCAGTGCAGTGAGAAATATTGCAATTTGTTTGTTTATAAATTTCCTTGTTACTGGATAATCCGCAATCTTTTTTGTTGATTTATTATCACACAGTACTAGTCTTAATTTCAAAACGAGGTTTACTGTAAAATAGTGATAACCAATTTCATGTGAACATTCGTCCTTTTCTCAATATTTTCTAGCCCCTAATTTTCGATTAATACACAAATACACACACAGACACACGCACGCACACACACACACACACCTAAATTGGGCTCTAATCTTAGAGGAAATGTACGGGAAGCGTGCCCGATTGGGTCTTGTTTCCAGTGTCGAATAAGATTTCGCTGAGATAAGCATGTGTTTGTCAGTGTGGAAATAAAGATGGTAGGAGGGGAAGGAATTATTTGCAATCAATTATTGCACTTCACGATTATAATTTTAGGTTTAAGTAATACTGAAAGCTACATGCAACATTAGATTTTCTATTAAATTAAAGCAGGGCACACGTGCAGTTGTATTAAAATGTTTTCAACATAGGCCTTACCACAATCAACAGATATCCAATTTTATGGCATTGTTCTTTCAGTTGTAATGGATGTTATCAAGACGGAACCTGAGTTTGATCTGTTGGCTGTACAATCAAATGATGACGCACATACAGAAGAGGCAAGTGATTTACAAGATGTAAGTGTAAAGAGATCTTTCAGTATGCCTAAAGTCCTAAACTTCAAGATTTGGTGTTCAGTTTGTGTTTATTGAGCGATTATTACACTGCAGTAATGTTACCGGTATCAATAAGATTTCATTATATTTGAGATATTATTAAACTTATAGGGCCTATGAATTACTGCACACTTAATGTTGTTAGTCATTTAGTCATGACACGTATCATTAAATTTCTGTTAAATACCTAGATTCCGAGTAAGCACTAGAAGCATTATTGGTCATAGATAATGAAGAAAATGAAGAAAGTCTATTGGCTACAAGCTGGAGCTATACTTTAGACTGTTAATTCTCCCTTCCTTCCTTATTTGCTTTTCCAATGAATTTTCCTCTGCCTTCTATCAACTTCTATGAAAGAAATTAGACCTAATAACACACTTCTAGTATTATGAAACTTTTAACTTACATACGATTGATGACTTTTAATTCTAACCTGAAATAGTGGCATATTAGATACTGTGAATCAGCTACGAACTACGAAATAAATTCAACGAATTCGAATTAAATGTACCGCATACAATGTGTTATAAATTTATTATATCTTATTGTGGGAAGGTGGAATATGAAGTGTGAAGTTGTGATCGGTTAAAATGGAGAAGAAATTGAGCAGGAGGATCCAAATGCTACATTTTAAAACTGACTTACGTGAACCAAATATAATAGTAAGAGACTGAAACTGACGTAATTAAACCAAATATAACCGGAAGGACTGAAATTGACGTAAAGAAACCACACATTTAAGCCTAGGTAATTATGTTACCCATGATGATAATGCCTATAATGTATAAAAGTCACATTTTCGAAGTTAACGTTGGTTTGAGTGCGTATTTACTGTTAAGAAGTGACCAGCGAATAGGGATTATAAAGAATGGACACTGAGCGAATTTTCTTGTGTTTTGTTTCTCTGTGCACCAGCGGCTAGTTCCACTTTCAAGCGCTAGAGGTAGTGTAATCGAGCATACACTGAGATAATAATTGAGAATAGAATTAAGGCACAGGATCCAAACAGCGCCTACCTTATTGCATAATCCAGTAACGCTTTGCTTCAAATAAATTCAAGTTAACAGCTTTTCCTTATTTCTCAGTGACAAACTAGTTGTAATAATAATATTTTATATTTCAGATATAAATTACATTATAAAATAATATAATACATTATAAAATTAAGTATTGAATTCGTTTAATATTTGTATATAACATATTATATAGGTATATGGTTTTACTTCTCGTAAGAGTTTTGTTTTTCCATTTTCATTACATATTTTAATTGTTGTTGGGGTCAACGTCTGAACTCTCATTATAAAGGAGCTCTAGAGTCTAGACATTACAGTTAATGAAGGATTTATTATTTTATGGATCCAACTTATTTTATTTGAGTACATAATGTACCTAGATGTTTTAATTGTATGTGTTATATTTCCGCTGTGTCGACTGCTAGCTGGTGTGATGTCAGCGCCAACTCTAGGGAGTAAGCAGAATCTGACGCTCTAGCTGGCTTGAAGGTCATTGAAATCGGTCCGGCTACATCAAAGGTACCGACGCAAAGTGTCCATTCTTTATAATCCCTATTCGCTGAAGTGACAGTCAAGCAATAAAAAGTCTGTTTCTGTTTCTATTTGATTTTTGTGATTTTTACCTGTTTTATGGGGTTCGTGGTTTGTCTGGCTGTTGTCAGTGGATTGTTCTTCTTCTCAGTCTATTTTTCGATGTCCAGTTGTTCAGTGGACACCTGTTTTAAGTCAAATTTGTGAATATGTAATTAATAAAAAATGACCGGTTGTAGGATTTTCAAAGAAACAATTGTTGACAGTTGAAAAACTGAACACTTTTTCAATTAAGACATGGCGTATTATTCGATAAATCCCTATGTGCAAATTGTGGAATTATGGGATATGTTAGTTTTCTTAAGGTGGAGGCTCTGTGACAGGTTAGCTTTGGTTTTTTGAGGCATTCACGTAGATTTTTTGTTCGAGAGGTTGGTACAGTAGATAGCGAGTTTTCATAAGGCCGAAGATCAGTGAAAGGTTAGGTTTGGTTTGTTCAGGCTTTTGATACGCCTTTCATGCACGTTTTTTGGTAGATAGATACATACAGCAGCTAAAAGCGAGTTTTTGTAAGCTTGAGGATCAGTGATGGGTTTCAAGTTTTTATTATTCCCTGCATCTACGCTCTTTGGTAGGTAGGTTGACAGGTATAAATATATTGTGCTGTGTTTGTGAAAATTATGTTATTTTCTTTCTTTCCTTAGAAATTGTCCATTTTTAGCCATTATTGAAATTTGGAGTTTGTAATATTTAATTAGGATTAGGAAATTTAAACTGTGTTTTCCACCATTTTTGAGTAATTTTCTTTTTTGGAAAACATTACTGAAAGGAAAAAAGGCCGTCATGACGGGCTACAGTTTTACCAATAAAGGTAATGCAAGAACCCATTCATTCATAGTGTTTTGCTCAAGGGCAGGTCTTTCACTGCAAGCCCAGCATTCTCCAGCCTTTCCTATTTTCTGCCTTTCTCTTTGTCTCCTCATATGATCCATATATCTTAATGTCGTCTGTTATCTGATATCTTCTTCTGCCCCTAACTTTTCTCCCGTTCACCATTCCTTCCAGTTCATCCTTCAGAAGGCAGTTTCTTCTCAGCCAGTGACCTAGCCAATTCCTTTTGTTCTCTATGATCTGTTTCAGCATCATTCTTTCTTCATCCACTCTTTCCTATGCAGCTTCGTTTCTTATTCTGTATGTCCATTTCACACATTCCATTCTTCTCCATATCCACATTTCAAATGCTTCTAGTCGTTTCTCTTCACATCGTCGTAATGTCCGTGTTTCTGCCCCAACAATGCTACACTCCACACAAAGCATTTCACTAGTCTCTTCCTTAGTTATTTCTCCAGAGGTCCGCAAAAGATGCTTCTTTTTCTATTAGAAGCTTCCTTTGCTATTACTATCTCCTTTTGACTTCCTGGCAGTGGCTCATGTTACTGCTTATAGTACACAACAAGTAATTGAAGCTGTCTACTTGCTCTTCTGCTTCATTTAGAATTCGCAGGTTTATCTTCCGTATTTTTCTTTCTATGACCATGATCTTCGTCTTGTTGGCATTTATCTTCATTCCATACTGCTCACAGCTGTCATTTAGCTCTAGTAGCATATCCGTTAGTTTCATCTCTTCTGCTAACAAGGCCATATCATCAGCAAATCTTGTACACTTTATTCTTCTTCCTCCTACTATCACTCCTCCCATGTTCTAAGTGGTAACCCAAATCTATTCAAAATATAAAACATCAGGTGTGCAAGCTATAATTCACTGGCGTAACCTAATATGACATAACCAAACCTTAAGCAACACAAAAAAGTTATGAAAGGTAATTGATGTAATCTCAAAAATAGAAATGTAACTGGAAGAAATCATTCACATAGCTTATATTGTAAAATCTCAGCCATTGAAATTGTAAATGCATATCCGTCACCTTCAACTCTTTTGATAATAAAAAAAGAGCATAATTTTATTCCATAACTAGATTCGAGAATTTATCCTGTGTGTTGAAAATTAATAAATTACATCTGTATATGCGTAACTGGTTACTGGTAAGAATGGATTCTGGCCTAGTGTCTGCACTTTGTTACTCGTATTGATTTTTGTTATATTTTTGGTACATCTTACTTTATTTGGAGTGACCTATGATCATATGCTTCTGTCAGAATTGGTTGCCACTCGGGTGGGCCCATTCTACTACTTGGGATTGAATGGTGTGCATGCCCTAAGGTCCTCCATGCTACAGATTCCCCTGTGTGCCACCCCTGAACTCCCATTATTGACTGTAGCATACTTGAACCGTTTACCTATCCGATAGGCCTGACTGCGGTCCCTCAACCTTGGTCCCACGAGTTACCATGAGCCCAGTGAAGAGCACACAGGGCCACCAGCGTAGCTCTGCTGGCGAAAGCATTTGCCTGCTGATCTGGACTTGCGTTCAGGCGCGGGTTCGATTCCCGCTTGGGCTGATTACCTGGTTGGGTTTTTTCCGAGGTTTTACCCAATCGTAAGGCAAATGTCAGGTAATCTATGACGAATCCTCGGCCTCATCTCGGCAAATATTATTTCACATCACCAATTCCATCGACACTAAATAACCTCGTAGTTGATGTAACCTCGTTAAATAACCAAGTAAAATAAAAGTGCATGGTGTGTAGCACTACCACCAGAAACGAATGACTACATATCCATTGGGTCCAAGTTCGGTGGCAGCCTGCAGCTGACTCTACATTGGTGCAAGCCCCTAAACATAGGAAAAAAATGGAGATGATGATGAAAGAGGATTTGAAACTAGGCGCACTCGTTCCACCATTATACATGTGTTACTCCACAGTGGTGGACAAATAAAAAAGCTTCTCAACCGAATAATAGCAGGCATTTCCCATATTTATTCTGTGTTTAATTTCCTCCTGAGTATCATTTATATTTGTTATTGTTGCTCCCAGGTATTTGAATTTTTCCACCTCTTCAAAGGATAAACTTCCAATTTGTATATTTCCATTTCGTACAATATTCCCGTCACGAGACATAATCATATACTTTGTCTTTTCGGGATTTACTTCCGAACCTATTTCTTTACTTGCTTCAAGTAAAATTCCCGTATTTTCCCCTAATCATTTGTGGATTTTCTCCTAACATATTCACGTCATCTGCATAGACAAGAAGCTGATGTAACCCGTTCAATTCCAAATCCTCTCTGTTATCCTGGACTTTCCTAATGACATACTCTAGAGCAAAGTTAAAAAGTAAAAGTGATAGTGCATCTCCTTGCTTTAGCCCACAGTGAATTGGAAACGCATGTGACAGAAACTGACCTATACGGACTCTGCTGTAAGTCTCACTGAGACACATTTTAATTAATCGAACTAGTTTCTCGAGAATACCAAATTCAATAAGAATATCGTATGAAACTCCTCTCTTAACCGAGTCATATGCTTTTTTGAAATCTATTAATAACTGATGCACTGTACCTTTATACTCCCATTTTTTCTCCAATATCTCTCGAATACAAAATATCTGGTCAATAGTTGATACATTACGCCTAAAACCACACTGATGATCCCCAATAATTTCATCTACATATGGAGTTAATCTTCTCGAAAGAATATTGAACAAAATTTGTATGACGTCAACAAAAGTGATATTCCTCGAAAGATACTACAGTTACTCTTGTCCCCCTTCTTAAAGATAGGTACGATTATGGACTCCTTCCATTGGTCTGGTACACTTTCCTTTTCCCAAATAGCAAATACAAGCTTATAAATTTCGTTAGATAATGTGCGTCCACCCTTTTGTATTAATTCTGCTGGAATTAGATTGATACCTGGAGACTTATAATTTTTCAGATTTTCTATCGCAATTTCGACTTCTGAAAGTGTGGGTTCGGGTATAAATGGCTCAGCAGTTTGTATTTCAATTTCGTCCCAATCATTTCTATTTGACCTATGTATTTTTAGTAGTTGCCCAAAATAGTTTTTTTCATCTGTTCAGGATTGAATGAGAGTCTGCAAGCAAGTCACCATTCCTTGATGATGTTTACCCTTGCCTGATAAGCATTCTTAAATTCCTTTATGTCTTTATATAAATCTCTAATGTTTTTATTTTTACTATTTGTTTCTACCTTATTCAGTTTTTCCTTCAAGTAATCTCTCTCTTTATTCCTAAGTGTACGATTTGCTTCCTGTCTTTTATTGAAATAATTATCTCTATTTGCCTCAACTGGATCCTGTAAGAATTTCAATTTTACCTGTTTCCTTCTTTCTACTACCTTGCAACAATCTTCATCAAACCACGGTTTCTTTTTCTTAGTTTCATAATAACCTATGCTTTGTTCAGCTGCAATTTTGATATTATCTCGGATATTTTCCCACACGCTATTAACATCTAACTCTTCCTTAACTTCATCGGAACTTGCTAATATGGCAAACCTATTTGAAATTTCGACCTGATAATGTTGCTTAGTTTCCTCGTCCTTTAATTTCCTGCAGCACAAGTTATCCGGTTCTTCATATTTCCCACTGTGACAAATACTACATCATCTGTTGCCAAATACTGGAGACACTGAATTTGCTTATGGCTTTCCATAATAGGCCCCGTCTTACATTGGTCAGGTTCTCCCTTATACTGATGCTATTGCCTTAAGCTTGTTGATGAGAAAAACCTCTTCCGATAACTGGAAAATTTAGTGATAATAGACCTCTACTAGTTGTGTGGCCTACCAGTAACTTCTCTTGATATCTTCGACCTTTAGGTTCATTCCGATATTCGTCACCAGTTCCACCACGAGCATGTTGGTATATTCACAACTCTCCTCATCGGTCCCATTGTCTTTTCTGGTACTACTTCAGATCGTCCACTTTTGTTTCTAGTTCACAAGTTTTTCGATCCCGCTGCTCGATCGCCTGTTTTAAATCCTGCACAACTTGGGAATTGAAGTCTATGCTTATATGCATCTCCGACACTACCCATTTTTCATGAGATTCGCAGGGATTTGCAGTGTGCCAGACTCTTACAGCATGACGAGAAATGTTTCCTAATCACGTGCTACATTGAGGCTTCAGTTTCTTCATATTTAAGCGTTCAGAAGCCATAAATACAAAAGATGTTATACTTTACGAGTGGATAGGCACTATTTTATTGCTTAACTTCCGATATACACCTTCTGAAGAACTTCTAAACGAGAAACGGTTTGTATAGTGGTTAGTTAATTCCCTGTTGTAAGATGGCATCAAATTGATTACAAGTTGAATTACATAATACAGTTTGTCTACTGTCGACTGCATTGATATTGTGTGGTGTACCATAAAGGTGAATTTAATTATATTATGTCATTTACTTCATTCCCTGAGTTAATTTTCAACAGGACTAGCAGTCAAGTGTCTGTAGGTAGACCTAGAGTTGATGGCTGCAACAAATGAACTGATATTCCCACAAAAATTAATGCATTGTAAATTTGTTTTATAGGAAGACACCACAGTGGATAGCACAGATTTCAGCTGTGATTTGAAATGGGAAATTAAAATTGAGGAAACTGCAGTGCCAATCACATTTCCTGTGATGAAGTGTGAACCAGAGGTGAGTGAAATTCATGAAATGTTCTGTTCTTAACTCTTAACATTGAGCTCATAATTTGTGTTGTTACTAATATAGTTACAAAGCTTTACGGTGCTTTGAATGACATAATTCAGCCTTCGACGTTATTAACACAGTTTTGTTTCTGATTCTCTGGTCCATGAGCAAATATCACTACTTTTAGATAATTGAAGTGTCCTGAATCCGAATCTGTATTCAGAATTTCTGTACATCTTCAAGATTTTCAGAAATTCTTTAAATAAAAACGAAGAAATGTCAAAACTGGAGAATTTCGTAATGTGTTTAGAAAATACTTTAGCACCGTAACCTAATTGATATCTTTGATTGAGGTTCTGGCTGATATGTACATCTATTATTAGACAGTACATCTCACTTGACAATATGTTTCAGAGGAAGAATAATTCTTTGAATGCGTCTGAAGTCTGACTAGTGTAATATGTAGCAATGTGCAGTGGAGGGTGAAAGGAGCTGGCCATCCTACTTCGTTATCTTCTAGCCTAGTTGCCTCATAATTGGTGTCTTCTTGGTATCACTTGTGAGGTTCAGACCTGTCTTCGGATAGTTGACTAAATAAAAACAACCTGATTAATATGACTGTTTCTAATTAATTAATGTGTTCGGAGGACAATGATTCCTCAGTGTTTGTTCCGTGGAATAACTACTTGTAAAACAATTTACTTATTTTTTCATGGTAACGGATTGTTCTTTTGGTAATGGAGGTTAAAGGTTAACTCTATATTACTATCCCTTAATCTATAACGTGAGAGAAACAGGCTCATAATTTATTCTAGGTATATATTCTATCACCTTTACTTTTTAACTTTGCTCTAGAGTATGCTATTAGGAAAGTCCAGGATAACAGAGACGGTTTGGAATTGAACAGGTTACATCAACTGCTTGTCTATGCAGATGACGTGAATATGTTAGGAGAAAATCCACAAACGATTAGGGAAAACACGGCAATTTCACTTGAAGCAAGTAAAGAGATAGGTTTGAAAGTAAATCTCGAAAAGACAAAGTATATGATTATGTCTCGTGACGAGAATATTGTACGAAATGGAAATATAAAATTTGGAAATTTATCCTTTGAAGAGTTGGAAAAATTCAAATACCTGGGAGCAGAAGTAAAAAATATAAATGATACTCGGGAGGAAATTAAACACAGAATAAATATGGGAAATGCCTGTTATTATTCGGTTGAGAAGCTTTTATCATCCAGTCTGCTGTCAAAAAATCTGAAAGTAAGAATTTATAAAACAGTTATATTACCGGTTGTTCTTTATGGTTGTGAAACTTGGACTCTCACTTTGAGAGAGAAACATAGGTTAAGGGTGTTTGAGAATAAGGTGCTTAGGAAAATATTTGGGGCTAAAAGGGATGAAGTTACAGTAGAATGGAGAAAGTTACACAACACAGAACTGCACGCATTGTATTCTTCACCTGACATAATTAGGAACATTAAATCCAGACGTTTGAGATGGGCAGGACATGTAGCACGTATGGGCGAATCCAGAAAAGCATATAAAGTGTTAATTGGGAGGCCGGAGGGAAAAAGACCTTTAGGGAGGCCGAGACATAGATGGGAAGATAATATTAAAATGGATTTGAGAGAGGTGGGATATGATGATAGAGACTGGATTGATCTTGCTCAGGATAGGGACCTATGGCGGGCTTATGTGAGGGCGGCAATGAACCTTCAGGTTCTTTAAAAGCCAGTAAATAAGTAAGTAAGTATATATTCTAGGTCGGTGCCTTGCGAAATAAAATTAAATTTGTAACCATTGTTTGTAGACGAAACTTAGCAAAACTAGTGAAATCTATTTTCTATTATCCTAACTTTTCACTTTCTTTCAAGAACAGTGTGAAACAATACAAAATGCAATAAGTTGGAATGGACGAATAACTAACTGTTGAGTGAAAAAATGTGAGCATTGAGGAAAAGAAAGTTTCAACAGTGAAGGATGTCAATTATGTCTGGACTTGATTAATTACATCCATGTAATGATTTTAATATTTTATTAGTACGTTTTAATTCATATTAGGAGATTTGACAGACAGAATTAAATTAAGTCAATTTTAAGGCTGCATTGTCAGCTACAATTACATATTCAGTAATATATATTTACATCTGGATCATTCTTTCTTGGTTCTTATCACAATCCTTTCGTGATCCTTATCGTGATACTTATCATTTTCCATGTCGTGGTCCTTATCGTGATCGTTGTCATGGTGCTTATCATGGTCCGTATCGTGATCCTTATCGTGGTCTTTGTCTTTATCGCAGCCGTTAGAGTAGTTGTTGTTTTCTACATGGTCCTTATCATAATCCTTGTTGCCATTTTAATGGACTTTATCGTTCCACTTGTCCTTGTCATGGTCTTTATAATGGTATTTCTCGTCTTTGTCATGGTCCTTATCTTGGTAAATTTCGAAATCCTTATCTTGGTAAATTTCGAAATCCTTATCGTGGTCCATGTCGTGGTTCCTATCGTGATTCTTGTTTGGTTGTCATTCTCCATGTCATGATCCTTATCGTGATCTTTGTCGTGGTGTTAATTGTGGCTCATGTCAGGGTCGTTATCGAAATCCTTGTCATGGTCCTTGTCGCGTTTTACGCCGTGATCCTTATCCTGGTCCTTGTCGTGATCCATGTTGTGATCCTTATCATCGTCTTTGTCGTGGTCCGTATTGAGGTCCTTATTGTGATTCTTATTTTGAACCTTGTCGTGTTTCACGTCGTGGTCTATGTTGTGGTCCTTATTGTGATCCTTCTACTTCATATCTGATGTCCTTTTCGTGTTCCTTATAAAGGTCGTTGATTTCTTTGTCGTGATCCTTATCATTGTCCTTGTTGTCTTTCTAATAGTCCTTCGTGGTCCTGGTCCTTATCGTAATCCTTATCGTGGCCCATGTCGTGGTATTTATCGTAATCTTTGTCGTGTTTCTTATATAATATCGTGGTCCTAATCTTTGTCCTTATCGTGGTCCTGGCCTTTCTAATGCTCCTTTTGTGGTTCTGATCCTTGTAATCTTATCTTGGCCCATGTCGTATTTATCATAATTCTTGTGGTATTTTCGTATTTCTTGTGATATGTTTATCGTGGTCCTGATTTTTGTCCTTGTCATGGTCCTTGTCTTTGTCGTAGTCTTTGCAATGTTCCTTGCTGTCTTTGCCATGAGTCTACACTTGACATTTCGAAATTAATATTGTTCTCCCACTTTGGCGAATGACTTTCGTGTTACACGGTATATTTCAAACTTTCATAAAAGGTAAATGACCGAGGACATAAAAAGATACACCAGAAATAGACAGACAACTAATAACATTTTGCACTGGTGTGCTAATTCCAACATTCTGCTCTCAAAAACAGATACCATATTCGTACATAATGCATGCGTTTTAAATGAGACCTAGAGAATAAAATTGTATCTCATATCTTGTGCAGAATCCAACCATTTACTTATTTTTTGGCATTACGAATGTTACGTGACTTGATACTAAATTTCCTTAGGTTAAAAGAATGAAGATTGGTTTTCATTGATTCAGAGCTCTTGAATCTGCCATTATCAGACTTCTCTATTATATGTTCTTATTTTCAGGAAGAGACATTTGGCATGGTTAGAGTGAAACAGGAGAATCAGCTGGAACTAACAACGGAGGAATCTGGAGTCTTGGCTGAGGGGTGAGTGCAGTGTACACGCTTTCAGTTTCTTCTGACTGATGTAAGAGATGATGTAGGGCATTAATTATTACATGTTACCTTAACAAATGAGAAGAAACATGTGTTCTCTTTTGCATTTGTCGAGTGCTGCCACACGGATGGCAGTGGTAGTGTTACTGATGCAAGAAAGACTTGCAACACAATTGTGAAGTAAATAACATCTACAACAAATAAACCTTGACACGGGATTCAGTTGTTGGCCAATGAAGAATATATATAGAAGTGGACTTTGTCTTGTTTGAGGAAAGCAGACCCTTCTAAAAGTGAAAAAAAGAATTAGAATTTAAATTGCGTAATACTTGTTGAGATATGTTTAGATGTGTTGCAGAGCAATTGTTTTTTTTTAGAAACGCACTTGAGAAGTTTTTACTGACATTTGCACTGTGTGGTAAATATTGTAAGGTATGATATTGTGTCTGTGAATGTTATTTCAACAGAGTAATTTTCAACAACTTTCTTGCACTTCTGTGTGTGCTACTGAATGGAGAACTATAGGAGAAACTCCATTGGTGTGCGCATGTGCCAATCTTAAAGAGCGACACAATATACTATTCACTTCCTCCTTCCTAATTGTCAACTAATAAGGGAAAAAGGCGTTACTTATCTAAACTTTCAATGAAGCAAAATATTTTCACATTTTGTATACTTAATAATAACTCAAAAAGTAGTAATCAGATTCTAATCAGGAAAAAAGCATGTTGAAGAGTATTGTTTGCAGATTTTTAAAATGTTTGAGTCACCGCAATAAAATAAATGTAACACTTCTTAATTGAGGTTTGTAATGTCTGAAAATATGTTTTTAAGATAGAAAAATCAATCAGTGATAAACTTTTTTCCTTGGAAAGATAAGTGAATAGTTGCAGTGTACGAAATCGTCTAAATAGATTAAACTTTATGTTACAAAAGCCCCATGTTAATAGAATGAGTCAGCAGGATATCATCACTTGTTAAACGTTTATGTCTGACTGCTTGCAGTCCATCACATGGTGCGTACTTAAACATTATTTATTTTCAAAACTCAACAATGCTTTAAAAATAAACATTTATTGTTTTGACTGATTTCATTTACTTAAAGGGACAAACTAAAATGTTTAGTCAGTTGTCTCCAGTCTTTTGAATTGATTTTTTGTAACAGAAATTGGCTCCCCACTTAACGTAAGGGAATGATTGTATTCCCGCCTTTTTGCAGAATATGGAAAAGATAAGCGGAAGAAATGTGTTGAGCACGTGTTAAACAAAGAACAATAATTTTCTAGTGCTAATATAATAGACGGTGAAACTGACAGACTGACTGACTACATCAACTACATCAACACATAAACAAAATACACAAAGTCCTCATTGAAAATCGATTGCAGAACGGCTGTCACACGATTCTGGATGGCTGCCATGTCCACAAAATGTGCGCCTTTCATGAACCTCTTCAGAAGGAGAAACAGGAAGAAGTCCGCAAGAGGCAGATCAGGGGAGTACGGTGAATGCTCAAGAACAGGCACGCTGTGCTGAGCCAGGAATTCGAAGTCTCCACTTTGCAGTCCTGTGCAACTCGGGCCGAACACGCGAGATGCATTGAAACCATCAGTTCAAAACTTGCTGGTAGAATGTGGCGTTAACTGTTTGACCTGCAGGAATGAATTCCTTATGGATTGTGCCATTGTAGTCGAAGAAGGTGATCAACAGTGTTTTGACCTTTGAGTTTCGCAGGACAGATTTTTTTTGGTCGTGGGGAAGTCGAACGCTATTCATTCCATTGCTCCTTGGATTCCGGATCGAACTGATAGTACCAGATTTCATCTTCCGTGAGAATGGTTTGCAAAAAGAATAGAGTTATTGGGTTATTTTATGACGCTGTATCAACATCTAGGTTATTTAGCGTATGAATGAAATGAAGGTGATAATGCCGGTGAAATGAGTCCGGGATCCAGCACCGAAAGTTACCCAGCATTCCAAAAAGAATATATGATGGTCACATATGATAATGAAATCTCCATCTGTTTTGTTTTCTGCTTTTCTGTCAGCTTGTGTGGCAGAAACTGGGAACAGATCTTCGCTTACCCAAATCATCATGGATGGTGGTGCACACTGTGTCCTTGCTAATGCGTAATTTCTCTGCTTGTCGATGGCCGACCTGAACATGGCTCATCCTCAGTCAGTTCCTTCCTTTCGCGAAAGCGTTTGAACCATTCGTAATCACATTTTCTGCTAACGATTTCCTTCCTGTAAACTTGCACCAACATTTCATGTATCTCCATTTTCCCAATTTGTAGCAGAACTTCATATTCACGCGTTGTTCCATTGCGCTGTGACACTACTACTCACACTGACTACATTCTACCAAGTCCTACTGGGTTTACCCTGCCGGTCACGTTTACTGCACGCTAGGTGGTGCTTCTCGCCAAATCTCTGAAGAGACATGTGTGTGCACGCACACCTGTTGCCTTTGAGATATGAGACCATAGACCGTTCACTGAATGTTTTAGACACATAACGCATAAACAAATGCATAGGCCTACATAAAAATGTTCATGTTGATCGAAAAATTTACCTTTACTTCACTGTCTATATGAAATAGTTAGATTTCTCAATCCATATCTGTCTTTAATGTTACTTTTGTTATCTTTCCTATGATGAACAGTATTTGGAAACAATTTCGATTACGGATTGAATAAGCGATTTAAATACACGAATTTCCCTGATATTTAATTCAAACAGATCACTGGCGTAGCTCAGTTGCCTGCCGATCCGGAGTTGCACTTTAGTGCGGGTTCGATTCTCGCTTGGTCTGATTATCTGGTTGGGTTTTTTTTTTTCCGAGATTTTCCCTAACCGTAAGGCGAATGTCAGGATATCTATAGCGAATCCTCGGCATCAACTCGTCAAATACCATCTCGGTATCACTAATCCCATCGACGCTAAAGTTGGCCTCGGTAACGTAATCAGTATAGCGCTGGCCTTCTGTGCTCGATGTTGCGGGTTCGATCCCGTCGCAGGTCGATAACATTTAAGTGTGCTTAAATGCAACAGGCTCGTATCAGTAGATTTACTGGCATGTAAAAGAACTCCTGAGGGACAAAATTCCGGCACACTGGTGACGCTGATATAACCTCTGTAGTTGCGAGCGTCGTTAAATAAACCATAATTTTTTTCGACGCTAAATAACCTAGTAGTTGATACAGCTTCATTAAATAACCAACGAAAAGAAAAGAAATTCAAACAGAATTTGTTACTTTTCGGTATGTGCACAATCTTATCCTTTACTTGTGATTTCTTTTTTCTGTTAAGAGAACTGACACTTTCTCGTGTTATTTACATATATTTCACATTACCGAATCTATGTTATTATTTTATTTTATATACTACTTTATCAAAAAATAAATTATGTTACTTTCTGATAAATTTTCAGCTATCCCAGGACGAAAAATTTAACCTTCATTAACCGGGAAGAACTGGCTAAATGCAATGTCATTGGGATGTTTGCATATCCGAACTTGGCGCAGCATTAACTTTTGAGGTAGATGAAATATCGAACCGAAGTAAGAACACGTGTTTTCTTAAGACTTGGAGCTTTTTGACACTTGTAGTACAAAATACATACCCGTCCTCGCAAAAATTTTTCGCTTGAAATTATTCAAATCAGCTTCACTGGGAGCTATACCTGAAAGCTAGATTTGCATTATTTACGTTACTGTTCGTTAATAGAAAACCACAATTCAAGTAACACAGAGTTTGTGTGCTCTCAATGTTGGATCTTTGATGTCTTGTCAGCCCACTTGAGGTATGTGAATATAAAGAGAAAAAAAATTGAGCCTGTGTCTGGTACATTCCTTGGTAGCAGTCGGTTGAGCATTGGAGCTCTCAGTCAAATGTCCCGGGTTTGATACCTGGCCCCAGAACAATTTTTCCCTTCAAATTATTCAAATCAGCTTCACAGGGAGCTATACCTGACAGGGAGATTTGCAATGTAGAAAATACATGCTTTTATTTCATTTTAGGAATGGGTAAGTTGCCTGGTGAACTACCTGAATTCAAAGAAAGGTTCAGGAACCTTTAAAAGGAAATAGCAAACCCAAATTCGATAAGAAATCCATTTATTTTATGAAGACATGACAGTAATTATTCCATCATAACTGGTTAACTGATCTCACAAACATTCTGTGTACAGAGTACAGTGTATTGTTCAAAGGAAATTCTTCTAGCAGGTAATAGCCCACAGGGACAATCTTAGCACCTTCCTTTTTGATGTGATTGATATTTCAATTCGATACTTAGCAAAATGCTCACATAGCAACCAGGCCTGGGTTAAAGAAATCTAAACCATCAGAAAACACACAGTCGCTATTAACCGAACTTTGAACTTCCGGGAAAGCAAGATTAATTTACTATGACATATGCCATGCATCTGAAAACGTATCATTCCTTTGAATGTTCAAACTCCAACAGTGGAAGGATTGTTAGAAGTGTTGTGAACAAAATATACCTTCGGAGTCGATATTGCGCAAGAACTATTTTTAGCAAGTTCATCAGTGAGTACTTAAGGACATATGAGATGACATTGACGACAGTTCCCTTTGAATTTCAATTCATGAAACCTCAGATACGGTACCTAGCGACATAGTTAATTCAGTTGTTTGGAAGATGAGTGGAATCAAGTCAGAGATGGTTTGTCTCTTGTTTTCGAAAGAGGTGGACAAAACTAACCCTGAAAGTATTGCATATTTCGTTAATTCAGGATTGAAATCCATATCTGAATGATGTTGAATGACAGCGTCTACTTTTCATGCGAACTGATGCAGCAACTGACGTAATTCCAGCAGACTAACTTTTCAAACACAAATGTTTGCTAATCTTACGCACCGAATTTGTATTACCCATGGTCTGCATGGGCTTGCAGAGAACAAGATACTTTTATTTGTCAATTTTTTTTCGAATTGACCGTATAGAAATTGTGTACTTAAAGGAACATTGCCAGACAATCCTTAATCCTCAGAACCTGCAGTAACGAGGTGGAGGACATGACTGGAAGTATTGGTGAATTGCTCCAAGAGCTTTGAATACTTAGTAGAAATGGCGAATGAATTTCAGTTGAGTAATGTGTATTCGATCAAAGAAGCGCAAGTTGTTAATTGTGGTTTATTTAACGACACTTGAAACTGCAGAGGTTATATCAGCGTTGCTGGTGTGCTGGAATTTTTGTCCCGCAAGAGTTCTTTTATATGCCAATAAATCTACTGACATGAGCCAGTCGCTTTTAAACACACTTAAATGCCTTCGACCTCGGCCGGGATCGAACCCGCAACCTCGAGCATAGAAGGCCAGTGCTATACCAACTGCGCTGCTGAGGGGACTGGCACAAGTTATATTAAAAGAGAAAGACTGTAGGTAAATTCGGGACATGTCGATGCAAATTTCACATTTTAGTTAACAAAATTCTGCAATTAGATCCAGGAGTGTGCCCTTATGTGAATCAATGATTTTTGCTGCAAACAATCAATTAGAAGAAGCTCTTGGTAATCATGCTTCTCTAGTACATTTTCAATTTAATTAAGTCTTCTGTCACGAAACCCTGGCTATGAAACCATCCATTTACTATACAATATATTAAGTGCAAATAATTTTTTTTTTTTTTTTTTTTTTTAAATCCACCACCAACAGAAGCATGCTTCCAATTACAGGTGGCTTACACAGATGTATACACAAAATACATAATACATAATACATACATACATAATACATAATACATACATACATAATACATAATACATAATAAGAGAGAGAAAAAAACAACAACAAAACAAACAACACAAACAAAAGAAAGAAAATACATGATGGTAATAGATGCTAGAATATTATAATATTACAGTTAATATAGTGCCAAATGTCAATATAATGATGCAAAATTATTTAAAAAACTTGAGTAAAAACATTATAAAACACTTCTTCATAATTTAAGTATCTAAGGAAATACAATGCTTTTTAATATTGTATGAAATTTTTCAATTGTTAAACTGAAATCCAATTGAGAATCACAGTTTAAAGACAGAGAGTTGTAAGTATTACACATAACAAACAATGGAGAGTTCTGGAAGAAAACAGTTCTAGGAATAGGAATAATAAAAGGTTGCCTATGACGTAATTCTGTTCTTTTTACATTGAACTGAAGCAATTTAAGAAAATCACAGTTATTCAATATACTATTAACAGTCTTATAGAGTAAAATTTGGCTATTTATTAATCGTCGAGATTTTAAAGTTTTATAATTAAATTCAAAAAGTAACTGATTATATGAAATTTGCTTGTCATAAGACGATACGTGATATTTTTTAAAATATAAATAACGTAAAAATCTTTTCTGTATCCTTTCTATTTGCATCTGATGGGACTGGAACTGAGGTGACCATATTACAGACGCATACTCGAGCTTACTTCTAACCATAGTTTTATAGAGAATATCAATAGTATTTATATTTTTTAATTCTTTTGTATTTCTGATTATAAATCCTAATTTTCTATATGCATCAATTACCACATGATTTAAGTGCATTTTAAAACATAAGTTGTGTGTAAAATAAATACCCAAATCCTTAAATGATTCTACTCTAGGTAACTTCACACCATTAATTTCATACGAATTTTGAGGAACTGTCTTATTTTTAGAATATGTCATAAAGCAACATTTATTAAGATTTAACAGAAGAAAATTATCGATACTCCATCTATATAGTCTGTCCAAATCATGCTGTAGATCAAAAACGTCTTGTTGTTTGTCAATGACTTTATACAATTTAACATCATCAGCATATAGTAAACATTTATTGTGTAAAATCTGTTTAGGTAAGTCATTGATATAAAGTAAAAAGAACAAGATGAGTTTCCTAAGAGATCTACTGTAGTTAGAATAGCATTTTTTTAAGAATGCCTCACTGAGCTGAGTTGATAAAAGATCTTTTTCAGCATGCGAACTCATTCTATTGAAGAAGCGCCACAAACTTGACTGTTCCAGTTTTGAGATATTAGTGATCTAGGGCCAGTAACATTGTTTTTAGCAAAAAATAAATGAAGAGATTAATGATTATTGTCATTTTATAGCGTTTGGTATTCGTTTTAATCAGCAATTTATTCAGTTCATATATTTTCTCTTATATTGTTTTGTATTTCGTATGAGTTATTCTAGCCTTACACGCAAGTGCCCAGAAATTTGTTTTTTTTTTTTTTTTCTAATTGTCAGCTTTTGGTGTTTTTGATACTTATTTCTAAGATCTTTAATGCCTCTTGATGTGCTTAAAATATAAGTTTTCAGTCTTCAGTATCTGTGTGTAATTATCATTCTAATGACTTATAGATCAGTGTTCCAAATCCTGTATGTAAAAGATATTCCCTACATAATGCTGTCATCGAAGACAATTCTTGTCCCCCACAATCACCATGTGGACCCACCAATATTCGTACTGGTTTTACTCACTTGGAAAGCCAATACTCTAGCTTTGCGGCTAATGTAGCACCAAGATCAAATCGCAAAAGCAATTATGAATGAACGTCTTTCGTCACTTGATTCCATCTGCCTTTCTTTTCCCGAAGACTTTACTAAAGCTACAATTCGAAATTTTCGAGAAGAATTGCAGGGTCGTGAATATGAATCATGGAGTTTTTTTAGTTATGTTTTATTTACCGACGCTCGCAACTGCAGAGGTTATATCAGCGTCGCCGGATGTGCCGGAATTTTGTCCCGTAGGAGTTCTTTTACATGCCAGTAAATCTACTGACATGAGACTGTCGCATTTAAGCACACTTAAATGCCATCGACCTGGCCCCGGGATCGAACCCGCAACCTTGGGCATAGAAGGCCAGCGCTATACCAACTTGCCAACCAGGTCGTCTTGAATCATGGAAGATCCATTCATGACGAGGAAAAGGTGTTGAGATGTACAGCGAAGTAACAGCCGCCAGCAGTTGGATTGCTAACAAGAAAAGCGCTTTCGACTAGTGAATGTATATCTAGCCTGAAAATGACAGCAAATTTAGCAGCTATTCATTCCGATTCCAGCAGATCTCTTGATGGTACCCGGTGCAGGCATGGCTGCCCGGAGATTAAAACTTTAGCACACGTCTTGGGATTCTGTGAACAGGGATTGCTTTTGAGGAACTCTAGACATCATCTTATAAGATCCAAAATTGCTGCCGCATTAAGAAATAAGAGCTGAATAGTAGAAGAAGAGATATCCTGTCTAGCTGAAAAGTGATCAATGATACGAATCGATATTTTAGCGTACAATGCTGATACTAAATAGGACATCATTGTGGACACCACGATACATTTTGAAGTAGGATGTCATCTGTCACCCGAGGTCCACCGTGAGATGAAGTCGATCTATGACCCTACAGTCAACTATTTTAAGCGTTGAGGTATTCGGCTTGCTCATAGGTGCTCCAGGAGCTATACCAGGTTTTTTCGAAGAATTTCAACAGAAATTTGCTCTACCAACATCTCTGAGGGATGACATCTGATAACTGTGTTAAAAAATTCCTGTCAAATTCTGATTAATCACATGGTGCCACATTAATAGCAATTGTAATTTTTTCATGCCCTTTCTTTTTTTAAATTTAATTATCTTGCTTACATATGTATATATTTTTTGAGGATATACTGAGTCCGTAAGGGCTACCTCAATGGGGGCACTTTGTAATTAATTTAATTAAGCACAATTTTCAAGACTAGATTCACATATTTAAGCTTCGGAAGATTAGTTTCTTCATGTGACCTTTCTAAATATCTCCACCTCTCTGTCTTTTGCACTAATTCGTCTATGTGCCTTATAATTTCAAACAAGTCCAGTATTCCTAACCGAATGTTTTATGCAAATCGGCAGATGTTCTTCATAGTTCACTTTACGACAGTGAATATCTGTAGTGACGATGTCTATGGTCCTTGTTGCAGTAATGGTTGTAAGTTTCACTAATGCCATCTCTTGATTACAGATTTTTTAACCATGATGGGACTGAAACGCCACAAGTGAAGTACATAAGACCTGAAGATTGTCCTCCATCAAATAATCCTGAACTCCAGATTTACAAGACTTGGCAAAGAAGTAAGAATAACAGGGAGTCACAGTCAAACAGTCATAGAGACGAAGGTTCCTTTGAGTGTAATATTTGTGGCAAATTGTTACGGAATCTACAAAGTCAGAGAAATCATTTACGAACCCACACCAAAGAGAAGAGATTTGAATGTGATACCTGTGGGAAATACTTTTTACGATTAGCTCATCTCAGATCCCATATACCTACGCACACAGGAGAGAAGCCGTTTACATGCGAAGTTTGTGGTAAATGTTTTGCAAGGTCTAATGAGCTCAAAGTCCACGCACGTACGCATTCTGGCGAAAAGCCATTTAAATGTAAAGTTTGTGAGAAATGTTTTGTTCATGTGAGTCATCTTAGAGTGCATGAACGTACGCACTCTGGCGAGAAGCCCTACAAATGCGGCGATTGTGGCAAGTGTTTCGCTGATTCAAGTTATCTCACGGTACATAGACGTAGACATACCGGCGAGAAGCCTTTCATATGTGATGTCTGTGGAATGTCTTTTGTAAAGTCTAATAGCCTCACCGTGCACTCTCGTATGCATTCTGGCGACAGACCATTCAAGTGTGATATTTGTGGTAAGTCTTTTGCAGATTCGTGTTATCTCGCAGGTCATGCTCGTACGCATTCTGGCGAAAGGTCATTCAAATGCGAAATATGTGGGAAAAGTTATATGCATTCAGGTGACCTAACAGTCCATATACGTAAGCATTTTGGAGAGAAGCCATTCAAATGCGATGTTTGTGGAAAATGTTTTGTACAATCCGGAATTCTCACAAGGCATGCACGCACGCATTCAGGCGAGAGACCATTCAGATGTCAGGTTTGTGGGAAAGGTTTTATAGATTCTGGTCATCTAAAAAGACATCTATCAGTTCATTCTCGCGAGAAAGAATTCAAATGCGATGTTTGTGGGAAATGCTTTGAATATAACTTTATTCTCATAAGACATTCACGTACACATTCTAGTGAGAACTCATTCAAGTGTGATGTTTGTGGGAAATGTTTTTCACGATCGGCAAGACTCACCAGGCATGCACGCATGCATTCAGGCGAGAAACCATACAGTTGTCACATTTGTGAGAGACGTTTTGCAGATTCCAGTCATCTCAAAAGACATGTACGTGCTCATTCTCGCGAGAAATGATTTAAATGCGATTTTGTGGCTAATCCTTTGTACACACTTAACCTCTCATAAAACATGTATGTACGCATTCTTGCGAGAAGCCATTCAAGTGTGATGTTTTGTGGAAAATCCTTTGTACGCTCAGATTAACTAACAGTGCACGCACCTACGAATTCTGGTACGATAACATTCTGATGTTTATGGGAAATAGTTTTGTACAAGCTATAGATGTACGTATTCTGGCGAGAGATCATTTAAATTCTATGTGTCAATTTGCAATTCAACTGGAAGACGAAGATAGAAGAGGCTAAAGACGAACGTGAATAGTCTTATGATAGATAAGATGGAAGTGAATTCAAAGGTGTTATAAGTGAAAGGCCTTGGATTTCTCGGAAATTATTCTGATCCAGATCGTGTTAAACGTAACAATGTACAGTAACATAATTTGGATATTATTTATTATGTGTGTAATGTTGATTCATTAGCCTTTAGCTGAAGAAAAATTGTGCCACAATTCAGTTTTTAATGGTGACCATAAGTGTTATTTGTAAATAAATGTCAGCCGAGCGACATACTTAAAACAGTGTGTTGCCAATAGGAAATGGTCCAAAGATGGCAGGGCGTCAATTTCTGTAGAACAAATAGAAAATGCTGTATTCAGAAGGATTGTTTTCAAACCCTGACAATGCCTATTCCAATACCTATTGATTTAGCTAATTTCAAATTTTCAAAATGGGCCCCCAAAACCATAATTATATTTTATTTGGAGAGTATACGTTTTAATTGCAACTACAGTGCGCAAAATAAGAAATAAGCATTGTATGAAGCTTTTATATGCCACAAAAATACCAATAAAATGTAGGCCAGTAACCAATGAAGTTAAATTTAATTAAGCAGTGGGTATAGTAAACAAACCAAGAATGCTATGACCTGAAAATTAGCATTGTTCGCCTATTTTCAGGAGGCTAAAATGTAATATAAACAATATGTTTAAATATTATTTTGTAACAAAGTCCATAGTTGAAACTTATACACAGATGAATAAAAGATGTCAAATGAGATTTTGAGTCGCATCTGTTTTTCGATAGTACACAATATTTCGAGGGAAATGAATGACGTTTTGTTTTTCTGAAAATGAAGATGCACCTCAAGCCTTGTCTGTTCGTGATTCTTTGTAAGACTTATTTATGGAGATATAAATTCTCTGTGGTAGATGAAAAAGCAAAGACGGCGAAAGACCATTATTCTTTTAAACTCTTTAATTTTTTTTTATTTCGTGTCGATAGATTTTGGAAATACACTTGAAATTTTCTCTGAAAGGAAATCGATTGATGTTTTGTGGAGATGAAAGATATATGTGTTTAAAATTGTGTTGAGTCGTCTGAGTCATGGCACATTGAATTTTCACAACAATGAAATTGGTCAAGCCGTACTTCAGAGCCATTGTGACGAGAGAGTGAGTTAATAATTTAGCAGTTTCCTTCAGCGAGTTAGAGAAAAGTTACCAGGCCTGTATTACAGCACATATCATCAACGATTTCGGTGCTCAAGGATTGATTCTCATAAATACATTTATTGCTTCACCATAATATTGATATTGCATTTGTATTATGTTAGACATATGCATTTTTAAAGCATTTGAGACGTTATTAAATTTACCAATGATGAAAAAGTATTAATAAAGTAGTTGATTAAACTGCTTTTTAATTGAGAGTGGAAGCTACTTCGGGGCCAAACGTATTTTTTTTTTACAAAACCTTCACTGTTTACAATCTTGAGTGGCTATCAGTTTTTTTTTTTTTTTTTTTTTTTTCACAGTTGCTCTTGTTAGAAAACAACAGAGAATTTTCTCGGAATGCGAAGAGCGCCCTAATGACATGGACTGCATGGGGTCTTTGGCTAGTTACTTATTTCTTCTTGCCAGCTCTGCAAATTACTTTCTCACTCCATTGTACTGAAAACCGATGTAACGTGAGTGTGCAAACATTAAATTACAGGTAATTTACTCAAATTACATAAAGAATTTAAAGTGTTAATATAGCTCGCTCGTTTCAAACGGAGGTGTCTCTGTAACAAATTATTAATTCCGAATCCCAAACATTTATGATCATGTTAACTGCACAAGAAGAAGGCAATACTGTAATGATATGAAGTTATTCAGATTTCCAGTTAAAGGTAAGGAGATGCTACAAAATTAAACTCTGAATTCAGGTAAGTAGTGAATGTATTGTAGTAGTTAGTAATAATTAATGATCGCTTAATGCATCTGATGCTTGGATTTCATTCATTAATTTCTGTGGAATAATTCCATAGATCGTAAATGTAGTGTAGTGTAATGGAATTTAAAATTTGTCATATTGAAAAATAGCAAGCTAAAATATAAACCTGTGCAGGCTGTGTCGTAGACGGCAGCAAGTTTTATTCGTGAATACGTCACTGGTAGGACTGCTGTTAAGGCTAAATTCAACAGTAACATATCTTGTTGCTGATAGGACTGCTGTTAAGGCTAACTTCGACAGTAACATCTTGTTGCTGATAGGACTGCTGTTAAGGCTAACTTCGACAGTAACATATCTTGTTTTTTTTAGTAGGTTATTTTACAACGCTTTATCAACATCTTTGGTTATTTAGCGTCTGAATGAGATGGTGATAATGCCGGTGAAATGAGTCCGGGGTCCAGCACCGAAAGTTACCTAGCATTTGCTCATATTGGGTTGAGGGAAAACCCCGGAAAAAACCTCAACAGGTAACTTGCCCCGACCGGGAATCGAACCCGGGCCACCTGGTTTCGCGGCCAGACGCGCTGACCGTTACTCCACAGGTGTGGACCATATCTTGTTGCTGATAGGACTGCTGTTAAGGCTAACTTCCGACAGTAACATATCTTATTGCTGATAGGACTGCTGTTAAGGCTAACTTCAACAGTAACATCTTGTTGCTGATAGGACTGCTGTTAAGGCTAACTTCGACAGTAACATATCTTGTTGCTGATAGGACTGCTGTTAAGGCTAACTTCAACAGTAACATATCTTGTTGCTGATAGGACTGCTGTTAAGGCTAACTTCCGACAGTAACATATCTTATTGCTGATAGGACTGCTGTTAAGGCTAACTTCAACAGTAACATCTTGCTGATAGGACTGCTGTTAAGGTTAACTTCAACAGTAACATATCTTGCTGATAGGACTGCTTTAAGGCTAACTTCAACAGTAACATATCTTGTTGCTGATAGGACTGCTGTTACGGCTAACTTCAACAGTAACATCTTGCTGATAGGACTGCTTAAGGTAACTTCAATAGTAATATCTTGCTGATAGGACTGCTTTAAGGCTAACTTCAACAGTAACTTGTCTTGTTGCTGATAGGACTGCTGTTAAGGCTAACTTCAACAGTAACATATCTTGTTGCTGATATGACTGCTGTTAAGGCTAACTTCAACAGTAACATATCTTGTTGCTGATAGGACTGCTGTTAAGGCTAACTTCAACAGTAACATATCTTGCTGATAGTACTGCTGTTAAGGCTAACTTCAACAGTAACATATCTTGTTGCTGATAGGACTGCTGTTAAGGCTAACTTCAACAGTAACATATCTTGTTGCTGATATGACTGCTGTTAAGGCTAACTTCAACAGTAACATATCTTGTTGCTGATAGGACTGCTGTTAAGGCTAACTTCAACAGTAACATATCTTGCTGCTGATAGGACTGCTGTTAAAGGGACCTTCAACAGCAACATATCTTGTTGCTGATAGGACTGCTGTGAAGGCTGACTTCAACAGTAACATATCTTGTTTCTGATAGGACTGCTGTTAAGGCAAACTTAAACAGTAACATATCTTGTTTCTGATAGGACTGCTGTTAAGGCAAACTTGAACAGTAACATATCTTGTTTCCAGATACACTTAAAATGCGTTATATCTTCGCTGTGCTTGATTTCTGGCAATGGCCAAGCAGTATGCATTGAGAGTAAACATGGCCGTCGTTGTAGTAACCGTCCTGCTCTATCATTTGCTGCACGTCACTTACACGCCTGCTTCCATTTGCGCTGCTTTATGTCTTGACATGCCAATCGTCTAGCCTCCCTAAAATTTACTCGCGAATTCTTCCAATTTAGTTTGTCGACTGCTGGTTTTCCTCAATTTATATTGTAGCCTGGTTCGTTATGAATCGTTTGACATCACTGCGAATGTTTTGTCGCTTCGCAACCTCGAGTTAATCTGCCTCTGCTACTGCGAGACCCGCCAATTCGTGCATAAACTTCCCACTTTCAGGTATCGCTAGATGTCCTCGCTCGTTCCAGTTCAAAGCCACATTGGAAGAATTGATCCTTCGTATGTCGATCTCCGTTTGTTTCTTTTCACTATATCCTGTAGTTTAAAAACTATAGGCACTAAAATTCTTGTCTGAAAATGTGTCTGTCGACTTTCTGGGCTGGCATTCTAGTACTGAAACGAACTTACAGCCGTATTCGCGTTAAAAAATAGATATCTGCAACTATCCGAATTTTTTTATTTTATTGGGTTATTTTACAATGCTGTATCAACATCTAGGTTATTTAGCGTCTGAATGAAATGAAAGTCATAATGCGGGTGAAATGAGTCCCGGGTCCAGCACCGGAAGTTACCCAGCATTTGCTCGTATTGGGTTGAGGGAAAACCCCGGAAAAACCTCAACCAGGTAACTTGTCCCGACCGGGATTCGAACCCGGGCCACCTGGTTTCGCGGCCAGACGCGCTGATCGTTACTCCACAGGAGTGGACCTCCGAAATTATTGTTAGAGTTATTGTGGCCATTCCAACGGGAAAACAGTGATTTGAATATTGATTTGTAATACATTTTTGCACTCATAATTGAACAGCAATTTTATCATTTATTTATACGTCACAAGTGTGCGTGATTGATTGGAGGCAACTTTTCCTGTCTCCTTGATATCGCACTAGTCATCTTCTTGTATTCTTGTTCCTGTTGCGTCCACACTTATAAAAGCGCAATCTAGTTCCACGGCGTTCGTTGATCAGTGCTGGCGTTGTAGTGTTGCCAAGTAAACTGCGCTCGTTTTCAAATCTCAGCTGAAATTTGTGGAATTGTTGCTCTTCTTACAATTCGTGGCTTCGCCATTTGCCAAACAACACACTGTAAACAGTAGGTATGTTCTTTTCAATTTCTCGTCTGGATGATGAGCTTTATAAATGCACAATGCATTTATGTAAGCAATATTGAAATCATAGAAAATAACCATATGCAAACATCTTGTGTTCCTGTCTACGTTGTTGTGTTGGCAGAGATCTACTAGATGGAATTCAACTTTGATCATGTTGTAGAATCTTATTATTATTGCCTTTCTCTGTTCACCGGCCTCTTCATCTACTGCTTCATCATCGTGCATAGTTTGTAGAACTATAACAGTTTTATTCTTTTTTGGAGGGTGGAATATGACACAAGAGTCATGTCTCTTTGAAATCAAAAGAGAGACGAATGTTGCAATCTTTGCTTGTTGAGTAAGAAATTCGGTGGTATTTTCCTCTTGGTTTTGCGAAGAGTTCCCACATAAGTGAGTCCCTTTTCGCACAAAATTTATTTGCAAGACATTTGCTTGAAAACCATTTGTCACCAGTTATATTTTGTTCTGTCCCACAGATAGGTTCAACTATAAGGAAAACTATTTCCTGGGAGCTATTGCTCTGCTGGTAGGGACTTGCAGGTTGCATACCAATATATGTTTCAAGATTTGTAGTGTAAGCTGTTTTAGCAAACATTTTCACACCATATTTTGCCGGCTTGTTTGGAATACACTGCCGAAAGGGACAGTTTCCTCTGAAAGCCAGTAAGTTAGTTGCTCGTCAATTGTGACATACCGGTACTTGCTGGGAAGAAAATATCTCTGAAAACCATTCACCATAACCTCAAATAGTTCCCATATTGGAGCTATAGTCCCGCCGCTCTTATTTCTGGCAGCCAATCACGTTGCAGGTCGGCTACATTTAAACGTGTGCGTCTAGTGATTCGCTGCTGATGACGTTATGCACTTCCTAAGGCTCGATAAATACTTAATATAATCGCGCGCCATTTTGGCTCTTTCGTTCGCGTTCGCAGAAAGCACACGAGGACGTTATTTGCCGCTCAATTACAGTGCGTTTGATTTATTATCATAAGAGCTACGACAGGATAATGTTTAACGGTGCGGCAAATAGATTCCTCGTCTGGTAGTTCGGTAACGAAAGAACAAAACTGGTGAACGATACTACCTACCTGGACTTCATACAGCCTTCAATTCCTAAGGCGTAAGCAAAGAGGAGTCACGCCGGAAATAACAGCGACGCGACTATAACTTACCGGTATCAATTTTCTTGTGAGTGAATCTGTCTATTAGGGTACATCATAAAATCTAATACATCTCAAAAGAAAGAGCGGAATCGTTTCTCACTCCTAGTCAAGTAACAAGATTCAAGTCCATTTCCTCTTGAGTTGTCCCGTAGCTGATGAATATTTTTCCTAGATAATCTTGAGATACAAACCTATAAATGTCCTAATTTCAAGACTATCAGTATGTCTGGCATCTATAGCACGGTCAAAGTTATTTCACACAGTTCCAATGTACTGTATATGTTGGTTGAAGTGACTATAATATTGATCACAGTATCGGACAGAAACAAATCCAAAATCTTAGTATCTGTTTTGGTTTTTCGAGCTTTACCTTTGGGACCAGGTAGATGTTTCACCAAATAATCCGCAAGAGTACAAAATGTTGCTTCGCTCCATTTCGTCTCAGCATCCTTACCCAGGTAATAGTCTCTAGGCATATCATCATCATTAGTTACACTATCCTCACTTTCACTCAATACTTGCTCAGTTGCCGAACTGTGGTCGCTCTCTGTAACATGATCACCATTGTGACCACTTTCATCATTACTTTCTTCTTTTTTTTCAAATACCCCCTTCAGCAATACATTGGGATCGTTAGTATGATGTTTCACTGTTCGCTTGTTTTGGTTATTCATTCTAAATGATTCAAATGAATGTAGATAAGAATTCTATAACGCCTGAAATAATAGAAAGTAACACATTCATTCATTCATAGTGTTCTACCCAAGGGCAGATCTTTCACTCCAAACCCAGCATTCTCCAGTCTTTTCGATTTTCTGCCTTCGTCTTTGTCTCCTCATATGATCCATATATCTTAATGTTGTCTATAATCTGATATTCTTCTGCCCCAAACTCCTCCGTTCACCATTCGTTCCAGTGCATCCTTCAGAAGGCAGTTTATTCTCAACCAGTGACCCAGCCAATTCTTTTTCCTCTTTCTGATCAGTTTCAGCATCATTCTTTCTTCATCCACTCTTTCCAATACAGCTTTGTTTCTTATTCTGTCTGTCCACTTCACACACCATCTTTTTCCATATCCACATTTCAAAGGCTTCTAGGTATTCACTTCGCTTCATTTCGTCGTAATGCCCATGTTTCTGCCCCATGCAATGCTACACTCCACACAAAGCACTTCACTAGTCTCTTTCTTAGTTCTTTCTTCAGAGGTCCGCAGAAGATGCTCCTTTTTCTGTTAAAAGCTTTCTTGGCCATTGCTATTCTCCTTTTGACTTCTTGGCAGCAGCTCATGTTGCTCCATATAGTTCACCCCAAGTATATGTAGCTATCCACTTGCTTGCTCTATTGCCTCATTTAGAATTCGCAAGTTTACCATCTTTACTTTTCTTCCTATGACCATGGTCTTCGTCTTGTTGACATTTATCTTCATTTCATAATGCTCACAGCTGTCATTTAGCTCGAGTAACACATATCTTAGTATAATCTTCTCTTCTGCTTACAACGCCATATCATCAGCAAATCTTACATCTTACAAGGGGCGGCTAGCCCATAAGAGCTGCGGAGCTGCAGCACTCCCTGCTTTGTCAAGAAAATAAAAGTAATTTTAATTTTAATTTGCAGAATAATTTTTTATAGCTTTTCTTAAGTAGGCTAAATTGCTTTATATTTCATCTGGCCGGGAATATGTACTATTATCTGATGCATAATATTTTTGCGCATCGACTGTATTGGAATTGATACTGCATTCAAAGTCGTCATGGGATCTGCAGGGTGGGACAGCTCATAGAGAGTGTGTCTTGCATGGTCAGGGGGTAGAGAGGTGAAGGGAAGCAGAGGGAAACTGCCGCTGTTTAAAACCCATATTTCGCTGCAGTGGCTTGCAGAGCCAGGCTACAAGGGAAGATTTTTCCTCCCCTCCCACACAGCTATGCTGTAATGCTGCGTCAAATGGATTCTCTATTCCCTTGAAACTTAATGACAAAATTTTTATTTTCTCTTCACACACTTATTGTTGTAGAATCTTTCGAGTTAATATAACGAAATTAATATCCTCTTTTACCTTATTATTATATATCCAGCCTCCTTAACTCAAAATGTTTGCGCGAGTAGAATCCTTTTGATGTAGCATGTAAAATACCAAAGAGACCTCTTTCCAGTTTTAGAAAATTGTTTGACCATCAGTATATCCGAGTGTTGCTTTGGTGTGACATCTTAATACCGTAACTTAACCAGTGCAAATGTGCAAGCATGAGTGTGTGTGAATTACAGAATATTAATTTTTCTCAACTTTCCCTTGCGGAGAAGATTGAAGTGAAATTTGTATATATCAAAATCTACTGCAGTGCCCCCTATCCACAAGTTCACAAGCCGCCACTGCATCTTACACTATCGTATTTCAATAATATAGAACTAACTACAATGTAATAGACGTATTCTGTGTAAACAAAAACATGGCAGTAGAGGATAATATACAGTAAGTACAATTTCTAATAAAACAATCAAACTTACTCAGATCTCTTTGTCAGAATATCGCATAATAGACAACAATCACGTTACAGATGCATTACGAGCAGTGGAAAGAAACAAGGCACAGTGATAACTTCCGAAAAATAACAGACTTCGTAGTAAACCAATGTGTATTTACAATGGATCATGGTTTGGCACGTGGATGACAATGTATTCAATTTCATAAAACGTACTGGATGACGCCTGTCATCCACGCGCCTAAAACATTTTGTCTTGATGTATCTCCTTAAATGATCATACAACATGTTCTTAGGTATATTTTAGAAGATTACATTAAGTTTGGAGCATTTTCATAAGATTTTAACACTCGAGAGAGAGATTAAATTGATGTAAGGCCTCAAAGACTTCTGCCATGCATCCCAGGGTTAAGATCGCAGAGCAACTGCCAGAAACCCGGGAAGAGAGGTCGTGCTTGAAATCGTCGCCTTCCTGATACCCGCATCTTAGCTGCTACTATCTACCTAAAATTGCTAGTGTCCAAACCACCCGCTCTGTGAATGTCCCCATCACTGTTAAAGGCGAAGACGAACGAGGTACAGAGTAGTACTTAGACGCGTATTACTCCTGGATCCAATGCAGGAAGACGCGGTATTCAGAACATTATCCGAGAGACATCGGGTCCTACTGGTTACGCAAAGAGGAGCACTGATAAGGAATCCCCCGCAAACGCTTGGCGTCTTTTCTTCAATGAGCCTATTTTGCGTCTAATAAAACACTGCACTGAGACAGAGGCTTGCAGTGTTCTTGGCAGTGACTCATGGACTGTTGAGCTGGAAGAACTTGCAGCATTCATTGCAGTCTTGTACCCCGAGAAGTATATGGCGCCAGAGCTCTCAAATCTATTGACCTCTGGAGTCGAGAGGGGGCCTCCATTTTTTACAGACACTATGTCAAATGAATAGGTTTCTAGAAATTATGGAATTTCTTAGGTTTGATTTGAGGGCAACAAGAACTCACTGAAAGCAAAATGACAAGTTTTGTTTGGCCTTTGAAATATGGAATAGGTTTATTGACAACTGTATTGCCTGCTACAGATCTTCAGAATAAATAACTATAGATGAATAATTGTCCCTTCCAAGTGCAGTTATCCATTTACACAGTATATGACAAAAAAAAAAATTGGTATCAAATTCTGGCTTGCTACTGATGTGGAGGATACATACATCCTCAATTGTTTCCCCTATCTAGGGAAAGATGAGACAAGACCAGCTCACAATGCTCGGTGAGCATGTAGTCTTGCGCCTTCTTGACACTTTCCTCAATAAAGGGAGAAATGTCACAGTGGATAATTTTTTCACTTCATTAAGCCTACTTAGCCTTGGAAGTGAAGAAAAGAGCAATCAGTATGGTAGGCATACTCGGGGGTGGTAAACTGCACACACGTTTCAGGTAAATTACCTAAAAGAAGGTAATTTACACACTGTAATATGCACACACCTATTTTGGATATGTAATCTGCACACTTAAACAACCCAGGTAATAAAAACAGGATGTAAATAATTGCACATGCAGCTATAATGGCATGTATTTCCTTTGAACATACTCCTATTACAATATTAATGTATTAACCAATAATTTATATTGGTAGGTAGTATTTTGTTTGCTTAATGAATTCCAGTCGGGATATATGCTTCTCAGTAAAATCTTATATATTTCTCTCCATAGATTCTTTCTTCTTTAAGGAGCCTTATTTTTAATTTTTGCTGCAGTAGATATCCCCTGAATTTTCACATATATGTATATTTGAAATTCAATTAACCTGTTTGTAAAAGTATAAATATCAGGATGAGCATAGTAAAATGTTTTGTTGAATCTAATATGAAAATACTCACACACATTAAGTACGCTGCAAGCTTCCTGTTTTAGCTGCCCAGATTGAAGGAGGAAAGGTAGCGTCATCGTCTACATAGGTGTCTACTAAAATAAATAGTCACAAAAGTTATCTAGCTTTTCATCTTGTGGCTTAATGGCCACTAAATCAGATACAAAACAGTCGCCATCCTCATGTAGGTCTAAAAATTGTAGAGCCAATACAAATTTTGACCATCTGCTGATTTCAGAATCACTTTTATATTTGTTTATTAAATCATATTTTTTTAATCTGACGAAGCCAAGATTGACTTAGGTGGAATGTACATCCAATGACATTGGCTTCACTCCATACAACATTTATTGCAGCATAGATATCACTTATAAACAACTGTGTCCAAGGACTAATACTTTATGTTGAACTGCTGTGTAACTATCCATCCAAGTCAGTCTAATTCATACAGTACCTCTCTCCTTTCATTACAATTGTCAATTATGTTTATTGCTTGTAACATTGATTGACATTACGTTCGATTTACATGTTATTTATTAAAAAAAATAATGCGAGTCATGCTGTGTGTGTAGTTTACATACGACCTCTACCACCTAGGTTTTGTTGTGTGTGCAGATTACATGCCACAAATGTATAGCAAAGGTATGGGAAAAAATATACCTGAAAAGTGTGTGTAGTTTACCTCCACTGGCACACTGAACAGAGCTAGAAAAGAAGTGCCACCTTCTCTAAAGAATTCACGAGATCCTCTGCACAGCACTGTACTGTATAAAGCAGGAGACGCCACTCTCACTTCGTACCAAGCTTAAAAAGTAAAAGATGACCGGTACTAATTCTCAGTACACTGCACACTGATGTTTCTATTAATGAAACATAGAATAAACAAACTGCTGAGACCATTACATGTTACAATAAGACAAAACTTGGTGTCGATCAGATGTGCAGAAAATACAGCATGCGACTAATGAGCCGGAGATGGCCTGTTAATGTATTTTATAATATACCAGATTTAGCAATGATAAATGCTCATACATTGTACCAAATAAAAATAATTTCCGACTCTAAGATGTCTCGAAGTTCGTACATGAAGAGCATTGCTAAAGAACTGGTACTGCAGAAACAAGAGGATGCAACATCCCACATTGATCTTGCAGAGAGAAATTTGTCCTGACCTTCTGCCTGGTGGTAGCCACAAACAGTGTCAGTTAAGGTTGACAACGGAAATAAAACAAAACTAGTGTGTTGAAAATGTAAGAAGTGTGTATGTGGATAATATTTCAGTAAAATAAAAGTATGCATCAAATGTGAAAAAATTCTAAAATAAAAGATTGATGGGCGGCCAAAGAGACTCAAGTCAAACAACATAGTTTTTCAGGGGAGCCAAAACATACTTGAAAATTTATCCAATATCTAAATGTTTATTTTGTAAAAATTTACAAATACAGTAGGCTATATAATTACATCTTGTATTCCGCCTAGATATAAGCCTGTAATATCAAACGAAAGCTGGAGTTTTTTTTTTTTTTTTTGTAGTTAATAGCTTGTCAGAAACTAAAAATGGTAAAAAAGTAACTTAAGCACCTATGATTATAATTTTGTACATTAAGTATATTGATATTTTTTTAATTCTAAAAAGAGATCAGTTGCAAATACATTAAACTTTATCCAGTGTGTAAAGATTTTCTTATTGACATTTGTTAAGAGGAATAAATATTTTGATGTCAGATATTTTATTGCATTATATTCTGCCTTCATGAAAGTAGTAGATAGGCTCATGTCAGTAGATTTACTGGCATGTAAAAGAACTCCTGTGGGACAAAATTCTGGTACACTGGCGACGCTGATATAACCTCGGCACTTGGGAGCGTCGTTAAATAAACCATAATTTAAAATTTTTCATATCATCAAGTGAGATGTAGGCCCTACTGTCTGATAATAATGTACATATCAGTACATCTCAATCAGGGGTATATTATTATTATTATTATTATTATTATTATTATTATTATAACGGGATTTTGATTTTATGTTAAGGTACCTCACACTAAGTTTCAGTGAATCTCCATGTGTGCGTCTTTGGTGGACCAGTAGTTCCAGAGCGCTATTTTATCTTTGTGTATTGTAAGCTTTCTCATTATTCTTATTGTGTTTATGCATTGAAGTTGTTCGCTCAGTTGACGCACGCCTTGATTATTTTCTATCGTAAATTGGCCGAGACGTAGATGGGAGGATAATATTAAAATGAATTTGAGGGAGGTGGGATATGATGAGACTGGATTAATGTTGCTCAGGATAGGGACCGAACGGGGTTATGTGAGGGCTGCAACGAACCTCCGGATTCCTTAAAAGCCATAAGCAAATATTATTATTGTTATTATTATCAACATCATTGCCATAATAGCTATTTTATTTATTATTATGATTATCGTCGTCGTCATCATCATCATCATCGCCGGTCGGTCGTCTGTCTGGGTTTTGTTTTGAGAGGATGGGGTTTAGGTAGGTTTTATTGGTCACGGCTTACTTGATTGTAGTGGAAGAAGTTCAACTATTATTGCTGGTACCGTATATCTTACATTCTAACCTCATACACTTTTGTGTGCTATTTCACTATTATTTAGCCTTATTCTACATTGTGAACTGCGAATACATGAGAAATTCCATAAACTCTGGGTCATTTTCATATTAATACGTTATAGAGGTAAGTTTTTACCCGTAAATATCAGTTTCCGCATTCGATGTATTTCTTCTGGGAAATTACTTAATTACGATTCGAGTCATTCATAATTTTATTTTTTGCACGATTGTGATTGTAAAGTTATTGTTGTTAGGCCTTGAAAGTTAGAATTCCCACACAGAAACTTGCTAGGAAAACCATTCTTTATACCTAACAAAACTATATTGAAATAAACCCATTACAGTGCACTTATCGTTACTTAATTACAAGGAGAGGACACGCTCTGTATATCACCGAATTAAATCAAATTTTGTGACATGAAAGTACAAGGCATACTGTTTAAAGTCATACCTGGTATGGGTGGCCAATGACCCCCTCGTTTAGGAAATATTGGCTATTGTTTGTGACATACTTCCGTTAGGTGCCCAACAGGAAAGCATTAGACTGTGTAATGGCGTAGCTCATGTTTTGCAATTCATTTTGCGTAATTTTCAGAAAAGTCCATGAATATGTTAGAAATTTATTTTTTCAGTCGTTGACTTTACTAGCTCATGTGGTTGGATGCTGAGTTGTCGTCCAGGCAACCCGAGTTCGAATCCTAATGCCTTCTCATTTTTAAAGCTTGATATTATTATTATTATTATTATTATTATTATTATTATTATTATTATTATTATTCATTTTAAGTTGTCAGTTCCTATATTCAAAGCCATGTTGAAATATGCGTGGTATGCATCAAAATTGATAAACGAAAGAGAAATGTTTGTCAATGTGAAGGATATCTGTTTCGCAACAGAAGTGTAGACAACCTTCTTTCATTTGCTGTGCATGGTGCAGGAAATATGTATGTTTTGTGTTTTTTTATAACTTAATGAATCGGGTACAAAATGAAATGGAATAGCTGCTACAGAAATAGAACAGACACCAGTGACACATCTTACCTTCCCAAGTGAGCAATATTTCATTGTTTATCCTTTACAATACAATGTTAGTTAATTAGTAATTTGTTTAAAACATGATGAAGCATTCAGTACATTGAGAAATATGATATAGGTATGTAAATAGATAACTGTGATCACAATATTAATCATTATTAAAAGAAAAAAAATATAGGACCAGTTAAGATTCGAACTCAGGTTGCCTGGATAACAACTCAACATCCAACCATATGGGCTACGCAGTTACAAAGTCTAATGCTTCCCTATTGAGCATCTAACGGAAGTATGTCACAAACAATAGTCAATATTTTCAAAACGAGGGGTCATTGGCCACCCATATCAGGTATGACTTTAAACAGTATGTCTTGTACTTTCATGTCACAAAATCTTATTTAATTCGGTGATATACAGAGCGTGTCCTCTTCTTATTAGTTACCGTTACATTATGGTTTTGCGAAGGCTTTGGAATAATATTGCTCTAAATTTTCAATGCAAAAAATGTTGTACAATACCAGAGCCTTCTTCAGTTGCAAGCCGGAGCCATACTTCAGCAACACTGTAATTAACTGTCAAGTGGAGGCCTACGATACAGAACATGTATTTGTGCTAATGTCGATTTTCAATGTGAATTAATGTTACAATACAGACTTGGACAAATTATTAGGCTAAAACGTTTTTCTTGGAAACATAATAAAATTCGTCATATCAACTATCAGTATAATTCACAGAGTCTCTATTGTTGTAAATATGATTGTTTACATCTTATGGTATATTTTTCCAATGGTTAAGTATATTTTGTCTGGCTGTGTTGGTACTACTGATGTTTTAATTATATACTGCAGAAGATATTCTCCCATGGCCTGCAAGAAGACCGGACATGAACAAAATTGAAAATCTGTTTTCTATACTTTAGAAGAAAGTGATCAAAAAGAGGCTTACAACAAAACATGGACTCATTTAAGCACTGTCTGATATCTGGCTAAGTAATGCTGATATTCAAAGAAAGTGTCAAACTTAGGTTTCCAGCATCCCTGACAAAATCAACGTGTTAATAAAGAATAAGGGAATGTTCACAAAATAATAATAACCTCCAGACTCAATTTTCTGTTCATTATTTCTATGCAAAATACATTTTTGTTTATTATTTCTGCCGATAAATACAGCTTTGTTGCACATATACGTAGTTAATTTGGTCTAATAATTTGTCCACGTCTGTATAAGTGTGTGTCGATAGAATTATGTTCGCGGTCGTAGCAAACGTTAATTGTTTATGTATTATAAACTAAGTGCGTGTTGGCGATAAAAATAAGACGATAAATGAAAATATGGCTGCAGTCTTTGCCAATTTTTACGGTTATTAATAATGACAAGGTGAATAATTTCGAGGGAAAAATTGTTCCGGGGCCGGGTATCGAACCCGGGACCTTTGGTTAAACGTACGAACGCTCTCCCAACTGAGCTACCCGGGAACTCTACCCGACACCGATCCAATTTTTCCTTCTATATCCACAGAGCTCAAAGTGGGCTTGACAACCGTCAAGCAACCAACATTGAGTGCACACTAACTCTGTGTGACTTAAATTGTGGTTTGTTACGTACAGTGACGTGTATTATGCAAATTAAGCTCTCAGGAATAACTCCCTGTAAAGTTAATTTGAATAATTTCAAGGGAAAAATTGTTCAAATTAACTTTACAGGGAGTTATTCCTGAAAGCTTGATTTGCATAATGACGAAGTGATTTACATTGCTTTAAATTAAATTTTGTTTAATTTACATTTTTACAGTCTCACTTGTGGTTTGTGGTGTATCAGAATTCTAGCCAAATTGTTGGGTCTCGTCTGCCATATCAATAAAGTTACGCCGTTGATTTTCCATTGTAAACAGCTGTTTTGTGATCCCATAAATGTTGCAGTTTTGTTGAAGATTCAGAATGCCTGCTATACGTCAGAACTACCTATAATTTGTAGATGCATACACTGACTTTGTTGGTTTTCAAGGTTTGTTTATTAATATTAGTATTTTTTGTAATAAATTAGTTATAAACATGTTTCTTTTCACTCTGTATTTACAGGATTTAAAGTTCACTGAGAGTTTTCGCTAATTGGCACATACTTAATAGATAATGACGTGTTTTGTTATGTATTATGTTGAAGGTATGTTTCTTCATTTTTTCATAGATTTTTATCCTACTTGGCCTAACTGTATTTACATCCTCATACTTTATTATAATATGTCAATAGTTTCCTCTGTTTACGTTTTGGTTTCATTTGCATAATTCACATTCTTAGCTCGTTTTCTATAGTTATATTTATTTAAAATTAAATTTTAAAAAGTTTATAACAAAATATTAATTTAGGATAACGTTATTGTTATGGTGACTGGCGAAGTTCAAGCTAAAACTGGCTTCCTGGGCATCTGAAATATTTATAGAAAAGCACGATAGATAATCGCATAAGATAATATTGAAATATATCCTAGACCTTTCACGTTACAGGTGAAACATCATAAAGTCGCGAAACATTGTCAATTTGCTAGCCACAAATCTGTTACTGGAATGGAATTTAAGAATACCGCGTAGGAACTTACGTCTTTATTGCATTATTGATTTTGTTATTTTCTGTGCAATTAATATATTTTTTTATTTATTTATCTTTGTACTATCAATAAAAACATGTTTTTTTGTAATTATTTTAAGTGGCAGTCTTTGTATGTAAGTAGCCTACTTGCGCTGTATTCTGAAGTATAGCTAATTGATTGCAATAAAACACTGTTTTCGAATCCGTAATAATTTACATCACTACTCTGAATCTTGATCTTACCTTTGTGCATAAAGTAATACTGAAAAAATAAACGTTACATACAATGAAAGCAATGAGCAAGCACAATTACATCAGTATAGAATCTCCCGTCTCCACTAAACGGTACCATACCTACCCATGCTCTGGCTTGTAATTGAAGCCAGACGTTTGTGAAGTGCATTACAAAATCTTAGAAATTGATAAACTCGCTCTGCTTGTTTTTCAAACTTTTCCTCGATTTTGTAAAAAACACTTCCCAACCTTGTATCGTAATACACTATTACAATGCATTTTCCTTTTTAAGCTTGATGTAGGCTATAATTTGTAGGTGGTATCTTACACTACTTAATGGCACTTACAGAAATGACAGAATTTTCATAATCGATTTTTAAATTGTTTTCTAAAAACCCCTAATTTTTATCACCTTTCTCAAAAGAACTTAAGAAAAAAATAGCTAGAGGACTTAACAACCTAACCCAAATTTTGGCTTAGGCATCAATGCACCAAACTGTTAAAGTAAGAGAGATTGTTTGTCAGATTGATGTCTAAATCGAAATTTAGATTAGGTTAGGTCAAGTCAGGTTAGGTCGTCGTGCTACTTTTTCCTAAGTTCTTTTAAAAAATGAGGTTCCCAGATAAAGAAACTAGAAAATCAATGGTGGAGTGAATCTCCACAATTAGGTACCTTTAAATGCACTATACTTCAGAATACCGCGTAAGTAATTATGTACCGTACAAAGACTGTGGAAATTAAAAATCATTAAAAAGCATGTATTTTATTATATTTTTTGGTACAAGGGTATATAAATAAATACATAAAAAAGCTTTGTCCCTTGCACCAAAAATAAATAATTGAATCATGAAATAACGACATATGTGCTTACGCGATATTTTGAAGTCGTGTCTTTAAATATGCCCTCCTGATAACATTGAAAGTTGGTTTTAAACTCTTCACATCCAGTATACACTTCGGTGTATTATTAACTACACATTGGATCAAAATCAGTGTCCAGTATCTAAGAAGTTGGGTCATGTAGAGTGTACATTTTGTTCTTCTAAAGATAACAGATATGAAATTGATTCTAAAGTTGGGAATAAAATATCTGTGTGTGGATTACAAAGAATGAATGTCTATATTTGAATGAGTTAACGAACTCTTCATTCTTATGTATAATAATAATTATGTCTCTCTGGCGAAAAACACACGAGTAAAAATTATAACAAGCTTGAAGATGACTTGTGTTGTAATTAAAAAAAAATAATGAATACGAAATATATGAATAAATTACAGGAACATTCAACCAAAATATCCTTCTATTTAAAAAAAAAGATTTAATTTATTTTGGACATAATAATAAGGAATAGAAACTAGAGACAATGTCAAGAGTATAGAAAAATTGTAGCCGGTGCATAATGGGACAGATGGACAATCTAGCTGAAATACATTAATAATGTCGCTCCTATCAAATACATAGATGTTCACAAAACTTTGTATTTTATTTACAGTAGCATATTGTTTTGTGTACGAAGTCTGAATACGTTTGGATGGGGAAAACTACCCTTTATTATTGTTTAGTAACCTGTTCGAAGACAAGTCTGGACCCCAGAAGTGACACCAACAAAGCATTACTTATGAGACAACTAGGCCAGGAGATAATGGGGTAGGGTGTCCAGTTCCTTTCTCCCTTCATTACATAAATCGCCAATTAGCTACATATTACATTAATCAGACTTCAGGATAATATATGTACATATATAAATGATATGTAAAAAGGGGAATATTCGGAGTAAAAAAGAGAAATAGTTTGTGAATGGGATACCTATGGAATGCGTTTTCAGGTTCATGTACCTAGGAGTAGCAATAGATAACAGGGGAAATTGAAAATTGCAAAATGAAACAGAGATAAATAAAGGAAAGACTGCACTATAAGCAGTGGATAAATGTTTGAATAAGTGGCCGAATTTGGGGGTGAAGGATTTTCTAAATATGTAAAGGGCGTTAATAAAATCGAAAATATATAACTTTGACATATGGGGCAATAGAGAGACTAGTATAAATATCGATACGTTAATAGGTAAACTGTGCAAAATTTTCTAAACGTACCATGGAATGCGTCAAATTCGGCAGCGAGACTGGAGATGGAAGTGGATAGCTGTCTAGGAGTAATCTTGGAAAGGAAAATAAAATATTTAGGTAACATTATGCTGAGGAATAATACGTCGATCTTTAGATGAAACTGATTTCTAGATGAAACTGATCTAAAATCGAACTGGTTAATAGAATTACAATCAGAAGTAAACATATTAGATTTAAATTGGTTATGGAAAGAAATAGGTACTCTAAATGCCAAGATTATTGGTGAAACTATAAAAGATAGAGAATACGAAATTTCAAGACAGGAGGTTTTTAGTAATATAACGAACTTGGATTCATTAAGGTATTATAGAGAAATGAAAACTTTCTGGGAACAGGAAGAGTATGTCAGATGAAACACAAGAGAAGTGAGAGTAGGATTAGCCTGGTGGAGATCAGATATTTGGAGACTCAAAAATAGAAGAGGTAATGTGGGTAAGAATATTTGTTCCCTATGCAGGTGTTAGGAAGACGCAATCCATATACTGTTAAAATGCACAGCAATAATTGATCTCAGATTTAACAGAATAGATTATAAATTCTTGAAGATAAACGAGAAAATAGCCTTCTTAAATTTAAGTGGGCCGTTAAACATTAACAAGCTTAATATTTTTGGTAAATTTCTGTTCAGAATCAAAATTAAATGGGAAAAGAAGATAAAAGAACTATGTGAAGACAGATTATAATTTGAGAGAATTCTTCGCTCTACAAAAGCCATTAGCTAAGGAGTAACCAAATTAGTAACTTTGCTAAATAGTTTAATAAACAGTGAAAAGGTGAATTAAAATAATAATAGTAAAACATTTAGCAATGTTAAGTATAGTGAAGTGAGTTTATTATGATATTATTACTGTTATTATTATTATTATTATTATTATTATTATTATTATTATTCCTATCACGTATTAAGCATGGTGGCCTGTTACGGTCTCACTCCATCATTTCAGTGGACGGTCCAAAGATCTTGAGATCTTGATCCTAAAGGATGGTAATTTGGTGCTTGGCATTCTGAATATATGAGATTTCCATTTCTGTCTATAATTTTGAATTTTCTCTAAAATTAGGTCAATATTTAATTTTTTCAAAATATTCTAATTTTTCTTCTTGTCTAATCTAGTATAGCCAGCAGTTCTTCTTAACAACTTAATTTCATTGGCAGTGATTCAATGTTCATCACATTTACTTATGGTCCAAGCTTGACATCCATACATGAGAACAGGTTTCGCCAGTGTTTTATAGGCTTTAATTCTTGTATGTTTTTGGACAAGAGAAGGTTTGAAAATGTTATTAATGGTATTTGTTGCACAGTTAAAGTAATTCAGTTTTGTAGAAATATCTTTTTCTTGTTCATAGCTCAAATGATAACCCAAATACTTAAAACATAAGACCTGTTCTACAGGTTTATTACAAAGGCAAATTTTGTTGCGGAGATGATGTTTTCCATTGAATCCCATTACTTTAGTTTTATTAATTTAAATTTCCATCCTGTAGTCCTCAGAAATGAATTGTAATTGTAAAACATAACGTTGGAGGCCATCTTCAGAATCTGTTAATGATATTACATCATCTGCAAACACTAATATATCTAACTTTCAAATTTATGTTGTTGTTAAAATTACCATGTTTGGTTATTTTCCAGTTTCTAATCATATGATTCATATATATAGTAAATAGTAATGGGGATAGGCTACAACCCTGTCGAATACCTTGATTAATTGATTTTCACTCAGTTTGGTTGTTTCCAGTACATAGTGAAATATAATTTTCACAATATACATTATAGGTTGCATTTATTAATTGGTTTGAAACATGATTTTCTTTCAGAATTTCAAATAACTTTCTTCTATTAACTTTATCAAAAGCCTTTTTAAAATCGATAAAAGCCGAATGTGTATCTTTATTAATCCCTCTTTGTTTTTCTTTTATCATTTTCAGAGTAAAGTACCCATCAGCATATGATCTGCCTTTCTGGAATCCATTTTATTTTTCCATTAATTTGGTTTCATAAAATATACATAATTTTTGTTTTAAAAGTATTGTGTAAATTTTATATCCTGAATTTAGCAGACTAATACCTCTGTAATTTTCACAGTCATTTCTATCTCTTTTTTTTTTTTAATTGGTATTACTAGAGCCTTATGCCGAATATCAGGGTGGCTTTCTCCATCTAAAATTCTGTTATACAATGTTTATATATATTTATAAATTGTCCTACTTTTCAAGTGCGATATTATTCTTCTCTAGTGTTAATGTTATATAATTCCATTGCCGCTCTAATTTTAAATTTTAGTTCCTATTTTATTTTATTTATTTTTTATTTTCTATGTGTATCTTATATTAATATTGTATTATATAATTTCTGCAACTGTAATTTTAATTTTATTTCCTATTTTATTTTATTTTATATTCTCTTATAGGCCAATTAATATTATATCTGAACTGTGACCGAACACGAGCGCTGCTCATTCGGTCTCAAATTTTGTTAATACTACTGTATCTTCTTTTTATATTGATTGTATTATTTTATTTCTATTTCTCTTGTTTGTAATTATATTCTTTATTCTGTATATTTAAATTTAAATAAATAAATAAATAAACAAACATTGTTAATAGTCGAGCTTTGAATTCACTGCTGGAGCACTTGTAAAGTTCCATATTAATATTGATACATCCTGGAGCTTTGTTGTTCTTGCAGTGCTTTAGAACATCAATTAATTCATCCATGGTAAAGTGTTCATGATTATCATTATTTGAAGTTGCATAATTACCAAGTAATATCTCATTTTTTCACAATTGCTCAAAATATTTTATCCATATATTTTTATCAATTACTTCAATTTTGGCAATCTCTTTAACATAACAATTCAGAAATTTTAAATTGATCTCATCTTCAATTTTACCTAGGTGTTTAGAAATCGTTTAAAAGCCATTCGTTTTTCTTCTATAATTTTGTCAAGTTCTCCATCCTAATTCCTGATTCCATGTTTTCTGGTCCATTTTCGCTTAAACCCAAGAGATTCTTTAGCATCCTCATGCAAAATGCTTTGTAAAAACTTCCATTCTTCTACTGTCTGTTACCAGTTCATTAAGTTTTTTTTTTATTAATTTTCTTTTTATAAAGCCATTTAATACAGTAAAAGTGAAACTTTATAATGATTTTGTGCTAAGGCTTTCTTATTCTTGTTGTCGATAGTTGCCTTCTTTATTATTATTATTGTTATTATTATTATTATTATTATTATTATTATTATTATTATTATTATTATTGCTTTCGTCCGTGTTGTATAGTATAGTATCGTAGATGTGCAGTATTAAATAGTACTACTGCTATTAGTAGCATGTAAAATTAAGAAGTAGTTCATAGACCAATACTTGTGAAACTATTATGTTTTATTTACATTTTACTTCATATGGGAATGACGAATTTGAACTGGAATGTATCATATCCGCCATGCCCAGACAAGATTGATGAGAAATAAATAAATAAGTTAGATAAATAAATAAATAAGTAAATAAATATAATTAAATAAATTAGATATATAAATAAAATTAAATAAATAAATACATAAATAAATTAAATAAGTAAGTAACTAATAAATAAATAAGTATGGTAACTAAGTAAGGAAATAAGTAACTAAGTAAATAAATAAGTAAATAAGTAAGTTAATAAGTAAATAAGTAAGTACCTAAGTAAGTAAATAAGTAAATAAAAAATTAATTAATTAAATTAAATAAATAAATAAAATAAATTAATTAAATGACTGAAGTAAGTAAATAAATAAGTAACTAAATAAGTAAATAAATAAGTAACTAAGTAAGTAAGTAACTAATGAGTGAATGAATAAATAAATAAATAAATAAATAAATAAAGGGTCAATGTATACAACATTAGTAACTTCTTCCTATCTAGCAGATTTTCACAAAATATAGTAAGTATATTAGTTAAAAGTGCCATACCTGGTTTGTGTACCAAGTCTCGTTGCACTTGAACAAGGGAAACTACCCCTTTATAGGAGTGAATGCATACAAAAATATTATCTTCTCTCCTATATAACAAATTTTCACAAAATGTAGTATATTAGTTACACGCACCATACTTGTTTTGTGTATGAAGTCTGATTACTTTTGGATAAGGAAAACTACCCAGTTATAAGGGCGAATCTGTTGAAAAAAATAACTTCTTTCCTAACAGATTTTCTTTAACTTTTATATATTAGTTAAATGTAGCGTACTTGTTTTGTGTAAGAAAACTAATTGCGTTTGCATAAGAGAAACTACCCCTTTTAGGGGTGAATATATACAGAAACAATTTAATATAATTTCTTTCCTATCTAACAGATTTTCATAAAATTTTGTGAGTTAGGTACAGGAATTACTTGTTTTGTATACGAAGGCAGATTACGTTTGGATAAGGGAAACTACACCTTTGTGGGAGTGAATAATTGGTATGCTTTCCTTACTTTCGAGGAGTTGTGACAGCAACCTCTTTGACCATTTGGGCAGCATCACGCCTTCCCGAAGATCATAAGGAACACTGTACTGCAAAAGAATGCTTCTTCAGTGTGTGAGGAAGCTAAATTTTTGCACAACATTTTGCCTACATTTTTCGCTCGATTCTGTGTAATGTTTACGGGATCTTCTTATTATAAATGTCGGTATTCTACTTGTTAAAAATACCGAAACTTCAGAAGAGCAATTTAATATTCTCAGGTAGCCACATATCATACTTTTTTACAAAAATATCTTTATATCTCGAAATTCGTAAACGAAATTCTGTACAGTTGTGGAGAAATATTACTTCCACCTTGACAACAATTCTCCAAATTAAGTCTTTTAGTAACAGAAGATAATAATGGGTGGTATTAATAAAAACGGAGACCTTACTTTGCTAATCTTCCTCATGAGCAAAACGAGCTTGCTCTTTCTGTGAAGAAGCTCTGAAATGTCGTATTAATAAAAACTATCGGAGCTTCCTCTTACGTGCCGGAGCTTGCTCACAGAGTTTGCTACACTTCGCGTGGGAGTTCGTATCAGTAGAATCGTGGTCAGTTCAGCCACAACAAGCGATACCGCCACGTGTATTTCGATCAAAAGAATTAGTGATTGAGCTGTGATTGACACAGAGGAAGATGTTGAGGAAAAGAGGGAAGATTTATATTTGTTTATGGACATCATTAAGAATTTTCCAGTTATATATCAGAAGTCAATGTTGCCGGAATCGAGACAAAACAAATCTGCCGCATTTGCAGATATTAGAGAGAAGTATGAAAGGCGTTTGGGTGCCAATAAACAGGGCACAATTAATTTAAAAAGTGTCCAATATGAAAACCAGAAGGGAAATATGGACACTAAACGAGGTAGCTAAATCCAGGGCAACTTACTTACAAATGGCTTTTAAGGAACCCGGAGGTTCATTGCCGCCCTCACATAAGTCCTCCATCGGTCCCTATCCTGAACAAGATTAATCCAGTCCCTACCATCATAACCCATCTCCCTCAAATCAATTTTAATATTATCCTCCCATCTACTTTTCGGCCTCTCCGAAGGTCTTTTTCCCTCTGGCTTCCCAACTAACACTATATGCATCTCTGGATTCACTCTTACGTGCTACATGCTCTGCCCATCTCAAACGTCTGAATTTAATGTTCCTAATTATATCAGGTGAAGAATACAAAGAGTGCAATTCTGCGTTGTGTAACTTTTTCCATTCTCAAAAAAAAAATCCAGGGATAACAGTAGACTTAAATATATACCGATATGCTAGAATTAAAATACAAACATATCATAAAGAAATACGAACTTCTAGAACGATAAATTAATACACTTTTATAACGAGTCATAAGATGTAACTCTCTGGCACAGTCATTATTATTATTAACACAGTTTTCTGTAAGATATAGGGACCTAAGTGGTGGCTGGATGGTCAAACATTCAGCCTGTAATGCAGGCGATCCGGGTTCGTATGGGATCTTTAATTAAAAAAAAAACCCATAGTGACACTTATGGCGGACAAGTTTGCAGTTGGGTTTTTCTCGGGATTCTCCCGTTTCCCCTGATTAGAAATTTACATCATTCCGTCAACATCTCTCCATTCAGTCATTATTCCATAGCATTCCCCGAATGCCGGCTAGCGACGTAAGGAGGGGGCTGACCTAGGGATGAGTGGGGTTGTCTGCTCGAAACCCGGATACATAGCGAACCTTAGTGTAGTGAGCCGGTGTGGGTTTGGGAATGTGCCTAGCTTGAGAGTTAGTGCAATAGATCTTGATAGGTCGCAGTGCTAGGTCATAATGCCCCTCTCCAGAAATTCCATTTTATCCCAATGCATAACACTTGAAATGATAATTTCATGTAAGTTACATTTGTGTGTAATTTGTAAATAAAGAGGTATTATCGAGATTCAGTATGTTATCAGCTGTCTTTTGATAGTAGTTTTCAGAAAGTCTTGCACGCTTTTCCTTATAATACTCCCTCTGTTTCTTTAATGCAACCTATTGTTCCAACAGCACTAGCCTCTGCAAATCTGTTAAGGAAATATGTAAATGTACCGCCTCTGATTTGGTTTGTGACACCTAAGAAATAGTCGGTTAACCACCCACATTTTCTTGATTAAATCGATACAAAGTTTTGTAATCTCTCGAAAGTAAGTCTCTGTGCTTCTTAAACAACTTTTGAGGCCATTGAATATCCATTAAACTCAGCCATTTCGACACAACAGTTTCACTCCACAAGCTTTAGTTACCTATTTAGATACCTCAGGTTTTCTGAAGCAAATGCTTCGGAGCAAGAAGAAAAAAAAAAAACTCCGTTTTATTAATAAGTAATGCGAGGAAACTATTACGTGTTGACTCCTTGCTCAAAGGTGGAGGAAACTCTTGGTGAGCAAGCTCATTTTCCTCAACTTTATTAGGAAATGGAGGAAGCTCACAAAATTTGAAGGAAACTCATCTTCCTCATTTTTATTAATACGACCAAATTAATTATTTGTCACAATGTTAATACTTAACACTTCAGAGAGTTCAAGTTGCGTCAGAGATCACCTCTGCAGGGACACTGTAAAAATTAGAAACGTCCATTAGCACCTAGTAGCACGAACTAGCTTAAAAACCTAAATTTTCAATATATCCTTATATGTTGTCTCAAAAATTACAATGCCCACTGCTGCCCTTCATATTATAGAAGTTTAGACAAACTTTCATTAAGTTCAAAATTGTAACAAAATGTGACGTAAATGAAATGTTTTATAGCAATATATTTTTCATATACATCTCCAGCTTCAGTTTACATTTCACAAGTCTACCTTCTACTCACATATAAACAATTTACAACCACTTACTATTTCGCTCTCTCAACAATTGGACGAGACCCAATTTCGCCCTCTTCTGATACGCTTAACTTCTGGAGCTGGACTAAACATAAATAAGACCTTTCCAGGGCTATCAAACATGATGTGAGATATTATAGGTATTGCTTAACAGCTCTGATGTCTGAAATTTTCAGAATATTTGAATTTATATTTTTAATTCTTTCCAGCTAGATTGCCCATCCATTCCGCCATGGAGTGTAAGAAAATGCTCCACTTCTGTAATTCAACTTGTAAATTTTTTTAATTCTTTATGACCAAACTGTTAGTAGAAGCTATGGAGAAAGTTTTTGGAACTAATAGTGTATGTTCGACGTCGGTCATAGGATGTTCTAGATTTTGCGCCGACGTGTTTATTTAGTAGAGTTTATATTGAACCTCTGATATCCTGACCTTGAAATCGTTTGCGACCGGCATGTTGCTCCACAAATAAAACGTAAGTTAAAAGTTACTGAAACTTTGACCATGCTACGCAATTCACCCGGGACTGACGTCGGATTTGTGTTGCCTTATTTAATGGTGAAATGAAACTGAGTGAGACATGTGAGACATGGTATAACTTTACACATATATACATGTATATGGAAATTTTAATAAGCGAGTATTGCATTAGTTTTAATAGGCCTATTGTTTCTCATTTTTATTATGGTGTGTGTGTTTTTTAACCATCTGCTACCATTTGTGCAGATATTAGGTGCACCGAGTCTATTGGTGAGCACAGTGGAATAGCGATGCATAGGGCAAGTTTTTATAACAAGCAATATAATTAACTGAATGATGGATAATAGACAATACACGAATGAATTTATTTTTATTTTATTGGGTTATTTTACGACGCTGTATCAACATCTAGGTTATTTAGCGTCTGAATGAAATGAAGGTGATAATGCCGGTGAAATGAGTCCGGGGTCCAGCACCGAAAGTTACCCAGCATTTGCTCGTATTGGGTTGAGGGAAAACCCCGGAAAAAACCTCAACCAGGTAACTTGCCCCGACCGGGATTCGAACCCGGGCCACCTGGTTTCGCAGCCAGACGCGCTGACCGTTACTCCACAGATGTGGACACGAATGAATTGATGTAATATAACAGATAATGATAAGACCGGAACAGTAAAGTGCTATAACAAGAATAGAATCTGAAAAATATATGTGTTGAACTATCAGATATCGTGAAATCATATAACTTTATCCTGAATGTTCTGTTAAAACCAATATACAGCATTAGGTTTACACAAAACTAACCTGCAAAATTGACTCGAACCTAATACATCTATCAACCTCACAGTGTCTCAGTCATATCAATGCTCACAATACATGAGTCCCATTGAACATTGCACATAACTGAGTCCTGTGTGTACTAGTACACTATTTCCTCAAGGGACAGTTCTTATGCCGGAGAACAACACACATTCAGCTAGAATCACAAATATGATTATACTTAATCACTTACAAAACCTTCAAACAATAATTACACATATGCACAATATAATACAACAGACATAATAAATGCAGAGAGAGGGAAGGAAACAATTTTGACGGAAATAATCTAAGCAAGACAATCAATTTAACTTCATGAATTATGAAGATACAGTAGATAGTTATGATAGCCGATTTCTACTACTAACAACTTTCTCTAATATACCACCAAATTCACAATACGACGTAATTATATTCTCTACAACTCGCCCCCAATATTCCTTCCAAATCCTTCTACGAGTTATAACTCATACGTTATCCAACCTCGTTAGTATTTCCGGAAGTAAACTAGACTCGCTAAGCCTTACAATACGTCGCATATCTAAACATTTGCACTGTCATGAACAATTCTATCGTACACGAAATCTAGATAATCAAATAAGAAATGCTTCTAACAAATCAGATATGTAAAGGAACGATCTTGCCTGAAAGTATTATCACAATGCTAAGTCTACCACGCCGGTTTCCTGAGCTGTACGGCGGTTTCCTGAGTGTATTATCCTTACGACGCCGGTTTCCTAAGTATACTAGCCCACAGTGTTTAGTCTACGACGCCGGTTTCCTGAGTATAGTAACCTTACGACGTCGGTCTCCTGAGTGACTCAGCGATCTCCCCGTACCTACCAAGAAGTCTAGCTTTCCCCTCTCTAACGTGACTTAGCCAGGCAATAGGAAGGATCAACGAGCTAGAAGTAGAATATAGAGTGGCGTTCACGTCTGTATCAGCGCTCTTGGTGGTACTAGCTTGAACTACCTGCCGCCATGTTTTAACTAGTTAGCTCGCTTTAGCAGAAGTAGACTTATAACCACGTGGAGGTTGTAAATCCCGTAATTAAGATGCCTCTTGTGTGCTCTGCTTATAACTGTAGCAACCAAAGCGATAAAACATACAATATATATTTCAAATAAGTAGTCTGGCATAATTTGGTATTACTATACATATAGTAACAGTTATTAATAGATTCTGTAACGTGTTCATTGTTTTTATAGATTCCCACTGAAAAATGATTTGTCAACTAAGCAGTCGGTTTCACAAATAAAGAGAGAGAAATGGCTTCCCACAATACATAATGTTTTGTGTTTCGCACATTTCGATACTAAGTGCATGTATTTTCTAAACGAAAGGAGACGCTTGTTGCCTAATGCAATACCAACTAGTGTCGTGCATTACAGGTGCTATGCTCGGTTCAAGTTTGTCGAGTACGACGATATTCGCCTATGTTCGCTCTGCAGAACGAGGTCTGTCGTGTTTGTTCCACCTTGTTATACAAATATTCGCTGTCTTTCACTCACGTTTTAAGCCCGTAAGAATTTTAGCACATTTCTTGCGATTAGTTTTTCATATGATATAAGACGAAGTTTTTAACGTCTTGTTTGCCTTTCTCATGTTCGAACATTGCAAGACACTAATACCAACCATACACGATTTTCCATCTCATTTAAAAAGAAAAGAGACATCTAGACCTCCACCTAAGAAGCGAAGTTTCGAAGAAGCTTTTTCTTCTGCGGCAGAGGAAAATTCAGTAGAACACCACCAAAATTCAGGTCTATATAACATACTGGCATGAATACGACTTCAAGTAACCTATGTCTGTCCGACGAAACTGAAGCTTCCGTGTCTTCCACTGAAAACGTGTTCGATCTCGCCTGCATTTTCTTAATCTCAGAATTACTGATTTACAAAACAAATGTGTATTTAGACATTTTAATATGCTCATTACTTACGTTTCACTCTATCGACGATTCATTGCACTCGAAAAAAAAGAAACGTGTCAACTCCAATTGGCTAAGATATATGGAATAAAATGTTGCTGCATGGGTTTACTAACGACTATTAAAAATAAAGAAGTGTTAGTAAAAAAATGCGATATAAAATAAGATTCACAAAATGCAACTATCCGTCTCATCCTATAGGAACCACGCCCACTTCTGTACTTGTTCCACATCTTAAAGCTTCAATGTCAATGTAAGATGTGTAGAATAAAATGTTGCTTGGGGTTTCATTCTCATTGGTAAAAATGGGATATATGAGTTATTACAATATAAAGTATGATTCACAAGATGCAACATTCTAAACACTCCTTTCAGCCTCATCCTATAGGAACCACGCCCACTTGTATCCACATCTTTAAGCTTTGATGTTAACGTAAGATGTATGGAATAAACTGTTGCTGCATGGGTTTCCTGACGCTCTTAAAATAAAGAAATGTTAGTAACATGGAATATATAGGTTAATGCGATATAGGCTAAACTAAGATTCATAAGATGCAACATGTTCTATATAGTCACTTTCCGTATTATCCTATAGCAACCAGTCGATCTGGTTGGCGAGTTGGTATAGCGCTGGCCTTCTATGCCCAAGGTTGCGGGTTCGATCCCGGGCCAGGTCAATGGCATTTAAGTGTCCTTAAATGCGACAGGCTCATGTCAGTAGATTTACTGGCATGTAAAAGAACTCCTGCGGGACAAAATTCCGGCACATCCGGCGACGCTGATATAACCTCTGCAGTTGCGAGCGTCGTTAAATAAAACATAACATTATATTATAGCAACCACGCCCACTTGTTGACCAGTTAAAACATGGCGGACATAGGTTCAAAAGTTTCAATGATGGCGGCGCGATCGCCACTCTATATTCTTACTTCTAGCCCGTTGGGAAGGATTAACAGGAATTATGCATAGAAAAGATGGCGCTGCCAGCAATATGGCGGCTATGCGAAGAATGTCGGTGGTACAGTAGGCTAGTAGGATTGAATGAGGCACGAGCACGACTCGGTGTGTGCGTGTGTGCGCGCGCATTCGCTAGTAAAATTTGTGATTATAATGTTTAAGAGTTGACTACAGCAGTGAAGTGCAGTGTTTAGCTTGTATAGTGGCGAATTTTTTAATGCACCGAAAGAAAATGCACGTCTAAAAACATATAACATGCTAGCACAGGGAATTGAAGGAGGAATATGGTATGCTGCAGAGAATATCGTGATAATCGACGAAAACAAGTTCGGGAAACTAAATCTATTATAACAGAAATAATGTGGCTGGAATTCACTTGAGTCATTTTTGCTCGAAGCGCTTGTTATTGGTCTATCTTCGTATTACCCTCTCAATCATTCACAGTGGGCTGCTTGTTGCTAATCTATGTCCTCATCAAACCCTATGTAACCTTATCACTGACAGTGCGTCTGAAACTGATCTATCTCATCTAACCCTATCATTAACAGTAGGGCTGCTTCTTCCACATCTATGTCCTCTTCAAACCCTACATAAGTTTATCACTGACAGTGCGTCTGAACCTAATCTACTATCTCATCTAACTCTATCTGTAATAGTAGTGCTCCATCTTGCTAATCTATGTCTTCATCAAACCATACCTAATCTTATCACTGACAGTGAGTCTGAAACTGATCTGCTATGTCATTTATCTCTATCATTAACAGTAGTGCTCCGTCTTGCTAATCTATGGTCTCATCAAACCATACCTAACCTTATCACTGAGAATGCGTCTGAAACTGATCTGCTACCTCATCTATCTCTATCACTATAGCGGTTTCAGAATAAGAAGGCATATGGCCTAAGCCATTACAGTGCTCGCTGCTGTACAGCGTTGCGTGAGACGTGAAAGACAGTCAGCAAATACTTCTAACAAGGACGGAAAATATCAGGTAGCGCAACGAGTATCTTGTTTCCATTATTGTGTCATGTCTAAATAGTCTTACTGAAGGTAAGCCTAATTTCGTCCCGTAGGGGATTTCCGGTTTGGACGGTTGGTACTATTGTTTTAGCCACGGTCCCGCGCACAACTTCGTTCCTTTATTGTTTTGTGTGAGTTGGATGTGTGCAGCACATTTAGTCTTCGTCTGAGGATCTGATTCATTTTCAGTCCTGTGTGGTGTATCTTTCAGTTTAATAGCCTGTTATTCCTAGATCAATTACTGATATCTGTATGAAATATGTTGCTGTATTGCAATCACGTGATGTAGTTTTTGATGTGTAACTGGATTGTGGTTATTTGTTAGCGTGGATTAGTGTACCGACCATGATAATATAACAAGCAATGTTCGTAATTTCGTCCCCCTTACAGTTTCTATTTTCGTCCCCAGGACTAAATTTGGAACTTATAATACCTATTGTTTTCAGATGGCGAAACGCAAAGAGTGGGATAAGGAAGCTATGAAGAAGGCCATTAGGGCAGTGAGGGTGAAGACAATGGGTTACAAAAGTGCAAGTAAAGCTTTCAGTGTCCCTCGAATAACGTTGAAGGGTGACGGTCACATAGTTGAGGAATTGGTGGATAAAGAAATAGGTCGTAAACCAGTTTTACCACAACCCACTAGAAGACGAATTAGTGGCATACTGCATCCAAGTGGAAAGGAGTTGCTACGGATTGACAGTGAAATATCTCCGCCGAATGGTCTATCAGCTTGCAATACATAATAACGTACGACATCCATTTTCAAACGATCAGAAAGCAGCAGATCGTAAGTGGATGCGTCTCTTTTTCGACAGACATCCTCATTTATCGTTAAGGAAACCGCAATCACTGTCACTTGCCAGAATCCAAGGATTCAGTCCTGAAAATGTCAGGAAATTTTTCGAAATATTGAAACCTGAGCTGGATAAAATTAATGTACAAGCCACTGAAAATATTCAACGTGGATGAAACAGGTATTTCCATTGTTCATCACCAAACTCAAAGGATTGTTGCCTTAACAGGAAGAAGGGAAGTCCATAAACTGTCATCCGCTGAAAGAGGCTCCTTGGTCACTGTAGTGATGTGCATGTCAGTTATGGGGCAATATGTTCCGCCCATGCCAATATTTCCAAGAAAGCGGATGAAAGCAGAACTTTTGGTTGGAGCACCTCCAGGATCCATTGGAGCTGTCAATGATTCTGGATGGATTACATCAGAACTATTTGAACAATGGTTTCACCACTTTGTGCTTAACGTGAAACCATTAAAGGAGGATCCTGTGGTTTTAATGCTCTATAGACACTGCTCCCATGTGCGCTACATCAATTTCATTGATTGTGCAAGAAGACATGGCGTTTCAGTAGTGTGTTTGCCACCTCATTCCACTGCAAAAATACAGCCACTGGTTGTTGCGTTTATGTTTCCTTTTAAAACATTCTATGCCCAAGCTATCGAGAATTGGTTGAGCAGCAATCCTGGGCGCATCGTAATTAATCTGCAGATCGCCAGGTTGTTTGCAGAAGATATGTACGGGCTGCAAGAATGGAAACTGCAGTGAACGGTTTCTGCAAGACAGGAATCCTCCCATACAATCCTGACATCTTCAGGGAGGTTGACTACGTGGCCCACACACAGCAGGAAGTGCAACCTGAAGAAGTTGGAGTAATAGAAGATCCTCCTGAACGTCCCTCGACTTCAGAGCAGGCTTCTAGGATCAGTCCACAACAAATCAGGGCAGTGTCAGTAATCTAGCCGTCAACATCAAAAAGAAGAGGCTCTGCTCTTCTAGTGAGTGGCTCCTCGCACAAAAATAAAATGTTGGAAGCATCTGTGCAGAGAAAGGCTGCCTCTCGTAAGAGAAATGTGACACCACCTTCGCTACTTAAGAAAAAAACAAAGACAACTACAAGGAGAAAAGCCCCTGACTCAAGTGATAGTGAGTGCAGTGATGACATCATTTACGTGTCTACTGATAACGAAGACAGCGATGATGATGATGACGCTGAATGTCCCAGCTGTGGCAAACTTTATTCATCTGATAAACGCGGAGAGAAGTGGATTCGCTCCACGAAATGCTTTCTTTGGTATCACGAAGCGTGCTGAACATCCGCAAAGACAAACAAATTCATATGTGATACTTGTTTGGAAGGTTAAAAATACCATTCACATAAAGCCTTGAGTGTTTAACTATTGTAAGAATATTGAATTGTGTTGTAATAGTACAAGGTGCTTGAATTTATTGTTCTTTTCAGAAATTGTAGAGGAGGACGAAATTACGAACACTTGCCTTACAGCTTCGCTTTTTCATTGTTAAAGTTTATTCTAAATAATGCCTACAATGTGCTATAATGATTTTTTTGTACCTTGCTTGTAAGTAGAGTACATGTTCAGGAATACATATGCCATTTTTTATTCCATTATAAAATATTTCAGACCTTCTACGGGCTTAATTGTACTAAAGGGACGAAATTTGGACCCCCTATCTTAGATCTTGGAAACACTAGCTTGCGAAAGAAAGCGACATATGTAGAAATGTAGTGCACTTTGTTACTTGTAATTAGAGAGAAATAGTGACTTCATTTTAAAAAAATTGAAGGTTGTATTGCACTATCTTGCATGTGGATAATTTCGCCTGAAAACTTTAAGCGAGGATGTGCATTCAAATGCCCAAACTTTCTTGTACAGCAATCATAAATTTATTACTCTTTATTTCTCCAGATGAAAAACAACGTTACAGTAAGCGTATTTTTGTAAGGGCGGACTATGTATCGTACAACGTAAGCATACCTTTAAATGCGTAATTTAGTAGTCATATTGAAAATGAAGATTCTTTTCCTCGTCTCTGTTAAAATTAAGCACACCTGTCTACTTTAATTTAATTTAATCTCTAGTTTATACCTACCTAGAGGTCGAGGGTAATATAAATCTACGAGTGTAAGTACAATATGTAAAGAAGTGAATATAAAACCGCAACCCAATAATATCATATTGAAAATATTGACGGTAAACATTCTATAGCCTATTAGAAAAAATGTAAGCCTGCACTGTATAGAATATAATTGATGTACCATAACTCAAGGTTTTTGAAATGCAAATTGAATTTTGGAATTACAGAATCTTCTCGATCCTAGCATGCAAATATATATTTTATAATCCATCAATCCTAAACAGATGGAAAAACTATTTTGCGCAACTACTAAATGTATATAGGCCAAATAGAAATGATCGGGACGAAATTGAAATACAAACTGCTGAGCCATTTATACCCGAACCCATGCTTTCAGAAGTCGAAATTGCGATAGAAAATCTGAAAAAGTACAAGTCTCCAGGCATCGATCAAATTCCTGCAGAATTAATACAAGAGGGTGGAAGTGCATTAAATAGCGAAATTTATAAACTTGTACTTGCTATTTGGGAAAAGGAAATTGTACCAGAACAATGGAAGGAGTCCATAATTGTACCTATTTTTAAAAAGGGGGACAAAACCAACTGTGGTAACTTTCGAGGAATATCACTTTTGTTGACGTCGTACAAAATGTTGTCCAATATTCTTTTGAGAAGATTAACTCCGTACGCAGATGAAATTATTGGGGATCATCAGTGCGGTTTTAGGCGTAATAGATCGACTATTGATCAGATTTTTTGTATTCGACAGATAATGGAGAAAAAATGGGAGTATAAGGGTACAGTACATCAGTTATTCATAGATTTCAAAGAGGCATATGACTCGGTTAAGAGAGAAGTATTATATGATGTTCTTATTGAATTTGGTATTCCCAAGAAGCTGGTTTGATTAATTAAAATGTGTCTCAGTGAAACATACAGCAGAGTCCGTTTAGGTCAGTTTCTGTCTGATGCTTTTCCAATTCATTTCGGGCTAAAGCAGGGAGATGCACTATCACCTTTACTTTTTAACTTCGCTCTAGAATATGCCATTAGGAAAGTTCAGGATAACAGGCAGGGTTTGGAATTGAACGGGTTACATCAGCTTGTCCATGTGGATGACGTGAATATGTTAGGAGAAAATACACAAACGATTAGGGAAAACACGGAAATTTTACTTGAAGCAAGTAGAGCGATCGGTTTGGAAGTAAATCCCGAAAAGACAAAGTATATGATTATGTCTCGTGACCAGAATATTGCACAAAATGGAAATATAAAAATTGGAGATTTATCCTTCGAAGAGGTGGAAAAATTCAAATATCTTGGAGCAACAGTAACAAATATAAATGACACTCGGGAGGAAATTAAACGCAGAATAAATATGGGAAATGCGTGTTATTATTCGGTTGAGAAGCTCTTATCATCCAGTCTGCTGTCCAAAAATCTGAAAGTTAGAATTTATAAAACAGTTATGTTACTGGTTCTTCTGTATGGTTGTGAAACTTGGACTCTCACTCTGAGAGAGGAACCTAGGTTAAGGGTGTTTGAGAATAAGGTTCTTAGGAAAATATTTGGGGCTAAGCGGGATGAAGTTACAGGAGAATGGAGAAAGTTACACAACACAGAACTGCACGCATTGTATTCTTCACCTGACATAATTAGGAACATTAAATCCAGACGTTTGAGATGGGCAGGGCATGTAGCACGTATGGGCGAATCCAGAAATGCATATAGAGTGTTAGTTGGGAGACCGGAGGGAAAAAGACCTTTAGGGAGGCCGAGACGTAGATGGGAGGATAATATTAAAATGGATTTGAGGGAGGTAGGGTATGATGATAGAGACTGGATTAATCTTGCACAGGATAGGGACTGTTGGCGGGCTTAGGTGAGGGTGGCAATGAACCTTCGGGTTCCTTAAAAGCCATTTGTAAGTAAATAAGTGAAATGTGCAGTGGCGCAACAACGTAATTTGTTTCTAGGGAGAGGTAAAAATTTTGTCGTGTGCAATTTTTATGACAATTCTTACCATTATTGTGACGGGGGGGGGGGATTAACAATGCTGTATTATCAAGTAACTTAAAAATGTTTTCATTCGCCACAATGACAAACAGTCCAAAAGCCAATAGACTATCAGATAAAAACTTTGAACAGAGGCTGAATAATGAGCAAATTTGAATTATGAAAAATAAATAGTTACATATTATGAAGTTTAATTGAAATAAATATTTTTTAAACATTACGTTATATGTAAGTTTTTATAATGTTTATAGTAAACAATAAAATAAATTTAAAACATGATGTTGGAACTCATATTTTTACCTCCTTTGCACTTCTGATTAATATCTTTACTAATTGTGACTGTAATCGTGTAATCAATTACAAAATGCCCACCTATGATGAGGACAATGCGAAGAGTACATAGCCTATATATTGTCGCCCTGGGTAGCACAGGCGGTATAGCGCTGGTTTCTGTGCCCGAGGTTGCGGGTTCGATCCCGGCCCAGGTCGATGGCATTTAAGTGTGCTTAAATGCGACAGGCTCATGCCACTAAATTTAGTGGGATGTAAAAAAACTCCTGCAGGACAAAATTCCGGCACACCTGCGACGCTGATATAACCTCGGCAGTTGCGAGCCTCGTTAAATAAAACAAAATTTAATTCAACATATCCTATATATATATATATATATATATATATATATATATATATATATATATTACTGTATGTTGTTACTGTTCTCTTCCATTTGTCATTTCTTTTTTTAATAAAAATGTGTTATCTTGGAATAATTTAGCGACAGACCTCTTCATAACAACAGCGTAATATTAATAATCAATCGTTAAATAAAAAACCAAAACTTAGCACATATAAAACATCATCTGTTATTAAAAATCGGTTAGCCTTTTCTTATTGTTATTATTTGTGTTATTTTTTAATAGTATGATTGTTACAATACTTCTTTTGTAAAATGTTTAATAAATAACGAGATTTACTTTGATGGCCATTATCACGAAAACAGGTTTCTGTCGCTTATTTTCTTATTGCGTAACTCCGTCCAATTCATTGTGATGTTTTGAACAGACAAAAAGAATATTAATTTCGTGTCTTTGCCTCAGTGCAATAGTTCGAATTTTGTTTGATATATATTAATATAGTAAAACGACTTTTAAGTTCTTCCATGTCGTTAAAATAGATTAAAAATTATAAACTTAAAATTTTGGCCACAAAGAAAGGTAAAAACTATACTATAAAGCTTTCTAATATTTTAGGAGTGTAAAAACTATACTATTTACATCTCCCATTGTTGCACCACTGAGAATGTAATTAATTATTGTTTCATCTTAAAAAGTCCCATTGTCCTTAAGGGGGCATGTTAATATTCTTTCTTGTAATTAATAACACTGCTCAATAAAATTGAACATTTTTCCATAACATTAATAAAATAGGGCTGATCGTAACTAATTTGCATGCGTTGAACACGAAAATGACGGTGAAAAGTTGGTAACACGTCACGTTTTTGTGTTATAGATATTTACTTGATACATTGAAAAATCAAGATTTTTGACCTATTAAAAATTACTTTGTTCTCATTTTTTGTATGAAAATTTCCAAGAGCAGCTTAGATATGATAAAACTGATACATTAATAACTGACCAGCTATTAAGACTTACAAAAACCACTCTTCGTGCAATAAAAGATAAAAAAACCTTAATCTTTTCTCTTATGAGAACTGGAATCTTCCCTTTTTAAAAACCAGCAATAATCGCCCATCGTCACTGGATCCCATCTTCCTTGATACCGTTACTCCATTGTAGCGATGTCTAGGTGAAATCGCTCTTGCTGCTCCTCACTTACAGCCCCAAAGTTCTCAGGAAAGACGTCCAAATGTGAAAGTAAGAAGTGGATCTTCAGTGACATACGGCAACCCGTTTTTTTTAGTTTCTTAGTAACGTCTCTATTAATTGGCGATAATTTTCTGCCTTGTGATTCTCTAAAAGCCCTTTGACGACAAATGCAAAAGATTTTCATAGTGGTAATTCCGTACAGTTAAGTCTTTTCTAAAAAAAATGCTGTCCTTCAAAAGTTTTCTAATTTGTGGACTGACAAATATACCTTCTTTTAATTTAGCATCACTGATTTTAGGGAACAGAGTCTTTAAGTATTGAAAGGCTTCTCCACTCTTATCTAGAACTTTCACAAAATTTTTCATTAGCCCTAGTTTTATATGCAGTGGAGGGAGAAGTACTTTTTCGCGTTGTACTAGCGGAGGACATTCAATATTATGCTCACCAGGAATAGAATCTTGTCTGATAGGCCAGTTCTTCACCACATAATGTTGTGGTGTTGCTCGATTATCCCACAAACATAAAAAACAACATTATTTAGTAAACTCTCCTTGTAATCCAAGTAACAAAGCTATTGCTTTTAAATCCCCACAAATTGCTCAGTGATGTTCATTACAATTTACGGCATTCAATGTTAGTGACATGTTTTCATAAATTTCTTTCATAGCGACTGAATGAGCCACTGGAATGGAAGGTTTTGTATTGCCATTGTGCAGTAAAACTGCTTTTATGCTTAGTTTTGATGAATCGATAAACAATCTCCATTCTTCTGGATTATATTCAATATCTAATTCATCCATTAGCCCGTTCACATTTTTGCAGGCACAAACAGAATTTTCCATTGCAAAATAACTAATCAGCTTATCGTTTCGTTTTCTGAACACAAAACTTGGTATCATTTGCTAATAAGTCCCATTCTTGTAATCTAGAACCTAATAGTTGAGCGTGTTGTTTGGAAAGACCTAAATTCCTAACTAGGTCATTAAGTTCTGCCTCTCGTATCAGATGTGTTTTTTGATGATCGGGGATGTGGGTGGGATCAGCGGAAGTTGAAGGGTAGTCTGGGGATTCTGATAGTTCATGTTCCTCGGGAATGACATAATCTTGCCCACTAGGTGGAGAGATAGGGACAGGAAGTTCAGGAGAATGTGGCATGGGTCTTATGGCTGATGGGAGATTAGGACACACAATTTTATCTTTAGTTTTCCTTGAAAATCACTCTGTTTCGGTAATGCAGAAGTAACAATCTTCCAGATGAGTAATAGGCTGTTGCCAAATCATTGGAACAGCAAAAGGCATGTTATTTTACCTCCGCAACCACTCTGTTAACTTCACGTAACACAACACACGTGCTATGGTGCCCAATTTTTGTCTTGTTCACCCACTTTAGAGTCAAAATACAAGTCATATGCCTTTTTTCCCATTGTCTGTAATTGATCGACGTTGTGATTTCAAAGTCAATTCCTCACAAACATAGCAGAATCTATTTGGAGAATTTTTACATGAACGACGATTGCGATCCATTTAACACAATTACTGAATAACTAGTACCGCTCACAACACTTCCACAATCAGAACTAATCGTTAAATTGTTCATTTCTTGTCTCACAATACATACTAACCGTATTTCTTTTCCTTTAGTCAGTTATAGCAAGATATGACCTAGTCTCCTTGCAGCCGCATGATAAGGGAAATAAAACAACAAACCACCGCGAAGGGTAACACTCATTCAACCCACAAAAGTGAAAGTATGTTTCAAATGGTACCTTAAAAGAAAGGAAATTATGTACAATTATGTAAAAGATCTACGTTAAAAAAAAAGAACCTCTTTCAAAGTGGGTATGTTTTAACACATTTTCATACGATTCGCGAACTAAAAACTATAAGTTTCTAATAAAATGTGATTTGAAGGCACTTTTTCAATGCCATATTCGTAATCACGACATAAAAATTACACAAAAATAGTTTTCCTTGTCCATGTTATGAAAATCTTGTTGAGTAGTATGACTGAAAATGGGAGGAGGGTGTTGATCTTTACAATATCAACCAATTATCTCATACTTTTTGCGATATTTCTTCTTACACTGTGTATAATATTACAATGAAAAGTGAAAAACTTACTATCGCCTACCTTCGCCTGTGAGTGTAAAATTTTCCTTTTGCGTGTAACAGAGGAATCACTAGATCCACTTGAATCCTTTCAAGAGACATTGCTACTGTACGTAATTACTATTGTTCAAGAAAGGCTCTTGAGTACACACAGAAAACAGTCCATGTCTGAGTTTGAAAATAAATTAAATCTATCTCTATTTATAGCCAGAAACTTCACATCATATCGTCGCTTAAGAACCAATACCGCGTAACTGACATTTTTGGTCAAAACTGTTTTTTTGCACAGATGGTACCTCCACTGTCATCTGTATGCATTGACAAGCGCGGGAATTTGATTGCATGAATGGCCTGCGTGCGAAGGAGGGGGGTACAATACCGCGTATCTGAAGTCACGAGAAGTCTGTAGGAAATACCGCGTATCTGACAACAGATAGCTGTTATGTCTACTCCCTGCGCGCCGTCAGTACGGAAGCTGGTTCTCGTTACTGCCTTGTAAAATTGTATCAACAGTGTGTAATATTCTGAGAAGATTAAAGAAGTGTTCAGTTTCAATTATTTAAAAGATAAATATAATAGAAGTATTTCACTAATGTCAATTGAATGTTAATTGAGCTGAATTCCCGCAGAATCTTATTGCAAGTTAATTCACTGAAATATAGTACATTTAATATTTTATTATATAGGCCTACAGATACAAGAAAAGAAATGGACAATGAATCAGACGAAGGTCAGTTTAGCGAGAACGAAATCCTATCTGTGCTATGTTCTGCATTCAAGACGGGAGAAACTTCTTTGAACATTAACAAAGGTGTGGCATAAGAAGTATCACAGTTATTAAAGATTTATTTTTCTTCAGTTACGGAATCATTTTAATTTAAGTAGCCTAATATAAATAATCATGAATGGGCCGCTAAAATAATTTGCGCTACATTCAGTGGTCCTAAGCTTGGTCCCTTCCATTTCCTCCGGTAGGAGGAAGATCTAAATTGATGATAATATTTACTACACATGTTTTTTAATCAATTTATATCACATTTATAAACACTAGTAATCTCATCTTATTCGTAGGTGTACTGCCTGATAATTCAAATGCAAAAGAAAACCGTCCTTCTGAAAATGGGTTGCTGCAGATCAGGCATTGTCCGTCCAGTGTTACCGGTAAGGTTATGATCACATTATGCAGTCTGGTATAATTTAAAGCAACACTATTAAAATAATACCGCTAGAAATAGGATAGGACAGAAACTGAAGACAATACCTCGTCAATGAAGGATCTACACTAAATTTCGGATGCGTCTTCAAATGTAGACGACCCCGAAGAATTTGTGAGTGCTACTTATTCTACATCTTTACATTCGTCAGAAAAAGGTAAAGAGAAGAATCTTCAAGCGTTTCATGGAAATGTGACAGAAAAGAGAAAAATAAATTCAAAGCCACATAAGGTTAAGTGGAAGAAAATGAAAAATAGAAAAACTTGGAATGGAAGAGGAAGCTTATCTTAGCTACAAGAGGTCGAAAGATGGCAAAGTGACACATGATACGGAAAGAGATGCAAGGAATTTGGGGCCAGAGTGCAGTTATAAAATGTGCCAAAATTCGAAAGTAAGGGCTGTAATTTAATTTCTAATGAGAGAAGACACATCTTTCAGGCATTCTGGAAAACTATGACTTGGGGACAGAGGACCGTTCACGTATCAAATCTTGTGAATTTCACTCCTACTAAAAGACCTGGCAGTACAAATTCTGAATCTAGAAGAAAGAGAACATTTGTCTAAAATCTAGAAGTTGATGAGAAAAAAATTCAGGTTTGCAAAATGATGTTTCTGTGTACATTGGGAATTAAAGAATGAACTGTGCGATATTGGTTAGCTAATAGTACTGATGGCGTCCCTTCAGTAAAAAGAAGTCATGTTCTCTTGCAAAAGCACAGAAAAAAAAGCATCAGTAGCCTGTCTAAATTACCGTCACATTACTGTATGTAGAACCGATTGTGCCATAGTTTTTATGATAAGTTAGTATTCCACACTAGGGTTACTCAAGGATTACTTTTTGTGATTTCAGCATAGCCCTATAATTATTTATTGTGTTTAACGAATATTGTGCCTGAAAAGTTATCATCATTATTATATTTTTATATGATTTTGCTTTTCATTATTCGCAAGTCAGTCAAGTCCAATGTCAATAATAATAATAATAATAATAATAATAATAATAATAATAATAATAATAATAATAATAATATAATAATAATATTATTATATTATATTATTTTATTATAAAATTATACTTGTGAGCAACGTTTTAGTAACAATTCTACTTATCTATTCAAATACATAGTGTGAAAATAAAGTACCTAGTAACAGATTATTATTATTATTATTATTATTATTATTATTGTTATTATTATTATTATTATTATTATTATAACAATAAACATTGAACTGTCTTCGTTTTTCCTTTCCCATAGTTTCAGCATTTGACTGACTAAGGCCCAATTGTATAAAACTCCCTGACTAAAGATCAACTTTGATCGAAGATCGAAAAGTAAACCGAGTTCAGACACTTCTTGTATTGTATAAAACTTTTCTGCGATCAAATTACCTTGGTTCAAATGCAATCTAAGTTCACGTGAAAAGGATTTGGCAACATCGCATAAACAGGTGAAATGCGTGATGCGCGGACCATGTTATACAGGTTTGTTCAGTGTTGCCAATCTAGCGATTTTAACTCTTTTTCAACAACAATTTCTTTTAGCTTTTACATTGCTTAAATAAGGATTTAGTGACCTTTCTTTGTTGATAATGAGCAGGGAAAGGATTTATATGTAAATACATATTTACTTATAAAGCTAATATAATTTATATTTTGCATTATCTTTATGTTTCACAATGTGTAGGGTTGAAAAATCCTACTTTTATTTTCCATATTTTTCCATATTTTAGAGTTTAGTACATATTTTCGTTAATTTCCATATATTTTCCATATTTCATATAAAACAGTCCATATTATATTAGGTTTAACAATAAAACAAAACAAAATTCCATTAACTTTTAAAAATACATTTCAACAATAGAGATTTAAACACATGTTCAGTAATCCCTTTAACATCAGAGTTATTTGAAAATTAGCAGTCCTATCAACAATGGGAAAGTAAGTTACAAAACTGTATTAATTTAATTTAAAATTTTTAACAGACTTCAGTTGTGCAGCTCAACAGTTAAATGCCAGTCAGAGTACACATAGGTTCAGTTTTGTAAATCATACTATAAAGACGGTAAATATGCCAAAAGTACGTCATTCAGTCAATTTAAAATCAAAACTAACAAGTTACATTTCAGAATTTAAAGAAGATGGTTTATCAACTGACAATAAAATATTATTTTGTAATTTGTGTCAGTGTGCAGTATCATCTACACAAAAGTTCCTGGTGCAACAACACATTACAACTAGTAAACATCAGGCCAACAAACAACTAAATTCCAAGCAGAGACAATTGTTTTTAACACAACCAACAACATCGAATGTAAGATCTGAGTTTAACATCGACCTGTGCCGTTCTCTCATCTCTGCTGATATTCCTCTCTACAAACTAAAGAATAAGGTCTTCAGGGAATTCCTTGAAAAATATACTCAACATACAATCCCGGATGAGTCAACACTTAGGAAGACGTATGCTCCATCCATCTACGATGAGACAATACAGAAGATAAGAGATGAAATTAAAGATAGTTCAATTTGGGTTTCCATTGATGAGACTCCCGACAAAGAAGGTAGACTTGTTGGTAATGTAGTTATCGGTTTGTTAAGTGAACAATATTCTGAACGAATTCTTTTACATTGTGATGTTCTAGAAAAGTGCAATAACAAAACTATAGTTAAACTGTTCAACGAAGCTATGGGTATCCTGTGGCCAAAGGGTATTATGTACGATAATGTGTTATTCTTTATTAGCGATGCTGCCCCTTATATGGTCAAAGCTGGACAAGCATTATCTGTTGTATATCCTAAATTGACTCATTTTACTTGTGTGGCGCATGCATTTCATCGTGTGGCAGAAGTGGTCAGAGACAATTTCCCTAAAGTAGATTTGTTGATTTCATCAGTGAAAAAAGTATTTCTCAAAGCTCCCAGTAGAGTTAACGTGTTGAAAGAAATGTACCCTGAAATTCCATTGCCACCAAAGCCAATTTTAACTAGATGGGGTACATGGCTAGAAGCAGTTGAATATTATGCCGAACATATAGACTCTATTAACAATGTTCTCCTTGCATTGGACTCTGAAGATGCAGTCTCAATTGATACTGCGAAAACAGTTACCTGTGACATAAGTGTGAAGAATGACTTAGCTCACATTCAGCATACATTTTCATGCATCATAAAAACGCTCAAAAGTCTCCAAAATAGGCACCTTTCACTATCTGAAAGTTTTGAAATTATAAATAGTACTGTGGAACAACTGAATCGTGGTAGAGGTAAAGTTGCAGATGCAGTAAGAGCTAAGGTGGACACTGTACTTTCAAAAAACCCTGGATATGAAGAACTACAAAAGGTTGTTGCTGTGATGAGTGGTGAATCAACAGTGAAGATTAACTTGGACTTATCCCCAGCAGACATTGTGAAATTGAATTATGTACCAGTTACTTCTTGTGACGTCGAACGCTCTTTTAGTCAGTATAAATCTATCCTCAGAGACAATAGAAGAAGATTCACTTTTCAGCACTTGAAAGAAATGTTTGTAACCTATTGTTATGGTAACAGACAATAAAAATTGTGTTTTGTTGAAACTACATTGGAAGATAAGGTACGTCCATTATATTTTTTGTTTAGTTTGATTAAAATGTACCAATATTTAACGTACATAGTCATTTTTTTATAATTTTAAGTCCATATTTAATTCCATATTTTGGTAAAAATCCATATTTAATTCCATATTTTGGTAAAAATAACTACATATATATTTACATATTTCATATATTTTTAGTCCATATAAATCCGTTCCCTGAATTAATGAGAAATCTAGCGACTTTATAACTACTTTTTGGCGACTTTCCGTATTACACTCTGTTGGAGACACTGTTTTTTTTTTTTGCAATGTAAATAATGGCGGACAATAAGAAGGTTGACTGTTCTCCAAGCTGTTATCATGTTATGGTGTTTGATACTGCTAAACATAATAAAGCTTTATAAAACGAAAATTTTCTTTTAGTAATACAGTTAATTGAACATTTATGAATGTACCTATCATATCCATTAATAATTAATGGTTGTTATAAACATAATATAATTATAGGTTATGTTATTTGATACTGCTGAACACGATAGAGCCTTATAAAATATAAGAATATTTGTGTATATATAAATGTACCTAACATATCTATTAATATTAATAATAATGGATATTTTATTTGCACAATCTGTCACTCGTATATTTCAAACAGAAAAGAAATAACTGAATTTGGATCATCTAACTTAATCGGAGAAATTTCTTCAGTCAAAGTTGACTTTAGTTTGAGACAAATTAATCTCAGATTAGACTTTATACAACACAAAATTCCAAGTTCAGCTGAAACAAGGATCAATTTAACCTCTGATCTAAGATTAAATAGTTTATACAATCGGGCCTAAGAATGCAGCAATCATTGTCTGGAACGTAATCTAGTGCTGATTCAAGCTACAGCCTACCGACCTTGACCTCAAGTCAGACGGTAGGAGAACAATTCAGATAACACATTGACATATACAAGAGCACGAATAATATTTCCAGAAGGCAGTTTCATCGTAAAGTAAACGCTTGTCAACATGTATCTTGAAGCTGCTAAAGTTGTCTCACAATACCGCGTAACTAACAAAATGTAGTCAACGGCAGAGTTCCAATACCGCGTAAGTGACATGGCCAAATGTCTACAGCCATGATCATCCATTTTCACTTAGTTATAAATTAGTTAAGCTATTTCATAGCCATACACCACTTTTCAAGACTATTCCGTTATTTTTATGGTTTTTATTCAGTTTTTTCCTTCTCCTGTAAAATTTACATTTTGTCAGTTACGCGGTATTGGTTCTTAAGCGACGATATGATGTTAAGGCTGGATTTAATCATTGTTTATTCTTAAAGCGATAACATGCGATCCAGTTTAAGCGATATCATGCGAACCAGGTCGCCCGCAGACTTCTGATAGGCCTGCTGTTGTTGAACAAGTCAGTGAGAGCTTTGCCCATAGCCCCAGAAAATAAACGCGACATGTCTCTCGTGAGATTAGTGTAACACACAACATAATGTTTTGGCGGGTACTACGAAAACATAGTAATAAGCAGGGAACGGATTTATATGGACTAAAAATATATGAAATATGTAAATATATATGTAGTTATTTTTACCAAAATATGGAATTAAATATGGATTTTTACCAAAATATGGAATTAAATATGGACTTAAAATTATAAAAAAATGACTATGTACGTTAAATATTGGTACATTTTAATCAAACTAAACAAAAAATATAATGGACGTACCTTATCTTCCAATGTAGTTTCAACAAAACACAATTTTTATTGTCTGTTACCATAACAATAGGTTACAAACATTTCTTTCAAGTGCTGAAAAGTGAATCTTCTTCTATTGTCTCTGAGGATAGATTTATACTGACTAAAAGAGCGTTCGACGTCACAAGAAGTAACTGGTACATAATTCAATTTCACAATGTCTGCTGGGGATAAGTCCAAGTTAATCTTCACTGTTGATTCACCACTCATCACAGCAACAACCTTTTGTAGTTCTTCATATCCAGGGTTTTTTGAAAGTACAGTGTCCACCTTAGCTCTTACTGCATCTGCAACTTTACCTCTACCACGATTCAGTTGTTCCACAGTACTATTTATAATTTCAAAACTTTCAGATAGTGAAAGGTGCCTATTTTGGAGACTTTTGAGCGTTTTTATGATGCATGAAAATGTATGCTGAATGTGAGCTAAGTCATTCTTCACACTTATGTCACAGGTAACTGTTTTCGCAGTATCAATTGAGACTGCATCTTCAGAGTCCAATGCAAGGAGAACATTGTTAATAGAGTCTATATGTTCGGCATAATATTCAACTGCTTCTAGCCATGTACCCCATCTAGTTAAAATTGGCTTTGGTGGCAATGGAATTTCAGGGTACATTTCTTTCAACACGTTAACTCTACTGGGAGCTTTGAGAAATACTTTTTTCACTGATGAAATCAACAAATCTACTTTAGGGAAATTGTCTCTGACCACTTCTGCCACACGATGAAATGCATGCGCCACACAAGTAAAATGAGTCAATTTAGGATATACAACAGATAATGCTTGTCCAGCTTTGACCATATAAGGGGCAGCATCGCTAATAAAGAATAACACATTATCGTACATAATACCCTTTGGCCACAGGATACCCATAGCTTCGTTGAACAGTTTAACTATAGTTTTGTTATTGCACTTTTCTAGAACATCACAATGTAAAAGAATTCGTTCAGAATATTGTTCACTTAACAAACCGATAACTACATTACCAACAAGTCTACCTTCTTTGTCGGGAGTCTCATCAATGGAAACCCAAATTGAACTATCTTTAATTTCATCTCTTATCTTCTGTATTGTCTCATCGTAGATGGATGGAGCATACGTCTTCCTAAGTGTTGACTCATCCGGGATTGTATGTTGAGTATATTTTTCAAGGAATTCCCTGAAGACCTTATTCTTTAGTTTGTAGAGAGGAATATCAGCAGAGATGAGAGAACGGCACAGGTCGATGTTAAACTCAGATCTTACATTCGATGTTGTTGGTTGTGTTAAAAACAATTGTCTCTGCTTGGAATTTAGTTGTTTGTTGGCCTGATGTTTACTAGTTGTAATGTGTTGTTGCACCAGGAACTTTTGTGTAGATGATACTGCACACTGACACAAATTACAAAATAATATTTTATTGTCAGTTGATAAACCATCTTCTTTAAATTCTGAAATGTAACTTGTTAGTTTTGATTTTAAATTGACTGAATGACGTACTTTTGGCATATTTACCGTCTTTATAGTATGATTTACAAAACTGAACCTATGTGTACTCTGACTGGCATTTAACTGTTGAGCTGCACAACTGAAGTCTGTTAAAAATTTTAAATTAAATTAATACAGTTTTGTAACTTACTTTCCCATTGTTGATAGGACTGCTAATTTTCAAATAACTCTGATGTTAAAGGGATTACTGAACATGTGTTTAAATCTCTATTGTTGAAATGTATTTTTAAAAGTTAATGGAATTTTGTTTTGTTTTATTGTTAAACCTAATATAATATGGACTGTTTTATATGAAATATGGAAAATATATGGAAATTAACGAAAATATGTACTAAACTCTAAAATATGGAAAAATATGGAAAATAAAAGTAGGATTTTTCAACCCTACACATTGTGAAACATAAAGATAATGCAAAATATAAATTATATTAGCTTTATAAGTAAATATGTATTTACATATAAATCCTTTCCCTGGTAATAAGTGATAGAGGTATATTAAGGTATGCTGGAAATGTTTGTAATTCCGCAGATTGACGAAGATGATCAACATGGCTTTAGGTTGGATGTCTGCCATATCACAAACGGAAGAGATTGATTTTAGGTTGAATCTCTGCCATATCACAATCGAAAGAGATTGACTTTGAGTTAGATGTCTGCCATATCAGAAACGGAAGAGATTGACTTTAGGTTATTCCACTTGGCATACTACGAAGACTGGCGTACCACAAGGCTCTGTCCTAGGACCTTTACTATTTTCTATTTATATTAATGATATTTCTTCTAATCTAACATACTGCCGACACCATATTTATGCTGACGACATACAAATCTATCTGGATACTCGACCTAACTACATAAACGACGCTATAATTAAAGTTAATGATGACTTGAATTCAATATCTATATGGTCAAAAACGCACGGACCTCATTTAAATGCAAGTAAATCGCAGGTTAATACAACATCAAAGATCGAAGTGTGACAAACAAAATTTGCCACCGATAATTGTAAATAATACTACTATTCCATACAGCTCGACTGTGAAGAACCTTGGCATTTGTATGGATTCTTACCTGGAATAGAATGAACAAGTGAATCACATTTCTAAAAAAAAAAAATATTTTTTATTCACTTATTAAAGCGACTGAAGTACTTTCTTCCTGATAAATTAAAATTAATCCTTGTACAAACATTCGTGATGCCACACTTCGACTACTGCGATATTATAATATTAAGTAACCTAAATGCAAATTTGAGTAGCAGGCTACAACGTGTGCATAATGCTTGCGTCCGTTATATTTGCAATATTCGTAAGTATGACCATGTTTCCCTGTCTTTCCAAAATCTGTCTTGGCTAAGGCTAAGTGATCGACGAGCCCTGCATTCTCTTATTCTGTTATTTCAAATTCTGCGCACCACTACCCCAATCTATTTGGCTTCTCGTTTTCTAAATTTATCCACATATAATCAGCTAAATACCAGATCTCATCATAACAATTTACTCATTATACCCTACCACAAAACATCTTTATATTCTTCATCTTATACAGTTTCAGTTGCTAGAAATTGGAACTCGCTTCTGAGTGATGTAAAGGGGTTGTTGGACAATAACTTCATTTAGGTCCAAATTACATAAATTCTTACTTAACAGATTAACTACTGATTAATATTTGTTATTTATAATGATCTAACATCTGTCCATTCTTATTATTATCATTAATTTCTCTAAATAGAATACAAAACCTCTAATGGCAAAATTTCTTTACATTAATATTCTCATTATATAAATATATTTTAGGGTTATATATATTGTTTCTCCCTATAACATAGTTCGAGTAAACTTATATTAAATTATCATTATTTTACTGGCTATCTCAACTTAATTATAATTGATTGAATTAAGTTAGCTCATAAATTATATTAGTTTATGTTATAGGTTTATCTAAGTTTAAATAAACATTTACTAGTCGTTAAAACTTAACTAAAGAATATTGCTGGAGAATCTTTTAAGTGTAGTGTAAATATTCATAATTTAAATATGTATTGTATTGGTTAAGGCTGGTTGAGTGGAAGAGAAGGCCTTATGGCCTTAACTCTGCCAGAAAAAATAAATCATTCTATTCTATTCTGTCTTCCATATCACAAACGGAAGAGACTGGCTTTAGGTTGGATGTCTGCCATATCACAAACGGAAGAGAGTGGCTTTAGGTTGGATGTCTGCCATATCACAAATTGAAGAGATTGGCTTTAGGTTGGATGTCTGCCATATCACAAACGGAAGAGATTGACTTTGGGTTGGATGTCTGCAATATCACAAACGGAAGTCACGTCGAACCAAAATAACTGCTTGGTAGAAACGTGATGTGCTTTGCTTTAAAATGACACCTTAACCATTTCTGTAAGATATGTGAATAAATTTCTATAAGCGTATAAAATTGTAAAGTCCTTTCTGATAAACGGTGTATTTCTGGTCGTAATTGAGTTTCTGTTTCTATTTAGGTATTATTACTTTCCCAAAGGTGTAATGAGGGAGATTTCCACATATTACATCGTATTGAAGCTTGCCGAATTCAATTTTGCCATCAGTGATATCCTTATGGAAGCGATCCTACTTTCTGTAGGCAGCATATCATTGCTGTTTCTTACCATCTTACCTCAATACATTCATAAGCTGAAATAAGACCTAAATTTATAATATATTTTACTTACAAAATACTATTTAATGTAAATATATATCTGTAGGTATGATAACTGTACGTGCATCACTTGATAATAAAAGCAAACAACTTTAAATATTTTGAGTATGCAACTGTATGAAACAGAACTGTGATATAATACGCAGTTGACTTTTAAATGAATGTCTCATTGGAGAAAGGTACCTAAATCGCTTGAAACAAAGTTGTGGGAAATGAAAAAAAAAATACTGTCTGCCACAACAACTGAGAATGTAGAGTAACGAAAAAAAAACTACTGCATAATCTTCTGATTATGAGAAATAGATTCTGTATAGGCAAATTCTCACAATTGAAATAATTTAACGTAAAAATTGTCCAAACTTGGTTGACTGAGGTAGGAGCCTTTCTGAAATGAAAATGGTATACTACCATTCCGAAGTGAAATGTGTTTTATAGATTAATTGCAGTACAAGATGAAGGACGTTGTTGTTATTCATAGATGAGCAGTGTAACATCACAGCTTGAACGTAAATGCATGAGAACTATTATTACTTATTTCTTATACATGCTAAATCAACACTTTAGACATGTCGGCGTCACATTTTTCTTTACAAAATATGTTTTACTGTCGATGCAATGTCTTGGTTTGTAATTTATGAATGTTTAAGTTTCAGCAAGTGGTCGGGACAAACCTGTTCATAAAAATGAATATATTCCTCAAGCATATATCTAAGGATTTTTTTTTAACATCCTTTGTCTTTCTCAGTTTTATCGGAATTTTACCACCTGGATACAATGCTTTAATAGGAAATGTGTGTGGAACTCTTCCTGGCTGAGGCAGACGAAAGGTGTGCCCTACCAGTCCACTAATCCAAGGTCTTGTCACAAGATCCTTTTCATTTTGGACGAGTATTCCTATAACTAAATAGGAATACATTGAAGTGTTGTTTTACGTCTCTAGGAGCACGTGATGTTTCCAGATATATAATCATCTCCTTATAAAATTAAAGCTACCAGTTTTTAAAATCCTTACCATCACTTGTCTCAACTATTTTCAATGAAATTGCACCAGTCTTTGAAAATGAAACACTAAGCTCACAGTATTAATAGGGTGTGAAAATTCTGTCTCTCCTCCTAAGAGCATGTTTTATAATCCAAATCTTCCGATCACATGGCAAAACGAGTGTCCTCTCAGCGGATAGAAGTAGGGAATTTTATCAAATCGATTCGTATCAGTTAAAGCAAAATAAGTCCTTACAAGAGTGTGGTTTTTATTTTGTCCACAACAGTTATCAGAAAATAAATGTAATTCTGGTACATACTTTGGAACAAATTCATGAATATAATCAATGAGAAATGACGACACATCATTTGCTTCTTTTCTTCTCTCTCCCTCATGATAAGATACACAAACAAATGATTTTTTTCCCGTCTTCAAATTGTGAATGGAAAACTCATCAACGGTTAATTGCCTCAAATAGCAGATATCTTCAACTGGTAGATGGCTGGCAAGTATAGTAGATTTTGCACAAAGTCGAACACTGAAGCCATAATATCTTCATTATTAATACGTTTTCCCCTCCTTTGTTTCAGATCACTATAAAATTTCTTACTTCTCCTGTTGTACTGTCATGTGGGAATGCAGAAAAGTACTTGTCAGTGACTTAGGAGTCTTTCTGCAGTGCAAATGTTTTTTTTTTATAGTCCCGTGCCATGGCGTCGCGGTCTATGGCATCCCGCCTAGGACTCGCGTTACGGAATGCGCGCTGGTGCGAGTCCTCATTTGGGAAGAAATTTTGTCATGAAATTTCGGCCAGTGTATGGGACCAGTGCCCACCCAGCATCGTGATGCACTTGGGTAGCTGCAATAGGTAGCGAAATCCGGTTGCGAATACCAGCTATAACGGCTGGGGGGATCATCGTGCTAACCACACGATACCTCCATTCTGTAGCTTCGGCATGTGGGCGTGTAGCCAGCAGCCAGCTGGTTGGTCTAGGCCCTTCATGGGCTGTAGCGCCACGGATTATTATTATTATTATTATTATTATTATTATTATTATTATTATTATTATTATTATTATTATTATTATTGTTGTTGCAGTTATTATAGGTGTTTTTATATAGGATTTGTCACACTTAAAAAGTCGATGACATCAGTACTTTTCTGTTCAGAATGTGTTTCAATGAGTATGGATTCCGAAATTCGTAAAATCTAGGTTTCTCACAAAAAGTGACTTAGGTACCTTTCTGAAATGACACATTCAAATATAGCCTAGTATAATATTTACGACAACATTAATATTGTAACATAAAGAATTTGAATGTAATGGCCATAATAGTCTTAAAATTAGCCTTTAACATTATATCTGTGTTGTGAAATACAGGAAAGATTATTTGGGCTTATTAGTGGCTCATAGTAAAATCATTGTTGTGGTAACATCATAGTTTATTTATCTCTTATTGCTGTCACTCTTAAGCAAGCCAGTGCCTGCACTGTTGTGTTAGTTTCTGTAGCTGTATATTAAAATGTTATCGCAATGCAAGTGCGAAAAAAAAATTACTGATATATCTCCAGATTTGTCTCGTTTCGAATGGTTTAGTCTTTTCTACGCAGAATTTACAATGTGGATATGTTTGTCGCTATGGAAATAGCAATAGAGCTAGAAATAGAGAAAATGTGTAGCCAACTGTTGTATTTGACAATTTCGATTTCAATCCGAAATTAATTTATGTACAGTATAACCTTAATCAGTCTTCTGTATCGCACAGATTCCTACTCTAGTAAACAGTCATACATGTAGCTATATTAACAGCAAACAGGTAATTTTATGACACTGTTCTTTCAGTTATTATGGATGCTATCAAGACGGAACCTGATGTTGACCCTCTGGCAGTACAGCCATGTGATGACGCTATTAAAGAAGAGGAAAATACTTCACCAGATGTAAGACCATTTTTCTACTCCCTTGTCTACTGCCTCATTCCTATATTACTATTTATTTTTATTCATTTGGCTGCAGGACCATTCCATGCAGAAGTGGACATTTGGTCCAAATTTAACAAAAAAAAAAATCATGTTCTAGATAATTATTTGCGTTTTTTTTCAAGTTGCGCAAACATTGAATTTAACTTTTTTGTTATAACAATGTTGTACTATTCTTTATCTTGAGTTTGATGGATCCAATGGTAAAGGAAACCATGCACACAGCTGGAAATTTTTCTTTTAGAATGTGCTTGGTTGGCATAGTCCTAATTGTATTTTCCTCCTAAAAAGATGTTTGTCATCTACAAGGCAGTATTTACAGCACCAAGCTTTACACTGAAGGAAATTCAACAAATTCTGTCTCCATTTGTTAGTTTTCTATACATACGTAGCTATTTTATGACTATGTACATGTCACACCCGTAACAAAAACTAGACAAAATTTACTTACTTAATTAAATATTAAACTGAACATGATTTCCACATAGTATGAATGTAAGGTTAAGTTTGACACATATTCAATGTAACCATAACTTAATTAGCCACAATTTTATTTATAAGACAAAAATTTGCATTAAACTTTGTCACACCTGCAACACCATTATATACACATTCCTTGTTTGTTACAGTAATGCATAGTTTGAGAAGTAAAAAACTTTTTAAACATACATATAGAAAACAATTTTTCTGCTAAGTATAATAGCTGTAATTTTAAGGTTTTATTTATTATTTTTTAATAGATGAACATAGACAATAACAAAGAATGGTGGACCGATGGAACGATGTACAGGCTGTTTCTGGACTTCAATCAAAACACTGCTTTAAACCATCAAATAACAAATTCTGTCTTTTAATAGACCGCACTTCTTTTTCCAAGTTGGAGAAATGCAGTATGTCAAAGACAAAAGTATCGCACAATGCTACTTATTCAGAAACAGAATCAAGTAAAGGTATTGATGACGAAACCATCCCTTCAGTTTCTAAGAATGATCTGAAACCAGGACAATGCATACTAGTAGGCAAAAAGGACAAGTACATGTACGTAGGGATGTGACAAAGCAAGCCTGATGGTGGAGAAAATGAGATGATATTTTTGAAATTCAACGGTAAGAACACTAAAAGAGACTATTTAGGATGAATGAAAATGACTCATGCTTTGTCTTTATCAAGCAAATTTTGAAATATCTTCCAGAATCATCAATGAAGGTAGTTGGTAACAGAGAGTATTATGAATTTCAGAAGGATGTTGAAGTCTTTGAGCCATAACATAATAATTTAGTTGAATCCAAATTTAAATGTTTGCGAAATTGTTTGCTTGAGGTTTGTATAATTGTGAGGTAATGTAGTTACTCGATATGTTTTCATAGGCCTTGCGAATTTAAAGTTCTCCTGCAAATTGTTTATCAGATAGCACTAAAGTAAATGAAGAAGTGTTTAGATTGATTATTGTAAAGTTACTTTTTTAACACATCACATATTCATTATATATGAGATCTCGCCCACTTCATTGAATATTACACGACTAATATGAAGTAGCCAATGTGTATTATCACTATTTAATACGAGGAAAATTCGTTCCGGCACAGGGAATCGAACCCGGGACCTCTCAGCTCTACGCGCTGAGTGCTCTTTCCAACTGAGCTATGCCGGGACACAATCCACGGTGCCGGCCGAACTCCTCTCGTAATGTTTTACGGCCTTACTACCTGCACTTTAGACGATGTAAGTCATACATGCAGGAGCGCATATTTAAATGACTTTTATGGCCATATTCAACATCAGTTTGTGATAACTACTAACAGTTAATACATCACATATTCATTATATATGAGGTCTCGTTCACCTCATTGAATATTACACGACTACTATGAAGTAGCCAATGTGTATTATCACCATTTAATACGAGAAAAATTCGTTCTGGTACCGGAAATCGAACCCGGGGCCTCTCAGCTCTACGCGCTGAGTGCTCTTTCCAACTGAGCTATGCCGGGACACGATCCACAGTGCTGGCCGAACTCCTCTCGTAATGTTTAAATGGATGTATGACTTACATTGTCTAAAGTACAGGTAGTAAGGCCGTAAAACATTACGAGAGGAGTTCGGCCGGCACCGTGGATGGTGTCCTGGCATAGCTCAGTTGGAAAGAGCACTCAGCGCGTAGAGATGAGAGGTCCCGGATTCGATTCCCGGTGCCCGGAACGAATTTTTCTCGTATTAAATGGTGATTATTTTTTTAATTATTACTGCATTTGTTTCTTATAATAAGTGAACATAGCCTATGAGTTTAATGTACATAAATATGTTTAGAAATATGCTTCTAAGTCTTGAGTTTGTATGCAGTCACACCGGTAACATATACTGTCACACCCGTAATGACACACAACAATTTAATGTGAAAGAAAGAAACGTCTTGATTAAAATATACACCCAGCAAAGAGATAAGCATTCCTTCCACTCACCATCCACCATTTTATTTTGCAGAATTTCTTTAGGACTTTGCAGAGAATTGAACATAAAGAGCTAATTTTGTATTGGCATGTACAAAATTTGTCGAACCCATAACATGTTTTCAGAGGTTTGTAAAATATAGTATTTTTATATTTTTGTCACAGTAAAAGTACAACAAGCTAGTCCATGGTCAACAGTGTTTATTTATATGTACTCAGTGGTGATATTCAGGTGGTTCGCACTGGTTTGCGCCAACTGGTTGTTAAATATCTCGTTGATTCGCCGAACTGGTAGTTGTAGTTTCATATTAACCATCCAGCCTATTAAATTTATGGTAATGCACAACGGTCTTAACACATATATTTATTTACCAGGAACAAAACTCCTGCCATCTGTATTCACTTGTGAGTAGGATACCGCTCTTTGTGGATATGTTGCGAGAAATTTTATTTCGCGAACAACCATCTTAATGTGAAGATTATTCAGTTACTGATTATAAAGTAGGAAATGGAATACCAGTCGTAAGTGATTCTAGTAGGCCCAGTACTTGTTGCACTGATATGTTCGAGTGTAAATCGGTAAGCATATAGAGTGAGTAACAACACAAGTATTTTAAATCCAACTACCCTTGCTGGGCATAAAAAGCTTGGACCATGATGGCTACTTATACTGCGCAAAAATCAGTTCGCTGAATTGAGAAACAAAATCTTCAGGATCGATAAAGGCTATTCAGCAAATCTCATTAGGGAGAAGCTGGATGAACATGATTCCTCCAATGCTCATTCCAAGGTAAAAGCAGCAGAAGAAAATAGACTACAAGTTATTGTTGACAAGGAAAATGAGAAAGTGATACGTTGTTTAGTCAACTGTCGGAAGACAGATCTGAACCTCACAAGAAACACCAAGAAGGCTCCACTTATATAGGCAACTAGGCCAGGAGATAATGGGATAGGGTGGCCAGCTCCTTTTCCCCTCCATTGCATACATCACCGACTAGCTACATATTACACTAGTCAGACTTCAAATGCATACAAACAATTATTCTTCCTCTGACACATATAGTGAAGTGAGATGTACTGCCTGATAATAGATCTACATATCAGCCAGAACCTCAATCAGAGGATAAAAATGATATATATCACAGCAAAAATATTCAATGCTGTTTACAGCTTGACCAAACGCATCAGACCAATGCCAGATATAAAGACAGAAATTGAGCTGCAAGAGAAAAATGTGCCGATATGGTTGTGGGACTTCAGTCTCGATTTAATGCGATCAAAATCGTTAACCACATATCGTCTGAATTGAGGACAGAGATTTTATTTTAAATCATGCATCAGTGTTCAAAGGTATGCATTGTTATTGACGAATCCGCAACTATTTCCAAGAGGAGTTCTTTGGTGATATTTTCAAGATGTGAAATAAACAGAGTAGAAGAACCAGTATTTGTTTTTTATTGCCCTAGTGGAGCTGGAATTTACTACATCAACTAACATATTCAATGTACTTCTCCATACACTGAAATCTCATGGATGTACTTATGAATATCTACAAAAAATGTTATTGGATTTTGCTCAGATGGAGCAAGTAGAGCTATTATGTTGGAGAAAAAGTCTGGAGTGTCAAGCATGCTGTTAGAAAACTACCCTGATATATTGTATGGCACTGCTTGACTCGCAGGTTTCATCTTTCCTAGGATGATGCAATAAAATCTGTTTCTTAAGTAAATCATTTAAAAATTTTCTTAGACAAGATCTACACATATTACCATACATTGGCAAAAAATCAAATTGAACTAACCAAGATTGTCCTAAGTCTGCCTCTCAAGGAAGGGATCCAACAGAGTATGTGAAGTCGTGGCTGAGGAACGGAAACCATAGTGCAGATAATCTGAGGATAAAAAAGAAGAGGGGTGAGGAACTAGTCTCAGAAAACGAGAAAGGAATTTGGAGTCTTCTTTCAGCCTAAGTGTTTTAAAGTACGTACCTCTTGTCAATTCAAGTCATATATCACAATATAAACATTATTTTTATTACTTCCTCCCTTCCAATATATTTTTATTCACTATTTCTAATGCTACTTGTGAGAGAACTGGTTGTTAATGTGTTTGAATATCACCACTGTATGTACTTGAATAAAAATTGTTATATTTTAGCTTGTACGAACATAGTTATTCATTGAAAACGTTATTCAAATGTGATACGCGCATGCATGGAATGGTCCTGCAGTATGTTAGCAATGTTGAGTGACAGCATTGACTTCTGGTCATTTAGCTATCATTCACTTATAAAAATACAATTTTATACATAGACCTAAATAGTTAGGTCTATTTAAGGTTATAAAACCTGACTGAGCTGTTTCTATCGTGCTACTGATGTAAGCGCACGGTGGCATGTTCGTGAACTTAATCGTCAGGAAATGCACTGCGCCTTGAATAAATGTTGCGATGATGTGCCATAAATATTTCTCGCATTGCACTTAAGTGTCAATTGCATGTGTTGGGATTTTTCTTTCAGTCGAAATGTACTTTATAAATTTACTTTTGGGACAAGTTGTGTGCCAAAATAAAATGTCCAAATTGAATAAGAAAACATTACAGTCACTCTAAAGAAAATATTCTATCTTATATTGGCGTAATGTGAACTGGACTACATTACACATTTGACTCCATTTTATTCGCGCTCGTACGTGAAGTATTACCTCCTCTCTGACATATTCTGCTTTTAAAATATGAAATCCTTTTTCTTTCAATTATTTCCATAATTTGTTGTCTGTGCTGCAAGTAGTATTGAAACAGTGGCATGCAGATCCAGAGTGCAACCTGTAACACTTGTGATCAGCTTATATCACATTGTAATATATTACTCAGTCAGAATGTCTCTATGTTCTGCAGGAAGGGAATTTATTGGATCTGCACGTGACTAAGATAAAGAAGGAATACTTGGACGACACCTACAATCGCACAGAGATAAAATTTGAAGAAATTATATTGCCTATTAACTTTCCCATGGTGAAGCGTGAAGCTGAGGTGAGTGGAGCTCATTGGGTGTGCTGGCTCTTCTTTCCAAAGTCTAATTTGTATTCTGTTCGTCACAGAACCTTATCTGTGCAGCTGTGGGGATAGCGAATTTAGGTTGATAGCAGAGACACTAAAGCTATCTGTTTGCTATTTATTGTTTATTTCTTTCTTTGGAATAGCCTAAATTTAAATTGCTCTATTGTTTAAACTTTAAAGAAGAGTATTTCAAACATAATAAAGTTACTTTTAGCAAGGAATGAGATCTTGCTATATAGAATTAAGCCCCTCATATTACTATCTTACATATCTCTTAATGATTGATGTTATCTATTTGAGGAGTGAACTTCCAAAACGCAGTTTTGTACACTTTCTATTTTCAAGAAAAAAATGCAAAAATTTGCTTATGGAAAAAGAAAAAAAAAATGTCCAAACCAACTTCATGCCTATATAATCGTGGAAATTACTGTATTATGACGCAAAAATCATATGTATAGTGTTGATGGTTTCATAAAAAAACTACATTGAAGTAATTTTTCTAATTTTGTACAAACTGCTGTTTGAAAGGCTGGTCCACAAATTGAAGTCTACATGTAGGCCATACATTTAACATACACAAGGTTGTAAGAATTATAGGAAGTTGTGTTTTAATGACAGTAGTTATTTACAATACAAGTGTTGAAAGTGGCATGTTATTTCGTGAATGGAGATGTTTGCGAAACGATGCAGCACTTTTAACATGTGTCATAACTGTGTTTTAGATAGCTGTTCATCTGTGTTGGTAGGCTATAGAGATAATTCTGTCAACTTATCGAATGCCGTTTTCTCCCTCACTGTATATTGTCACATTAAAAAAACAGGAGGTAGATGATCATTACGTTCATACGAAAAGATTCCCTATGTATTGGAGTTTTAATAAAATAGTATAGTTAATAATTTTGACTGGCAGGAATTATGGAGCTAAACTGGAATAAATTAGTCAGTAGTATCATTCATACCCGCATATGCCCAAAATGAAATTATCAATTGAATATGTTTATTAACTACTTGGATTATGAGCACAGAAATATTACCTAACCCATCTAAACAAGACCATTATATACCCGGTAATGTTAAAATTTGTAGCTATGCAATGAATTACTATTAGACATTGTCAGAAAAAGGTGGATTCCACGAATTTCGTCGACTGATGTGGGGTTACAGTTAGCATGTGTGACCTTGAAAATGACAGACTCTGATAGAAATACGGGTTTGTACAAGTTACTCATTTGACATTTTTCCAGGGTTATCCCTCAACCCTCTAACTGCAAATGCTGGGTACTTTCGGAACCCAAGAGGTGGAACTTAAACTGAAAGGATTCGATCCGACATTGGGATGAGAATCCGGTGTGGCTTAGTGGATAGAGCGTCAGCACATACAGCTGAAAACCCGGGTTCAAATCCTGGTTCTGGAGAGAATTTTTCTCCGTTCCACTCATCCATCATATGATGACGCAGAATTTCTGCACGGAAATATCATATGTACTTCAGTACATCGTAATAATACTGTTCATAGAAGTCTGTTGAGTTGGAGTATAGCCATCTGCTGACTGTTGATTGCACTTCTGCATCAGTGGTAAAGTGATGGCCAGCCAGGAATTTCGTCATGGGACCAAATAGATTAAATCCGATGGTGTAAGGTCTGGACTGTATGGTGGATGCTGGAGCACCTCCCAACCAAATGTATTGATTTTCTCACGAAAGAAGCGGGAACATAGGGGCGAGCATTGTTATGAGGAAGTTTGACATCGTCAGCATTGATGTTACGACGTTTGTCACCAAGGGCACAACGCAACTTTACCAACGTTTGAACATAGGCTGCAGCATTCACAGTGGTCCCGTGTTTAGCAAAGTCCACCAACAAAACACTATGCATATCCCAGAACACTGTCACAAGCACTTTCTTAGCAGATTGCATCACTTTGAATTTTTTCTTTACTGGGGAAGCAGCATGTTTCCATTCCATAGAGGCCTGCTTTGTTTCGGGAGTGTGGTGGTACACCTAGAACTCGTCACCAGTGACAATTCCTTTCAGAAAGTCATGCCCTTCTGTAGCATAACGCCTTAAGTGGTCCACGCATGTCATCATTTGCTGGCCCTTGTGGTCGTCTGTCAGGTTCTTAGGCACCCACCAGGTACTAACTTCATGAAATTTCAATTTGTCATATACGATATCATACACCGCACCATATGAAATGTTGAACTGCTGAGATAAGATTCGCAGTTGGATCTGCCAGTCATTAAAAATTGCCGCCTCAATGCCTGTGACATTCTGCTGGGTTGCAGCTGTTACTGGCCGCCTGGAACATGGCAATTCACAAAGGTTATCACGGCCGTCTGCAAAGAATACGCACCACCTGGAGATGTTGCTACAGTCCATACAGTCTTCCCTGTACACGCCACACATGTTCCTGTGAATTTCACTCGGGTTATGTCCTTTGCCTACAAGACTTCGCTGCTCTTCACAAATTGACGACAGTAACATGGGCGCCATCTTTGTTGCGTAGTTCACGTTTCTCTTGCTAGAGATGCACAATCAAAGCAAATTGTGTCTCTAGTGAAAACTTTAAACTATATCTCGGTGAAATATCAACATCCCAGCCACAATACCAACGCAGAAAAAATTATTGTGCGTTACTTTCCAATCCACCCTCGTACAATTTAAATGCAGTCCTTTGGCTTCTAAAATAGATGCGCTTTTGTTAATGTATGTTGTGCTATCTTTCTGTTGTGTTTTCTCTGTATTTTTAGGAAGAGCAGAGTGATTTGGACACAGTGAATGAGGAGCGAAGGTTAGAAGTAACAGCAGAGGACAACGAGGTTTTCACCGAAAGGTGAGTGTGATGTGCGAGTCTTCATCTAGAGAGTTCATTGTGTTTGAAATGTCCGTTTCCTTGCCTGTCTAGAAGCACCTTCGGAAGGACTGTCTCCTTTTATAATTATTGTTAATTCCATTGTTCTAGGGCTTTGAAACCATTATTGCTAGCATAACATTAGCAAAATAACAAATACGAAGTTACAGATTATACAAATAGAAATTTTCTCATGATAATGCGTTTTAGTAAATGGTATCAGTTATGTTCTGCTGCCAAGTTTTTCTAATTTTAAAGTGAGAAAATAAGCAACCCATATAAAAACTTTATATAGCGTAAGAATAAAGCCTAAAATAAGTTATACCACATTTGCAATCCATATTTCGAAACAATCCCACAAAATATCATGATGGGGTCCAAAAATCATAAAGCGAGGATTAATTATTTTTTGGTAGTGCTGATAAATTTTCATACACTTGTTTTTCTGTTTCTAAGAATAAGAATGTAATTTGAACATGAAAATGTGATTTCAGTTGCTTTTAAAGACTTCCAAATATTAATTTTTTGTATCTTTGATTACACAGGGTTGCGAAATTAAATTTTGGTTCAAGACTTTTAATATCGAAGATTGATTTTGATTAATTGTTGGCTTCTGTTGAAGGCTATGAAGTCAGATTTTGCTATCAAGTATGAAAAATTTTTTACAGTGATTTGAAGAATTGTTATATTTATAGCTCCATGCATGCAATATTAACACATTTAAATACATAAATCCAGTAATCTTTGTAAATGTTTATACAGTAAACAAAATCAAACAGCACTATCTTGTTCACATTCACAATTTAGGTTCAACTCATTCCAAATCTCATGCAGACACTTCATTTTTCAATACCGCTTCCTCTTCATCTGGAAATCCTGTCTTCGAGATTGTCTTCTATACATTGTCTCTTTTCATAGACCAACAGTAGTCAGCCATCATCACTTCATCCCACCTGCCTTGATAACTCTTTTTAATTTCTTTCATGTCTTGATGAACCCTTTCTTCATGTTCTTTGCTGTAATCTCCAAGCTAATCAGGGAAAAAGTCAGGATGCTTATGTAGGAAATGTATTTTAATCCTTATATTGCATCCTACATTTTTAATACTTACTTACTTACTGGCTTTTAAGGAACCCGGAGGTTCATTGCCGCCCTCACATAAGCCTGCCATAGGTCCCTATCCTGAGCAAGATCAATCCAGTCTCGATCATCATATCCCACCTCCCTCAAATCCATTTTAATATTATCTTCCCATCTACGTCTCGGCCTCCCCAATGGTCTTGTTCCTTCTGGCCTCCCAACTAACACTCTATATGCATTTCTGGATTCCCTATGTATTTTGGGTCCCTATCACCACAGCATGGCGCGTCCTCAGGTTGCGGATCAAGGAGATGGCCTCCAGATATGAAGGGTAGCTGTGAATATATTGAATAAGCAGTCGCGGACAGCCGATGAGGGGTGGTCCTCCAGCTTGGAGGTTGGGCGAAGGGCTAACAACCCATCACCGTAAAAAACAGCATGTTACGAAATCTTCAAATAAGCCTCGGAATGGCAGATAATATCAAAATTGCAGCTGAACACATCATAGGTTATTATGAAACTAAGAAAAAGAAACCGTGGCTTGATGAAGATTGTTGCATGGTAGTAGAAAGAAGGAAACAGGCAAAATTGAAATTCTTACAGGATCCAGTTGAGGCGAATAGAGATAATTATTTCATTAAAAGACAGGAAGTAAATCGTACACTTAGGAATAAAAAGAGAGATTACTTGAAGGAAAAACTGAATGAGGTAGAAACATTTGTCATAGCTAGCAATATATTTTCTACAATGTTTTTGAAACCTGGGTGTTTCCTATTCCCCAAGAAGTTGTCAACCACATTCTTAAATTCTGTCCAACCACTCACTTCACGTATCATTAAATTTTCAAAGTATTAATCTTTCATCAAATTTTTTATGTTAAATCCAACTAATATTCCTTCTTTAAGTTTAACTTGAGAGAGAAAGGAAAATTTAGAACTGGTGTATTTAAAACATTCACCATCTTTATGCTGTGCTTTTACTAACTATTTCATTATTCCCAGTTTAAAGTGAAGAAGCGGCAAGATGATCTTCTCTCGTTTGACCAGACATTCTCTAATAATATTATTTTCCCCAGGATTCATTGCTCTTCTAACCCAATGTGATTCACGAGCACTACTGTCCCAGGGGGACAGAAAACTAGTAATCTTTGTGAAGACTGACTGTTGTCCCAACAACATTCCTATGATTTCCAGGTTTCCACATACTATCCATTGGTGTTCTGTATAGTTTAATACCTTCAACAACATCTCCATGTTTTCATAATTTTCCTTTTAAGTGCACAGAATGTGCTACTGGTATCTAAGATAATGTGCGAAATTTAAATATAGGGAACATAAGCAATTACATAAAAACTGTGACTGTTTGACGGAAATGGATTTTATTTTTGCATAGAGCATGGAAAAGTGATTCAAAATGACCCTTCGTGATGTAAAGTGCCAAAACATAGCAACCCTGTGTTATAAATATACTGTATTTAAAAACAATAATTGTGTTTATGTTAACCGAAATAGCAGATAACTTTGGACAGAAAAGTTTCTTAAGGAAACAACTGAACTAAGAGTTGACAAATATGTTTTCCTCATAAAATTTGTTGTATGGGTCAAGATCGAAATGTTGAGACAATTTTGATACTTCCTATATCACTTATAAATTATTTACAAGGGTGTATCTTTAATGACCATGTAAATCCTGGTGAAATAGGGTTGTTTTGGTTTGAATAGTCTGTTATTGCATTATATATTTGTTGCAACTGTGTTTTACTGATTGTATATTTTCGTCAGGATTGCAACTACCACTGAAAGGACTATATCATCAGAATTCGACGGCATTTCACATGAAGAGAACGAGACTGTGTGTGAGATTCCCAAGAATTCAATTTTTTCTGGAACACCTATTCGGATTCATGAAGATGAGAAGCAATTACAATTCGAAGTGTCTAAAGTATGTCTCTCGAATTCGGCAAAACTAAGCAGGCGTTCACGCAAGAATGTAGGCAAGAAACCTTTCAAATGCAATGCTTGTTACAAGTGTTTCTCGGAGTCGTATATACTAAAACGCCATGAACGCCTTCACACAAGCGACAAACCTTTCAAATGTGATGTTTGTGGTATGTATTTCTCGCAGTTGGGTAACCTAAAAACACATGAACGCCGACACACAGGCGAGAAACCTTTCAAATGTGATGTATGTGGTAAGTGTTTTTCGAATCCGAGTAACCTGAAACGTCATGAACGCCGGCACACAGGCGAGAAACCTTTCAAGTGTGATGTTTGTGGTATGCGTTTCTCGCAGTCGAGTAGCCTAAAAAGACATGAATTCATACACACTGGCGAAAAACCTTTCAACTGTAGTGTATGCGGTAAATATTTCTCGAAGTCTTGTAGTCTAAAAACTCATGAACGCCTGCACACAGGCGAAAAACCTTTTAAATGTGATGCATGTGACCTGTGTTTTTCACAATCGAGTACCTTAAGAAACCATAAACGTCGACATACAGGCGAGAAACCTTTCAAATGCGATATTTGTGGTAAGTATTTCTCAAAGCTGAGTAGTCTAAAAAGCCATGAACGTCTGCACACAGGAGAGAAGCCTTTCAAATGTGGTATTTGTGGCGTATGTTTCTCGCAATCTGGTAGCTTAAGATACCACGAACGGCACTGTGATGTTTCTGGTAAATTTTTCGAAGTCAGGTAGCTTAAAATTCCAATGAACCCCGGCATACAGGTGAGAAACCTGTCAAACGCGAATTTTATGTTGAGTGTTTGTTGGAGTCAAGTAGACTAAAAAGGCATGAACGCCAGCACGCTGAGGAATGTCTTTTAAATGTAATTTCTGTCAAAAGCGTTTACTGGTTGGTTTAGCTTAAGTAATCATGTAATCATTTGGTAACAAACCTTTTTAATGGAATGTTTGTGGTAGGTATTTCTCGCGGTCCAGCTGCCTAAACGACCATGGACGTCTGCAGCGAGAACCCTTTCAAATCTGAGTTCTATGAAACATGTTTGTCTTGGAAGACTATTTAATTAATTTATTTATTTATATATATATAAACACACACACACATACTAACGAGAAGATTTTGTAATGTGAAGTCCGTGTTATATCTTTCTCTCAGTGCTGTAACCTAAATGTTAATGGTCGCTAGCACACGCGAGAAATCTTTTAAAGTCGTGTCTGTGAAACTTTTTTTTTCTCTTGCACATTACGTTTAATAAGTCCTGCACTCAGAGCTTGCTGACGACATACTATTCTGCTGTGATTCTTATGATAATTGTTTCTCACACAAAGAAATGTGAAAACTCATTAAATCAACCTTACAAGACAGCACATTCAGGTATAAGCTAAGGCAATGGTTTTCTCTGTGGCCATCATTGCCGAACAAACAGTGTTGGCGATGATACCTCTGCGTTAAACGTCAGCTTAGTGGTTTCCATATAGCAAACATCATCTCTTTTTGTTATTGAAAGTATATGCCATCAGAAAATTTCATGGCACGAACTAAGTTTGGAGGCAATAATAATGCTTAATCATTTAGAATTGCGAATAAATTTAGGGCTTATATTTCTAGCATATAACGAAGAGCTAAATATCAGTCAGATATATTATTCTATTTGTACTACTTTAAATAGAGATCGATTTAAATTATTTTCCGAGTGAGTGATCTCTTTCATAAAACTGAGATACAACTTTCATTCTAAATAATTTGATTACTATAGTCACCAATCTAATCAACTTAAAACTATTTCAAAGGCATGTTATGTCCGATAAGTATAAGAATAAAATTTCAATATGTATGGATTTATTACAGTCAGAATTACTTGTCAATAATGAACCATTTAAACCAATAGATTATGACATAAAATGGTACATAATGACCGACGAACGTTTTCGCCATGAATACGGCATCCTCAGGTCTCATAGAAGCAAAGACACATAATGAACACTTATGATTTGTGGTTTAAATACAATCATTAAAAAATATGTTTGGAAAAGGTTAAAATGATAGGCAGTGTAAACATATGTAATTATGAACATATTTGTAACATGAAAATCTAAAACTATACAAAGTGCTAGTGGTTAAATGTACAATGAGATAAAATAGTTTGACAGTCTTCAGGTGGTAATAAATTACAAAATGCTAAAACATGCTATGGCATATAGCTATGGTATAATCATTCTGATAATTGTTTTGTGAAGGATTTTAGATAAGGGCGCAAATAGCCATAGTAGTTGACGCGCCCTTCTTAAACCCCACTAACTAACTAACAACTAAGCCATAATCATATAATCACATTTTCACATATTCTGTCATTGAGAATGATGTAAGAATGAGGGAATTGCAATCAGTGTCTGCAGTTGAAAGTTCTAAAGAGTCGTGCCGTCTCTGATTCTCGCGTAGTATCGCCTCTTGAGAACATAGTAAACTATTTTGGTTATTGATCAGTTTTGGAATATAGTTTTGAAAGAATCATTTTCATTTATTAACTCATTTGTATTTAACTATGGTCTACATAGCTCATCATTTGTTTCTCACAGCTAGAGCGACAAGTTCCTTCGAAGTTCGTAATCAGAGACGACGGCAGGAAGGAAACTTATCACTGTTCCGCCGTGAAAAACCCCGCATAAGCGTTATAGCATGGAAAAGTACTTGTTCTTACGCGAGGAGACGCGTGATTGCAAGTGACGTAAGGACACGTTGTTCGAATCTACTTGGCTAAAGTAAAGACACGTTAATACACGTCATAGCCGCGTGATTGAGTCCTGTTTGTAACCCTTAATACGTTAATTTTCTTAAACGTGTATCGCATTTATTTGTATAGCGTTGTCGACAAAGTTCAAAGACTATTGGTCAACATAAAACTGACAAATCATTCTATCATTTTTCCCTTCCCTCCAAGCCGACGCACAGTGGTTCATTTTCCCGAATTTCTGGCCAAAACTCCAAAACTGAAACATATAGGGAAGGGCTGTTTGTTGTCTTAAGCTGAAGAGGAAGTACAGGGCATGTAGACATCGTATATCTTATCTCCCATCTCCAGTGCTGTGCTGAAAATACGCCTCTCTTGGACAATGCAGTTGCTGACTTTGCATGGTGAAAGAAAGGTCGTTTTTGAAGTGTTATAAATAAGTGATATAAGTATGAAACTAAAAGCTGAAGCATGGATTCGATTCCTGAAGGTATGTAGGATATTTGAACATAGTTTTAATTAATTACATAATTAACTAACGGCATTTAGATATTAAATATAATCACGTTGATTGTAGTTGAAAATGTGAAAGCGGCGGATTCATGGAGGTTAAAAGTTATTGGTTGTGTGAGGTCCTGTCAAGTTTCTCTTTACAAATCATACCTATGTGGATGCTTTCATGTACCAATAAAGAAAGTCTGCCCCCCCAACTGCCACTAGGCCCACTAGCTCGAATTTAGTTTTGAAGTGAGCAGAGCATCTTTGGGTTGTAATACAAGGAAGGATTGGAAAGTAACGCATAGCAATTATTTTAGGGAATACCATTTTGGTTAGGACGTTCAAATTTGGCAGATAGTTAGTTTGAATCTTGCGATTCAGACAGCAATGATTCGACCGGATGTCACCTTGGCGGAACGAGCTGTAACTACGAAGTAAAAATGGCGCGTTTTCTACCATCGTTCACTTGTGAAGGACAGAGAGGTATAGTCGGTTTTTTTTTTTTTCGAGTGAAATCCACAGGGAGGAGGAGGAGTATGGATCTTGATTGTCTGGACTATAGCAGTATCTCCAGGTGGTGCAGGTTCTTCGAAGAAGTCCGCCGACGAAGCATGTTCCGACCGACCAGTGACGCTGCAACATCACCCAATGTCAGAGGCATCATTAAGGCAGTAATCACCCACCCTACAGTCCAGGCCTCGTCTGACTTTCACCTTTTCGGATCAATGAAGAAATTCCTAGGAGGACAACACTTCAGTTCGGATGAAGATGTGAAAACAGTCGTGTGCAGGTGGCTATACGCCCAAAAAACGGAGTATTATGAACGAGGTGTACTGAATATGGTGTCACGATGGGAGAAATGTGTCGAGAGATTTGGTTCCAATGTCGACAATTCTTATATCCCTAAACATTCAGTTCCAAATAAAATGCTCTATGGAACATATCTAGAGCAGCAAAATATAATTTTATATAAAATAGAAACAGTTATTATAACCTCAGTATGTACTAGAAACAAATAGTTTACAGGCATCTCAGAAATCTGTAATTGTTTCAATTAAATTCCTTCGCTTCCTATTACAAGATGTGGTTGAAAAGCATAACATCAAATACATTTTAACAGACAGACTAAACCAAGATCTGTTAGAAAATTTACTTTCTCAAATCCGAACTCAAGGTGGACTACATGATCATCCTTCTCCATTGAACTGTATATACAGAATTAGAATGATTATCTTCGGTAAGAATCCTGGACTTATTCAGAGGCAAAAAAATACAACTGATGCTAACCAGGATGAAATTACAGTAGCGAAGCTCTAAACAAAGATCAAATAACCATACCTGAATCTAGCTGTGTGTCTCCTGAATTACACATTAAAAATTTTGAAAATAAACAAATTTCCTATGCTGAAATTGTAAAACAGTGAAGAGGATGGTTTAGAATACATTGCAGGTTATATTGCGAAGAAGTTTTAAGATAAATATCCATACCTGGGAAATTTACCTACAAAATTCACACAGAACATAATTACACAGTTCCGTCCTGGGTTAGACATCTTTCTTACAGAGGCCTTACTTCACCTTCTGAAACCTGGCTACAAGAATTAAAAAATATTGTTCCCTCATTCAAATTACTTCATAAAGACAATGTTGAACTGGGGAAATATGTTTTTAAAAGGACCACAAATTTCGTAACTTCAAGTGTGCAACATATCCCTTCCGAGCTACTTGAAACAGCTGTAAAAACTATCTTCTTCGTATGGCTCAAATATCTAAATTCCATCACCAATGCATACAAGAGGAAGAGGGTAGGATTGCCTGATAATGCAGAAATGAGACAAGTTAATAAAAAGTACAAGAAAATAATTAACACGTAAGTAATTCACTTGTATGCCATTTTAATGTAATATTTTTAAATATGGTAGTTAAACAAACACTTTATATGCCAGAGTAGGAGAAATTATTTGAAAATTTATTTTAATGGTCATATTATATAACAATATCATAAATTGATGATCACGTTCTTGAATTTCATAGTGTCACTGAATTTCAGGGTGGCAAAATTATCCTGAAAAGGACAGCTGAATATATTTTAATATACATCAAAGATATTCCTGGTGATGTTATCGAAACCATAGTGAAAACTACACAGAGCAAACATATGTATGTATTGGTAAATACTAGAGTCGGGCAAACAGCCTCTTACTCCCGCTCGTCTCGTAGGCGAGACTGGCTGGCCGATAACGCCAGTTCCGAGAATCGTATTCTCGAGATTGGCACTCTCGGGAACGAGGAATACCGGGTCCCGGCCTGTTATCGCACGGCCGACTAATCGTTACGAAATGTGTACACTGACTCCCGGCTTAATTGCCGCTCATCACTGCAATTCGTGACTCTTTCTGAAATATTAATGTTCATGAAGTAATTTAAGAAGGCACAGCAGTGTGCTATGCAATAATACAGCACATTATGATTGTCGACATTCTTACAGAAGTCACACTATTTTAATGAACTATTTATTGCCTTTCTGGAGAAGCAAAATAATGCAGCACTTTCAGTCGTTACCTAATCCTAAGCTAGTCTAAAACAATAACAAGTTATGGTTGGAGCTATGATATACTTTCTCGCTATCAGCATTTCGTTGACATTCCATATTTAATCATTCGATAGTGTTTTGTATACGCTATAGTAATGGATATCACACGACTGTATTATTATATTGTGCCTTCACATCTGGATGTTTTGTTGTTATGCAACGGCATCTTCATCAGCATGGGTAATTATTGCGCTGTGTAAGGACGAAATAAAATAATTAATACTTATTTATATTATTATAAAGGACCAAAGACTCTGACAAAAGATATTTTTGTTTCCCAACTGATAAAATGCTGAATGTGAAATGGAAACACTTTTGCAAGAGGAAGGACAGAATTACGAAATAGAGTTGAACCTTTCACAAATTGATCATAATTACTTACAAATGCATTTTAAGGAACCCGGAGGTTCATTGCCGCTCTCACATAAGCCCGCCATCGGTCTCTATCCTGAGCAAGATTAATTGAGTCTCTACCATCATATCCATTTTTATATTATCTTCCCATCTACGTCTCTGCCTCTCCAAACGTCCTTTCCCTCCGGCCATCCAACTAACACTCTATATCCATTTCTGGATTCGCCCATACATGCTAGTTGTTCTGCCCATTTCAAACCTCTGAATTTAATATTTCTAATTATGTCAGGTGATAGTACAATGCGTGCAGTTCTGCGTTGTGCAACTTCCTCCATTCTCCATCCCTCTTAGCCCCAAATATCTTCCTAAGAATCTTATTCTCGAACACCCTTAACCTCTGTTCCTCAAAGTGAGAGTCCAAATTTCACAACCATACAGAACAACCGGTAATGTAACTGTTTTATAAATTCTAACTTTCAAGTTTTTTGAGAGCAGGCTGGGTGACAAAAGCTTCTCAACCGAATAATAACAGGCATTTCCCCCCATATTTATTCTGCGTTTCTCCTGAGTGTCATTTATATTTGCTTTATCATAACAACAGAGAATAAAAGAGGGTTATTATTATTATTATTATTATTATTATTATTATTATTATTATTATTATTATTAAATTAGTTACTTTACGACGCTTTATCAACTGCTATAGCTATCTAGCGTCTGAATGAGATGATAATGCCAGCGAAATGAGTCCAGGGTCCAGCGCCGAAAGTTACCCAGCATTTGCTCTTAATGGGTTGAGGCGAAAACCTCAGCCAGGTAAAGGCTGGTTCACAATAAACCGGGAACGGAAACGACAACGAGAAATAATCTATACTAATAATAAATCTGTAAGCGAAATTTTTCTGGTAATTTTCGCTTTTCCAAAAATAATTGGTGTTAACATATATAATTAATTAATCATCCTGAAACCGAAAATCGCTTTTTTGCAATTTTTGTTTGTATGTCTGCCTGTCTGTCTGGATGTTTGGTACCTTTTCACGCGATAATGGCTGAACGGATTTCGATGAAAATTGGAACATAAATTAAGTTCGTTGTAACTTAGATTTTAGGCTTTATGGCATACAAAATACTTTATTTAAAAGGGGGGGGGGGTTATAAGAGGGCCTGAATTAAATAAACCGAAATATCTCGCTTATTATTGATTTTTGTGAAAAATGTTACATAACAAAAATTTCTTTAAAAATGATTTCCGATAAGTTTTATTCCAGGCAAAATTTTGATAGGACTGATATTTAAGTCTGTCTGTCTGTCTGTCTGTCTGGATGTTTGTTACCTTTTCACGCGATAATAGCTGAACGGATTTCAGTGAAAATTGGAATATAAATTAAGTTCGTTATAACTTAGATTTTAGGCTATGTAGCATTCAAAATACTTTATTTAAAAGGGCGGTTGTAAGGGGGCCTGAATTAAATAAACCGAAATATCTCGCTTATTATTGATTTTTGTGAAAAATGTTACATAACAGAAGTTTCTTCAAAAATGATTTTCGATAAGTTTTATTCTAGGCAAAATTTTGATAGGACTGATATTTAAAGATATAAAAGAGTTTAAAAATAACAATACAATACATTTCCACCACCGCCTCAGATTATAGTGTCGTTGTTCCGTAACTGCTATGTGCAAAATATTAAATTTTTTAGTAGGAAGAAAAACAAATTTATTCGTTCTATGGCAGTAGTGCATAGGAGATCGTGAATTCTTACATTTTTACACAATCAACTCTATTAATTTGGAGTGATTTATTAAAGGATGCATTCAAGACTAATTTAGAAAAATGTTAAACGAGTTATATTTGCACCAAATGAGTGGTCTCTGGACCAAAATGATAGCATTTTAATTATTTAAATACAATTTAAATTAAGTAACATATTAAACGATTTATTCTTCTATCAAACACGAATGTTCCTTGGACCCAATGTTCTATTTTAATTGTGTAATTACTTTATATTTATTTCTAATAAGTGCAGCGGAGCGCACGGGTACAGCTAGTGTTAAAATAAATGTATTTAAATGTGAACATTCACAATTAACGAGAAGATTGCCGGAGCCCGGAAACGGGAACGTGAAAGTTAATTGTGAATGCTCACATTTAAATATATTTATTTTAACAATATTTCCGTTATCATTGTCGTTTCCGTTCTCGGTTTATTGTGAACCAGTCTTAACTTGTCCCAACCAAGATTCGAACCGGAAGCCGATCGTTTCACAGTCAGGTGTGCTAACCGTTACTCTACAGCGATTATTATTATTATTATCATTATATTATTATTATTATTATTATTATTATTATTATTATTATTAGTATTACTGTTATCATCATCATTATCGTAATCGTTAGGATGATTAAGATTATGATTATCAGGATTATTATGATGGTTATTATTTATTACTGTCTTGTAAGTTATCATTAGGTACAAGTATTAGAAATCTGATTAATTCTTAATTTGTTATTCTCGTTCCTATAACATAGGATAATTATTGTAAATCATATAGGCCTATATAATTTTATATTGTAACATGGCTAGAATACAATAATGATTGTTCTGTAACAATAATTTATAACGTGCACACCAATAGAAAGTGTAGTTTTCTATAGTATAGGCTGGTTCACAATTAACCGGGAACGGAAACAGGAACAGAAATAATGTTAAAATAAATGTACAATATTTAAATGTGAGCATTCAGAATAGTTAATTGTGAATGCTTACCTTTAAACACATTTATTTTAAAAATATTTCCGTTCTAGTTCTCGTTGCCGTTTCCGTTCTCGGTTTATTGTGAACCAGATTTTAATATTTTCATGTTTCATATCATTGTGTTACAAACAATTTTTTTATTTAGTTGCTATAAAAGATAGCCTAATTAAGGCCTCCCCAAACAGACGCGATACGGAATGCGTTACGATTTCGCGATAACGCAATATCGCACTATCGCGAAGAGGTGCCCAAACTGGCGCGTCCGCGATATACGATATTCTAACGTTCCCAGCCAATCAGAGTATCGTAATGGGTGACCACATAATGCGGATTTTAGTTTTCCAGCCACAGCGCAAAGACCAGTTACCTTCAGCAGGTGTATATCACTTGTGCTCACAGATTGCGATTTCGGATTACTTGTAAACGAACGTGGAATTTTTTTATCGAGTTCGTAAAGGAAAATCCTTGGCATGGAAAAGGAGAAGGAATGGAAGGAGATAGCTACAAAGTTAGATGTAAACAATAAGTGCAATTATTTATTTATAATTTGATGTCATACTGGCTTGTAGACTTACGCGGGGTTTACGATAGAAAATAAATAACCGTCGCAAAAATTCACAAATGAAAAAACATTTATTTGTGCAAATTGCAAAATGCTTGTACAATATTATAAATAATTGTGCAGAAATATAAAATTAATAAAGTACCGGTATGTGGAAACAAAAAGTTATGTAATTTGTTTGTCGGAGTTTTATTACTTTCAATATCTTACCACACTCTAGATACACTTATGTAAGTAAATCAATAGACGAAGGTATGTTTAGAATAAATTACTACTGAATTTACTTCACATTAAAATTCGTTATTTTATGGGTACTCTAAACATTGAAATTCTTTACTAGTAGGCTCTTCAAGGTTAGCAGAGTGCTAAGGTTAGTTGTTGAACTAAGGTATAAAATTAATCTTTTTCTTCCCTTGTGGCATTTGACTCGTGAATCCACAACCTCCTGCAACAAAAAGAGCAAATTAAAAAAAAAATAAAGTTTATAATCGGGTAGGCGTACTTGTTATTTATTTCACGTTCTTGGCAAAGAAAAGCTAAATCATCACTTTATACATTTTTATATTGTTTATCTTAACCATACATGACTACCATGGACTTACCTGCACCTGCTTTGCCTGCGACGATTCTCATCCAAGAAAGAGAAGTTCCTCTTCCTTTGAAGATGGATCCATAAATGACACACTTCAACCCAGCATCAAAATAAACGCGTGGCGTTCTTGCGATCTACATCTCCGGGAGAATAGAACGCAGAATCGTCGCGTTCTACTTGCTGCGATAATAACGCATATTGCGATAATCGCGTGTATGTGAACACAATCATTGAACGCAATGAAAACATTTATCGCAAAATCGTAACGCTATCGTAACGCATTCCGTATCGCGTCTGTTTGGGGAGGCCTTTACTATAAAGTGTAAACGATCTTGGACTATATAGCCTCGTTTTCAACTACCTTTATTAAAATACCAATTAATACCATCCGTACAAAAACGAGTTTTCATGCGTTGAAGGGTTCCGTACAAATTTTACGGAACAAACGTTTGAGTCATGAGTCCTGCGCTAACAGGTTAACTCGCCGTTATTCGAGAACCAGTAAACATTTTGAGTGGCCATCACTTTTAAAAGTAATTTCCATCCTTTCTCAACATTTCTCTCGCTTTGACCCCCCATCTAACGTGAAAAACAAAAAAGTTTGCCGCTTACCAGAGGTGAAATCTGAACAGATCAATCTCCATCGAAGTTAATTTTTTTTTTTTTTTTTCACTTTCCAAAAAAGATTTTCAGTTCAATTTGTTTTTCTATGCTTTCCTTGTACATTGAGCTATCAATCCAAAAAATTACAGCGCGATTGATTAAGTATTATAGGAACTACGACATGATTTATATTTAAAGAACCGGGAAATGTATAAGCCAATGCTTCCTATAGGAGCACGGCCCGAGCGATACTGCTTTCTTATCATTACTACAGTCCCGCATAGACGTCCGAGACTGTCGGGAATGACCTAGTATCGGTAATCTCGGGACCAAGAGAATCTCGTGTTCTCTATCAATGAGTCATTTGGCTACGTTCGGTACTCGCGCACTGGGCGAGACTGCGGTGATTACGCAACCGAGAACGGGCGATAATATGAGGCAGTCTGCCCGACTCTAGTAATAAACTGCTTATAACGATTAGAGGACAATAACAACAAATGAATAATGTCAACAAACAACTTTTTAAAACATTGCACTAGATAAGAAATTGAATCTTGTCCTTACTTATCAAACTTCAACACCCGTTATAAAGGTCTGGTATCGTGTATGGCCTCCACGACATTCGATGACAGCTTGGCACCTGAGCCGAGCTCGACGTTCAACCAGTGTTACTAGCTCGCTGCACCACCGACAGCATTCGTTTTCCGCCATATCACGTACTGACAACGCCATATTTTCTCTTCATAATTCCAACTTAAATTCCTATTCGCTTGTTAGGTCATGGCATATGCGAGAGAGAGGGAAGGCGAGCTTTTGTGGTGACTATAAGAAGACTGAACGATTACTCGGGAACTCGCCGTCGTGTAGAGAGGACTACTCAGGAACTCACCGTTGTGTGGATAAGATTACTTGGGGACTCGCCGTCGTGTAGAGAGGACTACTCGGGAACTCGCCGTCGTGTAGAGAGGACTACTTGGAAACTTACCGTCGTGCGGATAAGGTTACTTAGGAACTTGGCGTCGTGTAGAAAACATTACATCGGAATTATAGACGACTTGGGAACCAGTCGTGTGGCATTGAAGATTGTTGATGTATTGATTTATTAATTAGGCGTCTTGTACTAAAGATTGGAGATATATTCACTTGGGAATAAGTCGTTTTGTGTTGTACAGCGAATTATATTTAGTAGCTCGGGCGTTGCACCGTAGATTATGGGATTGCATTTAGTTAATGGCGGTGATAGACGAATTCGTGAATTCATCTAGGCAGGCAGGTCTGGTGATCATAGGTAAACTTGGAGAAACTTGTTGTTTGAGTGATTACATCGCTGATAGTTTGAGGAATCCGGTATCACGAGGATTAGTGTTATATGTTATTTCTTGCGCTAATTATTGGTATTTATTTGATTGTAGGATAAAAGAATATTGTTACATCATTTACATGGTGGGTAACAGGTATTGTGTTTTGAATTGGGTAGAAGGCGCAAGAACAATATTGCATAGTCGAATTGGTCTATCTATATTGGGGTGTACAATTGAATTCTAAATTGACTATTCGCTGCACACGACTTCTGTGTTAGCGTCGTCTTTCTCTCTCTCTCTCTCTCTCTCTCTCTCTCTCTCTCTCTCTCTCTATCTCTATCTCTATCTCTGCGTTATCTTTTCAATATTGTATGCTACAGAGGTGTCATTGTAAGTTGAAATTATTGTTATTGTTTAATCACAAATTTTGTTATATCCACTGAGCCTGTGTTGCGGCTTCATCCTAGAACGTTTCTCTTAGGAGATAGTGTACCACTAATTACGGGATTCACTTATGTTAAGCGTAATGTACAACTTCCAATGCATAATGGTGGTTCAGTTTGAATGAGGGTCAGGCATGTATGCCGTTATAGGTAATTTATGTATATTCAGTAGTGAATGACTGAGATGAATCGAAGTTGGTGAACATTATATGCGACACATATTCTCAGATTATTTTCTTATACCATTTTTTTATTTAATTTCATCATCTGTATATCACGTCAATTCATTTGTATATTGTTTATTTTTCATTTTGTCAATTACACTATTTGTTACAAACTTGCATTATTATTTTGTTGTACTTCCACTGCGTCCACCCCGAAACTAAATGCCTGTAACATCTGGCGAGTGGCACAAAGAGGTAGCAGCGCAGTGTCGTCCGCCTCACACCTTCGTGGCATGCTCCCTATGATATTCTGTATTTTCTCTTGGGGATATTCTCCCATTCCTCTTTAGAGTATCTCCGAGTTCCTACAGGGTTTGTGGAGCTTGATGTACGTTCCTAACTTTCCTATCCAGAATGGCCCACAAGTGTTCAATAGGGTTGAGATCTGGGCTCATCGCTGGCCACTCCATTATCTCAATTTCAGTCTCCTTTAGGAAATCCCTGGTGACAGCCGCAGAATGTGCCCTGGCATTATCCTGAACAAACAGAAATCCAGGGCCTACTCCAATGTCAGCAGGTACTAGGTGCTCTTCTAGAACGTCCTCGATATACTGGACAGCTTTTAGTCACTGAGGAACAATTACGAGGTTCGTACGATTGTTGTACATAATTCCGGCCCACACCATTATGGAACATCCACCGATTCTATCAATTCCCTGTACAGCTTCTACAGTAAATCTTTCCCCTGGCCGTCCCCACACCTTTAAACGACCATCACAATGTGTAAGATGATACCTGGATTCGTCCGAGAAGAGCACAGACTGCCACTGGTTCAGATTCCAGTCCTTATGGTTTTCAGCAAATGTAAGTCTTTCTGCCTTATGCTCATTTGTCAAACGCTATTTTTAACAGGCCTTTTTGAACGAATATTCTCTTTCCTTAATCTGTTCCTTACCGATTGGTCGGAAACCTGGATTCCGGAAGCCATACAGAGGTCATTCTGCAGGTCTCTTGCAGTTTTTGTGCTCTGTCGAAGAGCAGATAGGACAATGTATCTGTCGTCCTGGGGCCTTGTTTTACATTTATGGCCCTTGCCATGTCTTCTATAATACTCGCCTGTCTCTCTGTGCCTGTTGCATAACCTGGACATCACAGAAGGAGAAACCTCAAGTTCTGTAGCCACCTGTCTCAGTGATTGACCTTGTCGTAAAAGAAGTAGAGCATGTTACACTTCAGACTCATTTAAATGCCTTATTTTTTCAGATACTTTAATAAACAAGACAATAATCAGCATTCGTCACTATAGAAACATCAGGAAGCTTACCAATTAGAAGTTGTCAATCCCTTTCCGTAATCAAAGATTTCTCCATATTTGTTATTTCAGGTAATTGCTCTGTATTTAAGCCATGGATCTTTAAAATTTGTATCCATATATTAAATTAATGTTTCAATTTACACATTGTCCAATTTTCAGCATCACAGCTTCAAAAAACACAAAATTATTCAATTTATTACAAGTGTTCCTCTAATTATCTTGAGCACTGTATTTTATAACTACATATGAAGTCACATTTACAAGTTATAATTTGCATTACATTAAATTTAATTTAAGGGTTTCCTTGACTATCATACCAGCTGATCACTTCATATAAAAATGTTATGTTTTATTTAACGTCGCTCGCAACTGCAAAGGTTATATCAGCGTCGCCGGATGTGCCGGAATTTTGTCCCGCAGGAGTTCTTTTACATGCCAGTAAATCTACTGACATGAGCCTGTCACATTTAAGCACACTTAAATGCCATCGACCTGGCCCGGGATCGAACCCGCAACCTTGGGCATAGAAGGCCAGCGCTATATCAACTTGCCAACCAGGTCGACATATATTGTATCTGGTTTGTGCCTACAGTTTATGTTGCCTTTAAACTAAAAAAATACATTTCCGCATCTTCATAATAAATTTTCACAAGCCCACACACAATACAAGCAGAACGCGATTATGCCATTCCATCTTGGTGAAACCACCGTAAAAATCTGACTCATGAATTAACTGAAGTATACTTACTTACTTACGGCTTTTAAAGAACCCAGAGGTTCATTGTCCCCCCCCCTCACATAAGCCCACCATCGTTCCCTATCCTGAGCAAGATTAATCCAATCTCTACCATTTTATCTCACCTTCCTCAAATCCATTTTAATATTATCCTCCCATCTGCGTCTTCGTCTCTCCAACAGTCTATTTCCTGGCCTCTCAACTAACACTCTATATGAATTTCTGGATTCATCCATACGTGCTACATGTCTTGCCCATCTCAAACGTCTGAATTTAATGTTCCTAATTATGTCAAGTGAAGAATACAATGCGTGCTGTTCTGCGTTGTGTAACTTTGTCCATTGTCAACAAGAATAAAATTGGGAAAACACGAAAACTTCTTGCAAATATTGAAGATGTACGCTATTACCACTATCACTTGAAAAATAAACAGTGAACAACACAACAACATAACATGTAAGTAATTTTATATGTTATCTATAGATAATCGTTACCTATATATGTATTTTAACGTTCCACAATTGATATTTTACATTATTTTCATTGAAACATACGTACCTGTACGAATATGCAACTGCTGAGGTTGCTCTTTCACTTTTTGCAATTAACCATTGCTCAATAAGGTCTATTGATTCATCTTTCCGATCTTAACAAGAAACGTTTCAATGGTGCTGATCATGCTTCTCTTTTACGATTTCACCGCACACAGCATAGTGGTTTAATTAAGAATATTCTTTTCCAACATGTTAAATCGGAACTACAGAGCGATATTGGTAGTGGCCACTTCAGTCTTCTTATTGACGAATCGATATATATTTCTGTCATAAAATGATTGGCTAGCTATGTGCATTGTATATTATTCCAAACAACAACACACAATAATTATTGTATCCATTTGTCTTGGAATTGTTTCACTAGAACAGGGAAATATAGATTGTAATGTGAGTGCAATAAAGTCATTACTTTCAGACATGAAACAAATGAGATGAATAACGTCAGTAATGGTAGGCATTAACAATGGAATCTATCAGAAACTGAAATAGGAAGTCAGTAATCTTGTGTTGATTCCATGTGTTTGTCACTCAGTTCCGTTAGCTGTGTCCTCTGCTGCTGAAATATTGCCAAGAAATGTTGAATTTTTAATATCTGAAACTTATTCTTGGTTTTCAAAGTCATCTTCTCGACAGATCACATAATTAGGTTTTTATTCCAAGCAATAAACGATGGCGCTGATCCCCTTAAAATTGTACAATGTCAAATACAAGGTGGCTGTCGATCGAAGTTGCTGTCAATCGCATACTAAATCAGTGGCTTGAATTACAGACACATTTTGAGACATCTAGACTTAAAAATAAGTGTTGCGCAGCTGAAATTATACTGAGTGGAAGGTAACCTTTTACAATCCTCCTGGGAAATGATATCTCGAATTATGACAAACAAGAAAGTCTAATAATATTTTGTTCCCAGAAAGACGGTTTTCCAAAAAATATTTTTTCTAATATTATTAGATAAACCTATAATAATAATAATAATAATAATAATAATAATAATAATAATAATAATAATAATAATAATAATAATATTATTATTATTATTATTATTATTATTATTATTATTATTATTATTACTATCACCATCATCATCATCATCATCATCCCACTCCACCGTGGGTTATACGACGTCCCATGTTTTATGTAAGCCTGAGCCAAAGTTTTAAGAATTTTACACCAGCTTTTGTTTATAGACTTCATTTTAGTGAACTTTTATCATGTTTTCCAAATTATTCTTTAGATTTTACTGACGGATCCCGAGTAAATGATTGTGTTGCTTGCTCCTTCGTTGCAAATGGACAGAGGAAGGGGGAATAAGAAACAGGGGTAATAAGAATCGTGACAGCTTTTCTGCGTGTAGAGTGATGTTTATATCCGACCTTTGTCGTACACTCTAGTCTGTTTCTTATTGGTTACACTAGTTTAATTTGTGATGGTTTGGCAATGCTGCATTTCGTATTTCACGTGTTCTCGCGAGATCGTCCATCCAAACTCGTGCGCATAGTTTCGTCACCTCAAGCCTTATTGAGTTTTATTGCATCGGAATTTCTTTTAATGTAATCTTAAATTTTTCAGTCGTTAAGTGTGATAAATTTGCAACAAAACGACAGTATTATAGTATTACTACGATTGAAAGTGATATTTATTGTGTTGTGTTGACTATTACCCCATATGTTTACACATTGCGGGGTAATAATAAACTAATTGTTCGGGGTATTAAGAAACGGTGTGCTTACAGCTACTATTATAAATTCAACTATTCGAACTTTGTTTATCCTATATCATACAATAGTGACAGTATGAAGAAAATTAGGCCTATATAATATTACCACATTGGACTAACTACTGTACGAGCATCTAATATATATCTAACCTCATTTCAAAAGTAGGCCTAAATTTTTCGTGTTGTGTTCATTTTTTAAAATGCCTAGAACATACGTGAAAAAAAATGTTCGTTGTCAATACAGCATTGAAGATTTTAAAAATTCAGTGGAAGCAGTTAAAATGGGAATGCCGTTAAGGGTTGCTGCAAACAGATTTCATGTTTCTGCTTCAACTCTTTGCAAGCAATTGAAGAAACTGCAAGGAGGTGACATTGAAAACATTTCCTTGGGAGGAGGCAGAAAACCTGAAATTGGTTTAAAGAACGAGCAAGTTTTGGTTAAATTCTTAAAACTTGTGCTCTGCATGGGGAGGGTTTAACAAAAAGAGAAACCCTACAACTGGTAAAGAACTTTGTAGACCATGAACATTTGAAAACAAGGTGCAAGACAAGGGACCTTCAGATGACTGGTTTAGTGGCTTTATGAAGAAAAACCCAGAACTTCGGATAAGGAAAGGAGAATGTCTTTCGATGCAGAGAATCAGAGGTGCCGATCCTTTCATTATCAGTGAGTTCTATGATGAAATAAAGAAGATACCGTATATGAAGATGAAAATATTGATGCTAATGATGGGAATTTGATATATAACTGTGATGAAACATCATTTTCGCATGATCCTAAAGATACCAAGGTCATTGCTCCTAAAGGTCAGAAACGAGTTTCGAAGAATATTGCAGGAAGAGGGAAATCTAACACAACAGTTCTTGCTTGTGGTTCTGCAAGTGGAAAAAAAATGCCACCATTCATCATATTCCATGGAAAGTATATTTGGAGCTCATGGATCCCAAAAGATGACTATCCAGGTACGGCATACACCGCTCAGAAAAAAGGATGGATGGAAGGTACGTTGTTCGCCAATTGGTTTTCACTGATTTTTCTTAAGAACAGAAGAGAGAGCAGGGAAAAAGATAATTTTATTCTTTGATGGTGTCATATTTTATCTCTCATATGACTTGGTGAAGAAAACCCATGAAAATAATGTTATCCTGGTCAAATTGCCTCCAAATGTTAGCCATTTCATGCAGCCACTAGATAAAACTGTTTTTCGACCACTGAAGACAGCATGGAATGATATTCTTTTGGAGTGGAACAGGAAAAATCCAGGATTCACATTACCCCGAGAAGAATTTTCCCGCTGCATAAAAAGGTTATGGGAGAACAATTTTTCAAGCCAGAACTTGGTGCCTGGGTTCAAGAATACCGGGCTGTTTCCAACTGACAACTCAAACTTTCCAGAGGATGCTTATGACCCCATAAAACTGTCGAGATTTAAGAAGTTCGTGGAAGCCCCTCAAAGCAAAGATGCATATCCTGAAGAGCCTCTACCATCAACAAGTGGAGTTGGGTTAAAGAACACTGCAGCCACACCAATAATGCCTTTTGAATCTTTCATCAGAGCAACACTGTCGGAGAATGTGCGGAAATCAGTTCAAGAGAAGGTCAATGGTGTAAGCGGATCTTTCAAATGAAAGAAATTGTGAGCTGCTGCAGGAGAAATTCTCACCTCAAAAGACGCAGTGGCTCGACTGAAGGAGAAGGCGGACTCAAAAGCTGCTACTTCTAAAGTATCTACAAAGCCTAAACCGCCAGTGCAGTCCAAGAAGAAAATAAAGACACCGATGACTGAATCTTCAGGATCTTCTGCAGATGAACCGGAACCAGTGTATGAAGAATCGTCAGACAACTGGAATGAAGCCATCTATTCTGAAGACGATGGAGAAAGACAAGATGGAAACATTGATATAAGGCTAGAGAAATATTATGCTGTTTTCTATGACCTCAACTGGTACCTGGGCAGAGTCATAGATTTCGATGATGAAGACACGAGTAAAATTAAGTTTTTAAGACAAGAATTTGACAAATTTGTGTGGCCTCCTCATGAAGACATTGCAGTTGTTGAAAATAGATTTATTTTCCATGGCCCGATCAATTTGCAAGGTTCAGGGCCATTTTCTATTTTGCGTAGCGACAGGACAAAAATACACACCTTGTATGTATCTATGAAAAAACAAACTAAATCAATATCCTGAATTAGCATAGCTAGGAATTCAGTTCTTGGCCTAACCATCTTATGGTTGTTGTAGACTAAGTTAGGCCTATTTGTTTCTAATATATTCATTATGTAATTTTTATTTTCTGGAAGGATAATTTGTTTTGGGTTGTCTTTGTGTCAGTGTTATTTTTCTTTTGAGGTCTTTCAACTTTTTAAATGTAAAAGTTGTTTTTCATAAATAGATCTATACACCAATCAAAATACGCCCCATTTCTCATGAAAAACTAGAACTGAAAAGACTATACCGGTAGTGGAATTTATGTTGTCAGCAAACAGCTGGATACATTAAGAAGATTGATTGATTGATTGGTTGATTGATTGATTGATAAATAGGTCTTTGTTTAGTGTGTTATTGTAACTTTTATAGACGGTATAATTTTTCACTTGTCTTTGTATTTATGTAAGTTATTTTTCGTGTTATTGTAATTTTTATAGAAAGTATAATTTTTCACTTGTCTTTGTATTTATGTAAGTTATTTTTCATTGGAGCTCTTCAAAGCATTTAAATGTAAAATTTGTTTTTCATCAATAGGCCTATGTTCAATGTAGGCCCTAACATTTTAACTTCCTTAGAAGAGATAATTTGTTTTCAATTTATTTGTGTAGACCACCACAGGATCACTCTAATTGCTTCCATATCTTTTCCTGTTGAGTTTCTTCTGAGTTTCTACAAGTTTTTTAAATGTAAAAATGAGGTAAATAATAAGTTTTCTAGTTGTGTAAATAGTTGTATTTAAAAGAAATACCCACTGCTGTTCCTTACCACTTTCTCAGTGGAATTCAATGGGCAAGATTCAGTTTTGAATATAACTTTCTGATGGTTAAAACTTTAAATCTGTGTAACTTCAGAATTTGAAGGTGTAAAGACCTAAAATTTGTAGGGTAATATGATACACTTTATATGTGTTTACTATTCCTCCAAAATTTTGCCCACTGCTTTCCGTTAGGAGTAGTATACCTATTTCTTATTACCCCGTTTGTGGTAATAAGAAATTTTACTGCATTGAATTTTTTTCTAGATTTCCTTAATTTCTTTCAGTTATTTCAAGAGACTTTAGCCAAGTTTGAATTGACAGTTAAGTAGTGATATCTCTGAACTATTTTCTGTAAAAAATTCAGACCTCTGTCTACACTCAGTTAGTCACCAGAGCCAACTCGTGTTTCTTATTACCCCTTTTGTTTCTTAGTCACCAGAGCCAACTCGTGTTTCTTATTACCCCTTTTGTTTCTTATTCCCCCATGTTCCCTATTTAAATATAAACTGAGCGAATATACCAGTGTTTTTACTGCAGAATTATATGCTTTTTACAGAGCTTTATTTATTTTTAATTCGACAACCTCGGGGCAGATATCTAATCTGCTCCGACTCTTTAAGTGCCATTCAATCTTTGCAGTCTCTCTATTCAGATGACCCCCTTGTGTTAAGAACTCAGCAGCTGTTCCACACACTCCTAAGCTCTGACTTCGAGATTGGAGTAGTGTGGATTCCTGGCCATGTCGGAATTCCTGGGAATGAGGCCGCAGATGCTGCAGCCAAAGGTGGTGCTACGAATGGCACTCTGGTATATTGGCGCGAGAGGTGGCAAGACTTACAATATCATTTGAAATATAGAATATGGTGGTAATGGGAAGGAGAATGGTCTGCACGAGAGGAAAACAAATTACGAAGAATAAAGAATACTGTTCGAGTTTGAGATTCGTCCACAAGAGCGTCACATCATGAAGTTTTTCTCACCCGGTTGAGGATTGGCCACTGTCATCTGACACATGGCCATCTGCTACGTGGCGAGCTTCAGCCAGAGTGTGATCTATGCCATGTTCCACTTACGGTGGAACATTTTTTATTGCATTGTAGAAAATATGACCGTGTCCTTCGGCAACATGGAATTCGCCCCACTCTACATGACGCTCTTGGAAATGATTTTAATTGTACAAATGCAGTTCTGAGATTTTTATCGAATACAGGTTTGGATAAGGTGATTTAGTTTTTTATTGATCCGTTTTACGTATCCTCCGGACCCTTTACATCCGGAGGTTACATTTGTTGTTTTATATTTGATTTTACATTGTTGACATTTCGGACTGTATACATCCGAATATTTGGTAAAATGTTATTGTTTTTAAAATATGATTCACAATTTATCTCTGATGCCCTTAGTTTTGTTGTTTTATTTGTTCGTTTTGAATACCACCTAGAGTCGTAGAAATCCTCACTTTTATGATTGTGTAGAAATCACCTTATGTTAAATGTTATGTTTTATTTAACGACGCTCGCAACTGCAGAGGTTATATCAGCGTCGCCGGATGTGCCGGAATTTTGTCCCGCAGGAGTTCTTTTACATGCCAGTAAATCTACCGACATGAGCCTGTCACATTTAAGCACACTTAAATGCCATCGACCTGGCCCGGGATCGAACCCACAACCTATCACCTTATGTATACTGCATTTGTGTGCCTCGTTTTCCCGTGACAACGCTTTTTAGTTCTTTTAGCACTCTGATTATTATATTATTCATGTCTTTGTTATATTAAGAATTTTAGATAAGGGCGCAAATAACCATAGTAGCTAACACGCCCTTCTTAAATCATACTACTACTACTACTACTACTACTACTCATCATCATTATTATTATTTTTATTATTATTTATTATTATTATTATTATTATTATTATTATTATTATTATTATTATTATTGTTATTGTATGTGCTTTATTCACTTATTTTATAACTAAACATAATCTTGTTGATGAATAATTTTTCAGTTATTGATTCAGAACTGTCTGTGCTGACCTGCTGACTGCTCGTGTAAAGTGACTTTCAAGACTTTTATTCTAGAGTTATAAAATGGCATCAACCTCTTCACGTAGTTCGTCACACAAGTTAAGACAATAATTTTATGTCTCTCTTGTTGGCTACATCTCCAATCAAATCAACAGAGCCAAACTACCTTCAAACCGGCAAGTTTTAAGCGTTTTCTTCTACAATGTACAAGTTGTAAATCTTGCAACAAAGAGTAGTGTAGCACTGGTGGTTCAAGAAGTTTTAATTTTTTGGCATAGAGCATGAATCAGTACTAGAAAAAGTGACCACTCTGTTCATAAGTTATTCAAACTCTATGATGATTGGAAAGGTTTATATAAATATATGAGTAGAACTGCAGGCAAAGGAAAAGAAAATAGATTGGACGATCTCTTTGACATAATTCATTCAGAGCTTTGGGACAGATGAAAAATGAAGAGGATAAGAATTGTTAACGATAATTTTTCTTGGCAGCATTCCAAAGGACTGGATATCGTTTCATATACTAGGAGCTGGAAGTCATACTAGGTGAATGGCAACAGCAATTTTTGCATTCAAGATACACTTGTTTCAAGATCAATTTCAGGTATCTCATAAGGAGAAGAACTCTTTAAGAAGAATATGTATTTTTCTTGCTCGAGTGTAGGCTATGTTCGAGCCTGGTTTCTGTCATCAGAAGCAATTAAAGCACCTTATCATGATTTCCTATTCATGCGTGAACTGATAAATTATCAGGATACTGATCCAGAAATCAGTCTGCTGGAAATAAATTTTCCAACCATCTCTGATATTTAGTTCCCGAAACTGTGGTTCTATCCTTATTTTATGACTATGTTCCAACAGCGGTTAAAGCAAATATGGCTCAAGTTATACTGGAAGAAGAAAAAGAAAGAGAAGAAAATCAACCGAAGAGCTACATTCTGCAACAGAATGATTTTTCTTCCTTGATAAATATTGAGTTTCGTCTTTTGTAACTCCTGATACTAAAATTTTCTTCACGAGATTTTCTATCAGCACCGATTTCCTCAACAAAGACCCTTCAACTTGGAAGGATGGTCCTGTTTACAAAAGTGGAATTGAAAAACTTTAGAAGATAGTTGTTGTGAAGGACGTTGCAGAAAGAGAAGTCAAACTCATTCAGGATTACAATAATATTTTCACAAAAGATGAAACTGAAAAACAATTTGTTTTACAGATTGTTACCAGAGACTGTAAAAAATATCCATCTGCTACTAAATCCTCCCTTAGGAAAAAACAATGTTCAATTTTCGTTCATTTACTTAGTGTTTTCATTCCATGGAAATTATTATTGTAAATAAAAACGTGTTTCTCTCATAGAAGTTGTGTGCGTCACTATTATTGCACGTGGGTGCTCAATTATAAACTAATAATCTGTGATGCCACAGCCCTTGAAAGGCTCAGACAGACCAACTGGCTGTTGGCCTCACGTTCACATTTCTAATATTATACTCAACTGTAACAAAAAAAAAAACTGAAAGCGTGTTTGATCATGTTTTACCCAAGTTACAAGCTTGGAGGTGAAAGGTTGTTTACTTTTGTTAGGGCCCACTTTCATTCCATATCTTATGGTATAATAAATAGTTCTGCAACATGTAGAGACTGGGAAAACAATTTAATAAAATCATCCGAATCATACTCGTTCATTTTATAGGCAATCTTGCAGGTCGTATTTAAAATAACCTAGGAATATTAACATTTTCTTCAGTATATTTGCTAGGACTTATCATACCTATATGACAATTATGCTTAGGTTATTCTTTTGAGCTTTCCTACTAGGAATAGCTCAAGTGTTTTAAATTTAGCGTACGTAAGTTCTTCATTTTAGATTAAGTTACTATCACGTATTTGACAAAATACTAGGTTTTTCCACTTCAGTTTAACTGATTTACGCAAACGAAATTTGACAGCTGACGATTCCAACGTGACTTATCGCCACGTCCACTTTGTTTTGGGCGCATAAGTTGATGGCGGGCGGTCGTTCAATTTTCTTCAAATATGGCTGCGTAATGGCCATTCTATATTCTTCTCTTTCTAATTCGTTTGGTTTTGCAATCATTACTTTTCGGGTTGCTGTGTCAAGCCCGGTTGAGACGGTGCTTGTTTTCTTGCGTGTTTCCTTGCTGGGTAGCAAGCTGGATGCCGTGGAGGATATGACGCTGGTTGTTGTTGTCACGGAGCTGGCTCTTTTCACATTTCAAATTGGAAACTCATCTGCTGTTTCACCTGTTTCCAACATTCATGGTCAAAAATAAACTAAATCGTGAGTAGAAAACATCTTAAAGTCCTACATTAACAATAGTAAATGTCGTAATAAGGTAATTAAGCCATGAGTGCCAAGTAGCCAAAGTCCGATATTTAATTTCTTTGTCTTAGAAACTAAAATATATATATATAAAAAAAACAGGTTTAGTTGGAAAACAATGAACCTGGCGACATGGTTTCAGTGGTGATACTGGGTGGTATTAATAAAGATGAAGTTGAGTTTGCTTCAAATTTTGTGAGCTTCCTCCTTTTACTATTAATAAAGTTGAGGAAAATGAACTTGCTCATCAAGAGTTTCCTCCACCTTTGAGCAAGGATTCACCACGTAATAATTTCCTCGCATTACTTATTAATAAAACGAAGTTTTGCTTCTTGCTCTGAAGCATTTGCTTAAAAAAAACCTGAGGTACCTAAATAGATAACTCAAGCTTGTGGAGTGAAGCTGTTGTATAGAAATGGCTGAGTTTCATGGATATTAAATGGCCTCAAAAGTTTACAAGAAGCACAGAGATTCACTTTCCAGAGATAACAAAACTTTGTACCAATTTAATCAAGAAAATGGGAATTGGTTAACCGACTATTTCTTAGGTGACACAAATCAAACCAGAGGCAGTGCATTTAAATATTTCCTTAACAGATTTGCAGGGGCTAGTGCTGTTGGAACAATTACTGGTGGGATTAAAGGAACACAGAAAGTATTATAAGGAAAAGCGTGCAAGACTCTCTGAAAATTACTATCAAATCAGAGCTGATAACATACGGAATGTCGAATACCTCTTTATTTACAACTTACATACAAATGTAAATTACATGAAATTATCAGTTCAAGTATTATGTACCGTATTGGAATGAAATGGAATTTCGGGAGAGGGGCACTATGACTCAGCACTGTGATCTATCAAGGTCTATTGCACTGAGCCTCAAGCTAGGCACATTCCCAAACTCACACCGGCTGACTACACTAATACTGGTGACAGATTACAGTACTAATCGCGATCAGGGCCGATCGCGATTGCCGAAAATGTAGTGACACACTAGGTCATGCTTGGTCCTGTCTGGTGAACCATAGAGAAAGGAATTTCCTCTATGTTCGTACTGTCGATGTTTTGTTTTCCTCTTTGGCAGTAGCTGAAGTTTATCCTTCTTCTCAACGTCTGTTCATTGTTTTAGATTTTTGTGCTGTTTCCTGCAGTGTGTTATAGCAATTTATTTGTTAGAAGTGTTTGTGATGTTATATATATAATTATATTGGTACTATTTATGTTAGTTTATAATAAATAACATTATTAAAATGAACCCTAACCTCAACATCGTTGCAATGCAAACACAAATTAATAACCTCGAAACGGAATCAGCTAATATAAGATTTACTGCACATAAACAACGTTCAGCGGCGAAGTTGATGAGACGAAAATCTAAAAACTTTGGTTTACTATTACGTACTAGCAGAAGTAGAAATAGAAGAGTTTGGTGTCGAAACAATGATACTGCTCCTTGGTGGGAAAATGAAGTCCCAACTTACGACAATACGAAGTTCAAAGAAAACTTTAGAATGAGTAGGAACACATTTCAGTTCACTGTTGAAAATGTTCGCGAAATGGCAAGGCAGGACACACACCTGCGACGTACTATGTCGCTTGAAAAGAGAGTTGCTATTGCACCTTATAGTCTGTGCTCAACAAGGGAGTACAGAACAATAGGCAACCTGTTTGGAGTGGGAAGAACCACAGTCGGGGAAATAGTACTGGAGTTTTCGGAATATGTAGTCGAAAACCTGATGGGACACTACATCAATTTCTTCCCACCAACAAGAGAACAAGTGACGGAAGTTGTCGAAAGCTTTTAACACGACTGAGACTTTCCACAATGTATCGGAGCAATTGATGGCACCCACATTGAAGTAAGTCCACCAAAATAATTCGCAGTGGACTATTATAATTATGAGAACTGGTACTCTGTAGTACTGCTGGCAGTAGTAAATCACAGGCACCTTTTTGTTTATTTTAATTTGTTATTTAACGACGCTGTATCAACTACTAGGTTATTTAGCGTCGATGAGATTGGTGATAGCGAGATATTTGGCGAGATAAGGCCGAGGATTCGCCATAGATTACCTTGTATTCACATTAAGGCTGGGGAAAACCTCGGAAAAAACCCCAACCAGGTAATCAGCCCGAGCGGGAATCGAACCCGCGCCCGAACGCAACTTCAGACCGGCAGGCAAGCGCCTTAACCGACTGAGCCACGCCAGTGGCCACAGGTACCAGTTCATATATATCAATGTGGGCTCACCTGGCCGCAACAATGATGCTCACATATACAGAAATTCTAACTTCTATGCAGTTCATAATGAGAAAGATTTGTACGAGGAAATGGCAATTAATATTGAAGGAATGAAGATCCCAGTCCATATATTAGAAGATTCTTCCTTTCCTCTCCAGTCTTACCTCATGAAACCTTTCCCTCATGGAACTGGGGTTGAAGGACAAAAAAAAAAAATAATAATAATTTTCAATTGTCTAGAGCAAGACGTGTAATGGTGAATATGTTTGGAAGGCTTAAAAAGCGATTCCAAATAATAGGCAAACGCATGGAGCTTCATTTGGACAACGTGCCTACGGTAATTAAAGCTTGCTGCATTCTTCACAATATTTGTGAAGCACAAAACGACCACATTGAAACACAATGGACAGAAGCAACATCCCAGACCCAGCCAATACATAATACCATCACTGGAAATATAGATACAAGGGTTTAGGATGATAAGGATGGCTTTGGTACAGCATTTCTCAGGACAGTAATAAGGCAACTAATCATATTTACTTTGTGTATAGTGCACTTATTAATTCTGCTTGTAATTTGAGAGACACTGCGAACAAATCATTACTTTTTTGAAGAGCAGCAAGTGCTACAGCTTGATGTTCTTCTGCCTTTGTGTTGCTTCTTTTTATTTCTTTTAGCAATTCTTCCTGCACGTTTAATTTTTTTCTTCTCTTTCTAGTGTCCATCTGCGGAGAAGGAGAGGCACTAGATGTGGAAGCACCAAAGGATTGTGAATCTGCTGTTGCTGCTGATGACGACGAGGCAGAATCGGAATAAATTTTCTATGACAAAGAAAACATACTAGGCTATAAGAAATATTGCCAAGATAGGTCACATTATTATGTATTATGTAAATGCAATACAGGCAGTGTAAAAGTCCCAAAGCATTTCTCAGTCAGATGGCGGCCCATGTCCCATGCAGTTACTAGCATTCCTCTCCACAAAATCATGCCGCTCTTCATGTGTACAGTCGTGCTTGATTTCACTAGAGTAGGACAGTTGTGTTGTGCAATCATGACTGAGATTTCATTAGGGAGTATTGTAATGTTGTGTAATGGTGAGATATTAACTGCATTATTGTAAATTCATTTTGAAGACATACATCAAGTGCAGAAAGTTGTGTAGCAAAACAAGACAAGCATTTAAACTAAATTTCCTGGTATCCCAGTTTCAACACAAAAAACAATATTAAAGTTGCTGAATAACTTTAATAAAACAGGCCAATGTTACTTATATCCCACCCACTATAGAGACACAGGCCACTTTTACACATATTTAGTATAACTTGTTGCTTCTTTGACAGGTTAGGTTTGGTTAGTTTAGGTTTTTGTTATAGCCTACCTTGCATATACGATTATAGCGCAACATTGGCAGTGATAAAAGTGAAATATTCGTTCAGTGGGCGTTGGATACTCTACATTCATCATAAAACAGATTCTGTGACTGACCGGAAACGAAAACGTGATGTGCTTATAGAAGAAAAACTTGAAATAGGAGCTGTCTTTGGACATAGTCTTCGAAAATCTCCTTGCTGCCCTTGAGGTAAGTCTTCAAGATGAATATACAATAAATAAAGTGAAAACAAAATGCATGCAGGAAGAGCACCACACACTCATGGAAAGGAATGCCAGTGACTGCATGGGGCTCAGACCACCAACCTGCCAAACATGCTTCGGGACTTTCGAAGTGCCGCTTCTGTAGTAGTATACAAGTATGGTGTATTTAGTTTATAGATTGGCATACCTGTACATCTGTCATTTGGTGTAATGTGGTAGGCAAGTTCGTTTCTGAAAGAAGAAAAACATTAGAGTTCAGTTTATTATCAATGATTTATTACTGATGTTTTGTGTAAATTCATATGTGCTTACTAGATAATACTAATTATATTATTGTGAGTTCTTTTAATTTCATTTATTGTATCTCTTGGATCATATTATATCAGCAGTGTGCACTGAAGACTAAATAGGTACCGTATATGGATATTGAACTAACAGATTGTATATGAATACAGAATACAAAATGTTTGATTTTTGAGGCTAGAGAAATAAATATACTCACAAGGTAGGTCAGTATTTAAGATTTAAAGGATTCAGTACTATGTTTTCAGTCAAGGTTTTGAAAAAACCCAAAAGTAAAAAACATGTTATTAATTTGGAGAATTGAAATCACTTTTTAAGATGTTAAAAAGAAGAGGAAGAGACTAGTGATGTGCTTTGTGTGGAGTGTGGCATTCTGTGAGGCTTAAACATGGACATTACGACGAAGTGAAAATAAGAGACCAGAAGCATTTAAAATACGGATATGAAGAATAATGGAGCGTATGAAATGGACAGACAGAATAATAAATGAAGCTGTGTTGTAAAGAGTAGGTGAAAGAATAATGCTGAAACTGATCAGGAGAGGAAAAAGAAATAATTGGCTGGGTCACTGGCTGAGAAGAAACTGTCTACTAAAGTATGCACTGGAATGAATAGTGACCGGAAGAAAAGTTCGAGGCAGAAGAAGATATCAGATGATAGACAACTTTAAGATACACGAATCATATGTGGAGGTTAAGAGGAAGGCAGAAAGTAGTGAAGATTTCAGATTGTTGGGTTTGCATAGTAAGGCCTGCCTTTGGGCAGAAAACTATGAATTTTCATTCATTCATTCATAGTGTTCTGCCCTTGGGCAGGTCTTTCATTACAAACCCAGCATTCTTCAATCTTTCCTATTTCCTGTCGTCCTCTTTGTCTCCGCATATATGATCCATATATCTTAATGCCGTCTATCATCTGATATCTTCTTCTGCCCCGAACTCTTCTCTCGTTCACCATTCCTTCCAGTGCATCCTTAAGAAGGCAGTTTCCTTTCAGCCAGTGACCCAGCCAATTCCTTTTCCTCTCTCTGATAAGTTTCCGCATCATTCTTTCTTCACGCACTGTTTCCAACACAGTTTCGTTTTTTATTACGTCTGTCCATTTCACACGTCCCTTCCTTCTCCATATCCACATTTCAAGTGTTCATAGTCGGTTCTATCCACTTCGTCGTAATGTCCATGTTTCTGCCCCATGCAATACTACACTCCACACAAAGCACTTCACTATTTCCTTCCTTAGTTCTTTCTCCAGAGGTCCACAGAAGATGCTCCTTTTCCCATTAAAAGCTTCCTTTGCCATTGCTATTCTCCTTTTGACTTCTTGGCAGGAGCACTATAAATATATATATTCATAGCGTTCTGTCCAAGGGTAGGTCTTTCAATGCACATCCATCATTCTACAGTCTTTCCTATTTTCTGCTTTCCTCTTTGTCTCCTCTTATGATCCATATAATATATAATTTTTAAGAATGTAATAAATGGCATTTAACTGCTAATTCACACAATACTCAACTTGGATAGTCCATGTCTACATTCTTAATTTACATATCCTCAACGTTCAAGAACGTCATAAGGAATGTGTGCAGTACACAACACTTGGGAATGAGCTTATTATCATAAATAAAGACTTGCTACTACATCCATACAGTGAAATCTTGTTCTCCTTATCGGAATTATAATATACTTGTGCTGCGTATGTATATAGAGCAAATGTTTTTCGTACGCTAGTACCAGCTTTTGTAGATGTTAATATAATTCGCTTATCGCGATTACGTCATAATCAGGACTACGGAGTCCAGCTCGCTACTAAACGTGGCCCTACACGAGGTACTTTACAAGTGCACACAAAATAAATATGTTGCAGTATCAGTACTGCAGGCCACAATACAAAACTATTCCTTTCTAAGCAAGGGGAGAGTTATGTACAGTAAAAAGGTAAAGGTATCCCCGTAACATGCCATGAAAGCACTTGGGGGGGGGGGCATGGAGGTAGAGCCACATGCTTTCCATGACCTCGGCACTAGAATGAGGTGGTGTGGTCGGCACCACGCTCTGACCACCTTTTACCCCAGGGAAAGACCGGTACTCAATTTTATAGGAGGCTGAGCAGTGCTGCTCATCGGAGTTACTACTACCGCGGAGGAATCGGAGATTACGAATAAAGCTCTCCACCGGTGATCTCCGATAGTACCGTAGGTGGAACAGGGGACATACGGAGGGTTGCGGGGATTCGGAGCGAAGCGACAGTTAGCTCAGCGAATAGGGATTATAAAGAATGGACACTGAGCGAATTTTCCTGTGTTTTGTTTCTCTGTGCGCAGCGTTTAGTTCCACTTTCAAGTGCTAGAGGTTAGTGTAATCGAGCATACGCTAAGATAATAATTGAGAATAGAATTGAGACACAGGATCCAAACATCGCCTACCTTATTGCATAATCCAGTAACGCTTTGCTTCAAGTAAATTCAAGGCAACAGCTTTTCCTTATTTCTCAGTGACAAACTAGTTGTAATAATAATATTTTATATTTTAGATATAATAAATTATATTATAAAATAATATAATACATTATAAAATTAAGTATCGAATTCGTTTAATATTTGTATATAATATAATATAGGTAAATGGTTTTACTTCTCGTAAGAGTTTTGTTTTTCCATTTTCAGCGCTATCAAATCATTACATATTTTAATTGTTGTTACCCCAACAACAATTAAAGGAACTCCAGAGTCTAGACATTACAGTTAATGACGGATTTATTATTTTATGGATCCAATTTATTTTATTTGAGTACATAATGTACCTAGATGTATTGATTATATGTGTTATATTTCCGCTGTGTCGACTGCTAGCTGGTGTGATGTCATCGCCAACTGTAGGGAGAAAGCAGAATCTCACGCTTTAGCTGGCTTTGAAGGTCATTGAAATCAGTCCGGCTACATCAAAGGTACCGACGCGAAGTGTCCATTCTTTATAATCCCTATTCGCTGGTTAGCTCAAGGACGACCGGCGCGTACGGACTGACTGTAGTTGTGAGGGGAATAAAATGGCACCAAATCGGATATCCATCGCATGGAAATTCTTTAATTTAGTTGAAGGTAATAATAAAGTCGCACACTGTAAACTTTATGGGCGAGTTTACTCTAAGGGTGGTGGAACTTCGAATTTGTTAGACCATTTGAAGCGATCGCACAATCGCTAACTTGATGAAAACAATTACGCAAAACATTTGATACGATTTCTTTTTAAATTGTTTTAGTGCTATTGTTCCCAAAGGCTCACAGTCTATTGCGATTACCCCACACGATTTTTAAATATTATTTTTCTCCATATTTCTTTTTAAAATTCCATGTATTTGTCCGTTATATGTCTACTAACAATTTCAATTAACGATAACATAAGTAATTACTTTAATTTAAGTTGTAATTCACATTATTTATGTGGGGTGTTCTTGTTACCGCTCCCCCTCCCCCCATGGTAGTCTGTGTCATGACAATTCCAGGATATAAAATCCAAACTGTAGCTTAATTTTCTCCATGTCACTGTTTGCCTCCAAAATATTTTATTTTATGTTATTTATAATAATTTATATGTTATTAATATTATCATGATCTTCTGTTCGCAATTTTTTATATCTGTGTGTAAAGGTTTTTTTCTGAAAGTGATTCTGTTACAAATAATAAATCGTTTAGCCTGCTCGTTGTAGTATAGGTTGTGTTGAATTTCAACAAATAACTGAAATTAGATTAGTTTTTTTTTGTACTTGGTTATGTAACGACTCTGTATCAACTACTAGGTTATTTAGCGTCTATGAGATTGATGATAACGAAATGGTATTTGGCAAGATGAAATTTAGGATTCGCCATAATTACCTGACATTTGTTTTACGGTTGGGGAAAACTTCGAGAAAAATTTAACCGAACGGGAAAAAAACTCACACCCAAGTGCAACTCCGGGTCGGCACACAAGCACCTTAGCCAACTGAGCTATGATGGTGGCGATTTATTATTTTCATATATTTATACATTAATTCCTATTTTTCTATAAACGTTATTGAGTTGCTCATGGTTGGTGGTATGATATTATAATATTTAATTTCCAATAACTAACTGAAATGATTTCCAATTTATATTATAGTAATGTGATATTCATTGCTTGTAAATGTGTTTGCCACCATGTCAAAATTACGTAGCATTAAGAAGTTTGTCTTGGAAATGAGAGGCAATTTTAAATTTATTCTATATGTCACTTCATAGTGTCGCCAGTAACATATGTAAAGTCCATTAATTTTTGTGCCTGTTTCCAACAAAATGGAACGGGACTTTTGAACCATCATGAGTTTTTGAAAATAGGATGGTTATTTTATATTTTACATTTTTTTTAAGTCTATAATCAATAATACGTACATGAATTGTTTTTATTCGAAATGATTAACGAAGGTTGATGTATGATTTTGATTGGGGTAACTATATTACCTTTCCTTGGTAGTAGTAAGTTGTGAAAAACCTTGGTAGCAGAAGGATTAACTCATTCGTACTGCCTGTTTAATATTCTGAGAACATGTTTTTCAATTGAAACTGAACATTAAAAATAATTCTTTTTATATGATGGTGATGAAGTTATGAGATTTTCTGTTCTTCAGCTTGTAACACATAGTTCCTAACGTGTATGAAAATATTCACAGTTCTGCTTCTTGTAATTTTTTAGAAGAGAGACATTAAAAACAATGTTTTGAGGGCCTCCTAAAAAAAAAAAGTACTTTCAAAGAGTTCATTAATATAGCTGTACAGTACATCCAATCAGAATAAAGTTAATGTGGAATATGCAAGACACGCATTTTATTTTTTTTTTGGAAAATGTGGTCCTTATTGGTTAAGTAGTTTTCCAACATAAAATTTAAATGGTAACCTGTCTGTTTTGATCACTTCTGTCTTCAACCTTCTCTTCATGATATGAGATATTAAAACCAATATAGTTTTGTGACAGGAATTTTTATTACTTTGTTAGATTTTTTAATACATCCAGTAATGCATCCATAGTTTTCAATTTCTTTTCCTCCAATTCCTTCATCTCCTTCTATCTCTTTTCTTCCTTTTCTTCTTTCACAATATTTGTTTCATGTTTTTTTTTAGATTATTCTGAAACCACAACGGTTGTTCAGAGTCGCGAGCTCTTTTCTTGTGTAACGGTGAAGGAGAGGAAGAAGTTGATGGAGAAGAAGATGAAGAAATTGAAGATTGACTATTATTTCTTGGTGACAAATTGAAGATTGACTATTATTTCTTGGTGACAAATTGAAGATTGACTATTATTTCTTGGTGACAAATTGAAGATTGATTATTATTTCTTGGTGACAAATTGAAGATTGACTATTATTTCTTGGTGACAAATTAAAGATTGACTAATATTTCTTGGTGACAAATTGAAGATTGGCTATTATTTCTTGGTGACAGAGGTTGAGGACTACAACTGTTGGTGATGTATGAGGTGGGGGGTTGAGTGGTTACATCTTTTGCATACACTTCGTGTATAATATCAAACCACTCCCACCTCACACAGCCACTTCCAGATTTCGACCTCTTGTCCAAGTTCATTCTATAGGTCCCCATTAAATTCCTCCACTTTGAATCGCACTCACTGGGTGAGTAACTGTAGCCTTTGTCCTTAAGGTTTGTTGAAATCCTGGACCACAGTTTGCCTTTGTATTTTGAACTCCACCTCTAATTGTAGCCTCTCTGTTATTAAGAGGTGTGTAGCTGCTGTAGTCCAGGATGTTGTTGTTGTTGATGCTGCTGCTGCTGGTGGTGGTGGTGGTGTTATTGTTGATGATGATGATGTTCCTGCTGATGTTAATGCTGCTGCTGCCTCCGGCATCTGTGATTCAGCATTCTTTTTTTGGGGGGGGGGGTTATTTTACGACCTGTATCAACATCTAGGTTATTTAGCGTCTGAATGATATGGAGATGATAATGCCGGTGAAATGAGTCCGGGGTCCAGCACCTAAAGTTACCCAGCATTTGCTCGTATTGGGTTGAGGGAAAACCCCGGAAAAAAACCTCAACCAGGTAACTTGCCCCGACCAGGAATCGAACCCGGGCCACCTGGTTTCGCAGCCAGACGCGCTGACCGTTACTCCACAGGTGTGGACTTCAGCATTCTGGGGCTGAAGAATTCCCAAAGAGGAAAGTTCCCCTAAGTATTTCTGCTTGTACTCTTCATCTGAAATGAAATAAATATAATTAGGCTCCATTGAAGTTTATAAAATTGTATGCTCTTGGGCTTACAAAGAAAAACGTACTAACTATGCTCAAAAAAACAGTTTATAACATGTCTTAGTAAGAATCTTTTTCTCTGTAGTTTAAAAGAACTCTGTTAATGACATTTCTATCTAGTCCCTATGTATGAAGAAAATAGTTAAAATATTCAAAGTCCATAAATGACAGATTCTTGACAGGGAGAACCTTCTAAATTCAAATATCTAAAAACCTAGGTTTTAAGGCGTTATCGGGTTTTCCTTGTAAGTCCACAGAAATAACTCATAATTCCATATGATCCCTTCGGATATGTTAATATGGTCGAATTTGTTATATTGCATTTAGTTACATTTCTTACATACTGTGACTCATTAAACTATTCGTAGTCAGAGCTTTGTGGAGAGATTTGAAGACTGTTATATAATTATATACTAATGTCCATAATACGGCAAATTATGGATTAGCAGGAGTTACATGCAATCCAATAGAACTGCTATTAGCACCACTACCACTACGGAAGAGTTGAATGAATCCCCCTCCCCCAAATAAAAGCTTTATGCCACCTTGTGTTAACAAACATAATATTTATTTGTGTTTGTTGCTATGATATAGCGGATTATGTTCTAGAACTAAATCCTTAACATATTTTATGTTATATTATAGATTTATTAATTTGTCATACAGAATAATATCTGTAATATTGACAATATTTCAGGAGAAAAATTCGCTGTGGATTGAATTCGGCGTAGCTCAGTGGTCAGAGTGCTTGGTACGTAGAACCAAGGACCCGGGTTCGATCGCCGGAGCGAATTTTTCTCCTCAAATATTAATATTTTATGTTGTTTGTAATCTTAACAACATCATCCAAAACAATTACGAAGTGTCCTTGATCAAGGTACGGTATCTATTTTACGCAAAGGGGAAAGAATGTAGAGATCAGCTACAAACTTATGGCACTCCGCTACACAAAACAAGTAACAGGTAGGAGGGGACTTTTAGGAGCAGGGGTATAAAAATATGAGATTATATTGAGGCGGGAGGATTGCAGCAAATGTTGCCATTCCTGTAACTACTTGCACCCCCTTCGCAATACTTCTGTTTTAAGACATACATAGTTCTTTATCACAGAAAATGATGGCTTCGCCACATCACCATAGTACCTTAAAGCATAATAAATAGTAATCCCACTGCAATTTTTAAGCTAAATTAATTATACAGATATTTTAGTTTGTATGATTAAAGAAATATTTCTCCTGGATATCTGGGGTGATGCAATATGGTAGAATGTCTACGTGTTCACTTGTCCTTTGAAGAGGTGGAAAAATGCAAATATCTTGGAGCAACAGTAACAAATATAAATGACACACGGGAGGATATTAAATGCCTATTAAATATGGGAAATCGCAAAAAAATAAATAAATAAATAAATAAAATACAATAACAGACTTAAACAATTTAAATGTTCATGGATCCGTCGTCGTTCCTGCAATAATTCCTATGTGCAAAATATAAAATTTTTCTGTAGGAAGAAAAAACACATTTATTCATTCCCTGGCAATGGTACATAAGAGATTGTGAATTATTACATTTTGGAAAGAAAGAAATATAATTACATATAGGAGATTTTATTATTTGCTATATCAATATTTCAGTTATTTAATAGATAAAAAAATCTGAAAATCCATAAATATGTCGCATAGGAGTTATTGCAGGAACTACGATGGTATGCATCAATAGTGATGTAATTAGAAAAAAATATATGTACATTTTAATTTAACTTAGTTACAGTTTTTGCGATTTTCCAATATTTTGTTATTTTGAATATGTCGCCTTTTGTAAATCGACGACAGAACTACACTGTGGTACATAAAGCTTGATGTTCTACTTTTTCTACCAAAGACTAGGCCTACTTCTCCCTCCAGGATTGCTTCCCTTCAAACTTCAGAAACAAAATATATTACATTCAAGTGCCTGGCAACTGCAAATAAAGTATCACAGTCTAGTATATATAGGCATGAAGCTTGAATTGTGAGGGTGTTAGGAACAATAGACTATGTCGGTACTATTTCGCATTGTCTGTAATGAGGCTATATTAGCGATCTATCCTAGTGATTAGCAACTATCTATGGATGCATATTTACTACGTATTGAGCTTCGTGACTGTATATTGGACTGTAGTATAATGCCGTGGTCAAATCATAATCCTACCTCCAAGATATCGTGGTTGATGAGTTTAGGGGAATGATGTGGAGTACATCACAACCGTTCTTATGCAAGATCATTGCTATAAATTCATTTTAGTATTGCCCTCAGTAATGAGTTTAAATACAGTTAAAAGCTTACTGTATTTATGTAAAAGTTAATTTCTGGTCCTACAGAATTTTTCTGTTCTATTTAACTGTTCTTACGGAATTTAATTCTCTGTATTTTATTGGATTCCTAAAAGACAACACTTTTATTATATGCAAATTAGATTACCTGGGATAAATTATTTATGGTTCAGTCTAAATCATTAATATATAAACTAGAAACAATATTGGACATAAAATCGATCCCTGAGAATTCCATGCTCCAAATTCTGAATAACTTTGTGACTATTTAGTATACTTATTTCCAGTTTTTGTTTTATATTTGATAAGCAAGATGTAAATCAATGAAGGTCGCAACTTTAATTTACTTATCGAAATACTACGTACACAAATTCTTTAGTTCACAATATATTCCAGCAATATGTAGGCCAATTTAGAATATAAGGACATCATTATTTTCCTTAGTCCCTGAATAAAGAACTACACACAAAAGAGGAAATCCACACTTTACAGTGTTCCAAAATATATCCTCCCAACATGAAATTTGGGGATTTTGAAGGACGTTCAACTCGTGGTTTTGAGAGGGAAAATTGTCAAAAGTGATTTTTTTTCCTCGTTTATAAAAAATGAAATTATATTGATAAACTTACCGGAAAAAGTTGAGATATATTGCATGAAACCTGTGATGCACATAACCTAAAAACCCGTGAAACAGATGAGGAGTTGGAGGTTTGAAGAGTGCTTTTAAGTAACGAGTATTTAGGTAACACGTTCTTCAAAATAGCCTGAAATTTTTTCCTATGTAAATACCAAAATAAATTTGTCAAAAGATGAACAAGCAACAAACATTTAGGGCAGTACACAAAGAAGCAGAACAGAAAGATGGTACCGGTAATGAGAAGTTATCCGATAATCACTACAAATACTACTACTAATTTAAAACAACAAAATAAACCCCGATTAATGTTACGCTTTTCATGCAATAGCAATAGAAGATTCACTAGGACACTTATTAGAGCGATCCTCCCTCGTTTAATTCCCGCTCTGGGAAGAACGAACATGGAAATCTCAAAGACGTTATAATAGTATACTAGACTCACACAGAGCGCTGGTGTGCTGTCCAAAATTGAAACCAGTCTGCGCATGTTTATGTCGCCATGCTACTGGTAGAAATAGAGCGGTAAACACGATTGTCATAGTTGTCCTTTGTTTTGTCTCGGGTGTTTTTAGTGAATAGTGTGGTGGTGACAGGATTTTTTCTCGTTGCCAAACTTTCAGAAAGGCCCCGAGGTTCACTCAGCCTCCTATAAAATTGAGTACCGGGTCTTTCCCGGGGGTAAAAGGCGGTCAGAGCGTGGTGCCGACCACACCACCTCATTCTAGTGCCGAGGTCATGGAAAGCATGGAGCTCTACCTCCATGCCCCCCAAGTGCCTTCTTGGCATGTTACGGGGATACCTTTACCTTTTACCTTTTAGTGTGAAAGTAATGGCAATATAATTTTGAAAGATAATATATTATCGCCGCGGCCTCATGCTTAACATGTCGGCATCATACAATAACGTGCGGTGTGGTTTAAAAAAATAATTTTGCCGACCGATTGTTGCTCTGTAGGTTTCACTCTAAGCGTCACGTTGTCACGTCTACTTTCTCGATAAGAAAAAGCACTAGTTTGTTATATTGTTAAATGGCTATTATTATTATTATTATTATTATTATTATTATTATTATTATTATTATTATTTCATATACGAGTACGTTGGCTTTCTTAACTCTTAATAATAACTCTTTAATAATAATTTTTAATCACATACCTTAATGTTCGTCCTCAGCACAAGACATTGCAACCTCGGGTTTAGTCTACGTGGATTAGACAAGTAAGTGTCATTTAATAATAATTGAAGCAGCTTATTGGTTGCATTATTGAAATTGAGGCGAGTGATTGGAGCGGCGACACAAGAAATTGAAAACAATAATACAATTAAATTTCAAAGACCTGCCGAACGCATGAGGCCGCTCAAAGACCTGCCGAATGTTAACCATGAGAGCGCGGCGATAATACCATCCCTGTTTAATTTTCCAAGCTATTTGCAAAAGGTACGATATAATATTATCTCTGTTGTTACAATATCAATATCATTAAAAATCAATCAGTAGTTTACGACAATAAAGAATACTTAATTGTTAGTACAGGTATATCAGACTAGGGAAATCCCACTGAGTGAATTATTTAGACTTACACATCAGATGTTAAAACATTAGTGGAAAGATAACTTTTTGTTTTTATTATGTAAATGAATTTATCTGCAAGATAATAAACTTTCATTCAAGATCCATATATGGATAAATAAATATACAGATAATAAATAAATAAATAGCTATAATAGCTAAGCCTCCTTTGTGAATTTATGATTCAGAGTTCACCTATAAATAACTCTTTTACATTTTGCCGGATATATTTTATTAACAAAAGCAAGGATGGCATCTTTTTGATATTGCATATGTGCATAAAAATTATGTACCATCACTCCGCAAGCAATGATAACATATCTATCTTATTTATTTAAAATAAAAATACAATACGTAGAAAATCCACACATAAAAAGTATGTGGTTTTTTTTTATCTTGCATAAAGTGATTGTTTAGTTTTTAGGTCTTCACGTTACCTATTGTTTGCAATGTATTAGGTACCGATACTTTTTATAATTGATAGCATTCCCTTTATTCATTGAAGAATGAATTCAATGTAATTTGGCTACCTTCGCATATTATATTTTGCCAGATTACCTATGTCCTGTGGTCTAAAAGTACCAATAATATAATTTATTTTTGATTCTCTAAAACTTAACAAGTCTATACTGATTATCGCATATTTATTTCACTTAGGAATTTGATTATAACAAGAACTTGTGTAATCAAGGTGCATATATTTATGTCTTGTGATCTAAGAGTTAATATGTTAATATAATTTTAGATTCTCTGAAACCTAACAATTTGCTGATTATCGTAAAATTATACAATCTATAATGTGTATTGTGTAGGCCTATTTATGGATGTATCAGTATGTTTTCTATAAATTGCTGCATACGTATTTTCTTTTCTTTAATGTTTTAACACATATCAATGAAACTTTGAATATGTTTATTTCGTCCTAATTTTACGTTAAACGTCGAAAATGGCCATAATATGTCAATTTTAGATTATCACAGCGTTATGTTGCGTGATTTACGCACTGCTATTATTTGTCTGCTCTCCAACAATATGGCGGCAAGCGCAGCGTTCAATTTGCCCCGGTTTCCTCGTTTCGCGCAGCCGAGACTGTAGGGGCTTGGGAAATCTACAGCAGATACAAAACTAAAAAAACAAAACATACAAAATACCTTCTATCCATATTGTCTTGATATAAGTGAGTCTACAAATTCAAATTTATTTACAATTTACATTTGAAATGAATACATATGTATAGATACCCGAAATGAGCATATGCTCGTGCTCGGGTGCATGAAACTGCATTAATATTAAATCTAGAAAGAAGATAGGCACCAAAAAATCATTTCCAGACTGAAGAGTGCCCACATAGGTAATATTCGTAGAAATAACGACCCCCGATATCAACAGTATACCAAATAACGTAGAACTATAATATAATAATTACAGTACACCAATAACCACGTTGAATTCTAAATTAACATTTACATATCGTAATATAATTAAAACATAATCTCAAGGCTTACCATTAATCATATTTGCATAAGTCTCTTCGTCCATTACTCGATCCGTTATTACTTCTAACGTAAATTCTGAAAACATTTACCGGTAATTTCATAGAAGACGGGCACCTGGTTGGATGTACTAAGTATTACCAACTTTTTTACTTTAGAGTTAAATGTTAGTGATTTTTAGTGACTTTTATATGTTAGTTCTAGGTTTTTATACGAGGTGTCGCATTGATGATGTTTCAATTTGATTGGTTATAGTTGTCATTTGTTCTAGAATTTTCGTTAATTTTGAATGGGTAATGACGTTGTCAATTGTTCTTGGTTGTTTGACGTGAGTGGTGTTATACTGTTTTGCTGGCTAAAGCTATTGGAAGTTTGTCATTTTATGATTTTCCTTCGATTTGATTGGTTATAGCTGTCATCATGTGTTCTAGAATTTTCGTTAATTTTGAATGGATAATGACGTCAGTAAGTTGTTCTTGGTTGTTTGACGTGAGTGGTGTTATATTGTGTCTGATGGGTAAAGCTATTGGAAGTTTGTCATTTTATGATATCTGTGAAAGATGTGTGAACATAGAACAGAGTATTAAATTTTATGTCGATTTTGGTTCAGTTCTTTCGCTGGTGAATAAAAATTGTGTCGATTGTTGACGAGAAAACTGTTCCTGTGATTCCAAGGAATTGTTCATTGAATTTTCCGTACAAGTTAAGGTGTAATAAGAGTTCAAAGAGAATTTCATTTTGTGTAAATACATGGTTTAGTTATGTGAAGTTGACTGTACGACAAAGTGGTGGTTTAGTTCTTTGTTTGCTGCATGCTTTAAGTTTAGATTGCCTTGAAGCCTGTGTCATAATGCAAGTGAAGTGGTTGTCTTTGAAGACGTCAATGAGGATTGAATTTTGTTTGATTAGGTGATAAATTATTGTTTTGTTTTGTGTTTTAGTGATTTGTGGGGGTAAAGTTCGGACGAAAACTGCCAGAAAAGTACTACCAACTATGAAGTTCAAATGCCACCAAACACCATAAAAATCAAAGATGAAAAATTAAACATATTTTCATTTTTCGAAGGGCTTTTTCTTCCTTAAAAATATGAATATATGTTTGATTTTCCATCTTTGATTTTATAATGTTTGGTGACATTTGAACTTCATAGTTGGCAGAACGTTTTGGTAGTTTTCGTCAGCCATGTTGGATTTTGCCCGTCTTCTAGGAAATTACCCATTTACCCGATACTTTCACACGTGGTGCTCAAGGAATTAAAGAGTAGTGCGTGCCGCGTGGTGGTGATGATGAAGACCCAGCAGAAAGCAAGAAAGGACCAAATCGTCTGCTATTCCCGCCCTTTGCGAGAACCAATCAGATTCAGTGATGGACTTTGCCACCACCTCTGCAAGCTGATGCACCGGTGCGACACCGGTGGAGCATCAATGACGTCATCGGTGGAATTCGGAAGACCGTGATGCCATCGGATTGCTCACCGATGAGATTCGGAATACGCTGCTTGTTTCACAGAGAATGAATGAATGAAAGGGGACGAAGAAAGAATGAATGATGTTTAAAATGGCAGGCAGGGTAAGCATCCCATGCCTCCATTGGTTCCTCGACATGCAATTCGCTAACTTTAGTTCGAGGTTCCCAGCTAAAAGCCGTTTGCCCTCTCAACTAACAGTAATGTGTTTTCCCCTGTAAATGATTATATGAAAAATGTGCACGCTATCAGTTGATTTGTGAGTGAATGAATGAAGTGAAGTTAGCACCATGCCCCGCAGATGTTAATGAGAGGTGGAGAGTCCAGTGCTCTGGTCAGTTCTGTCCTAGTCACGTTTTTGTAGTGGCGCTAGGGAGACTCGTAACCTGTTACCAACAAAGTGGTGGGCTACTCGTTTCCGTAGAAGCCGTCTGGCTGCCTGGTTGGCTGTGGCAAGTGTCGTGTGTCGTTTCGTGGGGTTTGTGTCTGTGGTGAGTAAGGAAATAGTGAATGTCACTATTTCGTCCTGTAGTCTGTTTAGTTGCCGGTCAATGTAGGATTCTATTTTCTGCATAGCAGAACGTAGAACCCCCTCGACCAGCTGTTCCGTAGTTGCTTTGTCTGTCTGTGGATCGTCTGTAGTGTTTGTCTTGGTTGTCGTTGTCTTAGCTGCATCCGCATAAGACAATTCGGGTTTGGGTAGTGTTGGTTTGAAGACGGACTGTGATGGTTTGGGTATAGGTGGCGGTATTGGTTTGTGGGTGTCAATGGGGACATGCGTGGGATCGGTGGAGGTTATGAGATTGGTCCTTGGATATTTTGGACAGCGAGCTTGGCCCGTATAATGGGTGTCGCTGTTGCACGTGGCGCAATACCTAATCTGGGATAGGCGGTTGTGGTTGCAGAGGTCTGGATTCTTGCCGCACTTGAAGCAAGTCTTGGGCTTGTCACAGTTTGTCTTAGTGTGGCCGTATTGTGCACAGTTAAGGCACGGTCGGTGGAAGATTGTCTCGTGTGATGGCTCTACTCTATAGTATCGTCCTGCGAGTTTAATTCCTCCTAGTAACTTGTCTGCTGTGGTGATGTCTTTTGTGAAAATTCTAACTAAGTTGGTGGGTTTGTCAGTCTGTGCGGAGATAATTCTCTTAATGCGTGTGATGCCTGGATGTGTTACAGCCAGGATCTGCATTAGTTCGTCCTCAGAGATCAGCGTGTCGACATTTTTCATGACGACACTGATCTCTTTATTTCTGGTCTGTTTCTGTCTTGTTTCACTGGGCGACGTAATGTTGATTTCTGCGGACGGGCCGAAGTTGTACAGGGGAATTGCCCTAGCGAACTTCTCCGCGTCGTCAATCGTGGGGAATGTGAGTGTTGTTGTCTTGGTAGTGTGTGCCCAGAACTGTCGTGGGGTTTGGATGTCGAGTCGGTACTGTTTCATTAGTCGCTCTATGTATAGTGGGTTGTTGCCGTTTTTTGTGTGATTCAGTATTTTCAGTACAGTCCTTGTCTTGGGTCCTTGTGCGGTATTAGAGGGAGTGGGAGAAGTGGGGCTTGCCGGAGTCGAACCGGATACATTTGTGGGAATAGGATTGCGCCTTTTGGACCGCTTCCCTTCTGAGGAATCGTGAGACGACGCCTCAGAGCTGGGAGGTGGTCCGTTGGGGGACTTCTCTGCTGTGGGTTTTGGGTTGTTTCACAGACAACTAGCATACTTCTTTTATATCCTCTCTGTGCGTACTAGACTCGTTCACAGCCTTCTATGGTCATACTATACTATCTACCTGTTCATTTCCTAGTATGATGGGATCCATTGTATATGTACTTCTGTTCTAGATAATTTTGTAAGTGTTTAACTATATTTACAGATAAGTGATCTTATACAGTAGTTTGTGGTAGTTCTGGAGATGTTGAATAGAAGTCTTTCTCCCAGTCAGGATTCATATTTCCTTGGATGTAAAGCACTTCGATAGTTTTTGAATGGACTGTTTCAAGACCGTCTCCAATACTGTCTTGGCTGCTTCTATAGCAGCGAGTTATGTTGTAAAATTTAACGCATGATATTGATTTCTAATTTTGATACCTACTACTTTGTTTTCATATTATATAATGAGTGCCACCACTGCCTGTTTTCTCATTCTTCAGGCTGCTTCCATCTATATAGGCCTAGATTTTTGAATACATTGTTGTGGTATATTAACGATTTCTAGATCTAAAGAATTATATACAATTCTAGTTTAAATTAGCGCTGAAGTCGTTCCCTTTCCAATTCGCTTATGCATCTTCAAATGTCTTACCTCTCAAACCAACATAACTTTGGTAACATTTAGAGTTGAGCTTAAACGATATTTTCAAGTATCTGTGACAACTGTGACTGTGACAATTAAATATCTGTGACTTTTATATGTGATTTTGTCACACCGATATTTTATATTGCTAAGTAAGCACAATATGCATGAATTATACCGGTATTTTGTCACACCGATAAAAATTAACAGGAAATATTGAAGAGCAGTGCAATGTGAATACGATTTCTCTATACACGCCACATTTCAGTGGTTTATATGGGAAAATCCAACAAATAAATTATGTACATGTACCATTAACAAATAAATACTAATCTAACTGAACAGTAACATGTAAAAAGTTAACCTCATATACCAAGAGGTTATATCGTAGTTGATTGTAGATACGAAATCAGTTGATAATTTTTAATGTAGTTGGGTACGGAGAAATTGAGGTTATGTGATTATCCTAATCGTTTTAAAAATTGATCCTTTTTATTGTATATAATATAATCGATAAATTATTTTAAGCCGTGCATTAACATTATAATATTGAGTCAGAATAAAAATTAACGAAACATAAGTATTCGGAAAAACAATAGAAAATAATTACAGAACAAGACAGTTGTTCAGACAGGATTTTACACAAGATAAAGTATTGGTAACCAATGGTATTATTATTATTATTATTATTATTATTATTATTATTATTATTATTATTATTATTATTTAAATCGTGTAATCACTACATCATTTATAATAAGATGGTGAAACTAGCGCTGAAGTAGTTTCGGCAATTTCGGATGTGAAAATCATTGCATTTATAAGACATTTTTTTGTGGAGAGACAGTTGCTCAGGTTAAACTAGCGCTGAGGTAGTTTCGGTGATTTCGGAAGTGAAAATCGTCGAATTTGATTGTTTGTGGAGATGCAGTTGATCGTATATCTAAGGCATAACAAAGCCTAAACTAACCAAACCTAATCTGTCACAGATTCGGATATGCAAGGTGTATAAGGGGAATACGAAGGAAACTACCTCAAGGTTAGTTTAGCCAAATAAGTTTTATCTCGTTCGGTTTTAATTCTATAGGTGCTGTTGTCGGCTTGTGAGAAATGCTTCGAAAGTTCGGAAGAGCATAACGTTCAGTGATACGGAATGAACTAACATGATTTACGTTTGATACCCCTTATTTTCAAATGTAATTAATTATCCCATTTATGTGCAAGTGTAGGTCTATTTTAAAAGTGTGCAAGGGCAATGAGAACGATTTGTTGGAGCAGTGTCTGCTAGATGTCGGATCTTTTTGGAATTTATAAAATCGACAATTTTTGCTAATACCCCATATTATTATATTTAAAAGTTGAAAATTACTTGCAAGTTGATGATTTTAACAATATCTAGATAAATATCACTAAATGTCAAGTTTAGAACATTGATTAGGCCTATTAATTGGGTAAAATAACGCCCCACACGAGTACCAATGTTAGAAAGCACTGTGCGATTTCCTAAGAGTTAATAACCATAAACAACATACCGGTAATGAACTTATTACAAATAATTTTATTTTAAGTTTAATTATTTTAATGAATACTACCCTGCACTGTTCGTGTTTGAGCTATACATTAAAACTGGATCATACATAAATGAGAGAAGTACATGTAAAGTTATTAAAATAATGTAGGCACCTGTAACTATTCTGTTTGTAATTAATAGTATAACTAAATAAAATATTGTTACTGCGTAAAAATTGAGTGGAAAATACTTATACATTAATATATATTCACAGTAATATGAAAATGTTAAGATCTCGGGGGAATATATAAAATATTTATAAAACATATAGACTTAATATGAAAACAAAATGTTAGATTCATGATTGTATTATTATAATGCCGCTAATAACTTTGCAACACATCATCACTTTGAAAAAAATAATATTGAACAAAATATCACGAAAAAATAATCAATTACCACCGCCCGATTGCACATGCGCAAACCCACGACGTAGAGGAGAAAATATCAGTCGCAGACGTTGCAACAGTCACAGAGTACTGAATACGGAGCAGATTTCGATAGCGATATTTTGTCACAGATATTTCGCATCATCAGTCACAGGTTTATCTGTGACAAAAAAATACCTGTAACAAAATATCGGTTAGTGAAATATCGGCCATCTCTAGTAACATTACGAAAGTTTCACGCTAGTGTACACTCACAGTATGTCCTGCACATACGAATCTGTGACAGGTAGGTTAGTTCATGGTTTTAATGCCTTGCATATACGAATCTCTGCAGGATCTTCAAAGCCTGGTGACTTTTGTTTACTGATGATGTCAGTACTAGCTAGCGTAATGGCCAACGTCGAAACAAAGTTACAATACATACATTTTATGTCTATTTCATAATTATTTGTTGTGCTTCACTACATTCCAGCGGTTATTGAATTAAAGTAACTGGCCGGGTAGCTCAGTTGGTAAAGCAGCTGGATATAAAATTGAGTACCGGGTCTTTCCCGGGGGTAAAAGGCGGTCAGCGCGTGGTGCCGACCACACCACCTCTAGTGCCGAGGTCATTGGAAGCATGGGGCTCTACTTTCATGCCTTCTAAGTGCCTTCATGCCATGTGACAGGGATACCTATTTTTTTTTTTTGTGTTCTTCACATTACATCGTATTTTATGTCGCTACGTTCTTTTCCTTCACTAGAAATCACAACGTTTGTACTTCCATTACCACGCACCTATCATTTCACACGTAATTTACTACATTTGCGAACAATTTCCTTTTCTAGAAATATTTCCCTACGGTATACGAGGAGCATCGTTCGAAATCGTATTATGTCCACTAGCGGACAAAATTGAGTTTGATACATTTTCGTATAGTTTCGGATGCGGTCTTTCACGCTGTGAAATCTGATTTATCAAATCGTATTCGCTAACAGTGTAAATGACTGCTTAAAAGTAGCGGTTGTTTCAAATCTTACTCAGTCCTTTATAGCAGACCATTCCAACACAGCGTTTGAGGGCTAGGACGCCCTGACACTGACCTGTGTCTGCTCAGGGCGGACCTCCACTCTCTGTCGCTGAGGCTGTGGTGTACGAATGCATGCGATCATCAACTCTTCTCGTCTGTTCGATGATATTCTGCAGGAATTTCTGGATTATACATTTCATTCATTCATCTATATGGTGTACTATCGTGTATGCTTAACTGTTTTGAATAAGAATGAAGAGAAGTCGTCGACAGTCGTTTCAGGATTTAACCCCTCTTGGAAGGCTTGTATTTTGTCTAATCTGACGACAACAGTGTTCAGTGTTTAATATGCCACATGAATATACGGGCAGAAACGTACAACATGAAGTGTAACTTTGAAATTAAACATTCTGATACCCACGCTTATATTATCGGCGAAGAGAGGAAGGCATTAATAACGAAACTAAAGGTCGAAATACAGTCTTCTTACGACGAAGTAAATACCATTTCAACTAATTAAGTACTGTAAGGGCAGTTAATTAAATTAATGGTTAGGTTATAGTAAGTTTATTTTGAATAGTTGTCGACAATATATGGGAACAAAACGTTTGTTAAACTGTTAAAGGATTTTCTGTCTGTTTAACTATGTACGTATTTTTTGTATAGTTACAATGTCATTAAAAATTCATTTTTCTCTTTCTTTCACAGCACATTTAGCGAAGTTCTGAAAGAGCTGTCCATGCAAGCTATATTGTTGCTCTAAATATCATCAGAAATAGCCGGCCTTTTATGGGAGGAATGTTTGTAAAGGAGTTCATGATTTCACTTCCTTCCCTGGTGACGTTATTTGAATCAATTAGTCTCTCTCAAAAAAAAGTCTGTCGCCGTGTGCAGGAACTTTGTGAACATTTGGGCGCGCTTCAGTACAGGGGCAGCGCCAAAATGGCGCTAAAAAAAAGAAACTACATAATATAGCAATAGCAACTATTAAATCAGTACAAAGTACCATAATCCCAATTTGGCGCTGTCCCTGTACGGAAGCGTGTCCGAACATTTTTATGATGCCCTTTTCTGTAAATGTTGAGCAGGCTCGAGTCAAATTCCAAAGAGAATTGATATGACTTCAGTGTCACACAATTTTGAAAGATATAACAATATTCCATATGGCCTCGTTGCATTTTATAAGATCTTGGAACAAAAAGAGTTTTCACTTATCCACTTATTGATATACAAGTTAGTTGTTATGTTTGGCTCTATCTACCTTTGCGAACACATATTCTCAATCATGAACCTGAATAAGAGTAGAAATAGGTTATGATTGTCCGATGTTGCATTGGAATCAGTGTTATGCATTCATTCTGTTCAACAATTTTCCCTGATATAGCTAAGTGGGTCAAATCAAAGAAATTTCATTTGTCTTCCTAATTACAGAAAAAAAGGACAATTTTATTTTGTTTTTGTAATGGCCAATAGTTGTAATTTTTTTATTCTTTCGACGTGTTATAAACTGTGCCATCCATATACCCCACTGGCTCACTCCACCCCTTGCACGCATGCAACCCTCTCAGCGATCGGTATTTCGTCTCTTTGCCATTTACTCGCTGTCTCTCTCCGGAGCACAGAACGGTTCCTATGAACCCAGGGCAGCTCCACGGCATCACGGTGGAATGGTCTGCTTTATAGTGTCTGTTTCATATCGTATATCGTCCAGTATTCATGTTATAGAATAGGCATAAATGAAATTAATTAATTACTTTGTTATGTTAGTTATACAGGAAATCTGGCTCACTTTTCTCGACAATGCTAAACATTCATTATGGAACATCTAAGTCACTTTAACTAACAAGTTTTTCAAAATTAATTTTTAATGTTATAAGTTATCAATGTTACCCCATTCACCAGTACACAAACTCCTGCCCGTAAGTCAGTCACTGTTGGTGTTAACAAAGAAACTTCATCAGGTTCATCCACATTGATTGGAAAGCTCATCACCTGAAGACAGTGTTGTCCAGCTGCACATCACTGTCAAAATAATTAGAAGTTTCATTTCTCCCTGATTCTATAGCAGTTCTTTTCTTTTGCTGTTGAGTTTGGGAATTGTCAAATCTTTTTCCTTTTTAGTGAGTCAGTCAGTACATTATTTATTCTAATTGGCATCAGGAACTTTGCATAAAATTTATGCTGAATTAAAAGGGACAGTGCCAGTAGCTTCAAATTCATTAGTCAGGTTTCTCTTCACTGCTGAGACCTTCCATCTCTGCGTTTGTAGTTCTCGACAATGTTTGGTCCATGGATAGGAGGCATTGGTTCAGGAGTGAACACCTAAAGTTCTGGAGTTTTTAAATTTGAAATCAAAACATTTCTCCAAGAAACTCTCATGGGTTTGAAAAACGAAATGTCGAGTGGCTGGCAAATATGGTGTAGCATTGCTTGAGAGACAAAAAAAGGCTATATCATTTTCTTTGCAAAGCTGTGTAACTCTGTCAGAAAAGTATGATGCCAAATTGTCCCCTATTAATTATTTTTTGCCAACTAGTCTCTTTGCATGAGGCAAGAACAAATACTTAATCCAGTCAGCAAAGGTAGAAACATCAATCCATCCACTTTTTGTTCTATTGAAAAGAGTGCCCTGTGAACAGCAGGGCTTGGCATAACAGGGTGAACCCTTGGGCCCATCTTTTGCCCAGGTGTCCCATATGTGTTCACTACGGTATATTATATAAGGAGGAAGTAATGTCCCATCCACAGATCCACAAACCATAATGGTGGTGCGTGCTTTACTGTGGTTGGTAATTTTTTTTGGGTATTTAGTTCCCCGCCTAAACAATAACTTCTTTTTACCAGGATCATCACTGACATTTGTTTCGTCATAATTGAACACATTGCTTGGCGGGACACCTGACAGTGTTTCCTCCATATTGCCAAAATATGACGCAGTGTTTGTTTTGAAACAGAGCTTCTTGATTTAGTTATATTGGAAGCAATTCTTTGTGAAATACTACTTTTGTTGTGTCACTTTATGAAACTGGAAATCCAATCCTTGCCTGGATGTAGACCATTTTTGAATCTTGGGACAGTTTTCCCCACCCTTCACAAATACACTGACCGGCAAAAAAAAACCGATCACTTGAAAAAAAAAAGACTAAATGTCAAGTTTAAATGTAAATTATGAAGTAATCCCAGAAATAACATAACTGTAATCATACTCAATATAAAGATTACACTTTTATGAACTTGTGATACGTAAATTCACACCTTTCACACCAATTTTGAGACAATGACCGTCATATGTTCATAAATCTACACTTTTGTTGAAATGTTGTAAAATTTTTGACTTAACTTTCAGCTGAATATTTGTCCACTATTTGGGATTTCTGATTGTTTTATAGTATTACATGTGGCAATTGGTTCTAACGGACGCGCTTCCATATAGGGGCAGTGGCAAATTGGGATTTTATGTACTATGTACTGATTTGATAGTTACTTAATATTGATAAGCGTATTGTGTGTTGTTGATTTCCCTCCGTAAGTTAAATGGTTTTAATTTACCTTCATATAAGAACATGAGTTCAGACAAGAATTTCGTAGTTCTGTGATGATTCTTGCTGCTCTAGAGTGTTTGTGTCAAGGTTTTCTAAGTTACTTTCTGCTGTTGTGGTATAAATTTGATATCCATACCTATTCAGTATTGTGACTATGGTCTGTCCAAAACAACTTCCGACCTGACAAATGGTGCCTTTAGCATGTTACCATGGCAACCATTCAAATCAACCAGTCACAAGAGACGCGTAACCATGGTAACGAGACGGTGTTGCCTTGTCTATGTTTACAAGTTGCACGTGAATACCAGGGCCTAGTGGTGAATACAGTGGCCGGAATGACTGAGTTGGCTCGTTAATGCGTGCTTTGTGTGAATTAAAAATATTATTTAGTTGTATTACTGTTTTAGTGTATCGATAATTATTATGTTTAAATTATATTACACTATTATCTTCGTTGTCATTGGTGGAGTGTGTGTTTTCTAGTTTCTGCTAGAGTTTTTAAATAGTTGACTTGTGCAATGTCGGAAGGAAGGAAAGGCAGGTGGAGAATAAAGAATATTGTACAAGGTGCCCCGTTAAAGAGTCAAGCGCGAGAAATGGTGTGTTATGTAAGAGAGTATTTTGACAGGAGAAAAGATAATGGCGGGCCTCCTTTACCTTTGGCGCAAGTCGTAATGAGAACTGTTGCTTGTGTTAAAATTAATAAGAGCACTGTTACCAATATTTGAAAAGAAAAAGGCCGTGCAGATTTTTAATTATAAATATTTTTACAGTTTACAATTTTTTCAACGCCTTTCTAAAAATATTACATTGAAGAATACCGACACTCATAAAAGTAGAGGCTTCGTATTAAATTAAAACTGTTTTTACAGTTTACAGTCCTTTCGACGCTTTTCTAACGGTATTTACATTGACGAATACCGGTACTACTACTACTAATTATTATTATTATTATTATTGGCTAATAAAAATAATAACGTACACAAATTTTAATGCCTAGTGTTCAACAAATTGGTTAGAAATGTATGTGTTCATGTCTGTCGTTCATTACTGCACTCTATCGGCAGTGCGCTCGCTTACACGAAAGATGGGCAACATGACAACACTGCTCCCCCTTCTCTATAAGCTGTCAAGTCGGAAGTAGTTTTGGTCAAGGTATAATTAGAGAAGTGTGCATTTATATATTCTTGCGTTTTCTCCCATGATGTTCCTGATTTATTTTTAATTATGTTTAGTCTTTGCCTAACTTTGTTAGCAGTATGCTTGATTTGAGTGTGATAGCCTATATTAATTTCGGTTCGAGTATGAATCCTAAATATTTGGAATGTTTGTTGAATTTTAATTTTTAATTATTTAGGTATATTTATGTTCTACATCCATGTAGTCTTTTGTTTGTCGTATGGAATCTTACTTCAGACTTCGAAGGGTTAAATTCTAATTTATGATCATTTGTAAATTTTTCACTTCTGCTTAAACTTGAATTAATTTCTGATTCCATAGTACTGCGTAGCACTACAGTTGCACCACCACACTGTCAAACTAATTTATGAGATGTGTGTGTCATATCCTTTTAGGGAATTTTATGCAGTAGCCTTTGACTGAGATAAAGATGGATTGCAAGGACAACTGTGATGTCATGTCGGTGAACAAAAATGAAGAATCTTCAGTGCTGATTACTATTCCCGTGGTAAAGTGTGAAACTGAGGTGAGTTTAGCTCACACCTTGTGCATGCTAATGAGTCCCAGATTTTAAATGTAATACAATTTGATTATTTTATTTTGAAATGAATTCGCTCTCATTACTTAACTTGATACACTGGTAGTCTTAATTTTATTTATATATAGAGAATTTTGGGGTTATAGGGATATGTTGTTAAATTTTTATTTGTGAAATTTTTTACTCTCAATTCGTTCACATGCCATACTGTGGAAAGAAGGACGTATATACACTTGTCAACAATTCTGGATGCCGAAAATTGTGCAAAAATTAATAGCGAATAAATAAATACAAACGTATAATTCATAAACAACACAAGCCATGATGAAAATACAATTAAGTAAATAGAAAATATATATATATATATATATATATATATATATATATATATATAAACCACTGTAAATATATTAACTAGTCCACACCTGTGGAGTAACGGTCAGCGCGTCTGGCTGTGAAACCAGGTGGCCCGGGTTCGAATCCTGGTCGGGGCAAGTTACCTGGTTGAGGTTTTTTCCGGGGTTTTCCCTCAACCCAATAGGAGCAAATGCTGGGTAACTTTCGGTGCTGGGCCCCGGACTCATTTCACCGGCATTATCACCATATCATTCAGATGCTAAATAACCTAGATGTTGATACAGCGTCGTAAAATAACCCAATAAAAAAAATATATTAACTATGTTTTTAAAGTTTTTTTTTTTATTAGCTTCTCAATGTTTATAGTTCATGGTTGGTTTGGAACAATAGTGTTGACTATTATTCACTTTTAGTGCATAATAGCCTAGTTATGTAACTTAATTTTACGTGTCATTTTATCTTCGAAAATATATGTACAATACATGTCTCCTGAATGTCCCCCACTGTGGCATTGTGGTCTAAGGCATCCTGCCTAAGACTCGTGTTACTAAATGCGCGCTGGTTCGAGTCCTCATGGGGGAAGAAATTTTCTCATAAAATTTCGGCCAGTGTATGGGACCTGTGCCCACCCAGCATCGTGATGCACTTGGGGAACTACGATAGGTAGCGAAATCTGGTTATGCAAACCAGTATAATGGCTGGGGGGCTCATCGTGGAGATTCTGGTTGGATGATCGTCCACCTCTGCTTCGCCATGTGGCCGTGAGGCCAGCAGCCAGCTGGTCGGTCTTTGCCCTTCGTGGTCTGTAGCGTCACGGATTATTTATTACAGTATACATTTTAAAGTCATATTCGGTTTTTGGAGTTCATGCTAATCATTTCATATGGTCAAATAAGATTAAGTCTCATGAATCATAAATTTTTTGACCAAACCAACGAATTTCATATTGTCAGATAAAATGCATTTATTTTTAATAATGTAAAAAATATATTATTATTATTATTATTATTATTATTATTATTATTATTATTATTATTATTATTTCTGTATGTAGCATGATTTTATCTGGTTTGGTGGTGTCTGGTAACAGCAATATTAAAAAGACGGCCATATTAGCTTTTAGGAACTAATCTTACATGAACCTCACTATAGTTGTTATTACATTACTGACAACGCGACCAGCCTCATGGTCTAGTGGTGAGAGCTTCTGGGTATAGTTCATGAGGTCCCGGGTTCGATTCCCGGTTAAAGGGGATTATTCCTGTGTTCGTCCATGGTCTGGAATTTAGGTTAAGTTTAGATTTAAGACCTCTCCTGGCACCACATTATCATAATCATCCTATCACATCATCGGGGTAATGTAACTCCGCCTTCCAGGCGCCTCAACCTCAGATGTGGGTTACAACTAAGCCATGGCCAGGAGAGAAGACCAGAAATGTCGAAAAGACAACCTGGTGGCATTGGATTAAAATATATATATATATACTTGGTATATTTATTTGATCGTAGATTAATCTACAGTGTACGATAAATAATTTCATGTAGCCAAAATGTGATACGAACTATTAATAACACATTGAATTTGAACAATAATTTTATTAACTATGTAGCATTTTTAGTTATTCTTTTCAATTAATATTCTTTTTTATATGTTTCACAAGTGTGCATAGAATTAATAATTGAGAGTATTGTAATGAATAGAGCCCAGATTGGTATGCGAAATGCATGTTCTTTTTTTTTTTACATTTAAAAGTATGCAGAAATGGTATAGGCTACTTTGTAAGTCGCACTTCACAGACAATTTTATTGATGTTTGGTAATGCATATAAATGCCTGTGCTGTGGAAATATGCTTATTTTGAATTTTTAATGTAAAATTGCATACTCTACTCGTGAATGTGGTATTAAATTATAATTTCCCCCTTTAGTTAATTACTAGTACCATGTGGAACATTTGAGTGAAGTGAAAACAATGTGAGATTCCTTAAATGCAGAAGATGCAGCTAGCATTGCGAAAACTCAGGAATATTTTTCAGAAGATGACATAGAGAAAAAGATCCAGCATATTCATGAGCGCTTCTCTAAATTACTTGAAATTATAACACATTTGGAGGTACGAAATAATTCTTTGGAGTATTCACTTCCTCTTATACATCAGATTTAAAATTTATTGTCTTCAGAATATCACGGTATTGCTAAAATTGCATTCAGTAAGCTTAGTGAGGTATTAAATAAACATCCTGGTTATAAAATAATCTGTGAAATTAGTAAAATGCTGCCTGGTGATGGTGAAATACTGTAACAGAAGAGAAATTCACTGAAGAAGAGTTGTGGTGTTTTTTACATGCACCTGTGACATCATGCAATGTGAAAAGGATATTTTTATTGTGTAAAATCTTCTTCACTGATAGACGTAGGAGCTTCACACAAGAAAACCTCAGGATAACTTTCCTTATCTACTGTAACAGCCACGAATAAGGTGAGATTACCCACAAAATAAATAGTTTATTTGATTTTTATTTGTTTTTGCATGTTATAGTGCATATTTTGTACATTTTTCGAGCATATTTTACTATTCGATTGTGCATACAAATCTGGGCTCTAGTAATGAGACACTTAAACTAAAGAAGGCATTTACAATTGCATCATCTACATTATCTTTATTCCTTTAATCATAATTGCGGTGTTGATGATATCCTACTGTAAATAAAAGTAGAAGGGTTCTTTTTTACAATGGAATATTGTGATATTGTTTGTATGTTGTGTGTTTGAAAATTTCGTGTCCTCACACTTAGATAGCATTGAAAAAGTGTCAACAATACCTCCATTGTTAGCGGCCATTTTACATTATTTGAGACACGAAAAATCATAGTTTTCTGTTTATTACGTTTTGTGTAGTTTAATTTTGAAGATAGTTCGACTACCTTGACAATAATGCAAAAAATCAAGCTTCGTGCTGTCAGTAAATATTTCTTAAAAAAAGGAAATGGGTCCAATAGATTATAGGAGACATGGAAGCTACAGTGGTGGAAGCCACTCCTGTGTGAAAAAATGGGTGGCACTATTTAAACATAATTGAAGATGACCCCCCGCAGTGGACATCCAGTAACAGCAATAAATGAAGAACTCATATAGAAAAGCCATGATATAGTGTTGAATGACCATTAACTGCGAGTGCGGGAAATGAGTGAGATTATGCATATCTCAACTGAATGAGTGTCTTGAGTATGTCCAAGGTCTGCCTTCACAAGGTAGGTTCCGCGTTTGTTAACACTGGAACAGCAGCACATGTGATGTCAAATTTCGAGTATTGTTTGGCTCGAATCAAGAAAAATACGCCAGAAATTTCTTAGGCTGTGGATGAAAACTGGATCCACTACTACATATCAGAGTCAAGACAGCAGTCGAAACAAAGGAAGGACAGTGATTCTCTGCCTCCAAAGAAAGCTAAAAACTGTTCAATTGGGTAGGAAAATCATAGCAACCGTGTTCTGAGATTCTAAGGGGATAAACGTGATTGACTATCTAGCAATGGAGGGAACAATAACTGTAGAATATTATCCAAATCTCCTGCAGCAACTGAAAGGGGAAATTCACAAGATCAGGCCAGATATGGCCAAGAATATGATATGATGATATGATATATTTATTCATCTATCATATATCTGTAAGACATACCTGTTGCAATTCTATATTACCACAGATCTGCCTCACTTTACAATTTTAATCACCTATGCCAAGTCTCAAAAAAAAAAAAAAAAAAAAAAAAAAAACAAAACAAAAAAAAACACACACACATACTACAAGATCAATTTAATACACCATTACTTTTAACTTTCTCTTCCCGTTTCATCTTCACTATCATTCAAAATTTGCCTAATTTATTTAACTCTCTTACATTAGTTATACTGCATATTTTCTTATATGCTACATATCTATTCATATTCAAGAATTTATTATTTATCCACTTTTTTCCTTCTATTGTCTGGTCCACACCTGTGGAGTAACGGTCAGCGCGTCTGGCTGCGAAACCAGGTGGTCCGGGTTCGAATCCTGGTCGGGACAAGTTACCTGGTTGAGGTTTTTTCCGGGGTTTTCCCTCAACCCAATACGATCTAATGCTGAGTAACTTTCGGTGCTGGACTCCGGACTCATTTCACCGGCATTATCACCTTCATTTCATTCAGACGCTAAATAACCTAGATGTTGATACAGCGTCGTAAAATAACCCAATAAAATAAAAATCTATTGTCTGTTACTTGAAATTCTAGTAATATATGGAACGCATCTTCTCCCATGCCACATAGAGGGCAGGTATCCTTCTCTATGGTACCCCTCCTGTTTTTCAATTTCCATATTCCTAGTCTCCACCAAGCTATCCCATCCTCACTTTCCTATTATTTATTCTGACATATTCTTCTTGTTCCCATGACGTTTTAATGCCCTTATAGTTACTTAGTGTTCTTAATTTGTTGAGATTTTGATATAATTCCTGTCTCGTATTTTTATTAAACCTTTCTTTTACGATTTTACAAATTACATTTAAATTCATTAATCCAATTTCCTCTCATAACCGTCTTAGATCTAATCTACTCACCTTGTTCTTTAAATCTTCTAGCCAATTGTCCACACCTGTAGAGTAATGGTCAGCTCGTCTGGCCGCGAAACCATGTGGCCAGGGTTCGAATCCCGGTTGGGGCAAGTTACCTGGTTGAGGTTTTTTCCGGGGTTTTCCCTCAACCCAATACGAGCAAATGCTGGGTAACTTTCGGTGCTGACCCCGGACTCATTTCACTGGCATTATCACCTTCATTTCATTCAGACGCTAAATAACCTTGATGTTGATACAGCGTCGTAAAATAACCCAATAAAATCTAGCCAATTGGATTTCAAATTCGTGTCCCGAACAAACTGCAAACACTTCTTTTCAATGGCATTATCCTCCTTCTCCATAATATGACCTAAGAATTTTATTTTCCTTACTAGTATCGTTCCCATAATACTATCTACCCCCATTTCGAATCTAGCAGCTACGTTAGAGGCATTCCATGGGATTCCTAGAAATTTCTTACAAAAATTTAGCTCTAATTCTATCAATAAGCTTGCTAAATAAATCATTACCTCAGATTTCTATATTATAAGGACTTACAATATTTTCGATTCTACAATAGCTCTATTAATATTAAACAGTTTTTTTTATCTCTATATTCTGCCATTTGTTCAAGCACTTATCTTTTGCTGTAAGTGCACCATTACCCTTATTAAATGCCACTTCATTTTGAGTCATCCATTTACCCTTCCCATCTAATATTACACGTAAATATGTCAAACTAGAAACGCAATCAATTTGGTCATTGTTCAGAAACCATTTCTCTCTCTTATTCATTTTACTCCCATTTTCACAAGTTAGGATTTTCGTTTCCCCCCCCCCCCCCCCGTTTATTTGCAAGTCCCATTTCATGCAATAATTTGAAATTTCGTTAATAGCATTTTGTAGACCAATAATCGAGAGAGAACCAATTGAATCGCACTTTTTAGAAAGGAACTAAGTCAAAATGTTCTATATTTCAGGAGAACAAAAGAACTTACTTTCATGAATAAATACCAGTGTACCAGTGCCGTAATATAAACATCAACTCGATGTTAGAGATACAGGGAAAGGTTTGTTTAAGTTCCTTCCTTTGTTTATCTTTGCATCTTGGAAGTATTAATCATTTCATCAGAAGAAATAAAAATGACAAATTTTGACTTAGTTCCTTTCTAAAAAGTGCGATTCAATTGCACAATCATTAGTGAATAGTAGTCCCAGCACCATTTTGTTGAAAATGACTGGGCAGTGAGAGTTAGCATTGTAAATATTACTTAAAATGTGTATGGCCAAGAATATGTTGTTGTTTCATGACAATGCACTGGCTCACATGTCTGCAATCATGGTAGCTAAACTACATGAACTACGGTTCGAATTGTTGCCTCACATCCTACTCACCAAATCTCGCACACTCAGGATTCTTTTTATTTCCCAAGTTCAAAACGAACTTGGCCAGGAAGAAATTTTAGTCCAATGAAGCTATTGTAGCAGCAGAAGGATTTTTTTGAAGATATTGAGGAATATCTGTATAAGGAGGGTATAGCAGCATTGCAGCACTGGTATACTAAGTATGTGAATATCAGGGAGGATTATGTTGAGAAATGAAGATTGTTTCGAAATAATCCTAGTTCCTATTACAGCAATAATTGCATCATAATGTAACGCATGTGCTGTCACATGTACACAAGCTAGAGAGCACCTTGTAATGTTAAAAGTAGTCTTTTAACACCCTGTAATAAATTGCACATTTAAGACGTCACTTTGTACGTCAGGAACGGAAATTTTTGGATCAGCATGTGACCAGTATAAAAGGAGAAATATGTGGACCAGCACCATAATCTCACTTCTGAAGTGAAATTTGAGGAAGATCTGGTGCAAATTTCGTTTCCTGTAGTAAAACAAGAACCAGAAGTGAGTGGAATACAAGGAATGACTGCGTGTTCTTCTTCCAGTGTTTATCTTGTATTTTGATTGTCATATACATTGCCTCTTTACAATAGTACTTGCAGTGCCTTTCGTTTAAGATAGAGACAGAAAAAATCTCATTACTATTTGCTATTACAGGTTATGTCATGTTGCAGAGAAGTCTGATGGCGAACTGTTCTCTCGCTTTACGTTTTAAATTTGGACACGAAATTTCTTGTTATACTTACTCTTAATGGTTGCCAAGCTACACATTTCCACTGTGTATTTTATATCGTGTCATACTTAAGGATATGTTTTCTCTGTGTTTTTGTCTAAATTTGTCAATACTGTTCACAGTTTCAAATAATTGATTTTGTTTTAGGTGGACATACAAATATTGTCTGAATTACATTATAAAGATTTAAGTTATCTTGTAACAGTTTCATATTGCTCTACCTAATAGAGGGACCATAATATATTATTAAGATTATATCATATTACGTACAGAGTGGGACTAAAGTCTACATTTTCTATAAAACTATTCATTAAGATGCTAGGTGCTGAAGTACATTAAAAAAATATTACCTGAGAGGTGGACTGCTGATAACTGAAACTGTGGATACAAATTCCTAGGTGGGATTACTGTATATAAGTTATAGAAAGTAATTCCATTACCGTGAATTATAATCCTCTTACCATACATTGTAAGTCTATCAGATAACTAAGAAATAGTTTTAACAAATTCTTTAAAACTAATAAACAGCACTGTTAATGTAGAAATTCAAAATATGAAATTTATTTTACCCGCCTTAGATAAGTAATTGGCTTAAAATGAGCAGGAGTTTTGTTTTAGGTGAAATAAATGTCGTTTCAATTTCACAAAGCTGTAATAGGATAAAAATTGAAAGGGTATAGATCACAATTTGTAATTATTGTATATCTTCTCTTAAGGTATAGTGAATATATTCTCAGCGGACAGAACGATTTTGTTTTGGGGGTATTAGAGAAAGTATATAATGTGCTTACACCATGTTTGTGTAAGCAACAACACTGACAGTGTGATATGGTATGTTTCCTTTAAAACGTAGTTTAATTAAAAAAAAAAAACAAGTACTTTTTTTTATTTTAGTAGGTTATTTTACGACGCTTTATCAACATCTTAGGTTATTTAGCGTCTGAATGAGATGAAGGTGATAATGCCGGTGAAATGAGTCCTGGGTCCAACACCGAAAGTTACCCAGCATTTGCTCATATTGGGTAGAGGGAAAACCCCGGAAAAAACCTCAACCAGGTAACTTGCCCCGACCGGGAATCGAACCCAGGCCACCTGGTTTCGCGGCTAGACGCGCTAACCGTTACTCCACAGGTGTGGACACAAGTACTTATTATATAAAACTATAGTACATGTGTTTAGGTATAGCCTATACTAAAACAAATAAAATTAAAAATCCTAATTTTTCATATGTTTGTCCACATTCTCATAACTGTGTAACACAGCGTTTCTCAAACTTTTCTGAAGTGGGGACCACTTTTTTAAGTCAGAACAGTTCCGCGGACCGCCTTATTCTTGTTCTCTTCGAAAGCAAATGTATCATTTTTGTAACATATTTTAATACAAGTATACTTATATTTTAAAATAGAATTAATTAAATTAAATTAATTTTATATTAGTATTAACTAATTAAGCTAATGTTAATACAAGAAAATTCATTTTTGTTTCTTTAATAATTCAAGGCTATCAGCATTTGGATAATCTTTAACTTATTAATTAAAAAAAATTAATAAATAAATGTTAAGACACACATTAATGAGATGGGTGAGCCTGCCGAATCTTGCACAGTTGTTCTATATTTGGACGTATACTGGCAATTATTACGGTGTACCGAAGTACATATGATTTTTCCATGCAGCTGGCAAGCTTAAGTCGGAGATTGTCGATTTCGGTACTTTGTTTTTAGAGTTAGTGATGAAAACCCTTTCTCACACAGATACGTAGAAGCAAACTGAATTATAAACTCTAAAGCACCATTGTACAGTTCACTATATTCTCTTTTCACTTGTGATGCAGTCCAGAAATTAACCATACCTTCCGCTTGGAATTTCATTTCAAGTCTGGTGTCATTCGAGAGTTCAATTAACTACCCATGAAAATTCATCATATTTACTTGGAATAAGTTTCAAATTGTGACCTCAGAGTTACATTATTGGTGTATGACATATAGTACGTGACCATTTCAATGTGCAGACTGGGTGTCAGTAAAACTATTAAGAAAGTTATCATTACATCAAAAGGTTTGGTACTTTAGTTCTCTGTTATGAATTCGGGTGGTTCCTGGCTGGATTACAGGTGCGGCAACAGATGTGCAGGGAAACGCCACGTTCATAGTGTTTTAAATCCCTCTTTTGTTGTTGAGAGTAGAATGGGAAGTCAGTGGACGGATAGGGTAATACATTTCTGGGAGAAAAAGTGAAAGGCGATTGCCATGTGCCATTTCCAAACTCTGAGATTTTCAGCTATAGAATGATGCGCAATTCGTTTGAATTTTATTTTTTCTTCTGCCAGACCTCGAGGACCACAGGTGGTTCGCGGACCATAGTTTGAGAAACGCTGGTGTAACATAATAAGAGAGCACAGATTTCAAAGAAACCAAAATTTAATGGAAAATCTGATGTCCGATCTGATGTCATGTTCAAACAATAATTTCGGTATGTTCATCCCTCTGTGTCAGTCATATGTCCAACCTCTAATCAACCTCCTACCAGGTATCCAGTAACATCATGTCTAGGCGCAAATAAACTGTATGATGGCTTTGGTCATTGTTGCCATTTGTATGGGAGGCCACGAAGTGGTATTTTCATAAACTGTCACAGATAACATTATCATCAAGTATTTTGAATTGGAATCTCACACAAGTAAAGTAATACATGTAATGTTATATCTACAGGCCCAACACGATGTTTGTGTGCATGCACGCTAGCTATGTTCAGCTATTAAATTAAACATAGACTTTTTTATCCATATTATAAATGCTACAAATGGTAACTAGGTAACATAAAATGGGGTGAATCCGGTAAAATATTGTGAAACCGATCCGTTATGTTTCTTTCAACAAAGAACATACACAGATGTTGCTAATAATTTGAAAGCATTGTTGACACTCATGTTTCTAAGTAAGATAATTTGTCAAGAACAATTGATATTTAAATGTCGCGAAACTTACTGTGTTCAGTAAGGGGAAGGATTCCTAGGTGTACTACATTTTTGTGTTGGAAAATTCTTGTGTGAAACTTGTACTGTAGCCTACATCACTACGTATTTTGTTAATAGAGTAACACATTATTTACTTTCATAAGAATCCCTTAAGAGTTAATGCAAGGTATTAGCGATAAAATTATTTGCGTTTTTATTTTATGCCCTTTTTAATATGTAGTTGTTTTGGAAGATGACTCTAGTTACACGTGTATTTAAGGAAGAAGCTGGTAATTCATGATTGGGATTAAGTATTTTACTAAGTTATGCTCCTTTATTTAATTTTCGTTACGTTGTAGGTTAAATTCAACAATGTAGATATGTGCACAGCAGCTAGAACGAACAAAATAGTGTAATTGCAACTCAGTGTACCTTTGTAATGTGGTGAAAGCTTTAAAATGTGGGAAATTAAGCATTAGAAATGCTTCAGAACAATATGAGGTCCCTAACACGGTACTGAATGATAAATTAAGCAAACAGAAAATAATTTCTCTATTATAAGATTCCCCACTAAGAAAATAATAATATATTACATTGGCAAAATGGATAGAAAAATGAAAGAGGACTTGTATGAGAAGAACTTTCTCCGAAAAAAGGTGAGAGAGGGTGATATATGTCCTGCCGCTCATGTAGAAGGAGGAAAGATAGTCAATGTGGTGCAACAGATCTTGTGACGTGGGAAGTATGCATTCTTAATATTGAAGTCTACAATATTGATTAAATCAGTTATGATTTTGTTATAATTATGTTTTCCCGTAAATGTTGAAATACTCTTTAAAAACATTTTTAAATCTTTAATTGCTGATCATTCGCACACAATCAGTTGTATGTAAATAGGTAAAGGTATTCCCGTAACATGCCATGAAGGCACTTGGGGGGCATGGAGGTAGAGCCCCATGCTTTCCATGACCTCGGCACTAGAATGAGGTGGTGTGGTCGACACCACGCTCTGACTGCCTTTTACCCCCGGGAAAGACCCGGTACTCAATTTTGCAGGAGATTTAGTGAATGTCGGGGCCATTCTGAAAGTTTGGCAACGAGAAAAAATCCTGTCACCACCTGGGATCGAACCCCGGACCTTCCAGTCCGTATCCAGCTGTTCAGTTGTATGTATCTGATTTTAAATAAAAAAAAATCATCATGTGTGATTGAATTCATCCTCCTACTGAGGTGATACCGATCGAAAATTAAAGTTTTAAAGAGCAATAGAATAGATTTACATTCAGTGGATAGTATTCTGAAAAATAGATGATTATGAAAGTAAATCGACTCTTCACTAGGATGTAACATTATGTGGTTAATGTTTAGAAAACTGAAAATTTCGATTGTATTCACCCTTTGTCGCTTTACTGACTATTGGAAGGAGAGTGCAGCCAGTAAAACTTGAAATCATGTTCAAAACTACAAATAGATATAATTACTTATTTTATTATGTTTTTCTAATCTTCAGGAAGTTAATTTATTCGAACTGTGCTTTTACATGAAAAATATGCATTTGCATATGAATCCTGACCCTATTCATCATATTGAAGCACGTGCTGTAGGTTGAGATCAAACTTACACACACACACACACGGCAGCTTATAGCATTAGAAGTCGTCTTCTAACATTCTGTAATGAATTGCTCGTTTAAGATATCTCTTTGTACTGCAGGAACGGACTCTTTTGGATCAGCATGGGACTGATATAAAGGAGGAATATGTGGACCAGAGCCATGCTCTCACATCTGAGATAAAAATTGAGAATGATTCGATGCCAGTTTCGTTCCCCGTGGTGAAACGTGAACCTCAGGTCAGTGGAGCACAAGGAATGCACTGTGTGTTCTTATTCCAGTGTTTATCTGTATTTTGATTGTCACAGACACTACCTCTTAACAACAGTACTACGAGTGTCTTTCAGTCTGCGATAGTGGCAGAAAAAATCTCATCTTTGTTATTTATATGTTGTTGCATACCCCTACACATTCCCACAGTGCTATTTGATAATGTGTTTTACTTAATGAGATTTTTTTCCTGTGCATTTGTCTAAAATTTTCATTACTTTTTACTGTTTCCAAATAATTGATTTTGTATTAGATGTATGTACATACATAAGTTATCACCTATCTTCATTTGTCTTTTCACCCATTGTTTTTAAGCACCAGTACAGTAAAACCCTGATTATCCGTCACCGTATTAACCGATTGGTGGATTATCCGACTGTCTTTCTCTCCGCTCTTTTTGTTTTGCAGAAAAAATATTAATGTACATTATATTAGTAAGAATTTTTTTTCTACAAAGTGTTTTTTTACAAGCCTTTGCCCTTACGTAGTATGATCTACTCTTCGATTGATCATACTGTCCAACTTCTATGCAAAATGTCATCCACAGATGTCAAAAGAAAACGTGTTTGCTACGAAAAAAGTGCAAGTAATTGAGTGGTTTGGGTTAAAATGTTATGTTTTATTTAACGACGCTCGCAACTGCCAAGGTTATATCAGCGTTGCCGGATGTGCCGGAATTTTGTCCCGCAGGAGTTCTTTTACATGCCAGTAAATCTACCGACATGAGCCTGTCACATTTAAGCACACTTAAATGCTATCGACCTGGCCCGGGATCGAACCCGCAACCTTGGGCATAGAAGGCCAGCGCTATACCAACTCGCCAACCAGGTCGACTTGGTTTGAGAAATGAGAAACTCTCTCATCACAATACGAGATAGGAATTACAACTATGCGCGATTTAATGAAAAAATATAAAGTGCATCAAATCTGTAAACATGACACCTCTCCTATTCAGACCTTTCCACAGACAGCTGTCATAAGGAGTTTCCTTGGCCATTAAAAACCCGTCATTGAAAACTAGACTTAAATTAGTGACCTTATGATCAACTACCTAGCGTGTTAAAAGAAAAGACCACGGGGGCAATGACGAAATTGTATTATGGACTTAGTTTATGAGCACCTTTTATAGTACGGATTATCCGATTTTTTCAATTAACCGTTCACTCCACCCCCTTCATTGCCACGGATAATAGAGGTTCTACTGTATTTGCTTATCTACAATATATTCTTTGTAGGACATTGTTGCCAGTAGAGAAAAGATATTTTGTATCTTTACGATAAATTATGGAGCTTACTTTGAGTGAATTCAATACATGAAAAATGATGAAATTATACCGACATTAACTTCGAAAATGAACGACTTTAAAAGTGGTAGTGCTTTTTTTCTTTGTACTACAAAATCTGTTTAAATTTACAGCCTTAGGAAAAAGTTTTGTAGCACATACTTTGTAAGTCCTAAAAAGGGGGCAGTGCGCAAGATCAGACATACAACGAAACAAAACTAATTTTTTTTACCCCAACTAGTCCTTCTCTTGTCAACTAGATCTCGCTCATCCTCTGATCATGCACAGGCCTCCTTTCTAGGACTTACAAGTATGTGCGCGACAAAACATTTTTCTAAGGCTGTACGTCCACACCTGTGGAGTAATGGTCAGTGCGTCTGGCCGCGAAACCAGGTGGCCCGGGTTCGAATCCCAGTCGGGGCAAGTTACCTGATTGAGGTTTTTCCGGTGTTTTCCCTCAACCCAATACGAGCAAATGCTGGGTAACCTTCGGTGCCGGACCCCGGACTCATTTCACTGGCATTATCACCTTCATTTTCATTCAGACGCTAAATAACCTAAGATGTTGATAAAGCGTCGTAAAATAACCCAATAAAATAAAATAAGGCTGCACATAACGGATTTTGGAGATGCAGCAATGATATGTAACATTTGTTACTAGCAAAAAAGAGCCATCAAATCGTTTGGAAACTATACAAAGCTTTTTCTTCTATTCAGTAAGATTTAATCGATCACACTTTTTCCTTCAAATGCTTTTTTCATAATGAGCATTGATAAATGCATTAAACTGGCTCTTAAATCTTTCCCAATGTAAGGCCAAATTATCTTGCATATTGAAAGGCGCACACATTGGCATAATTTTAAATAAATTCATCCTGTTATTCTTTAATCATTCCGGTGTACTAACATCGAATTAACTTCAGTTTCTTGTCTTCACAAAAGAAATAATACTTCTTTCGTTCACTGCTGCCACCATGTTTTATATAATATAGTTTATTTAACTTATTTTAGAACAATAACATTCAAAACAAGCTCAAATAACAACATATAGTGTACCTAGTTACCATAACTATACTGATGTACATGGATACTGTAACTATCAGTATCAGTACACATAACAGAGTGAACATTTAGCATTTATTTATTTATTTATTCTGGTAGAGTTAAGGGCATGAGACCTTCTCTTCTTACACTACCAGAAGTGAAATGTACATTGAAACAATGACAAAAGTAGTACTATTAATAGTAATACTTAAATATAAAATCATCATGTGCATTAAATAGTTTACATATAATGAAGTATTGATTAAACATGATGCATAATTCATTTATAATTTATATCTTAATTCTAATTTATAATATGCCTGAATGACAATAATTAATATAAACAAACAGAATAACCTATAAAAATTGGTTAACACTCACAAAGCAATTCCATGTAAAAGTATGTTTTTCTTTATTGAAATTGATTAACTGTTCGGCATTTCCTAACATGACGAGGTAAGGAGTTCCATAGGCGACAAACTGACACTGTGAAAAAGAATGATTAGAAACAGATACAGTGACGAGGAATGGATAATAAGGTCTGATGTTGATTCCGCAATGTTGTAAGGTATTCAAAATGAGTTCTCAGATATTTTGGAGTAGAAGTGAGTAATATTTTAAGTGGAACAGATGAAGAATGTGCTGTTCTTCGCTCCTTTAGGTCGACCTATGAAAGAGTTTCAAAAGTTGGAGTTATATGGTCAAATATATGAGTACTGGAGATGAAGCAGACACAGATTATGTACATGTTGTAGACTTTCAGATGAATTGGCAGTTATATTTGTCAAGAGAGAATCGTAGTAGGCAAATCAAAGTGGGGTATCACTAGCTATTGAACAAGGTTTTTTTTGTGTGTGGAAAGAGGCAAATAATTTCGGAAATGATTTAGAGAGTGGAGCAATGAAAATACTTTCTTACAGACGTGAGTACTTTCCAATTTAGATCTCTGTCCATTAATAATTATTAATATAATTATAATCCAAGACATTTTAGTGTCACTGTACTTAATAAACAATCTATTTACTGACAGTCTGAGCAAGTATTGAGGGAAAAATGTGATTAAGGATGTAGAGTATTTGGTAGGTACCTGGTATAAAGCTATGGAGATTATGTAATGGAATATCTAAAGGTTTTATCTTTACTAACAAAATAATTTTAGTCTTGTTAAGAAAGCGATGTGTTTGACAAAAAATTAGATTAGATAAAGATGTTGTTGTTGTTTTCTAATGCCAGGCGTTTGACAATAAAGTCATTTGACCTCTTGCACTCCAATATTTTTCAAAGATATTATCATGACTAGCCACTGAAGCACAGATTTTGAGGTGTTCTGAATCCATTTCTTGGGTTAAATGGCAAGTTGTAGCCGATTTAAGTGAACACCATATTTTAACGTTTTGGTGGCTACTTCATTCACACACAACCCCCAGAATGTCTGGAGGACCACACCTGCTGTTGGTCGACGAGTCCATTGGACCTAGCTGGGAGATCTTGTTGATCACCAGCTTTCCCTCCTTAAGCCACCGGAGGACGATTTTAGTGCCATAGCAGGTCAGCACTAGGAACAGAAAAGTAGAAAGAGGAGGAAGGAAAGGGAAATGAACCCCTAGGCCTCGAATGCTCTAATGCCGTTGGGGTTGAAGAAAGTAAGAGTTCAGTTAGAGGACTGGATAGGAAAGGGTAAAGAGGGAATTAGGTATTGGATAGAGGAAAATTATACCAAATTCAGTCATTAACTCATCAAGCTGACCAGTGCTAATGGATGAGTAGCCCCACCCTTTAGTTCAGCTCGTAAAATTATGCTTACTAACAGCTGCACCACGGGAAGGTTAGATAAAAATGTAGAGTAAACAGAGAATGGAAGATTATAAGTAATTTAGATGAATGTAAGAAAAATGTTAATTGTTTAAATTTTTTCTGTTTCCTCTTCTCCCGATAATTTCATTGTGTGGTATTGGAGAATAATATGGATAGTTCTATGCATGAAATGCACCATGACTGTGACAAATACCTAGATCTGATAGGTAAATAATAGTTAATTGAAGGATAAATAAATAATTGTTGTTTAGTCAACTGTCCGAAGACCACTTTGAACTCCATAAGTGATACCAATCACTCATAAGGCAACTAAGTGAGAAGATAATAGAGTAAGGTGGCCAATTCCTTTCCCTCTAATAAAGAATAAATAGATTTTATTTGAAAGTCAAAGTATGTCGAATGGAAAATTTTTACTTGTTATATTCTTTGTTAATTATGATAATTAAGTAGATTGGATGGGGGGTTATGATCTGGTTACATCTAATCCTTCATGACCATGTTATTGCAATGATAAAATGCATGAATATCAAATAGTGTTTCTATTCTTATTGTACTTTCGTCTCGCAAAAATTATGGAGCAAAACATTGTTGTCAGCATATGGACAGGAATTAAATTACTGAATGAATATGGTTGTTAGTTCCTGAGATTATGAACTCAGAAATACATAATACCAAATCCAACTAAACCAGATAAAAATTACTTTGCTGAATTTGTGGTCACACAATGAAGTAATATTAGATATTGTAAGGCTAAGGTGAATTCCAAAATGGGCGATGAATATTGAAGTATTCCTTTACAGATAATTCCTGCAACAGTAGTTAGTTAAATAGTTTTTTCTATAAGGAACAGATAGCCCATGAAAAATGTGTTGCAAGAACTGTCTTCTGAGAGTTGAAATTCTACAAGGACCAGTATGATTTAAAGTAAGGTTGCCATTATTATTATTATTATTATTATTATTATTATTATTATTATTATTATTATTATTATTATTTTTTTTTTTTTTATTTTTTTTTTATTTTATTTTATTTTTTTTAAGAATTTCCGGGAACAGATATCGACAAATGAAAACAAGGGACGACTACTTTAACATTTGTTAGTGTGCCATTCACTTGTATTATTTTTTGACATTTGAAGATTAAAAATTCTGATTCTATTTAAGTATACATACTAAAAATATTCATTATACTTCCTTCTACTTTTACAGCTTTTTTTTTTTTGTGCACAGATTCTCTGGATCTGAATTTTGCAGTGAATTTCTGACAGGTCATGTTGAAGTTGGTTAAGAAAGAAAGTGTGGCTTGTACAGTTTCTAAACTCAATCTGGATATTTGGGAAGTCCACATCATGTCATTGAAGAAAATACAAACAGTGTACATAAAGAAGCATTAATTTCAGGAAGACACATGGATAGTTCACTTCTGGAGTTCACAGAATCATTTTCTCGGAGAAAAAACTTACAATTTTACTTTGTTTTGAGCAAGGAGTACCATTTTCTTCATTCCACTTCGCTGTTTTCTCTGAATTGGCATAATTCTTCAAGCTAGAAATTTCATCAAATAAATTATCTTCAACCAGGTCAAGTCCATCTACATATAAAGGCAGACAATGGACTGTCTCTTCAAATTCTTCTCTTTGAGGAGGAGATCTCAGCAACATTCCGTAGATATTTTTATCTTGTGACTGAATAACTGAATAAACCAGACACAAGAGTTCATAAAATTCATAAAAGAGATTAAGAATTCTGTTTTGGAATAAGAACTATGTTCTTCTAGATATGCGAAAGTAGCATAATTGATGTTGGAGGAAGTGGCTCTTCTTTCCCGGAGTTCAGTTTTTCTGTTAACCTTGATAACAAGGTGAAAGAGTCGACTACAGCTACGTCCTCACCTTCAGTTTTTATTATATCTTAATGAAAAAGGAGCAAATTTGCATTATCAAAAATTAATTCACAACAATGTGCTAAAATGAACAAACCATATTAATAATTAATAGGGAAAATCCGTGGATATCCGGGGACAAATTATTAAATCTTGGTACAAAATCCGTCCATGAACAAAAGAAAAAATTTTGGGACTCTCCCCTAGAAAATGGACGTCTGGTAACCTTACTTTTAGTGACTTTGGTTTACTTGGATATATCTATTAGTTCTTTCACAGTTGGAGTTTCTAATCTCGTCAAAATTCGTGACGTTCTCAATGAATTTGGCTCTTCCGAATTCTAGTGGAGATATCTCCTTCGAAAGATAAAGTTGTGCATTCTTCTACGAGCAGTGCAAATGCTGAATCTAGTTCTTTGCATATCGTCCTTCGGCAAAAGCATTGCTCATAGAATGAACACTTATTTAAAATACTGCACAATCAAATGTTAAAATGTTAGTGAAAAGGAAGTACATGGTAGGAAAATGAAGGCACTTAAAAGAATACCTTCTGGTTCTAAAAAATGGTATTATACAAACATCCTTTTTCAGAATATTGTGTGCTTGGTAATCATGATAAAAGGGTTGTATTTATTGCAAAATGTCACAGTGAAAAAGTAAATAGCATCAGACCTAGAAAGGAAAATGGTTTTACAAACAAAGTAATGCTACCAATGATTGATTACATTTTGAGATCATTTCATATTGGAGTGAAAAATGGCAAGTTGTAGCCGATTTAAGTGAACACCATATTTTAACGTTTTGGTGGCTACTTCATTCACACACAACCCCCAGAATGTCTGGAGGACCACACCTGCTGTTGGTCGACGGGTCCATTGGATCTAGCTGGGAGATCTTGTTGATCACCAGCATTCCCTCCTTAAGCCACTGGAGGACGATTTTAGTGCCATAGCAGGTCAGCACTAGGAACAGAAAAGTAGAAAGAGGAGGAAGGAAAGGGAAATGAACCCCTAGGCCTCGAATGCTCTAATGCCATCAGGGTCGAAGAAAGTAAGAGTTCAGTCAGAGGACTGGATAGGAAAGGGTAAAGAGGGAATTAGGTATTGGTTAGAGGAAAATTATACCAAATTCAGTCATTAACTCATCAAGCTGACCAGTGCTAATTGATGAGTAGCCCCTCCCTTTAGTTCAGCTTGTAAAATTACGCTTACTAACAGCTGCACCACAGGAAGGTAGGGATGGGACATTGGGTATTTGTCCAGGTTGGCTCCTTAAAGCCTTCAATTGGAATATATCAGTCCCCTAACTGTCCATTGTGCAACTCAAACCAAGAAATGGATTCGGAACATCTCAAAATCTGTGCTTCACTGGCTGGTCATGATATTATCTTTGAAAAATATTGGAGTTCAAGAGGTCAAATGACTTCATTGTCAAATGCCTGGCATTGGAAAACAACAACATTTTGAGATCAATGGTCAGAGGATATCTGTATGCAAACGTTTCTTTCTGAACTGTATTGGATAAATATGAGAAATTTGTTGGACACGTCATTCAGAATAAAAGACTAAGCAACTCCCCCCACCCAGCAGCAGACCTGAAAACATACTTTAATCCTTAAAAGGGTGAGGGAGATTTAAATGAAGTGGAGTGGTGTAGTTTCTTTATTGAAAAGAGGCTGGCTAGATTAATATAAGTAATACAGATAAATAAATAAATAAATAAATAAGATAAATACAAGTTGCGGCAAAGAAATCGGATGGTTTTTAGAAGGCCGTTTACTGAGCAACATGAGGGTTTATGAATATTGATCGACTGTCGTTAGTTAGCATTTTTGATGTCATTTTGTGTGATCATGGAAGTATGGAGCTCGGAGCATCATGCTTTCGTTGTCGAGACATTTTTCAAGAATGGTGATTCAGTTGTGAAAACCCAGCGTTCCTTTCATATCCAATTTAATGTTGGCCGCCACAGAGCCATTCCTGCTCACAATACCTTACTGAGATGGGTACAAAACTTTCGATTATCAGCATCAGCTTGCAAGAAGAAACCACCAGGACACTTTCGAAGTGTACGAACACCAGATAACATTGAGTGAGTAAGAGTGGCTGTTACAAGGAGTCCACAGCGATCAGCTAGACAGCAGGCTATAGCACACTGCGACTTTCAGAACGTTCTGTGTGCCGAATATTGCGTTTAGATCTTAAGTTTCATCCATATAAACTTACGATTGTTCAGCAATTGAAAAAGGGAGACTATGTCGAACATAGGACATTCGCTTATAGAATGGTGGAAATTTTGGCTGACAAAGTTATGTTCATAAATGACGAGGCACATGAAAACACAGGCTAAGGAAACAGTTATTTTCTATGCTAGAAGTGTAAATATGCCTTGTGTTACAGAAAGATGGTTAGGTTTTTTAACAAATTTTGCAACTATTCGTAGATCTGTGAAAAAAATGAATACAGAAAAAATGAAAAAAAAAAAAAAAAAATGGAACATTTGATACTTTAAAAGTGTTAGCTTTATTTATTATAACAGGAAAGACCAGCCTACGAATACCATAAGTAAAGTATTTTTTACTATTCCAAAGGGGAAAACTTAAATATTAACTGGAGAAACATTTGCATTTAAATGGTTATGTTAATGAGCAGAACTTTAGATACTGGGCCTCCGAAAATCCTAACGAACTACACGAGTGTCTGCTTCACTGTGCAAAGGTTACAGTTTGGTGTGCTGTGTCTAGATACTGCATCAGAGGCCCCTATTTTTTTTATGAAGAATGAGAACACTGACAGTGAATGTGAACATCACGTCGAAATGCTGAGGACATTTCTTCAACCAGAACTGTGTAGGCGTCTACAAGGGATTGATACACAGATTGTATGGTTTCAGCAAGATGGTACCACGGCTCATACGGAAGAAAATTCAATGACAGTTCAGCACTGCATGTTACCAGGGCACATCATTTCTCGGCATGGGGACATTCCCTGGCCTCCCCGCCCGCCTAACCTTACCATCTGCGACTACTTTCTGTGGAGTTACCTGAAATCAAAAGTGTACGTAAACAACCCCCAAACAACTGATGACCTGAAGATTGCCATTGTCCAGGAAATTGCCAACATTGATGGCGAAATGTTGGAAAGAGTGACATGCAACTTGAGGGAAAGTCTTGAAGAGTGCATAGAGAGGAAGACACCATTTAAAGGACATAATTTTCAAGATAATCTAAATTATATCAACAAAATGGCATACATAGCCAGCGTTTTTGACAGTAATAGATTTGTTCTAATAGACATAACTACCAAGTTATTTCCATTTGAAAATCGTCCAATTCCTCTGCCACACCTTGTACAAAATACAAATAGAGTAAACAATTAGAATAAAATAATAATACATATAAGGAAAACTGAGTATATAATAATGTTTAATAAATTTGAGGACCGAATGAACAGTAAGAATTCATATTTTGTCTTCCCCTTCTCATGAAATTCATTATATGAGAGCCTCTGCTATTTGAGTACAGTACCAGTACTGAAGATTTGCAGAGTCTGGTGTATGATCTGGAATATGCTGAGGAAAGAATTCCTCGTTTCCCAATATACACACAATTGGTTGAAAGACTGATGAAGATAGTCTGTGATACCTGAGTTACAGTTTGTGTTGAAAAATAGAGATGCTTTATGAGGTCAATACTGGATACAAGAAAGCAACTCCAGTCCTGTGAGAAAAAGACAATTATTTTTCTTGGAGAGCAAAATGAAAATAAAAGTAAAATATGAAAACAAACAGTAGTATGTAGGTGGGTGGATGGATTAGTTAGCAGCTATCTCTCCACGGTAGATTCTGCATTGTTGCCTCCTGTTAACATATTTGTTCCTCTTATTTTTCATTCCTATCATCTCTTGGGGCATAAAAATATAATTCTTTTCTCTCTCAATAATAACAAATCATAGCAGTCTGCATCAAGCGAAGATCTGCGGACATGCTTATGTTAGAAAAAATAAGACAATGAAAAATAACCCTTGTGGAGCTCAATTAAAAGTGCTTCTAGGAGGTCATAATTTGTTAGTGCCAATTTCTGACACCATTATGCAACTTTTGCGAACCCATAAAAGTTTAATTAAAAATAATTTTTGGCCTTGTTCGATACACCCTACTGTTTAGCCAGAGAAGCTTGTCCTTACTGTGACCATCCAGATAATAGGGAAGAAGCTGGTGAAAGAGAGTAAAAATCTGTAAATTTTAGTTGGGAAATGCACTACCTTAAGTATAAGTACAACTTCGATCATGTATATTATAACTATCATAGCTTAAAAAGCCATTACTGTTTTGTGAACTTAAGTGAACTAGAAAATGAAAAAACTACGACAATAAAGGAAGCTTTATTGAACTACTAGCTTTTTACGGTTTAGATGAAGGATTTCTTCAAAAGTTATTAGTTTGCTTTGTTTGTGATGGGGCAGATGTAATGCTTGGAGTGAAATCTGGAGTGGGTACTTTGTGAAAGATACAATTTCCAAACATTATATTATGGCACTGTCTTAATCATAGGCTTGAACTTGCAAGTAGTGACACAGTCTGTGACCAAAATTCCATCTTTCACTTTCAGGCTTACATGGATAAATGTCATTATATGCTATTTAAAGCCTATCACCAAAAAACATAAGGAAATTTGAAAGTCTAGTCAAGGAACAGGGAATTAAGTTCCTAAAAAATTGGGAACGTATTTTATATCCATTTGGTTTCCAGTAGCTATAGAACAACTTTGTCTGTGTGGAACTCTTAGAGTGCTATAGCGAGGAATTTTGAAAAAATAGTAGAGAGAAAAAACCAATAAAAAAAGTCAAATTTTACAGGACTATTGAAAAAGGTAACATCACAGGAATTTCTTCTTGATTTAGTTCTTTTTGTAATGTTTGGAAGAACTTTACAATTTAACAAACCAACTATAGAAATGAACGTGTACTCTACCAAAGGCTGATAAGATCATTAAAGAATAATTTTCATTATGAACAACAAAAAGGACAATCCAGATGAATTGCAAGACAAGTTCAGGAAATCATAAATTCGGGCCAGTTCCAGAAGCTTTCAAATATACGAATTTGACAATGAATTATTTCCAGATTCCACAATGTTCCCCACTCATACATGTGGAAAAGACATTGCCAAAGGCTTGTTTTCGAAGTGTATGGTAGCTCAATGTTATAATGTTTGAGTACTTGCCGGTACAAAACAAAATGCTGCTAGAGTGTCAACTAAGAATAAGTGAAACTTATAAAAGGAGGGTAGGGGTGTTAGAGTCAAGTAGGTAGGAATGTGTTTTATTGTGCAGCAGGTAGTTTAATGGAACAAAAGCAGGCAACGATGGTTTTTCTGCAGTTTCCCTTCATACACAAGTAATTTCTAGCCATTGAGTACAATTAACAAAAAATGATGTCCTGACAACAGAGCAATTCAAAATCTTATTGTTTTTATACAAAACTACTCAAATTTTGGGTTTAATCCAACACAATCTTGAAAATATACTATAGTATGTGCACAGTAGTATATTATATGCAGTAATGGTCGAAATATGCAAAAAAAAAAAAAAAAAGCACGATTAGTTTTTCGTACCATCACAGACGTTCATAACATGTCAGAAAATTGCTTTTTCATGAAAATTTGCATTTGCATATGAATCCTGGCACTTTTCGTCATAGTGTCATGCTCTTGCACGCAGATATACAGATACCAGCTTGTAATGTTAGAAGTCTTCTTCTAACACTCTGTAATAAATTGCTCACTTGAGATATCTCTCTGTACTGCAGGAACAGAGTTTCTTTGATCAGCATGTGACTGATATAAAAGAGGAATATGTGAACCAGAGCCCTGATCTCATATCTCAGATAAAACATGAAGAAGATCTGGTGCCAATTTCGATCCCTGTGTCGAGACATGAACCAGAGGTGAGTGGAGCACAAGGAATGCACTCTGTGTTCTTCCTTATCTTGTATCTTGATTGTAACGGACACTACCTTTTTATAATAGTACTAGCAGTGTGTTTTAAGCTATGTTACAGACAAAAACACTAGTCACTATTTCTTTGTCTTAGAGTAAACCTGCTAACTGCCAAAAAAGAAATTTTACAAGGGAAGCAAAAAACTGAGTTTAAATTAACCCTGAAACTTTTGAACCAAGTCTGAAGTACAGATTCAAATACCACCTGTACTTTGGATTTAGTTCTAAATTTTGAGAATTAATTTGAACCTAGTTTTTGCTTCTCTTATAAAATTTCCTTTTTGGCAGTTAGTAAGTTTACACTCTAAGCTGACGATTTACTATTACAAGTTATGTTATGTTGCAGAGAACTAATCTTGGACTATTATCTCGGTTTATGTTTTAAATATAAAACGAAATTGCTTGTTACACTTACTCATATTAGTTACCAAGCTACAATTCCCATAGTACTTTGGAAATATGTCTTTCTTAATGACACGACTTCTTTTTGTCTTCTCTGTATCTTTGTCTAAAGTTCATAATAATTTTCACCATTACCTAATAATTGATTTTGCTTTAGTTGTATGTACAAACATTATCACCTGGATTCATTTGTTTTTCTCCTATAGGTTTTAAGTATTTACGTATTTGCAATGTATTCTTTGTAGAACATTATCTAACACGTAGAGAAAAGATATTTTGTATCTCTACAATAAATCAGAGCGGGAAGAAGAGAAAGTGACTTCCTCTAGTTCAGTGGTTCATCGTTGAGTGGCACTAGCTCTATTTTCCATCCCCAGTTTCAGAATCGCTATTCGAGTGAATGCAAACGGTTTTTAAAAATAACCTGTTAGATAAGAATGTATTGTAGAGTACTTTGTTACAATATCTTACTTGTTTAAAAATGTAATATTACAACATTAACAAATTGTGAGTTATATAACACAACCCTGAATAGTAAATATAAGAATTAATCGAAAAATGGAACATTCTGCCGGCTTCAGCCAGAAATGCGCAAAACTGAAAATTTTTTTGGCATTATAAAGTACGCATTGGCTTGAAATTATAGTTTATTTTATACACAAGAAAGAATGTAATATAATAAAGGAGACAGTTTATGTTCACCAATAGTTTTCATCTACTATTTAGTCATTAGTTGCAGTTGTATCTGGTTTATACGTAATTCAGTGGAACAAGAAATATTACGTGCAACTTAGACTGATAAATTAAGCTTTGATATTATATCTATGCTAATGTAAGTTTTGATCTTTTGAAATAGGCTACCTAGGTTATTTTGTGTTTTGTAAAATTAAAACAATTTGGTAGCACTGCATTAAGTAGTTGTATGCTACTTATTGGAGAATATTAAATTGGCGACTTTTCCATGAGATCTATTACTTTCTCATATGCTCGATTAGAAACCTCTTATGATGTGGAAACGTAATAAACAAATGTAATAAATTTGTAAACCAGATTAAGTTCTAGCCTAGATGCAAAGTAGAATTATACTGTACCTTTGTTACCGCAATAACTTTTACGTTAATTACGACTAAAGTGCGATTATTAAAAATAAAATAATTAATAATTAAATATGTATATTTAATGAAGTAGAAACTAGGTGCTTGGATTCAATTAGAAGTTCGCAATTAGCACTTGAATACAGCATGTTTTTTAACCGGCACATAGATTGAAAAATGTTCAGATGTAGAAAGTCTATGGTGATCATCACAAGATAATTATTTTCTAATTCCAAAATGTCGCTCTAGAGAATCCTGTTCAAATTTTTCTGTCAGAATATATTTAAATCTTCTATCCCACAAGGATTAATTTATTTTATGAGTGTTCTGAATTGTCACTCTAAATAATTCAAGGATCCTTTCTTAGGCAAACGTGTTCTTTGTATTGCCAATTACGTAATATATTTCCTAAAATCATGTAATGCTAGGATCCTTTGTACAGGGCAGAGGAGGGAGTCTTTGAGTTCAGCACATCTGGAAGGTCGTTCATTCACCTTGTGAATTCTTTTGTATTTTCACTTCCCTCGATTCCATCACAGTTTATGACTCTAGAAAATGTATCGACTTTGAAAAACTCACACTAAACAGCTGAAATGCTGGTCTGGGGTTGATTCACTGGAAGGAATTACGGTCATACATACTTTTGGGCATTCAGGTATGGAGTAATGGCACATAAATGCACACAAGCGGAAGATAAGCTAAGGTGTTCTTCTGATTTTCGGGTGCCACATCCAACTATTTTCTTACTCGGATATTTAACGATGCTGTATCAAGTACTGGGTTATTTAGCGTCAATGGAATTGGTCAAAGCCAGATGGTATTTGGTAAGGGTTCAATGTTTAGAGAAAGGATTAATGCCCTCTTGGTTGGATATTTTCTCTTTTCTTTTTTTAAGATATCGAGGCAAGTTTGGGAAAATATGTGTTATGGCATACGGTTTTGGTCTCCAGTCCTTGTGTGGAAGTCCTATCTCTTTACTGGCAATAATAAATTTATCAGCTCTTACAATCAAAACCGCAGAAAAATGGATGTCACAGATATAAGAACGAGCATATAGTTTTCTGTCTCCGTGGAATTGCTCTACACCACTTCTGAAAAATAGTCTAGTCTTTGGGTGGATAAAAGAAACGTCTCTTCCTTACAGATTATATAGGCCTAATTGGATTTAGATCAAGAACAAATCAATTAGGTTTATTACTACTTGCTCACATAAATGGCACAATAAAAATCACCTAAATACCACAAGAAATATCTCCCTAATTCCATAGCAGAACGTTCTGCTCTGTCCACAGCATTAAAAGGAAAACTGTAGTCTTAGAACAATCACGATGCCAATGTTCCGCTCAGTTGCCGTGGAGACACTAATGCTGGGTTGCAAGAAATATGTTCTATAATTGCTATTCTCTCATTAAGTAATGGATCCTTAAACTATTGCAGTCTTTAAAGTATAGATCATTGCAAATATGATATTTAACGATCTGTTAGGTATTCCGTCTATAAACTGAAAAGATGTAAAATGACAGATCCATCATAGCTGACGCAAATAATTCTCTTATGAAACGTTCATGTTGCTATGGTAATACTGTATTTTTGGTAGGAAATACGAGCACCGGTAGTATGTTTTTGTAAGCAATAGGCAATATAAAATGGAAAAAAGGAGAAACAGAGGCAAAACTTTTTCGGAAAGAGAGAAAATGTTGTTATTAGACATCGTTACAGAATATAAAGACGTCATTGAAAATAAAACGGCCGATGCAGTGACGAACACTTCAAAACATGAGTGCTGGGGGAAAATCTGCCACAAATTTAATACCCAACAGATTCCGGTATACGGAATTCTGAACAATTGAGAAATTTATATGACTGTTTGAAGAGGAGAGTAAGAAAAGAGGGAAGTACAGAAAAGGTAAGTTGTGATGAAACAAATAAAATAATATAAACGCGAAATCATTGACCATGCGTCTAACCTAACCTTACTTATGATATTTTCAGGTTGAAATATATAAAACTGGCGGTGGTAGTGTTGCTTCTACTGCAATGGTTGGAACAGTAAGTGAGAGGGTCATCGGACTTATTTCCGACCGAATTACACCACTGACAAACGAATTTGACAGTGATACAAATTACCATGGTAAGATAAATATTGCATTGTTGCATGCACACATTTAGTTATAGGAGTTGTACGGCTATGTGATAATACAATACTTCGAAGCTTTATATTGATTACAAAAAAAAAAATAATAATGCTGAAAATATCCTATTTTTCTGTTTAATATCAACATCGTCACAACTCAAATTTTATGCCATAGTATTATATACAGAACCTGAACATACTTATGAGAGGTCAGTCAATTTTCTATGTTATTTTCTGTTCTAGTTCAAGAACTATTACATCACTTAACTGTTGTTTGCATTATTGAAAGCTAACAACAGTCCTGAATATTAGTTTTCTTTTTTTTAATCCAGACTCATGAAATATAAATATAGTAGGCCCTATATTTCCTTTTCCAATTCACTGCGGGCTAAAGCAGGGAGATGCACTATCACCTTTACTTTTTAATTTCGCTCTACAATATGCCATTAGGAAAGTTCAGGATAACACAGAGGGTTTGGAATTGAACGGATTACATCAGCTTCTTGCCTATGCGGATGACGTGAATATGTTAGGAGATAATCCACAAACAATTAGGGAAAACGCGGAAATTCTTGTTGAAGCAAGTAGAGTGATAGGGTTGGAAGTAAATCCCGAAAAGACTAAGTATATGATTATATCTCGTGACCAGAATATTGTACGAAATGGAACTATAAAAATTGGAGATTTATCCTTCGAAGAGGTGGAAAAATTCAAATATCTTGGAGCAACAGTAACAAATGTAAATGACACTCGGGAGGAAATTAAACGCAGAATAAGTATGGGAAATGCCTGTTATTATTCGGTTGAGAAGCTTTTGTCATCTAGTCTTCTGTCAAAAAGTCTGAAAGTTAGAATTTATAAAACAGTTATATTACCGGTTGTTCTGTATGGTTGTGAAACTTGGACTCTCACTTTGAGAGAGGAACAGAGATTAAGGGTGTTTGAGAATAAGGTTCTTAGGAAAATATTTGGGGCTAAGAGGGATGAAGTTACAGGAGAATGGAGAAAGTTACACAACGCAGAGCTGCACGCATTGTATACTTCACCTGACATAATTAGGAACATAAAATCCAGACGTTTGAGATGGGCAGGACATGTAGCACGTATGGGCGAATCCAGAAATGCATATAGAGTGTTAGTTGGGAGGCGGAGGGAAAAAGACCTTTGGGAAGGCCGAGACATAGATGGGAAGATAATATTAAAATGGATTTGAGGGAGGTAGGATATGATGATAGAGACTGGATTAATCTTGCTCAGGATAGGGACCAATGGCGGGCTTATGTGAGGGCGGCAATGAACCTACGGGTTCCTTAAGAGCCAGTAAGTAAGTAAGTAGGCCCTATATGACCATAACTTTGTCGATGAAGAGACAACTGAACCACTCCAGTCTAATTGTGTGACACAACTAACTCTTTGCTTGTAGTACATATATTGTAGTAACAGTTGATTATAACTGACCCAAGTGCTATACAAATTATACCAGTTGGAAATCGTAGATTTTCTCTGCAATTGAAACTGTAAAAAGCAGAGGTGACACCTAGTCACTGATGAAAATCATGAATTAATTACTTTAGAGGTTATGAGATTATGAAATTAATATAATAGATCTTCTGTATCTTCTGTAAGCTATATCAGAGTCGCTCTAAAAGCCTGCTTCGTTTTACCTGTCGGTTAGTATATGTCAGGGTGGAATGACTTAAATCATTAATTTAAATCAAATTATTTTTATGATAAAAATCAGTCAATCATTTTTTAAATTACGTTCATAATTAATTTTTGGCTGTAAAATTTTTCCTTTGTCAGAAGAGAGCCAATTGTTGATCCATAGGTTTGTGAAATGAGACTTTACTGTAGCAAAAGCACTGGATAGAGATATCACTTGAGAGACCTGGAAATGTACAAAACCTTACCCAGACATGTTCAAACATTTTTAACAAGAGCCAGAACAGGTCACATTGTCACTCAAATTGTACCTACACCGATTTCACATTTCTGATAATCCTATTTGTCTGTGTGTAATAATCATGATGAAGATCTGGAACACATTCTTCTATACTGTCCATCCATAAACCACAAAAGTCCACGCCTGTGGAGTAACGGTTAGCACGTCTAGCCAGAAACCAGGTGGCCAGGGTTCGATTCCCAGTCGGGACAAGTTACCTGGTTGAGGTTTTTTCCGGGGTTTTCCCTCAACCCAATATGAGCAAATGCTGGGTAACTTTCGGTGTTGGAACCCGGACTTATTTCACCGGCATTATCACCTTCATCTCATTCAGACGCTAAATAACCAAAGCTGTTGACAAAGCGTCATAAAATAACCTAATAAAATAAAATAAATAAACCACAAAAGAAGTAAATTAAAATCATCAGTAGGCCTACCAGTTGCAGAAGACACATCCCTGACTACATCCCAACTCTGGCTACTAGCAACAGGCATCTATAATCAACACCGATCAAAATACCCCTCATTTCTCGTGAAAAACAACAACTGAATAGACTACAGTGGACTATAGTGGACTTTATGTTGTCAGCAAACAGCTGGATACATTAAGAAGACTGATTAATTTTTTAAATAATAATTTACAGACACATCCTATATGTTAACAATTTAACAATGACATACCCAATGGGTAAATAATTAAAATCAGTTTTCTAATTCTTGTAGTCCATTTTGTTCAAATTTAAATTGTTGTTTTTTCTTTTCCATTTGTTTTATGTCATTTTTGAGTCAACATCTAGTAGATACTTGCTATGCTAGAGAAGAGTCACTTTGAGTTTATTAAGTTCTACTTGTGAAAGCGTAGCAAGAAGGTTGCTGTTTAACTTAAAATGAGTAACCCAGGCCTAAAACTTGATCCAGTTTGGAGAGAATTAATTTTTTTTTATAATTTTTACCACTTCCAGTGGAAAATTCATGATAGCTAAATGCAAATCATATGGTTTAGAAATGCAAGGATTTGTTGCTGCAGTGAAGTTACATATTAAAAAATGTAAGAGTATAAAATATAAATAAAGAAAAAAAATTAGTGAGACCTACTCCAATATCTGACAATGAAGATCAAAATTTAGAGACAGATCCAGTAGTTGCACCTTCAGTATCTAAATAAAAGAGGTCGTTAGTTACGGATCACCTAACCACTGAGACCTCTGAAAATTAAGTCAAATCAGCTTAGTCCCTTTGTTTCTTGAACAAGTGAAAATCAGAATGAGGATTTTAGATAAATAAATTATAAAATTCTATTATGCTATAAACAGTTCCTTCTATTGCATTCAGCTATAAAACAGAAGAACTGGTTCAAAAATATGTTGTAATATATCATATCCCAATTAAAATTATTGTTAAAACACAGCATGTACTAGTAGATTGCTTCTTCATTATTCATCCTAGGTACGAGTACTTCTTAAACACTGAAGCAAACACCAATCCGAGAATAATTTCAAATGATTTATATAATAAGAACTTCAATTTAAAAAAATTATATTTCAATCAAATAAATCTGATTGTAATTTAAAAAAAATCATTGTTTTTTTATTTTTTAATAAAATCATGATTTTTTACACTCTCTGGTGCAGACATGCAATTAACTAGGGGTCTGTTTGGTATAATGACGCTTGTGTATTATAGGTAGAGCATTCAGTGGGGAAGTATCTGGTTTCTTTTGTTTCAAGTATGTTTTTTTAACTTAAAATTGGAGAAAATCTAACTCCTGTTTGGTCATTGGTGTCATTTGTTATTAAAAATACCTTGTTTACTAAAAAAGCTCCTGTTAAGAATAAATTAGTATTTAAGTAAACAAATTAAAAAAAAAATCTGATTGAATAAAAAAATGTGATTTAAATAAAAAATCAGTGATTTTGATTTTAATTTAATAAATACCATCGAGCGGGGTGACTTTGTGCCATTCGTGCATTTCATAAAAAAAAACGTAAGGAAGTAGTCTTTAAAACTGTCACAAGGTTTTAAAGACTACTAGACGTAAGGAAGTAGACTTTAAAACCTTGTCACGGTCTTAAAGAATACTTCCATACGTTTTTCGCGAACAGCACAAAGTCACTCCTCGCGACGGTAATGAATGATTTTTTCCACCCTAGTATTTGTACCTTACATTTCCCCCTTTTTTTCAGGTACGATTTCCTTGCCCTTGGAGGCACTCACATCAGTGCCAGAGACTACTGTGCCGGTAGAGGAAAGTGAAGCAAGCATAGGCCTACATATATATGAACCACAGGAAATGATTGTAGAAACAAACCCAACACCCACGACTTCTGTAAAACGAAAAAGAAACCTGAATGATATGTATGAAAGTGAGCAAGCTATAGCAACGTCACAAATAGTTAAAAACAAGAAAAAAGTGCTGCAGATGTCCAATGTGTGTGAAATAAAACAGAAAATACAGGAAACAGAACTACAAATTAAGGAAGAAGAATTAGAAGGGAGAAGAAGAAAATATGAAGCGGAAGAAGAGGAATCCCAATTGAGAAGAGAAATCTTGAAAGTGGAACTGGAAATTGCGAAGGCGAAATTAGATCAAGCAAAAAGACAATTTTAAAAAGTTCACTGTGCTCAATTTCATGTTCATTTCTCATTTTGTTTGCCTTATACATATAATTACTTCTTTCGAAAACTCTGTGTAGTCTTACAGTAATTATTATTGTTATCATTAATCATAATATTCTGTGGTGTTATGACATAAGCTGATATGTACATTTTCATTATTTCACAAGAGAGCAATCTGAAAGATGATTCTTTGAGGAAAAATCTGGAACACATTAGAAGGAATATTTTTTTATTAATTTTTTATTTACTAATGGGAGTAGACATACCATGTTTTGCAGTAACGTTAAAAACAACATTTGCAACATATTTAGACGACAAAATATTTTTGCTGAAATTGTACATATCAGCTTATGACATAACACCACAGTGTTCGCTAATATGTTTTCGCGGGATATCAGCCGAGTAAAGATTTTGGAATGCTCCAAACTTTCGACTGCTATCTCTGCAGCCATCTTCAGGGAAGTGCTGTCCGAACAGAAAGTCGAAATGTAATATAGATGTTAGGCTGTCTCAGGTGAAACGGGATTGGTTGGCGGATCGGCCAATCCGGGCTGGGAATTGTCATTCCTCGTAAGCTCCGCCCCTCCCGGGATTCCTGTGTGAAGTTTGGCAGGCGGCGAGCCCTGTTCCGCCAGTTGGAATCGGTTGCCGTCCTCGGTCCGTGATCTTCATGACCATGATTGTAAGAGGGCCTAAGTTGGTCCAAGGCCGGTGTCCATGCCTGACTGAGCTGCAGTCCACCGTCCCTGTTAAAGTTGTTTTTCTCCAGCTTAATCTCTATGGCCTCCTTGATTGTACGTTCCCAGTAGTGGCTTGATTTGTTGATGACCTTGGTGTGGTCAAATAGTATTTTATGATCCTTTTCTATGCTGCGTTGCGCCACTGCAGATTTTTCCTGGTAATACAGCCTCAGGTTCCTCTTATGTTCTTTGATTCTGTCTTCTATTGTGCGGCCAGTCTGCCCTATGTATACTTCGCCGCACTCGCATGGTATCTTGTAAATCCCTGGTGTCCTTAGGCCCGGACTGTCTTTAACCTGACGTAGATGACTCCGGATTTTGCTCTGTGGTTTATGGATGGTTTTGATATTTACCTTCTGGAGGATTCTGCTTATTTTGTGTGACACGCTCCCGCAGAATGGAATGAAAGCTTTCTTTGTCGGTTCTTGCTTGTTGTCTAAGTGTCACAGTGTTTATAAACAAAAATTAGGTCTAAAATTCACTGAAACTTAATTTACAATATTTCGATTATATAATGCTTTTTTAAATTCTAGGTAGTAGGTAACAGCTATTATGTATGTGTTAATAAAATTATTACTTGACTATGTTGAATCCATAATTATATACATGTTATTCAGTATTATTATTTCAGTATTTCTTGCAATGATTTTTACAACTTTTCACGTAAGTAGGCGATAGTTAATATTGTAATGTAAGAATGTACATAGGCCATGAAAACCATTATTACTGCCTGGAGAACACGTGTTTATTAATGCTGTTCTTGTTGCATTTCCATTGTTACGAACTGGCTCCACAGGCACATCTACCACCTCAACATCAACATCTCCTTCGGGTAAGTTTTCAGTATGTTCATTAGCTATGTTGTGCAGAACTGCTGTCGCCACAATAGTCGCCAATGTTGTAGATATTTTCGTCCTCATTCCTAGTGCCAGGACAGGAAATCTCCTCTATCAAACCCCAAATGATCTCTCTACTGTGTTTCTTGTTGCTATATGCGACCTCTGATAGTTTTCTTCAGCTTCTGTAGCAGGATAAAGAAGTGGAGTCAACATATAAGCCCTACAAGGATAACCGTTGTCTCCTAGAAGAAAACAATTGGGATATTCATTGTTTTCAAATTTTGCACGTAGAAGACAGGCATAAAATATAGTACTGTTATGTACTGACCCAGGCCAACGTGCAACGACATCAAGAATCCTCAGATTCTTTGTACAGACAGCCTGGACATTGATGGAGAAATAACCTTTCCTGTTTCAGTACATCTCATTCAAGTGTCCACCAGGGCTTTGAATTTTCATATGGCTACAGTCTATAGCACCAATAACGTTGGGAAAATTGCTAATTGAAAAGAAATCCTGTTTCACTGTTTGTACAGAATTTCCTTGAGGCATACTAATATATTGCTCTCTCATTCTTGCAATGCAGACAGTTACACATCTTATTATTTTACAAACGTAGATTTATTAACGTGAATATGGTCCCCTATCACTGTCTGAAAAGCTCCTGTTGCGTAATAGCGCAAGGCAATCAACAGCTGGTTACTTACTGATACTGCCTTACTGCGTGCGGTTTGTTTTTCAATGTGATGCCCTATTTCATGCAAGAGAGCCATGAATGTATCTTTCGACAATCTAAATTTAAGCTTAAAATCAATATCATCGTACTCTTGTAGAGGATTAGATCTGTCTCTGAATATTCTTGGTCTTGGTAAATGTTGTAGTTGTTGTACCATATCCAACATAACCTCTACATCAGATGATTCAGACGATTCTATAATAAAAATAATGAAATTGTTTTATTCATATATCTTTCCTTATGCACACATGAATCTCGAGTTCATTGCGATATAATATGTAGCTTATATTACATTTTACGTACCTGTTTCTGATGATAACATATCCACGAAATTATTTAATACTTTAGAAAACATCTACTACTGTATATTACGTACAATGTGGCGGCTAACGATTCGTTAATAGTTTACAGCTCCGATTTTCTACCTATAGTTTACAGAGTGCTTTAACGAACCAATAACTTTAAAGGTCGTTCTTGCAACACTTACGCTAAATGAACACTTATAGGACCAATAGCGTTTAACCAACCTATAAATGCTTTCTTGCAACCCAGCATAAGGGCTTTAAAAGTCCCATTAGTCCCTTCATAGATAATTTATGCTATTATACAGTAGGTAGTAAAATAGTTATTCTGTAACAGCCATTTTCCACCAGCTTGCCATGGTGCACTTGAATGAACCACTGGTGTGCGACAGAATACCAAATGCGGCTGAAGTTAGCCTTCAGTAAACATAGTGTAGCTGTGCGAGCAATAGAGAAGAGAATGACAGACGCGAATGTAAGGTTGCCTGATCAGTAAAATTAGAATATCGCACCAGTCTTAAAAAAATATAATATCGGATTTTACTTCGCTTTATGAAAGAAAATGTTTAGTGCGTTAAAAACCTTAACAATATGTGTAATGATTTCAATAATTTCAAGGGAAAAATTGTTCCGGGGCCGGGTATCGATCCCGGGACCTCTGGTTGAACGTACCAGCGCTCTACCACTGAGCTACCCGGGAACTCCACCCGACACCACCTCAACTTTTCCCTTTATATCCACACAACTAGCGTGGGCTGACGAAACGCCAGAGACCTACCACGAGTGCACACAATCTCTGTGTGACTTGGAATTGTGGTTTTCTGTTAACGTGCACAGTAACGTATATATTGTGGTGGTAGAGCGCTGGTACGTTCAACCAGAGGTCCCGGGATCGATACCCGGCCCCGGAACAATTTTTCCCTTGAAATTATTCAAATCTGCTTTATAGGGAGCTTCACCTGAAAGACTAGATTTGCATGTGTAATGATAATTTCCTAAATAACAAATTCAGAATTCATTCATAATGATCGCACCAGTATTGCATTGGAATAATTTTCTGTCATTAAATTTGTATTTCTATAATAAATTTTAAGTAAAAGTTAAAGATTGTGTCAATCAATTTGTGAATAGTATGTATTTTGCCTCTCTTCTCAATGTTATCTGCAACATGTACCTTTGCACCATTGATCATAGTATCATGCCCTGGTATGTTGACTCAAAAATAATTCATATATAATTGAAAATAGTTTGTTTCATATATTAATGCATACACATTTATCTCATTTATGTGTACATTATAGTACTCATTCCCTCCTGAAACCCTCAAAATTACCATTCTGCTTGGAAGCAACAGTTTTAGATTATATGAGTGTGCGGCAAGATTTTAAATTACACCTTTAGTGTGCTGCAAGTTGAAAAAAGGTTGGAAAACGCTGCGCTCTAAGGGAAGGAAGTACCCCATGAAAAATCTGTCACAAGAATTGTCTTCTGTTATCTGAAATTGTACTAGGACCAATACGATTTAAATGCAGTTCTATGTCATCTAGAATCGATACACTTTTGTTTATGTATATTGTACCATCTTTCTGTTTTATTTGTTTTATATTTTTAGGAAGAGCAGAGTCACTTGGTCACAGTGAATGAGGAGCCAAGTGTGGAAGTAACGGCAGGGAACAAAGAGGTTTTCATTGAAAGGTGAGTGTGGTGTGCGAGTCTCTACATAGAGAGTTCATTGTGTTTGAAGTTTCTGTTTTCTTCACTGTCTAGAAGCACCTTCACAAGAAGTGTCTGTCTGATTCATCCAGTAGTAATCAGCCATCCCGGTCGAGGTGGGTTCCGCCAAGTTGGTGATCAGGGGGGGTGCAATGGTGGCGGTCTAGCATTCCTTTCTGTACATTTGTCATATTATCACCATCCAGCTCTTCGTGTTCTCTCTTCTTTTTCATCTCTATCTTCCTCTTTGCTGGCCACCATTGCATGTGGAACGCTCACCACATCATCACAGCCATTTTCACCCTTGCATCCCCACTGTATAGATTTTCTCTTCGCTCGACATCCGCCTACCATCAGTTCGCACACGACTGCACCGTGGATTATGCGACGTCTCCTGTTTCATATAAGTCTGAGCCGAAGTTTTAAGAGTTTTACACCAGCTTTTGTCTATAGACTTTGTTTCAGGGAACTTGTATCACGTTTTTCAAATTATTCTTTTGTTCTTATTGACAGATCCCGCGTAAATGATTGTGTTGGTTGCTCCTTTGTTGCAAATGGATAGATATTTAAATATAAATTGAGCGAATATACCAGTGTTTCTACTGCAGAATTGTATGCTGTTTACATGGCCTTATTGTGTTTAATTAGACAACCACAGGGCAGAATTCTAATCTGCTCAGACTCTTTAAGTGCCATTCAGTCTCTGCAGGCTTTACATTCCGATAATCCTGTAGTGGTAAGAACCCAACAGCTCTCCCACACACTCCTCACCTTTAACTTTGAGATTGGAGTATTGTGGATTCTTCCTGGCCATGTGTGAATTCCAGGGAATGAGGCCCCAGATGCTGCTATGAATGGCACTCTGGTATATTGGCGCAAGAGGTGGCAAGACATACAAAATTATTTGAAATGTACTATATGATTGCAATGGGAAGGAGAATGGTCTGCACTAGAGGGAAATAAATTGCGCAGGGTAAAGAATACAATCCGCGTTTGGGATTCGTCCACAAGAGCGTCACGACATGAAGTTTTACTCACCCGGTTGAGGATTGGCCACTGTCGTCTGACACATGGCCATCTGCTACATGGCGAGCCTCAGCCGGAGTGAGATATATGCCGTGTTCCACTTATGGTGGAACATTTTTTATTGCATTGTAGAAAATGTGACCTTGTCCATCGACAATATGGAATTCAGCCCACGCTATGTGACGCTCTTGGAAATGATTTTAATTGTACAAATGCAGTTGTGAAATTTTTATCTATTACAGGACTTCACAGGATGATTAATTTTTTATTGACCTGTTTTACTTATCCTCTGGACCCTTTACATCCGGAGGTTACATTCGTTGTTTTATATATGTTTTAACATACTTGACAATTCGGATCTTTTACATCCAAGTATTTTATAAATGCACCAGATAATTTGTTTCTGATGACATTTGTTTTATTATTTTATTGTTTGTTGTGAAATCTAGTTAGGTTCTGAGAACTGCTCACTTTTATGATTTTTATGCATCACCTTGTTGAAACTACATTTGTGTACCTCGTTTTAACCGTTAGAACGCTTTTTTGTTCTTTTTTAGCATTCTGAATATTCTGTTTTGTGAGGAATTTTAGATAAGAGCGCAAATACGCATAGTAGCTGACCTTTTTAAACCCCACTAACTAATCAGCCATCATATTGACATTCCACTTCCCTTGGTATCTGGTTTCCATAAGTAAAAGTTTCTTCATGTTCTTCACCAAAGTGCCTAGATCGTTAGGAAAATAATATAGATGGGCGTGCAAAAAGTGGACCTTTACAATCATATTGCTGCCCTGGGTCTCGAAACTTTTCAACTAAATTTATACAGTGTCTTTGTAATTCCCTAGGAAATTATGAACTACCATTTTGAGTCCATTCCAAGTGTTTTTCTCCGAACCGTTCATCACGTTTACAAAGTCACTGTGTAACCTTACATTTGCTTATTTTATTTATTTATTTGTTTGTTTCTTTATTCGTCTCTTCATTCGTTCATGCATTCAGGTGTAGTTAAGGCAGTGGTCCTCACTAGAAATTACAAGAGAACCAAATATAATAAACAGTATCTGTTGGAGAGCCGCACCAAATTCCACAGCACTCAAACTTGGTAACACGCAGCCTTATTACATTTATGGATAAACACATTCATTACTGATTACTATCATTGATTTTTATATTGAAAATTAACTGTTTTATATTATTATTATTATTATTATTATTATTATTATTATTATTATTATTAAGTATATGATTATGTCACGTGACGAGAATATTGTACGAAATGGAAATATAAAAATTGGAAATTTATCTTTTGAAGAGGTGGAAAAATTCAAATACCTGGGAGCAACAGTAACAAATATAAGTGATACTCAGGAGGAAATTAAACACAGAATAAATATGGGAAATGCCTGTTATTATTTGGTTGAGAAACTTTGTCATCCAGTCTGCTGTCAAAAATTCTGAAAGTTAGAATTTATAAAACAGTTATATTACCGGTTGTTCTGTATGGTTGTGAAACTTCTACTCTCACTTTGAGAGAGGAACATAGGTTAAGGGTGTTTGAGAATAAGGTGCTTAGGAAAATATTTGGGGCTAAGAGGGATGAAGTTACAGGAGAATGGAGAAAGTTACACAACACAGAACTGCAGCACCCATTGTGTTCTTCACCTGACATAATTAGGAACATTAACTCCGGATGTTTGAGATGGGCAGGGCATGTAGCACGAATGGGCGAATCCAGAAATGCATATAGAGTGTTAGTTGGAAGGCCGGAGGGAAAAAGACCTTTAGGGAGGCCGAGACGTCGATGGGAAGATAATATTAAAATGGATTTGAAGGGAGGTGGGATATGATGATAGAGACTGGATGAATCTTGTTCAGGATAGGGACCAATAGCGGGCTTATGTGAGGGCGGAAATGAACCTCCGGATTCCTTAAAAGCCAGTATTATTATTATTATTATTATTATTATTATTATTATTATTATTATTATTATTATTATCATCATCATTATCATCATTATTATTATTACATAGTTTTTAGATAACATACGGTTATGTAGACTACTGCTGTGAAGTTGAAGGTCGAACTCTGCTACTCTCCTACACAATTGTGTCAATACGAGCTGCTTGATTTGTGACATATCCTCAGCAGGTTTTCCAAATTCACATTGGTGAGATGAGAGTTATGTTTACTCTTGATGAACTTTATCTTGCTGAAAGTCATTTCACAAATATACGTTGATCCAAAAAGACACAAAAATGTTATATGCACACGACACTAAGTTTTCGAACTATCTTTCTAGAAATATTTTCCAAAACTCTAAAACTGAATTTATTTTTCGTTTCTCTTGAAAAATATCTTCTAGTTCTGAATCCTACTGGAGATAAATAATTTCATTTTTGAGATTTCTTGTCTCAAGGCCAAAAATTGACAACCCAGTTACATCTGCTGTCATTTCTAATGGTTTAGCTTATCTGCTCTGAATTTACTTGTTACTTGCTGTCAGAATTTGAATACACGATATTATAATGCAGTGGCGGCTCCCGCATATTTCTTAAGAGGAGGAAAGAAGTTAACAGCACGAAATGACACCTTCTTGAATGAAACATGCTACAAATTAGACTACATGCATACATGTAAGACCAGATAGTGTTAGGGTTTGTATAGCAATAATCTGTTCTTGCAAACTGAGTTTCCTAAATAATTGTCCAAAATATAATACGTTTTCACTTCCATTCAATTTCAAATACATTTGTACAAAACTGACAACTTGGATGTTGTCCTGTCTAGTAGACAATGAATGGAAGTGAATTTCAGTGGCCAAAATGATCTACGATACTAACGTAGAACTACTTCCTCTTTGTTTTATACCAACCCGACTTCAGCTTTCAAATATCCTCGAAAGTTTCAAATCATGAATAGTACCCTATACATATAAAATGCAATGAATAATATATTTTCATTTATAATTTTAAAAAAGTTTATATGGTGTCCTATAATTTTGCGTTAAAACTGTTTTTATTGTGCCTCCTCCTAGATGTGTTATAGTCTGGTTGAATGCAAGATCGTTAGATTGCAGTGGTAGCGAGCTTGCTGCACGACCAGTTGGTTTCTATTTCCCGCCCATGCGCTGATTCAGAGGAGGGTCTCCTCCCTTTCCGTTCATTTACTTGCTTTAAATCTCTGCTTCTTTCTCTGGCCGCTAGTGCGCTGTTGTCTATGTGTGTTAACTGCAGTGAAGGAGGAAAGGATTGCCTTTCTTCCACACAAACAATCTCGCATCCTTCTCACAGTTTTCTACAGCACATGAGCGCGCGTCATTTAAAACTCGATCAACCAAGGTTTACTTATAGCTGTGAACTTAAAAATTATCGAATCTTCCCCGAATTTTAAGGCACATATTTTATTTGATATTTACTCTCAGAAGAAGAAAAATGTGAGGAGGACGTTCCTTCCTTCCCTTCCCCGAGAAACCGCCACTGTTATAATGCCTATTAAGATGATATCATTTATATAGCCACCAGCGTGGCTCACTCGGTTAAGGCGCTTGCCTGCCGGTCTGAAGTTGCGCTCGGGCGCGGGTTCGATCCCTGCTTGGTCTGATTACCTGGTTGGGTTTTTCCCGAGGTTTTTCCCTAACGTAAGGTGAATGCCAGATAATCTATGGGAATCCTCGGCCTCATCTCGCCGAATACCACCTCGCTATCACCAATCTCACCGACGCTAAATAAGCTCGTAGTTGATACAGCGTCGTTAAATAACCAACTAAAAAAAAATAATATAATTTATAACCTTGAACTATGTCACGACATACCAAACACATGGCACTGCCTTCTGTTTTAGCAGGTATGAAGAAAAAATCATGCTCCAAACTGTCCTGAAAAACTCTTATCTTCGTCTTCCAGTTTTTTCTTTCCTTTCGAGAAAAGACTGCACTGCAATAAACTTACCACTATCAAGTAACTGTTCAACTGAATAGGAGTATAACAGTAAATGAATATTCAGTCGCTTGTTCATAGAAACTAAGAAAAATGTATAATTCATTCAGAAGCTTTAGACGACAATGAACAAATTCAAATGGTTTGCCAAACAAACGTACTTCTCATTAAAACCAATAAGGCTGAACAAAGAAATTCAACGTTGCATTGTTGAACACGTGCGCTACTGCACTGCACTAGTAGGAATGATACAGGGATATCCAAAGTTTTGTAGAATTTTAATAAATATATATTTATATTTTAGAGTTTAGATGTAAATGTGATGAAGGTAAAATTATTCCAAGAGGCACAATAAATGTCCTCGATAGTGGCATAAGTAGTGCTAAGTTAAGGGCATCAGTTTTTCACTTTCACACCACCAGAACTACAACTACAATAACAAATACAAGAGTTCTTGAACAGTGTTTCACCAGGTGTTGATTTTTTTCTGTTTGGCCACTCTTTCCCCTTCCACTGTGTACATCTAGCTCTTCTGTCCCACTCAAACAAGCATCACGTTGGTGTTATTAACTAATGCAGAGTTCTTATCAATAAAGCCATTAACTCTCTTGCTCTCCAATATTTCTCACACATAGTGAGTTTACAGCAGTGGTGTCACGAAATCAGCATGGGAGCTTATGATTTGAAAAGTTACGGGATAGCCGCGTGTTTCTCTGCAAAAGACTGCATATAAATGTATGACTACTCATCGTTCAGGCAGGGCTGTATAAAGTGTTGCTGTAATTAAGAGATTGTAGTTTAGGGAAATCACAATATATAAATGAGACAGTTTGTTACTAGTACCTGAGATATGTTGTGCCCAATAATAAACAGTAAAAAAACTGTAATGAATTTATATAACAAATTCTACAAAAGATAAAGGAATAAGGCATAAACATTATTTAAAAATTTAAATATTTGTGATATGTAATTATGATTTTAAGACTTTTAATATCTTTTAAGACACTAATTATTTCCAAAGCTGCATCTCTAATGGTACTGTACCTCATAATGAAATAGATTTGTTATGGTTTGAATATTTAATCATTGAATGTATATTTGTAACGACTATGTTATATACTGATAATATATTCCCTCAGGATTGCAGATACTAATAGGAGGATTGTATCATCAGAATTCGACAGTTTTGCACTTCGAGAGATCGAGACAGTGTGCGAGATTCCCAAGAATTCAGTTTCTTCGGGAAAACCTGTGTGGATTCGTGAAGATGAGAAGCAGTTGGAGTTTGATTTGTCTAAAATATGTTTCTCCAATTCGAGAGAACTAGACGGGGATTTACCCATGGACGTAGGCAAGAAACCTTTCGAATGCGATGTTTGTGGTAAATGTTTTTCAAATCCGTATAGCCTAAAAATTCATAAACGCGTCCATACAGGCGAGAAACTTTTCAAGTGTAATGTTTGTAAGAAGTGTTTCACACTCTCAAGTAGCCTGAAAAACCATGAGCGCGTGCACACAGGCGAGAAACCTTTTAAATGCGATGTTTGTGGTAAAGTTTTCTCGATGCCGAGTACCCTAAAAAGTCATGAACTTCTTCACACAGGCGTCAAACCTTTCAAGTGTGATGTTTGTGGTTCGTGCTTCTCGCAATCGAGTCACCTAAGGTACCATGAACGCCGACACACAGGAGAGAAACCTTGCAAATGCAACGTTTGTGGTAAAGATTTCAGGAATTCAAGTATTCTAAAAAGACATGAACGCCAGCACACAGGCGAGAAACCTTTCAAATGTGAAGTTTGTGGTAAGTGTTTTTCAAATTCTCATAGCCTAAAAATTCATGGGCGCGTGCACACAGGCGAGAAACCTTTCATGTGTAATGTTTGTAATAAGTTTTTCACTCTCTCAAGTAGCCTGAAAGGCCATGAGCGCGTGCATACAGGCGAGAAACCTTTTAAATGCGATTATTGTGGTAAGGTATTTTCGACGGCGAGTACCCTAAAAAGTCATGAACTTCTTCACACAGGCGTGAAACCTTTCAAATGTGATGTTTGTGGTATATGTTTCTCGCAATCAAGTCACCTAAGATACCATGAACGCCGGCACACAGGAGAGAAACCTTGCAAATGCAACGTTTGTGGTAAAAATTTCAGGAATTCGAGTATGCTAAAAAGACACGAGCGCTTGCACACAGGCGAGAAACCTTTCAAATGTGAATTTTGTGGTAAATGTTTTTCACAATCAAGTAACCTAAGACAGCATGAGCACCGGCACACAGGCGAGAAACCTTTCAGTTAAGAGAATATCTTGAATCGAGTAGTCTAAAAAATCCTTTAGCTTTTGCGCAGAGGTGAGAAACCTTATAAATGTGACGACTCGATTGTGTTCCGCTGTGTATTTAAACAATGGTAACAAACATTTCTAATTTGATCTTTGTGGTGTTCCTCCCGGTTGGTTAGCCTAAAGCCAATGATTTTGAACAGTGTTGTTGGAGTTATCACTACTCCGGGCTTGTCCTTCCTTATTCTTATCCACTGAGTATTCGAGACCTGAAATTTAATTGCTGCAAGAGTTTATTGAGAAGCGCTTTTGAAATTATAGAGTTCAGATGAATCAGATACTTGCAACGTACATGTAGTAAAATTTTTATGAAAAAATAATTACTTTTATTAGATCTAATAGTACTTGACATTTGCAATTATGCTTGCGATTTTTGTTTCGTGCAGAATTCAGTCACGGGTTAGAAAAGAATGATGTCAGATAAGGTATTTTTGGCCACCTTCAACAAATATCCCTTACCTAGGAGATAAAACCACAAGAACAATAACATCCTACTTTTTATACATTTTAATTACACAATTTTAACATTACTAACATTTGGCTAATTTGTGAAATGTGAAATATATATTAAATGAAGCTATTATGGTACAGTACCTTATTCACATCCGATTGTTAATTCAAATCTGAACAAAATAATTTGTATTCTCTCAATGACACACGAATTTTTTTTCCGAGCAGACTGCCTGTTTTTTTATCATATTACAGGCATTATCACTCATGTAACAATATAATGATACAAAAGAACTTTTAATGTTTACAAAAATCATGAGACATTCAATGAAAGCATTACTTGGTAACGACACATAGCTCATTATAACTGGGAACAGTGTTGTTTCTAGCTGTGTCTTTTGATACGATATGAAACTGCTTTCAGGTTCCAGTTTACTTGGCCCTTTCTGTGTTTAAATAATGGTTGTTTCATAGCACACTTCAAGGAAAAAAAACAGAAACCAAATTTTTTGTTACTTGGCGCAATATGTATTTACACTCTTCAAGTCAGCCTGTTTTGTCAAGTCTTGTCATGTTAGGGAAGTGTCCAATTTTTTCTTTCATTTAGACGAAAATCGTCCACTGTGTAAGTATCGCAGACCTTTTTAGCCCCTGATATTTTAAATGTTAAGCAAAGAAGCGACTATCCAAATAATAATAATAATAATAATAATAATAATAATAATAATAATAATAACTGTGATAGTAATATCAATAATAAATTCAATATTATGTTTCTCAATTTCAAAGTATGTCACAGTAATGTTTATTCAGGATAGACGTTATTTATATAGGTACTGTACTAGGAATATTTTAATTACCTTTTAAAACTCACAATTAACTCGAAAACCTTAAACAATGGAAACGATTTGAACACAAATTTGGAATCAGACCGATGATTTCTATGAGAATCCGCAGTTCTAACAGAAAAAATTTGTCACTCTGCATACAAAAGTCCGCCACGCAATCCCCCGCATTTAACTCACCTTAACTCGCAAACTGGTACAGATTTTGAGAATCAGCCTCTTTTAAAAGTAATTTCCATTTTTCTCTAAATATGTTGCTCACTTTGATCCCCCCATCTAACGTGAAAAATAAAAAAGTTCGTCGCTTATCACTTTTGAGGATGCCAGTAGTTTCAACGTGTGACTTCGAAGTTAGAAATTTTTTTCTCACTGTCGATTCCAAATTTTTTTCTATGCTTTCCTTAGACATTTATCTACGAATTCTAAAAATTACAGTGCAATTGATTGTCTCTCATAGGAGCTACGACATAGGGTTGCCACCTATCCCGATTTTGTTGGGATGATCCCTAATTTTTTGTAATTGTCCCGTGTCCCGACATGGGTATGATGGGACGCCCAAATGTCCCTACTTTTCTGTTTTAGGTTACAAGCCGAGTTTTATTATTGAATCTTCTTAAGGTTTTACGTCAAATAATATTTGTAATAATGTTAGTAATATTTATTTTCTTTTTCTTTAAACTTATACAGTTGGTCATCTTGATAACTGTTTAAATTTACAAATGGAAGAGCGAGCAACAATGGGTTCGTGTTTCTGTTTCTAAGAAATCAAGTCATTGCAATTCGTGTTTCATTGTCGTGGAGCAGTGTGAAAATTCAGTAAAGACTAAGTTGATGGCAGTTATAAATTGCAGTGCACGTATATTAGCTGTTAGGCAGTTTCGCAAGACGCAGACATTGTGATATTTTAGGGATTCGTTTCAATAAAATGTTCTCTAAATTAAAGGAAAACTACAGTGGAAGTGAATGCAGTGATAGTGATAGTTATGACAGCCAAAATGATAAACGGAAGAAAAAGGTGAAAATAATGTGTACATTTCGTAATGAATGGTTAGAAGATAAACAGTTTAAAGGTTGGTTAGCTAAATGTGATGACGAAGGCATGGCTTGCATCGTTTTCAATAAAAAGCGAGGAAATTATTGCGGTGAGAAAACCTTTACAAAGTGAGAAACATAAACTTTCTGTTGCATCAAGTGCTAAAACTATATCGATTGAAACATTTTTAGCGTGAAACATTCTCCTATTGAAAGTGAAATTACAGCTGCTGAATTGTCGTTTGCATATCATGTAATAATACATAACCATAGTTATCTTTCTACTGATTGCGGCATTAAGTTAGCGAGTGGCATTTTCAAAGATTCGAGGTTAAGTCCAAAACTTCACTGTGGACGTACAAAATGTGAGATACCGGTACTTGTTCAAAATGTATTGGCCTCTCATTCCGTAGAATTAGTATAGAACGACTTAAAATATGACATTTTTTTATCTGTTTCGACAGATGCCTTAAATGAAGGCAATATTAAGTGCTTTCCAGTCAGTATTAAATATTTTTTGAGATTGGTGGAGTTAAAGAGAAAATACTTAGCTTTTAAGATGTTTCGAATGAAACAGTTGAAGGTATTTTTGAAAAACTGAAATCTATTTTAGATGGACACGATTTGAAAGTTTCTAATATGTCAAGTTTTGATGCAGGCAATGCAGCGGTCAACTATGGAAAACACCACTCAGTTTTTGAGAATTTCAAATGTTTAAATGATAATACAATTCAAGCTAATTGTAATTGTCACATTATTCATAACACGGTCAAAAATGCATGCAAAGTGATGAAATTTGATGTCGAGTGTCTAGTGCTAAAAGTTTATAATGAGTTTCGTCTTTTAGTAAGAAAATTAATGAACTCAAAAATTTTTTCAGTTTGTTGAACAAGAATATTCAACAATTTTAAGGCATATTCCAGTTCAGTGATTGTCCGTATTACCAGCTCTAAAGCGTTTGATCAAAAACTGGAAACCCTATACAATCCTATTTCTCTCTCAAGGAGAAGAAGAAACAAATCCTTTAGTATGGACTTTCATAAGAGGAGTAGACGAGAAAGATAAATGGTCACTTCCTTCTTTTTATGCATTTCATGCACAACTATATGAATTCTGTTACAACAACAATTTTACAACTCGAAAATAAAACAATTCAACCTACAGATCTTTATGCTATCTTAGAATCCCTACATAAAAACATTCAATCTAAATTAAAAGATGGATTTTATGGCTTTCAAGTTAATCAAAATGTGAATAAATTAAGAAATCGGACAAGGAAATATTTAGGAGAGATGGAGCTAATGTATATTAAAGGAGTCTTCATTATTTAAACAAGCGGTTCAACTTCGAGACTTCCCCTTCTAAGAAATTCACTGTCTAGAATCTGAAAGAAGTAGTGACATTTGTTAGCCTTATAGAAATTGTAAATGCCCACAGCTTAGAAGTAAACGGTGATGAATTGTACAATGAGTTCGTTATTCTAAGAGATGCTATTGAAACTCTTAAAAACCTAGATTTACCAACTGACAAAAAAGGGTCCATTTTTTAACAAATATGCAGCCCCCTAACTAAAAATAGTAAAATTTGTGTTGTCCATTCCTGTCAGTAACGCTCATGTAGAAAGAGTGTTTTCTTCAATGAAAAACTTGTGGACAGAAGAAAGAAACAAACTTAACTAAAATCCGTGGAAAGTGAACTTCTGGTTAAAATAAACTATAGTTGAAACGGAGCTTCCGGGCTAAGATGCCGCCATGGTCTACTGGTGCAGATGTTCCCAGACGTTTCGTCTACTACTGCGGCAGACGTCTTCAGTGGTTATGTATCCTAGGTCGAAGTCTTCTGCTAGGGATTTGCACCAGTAGACCACTGCATCTTAGCCCAGAAGCTCTGTTTCAACTAGACACCAGCCGTGAAAGCCTACATGCTAAGATTAAAATAAACTCTAATATGAGTTTTTCCGAATTTCACCAATATGCTGTACATGAGAAGAAACTTATAAAGGCCGCTGCAACAGATAAGAAGTATGTCTGTAAGTTCCAACCTTCGCCTCAGCCCCATGATTTGTACAAGACATCATGTTCAAACTAAGGTAAACATTATCATTTCAATACCTTTAGAAATGTTTAATATAGTATTTGTAGTTTATTTTTAATTTAAAGTTTAATTTGTAAAACGGAATATCGGCCACTTTAAGTGTCCCGACTTTTGACTTTTCAACGCTACTACGACACGTTACGATTTAACGTAGCTGCTAGCAGAACAAACCATCCACGTCCAGGTTCCATCACGTCAACGTCAAAATATTCTCCTCGAGAATCCCAGACTGTGAATCGACCTTTAGGAAGGAAACAATTTATTTCTTTTACAGAATCTTGATTCGTTCATTATGAACGACTCGTTCATAATCTACCCACCACTACTACATACTATAAATCCTAGACGTTGTCATGGTATTTCGTATTGGCAGTAATAAAAGTGTGTAGTAGTGTGGCGGATGGATGCTCTGGCTTGGATCTATGACTCAGGAATACTATCAGAAAACTAGATAATATAAAAAATTAATCAGAATGAACGTTTAAACCAGAGTGTAGTATACAGTCACGAAGCTTCGGATGATTTTATGCATTTCTCGCGATAGTTGCTAGCCGTTTGGAGCGCTGTGAGTACTAGGAACAGTAGATTGTGTCACTGCCATTGTGATCTAATACAGGCCGTAAGGCAGACCATGTGACTCGCTTAACCCGTTCAGGAAGGGCAGTGTTTACAGTGCATGAGGGTTAAGTTGGCGTGATTTCTACCGTCCTTGTCTGCGGTCCTTGTCTACCGACCGCCAATAGATGTAACGGGGAAAAGGTTTTCTTTTGCAGAATTCTTGGAATTCTCTTCCCTTCCTCTCCCTTAGCCCTTCTAGAACACACTTTGGAAACCCAATTAGTGGATCTCTCAGTGGCGACTTGGCGTTGTTCGAGTTTATTTATTCAGTAATATTTCGTGAATAGTGAGTAGTGAGTAAGTGTGTGTCTTGTTGTATTAATTTAATACAACATAATTCACAATTTAAACAAAATGTTTTCGGAATTGCATGGTTTCCCTGTTACCTTAAACATTGTAATGAGTGTTGTGCTCTTGTTTTTAATAATCATGGTAGGCAATGTGGGAAAACGCGGGAAAGCCTTGAAGTCGGACAGTATGAACATGGTTATTAATATACACAAATTCTTTACTGAAGAATATGAGGCACTGAAATGTGGAAAGCAAGTAATATCTGTGTCGAGTGTTATCGAAAGAACTGTGCAGCGACAGGTATATCGTAGTGTTAGCAGGATTAAAAAAAACAAACAAACAAACAAAAACAAAAAAAAAAAACAAAGGGAGGCGCTGGAAAGTGGAAATGTTCTGCGAACTGAGGAAAGAAACGCCCAAACAGGATCCCTCAGAAAATTGCAATTGACTCATTATCTGCCGCCACTATAAAACCAGTAATTTATTCTTTATATCGGACTGATTTATTGCCTAGTTTGAAGGATATAAATGACGAGTTAATTAAGGAAAACTTATTCACTGGAAGCATATGGAGTTTGAGAGAGAAACTACGAGGAGATGGACAGTACTGTATTTAAGAAATGGTTCATTAATCAATGATTACCTAACATTCCTCTCAATAGTATCATTGTTATGGACAATGCCTCCTATCATTCAACAGAACTCAATAAGGCACCGATTTCATCAACGTCGAAATCTGAACTGCAGTCCTGGCTTCGTAGCAATAACGTTGAATTTAATTTACGATCCACGAAACCTGTATTGTATGAACTTGTGAAAACTAAAAAAGACAATTTAAAAACATACAAAATCGACCAAATTGCGACAATGCATTCCCATATTGTGGTGAGACAGCCACCATACCTTTGTGACTTACACGCGGACGAATTAATATGGGGACAGGTTAAAAATGACGTTGCGAAGCGTAATATTTCGCTCAAAAGTAAAGATGTGAAATTGTTCTTTGAGAGCGCTCTTGCAAAAGTGACGGAAGATAATTAGAGAAAGACCTGTGAACACGTAGAAAAAGTTGAACAATTTTATTGGGAAAAGGACGGACTAGTAGATGAAATTATTGATCGGTTCGTAATAAATTTGGACTACAGGGACACGGACGAGGAACTTTCTGGCGGAGAGGAGTCAGAATTTGAAGAGGAAGAGAGTGCCGCCGCTGCTAACTTGTGGTGGTTGGAAGGAGTGTTAACCATATCGCCGTCACCATAAATGAGGGTAGAGAGAGATGGTGAGTATTCTTTCTCTTTCTAAAAGGGACTAGACAAGTAAATCCTCATGGACTGTAAACCAACGAGTTAGAAAGAGAAAGATATAGAGTGGTCATTGCGCCGCCATGTTTGAAGATAATTGAACGACCGTCGGTAATGAACTTATGCGCCCAAAACAAAGTGGGCGTGGTGATAACTGACATTAGAATCGTCAGCTGTCTTAATTTCGTTTGCATAAATCAGTTAAAATGAAATGGAAAAACCTAGTATTTCGTCAAATACGTGCTAGGAACTTAATCTAAACTTATGTACGCTAAATTTAAAACACTTGAGCTATTCCCAGAAGGAATGCTTAAAAGAATAACCTAAGCAAAATTGTCATGTAGTATGACAAGAAGTCCTAGCAAATATACTGAAGAAAATGTTAATATTCCTAGGTTATTTTAAATGCGACCTGCAAGATTGCCTATAAAATGAACGAGTATGATTCGGATGATTTTATTAAATTGTTTTCCCAGTCTCTACACGTTGCAAAACTATTTACTCTACCATAAGACATAGAATGAAAGTAGGCCCTATCTGTAGTAAACAACCTTTACCTCCAAGCTTGTAACGTGGGTGAAACATGACAAAATATGCTTTCAGTTTTTTTGTTACAGTAAAGTATAATTATTATCGAAATGTGAACGTGGGGCCAACAGCCGGCTGGTCTGTCTGAGCCTTTCAAGGGCTGTGGCACCACAGATAATTATTAGTGTATAATTGAGCACCCACGTACAATAGTGGGGTAAGTAGTTACGAAATATATTCATACTTACCCCATTATTGCACGTGGGTGCTCAATTATGATCTTCCATGTCCTTCCAGTCAAAATACTAACAACAATACGACCTACCCCAAAGTTTTGCGTTATTTTGGATGCGAGTGTCGAAATACAATTTTAATATTTGATTGCTATTACTAGGTTTGAAACTGAATTGTAGCGGTTTTATCCGTATTTAGTTTAACTTTATTACTAGTGAACCATTTATTTGATTAATCGTTTGTCTTCGAAATAGGCCTACTTCTTATAAGCTACAGCTCATCGTCTTCTTGTATAAGCAGTAAGGACAGAAGGAGCAAAAATAAAGGATGCCGGTGTCGAAATACAGTTTTAATATTGTATTGCTATTTGTTTTTCACTGGGTCTGAAAGGAATTGTATTGGTTTTATCCGTATTTAGTTTAAGTACATTACCAGTGAACCATTTATTTTGTTTATGCCGGGCGTTGTTAGACATTTATGCATGAAAAAAAAATGCTGCTAATTAACAAAACTATGGACTTAACTTCATAAAATTTACATGAAATATGATATATCAGTTGTCTTTTTCCTTTTGACATTGTAGTTATATGCAGCACACACAACAGGCATGTTTTTTCTTCGTTTTTTTGTACTTCTTACCTCCGTTATACAACATTGTAAGCAGACGAATTTTTACAAAGGTGGGCGCTTAACTCAGATCTGCCGTGTTTCGCGGTGGCACCGCAAAGAGCGCTGTACAGGACAACATGGCCACTCTATAGTCTTCTCTTTCTAACTCGTTGGTTTAAACCATATACATTACTTGGAATGCATAAGGAGTAATATATATTTCTCTAAAATGTAGTGCAATTTCATTAATAAAATTTAAAACAATGATTATGAGACATTTCTGACATAATTCACTTGCGAGTTAAAGTGTAATATTACTTTTGATGTGAAAATTACGTTGTTCGTATGTGTAATAACTGCCTTTATTTCGATTAAATATTGCGAAATTCTTGTACATTCATTTATGCACGATTCAATAATTTTCAGTTGTACCGCACGGATATTTAGATATGTTGACATTATAGGTCATGTTTACTGTACCGTTTGCCCCTTTCTGTCTAATTTTAGTGGTCTCCAATGCTCTGCCATTACATATGTATGTCAGCCTATGTCATATGGAAATTATAGGTTATGTTTACTATATTTAACTTATATTCCTATATTCGCAATTATACATTGTAATTAAGCATATTGTCATATATGATACCAAACACATTCAATTTGCCTGTATTTTAATACTACAATTGAGTACTGAATTATTGTATTTATCTACTACCTAAGAGACGAAGTTACACAATCGTACGTAAGCTTACACTGATTTCGTAGGAGTGGTATGGTAAATTTTCTGTCTACAATTAAGGAAGGTAGATGTGCTAAATTAAAATCACATTATAAATTGTTTTTATTAAACATCAAAATATCTTCCATTCTAAACTTAAAATGTTTATGCAAACAGATTATGACTACCGGTAACATGTAAAATTCTCTTCACATTAGACTAACACAGTTTTGTAATTATTTCTGCAACATATTATGCAACAGGAAGTAAACGGAACTTATGGGCACTTTACACTACATAAAACTTAGCAGTGATACGCAATAATGTTATAATACACTCAGGGACAAAAAAAACCGGACACTTCTATATTTGCTTGTATTTTGTTGCCAATTATTTCAAAATGAAACAAAACCCATTTAAACAAAATAATGTTTCATTTAGCACCTTATACGACAACATTTGAAAAAAAAAATCTCTGATGAGAAATTTTACAAAAAAATTACAAAGGGCGTATAACTATGGCATCGTTTGGTCTAACTGTTTTTACATTTTATGGTGCCTTAAACATTAAAAACTCTTTTTAGTAACGGGTATTACCCCCTCTGGCTTGAATAACTGCATCCATACGTCTTAGCATGCTCTCAATTTGGTTAACAATGTCTTCTTGAGGAATAAGTTCCCATTCTTCGCCAAGTGCTCGCCTCAACTCTTGTAACGATTCTGGTCTCGGTCGTCTATTCTTAACACGCCGTCCCAGCATGTCGTACACGTGTTCAATTGGGTTCATGTCTGGACTCCTTGCTGGCCATGGAAGAACATGGATTCCCACTTCTTGGAGATAATCTCCGACCGCATGGGCAATATGCGGCCGTGCATTATCATGCATTAAAACAAAATTATCGCCTACAAATTGGCAAAATGGCACAACATGATCAGCCAAACATTCATTTATATACCTATCAGCTGTTAGTCTTCCATTTTCAACAAAAACCAACTCTGTACGAACATCCGTACACACTCCTGCCCAAACCATCACTCCACCACCTCCATACGGTACATTTTCGGAAATGCAACACTGTGAAAATCGTTCTCCCCTCCTTCTCCAAACTCTTTCATGTCCATCAGGTGAGCACAGATTGAAACGGGACTCATCGGTAACAGAACACAGCTCCACTGTCCATTTCTCCAATCCCTGTGATCATTTGCAAAACGCAGTCGTTCAACTCGATGCATCCTGAGAAGTCTGGGACCAATTGCAGGTCTACTTGATATCAGTCCACTTACTTTCAACCTCCTTCTAACTGTTTTGGCCGAAATTGGGCGTCCATGCATGTTAACAAATTGCTGGGCTACACTAGTAGCTGGCAGGTTGCGCTCCCTAAGAAGTCTCAACACCATATACCTGTCTTCATTTGGATTTGTAGCTCTTGGACGACCCGAACCTGGTCTTCTGGTATATTCTAGGGTCTCTCTATACCGATTTATGGCATCATGGGTTGTGCATCTAGCCATATTCATAACATTTGCCATGTAACGTACACTGCGTCCATCATCGTAAAGGGTTACAGCTCGAGCCACATCTTCAGGTCGCATCGTGTTTTAAGACAAATGTTACAACCCCACTTAAACTTAGAAAATGTAAAAATAAAGAAATAACGAATGATAACGATAATGAAGCACAAAATGGTTGAGACAAAATTGTTATAGCTGAGACTCCGAAAGCAAAATTGGAATATTTGGTTGTAATGGCTTGTTTATAAAACAAAAAACAATCAACAATGTATACACGTCTCCATAACAACAGATGGCTACCATAATATTGTATGAGAAGATAATGTTTTGCAAAATACCAGCAAATATTAAAGTGTCCGTTTTTTTTTTGTCCCTGAGTGTATTATATTTCATTGAACTACATACGCTGAAATAGAAAACTCGAACATACATTACGGCGGTGCAGATCGAAAAGACATTGACTGTGCCGTATTTCGCATTGTTGTGAGAAGTTGTGTAAACTGTGAAATGTTTGTTGTCGGTTGTAATAACTGTAAATGGCTAAAATACAATAATTTGAATAATAATACTGTACAAGGAGACGTTTGTTGCACTATAAATTCTAAGAAAAGGAGGTTAGAGTTATCCTTCTTCCGAAAGATCCAGGAAGGTGAGTTTATAAAATATAGTATATACTTTATGAAAATAATATATAAACTTTATGTATTTCATATTTCAATAGTGGAAGGAAGGTACTAATTTTTTCAAAAGAACACAATATCGAAAGTATAATAGATTTTATCGTCTGCTAGGGAAAGGGTCTGTGATGAGACGATAGTAGCGATCCTGGTGGTTAGCAACTATCTATGGATGCATATTTGTTAAGTATTGAGCTTCGTGACTGTGTATACTAGACTGTAGTTTAAACTACAGCCGTTTTGACTCTGGAGGAGGGTTGCCAGATAAATGAAACGCAATCGTCGTACCAACTTATGAAAAATGTACTTCAGCATAAAACTATCGTACATTCTGCATTTTACAATTATAGATAGTGTGCACAAACATATTTCACATATCACCCATAAAAAGGTGGTTCATAGGCCTATAAATTTATATCCATTCATTCATTCATTCATAGTGTTCTGTCCAAAGGCAGATCTTTCACTGCAAACCCATCATTCTCTAGTCTTTCCTATTCCAGCATCCATTTCTTCAGCCAGTCAAGAATTTTAGTAATTATAGTTGATATCCACAATAGCATTTAGCATTCAAATTATCATTTCTTCATCAACACTGTCATTTTCGGTAAAGCATGCATGATGACGCTTGGTCGGAAACAACATTATTATATTGAAAGCCAGCAGAAACTTTATCTTTGGCCGGCGCAACGGCAGATATTTAATATCAATCAGTGCGGCAGCTGATGATTACATCAAATTAATCCACCTGCAGTCGACTCAAATCCGACACCGCTAAAATGTCAGCACGTCTAGATTTCTTAATCGTAGACCGGTTTTATTTCATTCATAAAAAAAAAATACTTCCATTGCTGAACATACAATGAATTTAGCAGATCACTGAGCTTTGTTACTTTGATATAACCGCACTGTACATGAAACCTGGAGCTCAAGATGACGAATTTATGATTTGCATGGCAAATGTAGTCACCATATTGAGTTCAAAGCATTTTTTTATCCCTTTAAAGCCTATATATGCGTGTTCAGAAATATTAGCCAATGACATACTGAATGAAGGAGTTGTCTAGAAAAGGGGCAAATTAAATGTTATTTTTGTTTAATTTTATAGTCCGACATTGCGAGTTCCAAAATAATTTTGTCCCTTCAGTAAGATAGTCGTACAAAACTGCGTACGACTTAGAGTTTGGTCATTACCTCTACAAGTAGTCAAAATAGTCGTAAGCGTACGACTATAGTCTTACGAATGGCAACCTTGCTCTCGAGCGTCTATCTGTCTAATCACGGCCATCTGGAAGAAACTTAGGTAAGGATTTAGTCAGCCCTGATCTGACCGTGTAACAATGATGCAGGTAATACATTAAACAATTTAACGATTGTCATTGTTGTCATACATAGTACTACGAAATGTTGTCTTATTACCCCGAGGAATATGTAGGTCAGGGACATACTGTCACATGTGAGGTGAAGTCTGAGGATGATCTGGTGTCAATTTCGTCCGCTGTATTGAAACGTGAACCTGAGGTGAGTGGAGCACAAGGAACGCACTGCTTGTTCTTCCAGGTTTTAGCATATATTTTGATTGTAACGGACATTACCTCTTTACGACGGTACTTATAGTGCCTTTCACTCTATGATGGAGAGGCTTGCCAACCGTTCCGTATTTCCCGGGACAGTCCCGATTTCGACCATTGCATCCCGCGTCCCAAAATAATTTGCACACGCATCAAAATGTTCCGATTTCATAGCATATTAGACATTTACAGCTAATTTTCGTTCCTAGCATATTGTTGGATTTAGTCTGGATTCCACATTCTCATAAAGGAATGTTTCCAATACTGGTATGTGACGAAATGGATAAATGACTGTATAATACCAATGTTCTAGGCAGAAATTTAATTCTCGTTGATGTGTCAACAGAGTGACTGTTGCAATTACACAAGTTATTGCAGGTTTGAGCATAGTTGATGGGGTATTTACTGAATCATCTATCCTCTGAGCTTATCTTATTAATTTGACTTTAGTTTGCGCCGTTCAGTATTATGTCTACTTTGTTCAACTTGATGCGTCATTCATTGGTTTCGGCGAAAAAAATGAAAAAAAAAAAACAAAACAAAACAAAAAAAAAAAAAACAAAAAATACGCCACTTCTACCATGGCTCTCTTTAGGAAGGCTGCGGCCAGGCAGAATTGGCAACGCAGCAGGCAAGGCCTTCTCTTCCGTCCTCTCAGTTCGAGGGTCCTTTTAAACTCCTTGTTTCAACTGTTACATCATTCGGAAACAATAGGAGTTCTAGCATTGTCAAGATATGAGTTATAGTCGGAGGCACCGATTTTGGCAGATGACCTCGATGACATTTCCAGTGGGCGAGCCAATATTGTTTGTGTAAGCTGCGAGAATGAGATGCGATAACATTCTGAGTCGTTCATATTTTCATAACAGCAGCTCATATCAATTATCCTTATTATGAAACACACCACGGTACAGTCCTACTCAAAGAATACCTTTAATAAATGTAAATGACTTCCGTTCGCAATGATTTTACAATACGTCTCCTACATTTTCTAAAATAAATTAATTCTTAATTAAAAGGAAAAAGCATTGCAATGCGCATATATGTATATTGATCTGGTAAGGGTAGGAATATATATAATATATATATATATATTCTTTACCAGATCAATATACAAGATTTGTCCAGTAATAATCTAGGGATCGTCTACTGGTGGTGCGACAATTCAAGTTAATAAAATTACGATTCTTCTTAATAATCAAAATATAATTTGGTTAATTGGGTAAAATTGCATGCTGCGGAAGTTAGATTTATATAAGAGTATAATAAATAGGATTGTAATGGATATTACAAGGGCAATAATTTCTTCACACGCACATTGTGAATAAAACAGAGAAGAAAGCATTTTAAAATATTCGAAATCGTACAAAATATCGGAGAAACCAATTTTCCCTGCACAAATTGCACCAATTGAAAAATATAATTACCATTCACAATAAATACTGTATTTTATGGATTCTAAAAAGTTGTTTATTAATCTAGAGGTATTGGCTGATGACTATACTAAATTCCAGCACAACATTCATTCAGAATATGTAGAAATTACACTTTGGATTTTACTAAATGTATAGGCCTACTATCAAAAGGTGTTACATACCCCCTTAAATACTGTACATGTTTTACCTGTGCGATATCCGATGTTTAATTTTTTAAAATATAATTCATATACTGAAACTGCCATATTGAATTCGCACGTAATTTCCGTCTCGAAAACTCCTAAGATATCTAATTTAATTTTTCACCCATTTTTGTCCCACTCCACCACTTTAGGGACAAAGTCGGACTATATGATACCTTATTCATATTCTGTGATCGCAAAGATCCCCAGATATCGACTTTCAACGAGATCGGATGACATGAGATTTCTCACTCCCTTCTGCCTTTTCATCAGTACCTTAGGATATGGTATTTAAAAAATCTAAGAATGTTTAACCAATATTGTAGAGAGTAACCTTCATTTTAAATTTTACGTCTCTAGTTAAATATAGTTTAGTGAATTTTTTAAATCGTCTACTTCTTTCTCTCTCCTTTCTGCTCGGAAGTAAAAAAAAAACTGAAGTTATTTCAAGGGAGTAGCCTACATGAAATTGAATTTTTTTACTTTCCTTATACATTTTAGAAACAATTCTGAGAGATGAGATGAATAGTCAAACCCAATTTTATGAGTGAATCTTTGTTTTAAATTTAAAGGCTGCACTTCTGATGGTTAAAAAAAATAAATCGGTATAATTATTTTGATCATTACTGCCTCCCATTTTCCATCCCTTAATATTCGTATTTCGTAAAACTCAATCTTATCTATTCACTAAGGATTAACATATTTCCATATACATATATATTTCCATATATATATATATATATATATATATATATAAAACAGATTATGTTTCCATTTTGTACAATATTCTGGTCACGAGACATAATCATATACTTTGTCTTTTCGGGATTTACTACCAAACCTATCGCTTTATTTGCTTCAAGTAAAATTTCGGTGTTTTCCCTAATCGTTTGTGGAGTTTTTCCTAACATATTCACGTCATCCACATAGACAAGCTGATGTAACCCGTTCAATTCCAAACCCACTCTGTTATCCTGAACTTTCCTAATGGCATATTCTAGAGCTAAGTTAAAAAGTAAAGGTGATAGTGCATCTCCTTGCTTTAGCCCGCAGTGAATTGGAAAAGCATCAGATAGAAACTGGCCTATACGGACTCTGCTGTAAGTTTCATTGAGACACATTGTAATTAATCGAACAAGTCTCTTGGGAATACCAAAGACACATATAGACTACTGTAATATTTGTTTAGTTTTTGGAGGTGACTGTGCACAGTTCAATAGAATACTCGGGCGTGCATGTTTACTCTTATGTCCTACCCATTCCACTGCGACAGAGATAACAGCCAATCTTGCAGCGGTGAGGACTCGCTCTCCAATTCACAATAAGAAAATCCATCTGCCAAAATCCCTGGCGCGACCTATAGCAGCCGGTCTCAAAGTTTATATTTTAATTTAATTGTGTATTATGTCTGAAAAGTGTGTCGTTCCGGGCTGTAATAGTAATTACAGTAGTTCTATCAAGACAGAGGGGTACATCCGCAGTTTCCTTATACCAAAAGATCCAGCACGGAGAAATGAATGCATTCGTGCTATTCCTCGATCTGATTGGATACCATCTCACAACTCCGTTGTTAGCATAAAACATTTTCATACAAACGATCTTCGCTTTGTGAAAAAGTATAAGGACAAGGATGGTAATACGTGTGAATACCCTCTAAGTGCTCCAGTTTTACACGAAGATGCTCTCCCAAAAATTTTCCCTAATTTACCACAATACTTGAGCGAATCCAGCTCCAAAAAGCGTAAAAATCCCGACGAAAGAAGAGACAAAACAGAAAAAGGAAGAAAAGAAAAGGAAGAAGCAGAAATATTGCGTCTTGAAGTGGAAAATAGGATAGAAGATTTCAAATCATTCTGTGAAAACGTGAGTGACAAATTCAAACTTTCTGATTGGAATATTTAAAAAAATAATAATTGTTGTATCTTGTACAAATTAGATGTAGTTTCTATACCCAGAATTAATTGTATACGTGTACATAATGATTTGGTCGTTGAAGTCCATATGAAGGGTGGTATAATTCCCCATACATTTCTCCCTGTATTGAGAAATGGAATACGTAAAGAGTGGTTACAAATTAAAGCATTGATGGAGTATTGTGAAGAACACAGTTTGAAAAACTGCGAGAAACATTTACTGATATCTCAGATAACCGACGGTTTACAGAAGCTAAAAACCGAAATTGATGACAATGCCAATGACTAAATTAAATATCCTTCAGGACCAGTTTTCTTTGTTGTTTAACACTGTTCCGCATTTCAGTGTTCAATGTATTTTAAATGCATTTTTAATTTACATGCAGTCAGTAAAATGCTACAATACTCTAAGGGTAAATGACATAATGACACTTCCACATCCTAGACTTCTACAAAAATTATCTGCATCATTCTCCATTTCCCCCAAAACAGATCTAGAAAATAATAATTTCCTTGCATGCATGTGCGAAAAGCTTTCAGATACAGACAAAATTGTAAGTTTGCAAATTGATGAAATTCACGTAAAACAAAGTTTGGATTTAAAAAATGGCAATTTATTTGGCACTGCAGAGAACAAGGCACAAGATATGGCAAAAACAGTAGTAGCATTTTTAATTAGTTCAGCTTTTGGTCATTTAAAAGAAATTGTGAAACTTGTACTTGTAAAACAACTTAAAGGTGATGAATTAACAGACTTGACAAAGAATGTAATGACACAGGTAATTAATGCTAGTTTCAAAATACTTTGCATTATAACTGACAATAACAGAGTTAATAGAGTAATGTTCCACAAATTGACTAAAGATTCAGAGTCTAGTTACTATTTTACCTTTGGTAACAATCCATGGAAAATTTTCGTTCTCTACGACAGTGTATATATTTTTAAAAATATAAGAAACAATTGGCTAAATTTAAAAGATTCAGACAAAACTTTCCATGCTCCATTTTAGCTGGCATTGCCGAATATATGTCAATCTGATGTTGAGATTTCGAAAGATATTTCTGTATGCGAAGCAAACTTTTCTCATTTGCGAGAATTGCAAAGGAAGGAGACAGACATGATAGTGAAAACTGCTCACAAATTAAGCCAGAAGACTCTCAATCCAAAGACTTTTGAGAGGCATAAAGTAAATTTAGTGGTAAATGTGTTCAATGAGTATACTGTCGGTGCTTTGCACAAGAATAACTACTTAAGCACAACATATTTTATCAGGGTTATATTAACATGGTGGTCAATTGTAAATGTAAAGAGTGCTGTTGTGTATATTTTTAAGCGCAACCCTTTGAAAGAGCCATTTAGTAGTGTTGGTGATTCAAGACTGAAGTTCTTGGAACGTTTTATGCTGTGGTTAGAAAAATGGAAAGAAATTAGTGGTAATAATCCTCTTCGGGGATGTTTGACCAAAAATACTTATAATGCCCTCTATCATTGCACTTATGTTTTAAAAGAAATTATTAGCTAAGTTACTCATTAGCAAATTTTAATGTAAAGTATGTTTTGACAGGAAAGTTTCAAACAGATAATCTGGAACGTCGATTTAGTCAATACAGACAATTGAGTGGCGGTAATTACAATGTCACTGTTATGCAAGTATTGGAGTCTGAAAAAGAAAAATAAGGGTCAAAAGTGTTCTAGGTTTACATTCTGCCAGATATGGTAAAATTTCTTTTTTCTGATAACATATTGGAAAAACAAACTGAATTTATGTGTGAGAAACCTGATAATATTGATGAGTTTAAAGAATTTTTAAATGCGAATTATGTCGATAATTTAAAAATGGATGATTCAGCTTTTCTTTACATTTGTGGTTATGTAACATTCAAATTATGTTTTAATTTAAATTGCGATGTACTATATGTGTGAAATTATGTAAAAAACACATGAATGCACTGACACGTATATTCAGTGTCTAAATAGATGTCTGCTTTCAGTCCCCTCTGATTTTATCTTGTGTGCAGGTAAATATATTGTGGCAATTTCCCAAGCATTAATTGGAGCCAAATTTGAAAGTAATTTCTTGTTAGCAAAGAACCAGAAAAGCATTTTACATAATAATTTATCTAAGAAGACATTATCTGCAGATGAAGGTTTTTGTAACATTGTTAATGATGTGTGTGTATGTGGAAGTGAGAACAACTATATTGTAGATAAAATGATTGGCATTTTTAGTAATATTTTGTTAAACAATTACAGCAAAAAAAGAAATGAACAGCTTCCTGTGAGAAACTTGACACATTAAGAAAATAAAATGCTGTTACTGTTTTGTTTTAATTGCATTTGGTTTGTATTTCTACATGCAGGCTTATTCCCAATCTTTCACTTCAAATTCCGTTGTCCATGAGACCCATGACCATACACAATAAGTGACCATTTAAAAGAAGAACAAACAAGTTAATCAACCCCGTCTGTCAGACACTGGCCTTGGAGGAGGGGTGAGTACACTGTTGCCAGCCCGAACGCCTCAGCCTTCCTAAAGAGAGTCATGCTTCTACGTTAGATATAGACCCTAGATATCAACGAGAACAACAACAGAGACCTGTAACATACCGTAACCCTTCAAGTATGAGAAGCTCTAAAGTGCTTTCAGAATAAGTAGGCATATAAGGCGGAGCTAGTTCAGGCCGGTATATGTCGACTAGCCAATGCTAGTGAGGCGGTGTTGCCTAGTTAAGTCGTCACGAAGTCTCGCTGATGCGTTGCGTATTACTTTCTTTCTTGCGCGCACAATATTTATACCCAGGAGTATATTTTAAGCTCTGTCATTCGATAGAGCTTTGAGATCTGAATCTGACGGTACAAGAACGGAATTCGTACGTCTCCTGTTTCACATGTTATTGCTTAAACTAGTTCACATGTTATCGCTTACAGTAAACTGGATCGCACGTTATCGCTTTAAGACTAAACAATGATTACATTCAAGCCTTAGCACCATATGCTGTGAAGTCTCTCGCTATAAACAGAGATAGATTTGGTTTCCTTTCAAATTCAGACGTGGACTGATTTCTGTATGTACTGAAGAGCCTTTATTGAACAATAATAATTACGTGCAGTAGTAATGTCTCTTGAAAGGTTTGAAGTGGATCTGGTATTTCGTATGATACACGCAAAAGGAAAATTTTACACTCGCAGGCGAAGAGTGTAAGATTTTCACATTTCAACATAATATTACACACAGTGTAAGAAGAAATATTGCAAAAAGTATGAGGTAATAGATTGATATTGTAAAGATCAACACCCTCCTCCCTTTTTCAATTATTATTAATTATAAGAAAGAGTATTAACATGCCCCTTTACTAACAATGGAACTTTTTAAAATGAAACAATAATTAATTACATTTCCAGTGGCACAACAACGATAGGGATGAGGGGGTAAGATTTACTCCCAAAAATTTACAAGTGTAAATAGTATACACTCCTAAAATAATTGAGAGCTTTATAGTATAGCTTTTATCTTTCTTTGTGGCCAAAATTTGAAGTTTATAATTTTTAATTTATTTTAATGACATGGAAGAATTTCAAAGTCATTTTACTATAGTAACAAAAATAAAAAAATTCGAACTATTGCATTGAGACAATGACAGCAAATTAATGTTCTTTTTGTCTGTTCAAAACATCACAACAATGAATTGGATGGATTTACGTAACAAGGGACTAAACGACAGAAACCTGTTTTGAAGATATTGACCATTAAAGTAAATCTGGTTATTTATTAAACATTTTACACAAGAAGTATTGTAACACTCATACTACTTAAAAAAAAAAGAACAAATAATAATAAAATAAGGCTAACCGATTTTTATTAACAGACCAGCAGTTTATTTTTTATAATTGCTAGGTTGTGGTTTTTTATTTGTCGATCGAAGTATTATTATTATTAAGCTATTGTTATGAAGAGGTCTGTCGCTAAATTATTCCAAGGTCACACATTAAACAAAAAAAACAAGAATAGAACGTGTGTGTGTGCGTGCGTGCGTGTGTTTTTTTTTCTTAAGGGGGCATGTTAATACTCTTTCTTATAATTAATACTGTAATTGAAAAAAGAGAGGAGGGTGTTGATCTTTACAATATCAACCAATTACCTCATAGTTTTTGCGATATTTCTTCTTACACTGTGTGTAATATTGCGATGAAAAGTGAAAATCTTACCATAGTCTTGCTTTTGCGCGTAACAGACCATATATATATGCTTGTACTCTTCACTTTGTTCTTATCAGAGGCGGACATTTTGTAATTTTATTGATTGTACGATTACAGTCACAGCTACTAAAGCTATTATTTATCAGAAGTGCGAAGGAGGTAAAAATATGAGTTTTAACCTAGATCATATATGTATCAGATAACTCATCACTATGTTAAAATCGGCAGCACTTTGAAGAGAACAACAGCCAGGGTCGCCACAATGATCAAAGAAAGAAAGGCGATGAAGAATTCACGAACAGAAGAAAGAGAAAGGAAATATAAGTCTCTAAGAAATCAGATAATAAGAGAATGCAAAAAAGCAAAAGAACAATTTCTACAAAGTAAATGTAAAGAAGTAGACTATTACACGAATGATGGAAAAATAGAAACAGCATATAAAGCAATAAATATGTTTTTTAAAAACTACAAACAAGCAAAAGGGGGGGATGGTTAATGAGGAAGGAAAATTTATGATAGAAAATGCTGAGAAAGCACTCTGTTGGAAAAAAATATGTAGAAACTTTATACCTTGGGAGCCGTTTGCAATTCCCAGAAATAGAAGAAGAGGATGCAGTAGATATAGATAATAGAGGAGAATCTATTTTGAAATCAGAATTTTTAATGGCTGCAAAAGACTTAATATCTAAAAAAAGCACCTGGAATAGATAACATCCCCCCTGAATTAATTAAAGCCACAAGTACAGAGGGACTAGAAAAACATTTTCACATCATAGGTAAAATATATGAGACCGGTGAAATACCTGAAGATTTCAAGAAAAGTATTATAATACTTATTCCAAAGAAAACTACAGCAAATAAGTGTGAAGATCACCGCACTATCAGTCTTTTATGTATTGCCTCAAAGATTTTAACCAAAATTATATTGTATAGAAGAATTGAGAAAACGATAGATGAAACTCTTTCAATAGACCAGTTCGGTTATCTAAAAAAATCGGGTACAAGAGAGGCAATAGTAGCCTGAAGAATTTTAATTTAAAACATTTTTAAACGATAGATCAACTTATATAGCTTTTATAGACTTTGAAAAGGCAGTCGATAATGTTTTATGGAACAAATTGATAATAATTTTAAAAGAAATAGGAATTAATTATAGAGAAAGAGGAATTATCTGGAACTTATATAACGAGCAGATAGCAATAATCAGATGTGGAGAAATACAAGAAAAAGCTAAAATAACAAAAGGTTTACGACAAGGGTGCAACATGTCACCAATCCTTTTTAATGCATATATTGAACAAGCCATTAAAGAAATCAAAGAACATACACACATTGGGGTGAAAATTCAAGGAGAAAAAAAGTAGAATATGTTAAGATACGCGGATGATATTCCGTTGCTGGCAGAAAATAAGCAGGATCTTGAAAAATGTTGAAAAAAATGGAACAAATTTTTTAATCATATGGAATGAAAATAAATAAGAGAAAACCCAAAATTTTGGCATGTTGAGAAAAGGACCAAACAAAAACGCAAATTAAGTCAGGAGATCGAATGTTAAAAGATTTTTTTTTAAATTTTATTGGGTTATTTTACGACGCTTTATCAACATCTAGGTTATTTAGCGTCTGAATGAAATGAAGGTGATAATGCCGGTGAAATGAGTCCGGGGTCCAGCACCGAAAGTTTACCCAGCATTTGCTCGTGTTGGATTGAGGGAAAACCCCGGAAAAAACCTCAACCAGGTAACTTGTCCCGATCGGGATTCGAACCCGGGCCACCTGGTTTCGCGGCCAGACGCGCTGACCGTTACTCCACAGGTGTGGACATGTTAAAAGAAGTTAAAGAATTTAGTTATCTAGGCTCCAAAATATGGAAGAAGTGTTAGAGAGATAAGAAACAGAATTACTTTAGCAAAATTGGCATTCAACAAGAAAAAAACACTGGTGTTTAGCATTATGCAGCTGTGAAGCTTGGACAATCACCAAAGAAGAAAAAAGAAGATTAAAGGCTTTCGAAATGTGGTGCTTTAGAAGAATGCTGAAAATAAGTTAATCACTAACGAGGAAATATTGTAGAGAATAGGACATACAAGAGAAATTATGTATACAATTAAAAAAAGAAGACATTCACATATAATGTTGTTAGTGCAATGTTTTTGCGAATGTCCGAACCGTTGGCACCTAAAGCACCGAATTGGGCTCGGCACATACGCACGAACTGGGACACTCTCGTACCCGACAAGAATGTATTCTGTTAGGACATGCTTTTCGAAGGTCAAAAAGACAGTGCTCAGGAGAACAGTCTGTCCGTCCCGCTTACTTAAAAAACGGCAAGTCTTGGACACGGACTGCTCCGCCAGTTCTAGTTGGTTCTCTTCATCAGACATTCCATCCAGAGAATCCCCGTGGTGTTCACCGAGAAGTGCCGTTCGACTTTATTATGGTAAGGCCCTAACAACTTCGCTTTCAACAGCGTCTCACTCTGTTATGGAGACATAGTCTCGATGAGGAGACTACCGTTGCGTAGTCGAGTTGAATTTTTGACCTTCCCAACGAGTTCGTCGAGTGAGCGTCTCAGGTAAAATGAACTGATGTTTTTCATAGTCTTTCCTGTTCCGTCCAAGTGATACTAATAAACTTTGGAGGCGACACTTTAACAGTTTCTTTCTCAGGGTCCAATCCCATTGCAATGTTCGTCATATGACCACCAGTCGTGTCTATTCCTGTCTTTTGTTTTTTATTTTTTTCTGGGGAAGTGGGAGAAGAGCGCGAGGACATATAAACTGCCCCCCCCTACGGAACCGTCTGCGTCAACTTGCCACCGGGGGAGGGGGAAGAAAAAGACACCTAAAAAATTCTTCGCGGTCTGTGCTGGCTATGAAGACCCCCACAGCCCGATCCCAAGAAACCCACCTCACGCAAGTTACCCTTCAAACTGGACATTACACACCTAATGGCAAGTCTTATACCAGAGGCGTGTCGCAGTTTTATGCCCCTACCACGGGAATAACCGCCCGTGGCTCCCTACTCTACGCTGGACAATCCCAGGACTATCCAGCTTCAGGGGACTTGCGGTTGATTACACTGCGACACCCATAAGTCAGCGGTAACACGTCGAAGCGATATATCCGCCCCGGCGAGCAGAGTCGTTCATCGGGACGTCTAAACGACAGAAACCTGTCGGCACCTAAACTTGCATATACGGGCAGTATGAAGAGTCCACTAATGTCGTTGCTGGGCACCCTGTCGCGGTCGAAACCGTGGGATAGGACCATGGAGATAGGAAAGATCCCCGCTGGTGAGACGAGAGTTATAAACCTAAGAACCTTAACCCAAGAATGAGTATAATGAATTAGAAGAGGAGGAATAATGTAGCCTCATCAGGCATTCTTAACAAATCCCGTCATGTAAGCGGACATGGCAAGTCTATACAGCGGGGATGGAGATGTGAAAATGGCTGTGATGATGTGGTGGGCGTTCCGCATGCAATAGTGGCTGAAGAGGAGAAATAGAACCATGAGAGAGAACGAAATGGGCTGGATGGTGATAAGTCGATTAATGTTCGAAAAGAAAAGCACGAGAGCCACCATTGCATCCCTCGGTCACTAACTTGGCGTAGCCCACCTCGGCCGTTATTTGACGAAACACTAGGTTTTTTCACTTCAGTTTAATTGATTTATGAAAACGAAATTTTGACAGCTGCACGATTCCAACCTTATTTATCGACACCTTCTTTGGTTTGGGCTCTTAAACTAATGGCGGACGGTCTTTCAATTTTCTTCAGACATGGCGACGCAATGGCAGCTCTATAATCTCTTTCTAACACGTTCCATATTATTATCCCATACACTGCGAGATGTGTAGATTGCCAATATTAAAAGTGAGTGTAAAGAGAAATGTCGTTTTTAAATTAGAAACCTTAAACCAGATAACAATTCTACATCAGACTTCTCTACAATGACATTACGTGTAATAGTAAATTTAGATCGCACTTTTGTTTATCTCCTTCTAGACTTGCCAACTTTCGTAAGTAAAAATTAGGGACACAAACATTACTGACATGTATTGCACTAATTATTTCCACCTATCAATCCACGTTGGTAGCCCAATTTTGTCCACGCATTTCGAATGGTCTGTGATTCACGACCTACATGGTAGTGACCACTACTCCATTCGAATGCGTATGTACGCTTTACGTCCTGCGGAATCTCGCTCTCCAAGCTAGGTGATTAAAAAGGCGGACTGCGTCGGATTTTCGGAGTCCATATTATTCGATGATAACGGACATGAAAGTGTGGACTCCGTAGTAGAGCACTTTTCAAATGTGGTTATTAAGTCTGCGGAATTATCTATCCCCCGGACGTCCTGCAGGCGAAAACGCTTCCCTGTCCCTTGGTGGACAGATGCCTGCAGAGATACAATCCGAGACTGCAGACGTGCCTTGCGCCAATTTGAGCACCATCCGACCCAAGAAAATTTTGTCCAGTTTAAACGTCTTCGAGCCAAAGTTCGTCGCTCTGTATGCGAAGCTAAGAAGACGTCCTGGACAAACTACGTCAATTCATTGAAAAAGAAAGTCCCAGCTGACATCGTATGGGACAAAGTCCATCGAATAATGGGGAAACGTAGTTCTGTAATTCCGGGCCTTCTGAACAATAGAGTAACGACCACCAGTCCCTTAGAAATTTCTGAAATATTTGCTACCACTTTCGCACTAATAAGCAGATCAAGGAATTATGATCCGGAATTTCTGAAAGTCAAAGATGCTGCAGAAAAACGGAACCTAAATTTTTACTCTGAAAACACTGAAGACTACAATGCACCGTTCACATCCGAAGAGCTGGAGGCGGCACTAGACACATTCCCTGACACCTGCCCTGACCCTGTTAACATCCATAACCGCATGCTTCGCCATTTTCCGCCAGCTGGAAAATCCTTTCTGCTGTCAATATACAACAGAATCTGGACAGAGGGTGTATTTCCGTATGCTCGGGTTTCCGCCATTGTAATCCCAGTCCAGAAACAGGGAAAGGATCTTTTCTACCTGACAATTATAAGCCTATTTCTCTCACCAGCTGCATATGCAAGGTTATGGGAAAGATGATAAGCAAACGCCTTATGTGGGTACTCGAATCGGGAAACCGATTATCTAATATCCAATGTGGGCTTCGTACGCACAGATCCGCCGCAGACCATCTTGTTCGGCTGGAGATCGCCATTAGAGATGCCTTCCTCAAGAAGGAACATCTTGTGGCGGTCTTCTTTGATCTAGAAAAGGCTTACGATACCACATGGCGGTATGGCATTCTGAAACCTCTGCATGATAGGTTACTTCGTGGCAGTCTACCAACATTTATAGTGAAGTTCATAGCAGCACGGTATTTCCGAGTTCGAGTAGGCACCACACTTTCTAATGAACATCTCCAAGAAAATGGCGTTCCGTAGGGGTCTCTATTAAGCGTCCTTCTTTTCTGCATTGCGATCAATGGAATTGCCCAATGTGTGGGTGACCGAGTGTCTTCTCTGTTGTACGTTGATGACTTCAGTTTATATTACAGCTCCCGATATCTTCCATCCATCGGTCGACAGTTGCAACTGGTCATCAACGTCCTATCAGAGTGGGCTGTTCGCAATGGCTTTAAATTCTCCACTCTAAAGACGCAGTGTGTCCACTTCTATAACCATTGTGGACTGCATCCACATCCTGGACTGCGTCTTATTGGATTGGAGTTTCAATATACAGACACTGCGAGATTTTTGGGCCTTATCTTTGATTATAAATTAACGTGGGAGGCGCATATATGTGATCTGAGAAGGCGTTGCGAAAAAACCTTAAATATTTTACGCCTTTTGTCAGGGGTTCGCTGGGGTGCAAATCGCATAGTGCTTTTACGTCTTTATCGTGTTCTTATCCAGTCAAAGCTGGGTTATGGTTGTTTTATCTATGACTCAGCAAATAAATCTAAGCTACGTTTCTTGGACATTATCCATCATGATGGGATACAACTCGCTTCAGGTGCCTTCTGAACGAGTCGGATAGAGAGCCTGTATTGTGAAGCGGGGGAACCATCACTGTATCGGCGACGTAATGTCCTGTTGTGCTCATATACGGTTAAGCTCCTCACGCAGCCTCAGCACAATTCCTACAACTCCTTTCACCATTATACTCATTACGGCGGATACAGTGAAAATCCACGGAGACTTCACCCAGCAGGTGTGCGGTTTCGAGAGCTGCTCTCTGAGCTCGACGTCCATTTACCGTCAGTTCACACACTGAAATATACCACCTCTCCACCGTGGATTATGCGACGTCCCATGTTTGATGTAAGTCTGAGCCGATGTTTTAAGAATTTTACACCAGCTTTTGTTTATAGACTTCGTATTAGTGAACTTTTATCACGATATCCAAATTACTCATTAGATTCTACTGACGGATCCCGGATAAATGATTGTGTTGGTTGTTCCTCCGTTACAAATGGAGAGATATTTAAATACAGACTGAGCCAATATACTAGTGTTTTTACCTCTGAACTCTATGCTTTTTACAGAGCCTTATTGTTTTTATTTAGGCAACCCCGGTGCAGTTACCTTATCTGTTCCGACTCTCTAAGTGCCATTCAGTCCTTGCAGTCTTTTAATTGTGATGATCCGCTTGTGTTAGGAATTCAGAAGCTGTTCCACACTCTCCTTAGCTCTGATTATGAGATTGGAGTAGTGTGGATTCCTGGTCATGTAGGTATCCCAGGAAATGAGGCCGCGGATGCTGCAGCGAGGGGTGGTGCACTTAATGGCTCTCTGGTTTATTGGCGCGAGAGGTGGCAGGACATTCGAAACTACTTGAAATATAAAATATGGTGGCAATGGGAAGGAGAATGGTTTGCACAAGACGGAATCAAATTACGAAGTATAAAGAATATTGTTAAAGTTTGGGATTCGTCCACAAGAGCGTCACGACATGAGGAAGTTTTACTCATCCGGTTGAGGATTGGCCACTGTCATCTGACACATGGCCATGTCCTACGTGGCGAGTCTCAGCCGGAGTGTAATATGTGCCGTGTTCCACTTACGGTGGAACATTTTATATTGCGTTGCAGAAAATATGACCGTGCCCACAGACAATATGGAATTCGGCCGACACTACGTGACGCTCTTGGAAATGATTTTAATTGTACAAATGCAGTTCTGTGATTTTTATCAAATACAGGACTGGATAAGGTGATTTAGTTTTTTATTGGCCCGTTTTACATATCCTCTGGACCCTTTACATCCGGAGGTTATATTTTTTAGTATATGATTTTAAGAAAGTTGACATTCGGACCTTTTACGGCCGTGCATTTTATAAATGCAGCAAGCAATTTTATTTCTGGTTGCATTGTTTTATTGTTTTGTTGTTTCTTTTTAAATACCACTTAGCGTCTGAGAACTTCTCACTTTTATGGTTTTTTATGCATCACCTTGTTGAAACTGCACTTGCTTGCCTCGTTTTAACTGTGAGAACGCAGTTTAGTTCTTTTACGTATTCTGGTTATTGTTTTGTGTTTGTGTTTAGTTAAATATTTTAGATAAGGGCGCAAGTAGCCATAGTAGCTGACGCACCCTTTTTAAACCCCACTAACGTTTTTAGTATCATTTCCTCTTCTATTAACAACGCCATATCAGCGGCAAATCTTATGCACTTTATTATTTTTTCTTCTAATGTCACTCCTCCCATGTTCTGAAAACAGTTCTTGACTAAATCCTCCAAGTAGATGTTGAACAGTATAGGTGATAAAGGACATCCCCGACGTACTCCACTCCCAATTTCACTTCTTCTGACATTTCTTGTATCCTGACTTTGACTCGTTATATCGTATAAAGATTACTGAACAATCTTCTCTCTTTCCAATCCACACCAATTTTCTTTAGGATCCCCATCAGTTTATTCCAATCCACTGTGGCGAAAGCCTTTTCTAGGTCCTCAAATACTACATACACTTCTTCATTTTTCTCTGGGTATCTTTCAGGGATTGTCCGTAGCAGTCCAATTGCATCTGTCGCACATTTTCCCTTCCTGAAGCCAAACTGCTCTTCTTCCAACTGTTCTTCCGTCTTACAATATAAACATCGATTCAATATTCTCAGGAGAATCTTCGTCGAATGCAACATTAGACTGATAGTCCTGAACTCCTTACATTTCTTGGCATTATCTTTCTTCGGCATCGGAATCAACATTGTCTCCGTAAACTCTTCAGGGCATTCGCCTTTCTCATATATTTCGTTGTATAATGATAGAATTTGCTTCTTGTATTCACCCAAGCGTTTTACTAATTCAATGGGAATTCCATCAACTTCTGTTGCTTCCCTATTCTTCATTTCCTTAAGCGCTAGTTCAACTTCTTTGCTTAAAATAGAAAATCCTTTTTCGTCTTTTGTTACAGCTTCTTCGTCTTCTATAGCTAATTCATCTATTCGATTCCTTGTCTCATACAACTCTTCTACACACTGTATTTCGTCATCTGTTTAGTATTCCTTGTTTGTCTGTTATTTCATTTTCGATGTCGTCCTCTATCAACCACATGGATTTCCTGTTCTTATTTGTGAAGTCCAAACATTTTACTTCGCGGTACATTAAAACATATCTTCCTTTTGTCTTCAGATCCTCTTATTTCTTCACATTTCTCTTTCATTCAGTCTTCTTTTTCTTTATCAGTTTATCTTCCTAGTTCATTGTTTAGTTTCCTGGAGTTCTTCTACCTTCTTCTGTGTTGATGTTTTTCATGTTCTCCTCTCCTCCATCTTCTCCAACATTTTCCCTGTGACCCAAGGTTTCTTAATTCTCACATCTTCTGTGTATCCCATTGTTTCTTCTGCTGTTGTCTGTTTACAACTTTTTTTAACGAGTCCAGTACTCATTACTATTCTCTGGTGTGGATTATAATGTAGCGGCTTTCTCTTGAAAATTTGCTTAAAGTTTTTTCTGTCGTCTTCGTTCTTCGGTCTTTCCATGTTCAATTTCTTAGTCACCTGTCTTCCTCTTATCTTCTTCAGATGAATATCTACTTCGCCCATCAGCAGGACATGATCTGAGTTAATATCCGCACCTCATAGATTCTTTGCATTTTTTAAGCAATTTCGGAATCTTTCCTGTACCAGTATATAGTCTATCTGATATCTCCTTTCGTCCCTTGGGTATATCCATGTGTATCTTCTTCGTTTATGTTGTTAGAATAATGTATTATATATAGAAGGCAAATTTTGAGGTTGATGAGCAATTTTCTTGGATTCAAATAGGTTTAACTTATGAATTACACTAGAGAAGTGTCGAGATACCGGATAAGTTATAAGTTCACTCGTTTCTAATCCTAATGCTTCCATCAACAGTGACAAACCTTTTAATGAGGTCGTGCTCATGAATATTGACTTAAAAACCGAAGAAAATATGAAGAAGTAGGAAGGGAAAAGAGACACCAGAACGGAGAACTGAAAGACGTGAATCTGTGAATTCAAATTTTGAACAGTGTAAAAGAATGTGATACAAAATTTAACGTATTTGAGAACGTTTTAGCGTTTGTGTACCGTTTCCAAGAACTTCTGAAACTGTAAAGATTGTTTTCTTTCATGAGAATCATTTGAACACGCGAAGAAACAGACTCCAAACAAATAAGGTAAATGCTTTGTTTCAAATTCAAATCAGTTCATCTACATCCAAGGGTCTTCTACAAATTTACCTTTCTCAGTACCAGTGCCTACTAAAAGGGTGCACGTCTGGGCTGAATGTCTTAATGTTATCCTTACTTAATTCGTCGCAATCCTACACACACACATATATATATATATATATATATATATATATATATACACTATATTGGTGACAACGGTGACCCCTGCGTAACGCCTTGTAATAATGAGACTGCTCTCGTCTTGCCATGGGGATTTCGATTTGGGTGATGTTATCAGACTGGAAATTTATTATTAAAACGGTTAATATAGAAGATATTCCTTCAGCTTGTAGGTTTTACACGTTTTCAAAGGCCTTTTTATGTCTAACAGTACAATTGTTACATAATCTACTTTTTCCTTTTGCAGGTCTTAGAGCGGAGTTGGATATGAAAGTATTTCTTAGCATAGCAGATAAATTCACGAATCCTCGTTGATTTTTTTTTATTTCAACATACATTCGAAGTCGTGAATCTATAACACGTTCGATGTCTCTTAGTATAATCGACCAGATAGTGATGGGGCGGCAGTACTAAATATCCTTGTTTTCGCCGATTTGAAGAATAAAAATGTTTACTCTTTCTTCAAGCATGCAGGTACAAAACTCTTCTCTAACTTTCCTGTTGCGATTCTTGAGCTCACTCACTAGCCATATCGTCTCTAATATCTCTAACAGTGTGCGATCTGGTCGGGGGCTGGTGTCAACAGCTTGAGTTGTACCAGTACTAACTTTTTTCTATCGCAGTCTCTGTTATTAACTCCCTCTGGTTACTTCAATGTTTGTGATTGTTCTCTTTATGTAAGAGAACTCTTCGTCTATCAGTGTAATATTTGGTAGCCAGATATTTGGGTCTGGGCAAAAAATTAATATTATAGCTTAAGAAGCGCGAGAAATTCTGCACAAGTGAATTAAATATCTTGTTATTAAGTTCAGCAGAAAATTTGTTTTTCCCTTCAAAAGTTCATCTTTAAATGCTTCTAGGCGATATCTGCCACATTATTTTTACTCGAGGATTGATGACGTGTTGTCATATCTTCAGTACTATCTCCGTCATTTTGGTATGAATCTCATTACTTTTGATATATACTTCCGTGCTATCTTCGTTCAGGTACATCAGGGTGTGGATCACTGATGTGAATGTTGATACTCTTTCGTTATGAAAGAATCCACCATAATGGGGACATTTCACTTTCAGATGTGTTCACCACAATTTGATTTATCAACTACAGAAATGGATTGATTCGACGATATTCGAATGAGGAAGGGAATAAATAATTATGCTAAACTCTAGACAGCAACAGTTAGCAAAACAAAATAGCATACAGCTTAGTTTACCAAGACTATTACACTTTTACTACGTCACACTACTTTCGACCAATAAAACGGTACGAAAGGACGTCTTTCAACCAATCATGGCCTCTTATCGCACAATTTTATCGCGTCCCTAGCATTTGTTTAATTTTATCGCGTCCCTAGCATTTGTTTATTTTTATCACTACCCTAGCATTTGTTTCTTTGTTTGCCAACATTTCAAACTGCACTGGTCTGGCCGTCAAAAAACAGAAAATTACAAACCACTCCAGTCGATGCACATCACTTTCAAATATGACTCGCATTTTGGCATTCAAGAACAAGAATTAATAAAGATCACTGGTCATATATGAAGAGCACCATTCGGAAATCCTGAATGAGATGAGGGATACACCATGTACACCAACGAGTTCACTTCTTTTACGCACACGTCCAATATAACATCAACTGAACCACCAAAACATTCAAATTTGAAAATTGTACTTTCAATAATTGTTTCATTTAAAATCATCCATGTTTATTATTTATTTCATCATCGTTAATTAAAACGTTTCTTGTTTATTTCATCATCCCTAATTAAAACTTTTCTAACACTTGTTTATATTATTTAGGTTATGTTTGTTATAGCTTCTGCTATATATTATGGACAGTCACGTAACAGAGATTGTTTAATACTAAGATTTATTGAAAATCATCTGTCAAGTGACGTTGATTACTGGGATCCGGATGATTGAAATGGAATGCAAATGTTTTAATAAAAATGAAACTGAATCAACAAAGCCTTCTTGACTACTAACAGTCCACAGAGTTCAATGATGATTCCATAGTTGGCACAACTGATACCGGTAACAAGAAAACATCATCATAAAACAGTACTGCCATCTAGCGTAATGTGGAGATGGTACAATAATACATTTGAAGACAGTTGTATTTTCGTAAGCCAATTAATATTTTATTGTAACTTCGTTACTTCTAATCTTTATATAGGCTAGTTTCTTCTAATCGTGTAATAGTCAATTAAATCCCACTCGAGTTTTGATTTTCTCTAGATAAATCAAAACCTCTAGTGAGATTACTGTTGATAAACTGTACAGATATCAATTTTAATATACGAAAATGTGAACTTCGTGAAAAAACACAAAAATAAAATATTGTAGGGTGTAAATTAATAATAAAATAAAAAAAAAACAAGTTGTAATATTATGTGGTGTCACCATATACCGAGTAATACAGTAACAGGTTACGATAATTAAGCTGGAAATAAATGATGCCCTACTGAACATTTTGAGATACTATGGAAGTTGAGGTCTAACCCAGATTAAGGCGATCATGTCAGTTCCGCTGTAAATATCTGGGTCGGCATTGCAGACTACAAGATCACCTCTCCTATCTGAGCGTCTATATGGCTACATGTAACCATTTACTTGAGCATGTGAAAATAATTTTGCTGAATTGCTGGAGGATGTACCCTTTCTTGCTAGGAATGTTTGGGAATGCTTCTTGCTGTGCAGTAGTTCAATGGAACTAAGGTAGGAAGTGGAGATTTTGGTTTCTTCACAGCTTCACTTCATACACAAGGAATTTCTATCCATCCAGTACAGTCAACGAAAGAAATTATATGTGCTCACAACATAACAATCCAAAATTTAATTATATTTTTTTTTTCACAAAACTATGCAAATCTTGGGGTTCATGTAAAGTAAACTTGAAAATGCACCATATATGCAAAATAGTATATTATATGCAGGAATGGCCAAATTATTTTATTTCATTTCATTTCATTTAGACTTCACCATGAACAGAATCAAGCTTCCAATTATAGGTGGCTTACATTGATGTAATTTATATACAAAATACGTAATAGTGAAAAAACAGGCAACACAAACGAAAAAAGAAGGATACATAATAGAATCTAGATATAATATTACAGTTAATATTAGTGCGAAATGTCAGTATAATAATGCAGATTTTTTTCAAAATTAGAGTAAAAACATTATAACACACATATTCATAATTTAAATACCTAAGGAAATATAGTTATTTTTAAAATTGTATGACATTTTTTAATTGATAAATTGAAATGTAATTGACAATCACAGTTTAAAGACAGAGTATGACACATAACAAACAATGAAGAGTTGTTGAAGAAAACAGTTCTTAGAATTGGAATAACAGAAGGTTGCCTATGACGTAATTCTGTTCTTTTTAGATTGAACTCAAGGAATTTAAGACAATCACAGTTATTAAATATACCATACCTTATACCATAGGAGCCACTATATATATACCGTAGGGTAAAATTTGGCTATTTATTAATCGTCTAGATTTTAAAGTTTGATAATTCAATTTACAAAGTCTGCACGTGATGTTTTTAAAAACACAAGTAACGTAAAAATCTGTTCTATATCCTTTTTATTTGCATCTGTTGGGACTGGAACTCAGGTGACCATATTATAAACCCATACTCTAGTTTACTTCTAACTAGAGTTTTATTTAGAATATGAGTAGTATTTATATTATACATATTGATTACACAACTTTTAGTCGACCTGGTTGGCGAGTTGGTATAGCGCTGGCCTTTTATGCCCAAGGTTGCGGGTTCGATTCCGGGCCAGGTCGATGGCATTTAAGTGTGCTTAAATGCGACAGGCTCATGTCAGTAGATTTACTGGCATGTGCAGATGCCTCAAACTAGCAAGCTGTCTCGTTCGCGCAGGCGCATAGAGCACTTCTCCCCTACCACTGTCCGCCTACTGCTGTGCACTGTGGACTAGACTGGTACAGCTCAGTTCTAATAACAGTTGAGAAGGCTGCATAGGGAGGGTACATCTTGAATACATTGTCAAGAGGTCAACTTTTCAGACAATATGACTATACCTGGGTATCGGAGCCTAGGTGGGCCCCCTCCATTAGCTCTACTACTTCCCCTCTCTAGGCAGCTTCCTAGTTTGAGGCATCTTTAAAAGAACTCCTGTGGGACAAAATTCCGGCACATCCGGCGACGCTGATATAACCTCTGCAGTTGCGAGCGCCGTTAAATAAAACGTAACATTAACACAACTTTTAACATTATATCACTTCGGAAAACGTATTATATATCTTTCACGTGTTAAATTATTTTACATTTCTGATTATAAATTCTAATTTTCTATATGCATCGTTTACCACGTGATTTAAGTGCATTTTAAAACATAAGTTATGTGCGAAATGAATACCCAAATCCGTAAATGATTCTACTCTAAGTAATTTCACACAAATTTTGAATATTTCTAGAATATGTCATAAAACAACATTTATTAGGATTTAACAGATGGGAATTGTTAATACTCCATCTATATAGTCCTAAATCATGTTGTAGATCAAAAGCTTCTTGTTGTTTGTCAGTGACTTCATACAATTTAACATCATAAGCATATACTGTAGTAAACATTTAGATTGTAAAACTTGTTTAAGCAAGTCATTGGTATAAAGTAAAAGGAACAACGGATCAAGATTGGATCCTTGGGGTACATCTGAAGTTACTGTGAATGCTTTGATTTTATTTGATTGAATGAAACATACTGCTGTCGTTTCGCAGCCAGACGCGCTGACCGTTACTCCACAGGTGTGGACTATATTCCTGTCTTGTTACAGGCTCAGTTGTAAATGGAAATTTAATATAAACTGGCGTTACCGTAAAAAATAATTAATATGCAAAAATATGTAGGGTTAACTTTTCGTATTTATCATCACAGATGTTTATAACATGTCTAAAAATGTTTGCAAGAAAAATTTGCATTTGTATATGAATCCTGCACAATGTTGCTGGTTTCAGTCAGACTGTGGCATGAGACACACAGAGAGCAGCTTGTAACGTTAGAAGTCGTCTTGTAACACAGTGCAACAAATTGCTCAATAATACATCTCTTTGTGCTGCAGGACCAGCATTTTTTGGATCTGCATGTGACTGGTATAAAGGAGGAATATGAGGGGCAGAGATATGACCTCACATCAGAGATAAAATTTGAGGAAGATCCTTTGCCAATTTCGTTCCCCATGATGAAACGTGAACCTGAGGTGAGTGACGCACAAAGAATTCACTGTATATTCTTGTTCCAGTGTTTATCTTGTATTTTGATTGTCATAGAGAATACCTCTTTACAACAGTATCTGCAGCGCCTTTCCTCTATGACAGACAACAAAATCTCATAACTATTTAATATTTCAAGTTATACCATTTGCAGAGAACTCTAATTTTTAGTGTTATATATTTTTATGCTTTAAATATGAAAACGAAATCTCATGCTACATTTACTCTTAATGGTTTTCAAGCTACACGTTCCCACAGTGTATTTGATAATATGTCGTACTTAAGGACATGTCTTTTTTTTTCTCTGTCTCTCTTTCTCAAATTTTCAATACTTTTTACAATTTCCAAATAATTAAATTTGCTTTAGATACAATATCTTTTCTTCATTTGTTTTTCACACATTGTTTCTAAGCATTTTTTTTTGTATATTTTGCAACATGTCCTTTGTAGAACATTATGTTGCCCGTAGAGAAGAGATATTTTGTAACTTTACCATAAATTATGGGACTTATTTTGATTGGATTCCATAAGAGGTTCTAAATTTTGAAAAAGCATTGTGATGCATTCGGACAGCTAGGGTTGCCAGATCAGTAAAGTTAGAATATTGTACCAACCTAAAAAATATTCTATTATATTTGTCTTTGTGAAAGAAAATATATCGTGCATTAAATATCTTAGCAAAACACGTACTGGTAATGGTCTAGTATGTTTTCGTATTTGCTAAATAAGAAATTAAGGTCCACACCTGTGGAGTAATGGTCAGCGCGTCTGGCTGCGAAACCAGGTGGCCCGGGTTCGAATTCCGGTCGGGGCAAGTTACCTGGTTGAGGTTTTTTCCGGGGTTTTCCCTCAACCTGATACGAGCAAATGCTGGGTAACTTTCGGTGCTGGACCCCGGACTCATTTCACCGGCATTATCACCTTCATATCATTCAGACGCTAAATAACCTAGATGTTGATACAGCGTCGTAAAATAACCCAATAAAAAAAAAAGAAAAAAGAAAAAAAAAAAAAGAAATTAAGAAGTATTCATACCATAATTACAACATTTATATGGCTTTGTAATAATTTTCTGTCATTAAATTTTATATTTCTCACATAAACTTCAAATAAAAATGCAAAAATTGTGTTAGTTCAATTTATGAATAATTTGTAGTTTGTTTCTCTTCTGAACCTTTTTTTGCAATATGCGCCATTTCACCAGTCATCTTATCATCTTATCATTCCCCTCTATTTGATTGAAAAGTAATGCATAGAAAATTGAAAGTATTTCATTTTATATACTAATGCATATATATTTATCTCATTTATTTGTATTTTATAGTAGGTACTCATATCTTTCTATAACCCTCAAATTTTCCCTTCTGCTTTATATTATATGATTGCTCCATGGTAGTTTAAATTACACCTTTGTTGTGCTACATGTTGAAAAAGTTAAAAAAAAAAAAAACGCTGTTCTATAACGAAAAGAAGTGCCCCATGAAAAATCTGCGCCAAGAATTGTGTTAATTAAAATTCTACTACGCCTAATACGACATAAATGCAGTTCTGTACAATGTAAAACCGTTGCATTTTTGTTTATATAGATTGTGCTATCTTTCTGTTTTATTTGCTCTGTATTATTAGGAAGAGCAGAGTGACTTGGTCACAGTGAAGGAGGAGCCAATGGTGGAAGGAGCAGCAGAGGACAACGAGGTTTTCACCGAAAGGTGAGTGTGGTGTGCGAGTCTTCATGTAGAGAGTTCATTGTAGTTGAAATTTCCGTTTTCTTAATTGTCTAGAAGCACCTTCAGAAGGGCTGTCTCTCTGAATCATCGATCAATAGGGATATACTGAACTCAACAGATAGCGCGCATTTACTTTGGGGATGTACTTTGCATGTGCATTTGTTTTACACTTTATAAACATTGAGGATTTACGTAATGTATTGGTATATTAAATTTTCTTAAGAACAGCTCTACAGGGCAGATATTATTTGTTGTGTTCCTCTATGTAAAAACCATGGAAAGCTTTTTGCTTTCATTCAGTTTCCGAAAGATGCTTACAGCTAGCTCAGACTTGTTCCCACCACACATTTACATGCTGCTGTATCAATGCCGTTGTCAAGGAAATGCCTGTCTTACGCTTTGTTCTGTCCCTTAGGGAGCTAATATAAGGTCTTGGACAATTCTCATTGCTTGGTGCTTGTCTATTTTCTTAGACTCATCTGGTTTCCATCCTGTGTATACCTGCCTGTTACACATATAGTATGTATTTGCATCTGCACACATCCTGGCTGTTATACTATATTTCCTGGGTTTGGTTCTCATAAATACCTTGAACAGGCAGTGACCGTGGAGAAGTAAAAGCTGCTCGTCAACCGTAATGCATTCAAAAGAATTCAATTCTGAAATGTGCAACAGACATCTCAAATACTTTCCTCAGTGAACTCAATTTATCTTCTTCTTATCGTTCAGTGGGAGTATTATGATCACTGTAGCAGAGAAACAAATTTTATTCAGTAGATGAATACAATATAATACATTTTTTATTACTCAGTCAATGACAAATCAAAGTAAAATAATGACTTAGTTTATAGTCATTAAGATTATATACATGAATTGCAAAATTGCGAACGTTTTCGCCTATTCAGGCATCCTCAGGCAGTTATACAATATCTCAATGTCGTATACGTAGCTATTGGTGGTGAGTACTATTTAAAATTAATTGTGTAGGCTATAGGACATCTCCATTATTAAAATGTAATATTACAGGTAATAAACTTAAATAATGTTAAAAATGTTAAAAACCATGTAGTAACTAAACTTCATAATTTGTGGAACACTTGTTCAGTCCAATGAATGATCGATGTATGTCGTTTAAAATGTGACAACTGCATAGTTAGCAACTGTATGGATCACTATAAACATCCTGTGTTTTTTGTGAATTATGTAGACGTGCGGCGACCTGCTGCTATTAGGACTGTAACTGATATGACGTGACGTGGGTGAAGTGTGTATTCGTCTACATAATTCACATAAAACACAGGATGTTTATAGTGATCCATACAGTTGCTAACTATGCAGTTGTCACATTTTAAACGGCATACATCGACCATTCATTGGACTGAACAAGTGTTTCACAAATTATGAAGTTTAGTTACTACATGGTTTTTAACATTTTTAACATTATTTAAGTTTATTACCTGTAATATTACATTTTAATAATGGAGATGTCCTATACACAATTAATTTTAAATAGTACTCACCACCAATAGCTACGTATACGACATTGAGATATTGTATAACTGCCTGAGGATGCCTGAATAGGCGAAAACGTTCGCAATTTTGCAATTCATGTATATAATCTTAATGACTATAAACTAAGTCATTATTTTACTTTGATTTGTCATTGACTGAGTAATAAAAAATTATTATATTGTATTCATTTATAGAAATTGACAATCTGAATATTCCATCATGCTTTCTAAGTTTATTCAGTAGGCCTGCAGTACATACTGTTATAATTATAAATTAGATTGTTGCGGAGCTTTGAAATCATTGTTTCTAGTTGAACATTAGCAAGACAACAAATAGCAAGTTAAAGGTAATACCACAGTCTACTATATACAGTCACGAAGCTTGAGTTTTGAGGGTGCTAGAAACAATAGACTCTGACGGTACTATTTTGCATTGCCTGTAATGAGGCGATATTAGCGATCCTAGTGGTGAGCAACTTCTAATGTCTGCATATTTACTACGTATTGAGCTTCGGGACTGTATATACTAGACTGTGGTAATACTGTGAAACTTCTCGTAACGGACTCCTCTCAATAGCGGACATTTTAAAATTCCCCTGCAAAATGACATTAGCCCTTATGATAAAATTCTTCCAAATAGCGGACATTCTCAATAACGGACGCGGACACTGAAATGTATCTCCCAACAACAATTAAAACTTCCAAATAATGGACAGCGTGAAAGAAAAAAAGAAAAAAAAAAGGTTGTAAATTAAATGGAAGTATAACGGAATTCTTTGCAACAGTCATTATCGTGCATTTGAACGTTCTTGTATTTTATTGAAGATAAGCAGCACAGTTGTTAGTTGTGATACTGTACGTGAGCAGCCCGTACTTTCTTAGTTTGTCAAATTGAGTGTTCGGAAGTACAGTCATGTTAAAAATGTCACAAAAACGTAAACGTTTGTCAATAAAAGAGAAAGTGGATATTGTAAAGCATAGTGAGAAAGAGAAATTAAGTGTTCGTGAGCTGACCACAAAGGTTAATGTGGCAAAAACTCAGGGTAGTGAAATTTCGAAAAACAAGGATGTTATTTTAAAATCATACACTGAGAATGAAATTGTAGATTTCTTTGTGTAAGATAAAGTGGTACAGTGACTGATGTTTATTTCATTTACAAAACATTTACTGGTACGATTTCTCTAGGGATGAATACTGTAAACAATCTTTCAATCTCACTGTCTACTGTACTGCAAAATATAGTGTTGAATATGTGTGAAAAATTTTAATGTACTGTATACATACTAACGATTTTCTAAATAGCGGACACTTCTCAATAACGGACATTTAATTTTCCCCGGCGGTGTCCGCTATTGGGAAGTTTCACTATACCAATTCAAATTTTGTCATGATAATGCTTACTACCAAATGGAATCAGTTATGTTCCACTGCGTCCACACCTGTGGAGTAACGGTCAGCGCGTCTGGCTGCGAAACCAGGTGGCCCGGGTTCGATTCCCGGTCGGGGCAAGTTACCTGGTTGAGGTTTTTTCCGGGGTTTTCCCTCAACCCAATACGAGCAAATGCTGGGTAACTTTCGGTGCTGGACCCTGGACTCATTTCACCGGCATTATCACCTTCATATCATTCAGACTCTAAATAACCTGGATGTTGATACAGCGTCGTAAAATAACTCAATAAATTAATTAAACGTTCCACTGCCAAATTTTGCTAATTTTAAAGTAAGAAAGTAAACAAATTACTGTATGTATATAAACATTTTATTTATCATAAGAATGAAGCGTAGAATAAGTTATAGCACATTGCAATCCTAATTTGGAAACAATCGCACAAAATAGGATGTTGAAGTCCAAAAATGATAACGATTTTTATTGTGTAGCCAGAGCCGGATATCCCAATAGGGCAACTCCGCCATGGCCTGAGGCGTGTTCTAAGACGAGGCGCACGAAAGTTACGGAAAAAAGACAATTTAAAGAGGAAAAAGACAGAGACTGTGAAAAGCAGAATTTTTAAACATCAAAAAGACATTACGCAGATCGAGAAAGATATTTTTCAAAATCTCTCTTCTGATGTAAATTGCCTAATGGTGAGGAGTGTCGCTAATTGGCTGGTGTATTCCGAAAGCAGGGTTGCGGTGTTTTGAGCGCCTTGTAGTCTGCTCGGTGAAAACAAGTGTATTCAAATTTCGGGTTCACTGATTGGAAGACTGCAAATGTGCGTGTTAATCAGCACGAAAACTCATGTGAACATAGATGTGCCTTAATTACATTATATCTAGAAGAAAAATCTGGAAAGGGTGAATATTTTCAGTCACGCAATATTGGCGTAATGTTCTTCAAAGAACTGTTGCCGTAGTGAAATGTCACGTAGTTCGAGGACTTTCACTTTGGTTCAGCAAGTAGTAGGAACTTCATACATTCTTTTAAAAATAATTGTTGAGTTTCATGTGGTTTTAGCTAAGCAGATAGTCTACTACTCCATGGCACCAAGGGAAACGTTTTCCTAATTTCAAAGTGAGAAAATAAACAAACTATATACAGTATGAACATTTTATATGGCATAAGAACAAGACACAACATAAGTTATACCAATTTGGAATTCCGAATTGGAAACAATCACACAAACTAGAACACTCATATCCAAAAACGATAAAGCAAAGGTTTATGATTTTTTTTTGTATAGGATATTCGAATGATGGTAATACTGATAACATACATACACTTGTTTCTTTTTCCTTTGTAAGAATGAAAAACCGTAACTTAAAAGCATAATTTCATTTGCTTTTAACGACCTGCAAACATCTATTTCTTACCTTTATATATATATATATATATATATATATATATATATATAATGATATTTTCACATAAAATTTGTTGTATAGATCAAGACCAGAATGTTGAGTCAAATTTTAATACTTCCTACATAAATGATAAATTCAGTGTACCTCCAATGTTAATGTCCCATCTGGTGAAATTGGTTTTTATTTTGATTTGATTGTTCAACAATGTAATGCATATTTGTTGCGAGTATTTTATTGACTGATTGTATATTTTCGTCAGGATTGCAGTTACCGAAGAGAGGACTGTGTCATCAGAATTCGAGAGAAAGACTGTATATGATTTCCCCAAAAATACATGTTCCTCAGGAAAACCTGTTCGGTCTCACGAAGATGAGAAACAAGTGCAATTGGAAATGTCTAAAAAATGTTTCTCCAATTCGACAAAACTGAAGACGCATTTACGCAAGCATTTAGGCAAGACACCTTACAAATGTGATGTTTGTGGTAAATGTTTTTCTGTGTCGAGTAATCTAAGAAGGCATGAACGCCTGCACACAGGTGAGAAGCCTTTCAGGTGTAATGCTTGTGGTATGTTTTTCTCGCTTTCGAGTAGTCTAAAAAATCATGAACGCCTGCATACTGGCGAGAAACCTTTCAAATGCGATATTTGTGGTATTTGTTTCTCGTATTCGAGTAGTCTGAAAAGCCATAAACTCGCTCACACAGGTGAGAAGCCTTTCAAATGCGTAGTTTGTGGTAAGTGTGTCTCGAATTCGAGTTCTCTAAAAAGACATGAACGCCTGCACACGGACGAGAAGCGTTTCAAATGCGTTGTGTGCGATATGTGTTACTCGCATTCGAGTGACCTAAAAAGTCATGAACGCCTGCATAAAGGCGAGGAATCTTTTAAATGCGGTTTTTGTGGTAAGTGTTTTTTGCAGTCGAATAACCTAAAAGTCCATGAACGCCGGCACGCAGACGAGAAACTTTTTAAATGCGGTTTTTGTGGTAAGTGTTTCTCACGAATATGTAACCTAAAAAGTCATGAACTCGTGCATACCGGCGAGAAACCATTCAAATGTGATGTTTGTAGTACGTGTTTCACCCAGTCAAGTAGCTTAAAAAAACATGAACGCCGGCACACGGGCGAGAAACCTTTCAAATGTGATGTTTGTGTTATGTGTTTTTCGCAGTCGAGTAGCCTAAAAAGACATGAACGTCTGCACACAGGCGAGAATCATTTTTAAATGCAATTTTTTGTGTTAAGTATTTCTCAGCGACAAATGGCCTAAGATGCCATGAACTCTTGCAGAGAAGCGAGATACCTTTCAAATGCGATGTTTGTGGGCAATATTTTTCCATGTCTAGTAATGCAGAAGTCTTGGACATCTACACACAAACGAGAAAGCTTCTAAATGTGATGACTGTTGAAAATGTTTCAAGAAGGTCTGGTTTAATTAATCATGTTCGGTGCAGCATGACTGGAAACACGGTTAAGTACAGTTCATCATTTATTTGTGATGAATTACTAACTACATGATATTTCGCAGGCATATTGTTATTTTCTTTCGTTTGTTTTCAAAATCAACGACTATGATCGCTTTCAACTTGAAGCGAAGCCAATGTATAACGATGAACACCAATGCAGATCACTGCAGTCCGTTCTGAACTGTGATGAGATTATACAAAGTGGTGCAAAATGAATTTATGATTTTGACTTGAGGCGCTCTCGGCCTTTCTTTTTATCTAATCGTCTAAACTTGTTAGTTTGAAAACAAGACAATTAAATAATAAACTAACCCTGCCATGAATCGTTATGATCAGGAAGGTAATCAGCGTGTCGAGGTAGTCAAGTGATAACACACACTCACTATGTAAAACAACTATTTATTAGAACAAGCAAATAAATTCGTAGCACAGAAAATATCTTGCTAACAGTGTAGCGTAGACCAAATCCAGCTAATTACCTTACATAGGTAGGTACTTCCCCACGCTGGCATCCATCTTGTCATACAACCTTGACATAACCATCACTCAGCACACACATAGCCGTTACATACAAATTGGTCACCCCTCAAACGTCACACAACAATGGGTGCCTTCGTCGTGAATTCCATACCTTTTAAATTTGTTCTACTGCAATAACTAGATTAAACATTAGCCAAAACCAATTCACTGAACTGATAGTATATAGAGGTAGGCTTTTAGTTATATCACAGCTAGAAAAACGATCCACCAAAAATACAAATACCGACCAGTATTTGACCAGAGTTGACTGAAAGCAAGTCAGTCAGGAAAATGAAAGCAGCTCAAGTTAATAAGTACATCCCAAAACTCGCCGCTAAATTCCACCCGAATATCTTCTGCAATTCACTTGCAGGATCCCGCAACACCATGGACTATACAGCTTCTGGTAGACTTATCGAACCCGGTTTGATCCCCGGCCTACGTAGGACCTTGTACCCTGTCACACACCCGACCTCCACGAGTCCCTCCACTAGACTAATATCTTCTGCTATGCACTGACAGATACCCACAACACCGTGGACTTCTAGTGGGCTTATCGAACCCAGTTCGATCCCCGGCCCACATAGGAGCTCCGGCCCTTCACACATCCGACCTCCACGAGTCCATCACCCAGACTGACGCTACTACCGAAAAGAAACTCACTTCACAGACCAAATTTAACTCACGCCACCGTCTTAACCAATCAGCAAGCGCTATTATAAAATAATGACTGCTCCCTCGATCAAATAATAACTGCTCCCTCGGTCTCAACTCATTACAGGTAATAGGAACAGAACCAGAGCATACGAAAAAAAATACAGAAAGATGAGAGGAAAGCCATCTACGAGAAGTAAGAAGCACTAGATCAGAAAGAAAAAAACTACAAGCCATCTATGAAGAGTTAGAATAATTAAAACTAACAGAAAAAAGTATAAAGATAGAAAAATGTAAAAGAAATAGAAAGGAAAAGAAAGATGTGCCGAAATATAAACAGCACAGACTTACTTAATACCCATTCGATGGTGGTATAACATTGATCTAGCTATGCCATTTAAGGTTAGTGTAGCTATTGTTTAGGTTTACATGGTAACGATTTCGGTTTTTTTTTTTACTGAATTCGACAAATCTGAATTATGTAACAATATTCAACCAAGTTTTTGTTTATATTACTTTTTTAGTGTTTGTTGCTTCATTTTGTGATGCTGATTGTAGTTACAGGATTGGTATTTCTCTAATGTGAATATTTTAAATACAGTGAAAAAATTTTCAGTTTCCTTAAATACAACTAAAATTAATATGCTAAGTTAATATAAGTAGACACAGTGCGTGACAATACAGTACACACAGTACAGTAGTTTGAGTAAGTACAAAACTAACGTATGAAATAGAGTTTTCAATACTACAACATCTTTATTTCAAAATATACATGATAATGGATTTTCCGTTTATTCGCCTTTGACTCCTCTTCACAGAATATGCCCCAAGCACAGTCCCCCATCACAATACAAACCGAACTCCCTGATACGTATTTTGCATACGGTGAAAGTCCTGATGAAAGTGTTCATCATGTTTCTTGCTTACTATTCCTAAATTCTGTTTAAAGAAATGAATATGACAGAATAAATAGTGCCTTTTGACTTACTTTCTACATCCAAGCACACTATAACTCAGTGTCGAATTTTCAACCAATTCCTTATAATTGTCACTTGTTTTGATTCCCAGAAACCATTGCATTAGCACTCTAAGAGCTTTCCAAGCATTACGTTTATCAAGAGTCTTTGGATATAGAAGTTATTTAGATTGTAGCATCACTCGAATCTTTAGATGCGGTAAAAATTGCATCTTTTGCAACTACTACTGCCATCTAGTGGTGAAAGAGAGTTATCAATAAGTGGGACCAATTATACTGCTATTGCCATGTAGTGAGGCGGGGAAACAAATTACTACTGCTTTCTAGTGGTGTTACTTCGTTCATTTTTCTTCAATTTTCTTGATGTCCTGTTGGACTATAGGTAGCCATATGTTCTGAAGAATGAGACTGGGTTGGCTAATAGCGTTATCCGAGAAACTCATATGTGCGGCTTCCTTGTACTTCTCTGAACCAGAGAACGCTCGGTTTGTAAGCTGGAGGTGTTTTCCCACTTTATTCTGTGCCCACATTCGAAGCTATGTTGGGCTATTCTGGATTAAAGATGTACTTATATTCTTTTATTCTTTTGGACAGGGGTCTGCTAGTCTCCCCTATGTACACACAATCGCTTTCACAAGAAATGTTTTAAATGCAGTCTCTGGTGTCCGCGGGATCTCACTTCAGTTTGTTGTTGGACAGGACCTGGCTGAGTGTATTCTCTGATTTGAAGACCGTTCTGATATGATACTTCTTAGAAACGGATAACACTATTAGAGAATTAGGGAACAAATTTATGAAATTCCTCCAGACATGCTAATGCACGTCATGCAAAATATCCGGACAAGGGTTAGTGAGTGCATCAATGTGAATGGACGACACCTGGCGGACGATATTTTCACGAATTGGCGTTGAATTTGAGGGATCTAGTTGCAAAATCCGACTTTTCCACTTTTGCAAATTCCATAAAAACAAAAAGAAAAAACTTTTCATGAACAAAGTTGAATTGTGGTTATAGAAATTTTTGGTTTATGACTTCCTGAGAGGCTGAATATTAATGCGTCCTAATACCACAAATCCTGGATGTTACTTAAAAGAGAAAATTCACTTTGAAATATAGAAAAGTCTCGCTTTGCTGTCAACCTTACACAATAAAAAGTGAAAAGTGTTAGAAATAATTTTATGGGCTTTCACAACATACATTCTCCTATACTTGTAATTCGATGATCCTGGCACTCTCAATGTTTTTTGTGGAACTGAAGAGTATCATTTTGGTCCCAATCTCTTCCAAAGTGTTTTCGAAGCAATTTTTTGACATTCATTTTTTTTTTCAACTTTTTACCGGGACGCCCACTCTTAACATTTCTGATGTAAGCATTAAAGGTTTTTTTTATCTCGCTTAAACACTGATTTAGGTAGTCCAATACCATTGCGATAATGTGGTTTCCCACGCACTAATAGTACATTTCTGTTGAACAAATGATAATAAGCCGTTTTGCAACATAGAATTTGGAGTGCCATTCCTGATTTATTTTAATTTTCCACCGACTGCTGACTGAGTAGTCAAATCCCAACTTTCTCTCTGTACCAAATCTTTCAAACATTTCAGTATGCTGTTGTGTTTGTATTATTGTGACAGTCTTTTTCAATTATTTCTCAATATTTCCAAATACCCTGTCCAGCGGCATGAAACCATGACCAGTTAGTGGAAAAATCAGTTTTACCTTTGTAACATTTTTTAGAGCACCAGGCAACCATTTTAAGCAATTTCTGTCACAGTTATGTTTCTATTTAAGCCCCCCAATTCCGTCTGCAAACATTGTAATAGTATTTACATTGATAGGTATTTCAGTTGAATTTTGGATGAAATATACTGTATATGCAATTTTTTTCGAACTCTTTAGGTACTCATTTTCATTCCATGTATGAACATTCACAGTTGATGAATTTAATTGCCCATGTGTTGGCCTCTGAACTATTGTAAAATTGCACATATTCGATGGCTTGGTTCCAAATCTGGCTATCTCTAAAATCATAAATTTTCAGTATTCAAAAATTAAACTTTGGAGTTGTATATCAATTCAGGGTTTTTAGTTACTTACCCATTTATTTCACTATTAAATTTTGACATTAATAATTTCAATAACGTTTTAGCTACATCTATTTTGCACTATCACTTAACATACAGTACATTCTCAGGATTTAAAAAGAAAATAATAAGATAGCCACGTTTGTAATTGTCAGTATATGAAAGGAAGAACATTAAAATTAAACTAGAATATAATCAGCCATACTTTATTCATTTCAAATAAACACAAATAAATGTCAACTGCAGTCATTCATTTTCATTTAATATTCTGCCCAAGGGCAGATCTTTCACTACAAACCCAGCTTTCTCCATTCTTTCCTATTTTATTTCTGCCTTCCTCTTTGTTTCTTCATATAATCCATATATCTTAATGTTGTCTATCATCTGATATCTTCTTTTATCCTGAACTCTTCTCTCGTTCACCAGTCCTTCCAGTGCATTCTTCAATACGCAGTTTCTTCTCAACCAGTGACCCAACCAATTCCATACCTACATTTCAAACGCTTGTATTTGCTTCTCTTCACTTCGTCGTAATGTCCATGTTTCTGCCCTATACAAAGCACTTCACAGTCTCTTCCTTAGTTCTTTTTCCAGCGGTCCGCAGAAAATGTTCATTGATTAAAGTTCACGTTAACACTTTGTTAAAAACATAAAATTACTTAATCATACATTAAGAAGTGTTAAAATTTAAAAAAAGGTATATACCTTCGACAGGTAGTTCAGGAGACACTGAAGAAGACGTGACATCACGTCGAAATGGGCCGTCTGCCGAAGGTATATACCTTTTTTAAAATTTTAATACTTTTTAACGTATGACTAAGTAATTTTATGTTTTTAGAAAATGTTCCTTTTTCTATTACAAACTTCCTTGGCCATTGCTATTCTCCTTCTGACTTCCTGGCAGAAACTCATATTACTGTTTATAGGACACCCCAAGTATTTTAAGCTGTCCACTTGCTCTACTGCCTCATTTAGAATTCACAAGTTTATCTTCTGTATTTTTATTCCTATGACCATGCATTTATCTTCATCCCATACTGTTCACAGCTGTCATTTAGCTCCAGTAGCATATCCTTTAGTATCATTTCCTCTTCTGCTAACAACCCATATCACCAGCAAATCTTATACACTTTATTCTTCTCTCTCCTACTATCACTCCTCTCATGGTCTGGAAATAGTTCCTCCAAATAGATGTTGAAGAGTGTAGGTGACAAAGGACATTCTTGACGTACTCCTCTCCAAATGTTACTTCCTTCTGACATTTCTTCCTCTATCCTTTCACTCGTTGTTTCATATAAAGATTACTGAACAGTTTCTCTCATTCCAATCCACCAACGTACTTAATTTTATCAACGCCTGTTTTCGGAAGCTGAATGATTAATTAAAGACTTTAATTCTGACAGAAAAAAATTGTAGACTGTAATAGTGTATTGTTATACACACTGAGTTCTCTTTGCAAATAAACAGAGGCAGATATTATTGTCAAATACTTGGTAAACTATAGTCTTACTCATTTAAAGAAAATCTTCATCTTCGTCATCATTGATATCTGGCACCACTCTTTCATTGTTTTCAAGAGCAAAGTCACTTAATAAATTCTGAAAAAAATATTGGTAGTCATTAGGAAGTTTATCTGAATTGCAAATTTCTCGTAAATGCTCCAACTTCAATGCAGAAATTGCCCTCTTCTCAATGTGCAAAGGTTTCAGACATTCCTCCATGGTATTGATTGTAAAACGTCGATCTCTCCTTGGCAAGACATTGATACTGCGGAAATCCTCTTCATAACTCGTCTTAATTTTATTATCTTTACGTACCGTATCTTAGCCACTTAATGTCTCGCCAATTTATTTTTCTGCCCTTATCATATGTATTTCTATTCATCATCACTAACGTTGCTAATGCTTTCCAGTAAACAAATAATAAACGTACAGAGCCGAAGTATCAAGTTTACCAAAAGAATATGGTAAATTTGAAACTTCGGCTCTGTACGTTTGACTGTTCTAGCAATCGTCATCCATTCATGTGGAAAATAAAGTGATACATTTTTTGACGCAGCTTGTATTCTGGCATGCATGGATATTGCACTCCATCTGATTATGGTCAGACACAAGAAACTTTTGATCAATAGTTTCTACTGGTAACATCATTACACCATAAATTAACATTGCAGCTACATACTGGTTCTTATTTTGTCCTCCACATGCCACTGAAGAGCCTTACATTCTTCACTCTTTCTGGAATACTTTTCAAGTTGAGAGATATATGAAGCAATTTCACAAGGCCCTCGTCAATCTTCTACTTCATTCCACATGTAGCATTTTCCAATCCCATCTACAACAGTAACCGCATGGCCATTTACATCCTCAAAAAATTAAGGAACAATTATACCGCCGAATGTCGATATCCCACAACAAACTGTCATTTTCTGGCTATGAAGTGGTTTCATATGCAGTTCACGAGAATTTGAGCGTTCCAGTATTGCATGTTATATTTATTTACACTACCAGACAATTCAAAGTGGGTTTCGTCTGACATTACGAATAATCGTTGCATCTTCAATCATTAAATAAATAAATTAATTGCAAAATTCCATTCTTGAGAGGAAGTCACGATTCGACAACTCTTGCACTAGTTGAATTTTGTACGGATGGTGATTTGTCTGTGTGTAATATCCGATGAAGAGAACTGGTGGAGATGTCAAGGGCAACAACTTGTTGACATGGAGATCGTTTTGGACTGTGAATGACAGCAGCACGCACTCTTTGAATATTCTCCGGTGTATGCACACTCCGAGCTCTGCCTGCAGGTTTGTCATCTCTTGCAGAAGTTGTCGTTCGTAATTTTTCAATGCAGTTATTGATTGCGTTGCCATTCGGAACTCTTCCATGTCTTGCATCGTTGAAATGCCGCCTGAATAATCTCTATGTTGTTAACATCACTGTGTCTCAGTTTTTTTTAATGTTTCGATAGTGAATGCCCCACGTTCTGCTTACCAACGACATTTATTGAAATAATCACTAGGTAATAAAAATAGTTTATGTTCCTTTCTTAGTGTTTATTAAATAAAATGAACGTGCTGAACACGAATATGCCATTAGTTCTTTTCCAAATGTAGATATTTTTCTATATTTTTTTGGATTATTGATATACTTTTAATTAACCCCTTTTCCTGGCAATCTCAGCATTTCAAAGTGATAGCAGTATATGGCAGTCAAGTACAGTTCCAATGTTATGAATGAATGTAAAGCACAAAATATGCATTTACGTACAATCACTATCAAACGGCACTCAATTGAGTCAATTTTAACTGTCTCTTCTCACACCGCATTGCCTGTACCTGTCGCACTTTTTTCCGCACCATGAACACTCGCATTCGTTTCCTGATTGGTGATATTTCCTAATCTTACACACTTTGAAGTGGAATCCGTGCGTCGCGAATCTGGTCACTGTGGTCGCAGGTAGTATAAGGTCTTTGCCCAGTCTTTGTATTTCATCGCGTCCGTGCAGTAAAAGTCGTCCCATATCTCTTCTCGTTTCACTTGTATGTCCCGTAGCTGGGGGGGGGGGGCTGCAGAAGGAGGTGCAGTTTCAGGTCATCTACAAGTGGTGATTCTCCTGTCGTCACATATGTGAGTCGTGAGGGGGTGAACTTCAGTAGTCCTAGGGCTCGTTTCAGGTATGTGCTCTTAATCTTTTCTAGGTCGGCCAGATTCTTGTAACTTAGATGGTGTCGTATATATTCCAGTCCATATTTCACTACCGGAACTATTTTCACTTGAAACAGTTTCAATGCTGCCTGTATGACATCTCCCGGGGTGCTTTATGTCGCTCATTACTCTTAGTGCGGCGTTCACTCTATCTTTAATATGTGCTGTGAATGTCGTCCCTGCAGCGTTACTCCTAGGTATTTGAACTGCTTTACTGATGTCAGGTTTTTTTCTTTGTATACTAGGTGTGCCTCTCTTCCTCCTTTTCTGAACGTCATCGTGCCGTCTTTGTCTCGTTGAGCCGTAAGTCGTTTCGATCTGCCCAATCTGCTACACTGTCGAAAGCTATCTGTAGGTCTTCATGGCTTGTGGATGTCAGTGCCATGTTGTCAGCATAAAGGTAGATGTTTACGTTCGCTGGAATTCTTCTAATGACATCTGCAGTGACTGCATTGAACAATATCGGGCTGAGGGGATCCCCTTGCAGAACCCCTTTCATCTGTGTATTTCTTTGGATTTGGTGATGTTATCTGATATCTCGATTAGGTTGCTGCTCAGCAGGTTCCTGACGAGTTTTAGTTCGTGGCTGTTGTCTTCCATGATGTCTTCTAGTTTGTCTATTAGTGTCCGTCTGTTCATATTGTTGAAGGCCTTGGCGTAATCCAGGAAGACGGCATACAGTTTTCCTCCTGGAGTCATCAGAGCTTCCTCTATGTCTCTTTGTAGGCAGCCGATTGCCTGCATTGTCAGTCTACCCTTTTGTAATCCAAATTGTTCTTCTGCTATTCGTGGTTCTACTGCCTTCATTATACGGTCACATACTAGCTTGTTTAGTAATTTCAGTATTGCTGATTCTAAGGCAATCCCTCAATATGAGTTCGGGTCCCCGCTGTCTCCCTTCCCTTTGTACAGCATTTTTACTGTTGCCTTTCTCCATGATTCAGGTATGGTACCCTGTCTTAGGCATGCATTGAATAGTGCAGTTATGCATTTTCCTAATTTTTCAGAAGAGTCTTTCAGGTGCTCGTTGTATATGAGATCAGGACCGCATGCCTTGTTGTTCTTCGACTCCTTTATGGCTGAAATTACCTCTGCTTCTGTGAACAGCTTTGTGTCTCCTGCGATGCCGTTTGCTGGTCTTCGTGTGGGTCGCGTCTCTCTGTTTTGAACAACTGCTGTTATGTGTGCTTCCCATGTTTCCATCGGCATGTTTCTTGGATATTTGGGTGTTCTGGGTTGCAGGCCCTTGCAGAGGTTGGCTTCCGTTTCTTCTGTAAGCTTCTTTTCTGATTCCTTCTGAAAATTTTCTGTTGTTGACTTCATTAGTGCTTATATATTTTTCCTGTTGGTGTGGTATGTCTGCAGGTTTTCGTTGGTCGGTGTTTCCGTGCTGTGTGTAGTGTTTCTAGTACCAGTTTGCGAGCCCTGTAGCAGAAATCACTGAACCATCTCTTCGCTTTCCTTTGTCTGTTTATTGGTGTTTCTATTGCTTGTCTTAAGATCCTTTCTAGCTACCGCGCCGCCTCACCCAGTTCTCCCTCCGCAATTTGTTTAAGTGTTGTGTCGATGCTCCGTTGATCTATGGGTTCTGTGTTTATTTTCCTGGTTACGCTCTGTGGTGACTTGACTGGGTGTTTTTTGTTCTTGTACAGTTCGCATGTGGTTACTACTTGTAGATGTTTCTTCAGTGGCTCTCCCCTGACTTCCTGCGCTATTATTTTGATATCCTTCAAATAGTCTCACTACATCTCGACAAAAATAGTAATGTTGTAAAATTTTGACTTGTTCCTCATCTTAAAACTTCAATACTAATGTAAGATCTATGGAATACAATAAATGAAATGAAAAAAAAGGAACTAGATGGCAACCGACATCAGTAACAATATGTGCAAACAAAATTATACTAAACTTGAGGAATGTTACTACAGGTGTGTAGTATTATGTGACAAGTTAGGTTAGGTTAGATTAGTTGCGTATTATGTGACAGGTTAGGTTAGGTTCGATTAGGTGTGTAGTATTATGTAAGAGGTTAGGTTATGTTGCGTTACATATGTAGTAGCCTATTATTACTATTTTGGGGACACTGAAAGCCACTCCAGTCTCGGCTTCAAATTACGTCACATTAACCAAATATGAGCGTATTCTTTATTCACGCACGATGATTTTCATTTATAAGTAAGGTACATATTTGGGGCGAGTTGGGTGGCATAGCCTACAGCTCTCCCAATGATCACGTCCAATTTATATTACTCCATACTATAAATCAAAGACATTTTCAAGGTATTTTAGCAATTTTCTATAGTGCCTGGAACATAAGTAAACTTCACCAATGTAGATATAAAATTAGACAGTTGAAATAAAGTAGCTGGGTGCTGACAAGAGCCGAAAAAGAATGGAAGAATGAGAGTTTCAAAGAGTGTCTGAGGAAAGGAGAGAGATTGGAATGGGAGGGTGTGAGATAAACGTTAGTCTCTTTACTTCCTCTCCCATACAACGTTTTCTAAAGTGTTGGAATGATAGTTTTTCCTTCAAAATAATGTGTTTCTCTTCAATATAGTTTGGGATATTTTTATTAGCATGTAGTTTCTGTGCGTTTTTTTTTTTTGCGCCAATTTGCCGGTGGCCCTGAATGGAGACAACGGCAAGAAATTTTATTTAGCGGGTTTGTGTTGTGTAATAAATAAGAGATACCGTAAACTGGAGTAAAGAGGATCACATGTGGTAAAGTGGGTCATATGTGTATTGCCTAGATAAGGCAGCGCCACATGGATCACACATGAAAAAAAACCTTTGTTCTATAAATGCCACTAAAAATAGTTTTCTTTGCATGTGTGAACCATGTGGCGCTGACTTATCTAACAATACCATATGATCCACTTTACCACATGTGATCCTCTTTACCCCAGTTTACGGTAACATCCCAAACCCAAGCCAGCGGAACAACCAAAGTATCAGATGGCAACAGAGCTGTAGAAAGGCTGAAGGGGAGAGAGAAGAATGCTGAACTGACGAAGGAAGAGACTGGTGAACGAGAAAGTGAAATAAGTGCGGGGAATAGAAGGGCAAGTATTGAGAGTGTAAAGCGTGTCAGGAGTGCGAAAAGATGGGACATTAGTGGAGAAAAAATTGTCTATAATCTGAGGAAATGGTGGGTTGAAATAATAGTAGGTTTAGTTATGTACCGGTAATGGATAAATGGAAGTGAACTGTTGTATTTTTTTTCAGTGTTAAATAGTGTTACAGATAAAGTGAAACCAATGTAGCTAGGGTACGAGCGCTAATGTGTTATGTAAGAAGTGTTTAGACAGCGAATATAATAATAGTTTAAGTTTTTTTGTGAAATATTAAACAAGGGTTAGGTTTTATTATACTAAATAAGTTATATGTACCGGTATTATTTGCAAGAATGAAATATTAAGTTCAGGGGCGGCTTTCGAAGGGGGGCTGCGGAGCTGCAGCACCCCCAGACATTTGTGGTTCTTGTCTCGTTTTATGTTGTGCAATACATTTATTATACAGTCTCTATTTAGCGGCTCGAATTTAAAAAAAAAATCGCTCTCATTGACATGCACGCAATCGTTATTGAAGTCACTTCCTCCCCTGGTGCTGCCAGAGCGAAACCAGAGACAAGGACTATAGGGTGAAGCCACTTCCTCCCCTGGAGCTGCCAGTCTCGTCTCGGAAGCTTTGCGCGTTACGTTTACCCCTCCCCCTGCTGCCCCTTGCCGTGAATCCAGAGTTTCCGGGCGCTGCAAAATTTGCAGCAGTTTGTCAGTAGCGCGCAGTTTTAAATACATTTTCTTCAACGTTGTGAGTATAACTAATGCGACAATGTTTAATTCTCTACAGTATTTACAATCTATTCAGTTCAGTACCTTAACAATTCAGGAGAAATGTGAAATTAAGTGCCCATCAGTTGAATCTGATAATGGAAAGAGCCGCTAAACAGAATAGCCCACAAAGCTCGCATATTTTTTGCTAATTTATCCAGTATCCCTGCTTTCTTCTCTCGATCTCCACATAGCCTGTATTAAATTAATGTGTTTGAAAGACAATTCCATCAGCTGGGGCAACAAGATGGAGTTTTAAAATAAGAACAGTAAATGTTGTTCATGAGAAGAAGGACCATTGCTAGAATGTTTTCAAACCATAATGGAATCTGAAACATCTAACAACATTACAATAAATGAGGCAAGCGCCCTGGTGCGTACTCTTGAAGATCCTGAATTCAATTTCTGTCTGTTTTTTTTTTAATTTATTAATGTATCATGTAGATATATTATACAACCAGCTACAACATCGCCAGTTACATATTTCTAAGGTTCAAATATGCATATAAAAAATTAAATTATGGTTTATTTCTCGTAACTGCAGAGGTTATATCAGCGTCGCCGGTGTGGCGGAATTTTGTCCCGCAGGATTCTTTTAAATGCCAGTAAATCTACTGACGTGACCCTGCCTCATTTAAACACACTTAAATGCCATCGACCTGGGCCAGGATCGAACCCGCAACCGACCATACTACCGAGGTCGACTCTGCATATCAAGCTTTGTTAATGCCATACAGACAATACGGAACGGTGCACAGTTCAGCAGCGAGATCTGTGAAAATGAAAACCCTAAAAAGTGTCGTAAGATCGAAAGGATTCAGACAAGGGTTGCGGCAGCCAAGGAAGTGTATGATCTCATTATCAAACAAGCCAACACTCGATTCCAGTTCATAGATCATCTGATATTATCTTCTCTTCTGTGTCAAGAAAAATTTGAATGCTACAAAAGCTCATTTCCTGAAAATGATCTAAACGTATGTGTGAAGCTTTTCCCAATGTTCGATAAAGACAAACAAACTAAAAACGGAACTCACTGTGTTGTATCAGAGACAAGAATTCAGAAATATCAGTGGCGCAGTCAAGCTCTTGCAGTTTCTTCTATCTGAGAACTTGCAGGCCTCATTTTCAGAAGTTGTGAAACTACTACGCATAGCTATCACCATACCAATGACAACTTCTGAACCAGAACGTTGCTTTTCGTGTTTGAAAAGAGTAAAATCCTATCTCAGAAATACGATGAGAGGAGAGAGACTGACCGCATTAGGTATGTTTTCCATAGTAAAGATTATGTTAAACGACATATCGGATTTTAATAAGAAGATGATTCAAAAGTTTGCAACCTACAAGACAAGGCGAATGGAACTATTCTTTAAATAAAGTAAGTTCCTTGGTTTATTTTTGTATGCAGCCCCCCTTAATTCAATACCCACGAGCCGCCACTGATTAAGTTACTTATGAGAAAGTAAAGAATGAAGTTGAAGTAGGGATGGTTTTTAAGTGAACTGAGAATAAGAGAAAGGAAGTAGAATAGTAATGGATAAATTAGAAGGATGGCCAAGTGAAGGTGAAGGGACATGGACATAGTAAGAACAGGTTCAGATATAACAATACGTCTGTGTTTAAAGTTGTAAACAGTGGAAGTAAGAGAATGCTGACCCGAATACAGAAATGTGAAGGGCCAGCAGGACCGAATATGTTGAGAAATATATCATATCATATATCATAAAATAAGATGTAACGGACAAATATTGTAGGCTCATCTGTCTCATTGTTTTTTACGTAAACTGTTTTCACGGCTCCCTTGATCACTTCATCCAGAAAATGCAGTTAGATAAGTTCATATTATGTCTATGCCTATTACATAGTACCTATTAATATTAGACGTGGCTAATGTTGCAGACTGTCAGCTGAAACAGATATATCAATCCTTATATTCTTTCACAGAGGTAAGTATATTGTACCATTGGACAATCTAAACATATCACAGTGCATGGGATAATAATGTTATACCACAGTCTAGTATATAGTCACGAACACAGATCACACACAGAAAGCTGTGCAGCTCAATTCTTGAACAATGTCAACGTAGGATACCAGGACGACCGTAGAGCCATCTGCGGGCGATTGCAAATCAGAAGTCCGTAACACCATTTACTATCTGACCACCTACGTCTCTTTCTGTGTCGGTAACAATACTCACTACTATACCAGCCATTTTATTCGCTACAGCAATATAACTTACATAATTTATATTCCATTTCGATTACTATTTTATCCTCCTTTTTCCAGCCCACCTGTCGGTAACAATAATCAATAATTAGTTACCAGCTTCGTATTTCGGGTTGGGAAGGGAATGGAAAGGGCATGGTTTTTTACAACTCTTTAAGGGATGAAGTGTCTTATACGTGTTCTTTTACTCTTTTCAACAGATTGTCAGGTAAGGAGTTGATACTTACTGGGTTTTAAATGGAAATGTACTTACTGAAATTGTAAATATAAATGAAACATAACGAGATTATTATTCATACGCTTCAGACAAACAAATGCGAAATAATTAAATACGTAATACATGTAGGCTCAAATAGAAGGAATCCGGATTTGACATTCTTTCCACTTTCCGAAATATTTTAAGAGGCATGTTGTATTGCTTACTTAATCCTATTTCTTTAAATTACTTCCATCTTCGGACTTACAGAGAGTAATACAACCATGCTCTTTTATAGGTGAATCTAACTTGAAACATACGATTAGCTATGTGTCTTTTAATATCGCAATAGTCAGACAAACTGTACTGGTACACATGTTTCATGTTAATAAACAGGAAAAGGTTTTTTATTTGGCATTGTGGACATCATATGTAGTAATTTAATGGAGCCCAGACTACCTGGTACACAGCATGTTCTGGTCCTGGTTTTCTATGACATGCTGCAATCATAGGAAACAATGTTTTGATGTTTCTTACATTCCTAATAAATGACACATTATTTATTTAATTCTTTTGCATTTGTTTTCTTGCAGCGTATCAGTCATTTCACCTTACAACAAGTTCAGTAATAGTATGTGAAAACTACATCACAATAATTCTCGTTAAGTTTAATATGGTATTTATAATTTCATTAAATACATTTCCATTTAGCTTATATAATCAGCAGTATGTATGTATTAACTGCTTACTGTTAACTGTATAACACATATTAACAAAATACGTGAAGTCCTATATTCTGCTGGTACTGTGGTCATTGAACTAGAACGTTAAAAATTTGAATTTCAAATGAAAATATGGTCGCTCATGATTGGAGCAGAATTCGATTTGTTTGCCACCTACTGAGAAATTATTGAAGGAACGATCAATTATTGAAGACAGACTCCATTAGATGTCTCTGTATTTCATATAAGAAATCTTCCAATGAGAGTTGCACCCTCCTGGGTCACGAAGCTTGAGTTGTGAGGGTGCTAGGAACAATAGACTGTGCCAATATTATTTCGCATTCTGTAATGAGGCGATATTAGCGATCCTAGTGGTTGCAAACTTTCTATGGATGCATATTTACTACGTATTGAGCTTTGTGACTGTATATACTAGACCAGGTCTGCACAAGGTTTGCGCTCTCCGAGCTAGCTCACAGCTCGAGCAGAATGTAGATAGGGCCTATTAGCTGTGCTCTGTATAAGGATGGACTAGAAGAAGGGGTGATCTCGTACAAAATGTACACAAAAGAAAGTACTATTACGAGTGTTTGTGAAATGAATTCCCGTTCAGTGTTTGCAAAACTATCTTGGACTATTATTAATTAATAAAGAAATATTTATTTTACAGAAATAATACAAATTCTATAACTACTTAAATGTACAATATCATTTTGTTATATTTTTATTTATCAGTACATGAAAACGAGGTTGTATGCTGTTGGTAGCTGAAAGGAACAGTAGCCTACTGATCGTAATGAAACATCAGTTACAAATGTTCGATGCCTGCCTTTATTAAAGTTGATTATACAAGACAGTTGAAAAAAGATTGGAGATTTTCGAAAGAAAGATTCTGCGAAGGATCTATGGCCCAACATTTGAGGAAGGTGTCTGGAGGAGGAGATGCAACCATGAATTATATAGACTTCTAGGAGAGCCAAATATAATCAATACAGTTAAAACTAGCAGATTGAGGTGGACAGGACATGTAATACGCATGGACCCAAGTGAACCTTGCAAAAAAATTGTAATAACAAATCCGGGAGGTCAGAGAAGACGAGGTCGACCGCACTTGCGGTGGATTGATGGAGTGGAAGAGGATGCCAGAAAGTTGGGGTGCAAGAATTGGAAGGCTGCTACACAAGATAGAGACGGATGGCGACAATTACTAAGGGAGGCCCAGGCCCACCAAGGACTGTAGCGCCAATGATGATGATGATACAAAACAGTTGCTCATAAATAAATGTTGAGCCAAACATAACAATCATTTTCACAGCCAGCCTGTGCAGTCGTGGATATTATTCCTAATGTTGAGTCTTGTAAAACTCAACAGGCTGGTAGTATTATTCAAACTATCCTTAGCCCTTAGGTCACATTGAATATGAGTAAGTTCGAGCTGTAAATCGTTAAATGTTAAATGTGTTTTATTTAACGACGCTCACAACTGCCGAGGTTATATCAGCGTCGCCCGTCTGCCGGAATTTTGACCTGTAGAACTTTTTTTACATGCCAGTAAATCTACTAACATGAGCCTGTCGCATTTAAGCACACTTAAATGCAATCGATCTGGCCCGGAATCAAACACGCAACCTCGGACATAGAAGAACAGCACTATTCCAACTGCGCCAACCAGGCCGACCTGTAAATTGTATGACACTGTTTCAACTGGTCTTGAAGGAATTTTTTATGATAACATAAAACTTTTTTGCAATTAAGACAAGATCTTATAACCTAGAATTAAATTCATTTTGAGTTTCAATTAATATTTGCACATTATCGTTTAACATAGCTTCATCACGAGCAGTTTCTACCGTTCGAAAATGAGCCATATTACCTTCCCGAAACTGACTTACGAAAAGTGTAAATTTACGACTGAAATCCCGTAATTTATTCAACATATCAACAATAAGGTGGCCTTTTCTCTGAAGAGAGATATTTAAATTGTTGAAGATTAATAAATTCTAACGCAGACCTCCACAGGGTTTGCGCTCTCTGATAGGATCACAAACTCGCAAGCAGAATACAGGTATTCATTGCGCTGTTTACGTACGGACTGGAGTACAAGGAGTGGGCTCTTACCGAAAGTGCAGTACACAAAAGGAAGTAAGAGTATTTATGAAATAAATTTCCGTTCAGCATCTAGAAAACAATATTTTACTAAATAATAGAGAAATCAATAAATGCTTATATTAATGAAATACATTAATATATTTGCTATACCTATTTAAAACTACGATGTTATGTTGTATGTTTCTTTATCAGTACATCAAAACAGGGTTTTATGTTGTTTGCAGCTGAAAGAAAAAGTACTGATCGTAATGAAACAGACAGAGATGTTCGATGCCTACATTTATTAAAGTTCATAATAGAAAATAGTTGCTCACAAATGTATGTTGAGCCAAACATAGTAAACATTTTCGCAGCCAGTCTGTGTAGCCGTGGATATTGTTGCTGAGGTATAGACTTGTAAAAAGCAGCAAGGGTAGTACTATTATTGAAACGGTCTTCAGCTCTTATGTCACATTGAAGATCAATAAGTTGAAGCTGCAAATAATGGACCACTGTTTCAAGTACTGTTGAGAAAGTAATTATGAGGACTTTAAACTCGTTTTCAATTGATTCAAGATCCTGGAACCTAGAATTTAATTCACTTTGAACTTCGATTAATACTTGCACATAATCGTTGAACACCGCTCCATCACAAACAGTTTGTAATGTTGGAAAGTGAGCCATATTACCTTCTCGTAACTGACTTATGAAAAGTGCAATTTTACAATTGAAAACCCGCAAATGATATATCATATCTGCAATGAACTGGGCTTTTCCCTGAAGAGAAATATTTACATTATTAAAATGTTAATAACATCCACGAGAAATGCAAGGTTGGCTGTCCAGGTACGATCACTGAATTCTGGTGCAGGCTTTCCTTTCATTTGAAGAAACTGCCAAATTTGGTCGCGAAGATAGAAGAATCTTTCTGACATCTTGCCTTGGCTCAACCACCGGACTACACAATAATAAACAACATCCCCATCCTCTGAATCTACTTCACAAAGAAATTGTTGAAATTGTCGGTGAGTGACTCCATGTGATCTTAAATAATTAATGTGTTTTGCCACTGTTTCCATGACATCACTGACCCTGGTTATTTTCGACAAAAGTGTGTGCTGATGAATGAGACAGCGGATTGCAATTAGATCACAGCCGCCAGAATTTTTAACCTTTTCCCTCACAAAGGCAATTAATCCAGATGGTTCTCCACGCATTGCTGGGGCTCCATCAATTGTTACAGACACCAGACGATCCCAGGGCAGTTCAATGGCATTTACAGAATCCTCAACACTGTTAAAAATAACCAGCCCTGTTGTGGTGTCTTTCAATGACACAAAATCTAATAATTGTTCGGTAACTTGGAGGTTGTTGTCAACTCCACGAACAAATATGGCTAGTTGAGCAGTATCAGACTTGTCTGTTGATTCATCCAGTGCCAAAGAAAACGCCACGAACTCTGTTGCCTTATTTATGATTTGCTGTTTGACGTCCTGTGCCATTTCTGTAATGCGGCAAGCGATTGTGGTGCGTGAGAGGGGAATTGCTTTAAAATGATGGACTTCATTTGTGCTCACATTTCCGCCGCCTCAATCATGCATTCTTTTGTGAAGTTACCTTCACTAAATGGTTTTCCAGTTACTGCAATCTTATATGCGAGTTTGTAACTCGCACGCAGGATGGCCTCATTTAACACAATGGATTCGTCACATTCCTGTAAATAAATAACAAATAATATAAATATTTAAAGTTAACTTTCTTGTTATTCTTGTAAACGCGCAAAAGAAAACCATTGTTACAAGTCCTGCAAAGGATTTTGAAGTGTGTTCTTGATAGTGAAGCCTCTCTGACTACATATGTGGTTAAATCTCCGCTGCTTTCCTATGCGAGAGTGTTATGAAAACAAACGCAGTTTTCCTCCTTACTGACACTATTATAATTAGTATAATATTCGTTAAAAGTACAGTTAATGTTAAAGTTTTGTATGGTGCGGATGTGTGTGTTCTATTAGTTGCCAATTGCATTCATTAATATTGTCACTCTGCCACCTATAATTTCAAAACTGAAAGGGAAAATAGTGTACAGTCAAGATCGGGAGATGATAACTAAACTGTATGATTTCATGAAAGAGATGGTCACACATAAAGATCGATATTCACCTGAATTTTTAAAAGTAATTAAGAAAGTACCTCTGATAAGACAATGTATTTCAAATTCATAAAAAATAAATACCGACTGTACCTACCTCCAGTGACGTGCAGTCCACCTGAGCAACCCAAGCACGGCTTGAGCAGCACTGATTAATTGTAAGAATCACGATATCTAAGTAAATCCATGATTAAACTTTCTGTTTGTATAACCATGAAGTCCTGAAACGTCTAAATACGTTTTGTTAATTGTAAGTCGCGTGATGGGGCATATACAATGCACATACTGCGTTCCCGAGCTGGCACCAGCGTGCCAGCAGTGCTGAATGGAGGTTAGCATGGAGGTTCCCATGACAACCCACGTTATCATAACTTCTAACCAATGAGGGACGCCTCACGAGACTGCAGTAAATGTATATACCCCAAGCAGCCGGTAGCCCGTCCGGGCTGCGCGAAGTCGAATGAGTGTAAAATGTACTGTTTCTCTCGCGTTTGTTTGTACTGGTACTTTATAGTTACATTGTGTACGTGTATATAAGTGGAATAAAAAGTTTTGATTATGTCTGGTGATAATAATAATTTAATTCAGCAACAAAGGCTGAATACAGTAATTTAATTAAAGCAATACGGGATCATGATGTTGCTATTGCACATATTCGTCACTCACGACTTTTGGAACTGAGCTAAGTGACCGAACACAACAAAGTATTATTCTACATAATAAAAAGGTAACACGCAATAGAGACATTCTGAAAAGACTTACAAACGCCATTTGTTTACTTGCAAAACTGGAACTTTCATTTAGAGGAAACGGTAAGTCGAAAATGTCCAACAACCGCGGTAATTATTTAGAACTTTTGGACTACACCGCCCAGTACGACCCTCTTCTAAAAAATCATTTGGAGACATCTACAGTATTCATAGATGTATCAAATCGTATTCAAAATGATTGAATTGAATATGTTACCAGTGCACTTAATAAGGAAATTAAACAGCAATTACAGAAATCTGATTTTTTTTTTGCCATTTTAGGTGATGAGACATCTGACGTCTCGAATAAATCACAATTTTCTCTCATTTATCGATATACGATTGAAGGAAGGGTAGTAGAGCGGTTTGTGTTTCTTCGTGATGTAAGTGAGGACAAAACAGCGGCAGCACATTCTGATTTTATTTTTAAGAGATATTCAAGGCTTTTCAAACTGCAGTAAGAAACTTGTCACACAGAGGGAAGTGATTGCCTCTTCATTACATGGTGTCAAGCTAATATTAAGGCGTCTTTTCCACAAGCCCTCTTTGTTCACTGTTATGCACACTGTTTAAATTTAGCACTGTCCCAAAGTGCTTCAAGTATTCCTGAATGCCATATATTTTTTGCTCTTTCTGGGCTTGCAGTGTTTTTCTCGAAATCATCAATGTGCACAAAATTTCTTGATGAATTTCTGGGTCGACGATTATTACCACATGTTTCCCCAACAAGATGGAATAGCTCGTCACGACTTACCAATACTTAGAGTAGTCTTTTATAATAATATTTTTTAATTTTAGGCATTAGTTGCAGTAGGCCTAATCTTATAGATTTTGTAAAAAAAAATGGGTACCAAATACCAACGTATTTTTATATAATTAGTAATGTTATAAGTATTTGAATCAAATATAAATAATAAGAAGGAAAAGAAAACTTGACTACGTGGCTGCTTGGTTAACCTGTTGGGCCACCGCTCGCCACTGCCTACCTCGGGTAATAATGCAACTTTCAACTCCTGAACCTTTTCACTGCGATCTTCAGCAACAAAACAATCGTAAGTATCTTTATGTCTGGACTCGTAATGACACATTGTTATGTATCTTTATACCTTTCAAAATACTGTGGCAGATAAGGCACTGAGTATTTACTCGAGCAACTATAAAAAAAATAAGCATTTTCCCATGCAACATTGAAAGAATTTGCCTGATGATCACTTTTCCGTCTTTTAGACTCCTCCAGTAGCAGTAGGTAAGCAACATGAAACAGTTACTGAGAATACACACTACACTCCACTAGATAGCTGAGTGGTCGTTTCTCTCTCCTCTACCTATAGCAAGTCTATGTCATTCTGACGTACCTTCCTCTCCGTTTCGGCGAGCAGTAAACACGGCTTTCCCGTTCCGAAGGAGTGTGCACGCTCGTTGAGCGCTGTTTGTTCAGGTTCTAGACTGTGGTCATACTTATGGACTCTGCTAATTTTTTGTTCTCTCTGTGTTTCTGCTTAAATTCTCAATCTGGACGCCCTTTTACGGTTTCAAATGTATAATGTTATTTTAGGTGTACGTACAAATATTATCACAATTACTTTATGAAGACTTAAGCTATGGTTTAATAGGGTTACATACGTCCGTATTTTAAGACCTCTGACCGTGTTCGTATCATACAAGAAAAATGTCGATTTTCTTTATTAGAGATTAATAATTGCTTGCTACATCATCTTCTTCAAGGGATGACTCTACTATCTAGTCACCAATTGTAATAGCCACTGTTTTCTACACTTTGGTTTTAAAAATATATCAAAGACCAAAATATTGGTACTATAGTGAAAAAAGAACAACTTTGAACATGAGAAGGCACTTGATGTGGCCAATATTCTGAGATCGGTACAACGTTTACTAGTTAAGGATCGCGCTAAGATTTTATACATTGTCAAAGGTTTTTCGTATGTCAAACAGTACAACTGTTACATAATCTTCTTTCTCCTTTGGCAGGTCTTAGAGCGGAGTTAAATAAAGAAGTGTTTATTAGCATAGTTGATAAATTCACGAATCGTCGTTGATTTTCTTTGATTTCAACATACATTAAATTTGAAGTTGTGAATCTGAAACACTGTTAGTATATTCGACGAGATACTGATGGGGCGGCAGTACTAAAGAACCTTGTTTTCGCCGATTTAAAGAATAAAAATATTTATTCTTTCTTCAAGCATGCAAGTACAAAACTCGTCTTTAACATTCATATTGCGATTCTTGACGTAACTCACTAGCCAAATCGTCTTTAATATCTCTAACATTGACGCGATCTGGTCCAGGGCTTGTGTCAACAGCTTGAGTTCATAATTGTACCAGTACTGACTTTTTTCTACCTCAGTCTCTATTCTTACCTCCCTCTGGGTTACTTGGATGTTTGTGATCTTTCTCTTTCTGAAAGAGATCTCCTCGTCTATCAGCGTAATATTTGGTAGCCAGATGTCTGGGCCCAGGCAGAAAGTTAATACTATTTCTTAAGAAGCTCGAGAAATTCTGCAGGTGTGAATTAAATTCAATATCATTAAGTTCAATAGAAAATTTGTTTTTTCCTTCAGAAAGTTCGTCCTTAAATGCTTTTAGACGATTATCTGACACATTATTTTTACTCGAGGATTGATGATGTGTTCTGATATCTTCAGTGCTATCTTTATTATTTTTGGTATGAATCTCATTACTTTTGATATACTTCCGTGCTATCTTCATTCAGTGTACATCAGGGTGTGAATCACTGATGTGAATGTTGATATCCTTTCATTATGGAAGAATCCACCACAATGGGGACATTTCGCCTCCAGCTTTGTTGACCACAATTTGATTTATGAAGTACTGAATTGGATTGATCTGGCGATATTGGAATGAGGAAGGGAATATATAATTATGCTGAACTTGTACACGGCAACAGTTAGCAAAACAAAGTAGCATACAGCTTAGTTCACCAAGATAAACTGTATAGAAATCAATGTGAATGTACGAAAATGTGCTAAATCACAAAAATAAATATTCCAGGATAGAAATTAATAAGGAAATAAAAAACAAGTCGCAATATATGATGTCACCACATACTGAGTAATTCAGTAACAGGTTGCAATAATAAAACTGGAAATAGAGGATGCCGTACTGAACATTTTGGGATATAATGAACTTGAGATCTGTGAACCTAGCTTAATGCGATCATGTCAGTTTCACTGTAAATATCTGGGTCGGTATTGCAGACTGCAAGACCATGCCATTGGGTCGTTCCTCCTATCTGTGCGTCTGAATGGCTACATGTAGCGATTTACTTGAGTTGTGAAAAGAACTTTGCTCAGTTGCTGGAGGATGTACCCTTTGCTGCTAGGGATGTTTGGGAATGCTTCTTGTTGTGCAGTAGTTCAATGGAACTGAAGTAGGAAGTGGAGGTTTTGGTTTCTTCACAGCTTCACGTCATACACAAGGAATTTCTATCCATCCAGTACAGTCAACGAAAGAGCTGTGCTCACAACATAACAATCCAGAATCTTATTACTTTTTTTTCACAAAACCATGCAAATTTTGGGGTTCATGAGCTTAAATTTCAAAATATGCTACAATAACAATGGTATATTATATGCACGAATCCAGAATTATGTAAAAAATACGTAGAGTTAACTTTTTGTATTCAGTATCACAGACGTTCATAATATGTCTAAAAATCTTTTGCAAGAAAAAATTGCATTTGAATAAGAATCCTGCACGTATTCACTATAATGCAACTGGTTTCAGCCAAGCTGTGGCATGAGAGACACAGGGAGCTGCTTGTAACATTAGAAGTCGAGTTCTAACACCCTGTAAAACTGCTCATTTAAGACGTTTCTTTGTACTGCAGAATGGTATTTTTTGGATCCGCATGTGACTGACATAAAGGAGGAATATGAGGGGCAGAACCATGATCTCACATGTAAGATAAAATTTGAGGAAGATCCGGTGCCAGTTTCGTTCCCTGTGGTGAAACGTGAACCTGAGGTGAGTGCGACACAAGTGTTTATCTTGTATTTTGATTGTCACAGACACTACCTCTTTACAACAGTACATACCTGGAGAGCCTTTCACTCGATGACAGACAACAAAATCTCATCACTATTTACTATCACAAGTTATGTCATGTTCCACAGTACTCTAAACTCCATAAGTGTGTTTGTATTTGCAGTATGTCCTTTGTAAAACAGTATATTTGCAGTAGAGAAAAGATCTTTTGTAACTTTATGATAAATTACGGACTTATTTAGAGTGGATTCGAAAACAGGTTCTAAATTTTGAAAAGTGTTGTTATGCCTTCGGACAGGTACAGCATGCATAAAACTTTTGTTGTTTTTATTTACTCTTATTCTGTAAATGAAATGCATTTAAATTTAATTGAATTTAGAAAAACGTAAAATTAGAAACTTCAATTTTCCAATCTACATATGACTCGAAATAGGCATAAAATGTTTGAATTTTCTAGAATTTATTCTGGGTAGTCTCCAACATAGTTAAAAGCCTCGAGAACGTTATCAAGTTGACGAAATGGTTGAACGCATTTTCTAACCAATTTTTATCTCTAAGATACAATGATCATTACGCTCATAGGAAAAAATCTCTATGTACTGCAGCTTTAGTATAATAATACAGGTCATAATTGTGCCTGGTGGTTTAGGCTATTATATACACGGTACTGTTAAAATTCGTGCTCGAACAATGAAATAGTATTGTACATTGTCAGAGTAAGGTAGATTCCACCAAATTCATCTGCCCTGTGGAGTAATGGTTAGCATGTCTGACCGTAAAATGAGTGGGCCTGGATTCAACTACTGGTTGGGACAAGTTACCTGGGTGAATTTTTTTTCCGCGGTTATCCCTCAACCCATGAAGTTCAAATGTCGGTAACTTTTGGCACTGGACCCCGGACACATTTTGCTAGCATTATCACCTTTATTTCTCTCAGACGCTATACAACCATTACAGTTGACAAAGTGTCATAAAATAATCTACTTAAAAATCCAGCAATTTCGTGGCTAGAAATTAAACTATTCCTTCATAAATTATTTCTGCTACAGTACAGTAGTTAAACAGTTGTTCTATAGCAGGTATTTTCTACCAGTGTACCACGCCGCACTCCAATGATCCACTGGTGAGCCGAGAAAAAATTAAAACTGTAAAGATTGTCATAATCAAAATTGGAAAAGTAAAAGTTAAAAAGAGTAGTAAAAAAGTAAGTCCACAACCGTCAACTGTCACTGAACGTGGCACAAGTCAGCATTCAGTATGCACAGTGTAGGTGTGGGAGCAGCAGAGAACAGAATGACTGATGTACACCTAGGGTCAAATACCTTACAATAATAATACCGGACAGCTGTATACTAGCAGCATTGGCGTGAGTGCGAAGTATTGCAGACCTGACATCTAGCGGAGAGGGATGGAATTACGTTCACATATACAAATATTAACATAGCGAGATTCGGACTATTGTTTAAAACGTGAGTTACTAATGTGGAATTATATATGGAACACTTAAGAAATGTTGAATAATATTTAATGTAAAATTATTATCTTATATCAAAGCTGCATATTATGAGAAATATTGCATACTTCATATTACTTTCCGTAATTAATTGTTACATATTTTTTCTTTGGTTTACCGAGACAAAATCAATCTGATATTAGGAATGAATTTACAGTAATGTTTTATATACGCATTTCTGACAACTGCAAAGATAAAATTGATAGTAATCTGATCCTTGTAATAATTAGTAAAGGCATATGGACAACAATAAAACTTAATATGATAAAACCTTAAAATCCAATACATATTAACTTCTATTTATTTATTAGGTCTAAATAAAAGAACTAATTTGTATTTTTCTATCAACACAAAGACGAAAGAATTAGGCCTACTAAAGAATGTTGACGTACGTTTTATGAACTGTCGGAAATCGAAAGTACGATTTAGAGCAATTTGTAATGCTGCAATTGTCACAATTATAAACAGCACATATACACCCTGACATTTTAACACTAGTACTAATTCATAAAACTATTAACAAATTAACTAGTCCAGCACCAATATACATTGCAGTTGATTACAGCTTGTTTCGCGAGTATCTCCATCCCGGCAGGTAGGTAGCAGCACCATCGTCGTTCGCACTTAAAACTGCTAGCTGTCCGGTATTATTATAGTATGGTATTTGCTAGGGTTGCCAGATCAGTAAAGTTAGAATAGGCCTTTCGTACCAACCTGTAATGATCTGGTATGTTTTTGTATTTCCTAAAGAAGAAATTAAGAAGACATTCATTATACTGCAATTACTACGCTTATTGCATTGAAATAATTTTCTGTCATTAAATTTTACATTTCTATCATAAACTTTAAATAAAAATAGAAAAATGGTGTTAGTTCAATTTGTGAATTGTATGTAGGCCTGGTTTGTTTTTGTTCTCAACTTTTTTTTTTTTTTGCAACATGTGACATTTCACCATTCATCATATTATCATTCCTCGGTATTTTGACTAAAATGTAATGCATATGAAATTGAAAATATTTTATTTCATACATGGGCCATTCAATAATTAGTGGCTACAATGTTTGTATGTGGCACTATCAGTGGTAAATGATGCAAGCTGATAACAATGAGAAAGGAGAGTATCTGATGTGTGTTATCTGTGAGTTTGAAGGTAATAATGTTATTTATATGATATTTGCATTGAGTTTAATTTGTAAACTGTTATGTATAGTACTCTAAAATGTTTAGCAAATACTAACAAAGATACTTCATTAAAATTCGGATTGCAAGAGGCAAGAATGATCGACAATGTCATACAGCATTACTGGAAGCTTGTGATAGACTTCACCATATCATACCGTGGCTAGTTGGGAACATGCATTTTGCAACAGGAGGGAAGATGTTCATCCAAAACGTGGAGCTGGCATTCTGCAATCGGCAAGTCATGATGTGCATGTGAACGTTGTAAGAGCACTGCTGGAAGAACACCAATGTTGGACTTGTATTGAACTAGCAAGGAAAGTTGGAATTGCTCCTGGTACGATTCTTCATATAGGCTACTTAAGAAGAAATTAAAGATGATGAAAATCTGCGCTCAGTGGGTTCCACACAATCTTAAAGAGGAAAACACGTGGCAGAGAATGGAAACAGCGAGATTGCACTTAGAACGCTATGGATGTGAAGGCGAGTGTTTCCTTCGACGTATCATAACTTTAGATGAAGCCTGGGTTCAATGCTACCACCTAAAATTGAAGAAACAATCCAATGAGTGGTGGCAGAATGATTCCCCACGGCCAAAAATGTATCGGCAAGAGCACGACCCAATTAAAGTCATGTTCTTTGTTGCTTATGATTTTGACGTTGTCCTTGTCACTCATTGAGTTCCTGTGGGAAATCATGTGAATGGTGCATATTACAGTTATTTTCTGAAACACTATTTACGACCAGCTGTGCGCCATAAACGTCCAAATCTCTTGAATTTTCATCCTGTTGTGCTACATGATGGTGTTCGCTCTCACATAGCTGTCCCTGTGGTTATATTTACTTCGCAGAAGGAACTGGGAAATTCTGGAGCATCGTCCATACTCCCCAGTTATGAGCCCCTCGTGTACGGTGTGGTCTTAGTCAATAATATAACATAAAATTTACAAGGACACTTTACTAAATACAGTAAGTAACTTAATTCAAACCAATAAATACAACGCAAGAGCAAGAATAAAGAAGAAAGGGAAAAAGAGAGAAAAATACACATTTAATATAAATTGACAATTCGACAGAAGCCAGTGATATTCAATAAAAACAAGAATATAGTAGGCAGAAATAAAAGGTAAAAAAAAAATACATTTGTTAATATTATATTATATCGTGGATAATTTTACAAATTTCTTTTTTAAAATCTTCAATTTTAAAAAATTTCAAATTTGTAAAATGGTTTGTAATTGTATTATAAAGTCTTAGGCCGAACTAAAATATTAAATGTTTTCACTGTCACTATTTCCTGTTCGATTTTCAGTAGTTGCTAGCTGATCTCGTATCTGAGAAAGATAAGTATCCTAAATTTGTCTCGAAAATAGTTTTCAATTTCTATGTCACTACTAGGGAAGGTTCCACTACGACTTGATCCATGGCTATGGACAAATTTTCCACCGATTTAAGGGACTGCAATGTATTTCAATGAATGCCCATTTCCAATCTCTAGTTTGTGTTTGACACAAGTTACAAAATATAAACTCTCCATTCGAAGAAAATAATGTATCTCCTCAGAATTCCTCCACGAAATTCTGTACCTAAATTTTAAGAAATATATTTTCAAACGTATACAATACCCATTCGAATAATACGTATTTTCTTATTTTCAAACAGACCGTTTATCTCTAATTAATTATCTGAATGTCATTGGCTTCGACACGACACAGTTTCCTCGTCCGTCTTCCTGTCATTCGATGTGACCACTTTCTTAGTACACACGACTGTCCCTGAGCACTTGCAGCGTGAGCTTTGTGTACGCTGTACCTGTAACCTTACTCATGCACACGACACACAAGTCCCCAAGTTCCGAGCTTTGCTAATCAGTGATGTATGCAATGGAAGGGGAAAGGAACTAGCCATCCTACCCCATTATCTCCCGGCCTAGTTGCCTATTAAGTGGTGCCTTGTTGGCATCACTTGTGAGGTTCAGACCTATCTTCGGACAGTTGACTAAACAACAATGAATAGAAATGCACGTAGCTTGGTGATTTTGGCGGACATAGCAGGATTGACCTAACCGCATTCAAAATAACGTGACTTTGCAGTTGTGGCATGAAAGGCCAATCTGAGAAAGAATTGACCGGGGATAGTCTGGCGTGAGCGTCTTTATTATTACTTTTGTATCGGCGTGCATAACGCGTGGATATATGAGTGATACTGTGTTATTGGAGATGTGATATGGAGTCGATCGCCAACATTTTCCCAGTGCACAGCTTTAGTAATACTGGTAAGTTTTCAGTGCCTACCATTGAATCACATTATTGAGAAACCGCATATGTCTATTTTTTACCAAATTCAGTTATATATGTTTTCATATTCTTGACATGTAGACTCATGATATTATGAAGAGAAACACCACATATTCTCGTCAATACACACTTTAGGTAAAGTGTTAAGAAAAACATAATTTGAGCACAAATCTAGGATCTGAGATGTTTTTCGTATCTCCTGAAAAGTTTAGTTTTGTAGACATGTGGGGTTTCTCAATATTCCGGTTCAATTCATTAGAAAAGAGCAGAGCGTGTTAATGTGGATGTCATCGTGAGACCCTGCGTCGGGCTTACCACCCCAACACCCCGCTTTTTGCATCATATGCTACATGTTGGATCATGAGATCATCATCGGGGCTTGCAGCACTGACACTCCACTTTGTTCATATGTGTTACTCGTCATATCATCTCTGTTGCTGCCATCATGTTCTAGTCGAGATGGGTTCCTCCAAGTTGGTGACGGGGAGTGCAATGGTGGCTCGTGTGGTCTTCTTTCCGATTATTTATCGACTTACCATCACCCAGCCCTTTTATGCTCTCTCGTCTTTTTCATCTATCTTTCTCACTGCCGGCCACCATTGTATGCGGAACGCCCACCACATCATCACAGCCATTTTCACCTTTCCATTCCCGCTGTTAGTTTTTTGCCACGTCCGCATACATAACGAGTTTTGTTACGAATGCCTGGTGAGGCACATACTTCCTCCTCTTCTAGATATTTACATTCATTCTTAGGTTAGTTTCTTACGCTTGTAACTCCCGTCTCACCAGCGGGGATCTTTCCTATCTCCGTGGCCCTGTCCCACGGTTTCGAGCGCGACTTGCGAATTGTGTGGCCCGTCAGGCCGCCCGGCAATGAAGCAATAGTGGACCCTTCATACTGCCCCTATATACAAGTTTAGATGTCGAGCCCGGACCAGAGGTCAAGTACACTCGCGTAGATCCCCAATAGGGGCCCGGGGCGATTTAGACGTCCCGGTGACCGACTCTGCTCGCTCCGACTTAAGGGTGTTGCAGTGTAATCAACCACAAGTCCCCGACGCTGCGTGCGGTCTCGGATTGCTCCGACTTTAGCCGAGTAGTCCTGCGGTTGTGTTCAGTGTAGAGTGGGGAGCCACGGGTGGTTATTCCGTGGTAGGGGCATAAAGCTGCGACACGCCTCTGGTGTAAGACTTGGCATTAGGTGTGTAATGTCGAGTTTGAAGGGTAACTTGCGTGAGGTAGGTTGCTTGGGAACGGGCTTTGGGGGGTCCTCATAGCCGGCAAAGACCGCGAAGAATTTTTTAGGTGTCTTTTTCTTTCGCCCCCACCCGGTGGCAGGCTGACGCCGACGATTCCGTAGGGGGAGCAGTTTAAATGTCCTCGCGCTCTGCTTCCCCTTCCTCAGAAAAAATCACAAAAAACAGAAGACAGAAATAGACACGACTGGTGGTCATGGTCATATGACCAACATTGCAATGGAATTGGACCCTGAGAAAGTAACTATTAAAGTGCCGCTTCCAAAGTTTATTAGTATCACCTTGGACGGAACATAAAAGATTATGAGAAACATCAGTCCATTTTACGTGAGAAGCGCAATCGACGGACTCGTTGGGAAGGTCAGACATGCAACATATCCTGTCGCAGGTACCTGCTCCATATTTGTTAGTGGGGTATTTCAATGCATCCCACTACTCTTGGGACTCAGATTCCGATGATGACAGAGGAAATAAAATAGCAGAGGTATGTACCCGTCTAAATCTCATTACCCTGAATTCAGGCCAACCAACATACCTATCCTTTGCCTATAGTACATACTCAATGATACAGTAGGTATCTCCACTTGTAGCCCAGTTTTGTCCACGCTTTCGAATGGTCTGTGATTCACGACCTACATGGTAATGACCACTACCCCATCCCAATGCATATGTCCGCTTTACGTCCTGCTGTCTCTCGCGCTCTCCAAACTGGGTTATATAAAACGCGGACTGGGTCGAATTTTGGGAGCCCATATTATTCCATGATAACGGACTTGAAAGTGTGGACACCGTAGTAGGGCACTTTTGTAATCACTTTATTAAGTCCGCGGAATTATCCATCCCCCAGTCACCCTGTAGGCCAAAACGCTTCTCTGTCCCCTGGTGGTCGGATGCCTACAAAGATGCAATCCGAGACCACGAACGTGCCTTACGTCAATTTGAACGCCATTCGACCCAAGAATATTTAGTCCAGTTTAAAAGTCTTCGAGCCAAAGCTCGTTGCACTGTGTGCGATGCTAAGAAGACGTCCAGGAGAAACTACGTCAATTCATTGAAAAACAACGTCCCAGCCAACATCGTATGGGACAAAGTCTGTCGAGTAATGGGGAATTCCGGGAATTCTGAACAACGGAGTAACGACCACCAGTCCAATAGAAATTGCGGAAATAATCCCTAGCTCGTTTACACAGATAAGCAGCTCAAATAATTATGTCCCGGAATTTCTAAAAAATCAAAGATTCTGCGAAGAAACGAAACCTCAACTTTAAAATATCAGATAACACAGAGTATGACAATACACTCTTCACATCCGAGGCGCTGGAGGCGGCATTAGACACATCCCTTGACACCTCCCCGGACCCTGATTACATCCATAACCGCATGCTTCGCCATCTCATACCTGCTGGCAAATACTTTCTGTTGACAGTGTACAACAGAATCTGAACTGATGGGATATTTCCATCTTCTTGGCGTTCCGCCATTCTTATCCCCGTCCAGAAACCGGGAAAGGATCCATGTTTGTCTGGAAGCTACAGACCAATATATCTCACCAGCTGCGTATGTAAGGTTGTGGAAAAGATGATAAGTAAAGTACTGATGTGGGTACTCGTGTCGGAAAAAAATTATCTAATATCCAGTGTGGTTTTCGTAAGCACATATCTGCTGCAGACCATCTTGTTCAGCTGGAGACTGCCATTAGAGATTCTTTCCTCAAGAAGAAACAACTTGTGGCAGTCTTCTTTGATTTAGAAAAGGCTTACGATAGCACATGGCGAAATGGCATTCCGCAAAGTCTGCATGATTGGGGACTTCGTGGCAGTCTGCCAATATTTATTGCAAAGTTCATTGTAGAGCGATATTTCCGAGTTCGAGTAGGCACCACACTTTCTAACGAACATCTCCAAGAAAACTGCGTTTCGCAGGGGTCTGTACTAAGCGTTTTTCTTTTCTGCATTGCGATCAAGGAATTGCCCACTATGTGGCTGATCGAATATATTCTCTCTTGTACGTTGATCATAGTTTATATTACAGCTCGCGATATCTTATATCCATCACTTGACAGTTGCAACTGGTCATCAACGTACTATCAGAATGGGCTATTAGCAATGGGTTTAAATTCTCCACTCTAAAAACGCAGTGTGACCACTTCTATAACCATCGTGGACTGCATCCATATCCTGAACTGCGTCTTAATGGAGTGGAGTTGCAATATACAGACACTGCGAAATTAACGTGGGAGGCTCATATAGGTGATTTGAGAAGGCGTTGCAAGAAATGCTTAAACATTTTACGCCTTTTGTCAGGGTTTCGCTGGGGTACAGACCGTACAGTGCTTTTACGCCATTATAGAGATCTTATACGATCAAAGCTGGATTATGGCTGTTTTATTTATGGCTCAGCATATAAATGGACCTTACGTCTTTTAGATACTATCCATCACCATGGGATACGACTTCCTACAGAGGTCTTCCGAACTAGTCGGATCGCGAGCCTAAGCAGGAGAACAATCCCTGTATCGGCGACGTAATATCTTGTTGTGCTCATACATTGTTATGCTCCGCTCGGATCCTGAGCACAATTCTTACGCTTCCTTTCACCATTCGTCTCTTTACAGCCGATACAGTGAAAATCCACGGAGACTTCGCTCAGCAGGTGTGCTGTTTCGTGAACTGTTGTCTGAGCTCAACATCCATTTACCATCAATTCGCACACTGGAGTATACCACCACTCCACCGTGGATTTTGGGACGTTTGAGCCGATGTTTTAAGAATTTTACACCAGCTTTTGTTTATAGACTTCGTTTTAGTGAACTTTTATCACAATATCCAAATTATTCTTTAGTTGTTATTGACGGATCCCGGATAAATGATTGTGTTGTTTGTTCCTTCGTTACAAATGGAGAGATATTTAAATACGGACTGAGCCAATATACTAGCGTTTTTACCGCTGAACTCTATACTATTTACAGAGCTTTATTGTTTTTAATTACACAACCTTAGGGCAGATTCCTTATCTGTTTCGACTCTTTAAGTGCCATTCAGTCCTTGCAGTCTTTTTAATTGTGATGATCCGCTTGTTTTAAGAGCTCAGGAGCTGTTCCACACTCTCCTTAGCGCTGATTATGAGATTGGAGTAATATGGATTCCTGTTCATTTAGGAATTTCAGGAAATGAGGCCACGGATACTGCAGCCAGGGCTGATGCACTGAATGGCTCTCTGATGTATTGGCGCGAGAGGTTGCAGGACATTCGAATCTACTTGATATATAAAATATGGTGAAAATGGGACGGAGAATGGTCTGCACAAGAGGGAAACAAATTACGAAGTGTAAAGAATACTGTCCGAGTTTGGGATTCGTTCACAAGAGCGTCACGACACGAGAGGTTTTACTCACCCGGTTGAGGATTGGCCACTGTCATCTGACACATGGACATCTCCTATGTGGCCTGCCTCATCCGGAGTGTGATATGTACCATGTTGCTCTTACGGTGGAACATCGTTATTGCATTGCAGAAAATATGACCGTTTCTGTCGGTAGTATGGAATTCTGCCGACTCTACGTGACGCTCTCGGAAATGATTTTAATTGTACAAATGCAGTTCTGAGATTTTTATCGAATACAGGACTGGATAAGGTGATTTAGTTTTTTATTGACCCGTTTTACTTACTCTCGGGACCATTTACATGTGGAGGTTAGATTTGTTGTTTTATATTTGATTTTATATTGTTGACATTTCTGACCTTATACATCCGAATATTTTATAAAACTTCATAGTTTTTTAAATCTGATACACAATTTATCTCTGGTGGCCTTAGTTTTATTATTTTATCGGTTCGTTTTGAATACTACCTAGGGTCGTAGAACTGCTCACTTTTATGATTCTTTACAAATCACCTTGTGTATACTACATTTGTGTACCTCATTTTACTGTGACAACGCTTTTTATTTCTTTTAACACTCTGATTATTATTGTATTATTCGTATCTTTGTTTTATGAATAATTTTAGGTAAAGGCGCAAATAGCCATAGTAGCTGACGCGCCTGGTACTGCTGCTTCTGCCTCTGCCACTGCCCTCGCCCCCACCACCACCACCACCACTCCTACTCCTATCCCTACCCCTACCACTACCGCTACCACTACCATCGTGTTAAAATCTCGCCGCCATGTTAAAATCTCGTGTCAGGAGAGATCAACGAGCATTCTGTGCTCGTTGGGAGAGATGACACATGTCTCGTGTGGAGCGAGATGAGGATTGAGAAAGCGAGAGGGGGAGGAGTCTCGAGGGAATGTAGCTAGACGCAAGATAGGTGTTGTGGTGGCAGAGGGGAAGGATAGAATCCATGTTTTGAAATTTATCCGCTACATTGCTGTCACGTTTTCAATGCCATCAGTGTGTCAGGCCACTAACTTTTCAAACGCACCTCGTATTGTAACCTCTTTCATTCTGCAGATATGTCAACACTTAAATGGCTTTAATAGTCGATATGGATGCAATCAAGAAAGAACCTGAGGTTGACCCTTTGGCTGTGCAGTGGAGTGATGAGACCTATACAGCTGAGAAGAAACCCTTATCAGAGGTAAATTGAGAGTCACTGGTTATAATTTCTATGTGCGACATGTTTAATATTGTAGAATATTACATGAAGTTTTATGAGTATATCTCTAAGTTTATATTAGGAGACTTTCAGTATAGACCTAGTCTATGAAATTTCAAATCTAGTGTCATTTTTTGTCATATTTTCTTTCATGTTACATGCTTGTTTTATACTCTATCGTAGTATTTGTAGAGGTGATAATGGGTACTGGTTTAAACTGACTTTTAAAATAACCTCCAATCAAAATGGTCTTCATAAATCATCATACTTTTTAATATCTTCTATTTTTAACGGGTATAGTTTGTAAGGTAAAGAAGCTGAATTGTAATACAACTGAGAAGATCTCTGAAATGCATGCAGTAGGGCAGAGATACCTCTAGAGTAGCACCACCGCAACAAACATACGTGAAACGATACACATTTTTGTATAATTTCTCTACATAAGATAATTTAATTGTAATTTCTAGTAATTAATTCAGATTAGCAGATGTTCCAAATTCAATACCCCTTTTCACTTTGCTGGTCAGGTGTGTGATATACATGCAATATAAATAGATGTTAATATAAATGCAGTCAATTACTTCCATTTAGAACAGAAGCATTATTAAAGTGAAATACACTGTTTGATAGTGTATGTATTATTGAAGAACAGTTGATATGCATTACCGTGTTAATGTGTTGGCGAGGCATAAGTGGTATGAGGTATGACGCTTGTACTCTGTTTGGCAAGTGTTCCACTTTTTTTGAACGGATAACTGAAGGGAAAAAATCCAAAATAAAAAAGTGTACTTCAAATAATTGCAAAAACTGCAAGGATGAAGCAACATCTATTCGAGAAATCATTCGTGAATAAAAAGAAACATAATAATTTAGATATAACAAGTACAGAATGTTATATAATTTGTAATAATTTCTTTTGTTGTGCATCTGTACTATATTAAAAATGAACCTATCATGTTATCATTGATTCTTTGTGAAACATTGCGCTATATTGATACTCATGTTTTGTGACGTTTTACATTAAACTATATTCGCCATTGTTACAACGGAATTTTTATGGAAGGATGCTATATTGTAAATATTTATGATATAGAACACATTATCGCACAGGACTCCAAGACTAAACTTGATATTCAAATTTTGACTCCTGTGAGGGCAAAAGAACAGTCAGATATAATATGTGCTTCATATTTACAAAAGTGAACATATGCATACGTTCGTATTTATAAATACACACAAACATACATATTACTGAGGACATATGAATGATTCTAAGTGAGATAGCTCTTCTATCGTATTTACGTCCAAGTATATGTAGTAGCAGGTAGTGAGGGAGGGAAAGTAGTAGGAAGTACCATTTGTGTCAGCATTCCATATCAAATACGTCCGCACCATGAAACACTGACAAATGATCGGGTTCGAAGTCGACTGATATTTGCTGCGTGGTATATGATGATGTCCCTGTGGACATAATGGTTCGTAAACTTTATACCAGCAATGACATTTGTCCTGTGTAGTACATACGTGCATACATAGAGGATCATAATGAAAAACATCAAAATATTTTGACTGAATATAGAGGGATACCAAACAGGAACTTTAGATATGGACCCCAAGTTCACTGAATTGAAATGTCTGTGGTTCAGGACATTACAGTTTTTGCAGTTTGGTTCTCATTAATTAAGTGCAGGTACTTTTATTGACCCTGTTGCCAATTGCATTCAATTCCTGGCTAGTACTGCTATAGATGTTTTCTGTGGGCCTAGAAACCCTTCAAGAATACATTATTAATTAGGGAAAAGAAAGTTAATATTCAACGACAATAATAACAGTCCACTAATCCCCAAAACGAAATAAAATGTGATAGAACTATAAGACAAGTCAAATTACGGGCGCGATTCCGTACAGGGATAGCGGCGAAATGGCGTAAAAAAGCATGCACTATACACTCTCATTTTTCCTCGCCTTTCTCTGCACCCCGCTACTTTATTTCTACTATCTAATTTTATATCTGCATTACATACATGTTCATTAACATAACTTAACTTACCTTATAGATATATTAATTTGTCCTACAGAATTTTTCTGTAATATTGACATTCGCTCCGTCGCCGGAGATCGAACCCGGGTCCTTGGTTCTACGCACCAAGCGCTCTGACACTGAGCTACGCCGAATTCAATCCACAGCACCAGATCGAACCTTCCTCCTTCGATGTTTCCCTTTGAGGCCTGACTCCAAGTTAGGCATATATATGTTGACGTGTATCCAATGTCAACTACGGATTCCCGGCCAACAAGTCACTCAGCTGAGTGCGCTCCTAGTATAACGGCAGTTGACATTGGATACACGTCAACATTTATATGCCTAACTTGGAGTCAGGCCACAAAGGGAAACATCGAAGGAGGAGAGTCCGATCCGGTACTGTGGATTGAAATCGGCGTAGCTCAGTGGGCAGTGCGCTTTGTACGTAGAACCAAGGACCCGGGTTCGATCCCCGGCGCCGGAGCGAATTTTTCTCCTAAAATATTAACTCACCTTGCAGGAGGCGAAACTCGAACCGCCGTCCTTTACTTCTATGTTCCACAGCCTTAACCATTAAGCTACACGAACACTTACGAACCAGACGCTTGGAACTTATACTAAAGATGAATCCAATCGCAAAACTCCAACGACACGTCATATACTCGTTACGCATTACGTCATATCTTAAGAAGAAAGACATTCCTCTCCACTGCACAACACACGATACCAAAATTCGCTGCCGTAAAAACCATGAAAATCATCACAAACAAACAATTGTAAATAATAACCTTGTGAGAAAACCCTCACATATCGAAAACTTAACGTCTTCATTTTCCTGAAGTAAATGCAAACATCACTCGCTAAATAACAACGTATTCTACTATCGATCTATTCGCACATACGAATACACACCCTTAATTTGCCCCTAATTTTCGATTAATGCACAAACCTAAACTGAGTTCTAACTTAGAGGAATGCACACATTCGCCAGGTATTCATCCTAGAAAATAGCAGCGTTGTAAAGGAATGTTACTACCAATGCAGACATGACGAAAAGAACTGACGCCATCACATTGAAATCGTACTCAAACGGTCCACTGACTACTCACATTCTTTACACAAGTGTTGTACGTGACCAAGAAACGACAACAGAAACTAACGTAGGCCCTAATTACAGAAGGCGACATATGCAAAGCAGGCAACCCTCAAACGGAGTTGTGGAGTCGTTTTCGATACCAGGCAAATTGCATACCCCTGACATTCCTTAACCGTTGCATTCTTTCTCTTAATATTTTGTGTACCTTTTCCTTTTGTCAAGCTTAATCCATTGGCTGTGTCGTTGACCAGCAGGTACCATTATTTATTTCCAGTAATAGCTAAAATATTGAGTGGTATCCTTTTCGACCCCACAACTTCAGTTGTGTATCTGCACCTTGTCAATGTACAACCAACGAGTTTTCATTGTGGAGTATGGCTACTATTGCGCGTAAAAGTGTATCTGTGCTCGATTCGGGTTTCCCACACTTTGTAAACAGTGTTGTAGATGAAAGTGAAGGCAGTGATGCGAGTGGGTGTGAGGACGAAGATGATCCGGACTGTAATTCTGAACATGACACGGATTCAGAACAAGATTACGACTCGGATGGAGTGGATGAAGATGTAAACCAACCAAATGGTGATTCATTGAATTTCTACGGTAAGATGCATGCAAATGGTCGGCTATCGAATCTAATAGAAACAGAAGAACACCAGCACACAATATTGTAATGAAAGTTCCTACACTGAAAGGAAAAGCTAAAAATTTAGGGAATTCGTGCGATCCTTTACAGGCATGGGAATGTTTATTCACAGAAGACATGATTACAGAAATTGTTATACACAAATGAGAAAATTAGTTCCTACAGAGAAAATTTTTCTGATACAACTCGTTCAGAACTGAGAGGCACTAATGCAGTAGAGCTGAGGGCACTTTTCGGGTTCCTGTATTACACAGCAGTTTTCAAATCAAATCATGAAAGTTTCGAGTCCATGTTTGCAACTGATGGTATTGGAAGGGGATATTTTCCACGCCATTCTTTCTGTCAGGCAAACATACATTTTGATATATTGCTTCCGTTTTGATGATTTTGCAACACGAGCAACAAGGAAGGAAATTGATCCATGTGCAGCAGTGTTGTATATTTTTCACAAAATGGTTGAAAACTCTCAGGCTTGCTATAATATATGTTCTTATGCCTGTGTAGATGAGATGCTAGTAGGTTTCCGTGGCCGCTGCAAATTTAGGGTTTACATGGCTAGTAAACCGGAGAAATATGGGCTGAATATTATGATTTTGTCTCATACTAACACTAATATAGATATATATACAGGGTGTTTAAGATACGCGGCATAATTTCAGGTATGTATTTCCCACACGTAGACAATCAAAATAGTTCATTACAACATGTGTCCGGAAATGCTTCATTTCCGAGTTAAGGCCTTCACAACATTGAAATTCACCGGAACGTTTTTCTTTCCACAGGTCGCGTTGTCATTACAGAAGATGTTCAAACTGTCCACCTCCTGCTTGAATACAGACCTCACATCGATGTCTCATTGACCTACGAACACGATCCCAAACTCCAGGAGTATTGCGTATGCCCTCAGAACATGCCACAATTCGATTCTGAAGGGATTCCAAATCAGGCACCGGAGACGAATAAACCAATGATTTTAAATGGCCCCACAAGTAGAAATCGAGAGGGTTCAGATCAGGTGAGCGTGGAGGCCAAGCAATTGGGCCACCTCTACCTATCCATCGATCAGGAAACCTTCGATCCAAGTACCGGCGAGCCATATGACTGAAGTGTGCAGAAGCGCCATCATGCAAGAAGTGAATGTGTTGACGATTGATCAGTGGAGTGTCTTCTAAAACATGAGGTATGGTGTTTTCCAGGAAGTTTGTGTACGCCTGCCCCGTAAGTCTGTTTACAAGTACATGGGGTCCAACTAATCGATCACCAATGATACCGGCCCACATGTTGAGGAAGAACCGCACCTGGTGATGAGATGGAACAGTTGCACGTGGGTTTTCATACGCCCATACATGCTGATTGTGGAAATTTGTTATGCCATCTCGTGTGAACTGTGCTTCATCTGTAAATAATACTAAGGCAGGAAAGTTCGGATTTACACCACACTGCTGCAAGAACCACTGACAGAACCGAACTCGTGCAGGGTAATCTGCTGGTGACAGGCCCTGTACACGTTGCAAATGATAAGGATACAATTGATACTCTTTTAACAGTCTCCAGACAGTCGTATGAGGAACATTGACTTGCAACGCTACCCTTCGTGTGCTGATAGAAGGAGTCATGTTCACAGCCTCCAGAATCTCCTCCTGTACTTTTGGAGTTGTAGATCTTGGTCGTCCCCTTCCCAAACCAGGAGAGTTAAATTTTCCATACTCGCACAGACGGTAATGGAGACGTACAAATGTCTTCTGATCTGGACATTGTCGCTGTGGGTACCTCTCCTGGTACAAACGACGAGCCAGCGCAGCATTGCCGTCCGCCTTACCGTACATGAAGTGTATCTCTGCCAGCTTTTGATTTGAATACATGTCGCACAGTCTAACACCTACACAACACTGAATGTAACCTTCGCCTCGGAATGAACTGTCAGAGAGCTCTCTTAATGTCTCCTTTGACGGCAACGACATGCGGAAAGAAAAACGTTCTGGTGAATTTCAATGTTGTGAAGGCCATAACTGGGAAATAAAGCATTTCCGGACACATGTTGTAATGAACTATTTTGATTGTCTACATGTGGGAAATACATACCTGAAATTATGCCCCGTATTTTTTAAACATCCTGTATATGCTGGGAAAGACAGTGATGGGATAGGTCTGACAGCACAAGAAAAAAACGCTGCAGAAACCAACACAATCAGTACTGAGATTAGTGAAGCCTATTTGTGGAAGTAACAGAAATGTTACAGCTGACAATTACTTCACTTCCATGGAGTTAGTTCCATCACTCAAAGATCGTAAACTAACTTATGTAGGGACGATGTGGAAAAACAAGAAAGACATTCCACAAGAATTTCAGGCAGACAGGAAACGTAAAGTAGGCTCAACTGAATATGGTTTCCAAAATGAGACGCACATTAATTTCCTACATGCCTAAGAAAGGAAAGTCTGTTATTTTGCTCTCTAGCATGCATCATTCAGTAGACACAGATCCTGAGACAGGCAAGCCTGAAATTATTTCCTTCTATAATAGTACAAAAGGGGGAGTAGATAGCCTTGACCAAAAGTGTATTACATATAGTAGCAGCGGACGAACCCGAAGATGGCCTCTGGCTATTTTCTATGCAATTCTGAATATTACTGGTGTCAATTCTTATATATTACAGACATCATTCAAAGACTATATACCCATTTCCCGCTTTGAATTCCTGAAAACACTAGGAAGACAACTTACAGAGCCATACCTACATGAAAGGCTTGTAAATGACCGACTCCCAAAAGAACTCAGAATGATTGTTTCCAGGATTTTGAAGGAACCTCTGCCAAAGAATGAAGAAACACGCGAGAAATCGAAAAAAAAACGTTGCGCGCTGTGTCCTCGTTCAAAAGAGAAGAAGACAAACCAGTACTGTGTTAGTTGTGACCGTCCAGTTTGCCAGGTCTGCCGATCACTTGCATGTAGAGAGTGTGGAGAATAAAGGAAATCCAGTTTGACAGCAAAGTATGCAACCAGACTGACATTTTTATTGTGACTACTACATTTTAATGTGATCGTTATGAAGAAAATATCATAAAATGGAACTTTATCTTTTACAATAATTTTAAATTAACTCAAAATTGTCGTACAGACTTTCGGTGTTGTATTATGTTATGATCTATTGTTTTTCAAAGTTTTGCACAAATTACTAATAATTATATTGTACTCATATTAGTTATATGTCCTTAAATTATGTAAACAAACTTAATAATAATTGAAATTCCTATTACATCATCTTAAAAAGTAAACAAAATTATTATTTTAACTCGTTTTGTAGTGATATCGTTTTTGACCCCACAACTCCACTTATGTTATAAAACAGTCACAACTCCGTTTGAGGGTTAAATAATTTAGCGTTCTAAGCCTATGTTACCACACCTGCAATATGACGACAACTGATGTTATCACATTCAATCCCTACTGACACTTTCCACCATTAGAAACAGAACTGTCATTTCCTGTACACAACTCTACGTAACGAACATACAACAGCAAGCAACGTAATTACACAAGACGTTAGCAGAACAACGAAAGCTTAAAAGGTATGTAAACTAACATCACAAAATAAGATACGAAATCATTTTATAGCTACCCCATATACGCATACCACATAAAATATGGAAAATAAATAATAATATTCGCAACACGAAAATGGAGTCCCACTACAATCGTCACATTTTGTAACGTCAATACCATAACATAAACTAGTTCAATATAGCATATGAAAGCCACTTTTATCCACGTAAACAAAATACATTTATCAGTATTAAGTAACTATTAAGTTAGTGCAAAATACCAAAATCCATATTTGCCATTGTCTCTGTATGGATGACATTTTCAAATTCCTTTACCAAATGACACGATTTCAATTTTATAATGAGTGAGGTAAGGCTGTCCATCGCGTACTTGGCAATGAGGGACTGCAATGTGATATTCCTACCACGGAATTAGAAGATCATTTCCACAACCTCTACTAAACTAGGAACGACTGCACCAGAAATAACTATCCTAACACCTTATTTTATTCCGATAGACTCGTATTTGATTGATGATTCCTGTCCTCTCGTCATATGAGAAATGGAAGTCTTGCTGGCTATTTGTAGAATTACTGTTGACACATCTCCAGGTCTTGATCACGTCTTAATGAGAGTCTTTAAAGTCTTCGTCATGGATCACCTAGCACTGAATTATTCTGTAAATCATATTGTACTAGAATGATTAGGTTCCCAGTGTTAGAAACACCACATTTTTCTTCTTTCAGTTGGTATGGGTATCTAGAGATACAGAGAAACTATGTACAAAGTACAGTGATTTTTTTACCCTTCATTTACTTATCAGCACTATTTCAGACACATAATGACGATATATTCCTCACCTCTTTTTTCTGCCGTATGTTGCTGTTAATGTCTTTTTCTTATTTTACTGTTCACTACTTTCTTTATTCTGTATTTCGCATGCGCCGTAATTAGCAATCAACCCAGTGTGAGGACCAGAGTGCACCATGTAGCACTTGGTATCACATCCATACAAGCTGTTATATTGTACATATTCGTTATGTATCTGTGTTCTGCAGGAAGGGAATTTATTGGATCTCCACGTGGCCGGAATAAAGACGGAAAGCATGGACCACAGCTATGATCTCAAATCAGATATTAAATTTGAGGAAACTGCAATGCCAACTGATTTTATTACGCCGATATGTAAGGCTGAGGTATGTTAATCCCTTAGGTCTGCTTGCTGTTCTTCTTTCAATATTAATTTTTTATTATTTTTCTTACAGATAGTTATTATATCAGTGAGCCCTGAGTCATTAATATTAATATCTACAATGTAAAATTATTTCACCTTTTATCCAGTGTACCCTAAGCTTAAGCTACACACACTACAGGGTGATTCACGAACATCGCGCTATATTCTAGAATCTGATTTCTGACAACATTCTGATGAAAAAAGCTCATATAAACATATGTCATACTTTTACAATTAAATCAGCTACACCCCCCCCCCCCCCGAATATTAATCATAAACATGGAAATTTTTAACGTTTAAGGACTTATGTTATCTACGAAAATGATACTTGGTGTATTATAAAATCATTACAGAACATTCACGTTATTACTCACCTGAGAAATGTGTATTAAAGCCGGTTTTGAAGGACTCCATCTTCTTCATCAGTTCACACAGTTGCACTGTACATGCTATGTTCCCCATCTTCTGTTATATGTCAGAAATCTCGTCAGCTGCTAGCAAGATACGTTGTGCCAACTCTTCTCTGACGTTCTCTCTCATACTATATACAATGACTGTAAACAATCCCACAAACAATATTGTAATGGAGTCAAATCGGAAAATGTAGCTGACCAAGGAAAGGGTCCACCATCCAACGGCCTGGGTATCTATATATAATGCTTTACTTCCCTAAAAATTGAGGCAGCAGGCTGTCATGCTGGAAGTGCATTATTCTCGCATTTGCTACGGTATTTGCTCCAATAATGGAGATAATTATTCTCGCAAAATTTGCAAGTACCTTTACCCCATAAGACGACCCTGGAAAATGTATTCATCAATTCATTTATTTTCACCAATCCACACCGCACATTGCAACTGAAGTGTGCTGAAACTTATGTACCACAATCTCATGGAGATTTTCCTCGGATCAGACTTGAGAATTTTGCATTAGCGTCATTCCACGTCAAATAGCACAAAATGGAACAAATTTTGACTTTCACATGACTGTGTTGTCTTCTCTTACTCAAATTTCTACTTGGACTCAGTTGGATTTGTTAGTAACCGTATGGAAAGAAAATAGATTTAATCAAAGTGTAAAGATACGTCATTTTTCTGTTCTTTTCCCTCTTCATATTTTAGGAAGAGTTACGTGACTTGGACACAGTAAAGGACGAGCTGAAACTGGAAGTTACAGCAGAGGAGAATGAGATTCTGACCGATAGGTGAGTGTGGTGTGCGAGTCTTCACACTGTGATTTCTTTCGTTGTGTCGTTAATATTATCGCCTACAACATTAATTCGCAATGTATCATGGCAGTGAATGATTTGGCCATTCAAAAAGAACTAGTTTGGAAGAAGACCAAAAACCATCTACTAGTCCACACTTGTGGAGTAACGGTTAGTGCCTCTGGCCGCAAAATCAGGTGGCCCGGGTTCGAATCCTGGTCTGAGCAAGTTACCTGGTTGAGGATTTTTCCGGGGTTTTCCCTCAACCCAATATGAGCAAATGCTGGGTAACTTTCTGTGTTGGACCTCGGCCTCATTTCATAAGCATTATCACCTTCATCTCATTCAGACGCTAAATAACCTAAGATGTTGATACAGCGTTGTAAAATAACATACTAAAAAGTCTATCTACTAATGGGAAGCACCAGGGCGAGTGAGAAATGGTAGATTACAGAAAGCATGGAAGGAGGAATACATTATGAAAACAATGCGGGATAGAGAGTCGTATTGGGTTGGTGCCTAAGTTCGTAGTGTTTTTTCATAAGTTTATTAAACACATCAGATACACATAAGAGAGAAGTTAATCATCAACAAAGCCACCGGCGTGGCTCAGTCGGTTAAGGCATTTGCCTGCCGATCTCAAGTTGCGCTCGGGTCAGGTTCGATCTCCACTTGGGCTGATTATCTGGTAGGGTTTTTTCCGAGATTTTCCCCAACCATAAAGTGAATGACGGATAATCTATGGCGAATCCTCGGTATCATCTCGCCAAATACAATCTCGTTATCACCAGTCTTATCGACGCTAAATAACCTAGTAGTTGATACAGCCTCGTTAAATAACGAACTAAAAAATCATCAGCAATATATTCTCCTTCACTATTTACAACAGTCTGCCAACGTGCAGTAGTTTTCCGATTCGACGCGTGTAGAAATCGCGTGGGTTTGAATTAAAGAAGTCGTCAAGCCATGTTCCCAGCTTATTTTCATCCGGAAAGGAAGTTCCTTGAAGGTTGTTCGATAGAGAGCAAAAAAGGTGAAAATCTGAGAGGGCAAGATCAGATGAATAAGGTGGGTGCGGAATGACTTCCCAACCCAGCTCTTGGATGTTTTGTGTCAGGTTAGCAGAGTGCGGGCTGGCGTTCTCGTGGAGTAGCATCACTTCACGAAGTCTTGTTGGCCGTTTTTCTTGGATTGCATGTGCAAGACTTCTCAATTGGTAGCAATTAATTTCGAAAGTCATTGTTACACCTTGGGGAAGTAGTTCGTAGTGCAGGACACTCTTGCAATTCCACCAGATGCATAATATTATCTTTTGTGGATGCACACTGCCTTGGTACGGGGAGTTGCTTTTTTGTTGGGGCTCAACCATTCCTGTCTTTTCCTTATGTTAGCATAAAGACATCATTTCTCGTCACCAGTAACGATATTGGATAGGAATGTTCGATGTTGTTCACGAGCGAATCGATGACGAGCAAGCAAAGATGCACATATGGCCACTGCACATTTGGCCACCCGCTAATTTTTGTGGTTTTGGCTTAGAGCATACGGCAACTATACACCTGGTTTTTGTACCTTGCCTGTTGAATGCAAATGTTGCAAGATTGTGGAATGTTCACAGTTCATCACATTTGCCAGTTCTCGGATACACTGACATGGATCATTGTGGATTAATGTGTTTAAACGGTCTTCATGGAATCCCGAATGTCTTCCTGAATGTGGAGAGTTGCTGATCTCAAAACGACCGTCCTTAAAAGGAGAAAACCCTTTTGTTCTGTTAGCATTGTCCCCACTCATGGCGCTAATGTTTCTGGGTGCTTTCGCCCTATTTTTAAACTCAAAAAGAAGAATATGTCGGAAATGTTTCACTTTCTCCACTTGAGACTCCATTTTCTTGCGTCCACGGATCCACTCACTATTTGCAAAAATAAAAACTTCAGTATGTAAACTGAAACCCAGTAATTGAACTTCAAATAAAAAGCGACAATTAATAAATAAACCCAAAGCAACCTGAGTACTAACACGCGAAACAAAAATTCTACGAACTTATGTACCAACCTAATATATAGGAAGCACACAAAATCGAGAAGACTCACAATTGGGAGTGTCGATGTGGCAGTCTGCTGTATAAAGATCGGTAGATGTACTGATATGCGATTGTTATTGATATGAAAGACTTAAGATATTTTGATATTGAAAAGACTTAAGTCAAATTAAAATACCACCACTGTTACTAAGATCACCAACACAAACACTGTATCACTAATACTGCCACTGTTGACACTGCTTCTTTAGCATTTCTTTCTGATCTTTCTATTCCAACGTCTTCTATTCATCTTTCTCTCCTGATTTTTGCTTATACTTTGTAAATCTTATCCAGTGTACTCTTATCAAATTACGAACCCATACCAATCATCTGTTCATGTTCCTACTACAGTCTCTCTAATTGCTTTGTTCAGTCCATTATATATTTTTCCATAATTTCTTTTGGTCTGGCCAGTATATTTATAAAAAAAAAAAAACAAACCTGGAAAACCTGTTAAAACAGAAATCTGCTTCTCACAACGAACATATTCATAACACAACACAAAGAACTCTCAACGTTACTAATACTATGCTTTCCACAGATGAATTGGATATCCTTTTTAAAGGTTATAAATATAATTACCCTGCACATCACTTGAACAATACTATTGACAGTCTGTTAATAATAACTGAAAAATTATTCAGAATTGGGAACACAATTGTAAAGATTACTTACGATATCATACATCTGAGATTATTGAAGAATATCAAAGTAATTCTAATACTAAACAACAATTTAATGATGCTAAATTAATTTGCCAAAAGGTTAAAATCTTGGCTATTAACTTAAATAAAACAAGTTAATTCACATCAAAGCAGACAAGGGTAATGCAATAGTAATTATGAATAAATCAGATTATATTAATACAACTAATGAATTCATTGCATTGAATAATATAAAAGAAATTAAATCCAACCCCATTGAAAAACTTAAAAAATCAGTGAAGTCTGCCATCAAATCTGCCCCTGATGTTATAAATGAAAAAGATCTACATAAATGATCCTAAAGAATCCTAGTATATCGGTTTTGAAGTTTCTACCAAAAACTCACAAAAAGAATGTATCCATGCGTCCTGTTGTCAATAGCTTAAATTCTCCTAATCATAAAATTAATAGATTCCTGTTGAAATATCTTTGAAAAGTTTTACGAATGGATAACAAATTCTTTTTAACTAATTCTTAACATCTAATAGAGAGATTGCAACTAAAAATTAATAAGATTGCTGAACTCACTTTCTTAGATATTGAAATTCTTCATACTAATATCCCGCTCAATGAAACTCTATCTGAAAAAGTACGAAAATTCAAAACAGATAACGAAATTATAGATCAATTAATGAATTTGATTTCTCTTTGCTCAAAACAAAATTATATCTACTTCGATAATAAATATTTTCGAAAAACTGAAAGAGTAGCAATGGAAGATCCTCTCTCAGGCTTTCTAGCCGGTGTATTTTTGCAAAATTTGGAAGATAATCACATCATAAAAACCTTTCTTCTAAACACAATAGAATTTCTTACAACAGATATGTTGACAATACCTTGATAGTTTTTGGAAGCCATACTGACACGCAACAAGAAATCTTACATTCCTTTAATATATACATCCTAACTTGAATTTGTAATTAACAAATCAATTAAATTTCTAGATTTAAAAATTATTAGAAAGTCTAATCGCTTTGATTATGATATTTCAGAAAATCTACAAGCACCACCCATACTATCCACAACCAATCTAATCATCCTCAGTCTCATAAATTTAGTACCTTCACATTTTTAATTGACACATTATTAAAACTTGTATTTTTTAACAAAAACTTTACACAAGAATATAAATACATAGTAAACCTTGCCATAGAAAATTGTTTCAATAAAAAAATGATAGACTCCTTCACAAATCCTTTTTATGTAAAAATTCAGACACCACACTCGCTTCTATAGTAGACAATAAAAAAGCAAAATATTGGAATGTAATTACTTTTTATAATAATGTTTCTTATAAGTTACATAATTTTTTAAAGAAGTAAAATGTAAAGGTAACTTTCAAAACTTGTAAGGAACTTAATAATGTTATTCCTGACAATATTCATACATCTAATAAATATGCTAGTGGAGAAGTATATATGTTGCATTGCAAGAATTGTACACTTAAATATATTGACCAGATCAAAAGAAATTATATTCGGAACATAAAGCAGATTTTTGTCATAGAAGAAATAGATCCAAATTTGCATCTCATTTAATGGAGAATAACTATGAACTTCAGAAAATGTCACAAGCCTTACAAATTTTAAAACCGATTAACAATGGAAAAATCAATAACATTGTTGAAGAATTTTATATTGCCACATTTCTCAATGGTATAAAAATCTGGATGTGTGCAGATGCAAATACATATCATACTCATAACATGCAAGTATAGACAGGAGGAAAACGGATGAATCTCCAGAGAAGAGAAAAGAACCAAAGAATGAGAATTGTCTAAGATGTAACATTAGCTCTCTATGGAACAGGACGAAGGGCTACAACACACTTCTTTACGAGCTATAATTTGAAGGGTCCAGGGGAAAAACGTGCTAAGTCCAATTTTATCAATTTTTTTGTTTTGGATGCCATGTAATTACCTCGGGCAATAGAGATTTCAGCGGTTTAATTGTACAGACTAAAAACTTGATTAAGACAGAAATATTTGAAAAATGATAACTCAGAGACAATAGAATGTAATGGACCTTGAAACTTTAAACTTGCTCTCCTGTAAAAACAGTAAAATGTGATTTAGCATGTTCTTCCCCTGGACCCTTCATTTGACAGACACTCTTCTAGCAAAAAACTTAAGCCTCACTGGCACCATCAGGAATAACAAAGCTATTGTTCCCAAACTGTTCAAAATACGGAAAGGAAGAGAAGTCCGTTTGTGGGTGTCATGATGATTCGGATGACTTCTTATATCCAAAGAAAAAAAAACTGTGTTGTTCTCCTTTCATCACAGCATCATGACAATCTTGTTCAAAGGAAGAAAACAAATTCAAGCCAAAAATAATATGCGACTATAACAAAACCACTGGCTTCTGTGGAAAAGATAGCTAGAGAGTCCACAACTTGTGAGGTGGTCTGTATTATTGTTCTGCAACATAGATGACGTCAGTTGTGTGGACTTTCTCAGTACTCATGATTGGAAAATGAAGCAAAAGCTTGAACTTGGTGACCAGTTGGTACGTTCCTGCATCACCAAGAGATCTAGAACAGTAGCACTGAGAAAGCCAGAGCGTGTTTGTGTGGAAGCATTTGGCACACACGACATAGTATGAACGCTGCATTAGCAGCTATATCAGCTGGAAATGGAAGGAAAAGTGGACACTGCCACATGTGCCCAAGTAACAGGAAAACAGGCCTCTTGTGACCCATGCCAACAATGAACTTGCAAAACTCACTGTTCGTAAAAGGCGGACATAGAGTTTTCAAGTGTACAGCCAATTAATGCTAAGCTTTACAACTAACAACATTTGTTATGTAGTGATTCATGATATACATATACAGAGTTAATAATATAATAATTAATAAAATTAATGAAATCCTTTAGTAGCTGTCACAATTTAATAGGCCTATTGCTTATAGAAATAAATACATTAAGTCATACTTAATAAGTGAAATATGATAAGCGCTTTCACTGTGTGTGGCATCATCAGGTCTAAAAGAAATACATTTATCAATTGTATGAACAGAAAAACATGAACAGTGTGAAAATATAACGTGATCTTATAACATACATAAGAATGACGATAAATATTGGTTAAAAACGATGGCAAATGGCTCAAACACAGAATTGCTAGAAAAACATACAGTTTTGATATACAATTATTTATAAATTAGGATTCAATACTTTACATGTAAGAAATTAATAATCTTACAAAGACAATATGTTAAAAATTGACACATAACATATGTTGAAATATTAATCTTCAAAAGTTACAGTATTTGATGTGGATGCGTAAAGTTATAAAGTTAAAAAGGGTAATGTTTGTGATGCAGTCATCACGACGCATTTTGAATATTTGAAAAAATTTAATAAAAGAAATTTAGTGAAATGAAAAATAAAAATAAAAATGGATGAACTGTTATCTAATAAGTAAAGTATAGTATAACTTACAGAAAATAATCACATGGAGATGTGTGGCACTTCATAGACGAATGTGTGATGTTGACTGAATACATCGACATACGAGAAGACAATGTAATGGTGTAAGTGGAGGGGGATGCATGGTATAGTAAGGGGAAATTCTATTGGCCAACTTAAGGGGAGAGGATGGTATTATTTAAACTTTTTTCCTATTTGGTGTAGAGTATTAATTTTTTGTATGTAGAGCTCATATCTGTAGCAACTCAACCAAAAATAAATATTTTGGAAAAAAAAATTATTTGGGGGCCCAGATTTGAAAAAATATATGTAATGCAGGACTTTACTAAAACCGATATATCTAAACCATTTTTAAAGGTAGATTCATCCAGTTTTTTGCAATGTACTTGAAAAAGCATGCTCTACAAACTGTCTGTAACAGAATTTTGATATTTGTCCCTACCTTTGTAAAACAAACAATTAAAATTTAATAACACTTTTCTGATTTCCATTCTTGCAAACAAACGGATGTAGTTTTAAAATTAAATCAATTAACAAAATTCTGTTAGAGAGGAAAGTTTCCCAATAATATAAAGAATGTGTGTTCTAAATTTCATCCATGTATTTTTAATAGTTCAGAAGTTATATGAATTTTTGTCTGGCAATGTAGCAAAAAAATTGTTACCGTAAACCGATAAAAGGGGGCGAGTGATTTAAAAATCCATAGCGCAGGAAGTTTAAAAATGGCGTTTCAACATCAAATACCCACAAAATATTATGCTATGCATTCCACACATATCACAGGGTATTTTAAAGATTTTTTTTTTAATTTGCTCATTTTTCACCAAAAAATACCATCCTCTCCCCTTAAATAACATGTTATTTAAGTCAGATAGTTGTTCATTGAGTAATAGAAATAATATTCGAGTAAGTTCTGGATTGAAGATTTTGCAAAAATAAAATATGTAAAACTGGGCCCCTTTGGATGTCGAAATTTGTAGGGAGGCTTCTTATTTTAAAAGGACTATAAGGGGACACAATCGTGAAAATCCATTAGCACATTGTGAGCCGTTCTTGTAAGTGAAAAAGTTGGTGAGCTTCCAGACATATTATTTATTGTAGTTGGAATTGGACTTTTTAAAGAATGTTTTGACCTCCGTGTATGTTGAATGATCTTCGGAGTACAAACTTATCTCGTCGAACAAGTGGCACTCATTTCAATGTTGAAATAATGTTACCAATAATGATTTATTGTAATGCCGATTATTGAGATCATTGTCATTGTATTTTTAAGAAAAAGTAGGATCCTCATTTTATATCATAATTTTAGGACGTTGGTTATTTTTTTCAGTTATTTATCCAACACAACTAGGTTCATTTAATTTGAACAGTCTAAAACATGTAACGTCGGGTGAAACACGCCCCCTTGTCTGGATGCAAACAACTGAACAACTATACAACTATGGCATTCACCATGACGAATTAGACAGCGTGCTCTCCCACCAACAGCATTTGCATCACAGCTTCTCCATCTCTTTTAAATTTATACATTATAATTAACATTTTAACATAGTTAATATCAAACTGTACAAAATTAATTTTAATGATACACTCTAATGAGAATACTTAGCCTTTAATTGTATAAGGTTAATATCATGCCGTGCCTTCTCCTTGTCTTATATACACACGAAAATCTAGCATCAGTGTTCAGCTTTACCATGTACAGTTTACCTCAAGAGGCACGAAATTTCTATAATTGTAAATGCCAGTACGTGCATTACTTACCATGTTATTAATTGCTATATCAACTTATCACCTAATTTTAAATATTGTTTGCATCTCATGCACCTGAAGATGACTTTTTAAAGTCGAAAATATTAGTGACTTTGTACTAAATATTGTGATGTAACAGATTATCTGACCTCACAAATTGAAAAGTGTATTTGACTGAAAATTTATTATTATATATAATTATTAATAGGTTCATTTAGTTCCCTTTATATTATGTGTTTTGTGTTTTCATATCTATTATGGTAACCTTACATGAACCTGCTTTCTTCTATCGACTTTCGGATTTCAAAGCGTTTTTCCTGTCTACTTTTAAGATATCTAGTGCCTACTTTGAAGCATTAAAGATATTTTACTCCCATTAAATGAGGAATTTTGGAACACCAGTAACATGTAAAATAGTCTTTGTCTCCTTGGACCCACCAGTAGTCAAATCGAAGTTACCAGTGTCGAAAGCCTCCCATCTAGCCTTTAGGCTGCGTACCAAGATTCCACACCATTAGCAGTTACTATTCGATATATTCCGCCATATATAGCTTGTTCGTAGTTGTCATAAGTGTAATTTTCATGAGCTGCTTGAGATTAAGTTTTTGAGCTTTCTAAAATCACGTATTCATGCTGCCTCTCGAATTACTTCCACATATCTATATTTGACTTTAATCAAACAATCTCACTTATGACATCGGAGCTGTACAATATTGTTAATCTGATCTTTCTTGCTTAATCCCTAATTTTTTTTCATAGTTTTGCATTTTACGACAGTTCACAACTTTAGTGACCTTGCTGATAGCGTTTCTTATAGTGATGGCCATAACTTCCACTAAAGGCATCTTCTGCTTACAGCTCTTTGAACACTGAGGGACGTAGTGTGCCACAGATGTACTGCACAAGAACTGAAAATGGTCTCTCAGAGAATCCTGTCATAGATAGTGCACCTCAACTGCAGCTCTGTAATCAATTCTTTGGAAGAAAGATGTTACAGACTCTCCAAAGCCAGAAAGAGCATTTGCATACCCAAACCGCCGAAAGGAGATTTGAATGTCATACCTGTGGGAAGAATTATAGACGATTAGAACATCTGAAATTTCATATGCGTACGCACACAGGCGAGAAGCCATTCAAATGCAGTGTTTGTGGGAAATGTTTTGGACGCTCCGACTATCTTAAGCAGCATTCACTTACTCATTCTGGCAAGAAGCCATTTAAATGTAAGGTATGTAGAAAATTTTTTGTACGTCGGATTTATCTTAAAGTCCATGCTCGAATACATTCTGGAGAGAAGCCATTAAAATGCGATATTTGTGGGAAAGGTTTTGCACACTCAGCTTCTCTCGCAGTACACAGCCGTACACATTCTTCCGAGAAGCCATTCAAATGCGATGTTTGTGAGAAATGTTTCGCACACTCGTGTATTCTCAAAGTGCATGCACGTACACATTCTGGCGAGAAGCCATTCAAATGCGATGTTTGTGGGAAATGTTTTGTACAATTGGGTTCTCTCAAAACTCATTTACGTACACATTCTGGTGAGAAGCCTTTTGAATGCGATGTTTGTGGTTTATGTTTTGTGCAGTTCGTTTCTCTTAAGAGACATGTACGTACACATTCTGGTGAGAAGCCATTCAAATGCGATGTTTGTGGGTTGTCTTTTGTACAAAGTGGTTCTCTCAAGAGGCATGTACGTACACATTCTGGCGAGAAACCATTCAAATGCAATGTTTGTCAGAAATCGTTTGCTCATTCAAGTAGTCTCACAATGCATATACGTAAACATTCTGGCGAGAAGCCATTTAAATGCAATGTGTGTAAGAAATGTTTTTCTCGTTCAGGGACTCTCACAATGCATGTACGTACACATTCTGGCGAGAAGCCATTCAAATGCGATGTTTGTGGTATGTGTTTTGCACACTCGTGTTCTCTCAAAATTCATGTACGTAGACATTCTGGCGAGAGGCCATTCAAATGCGATGTATGTGGGAAAAGTTTTGTAGAATCGGGTGCTCTCAGTAGGCATATGCGAACGCATTCTGACAAGAATCCATTGAAATGAACTGTCTGTGGGAAAAAGTTTCAATAAGAGCACTTTTCAGTGACCATGTATGTTCACACATTCGAGTAGGCTAGTAAATGTCTGGTGCGATATCTGTAGTAACTACACCTATCCCCGTGCAAAAATTGGGAGTCTGAGCAGCTATTCTCTTGGTTACGTTATTTAAAATAATATATATTTTTCAAATTTATTGACAGCTGAGAAGCACTTAAATATTTCTTGAAGTATTTACGAAATCATATTCACAACATTATAGCTGTTTTATTTTGGCTGTAGCCACTTTTCTGTTCATTACATATCGCACTGACACCCATCCATCCGATTTGTGTCACGTTCGGCTTTATATTTTGTACAATTATTAATTGCATCTCATCTCTTTGTTGTTGTTTAGTCAACTGTCCGCTCACGTGATACTAAGAATACACTACTTATGAGGCAACTAGGCCAGGATATAATGTGGTAGGCCAGTTCCTTTCCCCCTCCATGGCATACATCGCCGACTAGCTACATATTTACTTCAGATGGATATAACCAATTATTCTTCCTCTGACATGCATTGTCATTTATCTCTTTATGTTCATTAAAATATGTAAATATATTATCTTTACAGTCAGAAAATAAAACAAATTCTATGAATGTGTTAAACTCAGTATAAGCGAGTTTTGTGTCAATGTTTTACCCTATTTTTAAGTTTAATACTGGCAATGCAATGAATATTGCATACTATACTATTGAAGGCCGTAGAATTAGATATAGGCAATATGTCAAAGCATTAAATTGATAGCTGCTTCATATTGTGGAAGACATGGAAACCGATTGTAGGTGTGTTTAGAGAGAAAGGGATTAATGTGTATGTATTCGAAACAGTTATATACGAGTACTAACTCAATACTTTTAATTGTCTCAAATGCACAAAATTACTCAATTTGCAACACAGTCACAGCAAATTTCAAGTCCGTGCTTTGAGTATTATTATTAATAATTCTATGTACGCCAGTTGATTATGTATTGTTTTTCTTTCCATTATCTTGCATAAATAATGAGCATCTAAGGAGCCCAATAATGTTCGTGCTGAGCAGCCGACTGCTAGATACCCGTCCAAATGCGACTCAGGTGAAGTGAACGATAATCCAACCAGTACGATACAGAATTGTGGTTATTACGATCCCCTCAGTCCTCTATCTGATGTTAGCTAACGGATGGGTATCGCGTTCTGCCATATCTCAAAAATTCATCACGATACTCTGCAGCCCTTAGTTCCACTCATTGGCCGAAATTAATGAGGAGATTCCTCCCATATGAGGATTCGAACCAAGGTTTATTCCGTAGCGCTAGTATAGGTTATGATGTCTGACGACGACACTATGGTGCGGGGCACTTTTCTGTGTTTATATAAACATGTTATTCAGGTACCCCATTTTGCTTCAGCAATTAGTTTTATCATATGAGGCATAGCGAACATCGTAATTGCTCTGTCGCCTGCAGAAGTGAGTTTATAGATCCTGTCGCATTACGCGACGTGTCTTCTCATACAAATCAGCTTCGATGATGCAAGCAAAACAATGATAAGTTCCGAGACATTGTAAGGCAGCTGAAGTCTAACTCCGATTATGTTCCCCGTGAAAGTCTAAACTATCATAATGCACAGATGCCCAAATTGTAAAACGTGAATCCATTTACATGCACACTGCATCTGTATGCTCACACCCCGCACCTGCACTCCTTCGCTCTGTTTACATGTACATTGCACTTGTATGCTTTCACCCCGCACCTGCACTCCTTCGCTCTGTTTACATGTATACTGCACTTGTATGCTTTCACCCCGCACCTGCACTCCTTCGCTCTGTTTACATGTACACTGCACTTGTATGCTTTCACCCCGCACCTGCACTCCTTCGCTCTGTTTACATGTACACTGCACTTGTATGCTTTCACCCCGCACCTGTACTCCTTTGCTCTGTTTACATGTACACTGCACTTGTATGCTTTCACCCCGCACCTGCACTCCTTCGCTTTGTTTACATGTACACTGCACTTGTATGCTTTCACCCCGCACCTGCACTCCTTCGCTCTGTTTACATGTACACTGCACTTGTATGCTTTCACCCCGTACCTGCACTCCTTCGCTCTGTTTACATGCATACTGCACTTGTATGCTTTCACCCCGCACCTGCACTCCTTCGCTCTGTTTACATGTACACTGCACTTGTATGCTTTCACCCCGCACCTGCACTCCTTTGCTCTGTTTACATGCATACTGCACTTGTATGCTCTCACCCCGCACCTGCACTCCTTCGCTCTGTTTACATGTACACTGCACTTGTATGCTTTCACCCCGCACCTGCACTCCTTCGCTCTGTTTACATGTATACTGCACTTGTATGCTTTCACCCCGCACCTGCACTCCTTCGCTCTGTTTACATGTACACTGCACTTGTATGCTTTCACCCCGCACCTGCACTCCTTCGCTCTGTTTACATGTACACTGCACTTGTATGCTTTCACCCCGCACCTGCACTCCTTTGCTCTGTTTACATGCATACTGCACTTGTATGCTTTCACCACGCACCTGCACTTCTTCGCTCTGTTTACATGCACACTGTACCTGTATGCTCTCACCCCGCACCTGCACTCCTTCGCTCTGTTTACATGTACACTGCACTTGTATGCTTTCACCCCGCACCTGCACTCCTTCGCTCTGTTTACATGTACACTGCACTTGTATGCTTTCACCCCGCACCTGCACTCCTTCGCTCTGTTTACATGCACACTGTACCTGTATGCTGTCACCCCCACCTGCACTCCTTCGCTCTGTTTACATGCACACTGTACCTGTATGCTGTCACCCCCACCTGCACTCCTTCGCTCTGTTTACATGCACACTGTACCTGTATGCTCTCACCCCGCACCTGCACTCCTTCGCTCTGTTTACATGCACACTGTACCTGTATGCTCTCATCCCGCACCTGCACTCCTTCGCTCTGTTTACATGCACACTGTACCTGTATGCTCTCACCCCCCACCTGCACTCCTTCGCTCTGTTTACATGCACACTGTACCTGTATGCTCTCACCCCCACCTGCACTCCTTCGCTCTTTTTACATGTACACTGTACCTGTATGCTCTAACCCCGCACCTGCACTCCTTCGCTCTGTTTACATGCACACTGTACCTGTATGCTCTCACCCCCCTCCTGCACTCCTTTGCTCTGTTTACATGCACACTGTACCTGTATGCTCTCACCCCCCTCCTGCACTCCTTCGCTCTGTTTACATTCTCACTGTACCTGTATGCTCTCACCCCGCACCTGCACTCCTTCGCTCTGTTTACATGCACACTGTACCTGTATGCTCTCACCCCCCACCTGCACTCCTTCGCTCTGTTTACATGCACACTGTACCTGTATGCTCTCACCCCCACCTGCACTCCTTCGCTCTGTTTACATGTACACTGTACCTGTATGCTCTAACCCCGCACCTGCACTCCTTCGCTCTGTTTACATGCACACTGTACCTGTATGCTCTCACCCCCTCCTGCACTCCTTCGCTCTGTTTACATGCACACTGTACCTGTATGCTCTCACCCCCTCCTGCACTCCTTCGCTCTGTTTACATGCACACTGTACCTGTATGCTCTCACCCCCACCTGCACTCCTTCGCTCTGTTTACATGCACACTGTACCTGTATGCTCTCACCCCGCACCTGCACTCCTTCGCTCTGTTTACATTCTCACTGTACCTGTATGCTCTCACCCCGCACCTGCACTCCTTCGCTCTGTTTACATGCACACTGTACCTGTATGCTCTCACCCCCCACCTGCACTCCTTCGCTCTGTTTACATGCACACTGTACCTGTATGCTCTCACCCCCACCTGCACTCCTTCGCTCTGTTTACATGCACACTGTACCTGTATGCTCTCACCCCCCACCTGCACTCCTTCGCTCTGTTTACATGCACACTGTACCTGTATGCTCTCACCCCCCACCTGCACTCCTTCGCTCTGTTTACATGCACACTGTACCTGTATGCTCTCACCCCGCACCTGCACTCCTTCGCTCTGTTTACATGCACACTGTACCTGTATGCTCTCACCCCCCACCTGCACTCCTTCGCTCTGTTTACATGCACACTGTACCTGTATGCTCTCACCCCCACCTGCACTCCTTCGCTCTGTTTACATGCACACTGTACCTGTATGCTCTCACCCCGCACCTGCACTCCTTCGCTCTGTTTACATGCACACTGTACCTGTATGCTCTCACCCCCACCTGCACTCTTTCGCTCTGTTTACATGTACACTGTACCTGTATGCTCTAACCCCGCACCTGCACTCCTTCGCTCTGTTTACATGCACACTGTACCTGTATGCTCTCACCCCCCTCCTGCACTCCTTTGCTCTGTTTACATGCACACTGTACCTGTATGCTCTCACCCCCCACCTGCACTCCTTCGCTCTGTTTACATGCACACTGTACCTGTATGCTCTCACCCCCACCTGCACTCCTTCGCTCTGTTTACATGTACACTGTACCTGTATGCTCTAACCCCGCACCTGCACTCCTTCGCTCTGTTTACATGCACACTGTACCTGTATGCTCTCACCCCCCACCTGCACTCCTTCGCTCTGTTTACATGCACACTGTACCTGTATGCTCTCACCCCCACCTGCACTCCTTCGCTCTGTTTACATGCACACTGTACCTGTATGCTCTCACCCCGCACCTGCACTCCTTCGCTCTGTTTACATGCACACTGTACCTGTATGCTCTCTCCCCCACCTGCACTCCTTCGCTCTGTTTACATGTACACTGTACCTGTATGCTCTAACCCCGCACCTGCACTCCTTCGCTCTGTTTACATGCACACTGTACCTGTATGCTCTCACCCCCCTCCTGCACTCCTTTGCTCTGTTTACATGCACACTGTACCTGTATGCTCTCACCCTCTCCTGCACTCCTTCGCTCTGTTTACATGCACACTGTACCTGTATGCTCTCACCCCCCTCCTGCACTCCTTCGCTCTGTTTACATGCACACTGTACCTGTATGCTCTCACACCCACTTGCACTCCTTCGCTCTGTTTACATGCACACTGTACCTGTATGCTCTCACCCCGCACCTGCAATCCTTCGCTCTGTTTACATTCTCACTGTACCTGTATGCTCTCACCCCGCACCTGCACTCCTTCGCTCTGTTTACATGCACACTGTAACTGTATGGTCTTACCCCCACCTGCACTCCTTCGCTCTGTTTACATGTATACTGCACTTGTATGCTTTCACCCTGTACCTGCACTCCTTCGCTCTGTTTACATGTACACTGCACTTGTATGCTTTCACCCCGCACCTGCACTCCTTCGCTCTGTTTACATGTACACTGCACTTGTATGCTTTCACCCCGCACCTGTACTCCTTTGCTCTGTTTACATGTACACTGCACTTCTATGCTTTCACCCCGCACCTGCACTCCTTCGCTTTGTTTACATGTACACTGCACTTGTATGCTTTCACCCCGCACCTGCACTCCTTCGCTCTGTTTACATGTACACTGCACTTGTATGCTTTCACCCCGTACCTGCACTCCTTCGCTCTGTTTACATGCATACTGCACTTGTATGCTCTCACCCCGCACCTGCACTCCTTCGCTCTGTTTACATGTACACTGCACTTGTATGCTTTCACCCCGCACCTGCACTCCTTTGCTCTGTTTACATGCATACTGCACTTGTATGCTCTCACCCCGCACCTGCACTCCTTCGCTCTGTTTACATGTACACTGCACTTGTATGCTTTCACCCCGCACCTGCACTCCTTCGCTCTGTTTACATGTATACTGCACTTGTATGCTTTCACCCCGCACCTGCACTCCTTCGCTCTGTTTACATGTACACTGCACTTGTATGCTTTCACCCCGCACCTGCACTCCTTCGCTCTGTTTACATGTACACTGTACCTGTATGCTCTAACCCCGCACCTGCACTCCTTCGCTCTGTTTACATGCACACTGTACCTGTATGCTCTCACCCCCCACCTGCACTCCTTCGCTCTGTTTACATGCACACTGTACCTGTATGCTCTCACCCCCACCTGCACTCCTTCGCTCTGTTTACATGCACACTGTACCTGTATGCTCTCACCCCGCACCTGCACTCCTTCGCTCTGTTTACATGCACACTGTACCTGTATGCTCTCTCCCCCACCTGCACTCCTTCGCTCTGTTTACATGTACACTGTACCTGTATGCTCTAACCCCGCACCTGCACTCCTTCGCTCTGTTTACATGCACACTGTACCTGTATGCTCTCACCCCCCTCCTGCACTCCTTTGCTCTGTTTACATGCACACTGTACCTGTATGCTCTCACCCTCTCCTGCACTCCTTCGCTCTGTTTACATGCACACTGTACCTGTATGCTCTCACCCCCCTCCTGCACTCCTTCGCTCTGTTTACATGCACACTGTACCTGTATGCTCTCACACCCACTTGCACTCCTTCGCTCTGTTTACATGCACACTGTACCTGTATGCTCTCACCCCGCACCTGCAATCCTTCGCTCTGTTTACATTCTCACTGTACCTGTATGCTCTCACCCCGCACCTGCACTCCTTCGCTCTGTTTACATGCACACTGTAACTGTATGGTCTTACCCCCACCTGCACTCCTTCGCTCTGTTTACATGTATACTGCACTTGTATGCTTTCACCCTGTACCTGCACTCCTTCGCTCTGTTTACATGTACACTGCACTTGTATGCTTTCACCCCGCACCTGCACTCCTTCGCTCTGTTTACATGTACACTGCACTTGTATGCTTTCACCCCGCACCTGTACTCCTTTGCTCTGTTTACATGTACACTGCACTTCTATGCTTTCACCCCGCACCTGCACTCCTTCGCTTTGTTTACATGTACACTGCACTTGTATGCTTTCACCCCGCACCTGCACTCCTTCGCTCTGTTTACATGTACACTGCACTTGTATGCTTTCACCCCGTACCTGCACTCCTTCGCTCTGTTTACATGCATACTGCACTTGTATGCTCTCACCCCGCACCTGCACTCCTTCGCTCTGTTTACATGTACACTGCACTTGTATGCTTTCACCCCGCACCTGCACTCCTTTGCTCTGTTTACATGCATACTGCACTTGTATGCTCTCACCCCGCACCTGCACTCCTTCGCTCTGTTTACATGTACACTGCACTTGTATGCTTTCACCCCGCACCTGCACTCCTTCGCTCTGTTTACATGTATACTGCACTTGTATGCTTTCACCCCGCACCTGCACTCCTTCGCTCTGTTTACATGTACACTGCACTTGTATGCTTTCACCCCGCACCTGCACTCCTTCGCTCTGTTTACATGTACACTGCACTTGTATGCTTTAACCCCGCACCTGCACTCCTTCGCTCTGTTTACATGTACACTGCACTTGTATGCTTTCACCCCGCACCTGTACTCCTTTGCTCTGTTTACATGTACACTGCACTTGTATGCTTTCACCCCGCACCTGCACTCCTTCGCTTTGTTTACATGTACACTGCACTTGTATGCTTTCACCCCGCACCTGCACTCCTTCGCTCTGTTTACATGTACACTGCACTTGTATGCTTTCACCCCGTACCTGCACTCCTTCGCTCTGTTTACATGCATACTGCACTTGTATGCTCTCACCCCGCACCTGCACTCCTTCGCTCTGTTTACATGTACACTGCACTTGTATGCTTTCACCCCGCACCTGCACTCCTTTGCTCTGTTTACATGCATACTGCACTTGTATGCTCTCACCCCGCACCTGCACTCCTTCGCTCTGTTTACATGTACACTGCACTTGTATGCTTTCACCCCGCACCTGCACTCCTTCGCTCTGTTTACATGTATACTGCACTTGTATGCTTTCACCCCGCACCTGCACTCCTTCGCTCTGTTTACATGTACACTGCACTTGTATGCTTTCACCCCGCACCTGCACTCCTTCGCTCTGTTTACATGTACACTGCACTTGTATGCTTTCACCCCGCACCTGCACTCCTTTGCTCTGTTTACATGCATACTGCACTTTTATGCTTTCACCACGCACCTGCACTTCTTCGCTCTGTTTACATGCACACTGTACCTGTATGCTCTCACCCCGCACCTGCACTCCTTCGCTCTGTTTACATGTACACTGCACTTGTATGCTTTCACCCCGCACCTGCACTTCTTCGCTCTGTTTACATGTACACTGCACTTGTATGCTTTCACCCCGCACCTGCACTCCTTTGCTCTGTTTACATGCACACTGCACTTTTATGCTTTCACCACGCACCTGCACTTCTTCGCTCTGTTTACATGCACACTGTACCTGTATGCTCTCACCCCGCACCTGCACTCCTTCGCTCTGTTTACATGTACACTGCACTTGTATGCTTTCACCCCGCACCTGCACTCCTTCGCTCTGTTTACATGTACACTGCACTTGTATGCTTTCACCCCGCACCTGCACTCCTTTGCTCTGTTTACATGCATACTGCACTTTTATGCTTTCACCACGCACCTGCACTTCTTCGCTCTGTTTACATGCACACTGTACCTGTATGCTCTCACCCCGCACCTGCACTCCTTCGCTCTGTTTACATGTACACTGCACTTGTATGCTTTCACCCCGCACCTGCACTTCTTCGCTCTGTTTACATGTACACTGCACTTGTATGCTTTCACCCCGCACCTGCACTCCTTCGCTCTGTTTACATGCACACTGTACCTGTATGCTGTCACCCCCACCTGCACTCCTTCGCTCTGTTTACATACACACTGTACCTGTATGCTGTCACCCACACCTGCACTCCTTCGCTCTGTTTACATGCACACTGTACCTGTATGCTCTCACCCCGCACCTGCACTCCTTCGCTCTGTTTACATGCACACTGTACCTGTATGCTCTCACCCCCCACCTGCTCTCCTTCGCTCTGTTTACATGCACACTGTACCTGTATGCTCTCACCCCCACCTGCACTCCTTCGCTCTGTTTACATGCACACTGTACCTGTATGCTCTCACCCCGCACCTGCACTCCTTCGCTCTGTTTACATGCACACTGTACCTGTATGCTCTCACCCCCACCTGCACTCCTTCGCTCTGTTTACATGTACATTGTACCTGTATGCTCTAACCCCGCACCTGCACTCCTTCGCTCTGTTTACATGCACACTGTACCTGTATGCTCTCACCCCCCTCCTGCACTCCTTTGCTCTGTTTACATGCACACTGTACCTGTATGCTCTCACCCCCCACCTGCACTCCTTCGCTCTGTTTACATGCACACTGTACCTGTATGCTCTCACCCCCACCTGCACTCCTTCGCTCTGTTTACATGTACACTGTACCTGTATGCTCTAACCCCGCACCTGCACTCCTTCGCTCTGTTTACATGCACACTGTACCTGTATGCTCTCACCCCCCTCCTGCACTCCTTTGCTCTGTTTACATGCACACTGTACCTGTATGCTCTCACCCCCCACCTGCACTCCTTCGCTCTGTTTACATGCACACTGTACCTGTATGCTCTCACCCCCACCTGCACTCCTTCGCTCTGTTTACATGCACACTGTACCTGTATGCTCTCACCCCGCACCTGCACTCCTTCGCTCTGTTTACATGCACACTGTACCTTTATGCTCTCACCCCCACCTGCACTCCTTCGCTCTGTTTACATGTACACTGTACCTGTATGCTCTAACCCCGCACCTGCACTCCTTCGCTCTGTTTACATGCACACTGTACCTGTATGCTCTCACCCCCCTCCTGCACTCCTTTGCTCTGTTTACAGGCACACTGTACCTGTATGCTCTCACCCCCTCCTGCACTCCTTCGCTCTGTTTACATGCACACTGTACCTGTATGCTCTCACCCCCCTCCTGCACTCCTTCGCTCTGTTTACATGCACACTGTACCTGTATGCTCTCACACCCACCTGCACTCCTTCGCTCTGTTTACATGCACACTGTACCTGTATGCTCTCACCCCGCACCTGCACTCCTTCGCTCTGTTTACATTCTCACTGTACCTGTATGCTCTCACCCCGCACCTGCACTCCTTCGCTCTGTTTACATGCACACTGTACCTGTATGGTCTTACCCCCACCTGCACTCCTTCGCTCTGTTTACATGTATACTGCACTTGTATGCTTTCACCCTGCACCTGCACTCCTTCGCTCTGTTTACATGTACACTGCACTTGTATGCTTTCACCCCGCACCTGCACTCCTTCGCTCTGTTTACATGTACACTGCACTTGTATGCTTTCACCCCGCACCTGTACTCCTTTGCTCTGTTTACATGTACACTGCACTTGTATGCTTTCACCCCGCACCTGCACTCCTTCGCTTTGTTTACATGTACACTGCACTTGTATGCTTTCACCCCGCACCTGCACTCCTTCGCTCTGTTTACATGTACACTGCACTTGTATGCTTTCACCCCGTACCTGCACTCCTTCGCTCTGTTTACATGCATACTGCACTTGTATGCTTTCACCCCGCACCTGCACTCCTTCGCTCTGTTTACATGTACACTGCACTTGTATGCTTTCACCCCGCACCTGCACTCCTTTGCTCTGTTTACATGCATACTGCACTTGTATGCTCTCACCCCGCACCTGCACTCCTTCGCTCTGTTTACATGTACACTGCACTTGTATGCTTTCACCCCGCACCTGCACTCCTTCGCTCTGTTTACATGTATACTGCACTTGTATGCTTTCACCCCGCACCTGCACTCCTTCGCTCTGTTTACATGTACACTGCACTTGTATGCTTTCACCCCGCACCTGCACTCCTTCGCTCTGTTTACATGTACACTGCACTTGTATGCTTTCACCCCGCACCTGCACTCCTTTGCTCTGTTTACATGCATACTGCACTTGTATGCTTTCACCACGCACCTGCACTTCTTCGCTCTGTTTACATGCACACTGTACCTGTATGCTCTCACCCCGCACCTGCACTCCTTCGCTCTGTTTACATGTACACTGCACTTGTATGCTTTCACCCCGCACCTGCACTCCTTCGCTCTGTTTACATGTACACTGCACTTGTATGCTTTCACCCCGCACCTGCACTCCTTCGCTCTGTTTACATGCACACTGTACCTGTATGCTGTCACCCCCACCTGCACTCCTTCGCTCTGTTTACATGCACACTGTACCTGTATGCTGTCACCCCCACCTGCACTCCTTCGCTCTGTTTACATGCACACTGTACCTGTATGTTCTCACCCCGCACCTGCACTCCTTCGCTCTGTTTACATGCACACTGTACCTGTATGCTCTCATCCCGCACCTGCACTCCTTCGCTCTGTTTACATGCACACTGTACCTGTATGCTCTCACCCCCCACCTGCACTCCTTCGCTCTGTTTACATGCACACTGTACCTGTATGCTCTCACCCCCACCTGCACTCCTTCGCTCTTTTTACATGTACACTGTACCTGTATGCTCTAACCCCGCACCTGCACTCCTTCGCTCTGTTTACATGCACACTGTACCTGTATGCTCTCACCCCCCTCCTGCACTCCTTTGCTCTGTTTACATGCACACTGTACCTGTATGCTCTCACCCCCCTCCTGCACTCCTTCGCTCTGTTTACATTCTCACTGTACCTGTATGCTCTCACCCCGCACCTGCACTCCTTCGCTCTGTTTACATGCACACTGTACCTGTATGCTCTCACCCCCCACCTGCACTCCTTCGCTCTGTTTACATGCACACTGTACCTGTATGCTCTCACCCCCACCTGCACTCCTTCGCTCTGTTTACATGTACACTGTACCTGTATGCTCTAACCCCGCACCTGCACTCCTTCGCTCTGTTTACATGCACACTGTACCTGTATGCTCTCACCCCCTCCTGCACTCCTTCGCTCTGTTTACATGCACACTGTACCTGTATGCTCTCACCCCCTCCTGCACTCCTTCGCTCTGTTTACATGCACACTGTACCTGTATGCTCTCACCCCCACCTGCACTCCTTCGCTCTGTTTACATGCACACTGTACCTGTATGCTCTCACCCCGCACCTGCACTCCTTCGCTCTGTTTACATTCTCACTGTACCTGTATGCTCTCACCCCGCACCTGCACTCCTTCGCTCTGTTTACATGCACACTGTACCTGTATGCTCTCACCCCCCACCTGCACTCCTTCGCTCTGTTTACATGCACACTGTACCTGTATGCTCTCACCCCCACCTGCACTCCTTCGCTCTGTTTACATGCACACTGTACCTGTATGCTCTCACCCCCCACCTGCACTCCTTCGCTCTGTTTACATGCACACTGTACCTGTATGCTCTCACCCCCCACCTGCACTCCTTCGCTCTGTTTACATGCACACTGTACCTGTATGCTCTCACCCCGCACCTGCACTCCTTCGCTCTGTTTACATGCACACTGTACCTGTATGCTCTCACCCCCCACCTGCACTCCTTCGCTCTGTTTACATGCACACTGTACCTGTATGCTCTCACCCCCACCTGCACTCCTTCGCTCTGTTTACATGCACACTGTACCTGTATGCTCTCACCCCGCACCTGCACTCCTTCGCTCTGTTTACATGCACACTGTACCTGTATGCTCTCACCCCCACCTGCACTCCTTCGCTCTGTTTACATGTACACTGTACCTGTATGCTCTAACCCCGCACCTGCACTCCTTCGCTCTGTTTACATGCACACTGTACCTGTATGCTCTCACCCCCCTCCTGCACTCCTTTGCTCTGTTTACATGCACACTGTACCTGTATGCTCTCACCCCCCACCTGCACTCCTTCGCTCTGTTTACATGCACACTGTACCTGTATGCTCTCACCCCCACCTGCACTCCTTCGCTCTGTTTACATGTACACTGTACCTGTATGCTCTAACCCCGCACCTGCACTCCTTCGCTCTGTTTACATGCACACTGTACCTGTATGCTCTCACCCCCCACCTGCACTCCTTCGCTCTGTTTACATGCACACTGTACCTGTATGCTCTCACCCCCACCTGCACTCCTTCGCTCTGTTTACATGCACACTGTACCTGTATGCTCTCACCCCGCACCTGCACTCCTTCGCTCTGTTTACATGCACACTGTACCTGTATGCTCTCACCCCCACCTGCACTCCTTCGCTCTGTTTACATGTACACTGTACCTGTATGCTCTAACCCCGCACCTGCACTCCTTCGCTCTGTTTACATGCACACTGTACCTGTATGCTCTCACCCCCCTCCTGCACTCCTTTGCTCTGTTTACATGCACACTGTACCTGTATGCTCTCACCCTCTCCTGCACTCCTTCGCTCTGTTTACATGCACACTGTACCTGTATGCTCTCACCCCCCTCCTGCACTCCTTCGCTCTGTTTACATGCACACTGTACCTGTATGCTCTCACACCCACTTGCACTCCTTCGCTCTGTTTACATGCACACTGTACCTGTATGCTCTCACCCCGCACCTGCAATCCTTCGCTCTGTTTACATTCTCACTGTACCTGTATGCTCTCACCCCGCACCTGCACTCCTTCGCTCTGTTTACATGCACACTGTAACTGTATGGTCTTACCCCCACCTGCACTCCTTCGCTCTGTTTACATGTATACTGCACTTGTATGCTTTCACCCTGTACCTGCACTCCTTCGCTCTGTTTACATGTACACTGCACTTGTATGCTTTCACCCCGCACCTGCACTCCTTCGCTCTGTTTACATGTACACTGCACTTGTATGCTTTCACCCCGCACCTGTACTCCTTTGCTCTGTTTACATGTACACTGCACTTCTATGCTTTCACCCCGCACCTGCACTCCTTCGCTTTGTTTACATGTACACTGCACTTGTATGCTTTCACCCCGCACCTGCACTCCTTCGCTCTGTTTACATGTACACTGCACTTGTATGCTTTCACCCCGTACCTGCACTCCTTCGCTCTGTTTACATGCATACTGCACTTGTATGCTCTCACCCCGCACCTGCACTCCTTCGCTCTGTTTACATGTACACTGCACTTGTATGCTTTCACCCCGCACCTGCACTCCTTTGCTCTGTTTACATGCATACTGCACTTGTATGCTCTCACCCCGCACCTGCACTCCTTCGCTCTGTTTACATGTACACTGCACTTGTATGCTTTCACCCCGCACCTGCACTCCTTCGCTCTGTTTACATGTATACTGCACTTGTATGCTTTCACCCCGCACCTGCACTCCTTCGCTCTGTTTACATGTACACTGCACTTGTATGCTTTCACCCCGCACCTGCACTCCTTCGCTCTGTTTACATGTACACTGCACTTGTATGCTTTCACCCCGCACCTGCACTCCTTTGCTCTGTTTACATGCATACTGCACTTGTATGCTTTCACCACGCACCTGCACTTCTTCGCTCTGTTTACATGCACACTGTACCTGTATGCTCTCACCCCGCACCTGCACTCCTTCGCTCTGTTTACATGTACACTGCACTTGTATGCTTTCACCCCGCACCTGCACTCCTTCGCTCTGTTTACATGTACACTGCACTTGTATGCTTTCACCCCGCACCTGCACTCCTTCGCTCTGTTTACATGCACACTGTACCTGTATGCTGTCACCCCCACCTGCACTCCTTCGCTCTGTTTACATACACACTGTACCTGTATGCTGTCACCCCCACCTGCACTCCTTCGCTCTGTTTACATGCACACTGTACCTGTATGCTCTCACCCCGCACCTGCACTCCTTCGCTCTGTTTACATGCACACTGTACCTGTATGCTCTCACCCCCCACCTGCACTCCTTCGCTCTGTTTACATGCACACTGTACCTGTATGCTCTCACCCCCACCTGCACTCCTTCGCTCTGTTTACATGCACACTGTACCTGTATGCTCTCACCCCGCACCTGCACTCCTTCGCTCTGTTTACATGCACACTGTACCTGTATGCTCTCACCCCCACCTGCACTCCTTCGCTCTGTTTACATGTACATTGTACCTGTATGCTCTAACCCCGCACCTGCACTCCTTCGCTCTGTTTACATGCACACTGTACCTGTATGCTCTCACCCCCCTCCTGCACTCCTTTGCTCTGTTTACATGCACACTGTACCTGTATGCTCTCACCCCCCACCTGCACTCCTTCGCTCTGTTTACATGCACACTGTACCTGTATGCTCTCACCCCCACCTGCACTCCTTCGCTCTGTTTACATGTACACTGTACCTGTATGCTCTAACCCCGCACGTGCACTCCTTCGCTCTGTTTACATGCACACTGTACCTGTATGCTCTCACCCCCCTCCTGCACTCCTTTGCTCTGTTTACATGCACACTGTACCTGTATGCTCTCACCCCCCACCTGCACTCCTTCGCTCTGTTTACATGCACACTGTACCTGTATGCTCTCACCCCCACCTGCACTCCTTCGCTCTGTTTACATGCACACTGTACCTGTATGCTCTCACCCCGCACCTGCACTCCTTCGCTCTGTTTACATGCACACTGTACCTGTATGCTCTCACCCCGCACCTGCACTCCTTCGCTCTGTTTACATGCACACTGTACCTGTATGCTCTCACCCCCACCTGCACTCCTTCGCTCTGTTTACATGTACATTGTACCTGTATGCTCTAACCCCGCACCTGCACTCCTTCGCTCTGTTTACATGCACACTGTACCTGTATGCTCTCACCCCCCTCCTGCACTCCTTTGCTCTGTTTACATGCACACTGTACCTGTATGCTCTCACCCCCCACCTGCACTCCTTCGCTCTGTTTACATGCACACTGTACCTGTATCCTCTAACCCCGCACCTGCACTCCTTCGCTCTGTTTACATGCACACTGTACCTGTATGCTCTCACCCCCCTCCTGCACTCCTTTGCTCTGTTTACATGCACACTGTACCTGTATGCTCTCACCCCCTCCAGCACTCCTTCGCTCTGTTTACATGCACACTGTACCTGTATGCTCTCACCCCCCTCCTGCACTCCTTCGCTCTGTTTACATGCACACTGTACCTGTATGCTCTCACACCCACCTCCACTCCTTCGCTCTGTTTACATGCACACTGTACCTGTATGCTCTCACCCCGCACCTGCACTCCTTCGCTCTGTTTACATTCTCACTGTACCTGTATGCTCTCACCGCGCACCTGCACTCCTTCGCACTGTTTACATGCACACTGTACCTGTATGGTCTTACCCCCACCTGCACTCCTTCGCTCTGTTTACATGTATACTGCACTTGTATGCTTTCACTCTGCACCTGCACTCCTTCGCTCTGTTTACATGTACACTGCACTTGTATGCTTTAACCCCGCACCTGCACTCCTTCGCTCTGTTTACATGTACACTGCACTTGTATGCTTTCACCCCGCACCTGTACTCCTTTGCTCTGTTTACATGTACACTGCACTTGTATGCTTTCACCCCGCACCTGCACTCCTTCGCTTTGTTTACATGTACACTGCACTTGTATGCTTTCACCCCGCACCTGCACTCCTTCGCTCTGTTTACATGTACACTGCACTTGTATGCTTTCACCCCGTACCTGCACTCCTTCGCTCTGTTTACATGCATACTGCACTTGTATGCTCTCACCCCGCACCTGCACTCCTTCGCTCTGTTTACATGTACACTGCACTTGTATGCTTTCACCCCGCACCTGCACTCCTTTGCTCTGTTTACATGCATACTGCACTTGTATGCTCTCACCCCGCACCTGCACTCCTTCGCTCTGTTTACATGTACACTGCACTTGTATGCTTTCACCCCGCACCTGCACTCCTTCGCTCTGTTTACATGTATACTGCACTTGTATGCTTTCACCCCGCACCTGCACTCCTTCGCTCTGTTTACATGTACACTGCACTTGTATGCTTTCACCCCGCACCTGCACTCCTTCGCTCTGTTTACATGTACACTGCACTTGTATCCTTTCACCCCGCACCTGCACTCCTTTGCTCTGTTTACATGCATACTGCACTTTTATGCTTTCACCACGCACCTGCACTTCTTCGCTCAGTTTACATGCACACTGTACCTGTATGCTCTCACCCCGCACCTGCACTCCTTCGCTCTGTTTACATGTACACTGCACTTGTATGCTTTCACCCCGCACCTGCACTTCTTCGCTCTGTTTACATGTACACTGCACTTGTATGCTTTCACCCCGCACCTGCACTCCTTCGCTCTGTTTACATGCACACTGTACCTGTATGCTGTCACCCCCACCTGCACTCCTTCGCTCTGTTTACATACACACTGTACCTGTATGCTGTCACCCACACCTGCACTCCTTCGCTCTGTTTACATGCACACTGTACCTGTATGCTCTCACCCCGCACCTGCACTCCTTCGCTCTGTTTACATGCACACTGTACCTGTATGCTCTCACCCCCCACCTGCTCTCCTTCGCTCTGTTTACATGCACACTGTACCTGTATGCTCTCACCCCCACCTGCACTCCTTCGCTCTGTTTACATGCACACTGTACCTGTATGCTCTCACCCCGCACCTGCACTCCTTCGCTCTGTTTACATGCACACTGTACCTGTATGCTCTCACCCCCACCTGCACTCCTTCGCTCTGTTTACATGTACATTGTACCTGTATGCTCTAACCCCGCACCTGCACTCCTTCGCTCTGTTTACATGCACACTGTACCTGTATGCTCTCACCCCCCTCCTGCACTCCTTTGCTCTGTTTACATGCACACTGTACCTGTATGCTCTCACCCCCCACCTGCACTCCTTCGCTCTGTTTACATGCACACTGTACCTGTATGCTCTCACCCCCACCTGCACTCCTTCGCTCTGTTTACATGTACACTGTACCTGTATGCTCTAACCCCGCACCTGCACTCCTTCGCTCTGTTTACATGCACACTGTACCTGTATGCTCTCACCCCCCTCCTGCACTCCTTTGCTCTGTTTACATGCACACTGTACCTGTATGCTCTCACCCCCCACCTGCACTCCTTCGCTCTGTTTACATGCACACTGTACCTGTATGCTCTCACCCCCACCTGCACTCCTTCGCTCTGTTTACATGCACACTGTACCTGTATGCTCTCACCCCGCACCTGCACTCCTTCGCTCTGTTTACATGCACACTGTACCTTTATGCTCTCACCCCCACCTGCACTCCTTCGCTCTGTTTACATGTACACTGTACCTGTATGCTCTAACCCCGCACCTGCACTCCTTCGCTCTGTTTACATGCACACTGTACCTGTATGCTCTCACCCCCCTCCTGCACTCCTTTGCTCTGTTTACAGGCACACTGTACCTGTATGCTCTCACCCCCTCCTGCACTCCTTCGCTCTGTTTACATGCACACTGTACCTGTATGCTCTCACCCCCTCCTGCACTCCTTCGCTCTGTTTACATGCACACTGTACCTGTATGCTCTCACACCCACCTGCACTCCTTCGCTCTGTTTACATGCACACTGTACCTGTATGCTCTCACCCCGCACCTGCACTCCTTCGCTCTGTTTACATTCTCACTGTACCTGTATGCTCTCACCCCGCACCTGCACTCCTTCGCTCTGTTTACATGCACACTGTACCTGTATGGTCTTACCCCCACCTGCACTCCTTCGCTCTGTTTACATGTATACTGCACTTGTATGCTTTCACCCTGCACCTGCACTCCTTCGCTCTGTTTACATGTACACTGCACTTGTATGCTTTCACCCCGCACCTGCACTCCTTCGCTCTGTTTACATGTACACTGCACTTGTATGCTTTCACCCCGCACCTGTACTCCTTTGCTCTGTTTACATGTACACTGCACTTGTATGCTTTCACCCCGCACCTGCACTCCTTCGCTTTGTTTACATGTACACTGCACTTGTATGCTTTCACCCCGCACCTGCACTCCTTCGCTCTGTTTACATGTACACTGCACTTGTATGCTGCACTCCTTCGCTCTGTTTACATGCATACTGCACTTGTATGCTCTCACCCCGCACCTGCACTCCTTCGCTCTGTTTACATGTACACTGCACTTGTATGCTTTCACCCCACACCTGCACTCCTTTGCTCTGTTTACATGCATACTGCACTTGTATGCTCTCACCCCGCACCTGCACTCCTTCGCTCTGTTTACATGTACACTGCACTTGTATGCTTTCACCCCGCACCTGCACTCCTTCGCTCTGTTTACATGTATACTGCACTTGTATGCTTTCACCCCGCACCCGCACTCCTTCGCTCTGTTTACATGTACACTGCACTTGTATGCTTTCACCCCGCACCTGCACTCCTTCGCTCTGTTTACATGTACACTGCACTTGTATGCTTTCACCCCGCACCTGCACTCCTTTGCTCTGTTTACATGCATACTGCACTTGTATGCTTTCACCACGCACCTGCACTTCTTCGCTCTGTTTACATGCACACTGTACCTGTATGCTCTCACCCCGCACCTGCACTCCTTCGCTCTGTTTACATGTACACTGCACTTGTATGCTTTCACCCCGCACCTGCACTCTTTCGCTCTGTTTACATGTACACTGCACTTGTATGCTTTCACCCCGCACCTGCACTCCTTCGCTCTGTTTACATGCACACTGTACCTGTATGCTGTCACCCCCACCTGCACTCCTTCGCTCTGTTTACATACACACTGTACCTGTATGCTGTCACCCCCACCTGCACTCCTTCGCTCTGTTTACATGCACACAGTACCTGTATGCTCTCACCCCGCACCTGCACTCCTTCGCTCTGTTTACATGCACACTGTACCTGTATGCTCTCACCCCGCACCTGCACTCCTTCGCTCTGTTTACATGCACACTGTACCTGTATGCTCTCACCCCCCACCTGCACTCCTTCGGTCTGTTTACATGCACACTGTACCCGTATGCTCTCACCCCCCTCCTGCACTCCTTCGCTCTGTTTACATGCACACTGTACCTGTATGCTCTCACCCCCCTCCTGCACTCCTTCGCTCTGTTTACATTCTCACTGTACCTGTATGCTCTTACCCCGCACCTGCACTCCTTCGCTCTGTTTACATGCACACTGTACCTGTATGCTCTCACCCCGCACCTGCACTCCTTCGCTCTGTTTACAAGCACACTGTACCTGTATGCTCTCACCCCCACCTGCACTCCTTCGCTCTGTTTACATGTACACTGTACCTGTATGCTCTAACCCCGCACCTGCACTCCTTCGCTCTGTTTACATGCACACTGTACCTGTATGCTCTCACCCCCACCTGCACTCCTTCGCTCTGTTTACATGTACACTGTACCTGTATGCTCTAACCCCGCACCTGCACTCCTTCGCTCTGTTTACATGCAAACTGTACCTGTATGCTCTCACCCCCCTCCTGCACTCCTTCGCTCTGTTTACATGCACACTGTACCTGTATGCTCTCACCCCCCTCCTGCACTCCTTCGCTCTGTTTACATGCACACTGTACCTGTATGCTCTCACACCCACCTGCACTCCTTCGCTCTGTTTACATGCACACTGTACCTGTATGCTCTCACCCCGCACCTGCACTCCTTCGCTCTGTTTACATTCTCACTGTACCTGTATGCTCTCACCCCGCACCTGCACTCCTTCGCTCTGTTTACATTCTCACTGTACCTGTATGCTCTCACCCCGCACCTGCACTCCTTCGCTCTGTTTACATGCACACTGTACCTGTATGCTCTCACCCCCCACCTGCACTCCTTCGCTCTGTTTACATGCACACTGTACCTGTATGCTCTCACCCCCACCTGCACTCCTTCGCTCTGTTTACATGTACACTGTACCTGTATGCTCTAACCCCGCACCTGCACTCCTTCGCTCTGTTTACATGCAAACTGTACCTGTATGCTCTCACCCCCCTCCTGCACTCCTTCGCTCTGTTTACATGGACACTGTACCTGTATGCTCTCACCCCCCTCCTGCACTCCTTCGCTCTGTTTACATGCACACTGTACCTGTATGCTCTCACACCCACCTGCACTCCTTCGCTCTGTTTACATGCACACTGTACCTGTATGCTTTCACCCCGCACCTGCACTCCTTCGCTCTGTTTACATTCTCACTGTACCTGTATGCTCTTACCCCGCACCTGCACTCCTTCGCTCTGTTTACATGCACACTGTACCTGTATGCTCTCACCCCGCACCTGCACTCCTTCGCTCTGTTTACAAGCACACTGTACCTGTATGCTCTCACCCCCACCTGCACTCCTTCGCTCTGTTTACATGTACACTGTACCTGTATGCTCTAACCCCGCACCTGCACTCCTTCGCTCTGTTTACATGCACACTGTACCTGTATGCTCTCACCCCCACCTGCACTCCTTCGCTCTGTTTACATGCACACTGTACCTGTATGCTCTCACCCCCCTCCTGCACTCCTTCGCTCTGTTTACATGCACACTGTACCTGTATGCTCTCACCCCCCTCCTGCACTCCTTCGCTCTGTTTACATGCACACTGTACCTGTATGCTCTCACCCCGCACCTGCACTCTTTCGCTCTGTTTACAAGCACACTGTACCTGTATGCTCTCACCCCCACCTGCACTCCTTCGCTCTGTTTACATGTACACTGTACCTGTATGCTCTAACCCCGCACCTGCACTCCTTCGCTCTGTTTACATGCACACTGTACCTGTATGCTCTCACCCCCACCTGCACTCCTTCGCTCTGTTTACATGCACACTGTACCTGTATGCTCTCACCCCCCTCCTGCACTCCTTCGCTCTGTTTACATGCACACTGTACCTGTATGCTCTCACCCCCCTCCTGCACTCCTTCGCTCTGTTTACATGCACACTGTACCTGTATGCTCTCACCCCCCTCCTGCACTCCTTCGCTCTGTTTACATGCACACTGTACCTGTATGCTCTCACACCCACCTGCACTCCTTCGCTCTGTTTACATGCACACTGTACCTGTATGCTCTCACCCCCTCCTGCACTCCTTCGCTCTGTTTACATGCACACTGTACCTGTATGCTCTCACCCCCCTCCTGCACTCCTTCGCTCTGTTTACATGCACACTGTACCTGTATGCTCTCACCCCGCACCTGCACTCCTTCGCTCTGTTTACAAGCACACTGTACCTGTATGCTCTCACCCCCACCTGCACTCCTTCGCTCTATTTACATGTACACTGTACCTGTATGCTCTAACCCCGCACCTGCACTCCTTCGCTCTGTTTACATGCACACTGTACCTGTATGCTCTCACCCCCACCTGCACTCCTTCGCTCTGTTTACATGCACACTGTACCTGTATGCTCTCACCCCCCTCCTGCACTCCTTCGTTCTGTTTACATGCACACTGTACCTGTATGCTCTCACCCCCCTCCTGCACTCCTTCGCTCTGTTTACAGGCACACTGTACCTGTATGCTCTCACCCCCCTCCTGCACTCCTTCGCTCTGTTTACATGCACACTGTACCTGTATGCTCTCACACCCACCTGCACTCCTTCGCTCTGTTTACATGCACACTGTAGATGTATGCTCTCACCCCGCACCTGCACTCCTTCGCTCTGTTTACATTCTCACTGTACCTGTATGCTCTCACCCCGCACCTGCACTCCTTCGCTCTGTTTACATGCACACTGTACCTGTATGGTCTTACCCCCACCTGCACTCCTTCGCTCTGTTTATATGCACACTACACCTGTATGCTTTCACACCGCACATGCACTCCTTAGTAAGTTGCAAAGTTTTATAGTCCTTTTGGAATCACCGTGTATATCCCTCTATTCTAACAACACACTATAGTTTTTATTTTTTTTTACTTCTTCTATGTGATGTTTATATGCATTCTGTTGCCCTGAGTCTCTGAAGTTAGCAACGAAGAGTCGAAGAAAAGCTATGAAGTTGGTGTCTCTGAGGATATGGCGCCATTAAAACTCGTTGCTTACGAGATTATATAATCTCGTAAGCAACGTTAAAACTGCTGACCATACTGTGGCTTTATGGTGATTAGTTACGTTTGTTTTTAACGGTAATTACTGGTGTAATTGTTATATATTGCTGAGTTCTGTTTAACACTTTGTAATGTAGTATTTATAGTTAGTAAAGTTATGTGATTATATTAGATATTGTAGTTGTAGTTTGGTCAACTGCCCGAAGACAGGTTTGAAGGTCACAAGTGATAGTAAGAAGGCACAATTTATGAGGCAACTAGGCCAGAAGAATGGGGTAAGATGGCCAGTTCTTTTCCCCTTATATTAGATATTATAACTAAAAAAAGTTTTGGTTATTCAGAGCAACACTTTACTGTAGACTGAACATGGCTGCATTGCTTCCATGAAATAACATTTCATTTCATTCTTATTCTCTGCGCTGAATTATATTACGCAATATAGGGAAAGTCAGAATTATGTATCCATTTTCGATTATTGCATAATAATAATCATAATAATAATAATAATAATAATAATAATAATAATAATAATAATAATAATAATAATAATACATTTTACGTTATAATGTGTAATGACGTACACATTTTATAAATTTTAGCCTAAAATTGTTGGTGCCCACATCCACATTTTATGGAAAAAAGTAACTATCATAACACCCTCTGAAGGCAGTGATGATTCTGTTCTAGCAGGTGAAAGTGAGGATGTTGTGACGGTGAAAACAGAAAATATTGTTATTTCTGCAACTGACAGAAAATGATTCAAGTTCTCTCGTTTCTTCAATTATTCCGTCTGCAAGTGGAAAAAGGAAGCGTGATTGCGAAAGGTGGGGCTTTCTCCCACCAGTTATTGACAATGAAAATGAAAGTAATGACGAAGAAAATTCAAGTGGCAGTATAAACTGGCATGACAGGGTGAATTGTGTTTTGCACGAGCCACAATGGGCTGGTTCTCTATTTTAGAATGTTTGTTGGGACGGAGCTCCTGGAAACTATTTTACAAGAGTCAAATATAATTATGCAGTTCAACAAAATCCCAACAAACCTCTCAATCTGGCAGTGAAAGAATTAGAGAAGTGCCTTGGAATGATACTCACGATGTCCATTATCAAACTTCCAGCTACTAGATTATATTGGAGCAGAAATTTTCGAGTTTCAGTCATTGCTGAGACTATCCGTTGTAATAGGTTTAAAACTATAATAATAAATGTGCACTTCTGCAACAATCTGGCACCAGGGAGCAACACAGCTACTGATGCATTATACAAGGTGCAAAGATCTTAGATCACATTGTAGAGCATTGCAGTGTTTTACCCAAAAGTGAAAAGTACAGTGTGGATGAACAGATTATAACTTTCAAAGGTAGAAGTAGATTGAAAATGTAGAATCCAAAGAAACCGAAGAAGTGGGGGTACAAATGTTCATTATACGTGATGTGAAGGGTCTTGTATACGATTTTGAATTGTTTTCTGGGAAGGCATTACATCCAGAAGAACTGCCGAATGCTGAAGCAAGTGGAAATGTAGTACATATGTAGTATGTAGAACAATATGAAATATACAGACACACAAAAACACACCCCAACGAAATTCTCAACACACAACTCAACTTCAAAACACACACACTCTTTGACTCTACACTATACCACAGGAACATATCCTCACAGGAAACAGAACAAGTGGCCCCAAGACCAACAACGACCAGTTCTGAAGATGGCCCATAAATAGGTCAAAACATGTAAACGAGGTACGTTGAAATTTAACACAGGAAAGTCTTACCATACATATTCCGAAGGAAATGTAGTGTTTCGTTTGACTAGCATCTTATCTACTGGTGAGAACTACAAAATGTGCTTTGACAATTGGTTTTGTTCTATATCCCTACAAGCTGCTCTAGCATAACAGAAGATATGGAGTGTTGGGACAGTTAGAATAGATTGAAGGGTTGTGATCATCAATCTGATACAGTCATGAAAAAAAAAAAAAGGGAAGAGGAGGCATAAGTGAAAAGTGATTCGACTTTGAGAACGTGACTTACTCAAGTGTCAAATGGTTTGGTAATGGATGTGTGACATTGCTAAGCAATTTTGTTTGAGGCAGAACCTGTAAGGAAGGTGAAACGTTATGACAGACGCCAGGAAAAGTATACAGAAGTTTCATGTACAAATTCAGTGGTCACCTACAACAAATTCATGGGACGTGTCGATTTGGTCTATTCTGTGATGGCACTATACCGTACCGTACTATTTTTTTTATTTTATTGGGTTATTTTACGACGCTGTATCAACATCTAGGTTATTTAGCGTCTGAATGATATGAAGGTGATAATGCCGGTAAAATGATCCAGGGTCCAGCACCGAAAGTTACCCAGCATTTGCTCGTATTGGGTTGAGGGAAAACCCCGGAAAAAACCACAACTAGGTAACTTACCCCGACCGGGATTCGAACCCGGGCCACCTGGTTTCGCAGCCAGACACGCTGACCGTTACTCCACAGGTGTGGACACCGTACCGTACTACAATTCGAAGAAATATTATCTTAGGATATTTTTTTCACCTTATGGACTTGATGTGCATGATGCTTGGTTCCTTTATGACCGAAATGGTACTCAAGAGATCGTATTTCGTTTCTAGACTTCAAATCTGCTGTTGCACAAAGCCTTCCGAAGGCTAGCAAGACTTTCGCTTCACAAGGAAACAAAATTGGTCGACCAAAAAGTTTTCCCTGAAAAGCAAGAAGGAGAAATACAAGAATGAGCCTGCAACTACCATTCCTACACGTGACGTTTCTTGGACCAAACTAGACATTTTCCATTGTTTCAGGAAAAGAAAGGACGGTGTAAGAAAACCAAATTGAAAGGGTACACCGAAAATAAAGTGCATGAAGTGTAACCTTTATTTGTGTTTCACGTCTGGTTCTGTTTCTTGAACTCTCACACCATTCCGTAACTGCCATTCCGTAACTGCCATTCCCACAAGTGATGTGCATTTGGACCAAACTAGACATTTTCCAATGTTTCAGGAATAGAAACGACTATGTAGAAAAATGCAAGTTTACACCATAAATTAATTAAAATGCATGAAGTGTAACCTGTATTTATTTTGTGTTTCATGCCTGGTTCAAACTGTTTCTTGGACTTTCACACCATTTCCTAGTGTACCGGTATATATAAATAATCTCCTCTATATATCTTATTGTTTTTGTTTAACCTGAGTCATACGGGGATAGTTTACAGGAGTCAAGTGCTTGAAGCCTCTAAACTTGATGCTATATTTGTGATCACACGGATACATTAAACTTGAAACCATGCTTGAAAAAAGCGCGCGCTGAATGTTGTGTTCGCAGTGGTGTTTGAATTCTTGTATTCTGTTATAGTTAATAAAAATCAAGAGTGAACTGGCATTTTTAGTTTGATGAAACTGAAGATGCCACTACAAGCATATTCAAGCATGTGTGCAGCTAATTGGCGCCTTGTTATTGTATGAATTACAAAATATTCTTGAAAAGAAAGGAAAAGAGAACATGGGTTAAGAAATGGATTCGTAGAAGAATTATGCATGGTGCATCTAATACCTTGTTGAAAGAATTATCTGAAAAGATCCTGCAGAATACAGGAAACATCTCAGAATGAGCCCTGTTTTAATGGTTTTTAACTTTTTTCGAACCACTTCTACGTCTATGTTTTCGAAACCTTGTTCCATGAGTTCACTGACTGGTTTCTGGAATAATAATTCCCGCTTGTTTTTATTGAGGTATTCTTTGTCACGTATATATTCCATAGAAGTTCATACTTCTCACACACTTCCAAAAACTTCATGATATCGTTGGAATTCCACTTAGGGGCGCTCATTATTAATAATTATTAATTTACTTCGACAATACGCCTAAAACTACAAACTTTCTACTTGCCAAGTTGCTACAAGTTCGCATTCACACGCGGGATGTGGTGGAGTCAAGTTGGTCACGTGACGGAAAAGTGGACACAAAAGTTGACGGGTCGTTAACTCAAATTCTGCTTGACCGCCAAGTCACAACTTGACTGTCTCGACCATATCACACGGGGAAAGTTGAAGGAAAGTCGACTTGCTCCAAGCACTTGACTCCTGTAAACTATTCCCACAGTCAACTATATACAGTCACGAAGCTTGGGGTGATTTTTTGCATTTCTCGCGATAGTTGCTAGCCGCTTGGAGTGCTGTGAGTACTAGGAACAATAGACTGTGTCACAGCCATCGTGATCTAATACAGGCCGTAAGGCAGACCATGTAACTCGCTTAACCCGATCACGAATGGCGCCGTTTCAACCATATAAATTAATTGGAATGCATAAAGAGTAATCAGTGTTGCCAGGTCTCCGGAAATTTCCGGATATCTTCGGAATTTTTTAACCTCCCGGAAAAATAGGAAATAAAGTTGTAATCTCCGGATTTTTTAATGTAGAAAATTATTTACTCTTTAGAAAAACCAATCTCTGGCATACATTAAAATTGGTAATGAACATCACATAGTTAAAGTTTTGTTAATATTTTATAACTTGACTACTAATGCTTCCCTAAATATAAAATATGTAACGCATAAAAACGAACACATCTGGTCTGGAGAAACGTTTCGATTCCGATATGTAGTTGTATTTTTGTAAACGTGCTTTTACATTATTTTTGAGGATATAAACTCTCACTTCTTGAGGTTGTGGGCAAAATCTAATTCCACCTATGAATTAATTTCAACAAATTAAATCGCAGAAATTCTGGTAGGACTGGGATATGACATAATCCAATCAGAAGTAACCTCTTACAACAATACCTGTAGTACATTAGATTTTTCATTTATAGTAAATCAATTTCTACCAAAACGTTTCGCGGTTTACTGTTACACGTAGTGCTGTGAAACTCACTTTCTATCAAGTGTATGTATTTTGACAAATAAGTAGGCGTAATGGTACTCGGTTTGTGTTCTAATTATTGGTTTCAGTGATTTTAAAAGTCGTTACTAATGGATTCGAGTTCACATTCCGACGCTACAGTAGTGTCAGAAAGTAAGAGTAAAAGAATAAAATACACATACAGTACAAAATATAATACCGAATGGGAGGAAGACCCAGTATTTTGTGGGTGGTTACAGAAAAGCAAGAAAGGACCTTACTATGCTTATTGTTGTGCATGTGATTGTGATTTGAACATTTCATCAGGGAAAAATGATCTCAAGAAACACGCGACAGGTAAAAAACACCTAAGTAAATGTGGTGGAACTAAAAAACAAATTAAAATTAGTGATATGCCGAGAATTAGTGTCAAAACAAAACTTAATGAAACGGTTAAGGTGAGTGAGATACGTTTTGCAAGTTTTATAAACGTAAATATAGTTCAAGCAGAAGTAAAAAGTGTAACCCCAACAGAATTTTGGGTGGCTATAAGTATGAAAAAAGGGGGGATGGGACACCCATGTTTCCAAAAGTATCGTCCTTAATGTTGTCACTTCTGTGTTTACCACATTCTTCCGCCAGTGTTGAGAGGGAGTTTTCAACTATAAATAGAATGAAAACAAAAACCAGAAATCGATTATCAACCAAGACAATTAGCGGACTCCGGACTCCAGCATACTGAAAGGTTCATTAACTCAGCATCGTGCTACGATTTTGAAGTTAGCGCCGACTTAACTCGACTCATGAACAGTGACATCTATAAGAAAGCAGAGGAAGAGAAGAGGAAAGAGACTGCTAAGTTAATAAGGTAGGTGGTGACTACTAATCAAATTGGTGAGTAGAAAAATTAAAGTAGAAATCTTTTTATTATAGGTTCATGTATTGTAATAGAAGGTTATAACAACATTTTATGTGATTTTCGAAAGTGCCTCCAGAAATTGTGGACAAATCTCCGGATTTTTCATTGCGACCTCCGGAAATATTTTTTCAAGACCTGGCAACACTGAGAGTAATATATATTTATCTAAAGTGTAGTGTAATTGCATGAATAAAATTTAAAACAATGATTAGGAGACACTTCAGACATAATTCTTTGCGAGTTAAGGTGTAATATTATTTTTGGTGTGAAAATTACGTTGTTCGTATGTGTAATACCTGCCTTTATTTCGATTAAATATTGTGAAATTCTTGTACATTCATTTATGCACGATTCAATAATTTTCAGTTGCACCGCACGAATATTTAGATATGTTCAAATTATAAGTTATATTTACTGTACCAGTTGCCCATTTCTGTCTAATTTTAGTGGTCTCCAATACCCTGCCACTACATATGTATGTTATGTCATATGAAAATTACAGGTTATGTTTACTATATTTAACTTATATTCCTATATTCGCAATTATACATTATAATTAAACATAATGTCATGTATGACACCCGTCACATTCTGTTTGTCTGTATTTTAATACTATAATTGAGTACCTGAATTATTATATTTATCTACTACCTAAGAGACGAAGTAACAATCGTACGTACACTAATTTCATAGCAGTGGTATGGTAAATTTTCTGTCTACAATTAAGGAAGGTAGATGTGCTAAATTAAAATCACAATATAAATTCGTTTTTATTGAACTTCAAAATAGCTTCCATTCTAAACTATGTCGATGCGAACAGATTATGTTAACACGTAAAATTCTCTTCATATTAAAATAACACAATTTCGTAATTATTTCTGAAACATATTACGCAACAAGAAGTAAACGGAACTTATGGATACATTACACTAAATAAAACTTAGCAATGATACGCAATAAAATTATAATATCATATTTCACTGAGCTCCATACACTGAAATAGAAAACCCGAACATACATTACGGCCTGGTCTAGATCGAAAAGGCATTGACTGTGCCGTATTTCGCTTTGTTGAGAAAAGTTGTGTAAACTGTGAAATGTTCGTTATCGGTTGTACTGTAAATGGTTAAAATACAATAATTTGAATAATATGTGACAAGAAGACGTTTGTGGTACTATAAATATTGTAAGAAAAAGAGGTCAAAGTTATCCTTCTTCCGAAAGATCCAGGAAGGTGAGTTTATAAAATATAATATATACTTTATGAAAATAATATATAAACCTTATGTATTTCATATTTCAATAGTGGAAGGAAAGTGTTAATTTTTTCAAAAGAATACGATGTCGAAAGTACAATGCATTTTATCGTCTGCTGGGGAAAGGGTCTGTGATGAGGCGATAGTAGTGATCCTGGTACCTGGTGGTTAACAGTTATCTATGGATGCATATTTCAACTGTCTATGTCTGCATATTTAGTAAGTATTGAGCTTCGTGACTGTATATATTAGACTGTGCTATCCCCGTGTGAATTAGCCTTTTACATCTCTATATTAATAATTATATGGAGAAATTTTCTCCATTTGCACGCTGCGTTTGTCATGTGATGTACAGTGGAGAAAATGTTCCAGTAAAGGCAACAAACCTAAATTATAATATTATTGATTAGTTTGATTTTGTTTTACAAAATAAATTAATTCCATGTGTTTGTATATATCTTTCCATTATATGCCACATTTTTTTGAAGTCGTTATTTGAGAAAAAATAACTCGTGCAGTAGAAGAATATTCTCGGTTTTTACGAGTGAGCAGAGGCGGCTTTCGAAGAGGGGCTGCGGAGCTGCAGCACCCCCAGACTTTTGTGGCTCTTGTCTCATTTTATATTTTATTTGTGAAATACATTTATTATACAGTCTCTATTTAGCGGCTCGAATTTTTTTTAAATTTTGCTCTCATTGACATGCACGCAATCGTTAGTGAAATCGCTTCCTCCCCTGGTGCTGTCAGAGCGAAGCCAGAAACAAGGACTACGGGTGAAGCCACTTCCTCCCCTGGAGCTGCCAGTCTCGTCTCGGATGCTTTGCGCGTTAGTTTTACCCCTCCCCCTGCTGCCACTCGCCGTGAATCCAGAGTCATGGATAAATATATAATATTCATGCCAGAGTTTCCAGGCGTTGCAAAATTTACAGCAGCTTGTCAGTAGCGCGAAGTTTTAAATGCATTTTCTTTAATGTTGTGAGTATAACAATGCTTAATTCTGTACAATATTTACAGTCTGTTAAGTTCAGTACCTTAACAATTCAGGAAAAATGTGAAATTAAGTGCCCATCAGTTGAATCTCATAATGGAAAGAGCTGCTAAACAAAATACAAAGGCTCGTATATTTTTTGCTGATTTATCCAGTATCCCTTCTTTCTTCTCTCGATCTCCACACAGTCTGTATTAGATTAATGTGTTTCAATGACAATTCGATCAGCTGGGGCAACAAGATGGAGTTTTAAAATAAGAACAGTAAATGTTGTTCATGAGAAGAAGGAGCCATTGCTAGAATGTTTTCAAACCATAATGGAATCTAAATATCTAACAACATCACAATAAATGAGGCAAGCGCCCTGGTGCGTGCTCTTGAAGATCCTGAATTCAATTTCTGGCTGTTCCCCCCCCCCATTTATTGATGTATCATGTAGATATAATATACAACAAACTACAACATCGCCAGTTAGATATTTCTAAGGTTGAGACCCGCATATAAAACAAATTAAATTATGGTTTATTTAACGACACTCGCAACTGTACGGGTTATATCAGCGTCGCCAGTGTGCTGGAATTTTGTCCCCCAGGATTCTTTTAAATGCCAGTAAATCTACCGACATGAGCCTGTCTCATTTAAACACACTTAAATGCCATCGACCTGGGCAGGGATCGAACCCGCAACCGACTCTGCATATCAAGCTTTGTTAATGCCGTACAGAGAATACAGAACAGTGCACAGTTGAGCAGCTAGATCTGTGAAAATGAAAACCCTAAGAAGCGTCGTAAGGTCGAAGGGATTCAGACAAGGGTTGCGGCAGCCAAGGAAGTGTGTGACCTCATTATCACACAAGCTAACACCCGATTCCAGTTCATAGATCATCTGTTATTATCTTCTCTCCTGTGTCAAGAAAAATTTGAATGCTACAAAAGCTCATTTCCTGAAAATGACCTAAATGTATGTGTGAAGCTTTTTCTAATGTTCGATAAAGACAAACTAAAAACGGAACTCACTGTGTTGTATCAGAGAAAAGAATTCAGGAATATCAGTGTCGCAGTGAAGCTCTTGCAGTTTCTTCTATCTGAGAACTTGCAGGCCTCATTTTCAGAAGTTGTGAACTACTACGCATAGCTATCACCATACCAATGACAACTTCCGAACCAGAACGTTGCTTTTCGTGTTTGTAAAGAGTGAAATCTTATCTTAGAAATATGATGAGAGAAGAGAGACTGACCGCATTAGCTATGTTTTCCATTGTAAAGACTATATTAAACGACATCGGATTTTAATAAGAAGATGATTCAAAAGTTTGCAACCTAGGATAAGGCGCATGGAACTAATCTTTAAATAAGATAAGTTGCATGGTTTATTTTTGTATGCAGCCCCCCTGAATTCAGTACCCACGAGCCGCCACTGCGAGAGAGCGAGATTTTTTAAAAAGAATATTAAAGGGAGTTCAATGAACCATTGGATGCATAGCAAGAACTGCATCTGAGGAAGTGACAAAAGCTTATCTGTCAGATTCTTACAGGTCAATGTTCGTTATTCTCCGGACTCTCTACATCTGTGGCATTATTTTAGCCGTTTTACTCTCGGACCTTTCATATTCAATTACTTTTATTTATTACTTATTATTTATTTAAGATCGCCAGACTTGCACATCTGGCGGTGGTTTAGCAAGTAAAGTTCTCGGTAATATCTGTTAATGTTAATTTTTTGGGTCGCCTTTTTTTTTTTTTTTTTTTTTTTTTTTTTTTTTTTTTTCCGATTTAAAACTTAGGGGAATAGTTTTTACCTTATTACAGCAAATGTGTTTAGAGTCTTATTGTGACAACGGTTTTTTTTTTATTTGTGTCGATTTTTACGTTTACCAGTTTTAAACTTTAATTATTTACTGGGCAAGGGCGCAAATTGTTGTAGTTGCTGACCCGCCTTTCTAAAACCTACTGCCATTACTTCAGGCATATTCACTCAATAATCGTGATTTTGTAAATCTACTGTACGGTAATGTATATTGCAATAAATGTATTATTTTTCTTAAATTCTTTTAGCTGTTATATTTTTCATCTGGTTTCAGTGATCACGGCAAGCTTGATCGTACATTTCCTGGTATCATCTATTCTACATTGAAACGCTAGAGTCGGGTTATCGCTATTAATATTGTGGTTGATTTTATCTTAATATCTCAGAAGAGTAGTCTGTATCTGTGAATATTGCGACCTTTTGTCTTTGGTAATCATCGGTAATTATTATATATATTAACTACCTCGCCTATTTCTGTCCGAAAAAACCCGTCGCATTTTCGCCCGCATTTTAAAACAATTTCTCCCCCCCCCCGCATATTCATATTTTCACTCTCCAAAAAAATTAAAGTATACAATATTCTGACACATTATTTTGTTGAAATAATGGCAATCTCAAAGTATATGTTGCCAGGTGTCATGGCGGACGAGCGCAAGGCTATTACGTCATACAAATTATGCACGTACCGGTTTGCATGGCAGCCAAAATTACACAAATTAGCGATGAGAGAAAGGCTGCTATCATGTATTTGTAAAGCCAATAAGTTGCAACTGTATGAAATCGTGGACGTAGTTTATAGACACAACACCAGAGTCGCATTGATACGATGCCTCCAGCTCAGGAAACCCGTACGGCAAAGGGACTGTTAACCAAACACATTATTACCGGGGTTCGATTCCCGTATAGACGTAATTCCTTGGAACATGTATGAGAGAATTGCAAATTATCGTAAAATTAGAATATACAGTAGAACCTCAATTATCCGTCACCCTATTAACCGATTGTTGGATTATCCGACTTTTTTTTTCTAGCTTTTTCTTTTCTTTTTTCCCTGCACAAAAAATTATGAAGTAGCATAGGCCTACTGTACTTCATGTTTCTGCGTAGTTTTTCTACAGAGGGTTATTACAAGCTTTTATCCTGACAAGTATCACTGTACCTATGTAGTAAGAATGTTTTGCTGTCGGCAACAGAAATACTTACCGTAGTCCAATTATAAAATAGTCACTATCTCTTTCAAAGGTATTACCCTAAGAACTTCCACAAATCCATGTACCATACTTTCATTATCCATATTATTCAAGGAGCTGTTAAAGTGCATGAAGTATGTAAATCTACAACATAAGACTTAACTACTCTTATCTTCTCGCAGACAGTCATTAACCATAAACTCTTGGCCCTTAAGAACCCGTCGACGTTGAAAACCGAACTTTTAGTGAACTCCTGAGTCACTACATAGCACGTTAAACACAAGACCACGAAGGAAATTATAAAATTGTAGGCCAAAGCATTATGCAATTAATATATGAAAATCTTTTATGGTATGGATTATCCGAGTTATTCGATTAACCGTTCAGTCCAACCTTTTCATTACCACGGATAATAGAGGGTCTACTATATAAAGATCCAATGACACAGCAGGGAATGGACTGAGAAGACAGAGAGTTGACTGAGAAGACATCGAGTGGACTTCGAGGACAGAGAATGGACTCAGAGGACAGAGACTCGACTGCTGGCACGCAGAGTGTAGTGACAGGACAGAGATTGGACTGAGAGCACATAGAGTGGACTGAGAAGACAAAGAGAGGACTGGTAGGAGAGAGAATGTAGTGACAGCACAGAGATTGCACTGAGAGCACTTAGAGTGGACTGAGAAGACAGATAGTGTAGTGACAGGACAGTGATTGGACTGAGAACACGTAGAGTAGACTGAGGGGACATAGAATGGACTGAGACGGCATAGAGTGAACTCAGAAAACATAGAGTGGACTGAGAGAACAAAGAGTGGACAGAGGGGACAGAGAATGGGCTGAGGTGACATAGAGTGGACCGAGAGGATAGAGAGTGGACTAAGAGCACAGAGAATTTAGTGACACAGATACTCGACTGGAAGGACAGAGAGTGTAGTGACAGGAAAGAGATTGGATTGAGAGCACATAGAGTGGACTGAGAAGACAGAGAGTGGATATGAAGACATAGAGTTGACAGAGAGGACAGATAGTGTAGTGACAACAGAGATTGGACTGAGTGCACATTGAGTATGCTGAGGGGACAGAGTGGATTCAGATGACATGGAGTGAACTTAGAGGATAGAGAGTGTAGTAAAACTACAGAGATTGGATTGAGGTTACAGAGAGTGGACTGAGACGACATAGAGTGGACTGAGAGAGTACTAATAGTACAGAGAGTGTAGTGACAGGACAGAGATTGGACTGAGACGATATACAGTGGACTGAGAGAGTACTAATAGTACAGAGAGTGTAGTGACAGGACAGAGATTGGACTGAGAGCATATAGAGGGGACTTAGATGACAGATAGTGTTGTGCAAGTACATAGAGTGGACAGAGAGTACAGATACTGGACTGGTAGGAGAGAGAGTGTAGTGACAGGTCAGAGATTGGACTGATAGCACATAGAGTGGACTGAGAAGACAGAGTGGGCTGAGAGGTTATAGACTGGACTCAGATGACATAGAGTTGACTGAGAGGACAAAGAGTGTACTGAGAAGACATTGAGTGGACTGAGATGACAGAGTGGACTCAGGGGACAGAGAGTGGACTGAGAGAACAGAGGGCGTAATGAAAGAACGGAGACTGAACTGAGAACACATAGGGTGGACGGAGGGGGCAGAAAGTGGACTGAGAGCACATAGGGTGGACGAAGGGGACAGAGAGTGGTCTCAGATGACATAGAGAGGACAGAAAGTGGACTGAGAGCACAGAGAGTGTAGTGACAAAACAGAAATTGGACAGAGTATGTAGAGTGAACTGAGAGCAAATAGAGTGGACTGAGAACACAGACAGTGGACTGAGAGGGCAGATACTGGACTGCTGGGACAGAGACTGTAGTGATAAGACAGAGATTGGACTGAGACCACTTAGAGGGAACTGAGTAGATAGAGACTGGATTTAGAGTACATAGAGTGGACTGAGAGAACATAGAGTGGTCTCAGATGATAAGGAGTGGAGTGAGAGGACAGAGAGTAGAACAAGAGGACAAAGAGTGTAGTGACAGAAGAGAGATCGGACTGTGAGTATATAGAAAGAACTGAGGGGACAGAGAGTTTACTGAGAGGACAGAGATTGGATGGAAATGACGGAGAGGGGACTGAGACGACATACAGTGGACCGAGATTGCACTGGTAGGACAGAGAGTGTAGTGGCAGGACAGAGATTGGACTGAGAGCACATAGAGTGGACTAAGAAGAAAGAGATTGGACTGAGAGGACATAGAGTGGACGGAGGGAACAGATACTGGACTGGTAGGACAGAGAATATAGTGGCGGGACAGTGATTGGACTGAGAGAACAGAGTGGATTGAGAGGACAGAGGGTGTAGTGAAAGAACAGAGATTGGACGGAGAGGACAGATACTGGACTGGTAGGACAGAGAGTATAGTGTCAGTGCAGAGAGTGGACTGAGATTACATAGAGTGGACTGAGAGGACAGAGAGTGAACTGAGGGGACGTAGAGTGAACTGTGAGACATAGAGTGGACTGAGAAAACAGAGAGTGGACTGAGAGGACATAGAGTGGTCTGAGAGGACAGAGAGTAGACTGAGAAGATACAGAGTGGACTAAGGGGACGTGGAATGAACTGTGAGGACATAGAGAGTGGACTGAGAAAGCAGAGAGTTGACTGAGAGGTCTTAGAGTGAACTGTGAGGACATAGAGTGGATTGAGAAGACAGAGAGTTGACTGAGAGGTCTTAGAGTGAACTGTGAGGACATAGAGTGGATTGAGAAGACAGAGAGTGGACTGAGAGGACATAGAGTGAACTGAGAAGGCAGACAGTGGACTGAGAGTACGTAGAGTGGACTGAGAGGACAGAGAGTGGACTGAAAAGACAGATTGGACTGAGAGAACATAGAGTGGACTGAGAGGACATAGAGTGGACTGAGAAGATAGAGAGTGGACTGTTAGGACGTAGAGAGAACTGTGAGGACAGAGTGGATTGAGAGGACAGCGACAAGACCTAAATTGCATAGAGTGGTCTGAATTGGACTGGGACACTGAGATTGGATTGAGTACATATATTGTTCTAAGAAAGGTGATTGGATTTAGAGCAGAGAGAGTGAACTGAGAGGACTATGTGGACTGAGACTACAGAGAAAGGTCTGAGAGAATAGAGAGTGGACTAAGTGGATAAAGAGTGGACTGAGATTACTGAAAGTGGACTGAGAGTACAGAGCGTGGACTGAGTGTAGAAAGAGTGGACTAAGAGGAAAGGGAGTGGAATAAGATTACGGAAAGTGGACTGGGAGGACAAAAAGTCGACTGAGAAGACAGATTGAGTGTGGACTGAGAGAACGGTAGGTCCTGTTTATATTAATTTTATTACTTCCGTTACCTATTTCCAGCTTTTGTGCCTTATTTTGCCTTTTTCCTTTTTTTGTCATTTGAGTGTTAGGATATGATAATACATACAAATTGTATTATCGGCATAGAAGAGAAAAATTATTTGGGAATACAGTATTAAAGGCATGAATAAAACCGTTTTTAATTTCTTAAATGAAACACCTGATATGAAAGGTAGATGATGTTATCGCATAATTGGATTGATTAACGGGAAACTCACTCATTAATATTGTACTTTTCAGTTACTAGCGGCGCAAATCTACATACCAGCTCTAGCTGATCAGTCGACTGAGAAGCTACTGTATCTTACACCCCAAGGCTGTTGGATTTCTTTTCTCAGAGGTTCAGGACCTATAGATTCCAAGAAAACAGTGCAGAGAGGAAAAAATAATAAAATAGATTCCAAGAAAACAGTGTAGAGAGGAAAAAATAATAAAATAGATTCCAAGAAAACAGTGCAGAGAGGAAAAAATAATAAAATACCTGATAGCCTGATTGCTGGAATCGTATTGTAAGGAAAACGTAAGATTGACAAATTAGTTTGCGCTATTGTTATTAATTTAAGTCCTTCCACACAGCATCATATTTTAAATTTTAAGTAAGCTCTAATCACTTCGGAGGAAGTATATCTACATTTCTCCATGATGAGAAATATTCTCTCTGACAGGAATCTGACTATGACAGTTGAGAACTTGGGGAAAAACATCTTCTGGCATGTAACCAGGAAAGTGAAAGTGCTGAAATATTATAGATAGCTTTATTCAGAGAGCTTATATTAAATTACTAATTTCATAATTTTATTGTAGGCTGTATCCTCGTAATTTTTAAATGTCTGTTTTCTAAATTTTAATTATCTATTTGACTGCCAATTTTAGCCAAATTAAATCCTGAACAACCAGGCTCAGCCATTCGTTTGCATCTGCCTATGACTGTCATGAAGCAATATTGAGAAAGTTATAGAAAATTATTAAATAATTACTGGATTATTGTCAAGAAATGTAACAAAACGAAAACAAAATTAATAAAGTCATGGCATTTCAATTACGCTAAATTTGTACGTTTTCAATCATTCACAAAAATATTGTAGCGCCCTACGGATCCAGAATGTCGGGATGAGGAGTGAAATGTATCTCATTCTTACAGATTCGTTTGAATGTTAAACGCCGGCAATATAAGCAAATCTTCTGTGGCTACGTTAACCGGGAATTTGTAACACTAGTTCTCGCTAATACATAAAAATTATTTATTTTGTTGGTTATTTAAGGACGCTGTGACAACTACGAGGTTATTAAGCGTCGATGAGATTGGTGGGAGCGAGAAGGTAGCTCTGTCCTCTCACTACACTCTCCGTCCTACCAGTCCAGTGTCTATTCTCTCAGTCCAATCTCTGTCCCATCAGTCCACTCCATATGCTCTCAGATCACTCTCTATTCTTTCACCACACTTTCTGTCCTCTCAGACAACTCTCTATCATCTCAGTCCACTCCATGTATCTCAGTCCACTCTATGTCCTCTCAGTCAACTCTATGTCCTCTAAGTCCACTCTATGTCCTCTCAGTCCAATCTCTGTACTTTCATTCATTCATTCATTCATTTATTTTATTCCATAGATCTTACATGAGCAATGAAGCTTTAAGATGTGGAACATGTCAACATTTTACAATATTACAATTACAATTTTTACAAATTTTTATAGTTTTACAATTTAGTAATTTTCTACAATTTTTACAATTTTGTACAATTTTTTTACATTTTTTTACATTTTTTTACATTTTTTTACATTTTGGCGAGATGTAGTGAGATGAGATGAGGTCCGAGGATTCGCCAAAATATTACCCGGCATTTGCCTTTTCGGTGGGGGAAACCTCGGAAAAACCCAACCAGGTAATCAAATCAAAGGGGTTGATGTCAAGGACTCGCCATAGACCATCCGGCTTCAGTCCCACGGCTGGGGAAAACCTCCGAAGAAACCAAAGTCCAAAGGGGGGTCCAACCCAAGCCCGAACGCAGCTCCGGATCAGCAGCCCAGCGAGTCTGTCGACTGACCAACATCGATGGCTCTACTAAAAGTATACAATACATAGCCAATCAGATTATTAAATTTACAAACGCAAACGATCATTCATAAGTTGAGCTATATTATAATACAAAACAATTTAATTAAATTTAAGGCATAAACAATTCAACCAGTTGTGATATACAGAAATTGATAATACATATCATGCAAACTACTTCAAATTACAAACAAACAATTTATCAGTAGAGCTATATAGATTACTATTCAATTTAAAGCATATACAATTCATCGGCCAAATCTATACAAATATATACAATACAAAGTAGCATACTTTCATTAAGCTATACAAATTTGTGCAATTAATATCAAGTAGATTAATTCAATTTATAATCATAAACAATTCATCAGTTGAGCTATACATATTACCATTCAATTTACAGTAGGTCTGTATACAATTCATCAGTAGAGCTACACTGACTAGTAATCATTTAAGAACATATACAATTCATCAGCCAAACTATACAAACATATACAATCAAATTAGTTCAATTTACAAACTTATTTTCGTTAAGCTATACAATTCATATGAAGTAGATTAATTCAATTTATAAGCTTAAACAATTCATCAGTTGACCTATACAGTATACTATTCAATTTACAGTACATACAATTCATCAGTTATGCTAAACAAAAAATACAATACATAGTAAACAGATTAAGTCAATATAAAAACATATTTTAGTTGAGCTATATAAAATTGTACATGTCATTTAAGTAGAATAATTCAATTCACAAGCATAAACAATTCATCAATTGTGTAGAAGGTATGAGTATGTAGAAATTTGGTTAATTCTTTTCTGAACCTTTTCTCGTTGTTCTTCAAATCTTTAAGATAATTAGGCAGTGCATTGAAGACTGTTATACATGAATAGCGAACTCCTTTTTTAAAACAGCTTAGACTAACAGAGGGTAGATGAAGATCTGATTTATGTCTTGTATTAAAATGATGAATGTCTTGATTAGTACTGAATTTATCTTGGTTCTTAATATACAGCATCATTACGGAAAGAATGTATTCACAAGGTAAAGTCAAGATTTCTAAGTTTCGGAAAATATTTTTACATGAGGTCCTTTTATGCACACCGGCCATTATTCTTATAGCTTTCTTTTGTAAAACAAAAACGTGTTTAGCTTCAGACGAGTTACCCCAGAATATTAAGCCATATTTCATTACAGAGTGAAAATATGCAAAGTATGACATTTTGAGTAAGTTTATATCACCAATAGTAGATAAGGATCTTAATGCATAACAGGCAGAGCTCAATTTACGAGTAATACATTCTATATGCGTTTTCCAGTTCAAGTGATTATCCAATTCTAAACCAAGAAACTTTGTGCTTATAGATTCTTTGAGATGAGTTCCATTTAATCGAATACTGTAGGAAACCTGAGCACTATTGTGTGTACTAAATTTGACTGCACTGGTTTTATCAACATTAAGTGCTAGTTTATTTGCATGGAACCATTCATTCATTAGATTCAGCACTGTATTAGAAGTGTTTATAAAATGATCGTATTGTTTGCTTGAAATAATTACACTTGTATCATCTGCAAATAAAATTACATGGGATGAATTGTTTATGGTCAAGGCTAAATCATTAATATAAACTAGAAACAACAATGGACCTAAAATTGACCCCTGCGGAACACCATGTTTAATATTTCTAAATTCTGAATAAGTAACTTTATGACTATTTGGTACATTTATTTCTACTTTTTGTTTTCTATTTGATAAGTACGATGTAAACCAACCCAACATCTCATCTTTAATGCCATAAAACTTCAATTTTTTTACTAATATACTATGGTCTACACAATCAAATGCTTTAGCCAAGTCACAAAAAATCCCACCTACATGTAGTTTCGAATTTAATGAATTTAGTATTTCATCCACCAAACTAAAAGCAGCATTCTCTGTCGATTTTTGTTTTCTAAATCCAAACTGTTCTAAAACTAATATATTGTTGGACTCCAGGTAATGATATAATCTATTATACATAACTTTCTCAAACACTTTTGAAAATGTTGTTAATAATGATATGGGTCTGTAATTAGCAATAGTACATTTATCTCCCTTTTTGTATATTGGTTTTACTATTGAATATTTGAGTCTTTCTGGAAAAATACCACATTGCATTGACAAATTGCATAGATAGCTTAACGGAGGGGATAATATTTCAGAACAAGCTTTCAGAACTTTACTTGGAATTTCATCATATCCAGAGGAATATTTTGTTTTTAGTTGTTTTATCACATGCATGATTTCTGCTGCGGTAGTGGGAATAAATTTGAGACCTAAAAACTCAGTGTTAAATGCATCAGTTAGGTAACCAAGTGCAGCATCTTCTGCACAATCTTGAATGTTTAAGTTCTGAATAATATTTATATAGAAGTCGTTAAAATGATTTGCAATTGATTTTGGGTTATCTATTTTACTATCATTGATTTTAATGCAAGTAATATTTTCACTCTTTGAATATCGATTAGTTTCATTTTTAATAATATCCCAAATAGTTTTAATCTTATTATCTGAATTTTGTATTTTTTCATTCAGATACATTTTCTTTGCATCTTTTATAACTTTTGTCAAAGTTTTACAGTAATTCTTGTAGTAATTAAGAACATGAGGATCATCACTATTCCTACTCATTAAATATAGATTCCTTTTTCTAGCACATGATATTTTAATTCCCTGAGTTATCCACGTGTTTTTACTTTTACATTTTTTCACCACCTTGACTGGAAAACATTCATTGAAATAATTCGTAAATGTAGTGAAAAATGCATTAAATTTAGTATTAATATCAATGGTATCGGTACTATATACATTTTCCCAAGATTCATTTTGTAGACATGTATTTAAATGATGAAGAGATTCAGCATTTATAATCCTTTTTTTTATTTTTAGATTAACACTTTGGAATTTTTCACTCATATTGAAAACACTTAGAATTTGTGCATCGTGATCAGACAGGCCATTGACTAATGGTACTGTTGAATAGGAATTCAATCTACTTTTATCTATAAATATATTATCAATGGCAGTACTACTTCCAGCTTGTGTTCTGGTTGGAAAACTTACTGTGTGACTAAGATTATAAGTTTCAAGAAGTGAGTTTAATTTTCTTTTACGTGAGCTTTCTGATAGATAATCTATGTTTATGTCACCACAGATTACAAATTCGGTATGTGGTTTATAAAGTCTTTTCAATAATGAATCTAAGTTAGTTGTAAATTTCTTATAATCTCCCATTGGCGCCCTATAAACACATAAGATAATTAAATTTGATATCTCATAACCAATTTGTATTCCACAGATTTCACTGCACTCTCTGTCCTCTCAGTACACTCTCTGTCTTCTCAGACAACTCTATGTCATCCGAATTCACTCTCTGTCCCCTCAGTCCACTCTATGTGCTCTCAGTCCAATCTCTGTTCTGTCACTAGGCTCTGTCCACTCTCTGTACTCTCAGTCCACTCTCTGTAATCTCAGTCCACTCTATGTCTTCTGAGTCCACTCTATACCGTCTCAGTCCACTCTCTGTCCCCACAGTCCACTCTATGTGCTCTCAATGCAATCTCTGCTCTTTCATTATACTATCTGTCCTCTCTGTCTACTAAGTCCACTCTATGTCCTCTCATCCACTCTCTGTCTTCTCAGTTCAGTCTATGTGCTCTCAATCCAATCTCTTTCCTGTCACTACACTCTCTGTTCTTCCAGTCCAGTATCTGTGCTCTCAGTCCACTCCATGTTCTCTCAGTTCACTCTGTATGCTCACCATCCACTCTACGTGCTCTCAGTCCAAACTCTGTTCTGTCACTACACTCTCTGTGCTCTCAATGCACTCTCTATCCTCTCTGTCTATTCTATGTCATCTGAGTACACTGTATGTCCTTTCAGTCCACTGTCTGTCCTGTCAATAATACTCTCTATGTGCCCTAAGTCCAATCTCTGTTTTGTCACTACACTCTCTGTGCTCTCACTGCACTCTCTGTCCTCTCATTCCACTCTCTGTGCTCTGAGTCCACTCTATGTGCTCTCAGTCCAATCTCTGTCCAGTCACGATTCTCTCTCTGCTACCAGTCCACTCTCTCTTTCGTCTCAGTCCACTCTATGCGCTCTCATCTCAATCTCTGCACTGTCACTACAATATCTGTTATAACAGTTTACTCTCAATCCACTCTATTTCGTCTCGGTCCACTCTCTGTCCCCTCAATCCAATCTCTGTACTTTCACTACACTCTCTGTCTTGTCAGTCTACTCTGTCCTCTCAGTCCACCCCATTTCATCTGAATCCACTCTCTGTTCCCTCAGTCCACTCTATGTGCTCTCAGTCCAAACCCTCTTCTCTCTCTCTACATTCTCTGTACTCTCAGTCCACTCCATGTCATCTGAATCATCTCTATGTCCTCTCAGTCCACTCTTTATCCTCTCAGTCTACTCTCTATCTTCTCAGTACCTTCTGTGTGCTCTCAGTCCAATCTCTGTTCTCTCACTACAGTCTCTGTCCTAGCAGTATCTGTCCTCTCAGTCCACTCTCTATCCTCTCTGTCCACTCCGTCATCTGAGCCCACTCTATCGTCATCTCAGTCCATTCTCTCTCCCCTCAGTCTATTCTGTGTGCTCTCAGTCCAATATCTGTTCTTATATTACACCACCTGTCCCCTCTGTCCACTCTCTGTCCTCTCAGTCCACTCTGTCTTTTGAGTCCACTCTATGCCGTCTCAGTCCAGTGTCTGTCCCCTCAACCTACTCTATGTGCTCTCAGTCCAATCACTGTCCTGTCACTACACTATCTGTCCTCTCAGACCACTCTCTGTCTTCTCAGTCCACTCTATGTGCTCTCAGTGCAATCTCTGTCCTGTCATTACACTCTCTGTGCTACCAGTGCAGTATCTGAGTTCCCTGTCCACTCTAGTTCCTCTACGTCCACTGTGTGTCTTCTCAGTCCACTCTATGTGCTCTCAGTCCAATCTCTGTCCTGTCACTACATTCTCTGTGCTACCAGTTCTGTATCTGTTCTCTCAGTCCACTCTCTGTCCCACAGTCCATTCTTTTTCTTCTCAGTCCCCTCTCTGTCTTCTCAGTCCACTCTGTGTGCTCTCAGTCCAATCTCTGTCCTGTCACTACACTTTCCGTGCTACCAGTCGAGTCTCTGTCCTCTGAGTCCATTCTCTGTCCTCGAAGTCCGCTCTATGTCTTTTCAGTTCACTCTATATCGTCTTGGTCCACTCTCTGTCCCCTCAATCCAATCTCTGCACTTCACTACATTCTCTGTCTTGTCAGTCCACTGTCTGTCTTCTCAGTACATTCCCTGTTGCGTCAATGGATCTTTATATATTCTAATTCATCGATAATTTGCAATTCTCTCACACATGTTCCAAGGAATTACGTCTATAAGGGAATCGAACCCCGGTAATAATGTGTTTGGTTAACAGTTCCTTTGCCGCACGGGTTTCCTGAGCTGGAGGCATCGTATCAATGCGACTCTGGTGTTCTGTCTATAAACTGCGTCCACGATTTCATACAGTTGCAACTTATTGGCTTTTCAAATACATGATAGCAGCCTTTGTCTCATCGCTAATTAGTGTAGTGTTGGCTGTCTTGCATACATGCATAATTTGTACGACGTAATAGCCTTGCGCTCGTCCGCCATGACAGCTGGCAACATATACTTTGAGATTGCCGAAATAATTATTATTTCTCTATACGGACTTAAAATATATGCGACTCTACATAAAATAAAAAAATAAAAACGAAATAAGCAAATCTATGCTAACTTAGCTCACCTATACCAACCTAATCTAAGCTAACCTAACCTAACCTAACGGCTCCCTCAAATCCCCGTTATAATTTTACCTACCTCGTAACGTACAAAATAACGCCCAATAACGTCATCGCGGTGCAAAAGTGGATCAACCGCACGAACACAGCTTAGAAAAATACATTAATTGAAATAAAGTACCTTTTCTTATGACATGCGTTCAAATATATATTAACACAAATACGGAGGTACTGTATAACAAATCTGTTCCACACAGAAATGAGTAGGTAGCTACATGTAACCTATTTTGCATACCGTTTTACTCTATATAAACCGAGGTCATTAATCTACCTAATTAATTTATCATTCGAGTTTTATTTGTCTATACTCTTATTTTGCGGTTATAGGCATTCATTACTTTTATTTTCATGCTACTTTGTAAGCTGGATGTGTTATTGTTAGATTATAGCTTACACTACTTAAGGGTACTTGTGGAAATGGCAAACTGAAAGTTCGCATATGAAGGATTCTGTCAGAGATAGTCATAAGCCACACTATGCGTTTTCGAGTTTTCTGTCACATTTCCAACGTATGTTGGCTGAATCCTTATTCTTAGCTGACATTTAGTGACAAGTAATATTTATGTATTGTTCTTATCTGTATCATTGTATTCGGAAATCTGTTGGAGATACAATCACAAGCCACACAAAAATTGTCACAGCTCAAAAGAAATGGCCTCTTTGTATCTGAAGAAAATCAATGTTTACAAGGTGTTCAAACAAACAGCAGAAGACAGTAATAAAGATGATTTTGTTGACAGTGAGCATTTGTGGAATCCTGAAACCTGTGTATCTGATTCGGAATATTTCTTTCACAGCCTTCGTAGTTTCTTCTCATATTAAATTTTATTCATAATCCGAACTTAATTCTTCATATGATATATCACTATAACCTTCCAAAACACTCATGATGGATTATTATTCTATTTTATTTTAACCTGCCTAACTTAGTCTCGAAGAATTTTAACTATAACTTCAGATTAAACCATCTGCGCATGCGTCAGCAGTTCAGAATTCGCTCTTAATCGAGAACCAATTTCACTCGTTCTGAACGAGTTCTAAAGCATGTTGGAAAAGGAACTTTGAGTTTGGTATCGGTTCAGAATCAATTCTAGTCTTCTTGGAACGCACATTGAGCTACTGCGCATGAGCAGACAGTTCAGAATCAATTCTGAACCGTGCTGGAACAAACCTATTATGTCCGGTCCGTGAACAATATTTAAGGCTATTTGTGGTTAAATATTGCATTCTGTTTACAGTAGCTCGTTTATGACCGATTTTATACTTTATTGAATATTTAAATACTTATATAGTCACAATCATGCCATGGTATGAAAGAAAAATTTCACAACCTCGAGCGGGATTCGAATCTGCGACTTCCTGTACTCCTGTCAGGCGCTCTACCAACTGAACTATCGAGTTCGTCTCACGCCAAAGGCTCGAAATTCTCCTCTCATACCGGCGACTCTGTTATAGAGTACTATCCATAGCGTCTGATCTAGTCAGCACTGCTTATGGGTTGAAAGTTTACATTTACAATGTTTCTTTCAACCCATAAGCAGTGCTGACTAGATCAGACGCTATGGATAGTACTCTATAACAGAGTCGCCGGTATGAGAGGAGAATTTCGAGCCTTTGGCGTGAGACGAACTCGATAGTTCAGTTGGTAGAGCGCCTGACCGGAGTACAGGAAGTTGCAGGTTCGAATCCCGCTCTAGGTTGTGAAATTTTTCTTTCATACCATGGCATGATTGTGACTATATAAGTATTTAAATATTCATTAATATGGCACATAAACGGACGTATATACGTCATCCAACATCGTAAGATGAAGTTTATACTTTATGTTGTATTTAGTTTTATCTTATTGTTGCAATTAGCCTATTGTGAACGTTAATGCTTATCCTTCCTTCTTTGAAATATAATAATAAACTCGTGACATACATAATCCTGTCCTGTAAATTATAAAAGTAATCCGACAGTGCTGTTTTGGTTCGATTTCAGGGTTACTTGTACCAGTACAAAGCTTGCGTGATAATATTGATTATATTATAAGAATTTAAATTTGTTAATAAATAAACATAATTAAGTTAATTAGTTTATTAAATAACGTGAGACAATTATTACATAACATTAATATAAAATTTAACTACTAGATCTTCTATAGATACACTTTTAGTTTATTTTGAAGAATGAATTTTTTACTAAGTCCTGCATAGTTGGCTTATTAATGAAATTTCTTTGACTTGTTAACTCAACGACTGTTCTAATTTTCACACTCGTCTTAAATTTCCATAATGCGTTGAAATTTTCATATCACTACAGGTCAAAATGATTCTATAGAGAGAAGACAGTATGCAATAAAAGCCCGGTATTCCAGTGAAACTCTGTAACAGGCACTGTAAACACTGGAAAACTTGGTTTGTATTTCATATCAAGACAAACACTAGTGGATAAATTGAGAAATATACACAGAAAATGAGCAAATGCTGGGTAACTTTCGGTGCTGGATCCCGGACTCATTTCACCGGCATTATCACCTTCATTTCATTCAGAAGCTAAATAACGTGAGATGTTGATACAGCATCGTAAAATAACCCAATAAAATAAATAAATACACAGAAATAATTTTGGGAGGCGAATTATGTTTTTACCGAGAATGTGGGTACTCTGTGCTACAATGACTTTCTAACAATTTTATATAAAGGATCACTGTTTCCTGGTAGGCCTACAGTCAATGGCATTGGAACTGCATGGTCCCATCTACAGATACAAATTCAGTTGTAAGGTCAAGAAGGGGAGGCGATGGATGTGGCCTAGCTAGTTTGAAGTAATAAAGAAAGTTAATATGTTGGTAAATAAAAAAGGCACATTGAACTGACTACGTTGAAACTGTGGAGAATTTGATTATCGAATTAAAAAAAGTTATATGAAACAAATATGTAGGTAATAAACACATAAAAATTGTGTTCATATGTTCTGTTCCGGTACTTGCATGTTTTGTTTATACGTTTTCAATTACCTAAGAATATATTTTTGTGACTTAATATGATATAAAATTTCATGTATTTCTTAAAATATGGTCTAAAGTTATCTTGAAATTGAATGAGAATATTGAGAATTGAATCTAATAAGAAAACACATATGTGGTACATTGTTACCCTAATTAGCCGTGTAACTTCGTACCACCATTAAGTTTGTCAATAACTGCTTTTGTGACTTCATATGAAATAAAATTTCATGTATTTTCTTAAAATATGGTCTAAAATTATCTTGAATTTATTGCTATAATATCGTGAAGAGATGCTGGTAAAGGTGGTCGATGTTTATTTTGTTGATAAGATATCATTCTAAGACGAGGATTTCTCTGAGGCATTCACACTAGAACTTCTTCATTTTCCATTTCTGCAACTTCATTACGAGCCACGCTGCTTGACGGCATACTTGGATTTGCTCGAGTCCTTGTTCGATTTCTGTGTACCAAATAATGAGTTCAGAACAAGATGGGAATTTTCAGCGAAATATGTTATAATTCTAACCTATCCAGATAAGACTCTCTTAATGTCATACGACCTGCAGATGAATGTCAATCTTTATTAATTCCTCTTTCAGTCGAAATGGATGTGATAAAGATGGAACCCGACATCAACCCATTGTCTATGCAATCAAGTAATACAGAAGAGAAGTGCTTCTCAGAGGTAAATTGAAAATGACTATTAAGTATTTATTATATTCGAAATGCATAACACTGTAAACTCTAACAGAAACTATATATAAACAGAAACAGAAACTGGTGCCTCAATATTGTGACTGATCACTAGGGAATGAAAGTTCATGCATTTGCATATTTGTTCTCTATCGTTGTGTGAATATGTTGAAAGATTATCTATATGAATCACAAATTTCTGAATACAATGACATTACTTTTATTGTGCACAAAAGTGCATATTTTGCCTTTATTTATAAATGCATCGTATTTTAAAATTTATGCAGGGAAACTGCGTATTATGTATGTTTATTTGGCTTTCCCTCATTTTTGAAAGTGTGTAACCTCGTAAACACGACTAATTTATGTTTATGAATTTTGAACGTAACAATGACGCCCTCATAGGGAGCCTCTCAAGTTTGCGATTTGTATACCTTTACTGCAGTCTTTAGCAGATTTCGATAGAACAATATCCAATTTGACATCAGTTCCAGGAAATGTAGGAGATAAAGTGAACGAAAAAACAGCAAATATTCTTTCCAAAAACCCTGGCTATTATCAACTTAAAGAAATTAAAGGTATTCTCGAAAGAGAAACACCCCAGAAACCAACAAAATTTTTTATTGAACGGCTCACAGCTTTTGTGCAAGCCCCTCTTACTTCTTGTTGACGTGGAACGAAATTTTTCGCGCTACAAAGCTTTGCTGAGAGACAACAGGCAAAGTATGACAACAGAAAACATACGTCATTGCTTAGTTGTGAATTGTAACAGCATAAATGGAGCATTCAGCAATGAGGCAAGCACTCCAAAATCCATAGACTAAACGTAAGTTACCTATACCTTATTATTCTGTTAAAATAATCTCTGACTGATAATGCATATTTTGTAGCATATTTATCTATTTTTACGGCATAAATGCATACATATTCTTCACGTTTTTAGGGCAAGAACTTCCTTTCCCTGTTGATCACTTTGAAATAAAATTCATATTTTTCCATTTATATTTTCTATGTGTTCTATTTATTGCTTTAAGATATGATATTGTGATTATAAATAAAATTTCAACATTATTTGGAATCATACCTTTACTTTTTAAACCTTGTAAACTATTTGAGTGCAAGAAGTTGATAGTTCTACCACATATTTTCAAGATTTTTCATATTTACATATAAGTCACAGCTTCGAAACTTTGTGAATCCATACACATAGAACAGTATTAGTCTGTGTAAATTCTGGATTTAAAAAGGTGTAAAAGGTTTTTCTCATTTTTCTCTGAACTTTACTTTTGGTCACTATCTAATTCTTGCATTCATGTCTTCAATTGTGATCAGTAGAATTAGTGTTTCTTCTTTTTCTTTATTCGGTTAGCGCGTCTAGCCACAAAATTGGGTGGTCCGGATTCGATTCTCACTTGGAGCAAGTTACCTGGTTGAGGTTTTTTCCAGGGTTTTCCCTCAACCCAATATGAACAAATGCTGGGTAACTATCGGTGTTGGACTCCAGGCTCATTTCACCGGCATTATCACCTTCATCTCATTCAGACTCTAAATAACCTAAGATGTTGATAAGCATCGTAAAAATACCTACTAAAGTAAAAATAAAAAAATGTTCTTCATTTCGAGTTTTATGGCTATTAGCCTGTTACACCTCATATGGCTGGACCCACTAGTGTTTCTTTGGACATTCTATTTTCCTTCTTCCTCCTGGTCTGCAAGGCATTAGTCTTTTAGAGACTCAATCTTCATACATTCATTCCGCATGTTGCAAGCAGGAGTTCCTGTATTCCTCAGATGTGTCACTTAGGCTGTTAATATTTAATTTTTACTCAATTTTAGTGTTCCTTATTCTGTGTAACCATGTACAAACCCCATCAGAATTAGACTTTTGGGTATTCCTTGTCCCAGAACTTGACATTTGCAGTGTTTCAGAATTAGTTACATGTTACATCATCACAGCAAGTAAGTAAAACGAGAGGGTTTTGCTCATTACTCCAGGCTATCCAGATTACTGAGCAACGGTTTTAGTTGGCTATCGTTGAAGTAAAACTAGACCCTCGGGAAAAAAACCTAAACATATATTATAATACAAGTAGATGTGACACAGAACTATAAATAAATGATTCTGGATTAATAAATAGAGTCAACCAAAATCATATATACACTCTTTATGGAACGAAAACTATTTATTATGTGTTTGTTTTACATTTAAATACTGATGACACATGTAGTACTGGCTTCAGTTAAGCACATGGCTACTTTAAATGTTCAAAATATTCGCCGTTGACAGTCAGGCACATAACGCAATGATGAGGAGTTGCCACAGCTACATTAGTCAATGTTTCAATGGAGATTGCTGCACATGCCGCTGTAATCTCCTGGTGAAGGTCCTCCAGCATGCGCGGCTTACGTCGATAGATTTGATCTTTCACAGTTTCCCACAAGTAAAAATCCATAGGGTTAAAATCTGGCGACAGTAAGGGGAACTCAATGGGCCCTCTTCGTCCAATCCAATGCCCAATAATTTTGTTTTCTCACTATCGTGATGAAAGTACCGACATCTGTTGAGCGAAAGACCATATTACAACATACTCGTAATTCAAATCAGTTGACAATATCAATATCCCGATACAGTCTGACAAAGAGTGTATACATTTTCTTTGGTGGACTCTATATAACCTACTCTGTATCTTAAAAATCCCAGGTCTTCTGCTTGCAACCTTGATCTGTCTTTATGTGTCATTGTCCAAATTTCAGTACCACATAGGATGTTGTTATTGCCATTATTTTGTAATATTTCATTACGGTCACTCTTCTTCAGTGTTCTTATTGTGACAGTCGTCATTTTAAAATTTTCCTATTTTCTCAAGGATATCTATTACTCCATGATATCATGCCTGACATGATAGGGAATTGAAATGATTGGCTTATTCATTTGATTTGTTAATTATTAATGTTTTAGACCTGTTTTATTCAACATCTGTGAAGAACATTACTTTAGGTTTTGCAGTTGAAACGACAAGAAGAATTTACATTTTAGTAGGATATAAAGTATGTAATGTTGTGAATGTATTTCTTTTTTGAATGTATATAATATAATTATTTTTATTTTACTTTTCTTTGTAGTGATAGTTTATTGCGACATCATTTTTTTAGTCCCTCCAATAGAAGATTTGCAATATCATATCTAACGACAGTTGTCTTGATCCAATGCACTCGTCAAGGTAAGATCTCATGTCATTCTAAAATTGCAAAATGCCTGCTGTGGAATGCCCTCCAGCTTCAGCATTAACAACTGACAGAACATTTTAAGTAGCATCCAGAGTCACAGGATACAACACTGAACAGCTGTTTCCAAGATACTGTCTTATATTAATGTAAAGAATGTCTGCGTGATGTTCTAAAAAGTAGTGTTTATTTCCAATGTCCTTCACTCTTCCTGAATTCTGAAAATACTTTTGTTGCAATAGATAGGTTATAAGCGCAGAGGCACTCTGGATTGGTCTGTAAGTTTTTCTGGTATGTCGTCACTGAATATCTTTCTGTAGAGCTTTATAAAGACATAATCTACCTCCCCTATTGGCAAGCACAGTGAAGAGTGGAGACATGGATCAGAGATGTCTGTACCTTAATTTGTCATGAAATGCACTGCAACTTGATAAAATGTTACGTCGGAAAACGTATTATTTCACTTTCTTGTGTTAAATGTTACTTTACCCCGTTAACATGTTAACACTTTTTCCGAAGTGATATAGTGTTAAAAGTAGTGTAATCCAGATGTATAAATTTTACGATGATGCGGCGACACAAATTAGTCATATTTCTCGTTTTGTATTTGAGCACCAATAACAATTTTTTGCAATTTTCCAGTCTGAATGTGGTATATAAATTAGTTTTGGAGTATTCCCGAGTGCCAAGTTGAATAAGGAAACATTACAGTCACTGTATAGAATGCATTGTATAATGTGAAATGGACGCTATTACAGATTTGGCTGTAATTTAATCAGTCTCACACGTGAGATATTACCTTTTCTCCGACGTACTGTATGGGCTATTTCATCTCAAATCGACCGAAATATAGAGGAAATTGACCTTGCAATTTTTAAATACAATGAAACTTTTTCTGTCCGTTGACAACTGTGATACAATGCTTTGTGCAAAGTTTGAGGTATCAGAACTTCATAGTGTTTGAATTAAAAATATTTAAATTTATCGTATTTTCATAAAATTAGCAACTTTAAACTGTTGTGGCTCCGAAACCCTTTCACCCAATGATCAAAATCATGGTTTATTTTGATGCTGAGATATTAAAGTTTATATTGACATGTAAACAGTTTTTCTTACTTTTTATGGAAATGGAGAAATTTAGATTTTTATTCATTAAGACGCCTTTGGCCACGAAAAAATATTTAAAAAATATATGGTTAGATTCCGCATTTAAAGTATAAATAAACACATTTATTTTACTGGTGCACCGTTGATAAGAAAGTATTGAAAATATCAAATAAATAAAATAAATAGTACGCGCGTGAACTAACCAGCTGACTGTGAGGTAGGAGCTAGCAGAGGCAAGCAAGGCCAGGAGACATAAACATGTGATGTTTCGTCTAGTAGCGCATGGCTGGGCTAGCTTTATGACAAGTTTTCATAAACACAGGAGTAAAATGACGTCCAACGCTCGCTTATCTTCAGCTCTCGGCCAGTGCGTGCGGTACTGCGCCGTTCAAGTCTAGGCGTGTGAAAACAATTTATTTAATACCCTCGAAACTTATTGCCTTACCACTAAGCAAACAATGCCGAATTCCTTTTCATAATGCAAGGTTTTTTTCTCAATAGTTTTTACATTTTTACAAATGGGCAAAAAGCCTAAATGTAAGTAAAATCAGATTCTCTGTCGCCCTGTGTACAATAAAAGTAAGGATTACTTCTTATCATAACCTACCAAATGTCAGCTTCAAAATGAGCTCCCGTTCAATGTTCTGCAGTAAATGGTTCCAGAGTTCTGAGCGCTGAAATAGGCTTGTTTTTATAAAATACGCTAAATTTGTCGCTCAATAGTACGAAAACCGTTTGACTTTCGATAGTATATTTTTGAAAATGCGCTCTCCTCAGCACCTTGTATAAATAGGGAAAAAATCAGAGTATTAAAACATACGAGGTTTTTTACTGATCGATTTCATATGGAATAGCCCGTATGATGCTTTTAAAATCTGTTCAGCATTTCCGTTCAATTATTGCCATAATAAATTTCTCTCATGTGCTGCAAATATTATGGAAGCACAGGCATACAGACCCAGAGTGCAACCTGTAACACTAGTGATCAGCTTTTGTCAGATTGTAATATATTACTCAGTCATAATGTCTCTGTGTTCTGCAGGAAGGGAATTTATTGGATCTGCACGTGGCTAAGATAAAGGAGGAATGCGTGGGCGATAGCTACGATCACAAGCCAGACATAAAATTTGAAGAAATTATATTGCCAAATAATTATCCCATAGTGAAGTGTGAAGCCGAGGTGAGTGGAGCTCATTGAGCTCTTTCCAGTGTTTAACATGTATTCTGTACAGTTATTGTGACTGCGAATTTTGTTTTACAGTGGAGACAATGAAACTATCTGCATGGTACTTATTGCTTATTTCTGTGTTTGTTTATTAATTAATTAATTAATTCATTCATTCAATTATTCATTTATTCATTCATTCATTCAATTATTTATTTATTTACTTATTTATTTACTTACTTATGTACTTACTTATTTACTTATTTATGTACTTATTTATTTATTTATTCATTCATTCATTCAATTCATTCATTTATTTATTCATTCAATCATTCATTCATTCATTCATTCATTCATTCATTCATTCATTCATTCATTCAGTCATTCATTCATTTATTCATTTATTTATTTATTTACTTACTTATTTACTTACTTATTTATTTATTTATTTACTGATTTATTTATTTACTTATTTATTTATTTACTTATTTATTTATTTATTTATTTATTTATTTATTTATTTATTTATTTATTCATTCAGTCATTCATTCATTCATTTATTCATTCATTCATTCATTTATTTATTTATTTATTTATTTATTCATTCAATTATTTATTTATTTATTCATTCATTCAATTATTTATTCATTCATTCATTCATTCATTCATTTATTTACTTACTTATTTACTTACTTATTTACTTATTTACTTATTTATTTATTTATTTACTTATTTATTTATTTATTTATTTATTTATTTATTTATTTACTTATTCATTCATTCATTCATTTATTTATTCATTCAATCATTCATTCATTCATTCATTCATTCATTCATTCATTCATTCATTCACATAACAGGCATAGCTCAATTACAATGTTCACGACGAACAAATTAATTTATAAAACATAAACAAGGAAAAGGAAGCATACACTTATTAAAAAACTGAAACAAAATAGAAATAAGAGAAAGAAAAAAATAGAAATTGAAATAAGGTGTGAAAGTAGCTTCAAATTAACTAACAATATTCTCTATCTAATTCTGTATCTAGACAAATTCATATTGAAAATATGAACATTCGGATGAGGATGTAATATTATATAACTGTAACATTTGGGAAACTGGGAAATTTTTGTGGGATTCAGTATTTGTCCTTGATATGTAAAATAAATTTCGAAATTTCGTTTTAATCTTAGGTGCATATAATGTTATATAATAAAATAAACTAACACAGTCCAACTTATTGTTAATAATTTTATAAAGAAAGTTTAAAGATTGGCAATTTCGTCTAATTTGCAAACTAGTAAAATGGAAATGTTGTAGCATTGTAGCATAACTGTCATAGGTAGGATAATCATTATAAAGTCTCTAATATAACCATTTTAGAAATTTATTTTGAATTTTTTCTAGTAACAGAATATATTTGTTAGTAACTGGGTTCCAGATAACAGCAGCATACACTAATTTAGATCGAACAATGGAATTATACAACATTATTATAGTTTATACTTTAAATTTACAAGAATTTCTCATAACAAAACCTAAACTTTTATAGGACAAATTTACATTGTTATTAATATGACTATGAAATGTAAAATTACTCCTAAATAATATACCTAAATCTTTATGTTCATTGTTGCAGAATAGTCCAAATTTAAAGCACGATATGGCTGTTAAAGTTTAAAGAAAATTGTTTCAATGCTAATGCAGTTATTTTTGACAATGTTTCAGATATTGCTAAATAGCGTGAAGCATCTAATATTACCATCTTGAATATCTCTTAATGATTGATAGTCTACATGCTCTTCCCACAAAATTAAATGCTAGATTTAGGCTGACACATTTAACATACGTGAAGTTTGTGAGAAGGATATGAAGGCGTGTTTTCATCACAATAGTCATATTCGATACAAGTTTCGAAAGCGGCATTTTATTTCGCGAGTAGAGATCTTTGCGGAACAAGGTTGCAGGTCGAGAGCAGGAACCTACGAACAAAATATAATTACTTTCAACATTTATTTCTGACAGCTCTATGTTTGTGCTGGCAGACTATAGAAATAATTCCCCCATCTTCTCCAGTGCTGTTTTGCCCTCATTGTGTTAGTGAAGCCACAGTAAAAGCAGGAGGTGGTAGCTCATTTGTGAGCCATTCGATTATAGAGTGAGAGGTCCCCGGTTCAAACCTGGGTATCCTCATAATTTTATAATTACATTTAATTCTTAATCGTTACATACAGTTAATCAATAGAATAGTTCTTGAAGCAATTTATTTAATTTTTATACGTCTCCTAACATAGATGTTTAAACATGTATGCCAAGCATTGAAATGTGTCTTTTCATCATTTCATCTATAGTTTGAAATAACTAAAAATAGGTTAAGATGAAATCTTGGATGTAGTACAGGCTTCTCATGCTGATAGAGCAATGTCTTGCTGTCCTGGGTCCTGGGGCTTATCAGGTATTCGTCTGAAGATGGCCCCTGGCTCTGTCAGAGCTGAGGCTGAGTGGGCCACTTGTTAGCATCGGATTCATGAATGCCACCCATGTTACCTTTCGGACTGGACAATCATCGCATTTACAGCGTGCACAGTGGACCAAATGACCACTAAATGTGAGATCCATATCAGTCTTCTCGAGAACCAAGACAAGCTAATATCATCTCCAAATTGTGAATGTGCTGTTTCGCTATGCAGTACTCTGATAATTTTTATAGACTGCAGCTAATGTCGGTGTTTCCTTGCTAAATGATAACATATGCATCAAGTCTTGCTGTGTAGTATTTCGTAGAGGAAAGTCATGTTGGATATTCCACATGAAGATGGTATTTTAAAAGTTTAAGAAGCTTATATGGTCCCAAAGCGTGGCGAATATGTGCTGTAGTAATTTGTATGCCAAGAAATATCCTGAGAAATGTCAACCATCTCGACAAACCTTTGCAAATTTGTCCTATCAGAAGGCATACTGAATGTACAACACTTTGCGACCTCTTCTGAAATTAAACAGTGACTGATTTAGAGGTAAAGTTAGTGTTCTAGCTGCTGCTGTTGTAAATCCATTCCCTAGTTCTCCTGTTATCTGTACAGGAAGTGACATTAAGGCTGGTTCACAATAAACTGGAAATGGAAACGACAGCGAGACCGGAAATAATGTTAAAATAAATGTATTTAAATGTGAGCATTCACAGTAAAATATTTCCGTTCCCGTTCTCGTTGTCGTTTCCGTTCCCGGTTTATTGTGAACCAGCCTTTAGACAGAGACGTGTGCCACACATTCTTTATCGTCACAAGTTTGTTTATGTATGGAACAAATTCTGTTCGCGTTTGGGATTCATCCACAAGAGCGTCACGACACAAAGAAGTTTTACTCACCCAGTTGAGGATTGGCCACTGTCATCTGACGCATGGCCATCTCCTGACGCATGGCGAGCCTCAGCCGGAGTGTGATCTATTCCATGTTCCACTTACGGTGGAACATTTTTTATTACAGTATAGAAAATACGATCATGTCCATCGACAGTATGGGATTCGACTGACTCTACATGACGCTCTTGGAAATGATTTTAATTGTACAAATGCAGTTGTGAGATTTTTATCGAATACAGGACTTGACAAGGTGATATAGTTTTTTAATTACCCGTTTTACTTATCCTCCGGACGTTACATTTTTTAGTATATGATTTTAACAAACTTGATATTCGGACCTTTTACATCCGCGCATTTTATAAATGCGCCAGAGAATTTATTTCTGGCGGCATTTGTTTTATTGTTTTGTTGTTTCTTTTTAAATACTACTTAGGGTCTGAGAACTTCTCACTTTTATGGTTTTTATGCATCACCTTGTTGAAACTGCATTTGTTTGCCTCGTTTTAACCGTGACGTTTTTTAGCTCTTTTAAGTATTCGGGTTATTGTATTGTGTTTGTGTTTAGTGAATGATTTTAGATAGCCATAGTAGCTGACCCGCCCTTTTTAAACCCCACTAACTAACTAACTAACTAAATGGAACAAATTAATCCACAATACTCCAAACCGATATTTATCTTCAAATTTCGACTCAAACGAATGTAGTTGCCTAGTTAAAAATGCTTGCTGTATATGAAAATAAGCTATGAAGTACCTAATTAGATAGAAATCATAACTCAGTATTGCTATTGGCTTACTACAATATTACAGGCAAATGATTCCACGCTGGAATGGGACAGATGGTTTGCCATAGTCATCACTTATTCTAGTTAACACATTCAAGGGCCAGAAAATATTGCATATACGAGGATTGATCTCTATGCTATAGTCCTGAACCTCTTTCTAGTTGAACTAAAATTTCTATTTTATGGCACACAAGTGACTTCAATGCCAAGTTGCATGTCTGTACATTTCCATGTTGGCTCGTAACAGGTGTTTGAGTGACCTGAGGTGCTGTGTCAGTAGAGAAATGTAGCCTGTTGAGGAAAAAGCTGTGACTAAATATCTGCAAAAGAAGGAAATGTCTCCATCTCAAATTCGCCAAGATATGATAGGTACCATTTGAGAATTTAGTGTATCTTATGGCATACCGTAAAATGAGGTGACTAAGGGTATAGGGGGTGAATAGGAACGAAGTTTTATTATTTCTTATTCCTTTGTGTTAGAGAGTAAATATAATAATCAGAATGTTTATTTGTTGACTCATTATGAACGAAAACCTAAACACTCTTATTATATTTAATCTTTTTCACAAAAAAAAAAAATTAAAACTTCGTCCATATTCACTCCATTTTATGGCAGTAAAAAGATGGTGTCGAATATTTAAATGTGAAAGGACATCGTGTGAAGATGAACATGGTGGTGGCCCCTTGACAACTGTCACAACACCAGAAAACTTGAATAAAGTTCATGATTTCGTGCTGCTAGATCGATGAGTCACCTTCAGAATATAGTAGAGGAAACAGGCTCCTCATACCATAATTTGTACAGTATTTTGGTGAACGAATTGAACATGAAAAAAATAGCTACGAGGTGGGTGCCTCAAATGTTGTTGCCAATTCAAAAATGGCAAAGGAGTGCTCTGCGAGCAGCATGTAACTAATTTTAGAACAAACAAAAAAAATTTCTTGATCGATATGTGACTATTGATGAGACATACGAGGCGTGTTCTTAAAGTAAGTTCCATTTTCAATTATAGCTGTCGCATCACTGCAATCGTTATTTTGCGCATACGTGTTTTCTTCTTCAGTCCTCAGGCAAGCTGTGCATGCAGTTTCAGAGCTTCAGTCCGTGTGTGTGGTTAGTTGTGATCAGTTGAAATGATTAAAGTGATCGAGCACCCCGCCGACTGTGAGATGCTGTCTGTTATCCGTTTTTTGAATGCGAGAAACATCAAACATTCATCATCAACTTTGTGAGGTGTATGGTGATGATGCCATTAGTGATGGAATGGTCAGGAGATGGGTTAGAAAGTTCAACGAGGACCACATCTCTGTGCATGACGAGCAGCATACCGGTCGGCCATCTTTGATCAATGACGATTTGGTGCGTGCTGTCGATGAAAAAATTAATGAGGACAGGAGGTTCACAATTTCTTCGCTTTCCTTGAATTTTCCACAAATGTTGCGGACTGGTTCGCAGGTGGGCGAATTCTACAATGAGGGGATAGAAAGACTTGTGCCACGACTCGATAAATGCCTCAATAATGGTGGAGATTATGGTGAGAAGTAATTGAAGTGTGGGGAATACAGTGCTACAAAAATGGTTTGTAAATATTTTCCCGTTTACTTTCTACACCCTTTTGGAACTTACTTTAAGAACACGCCTCGTATGTTCACCAATATGACCCTGAAACCAAAATCTTGAAGTTCAGCATGTTCAGATGTTCTTTTTTTTATTTTAGTAGGTTATTTTACGACGCTTTATCAACTTCTCAGGTTATTTAGCGTCTGAATGAGATGAAGGTGATAATGCCATGGAAATGAGTCCGGGGTCCAGCACCTAAAGTTACCCAGCATTTGCTCATATTGGGTTGAGGGAAAACCCCGGAAAAAACCTCAACCAGGTAACTTGCCCCGACCGGGAATCGAACCTGGGCCACCCGGTTTCGCGGCCAGACGCGCTAGCAGGTGTGGACTCAGATGTTCTGTCATAGGAGATTCAATGGAAGACAATTTTGCTAAAATGTGTCTTATAAAACACTGACCTTTAGAATGTGTCTCATGTTCTACAAACTAGTAGATATTTTCACTACCCAAGATTATCGCAGAATTTTTCAAATTAGTTAATTCGGACAGATAAGAGGTCATCCATCCTATTGCGGAATGACTTCCTCAGCATTAGGCGTAGCAGAAGCCCAAGACTGCCTAACATATCACCACTCTATCTTTTCATTGGGTTTTGTGTTAGACTGTGCCTACATTCTCTACTTCCAATGACAGCGAAGAAATTGTAGGCCTTAGCTTAAATTGATGATGAAATGCTGTTCATGTCGACGGAATATTGACATGATATAATACATATTACTCATGTTCCTTATATAGATCTTGAACGTCAATAAAGTTCGTGGAGTGATTCTTCAGTTTATATATACAGTACTTCCCACGTTTATCATTGACGTGGATCTGTTGGACAGTACCATAATAAAATATCCAGATTAGAAAACAAAACATTCAGAGGTGCAGTGTAGAATTAATTTTTATCTTGTATATTGTAATTTGGACGCTATTACACACATGACCATATGTTAATCACTTTGAGAAATATAATAATCTCTTTTTGTGAAACATAATATGCTGATCTCGTATGTTACAAATGCATCGTGTCTCTGCCGTCTGCAGGATGAGCATTTGTTGGATCCCTTCGTGACTGGAATAAAGACGGAATGCATGGACCACAGCTGTGATGTCACATCAGATACTAAAGTTGAGAAAATTGCACTGCCAACAAATTTTACTACAAGAAACTGTAAAGCTCAGGTAAGTGGAGGACATAGTGTATGCCTTTCATCGTAGACACAGTTTCCCACATGGATTTTAGCATATGACAAAACTATTGATATTTTCTATGTAAAAGTGCTTACTACTCTCTTTCCATAAATCCTAAATTTTATCTATGATAATATCATTATATTTATATTTAAAAATTATTTTCCGCTCATCTCATTTTACTCTTTAAGGAATATGTCCTTGGATCCGAAGATGTAGTGCCTAGAAACACTGTTTCATTTTGATTTTACAATTTTCTTGCTGTAAACTGAATTCGTCATATGTGTAAAAATTAAGACTTTTCGTAAATCGACTCTGGAGTAAATATAATAGGTGCATAAGTTCATAGCGTTTTTGTTTCGCGTGTTGGTACTCTGGTTGATATGTGTTTATTTATGGATTGTCATTTTTTTATTTGAAGTTCAATTCTTGTGCTTAAGTTTACATATTGAAGTTCCATTTTTGTAAATAGGGAGTGGAGCTATGGGCGCTAGAAAATGTATTGTCACATGGAGAAAGTGGAACATTTCTGATATAGGCTATATTTTTTAGTTCAGTAGAGGGGCGAAAGCAGCTGTCACAGCCAGATACATTTGTGCCATTTATGGGGACAATCCTATCGGAGAGAACAAGGGTAGAAAATGGTTTTCTCGTTTTAAGGAGGGTCATTTTGACAGTAGTAATACTGCATGTTCAAGAAGACCTTCAGGCTTTGATGGGGACTGTATAAACACATTAATCCACAATGATCCACGTCAGTATACCCGAAAACTGACAAATGTGATGAACTGTGGTCATTCCACCATCGTGCAACATTTGCATTTAATGGGTAAAGTTAAAAAATAAGATGTATGGGTACCACATGCTCTAAGCCAAAACCATAAAAATTAGCAGGTGGCCATATGTGCATCTTTGCTTGCTCGTCATCAATTGGCCAGTGAACAACATTGAATATTTGTTACTGGTGACAAGAAATGTCTTTATGCTGATATATAGAAAAGAAAGGAATGGTTGAACCCGAACAAAAAAGCAACTCCCTGTACAAAGGTCAATGTGCATTCACAAAAAATAATGTTATGCAACTGGTGAAACTGCGAGGATGTACTGTACTACGAATTGCTTTCTCGAGGTGTAATCATCACTGCCGACATTTATTTCCACCAACTGAGACGTCTTGCACACGCAATCCAAGAAAAACGACCAACAAGACTGCGTGAAGTGATGTTACTCCATGAGAACGGCAGTCTGCACTCTGCTAACCTGACACAAAACACTATCCAGGAGTTGGGTTGGGAAGTCATTCCGCACCCACCTTATTCACCTGATCTTGCACTCTCAGATTTTCACTTTTTCTGCTCTTTATCGAACAACCTTCAAGGAGCTTCCTTTCCGGATGAAAATGCGCTCTGAATATGGCTTGACGACTTCTTTGACTCAAAACTAAGCGATTTATACAGACGTGGAAACGAAAAAAAACTCTAGCGTTGTTGAAAATAGTGAAGGAGAATATATTGTTGATGATTAACTTCTCTCTTATTTGTATCTGATGTGTTTAATCAACTTATGAAAAAAAAGTTACGAACTTATGCACCAACCTAATATATATGCCTACTTACAGGGTGGAAGTGAAACAACGGTGCAGATTTTGATAGCGAATAGCTCATGTTGTATATAATAAAAAAGTATAATACGATATTGGTGGAAAGTTCAGTTTTCTCAGAAAGAAATGTTTTTCCCCAAATGTTTAGCACCATTTTATTCGGAAACTATTATAAGTAGGATCGTGATTTTTCCCATATCGATAGAAAATCTAATAAAAAATCATTTATGCCCCTTGCTTATTTCAATAGCATCGAAGGCTTTCTTGTAAGTTTAATTTCAAAAACTACTAATTTGAAGTCACTGACTGATGCGACCAGCTTGCAACATTGTAGCCAGAAAGGGAAATGGGCGGTATTTCACTGAGGCTAACAGATATGAATTCATTGATTTCTTACATCTATATTACGAAGAAAGAACAGTGTGTTAATGGCAATGTTGCCAGACTGTTGAAACCACCAACTTAATTTTCTAATTAACTGTGCATTTAATCACAAAATGTCATATAGGCTTTCTATTCATTTAACTGTACCCTATCATACCTTTCATTCTGCAGGATTATTTCACTTCCACGCTGTGTGTGTGTCCGTGCGTGCGTGTGTGATACATCTGCAGCATATCCTAGTCGCTAGTTACAACGCACATAGGGTTAGCTTATCTGAATTTTTGTAACTCAATAAATTAACGCCTTTTTAAATTTTACACAATATAGAGGGCAACTTAATGCATGCATGACATTATTATTTTATTTACTTTACCTTTTGTTAACGAAATGTATTTATTGTTAATAAAGTTCAAAACACTTGAGTTGCTTCTTTTAATGTGAATAAGATACAACAGTGATCGTCAAAAGCTGTGTCGCGACACATGCCCCTGCCTCCACTGAAGCGTAACCATGGCATCATACCCCCACCCTCTGTTTTCAGCCTTCACTTCCATGTAAGACAAGACATTTATCACCAGCGGACGTACGTACACATGGAATGTCACAAGTGTGTAGGATATTATGTTTCGATGTCTTTTCCAAAACAGACAACAGATAATATGTAAAAACTTAATTTTAAGGAGCATGGGAACAAAAGTATTTCTTTTGTGCTGATGACAAAAATATGAGATATCTAAATTGTTGTAAAATATTTAATGAAGTACAAAAGAACAATTTACGTTGTCATTATTCTTCTTCGTATAAAGACTACCACGTCCTTACCTGTAAATTGAATATTTCATTAATAAACGGACAATAAAAAGTATCAACTTCTATGTCTTAATCGGGGTAAAATACTTCGACGTTTTTTTTAAGTATGTAGTGTAATTTACAACTTCGTGACGTTTTTCTAATTTCAAATATCTGCTGATGTAAAGTACACGTCCTTTCTTTTTATGGTAAATAAGAAAATATATTTTATTTGATTAATAATACAAAAATAATGAATAGGAGGATAAAAGTTAACACGGAAAAAGTGTGTGTAGTTAATAAGAATATTATATTGTTTTTGTTTTCCGGTCACAGTCCGTCTCTGCACTGTTATTCACTGCATTACCTGAGGAGATACCCACTTCACCCCTTTCCCTGCAATAGTGGTGTGCGGGTTGCATTTCTATTACGTCACAATTTCGTGGTGTTTGGCAACCACTGAGATACAATATGCAATGTTAATTTTATTAATATTTTTGTGCTGGGTCCTATTCCTCAAAGGTATGGTCTAATACATTAGTTACTGGTAAACGTTCTTGTACTGTATAATATGGAGTTGTAACTCTCTGTTCCACAAAATAATGTACAATAATTACAAACAATTAGCAAAAAGTTATTAGTGATATCATAAAAGTGTAAGGAAGAGGAACTGTTGCCACATGACGTCATATATTGAATTAGGTTATGTCTACCGTCTTTGTAATGAATTCGTATTATTTTTCTGAATTATTTCATCGGGAATACTGATAATCTTTAACTTTAAGATAACCTTCGTAATTTTCCATGCGTAATTTCAATCGAGTGGTGTTGCAAGTATTGATCTTTCTATTTGCGCGTGTTAATTTGTTTGTTATTGTTTCGCAAACAAGGAGAATTCGTGAAAATGGTGTTAAAGAGACGTAATCACTAACACAGGAAATCAATTATCTAAACGGTGAAGCAACCTCCCTTCATTTATTAACTCTCTTTTCAGGAAGATCCCTTCGATCTGGACAGAGTTCAGGAGCAACAGAAACGGGAAGTATCTTCACAAGAGGATGAAGTGTTGACTGAGAGGTACTGTAAGTATAGTGTGCTGATTTTGATTTGTCTTCTTCGATTCTTTCACACCTTCGTTTATATACTGACCGAGGACTCTAATTTCTTATGTATGTTAATGTTTAGTAAAGTTCAGGATAACAGACAGGGTTTGGAATTGAACAGGTTACATCAGCTTCTTGTCTATGCAGATGATGTGAATATGTTAGGAGAAAATCCACAAATGATTGGGGAAAACACAGAAATTTTACTTGAAGCAAGTAAAGCGATAGGTTTGGAAGTAATCCCGAAAAGACAAAGTATATGATTATGTCTCGTGACCAGAATATTGTACGAAATGTACCGGTATATATAAAAATTGGAGATTTATCCTTTGAAGAGGTGGAAAAATTCAAATATCTTCGAGCAACAGTAGCAAAAGTATAAATGACACTCGGGAGGAAATTAAACGCAGAATAAATATGGGAAATGCGTGTTTCTAGTCTGCTGTCAAAAAATCTGAAAGTTAAAATTTATTAAACAGTTATATTACCGGTTGTTCTGTATGGTTGTGAAACTTGGACTCTTACATTGAGAGAGGAACAGAGATTAAGAGTGTTTGAGAAAATATATTTGGGGCTAAGAGGGATGAAGTTACAGGAGAATAGAGAAAGTTACACAACGCAGAACTGCATGCATTGTATTCTTCACCTGCCATAATTAGGAACATTAAATCCAGACGTTTGAGATGGGCAGGGCATGTAGCACGTATGGTTGAATCCAGAAATGCATATAGAGTGTTAGTTGGGAAGCCGGAGGGAAAAAACCTTTGGGGAGGCCGAGACGTAGATGGGAGGATAATATTAAAATGGATTTGAGGGAGATGGGATATGATGATAGGGAGTGAATTAATCTTGCACAGGATAGGGACTGATAGTGGGCTTATGTGAGGGCGGCAATGAACCTTCGGGTTTCTTAAAAGCCATTTGTAGGTAAGTAAGTAAGTAATGTTTAGTATCTAACATTAGGATAAGATTAATCATATGGACAAGGTGAGTATATATTTTGTTACAGAATTGACGTAAGATTTACCACAGTGTAGATTTATTATTTATTTTTCTATCCTGACTAGTGAAAGTTTACACTCTTATTAAAACGCCAATATAATGTAATAATCACCAGTAGCACTAAGCTATGTCCCTAAGAAATGGTGGCAACTTGATTGTTGAAATTAAACAACAGATGAAAAAAAATGAATTGTATTGTCATCACATACATAATTTCAAGTAATATATGTGCCATATGCCACAAATATCGTCATTATTCATCGCGTTAGGCACTAAAATGTAAATATATTATGAATACAATATGAAGTATTGGGTAGTAAGAATACAACTAAAGTTCTCTCAAGGCTTGTATAGGTCACACAAGGAACGATTACCGAAAAGCATTGGTGGCGTTGCTGTCTGTTTTGACGTGTGTATGTAGGCACACCGAGGGAGTGTGACGTGCGGGACGATGGAAGTACTGCCTCTTTGAAGAAGATGAACAGATGGGGTCATCACCTATGGAAATGAAGAGTTTAGCAAGAGAAATATTCGAAATGAATGAAACGCGCAACATATGTTAATGAGTAAAATAATGATACTCTGCGAGGGGAGCACTCAATCACTACATATAAGCAAGATGGAAGAAAGAAAGGGAAGTCTCAGTTGTGGAAAGTAAGGACGTTAATCTTATCAAACAAATCGAGAATGGTAAAAATAAAAGTTTATCTATCTATCTATCTATCTATCTATCTATCTATCTATCTATCTATCTATCTATCTATCTATCTATCTATCTGTCTGTCTGTCTGTCTGTCTGTCTGTCTGTCTATCTATCTATCTATCTATCTCTATCTATCTTTCTATCTATCTATCTATCTACTATCTATCTATCTATCTATCTATCTATCTATCTATCTATCTATCTATCTATCTATCTATCTATCTATCTATCTATCTATCTATCTATCTGTCTGTCTGTCTGTCTATCTATCTATCTATCTATCTATCTATCTATCTATCTATCTATCTATCTATCTATCTATCTATCTATCTATCTATCTATCTATCTATCTATCTATCTATCTATCTATCTATCTATCTATCTACCTACCTACCTACCTACCTACCTACCTCTGTCTGTCTGTCTGTCTGTCTAATATGTGGTGTGAACTTGGTTTAGTTCAGAAAGAATTGAGAATGATTTAGATATGCACTATTTTGCAAAACAGAGTGAAAAATAGAGTACTGTATGAGTCTTCCTGACTGTAGATTATAGCCTACATCACATATGTTAACAGATAGATCATCGCTATGTTAAAATCGGCAGCACTTCGAAGAGAACAACTGCCAGAATCGCCACCCGTCCGCCGTAAACGAACACGAGATGACAGTACAGTCGCTAATGCAATTCAAATGGGAATTATGACAAGATTCCTTATGTAACAATTAGATGGCAGCGTAGTAAACCTGACAGAAGTTGTTAACGTCAAAGCCTATAAGGCCGACCTATCTGTTACATATATGATCTAGGATTATAGTAACTTACTCTGTGTTTCACGATTCGCAACAGTTCAGCATATCAATACTTGGTCGCTAAATAATTTGCGTTTGTCTTCCCGCCACATGAACGCATATCTCAAGAGTTGTCCAGTTGTATACAGATACAGCAATTACACCCTGTGTACACAGAGCCAGACTAATAGCTTTTCATAATGCCAAGGCTAAAGACATCCAGCCTAATATTGCTATTTTGCAAAGCAGTCATAGAAAAACAATAATAAAATAATCCGCGGCACGACAGCCCATGAAGGTCCATGACCGAAGCAGAGGTGGACGATCATCCAACCAGAATGGAAATATCGTGTGGTTAGCACGATGATCCCCAGCCGTTATACCTGGCTTTTGTAACCAGATTTCGCTAACTATCGTAGCTCTCCAAGTGTATCACGATTGTGAGTGGGCAACGATCCTATACAGTGGCCGAAGTTTCATGAGAAAATTTTTTCCTTGATGAGGACTCGAATAAGCGCTCATTCCGCAGGATGCCTTAGACTACGACGCCACGGCGCGGGACCACAAAATACAAGAGTGGTTTAAAGTACAGGGCGTTAATGGTTAAGAAAGTAACTTATTTAAAGAATTAGTAACAAAAGGAACTAAATGTAACGAAATTAAAGACTCGAATCGTCGTATATAACAAAATTACGCATATTGTTCTACTTCACGTATTTCATTTTTGTGCCGCTGCCTGAGGTGCGATGAAAGGTATTCAGTGATCATATAATATGCTACTCTAATACCGTCTAGAAGGCTTGGATAGAAAATGGCTGTGCGCACTTGAACAGATCCGATGACAAATCGAGAGATGACTGAAATATGATTAATTCTTGTCTACCCTGAAAGTATTTAAAATACTTTTAGTTCTCAAGGCCTATATAAAATTAGAAATTTAGAGTAGTCTACAAATACGTAGTAATATGGAAATATTTCTTCTTTGAACACTATTGAAGGCTTTTTTTATAATGATATTCCTCATATCCATTGCCTTGAAGTAACATTTAGCACGTCTGACTATTAACGGTTGGGCCCAGGTTTGTTGAGACAAGTTACCTGGTTGAGATTTTTTCCGAAGTTTTCCCTCAACCAATTGAAGCATAATTGCTGGTTAACTTCCAGCATTGGACCTCGGACTCATTTCGCCATTATTAACTCACATATCATCATTCGAGTTAAGTGCACAGTGCAGCGCGCTGTACTTGCGCAAGAACGTGGCCGTTCGGCTATCCAATCATTCAGAGAAGAGGAGTGTAAGCACAAAAAAGCCTCAGGCTGCAGTATAAGTCTTTGTGTCCCTCCTCTTTACAAGGGGAAAAAACACACATCATTTCGACGTCATTTCTTTAGTGCCTCCAATGACGCTTCAGTCTTGTTCAGCTTCATTCCTTAGACAAACACTTTAATGTTTGAAGTTATCATCTGCAGATCCATGAACAGCACACCCTTGTGTTGGCGGCGAGCTGTGATCATAGGCTCCTCGGCCCCTGTAGTGGCTGTTCTCTAATAACCTAGTCACCCAGTAATTATACGGTCTGGGCAAGCATAATGTGCAATGCGTGCAGTTCACTCTTTATGAATCTTGTAACATTAAGTAAGTCTCGTATTTTGAAAAGGCGTAAAAGATCTTTGCCTGCTTTGAGACCTTTACAAGTTATTCAAAATAGAGCTTTAAAAAATGTATTGGGTTTTCATTATTTGACTCCAGTTAAATATCTATATCAATTTTCTTTCGTTCTATCAGTTGAATCAATTATCAAATTAAGTGCTGCTATTTTCATGTATGAAGTTATTAACAATTTAATACATAATAATATTACATTTCAGTTTAATAAAGATATACATACTTATTTAAGAAGACAAAAAGACAATATATATTTTTCTCAGCATAGCTCCGTCACTTATGGAACGAAAGGACTTAACCATTTCTTAATAACAACTTTTAACCAACTTCCTTTAAAACATAGACTTTTACCAAATTGCCGGTGTTTGAAGAATTGTTTAAAAATACGTTTTTGGGGAGATTATTTATTTTAATTCTCAGTTGATTTATTTATTTCATGGTTTCAAACTTTTTCTTCTTTCTGCCCAAAACTTTATGTTATCCTACTATTTGTCCTTATTTTACTTTCTTTCTTTCATAAATTCTTGTGTTATTGTTTTTTTCACAGACTGTAGTTTCATGACGTTTTCAATTACATTGTATAACATATTTATGTGTTCTTGTATAGCCCCTACATATGAGTTATACTCGTTGGGACATAATAAATAAAAATAAAAAGTTAGGAAACATTGCAAATTCAAATTTCAGATATCCTTATCTCAGTATGTATATATGTATGCATGCAATTATTATTATTATTATTATTATTATTATTATTATTATTATTATTATTATTATTACTACTACTACTATTATTGTTAAAAGTTAAATATGCTTCATTTATTTTAATACATTGAATATTGTGGAGACTGATACATTTTCATTTTCGTTTCAGCATATTGGATTATGTAAAGTGTGTGCCACCAGTACATGCTGGACACCTAGAGAACCATAGAAGCTTACTTACAGGCGAAAGACCATTTAATTTCGATTTCTCGGCACCGGAAACTAACTTAATATCATTTATTCCCTTAATATCAAGCAACACAGCTTCAGTAACTGGTCATTTAAGAGCACATACACGAATACACACAGGCGAGAGATCATTTAAATGCGCTGTATGTGGAAAGTGTTTTGCTTCTTCGGGAAGTCTTGGACTACATACTCGCCTGCACACAGGGGACAAGCCATTCAGATGCAATGTGTGTGGGAATTGTTTCTCGCAATCAGGAACTCTAAGAAGTCACGAACGAATACATACAGGCGAGAGACCATTTAAATGTGATGTCTGTGCGAAGTATTTCTCAGATAAGAGAAATCTAATAGTTCACACCCGCATACACACAGGGGAGAAGCCTTTCAAATGCGATTTGTGTGGAAAGTGTTTTCCACAATCGGTGCATTTAAAAAGACATGTTTCCCTTCACACCGGCGAGAGAGCATTTGAATGCGATGTATGTGGGAAGTGTTTCTCTGATGGTGGATGTCTAAAAACGCATATCCGCATACACACTGGGGAGAAGCCTTTCAAATGCGATGTGTGTGGACAACGTTTCTTAAGACGTATACAACAAAAAAGACATGCTCTCCTACACACAGACGAAAGAACATTCAAAAGCGATGTAAATGGAGAGTTTTTTCCCCGTTCTAGTAGTCTTGCGAAACATAATCATCTGGACACAGGGGACAAGCGATTCAGATGCGATGTGTGTGGAAGGGGTTTCTCACACTCGGGACATCTAAAAATTCACACCCGCATACATACAGGCGAGAGACCATTTAAATGCGATGTCTGTGGGAAGTGTTTCTCTGATAGGAGAAATCTAATAGTACACACTCGCATACACACTGGAGAGAAGCCTTTCAAATGCGAAGAGTGTGAAAAATGTTTCTCCCAATCGGTACAACTAAAAAGGCACGTTCTTGTACACACAGGCTAGACATAATCTAAATGCGAAGTATATGGAAAGAGTTTGCCAATTAGAAAAATCTCAAAAGGCATACACGGCTACACACAGGCCATGAATTACGCCAATGCGAAGATACACTATATACCCTAAAAATCTACAGCATTAATAAATTTATCAATGCAGCAGAAGAATATTTAATTTCAAAATACTGCAATAATATCAAAACCTTAACAAAAACGTATTAAACTTCCGGAATCCTTTATATAACATTTACATAGTTCAAAGGAATCTTAAAGCCAACGTTACGAACTCAACAATAGCCAGCATGTTACAACATCTAAACGAGAACAGACTACTACAATTCGTTCATCAATATATACGTACACACGTAAGTTCACTTCAAGTACCTAATACAAATTTCACATAAATCTTTTTACGATAATATACAGAGGTGTGAAAATTATTAGAATAATCTTAATTTTAAAGGTGTTTTAATAGTTCCTTCACAAATATTCATTGAATTGATGAATATTGGTATATATTACTATACTGATGTAGGATATATTTACTACTAACAATGCCGGAAAGCATTGTTTTACATTGGTATTTTTCTTATTTTACAATTGTTATGGGAATTCAGAAATTATTATATTGTGTTGGCGGAATTGGAAACATAAAAAATTAATTAAGAAATGCTTTAAACAAATTTTTCTTTGCGTTTACATTGTTGTGAAGGTTCAAATGAACGTATACATCTGTTCTGTGCATACAATTTTTTATGTTTCCAACATAATATAATAATTTCTGAATTCCCATAACAATTGTAAAATAAGAAAAATACCAATGTACAACAATGCTTTCCGGCATTGTTAGTAGTAAATATATCCTACATCAGTATAGTAATATATACTAATATTCATCAATTCAATTAATATTTGTGAAGAAACTATTAGAAAACCTTTAAAATCAAGATTATTCTAATAATTTTCACACCTCTGTAACTTACATAATAATAATAATAATAATAATAATAATAATAATAATAATAATAATAATAATATCATTACAGATTAATATGAAACTGCTTTGAGAATTCTTCTTCAAAAACTGAATTATAGTAACAACGTCAAATTAATAATGGAAACGTATACATGTAAGTTTATTAATAATTTTATTAACATTTGAATTCCAATTCATATAACCAAAATATTATTAACTTAATCTATTTCAACCTAAAATAAACATATTGTAAATTTTGTCATCGCCGGCTGCTATATTACACGCCTTCCCACCTCCACTGCACTGAAATCTACGCAGTTCAAGTTACGGCCGCAGAGAGCTGCCTGCTTGTTTGTCACTGTTAGTAGGTAGATCGTATTTGGTTACACACGCAAAACCTTTTTATTTTGAGATTTCGTGTTCAAATATTTTACTCGTTCAAAACGTTCAGTTGTTTGTAAGGTTATGTTCTTTAGAAACAAAGGAATTACACTTTCACAAATTATTTCACTCGATGTTTGTGAATGGCCAGAATGAGAGCACTTCAGTAGTGGAGCTTCACTCAGTATGGGAGTAACAACTTCTGATACACTGGCACTGACGTTAGATGATACATAAGCAACAACTGCCTTCATAACAAACTCGTAAATTACTTTCAAAATCCAAAGCAGAGAGTTTGAAGGGTAGTTGAGTTTATTACAGTCGTCTCTTTTATGGATTAAATCCATTAGTATGGAGCTACATTTCGATATGGATATACTATTCACACACAGATGACAATTAATTTTCTTTACCACTTTAGACACAATGTAGCCTCCGATGTATGCCATACTTGCTACCTCAACAGTTGGATACCCAAGAGCTGTGAAAAGAAACAAGTATAAATTATTACGAATTTAAAACTGTGGAATAAAAATGTTACATTTGCAAGAAAGTGATACTTATGATAGGCAAGCCTATTTATGAGGTTTATGAGATACTGGTATTATTCATTTTGTAATGTAAAATTTGCATACTAAACTTTATTTCAAAATGCCACTACTGTATTATTATTATTATTATTATTATTATTATTATTATTATTACTATTACTACTACTACTACTACTACTTTTATAGTTACTTACAAGGTGTCTTCTGCACTCCTAGAAGGATATCAGTTACTGCCTGGGGTAAGAGTACAGTCTCAGAATGACTGTTTTCTGCACAGTAAATATTTTTCCTTGTCATTCCTATCAAATTTGTCTCACTCCTGCTTTCAATGTTGCTGGTTGATGGAACTGAAAGAATTGCTGTTTTCAGAATTCTGTTTAAACTGCACACAACTGCTCTGCAGTCCAACATATCATTATTCCCTGGCATTTGCCGTGATGCACTGAAAAATAGTTCTATTGCGTCACTATTAAAAGCACTTGTGAGTACAAACTGGAATCCAGACTGGAGAAGATACCTAACACACTCTACTGTAGACGACGATGTTACGAGGATGGCTTGGTATGTCTCTTTACTGAGAAATCCCTTTTCTTCCTTTTCACTCGCGTCTTTTATTTTGGCAAGGTAGCGAGGAAAATGATGCACGAGCCACTGCAACCTCTTATGATCAATGTTAAAGAAATGGATTTTCTCTGGTTTATGCATGTCCGTATTACTGCTGTTAACATCATCAATGTCGAACCACTTTTTAATGTTCTTCATGAAAGTAATTGTTGCTTCAGCATTACAAAACTCATGTGCGCCTATCTGTTGTGAATGGTCTTTCAGGTATTCCAATGCCATGATAACTTTTAAGGAAAATATATCTTTGGCGCGTTTGACATTCATCTTCTCGAAATTAGTGGGAGCAATGTGTTTGCGGGTGAGAAAAGGAACTGGCTTCGTAGTTTCTGTTGACTGAAGTTCATACGTGGCTGCTACTAATCTCCTCATCACCATCGAACATAACTTTATCTAGGAATGCATTTCTTATATTCTATAGTATGAGGCACTGATCGAATGCAAGATAAAGAGGTCGCTCACTGTTGTGGGGGTGAGGTATTCTTGGTTTCACACTTTTCGAGGATGACAGTTTACACATATTTACATTTGTTTTATGATTGTCTGTTACTACACGTAACACTAAGAACTCACAAGATTCGATTTCTTTTATTACGGACAGAGTGAGTTTATGGAGGTCCGCACCAGAAAGCCTCTTTGAGAAGAAGTACCGTAAACTGGGTTAAAGAGGATCACATGTGGTGAAGTGGATCATATGTGTATTGCCTAGATAAGGCAGCGCCACATGGATCACTCATGAAAAGAAAACCTTTCTTCTATAAGTGCCAATAAAAATAGTTTTCTTCAACGAGCACAGAATGTATTCTGTGCTCGTTGGTTTTCTTTGCATGTGTGATCCATGTGGTGCTGATTGATCTAACAATACACATATGATCCACTTTACCACATGTGATCCTCTTTACCCCAGTTTACGGTATTCTGCAGGAAGTTTGTATTGCGTGGTAAGTCCTGATATCAAAAAAGAAAGAAAGTTATTTGCCAGGATGGTTTGCTTCTCTGTTGTTTTGTTATCACCCTCTTCATGAAATCTATTACCATTATCTTCTGCATTGTATAAATTTGCAATATGATGGAAGCTGCGTGTGTCTACTGTGCAAGAAATCCTGTGAAAGATACCATATCCTATGGTGCACCGAAAGAACGAAATCATTGATTTCATACAGTGAAGACAGCGTCCGTAGGGAAAAGCCCTAAAACTCTTTCTCTTTGCACGAATGTGCGCTTTCTCTTCTTTATTATAAATTTGCAATATGGGCAGAAGTATCTTGCTCACCGAAGAAAGAATCTACTTTCTTGTCATATATCAACTGTTGCTTGATTGACATTTCGTCCACTATTAATGAACACAATTTTTCTGCCTAGTTTAGCTGATTCGATTCCAGGAGGAGACGACTTTTTATGAGAGGTGTTATTCTAGTGTCACATGACAAATCCCCTGCATATCTGGAAAGTGTACTCCTGCTAGGGATATCGAAAATGTAATTTCTGGAATGTTTGTACCCTTTAGGACTCGCATATTGCCAAATCACACAGTGCTTCACTATACTTTCCGACCATCTAGGATATTTCTTCTGAAATTTTGTTATTAAGTCTAATAATATTGAGGCTTTAAGATACGAGGGATCGTTTTCATTGATATTTAATATGGCAGAAAGAGCCTCGTAATACTTGTTTTTATATTTTTCTAATTTCCTGTTGGCGTCTTGTAGCCCGAGCTCTAATTTTCGAATATTTACATTCGCGCGCCACTATTTCAGTCGAAGTTTTCTTTTTTTCTGCCTCAGTATCTCTTAATTTATTTTGAATGTTGCTTTCAGTTTAAACTGCAATGGAATGGAATGACTTATCAGAAACAGTATCCGCGTCATTTGCATTTTCAGTAACAGTGGTATTGCATTCAGGACTATTATTACGTTTCCTCTTTGTACCTCTCTGATTAGCAGCAGGATTCCTCGAGACAAGTTTTATAGGCGCCTTTCTAGGTGTAATTTTGTAAGAAGGGTATCCACTGAAAACACTGGGAATAGAATCATATTTTAGTTTTCTAATATTCAGTCCAGGTTGGTAATCTGTAAAAAATGTAACCTACACACTACAGAACTTCTTGAATTAAAATTCAGTAGGAAGTTGTCTTTTGAAATTGCTTTCAACCATGCTTCAGCTCGCTCTGTATAAACAGGAAATTCATTAAATTAAATTCCTGCTACTCTACGGCTTTTACTTTTACAGAAAAGCACACGGCAATACACCATAATGACATATTAACACAGAAGACTGATACCTTGGTATTATAATACCATTATACGTTATTTAAGAACACTTATCACGTTAGCTTGTCCAACTATCTGAACCTGTATCTACAGCGTACTGTTGACTCACGGCAATAAGTATTCAGTGGGTCGAGTTGTGCCACGCTATGAGCGACACAGCGGCAAATTTGTGTACTACCTCCTGTTCGCAAGATTACACGGAGATAGCCAGTAGTGGGAAGGCGTATAGTATAGCAGCCGGCGATGCTTTTGTACAACAATGTGCCTTTTATTTCTAATTTAACCACATCACCCGTCAACAATGAGTATTCCATTCAACACAGCAACACAGTAGTCATTATTACATTCCACACAACGACAGTGACAATTCACGTGTATTATTGAGAAGAACAACAATGTACACAAAGCACTATTACAAAACAAAACTGTCAGTTCACAGTTCGTTCGCCTTGGCTAGTTCTTCTAGCTCGCTCACTCACTCAAGTTCACCGTACGTTGCACCCCAAGCCTTCCAGATGCGGTTCACTGCACTTCGAACCCAAGACTTCCGGATACGCGTCGCCTTCGCCTGGACGCTGCCACAGTTACGGACTCACTCAAGTTCACTACACCTCGAACTCAGTTCCTCTGGATACGTCTCCGCTGTCCAAGACTAAACTAGCTTTCTCGCAGCTGACTAATTGACTGAATGTCGCATCTCACGGTGTTATTTATTTACCACCTTCGCCTAGAATGTTCTGCGTCGCGAAGCCTCTGGGTATCCACAAAATCTACTTCCTGGCACTTCCTTACTTCCCCTCTCTCTGCCCCGCGACGGAACAGCAGGTCTTTCCACTTCCCCGTGCCTACCTTCGCCTCAGACGCGCGCGAAACTCTCCGACAGGACCAGAACTTTCCAGATGGATGTCATAATATATTTTGCAGATATTCAAGAAGGACGTAATAGCACACCAATTTCATCAAGCACAAAATAAGCTAAAAAATAACAGTTTCATTTTGGAGATGCCGATAAGCTCACTGTATTATAATATCAATTTTTGTTTTCCACCTGTGCTTATCTTAATATTTGGATTTATATGAACGTTTTCGACACTCGGTGTGTGTCATCTTCAGATACGGGGTCTATGTCATTGTGTGTTGTGACGACCTAGCTTTTTAATTATGTTGTGGGTTGTTCACTTGTGTATGACCTTTCATGATTTCTTAATTTAGCTAAAATTTCTATGAGCAGTGTGTGGTTGGTTGTTATGATTCTGTTAAACTCTATCTTTTGAAAACCCATATAGGACAATGGAAAATTATGTTAAAACCATTATTGCACATAAATATAAACAAGTAAAATATATACACTATAAAAACACTGTAAAACACTGTATACACTATATCACTTTTATCACATATATGGTTGGCTGTGTTGGCCTGTTATATCGTTAAAAATGGGGTTGTTTTACTGTTCTTGGTAAAAGCTGTCTTTTTTAGCTAAAATCACACGCATGGCCATACTAGACAGCGGACTCAACAGAAAATAGCTTGTATTATATACGTCTAAGTACTCAATAACAGCATCCACGATTCACAGTAGTCAACTTGAACAACATCAAAAACTCCAACATACAATTCTATGGAAAATCAGAGAAAGTGCGTCAAAAAGACAGTTTTTACCAAGAACAGTAAAACAACCCCATTTTTAACGATATAACAGGCCAACACAGCCAATCATATATGTGATAAAAGTGATATAGTGTATACAGTGTTTTACAGTGTTTTTATAGTGTATATATTTTACTTGTTTATATTTATGTGCAATAATGGTTTTAACAACCGGTGAGAAACAGCTGGTAGTAGTCCTGAAGAATTCACTGAAGCCGAATAGGTGAATTTTTAAATCTCGGGAATGACCATCACTAAAAGAAAACCAGTAGGTCTTCTTTAGGAAGACTCAAGGCGAATATCCGGCGCCTAAACGGGATTTTTTCGGCTAAGGAATGGTAACCCTAACAGAAGGTTCCCTGGCCCTCCAGGTTGGGGGTTGGGCTTTGGGTTGACAACCCAATCCCGGAAAAATTTTAACGTTGAGAAACCCAAAGAAGCAAGCCGGACTGATCATCGGAGACGACTAGGCAAACGGAATAAGGATATGTATTTGGCTACATGGAACGTAAGAAGTTTATTTAGACCTGGAGCCCTGAGAGATTTGATACAGGAACTTGACAAATATAATATAATGATTGCGGCAGTGCAGGAAATAAGATGGCGAGGGACGGAAATGTTCATGTCCGGTAATTATTTGGTATGCTATAGTGGTAGTGATGGCCGAAATAATTTTGGAACGGGTTTCCTGGTCCACAAGAAAGTTAAAAGTAATATAATTGATTTTCAACCCATTAATGAACATATATGTAGTATACGGATCAAAGGAAGATTTTTTAATACCACCATCTTATCAGTGCATGCCCCTACAGAAGAAAAAGATGAAATTGTTAAGGATGCCTTTTATGAACGTTTGGATAGAGTACACCAACAAATACCTAAGCATGATATTATAATTATATTAGGAGACATGAACGCCAAAATTGGTAAAACAAGTGTGGTATCTAATGTTGGTAGGTATACACTACATGATATATCTAATGATAATGGGGAAAGACTATGTGATTTTGCGGTTGCTAAAGATCTGGTTATCTCCAGCACACGGTTCCCCCACAAAAATATACACCTACAAACATGGATATCACCTGATGGCTTTACAATTAATCAAATTGATCACGTCATGGTAAGTGCAAGGCATGCCTCAGACATCTTAGATGTTCGATCTCTAAGGGGAGCGGACTGCGATTCAGATCACTTTCTAGTCAGAGTTAAATATAGACCTAGATTATCAAGATTAGCAACTTTTGTAAATAACAGGTGCATAAAATTTAATATTAATAAATTTGAGGACAGTACAATAGCAGATGAGTATAGAAGAACTATAACAGATAATATTCATAAACAGAACATACAGGAGATGAATATTGAACAGAAATGGTCCTTCATTAAACAAAATATACATTCATCTGCCTCAGAGATCATTCAGACCACGCAGAATAAAAATAGGAACACTTGGTTTGATCAAGAATGCAAAGAAATGATAGATAAGAGAAATGAACTCAGACTGGTTATGCTACAAAAGAAAACTAGAGCAGCAACAGATAAATACAAAGAAGGAAGGAGAAATGCTAAAAATATTTGTAAAATGAAAAAGAAAATGTTTGAAGAAAATTTATTGTACGACTTAGATGAAAAATTTGGAAAAATTGAAAGCAGAAAGTTTTTTGAAAGTGTCAGAAGGCAGAAGAAGGACTTCCAACCAAGAACGATGATATGTAAAAACAAAGATGGAGACCTAATTACTGGAGAACTACAGGTACAAAAAGTATGGACTGAATATTTCAATGATCTCTTGAGTTCTGGAGGACAAGAAGATATAAATGTAAACGTATCCTATTTTGGACCTGACCCTTACAGGCCAGTACCAACGAATACTATGGTATATGATGCAATAAGGAAAATGAAAAACAATAGAGCACCAGGAGAAGATTCGATTAATGCAGAGTTAATCAAAAAGGGTGGAAAGGAGTTGTGGAAATGTATTCATAATCTGATTGTGGATATATGGAATCAGGAACAAATGCCTAGTGATTGGAGTGTAGCTGTCATATGCCCTATACATAAAACGGGCAATAAACTGGAGTGTAAGAATTATAGAGGCATATCACTGCTAAATACTACATATAAAATTTTCACTAATATCTTAGCTAAGTATTTAGAACCATACATAGAAGCAGCTCTTGGAGAATACCAGTGCGGTTTCCGTAAGGGTTGATCAACAACAGATCAAATATTTTCTTTACGCCTAATTTTAGAGAAGTTTTGTGAATTTAATTTACCTTTGCACCAATTATATATTGATTTTAAAAAAGCTTTTGACTGCATTAGCAGAGATTATATTCTAGAAACTTTAGGCGAAATTGGAGTTCCCAGTAAACTGATCAATTTAACTAAAATAACTTTAACACAAACTCAAAATAAAGTTAAAATTCAGAATAAACTCTCTGAAAGCTTTATAACTTTTAATGGCATTAGGCAAGGTGATGCCTTATCAACTATGTTGTTTAATGTTGGATTGCATAGAATTGTTCAAAAGATAACCATAAACCCAGGAGGTACAATCATCAATAGAACGGCACAATATATGGCATATGCAGACGATATTGTTATCTTATCACGCAATGTAAGTACAATGGATGAAATACTCAAACAAATAGAAGCTGAAGCAATCAAAGCCGGTCTGGAAATTAACAGTGATAAAACTAAATACATGTATAATACGAATAATGACAATTCTAATAAGATTAATTTAAATGATACTGATTTTGATAGAGTTTCCTGTTTTAAGTATCTGGGTTCCATGGTGAAAGACAATAATGATGTTATGATTGATATAAAAGAGAAGATTGCAGCTGGGAATCGAGGTCTTTGGGCATTGAATAAAACTATGAAGTCCAGGTGTATCTCAAGAAAAGCTAAAATAAGAATATATAAAACTATTATTAAACCAATAGTAGTATATGGAAGTGAAACCTGGACTCTATCTGAAAGGGCAATTAAGATCTTAAATGCCTGGGAACGGAAAGTATTACGGAAAATCTTTGGGCCTACTTATGAGCAAGGGTTTTGGCGAATTAAAACAAATGCTGAGTTATATGAATTATATAAAGATAACAACATTGTTGTTGACATAAAACTCAGAAGGTTAGAGTGGCTGGGACACGTAGCCAGGATGGAGAACAATCGCACACCCAAAGCTCTACTAGATGCATTACCGGTAGGAAGAAGGAAAGTCGGACGACCTAAATTGAGATGGCTGGATGACGTTCAGGCTGACCTAACAAAAGTTGGAATTAGAAGATGGAGAACACGAGCATTAGACAGGAGTGATTGGTCGGATGTTCTGAGGAAGGCTAAGGCTAAACTATAAGGGCCGTAATGCCAATGATGATGATGAATGGTTTTAACATAATTTTCCATTGTCCTATATGGGTTTTCAAAAGATAGAGTTTAACAGAATCATAACAACCAACCACACACTGCTCATAGAAATTTTAGCTAAATTAAGAAATCATGAAAGGTCATACACAAGTGAACAACCCACAACATAATTAAGAAGCTAGGTCGTCACAACACACAATGACATAGACCCCGTATCTGAAGATGACACACACCGAGTGTCGAAAACGTTCATATAAATCCAAATATTAAGATAAGCACAGGTGGAAAACAAAAATTGATATTATAATTATAAAAAATAACAGATGACGCAAATTTCATTTTATGTTACGTAGAGTCATTACACATCTCAACAGATACCACGACATTAGCGTAATATTACGAATTATTTTATGATTTATGACAAATATAAAAGGAAAGTATAAATTGCATCAACAAAGCTTTACATACATTGAACTATATATTACAAGCACATAGTTTGAACACGTATTTGAATTTAAAATTCTGAAAATTTAAAATATACATGTAACTGAAACCATTGTAACATGAGTTTTTTGTATTTCAATACTAAATATAATATAATTAGTTTTACAGTATAGACCTATTTATAACCTACAAATTTTTCCAACTAGTGAAATGCATAAAACTCGTGAATCATTATTGCATATTATATTAGCCTACTTATTATTATGACACTGATGTAATTTAGATATCATAGAATGAAATTGTATCTGATGATACCGTAAAAGGCAAAAAACCTTTACAAGTACATAGTTTGAACACGTATTTGAATTTAAAATTCTGACAATTTAAAATACACATGTAACTGAAACCACTGTAACATGAGTTTTTTGTATTTAAATATTAAATAGAATATAATTAGTTTTACAGTGTAGACCTATTTATAACCTAAAAATATTTTACAACTAGTGAAATGCATAAAACTCGTGAATCATTATTGCATATTATTACTTATTATTATGACACCAATGTAATTTAGATATCATAGAATGAAATTGTATCTGATGATACCGTAAAAGGCAAAAAACCTTTAGACATTATTTATATTTAACATGTATTAACAAAAGTTAAGATGAAATTGATGAGTCATAAGAATGAACTTTTTTAACATTACGGTAATGTATTTAATAACTGACTTACCTTAAAATCTAAACATGAATTTTAAATTACACAAAGGGAACAACGGATAATTTTGTATTTATTGTAGGTGTAAATTTCTCCTCTAAAGTTAAGAAATTTAAAATTATATTCCTTCATTCGTGAGTGCAAATTTTGTGGAAGTATATTTAGAGATGTCTCAAAGTGTTGTCATTCACTCGAAAAGGGTAATGTCTACATCAAAGTGTTGGGGTGGGGCCTGTCAGATGGCTCAATCCAGGATTGAAACTTCGATAGGTTCTTCCTATTTCACGGTTGTACTCAGATGGTCAATGGCGAGTTTCAACACAGGTGTAGTTTAATACTTTGAAAACTTACTGTACACTTTGCATAGTTTTGTAACAATATTCATTGCAGTACTGACTACAGTAAATGAGGCCAATTGCTATTATTATAGTGTAAAATTAATTGTGTACTGTATGTGTTATTTTCTTGACTGTATGACATCTTTTTATGTGCTAACTGAAACAGTAAATCCTCTGAAATGCCACTTTTCTTAAGAGAGCACCCCTCTTAGAGAGAGATTTTTATAAGAAACAATGTAAAATCCCATAAAATAGTTGTTTTTGTACCACCATTTAAGGACAGGCTCTCTCCCCAACCACCAACAAGCAGTTGAAAATACGTTTTCTGATCGTCCCTTTTGAAAGGCAAAGTTTTAAAATTAAAATATTTTACAATGTAGAAGTTTAATGTTTGGAAAAAAAAATGTTAGTATTTGATAAGAGTAGGTGCTTTACTGTATCTTTCAACGTTAAATAGGAATTTGAGAACATCCGCGCTGAATGTCTGATCCTTTAATCCTGTAACGAATGTTGGAGTTCCTGGCGAGAAAGGGGTTCTGTTAAGGATTGTGGCAGTTATACACAGTCTCGAGAGCCTGACCACATACCATTTAGTTGGCCTGTTTGGCGCAGTTGGTTTAGCGCTGGCCTTATATGCCCGAGATTGCGGGTTCGATCCCAGGCCATGTCGATGACATTTAAGTGTACTTTAGTGCGACAGGCTCATGTCAGTAGATTTACTGGCATGTAAAAGAAGTCCTGCTGGACAAAATTCTGGCACACCGGCCAGATGACATTTAAGTGTACTTTAGTGCGACAGGCTCATGTCAGTAGATTTACTGGCATGTAAAAGAAGTCCTGCTGGACAAAATTCTGGCACACCGGCGACGCTGATATAACCTCGGCAGTTGCGAGCGTCGTTAAATGAAACATAACATTTAACATACAATTTACTTTATTCTTCCACAATTTGATTTCTTGTAGCATGGGTTAACATGTTAAAATTATTTTCAGTAAAATGGGAATTCTATTATCGTTGTGGGATCGAATCAAGGTGATTCGTAAAAGTAAAAGTGGTTTATTGGGGGGGGGGGGATTAGCTGAAACACTTAAATTATTTGTCAAAACTCAGATTAATACAATTTAAAAATCAAAGGAAAAACTGTAACAGAAAGGAATTTCAATGTGAATAGTGACTTGTAAAGGAAGCGAATGGGTTAAGAGTGAGAATTTAAAGAACATTCATATTAACGGACCACTAATGAAAACAATCTTTGGAAATTGCTGTACAAATTGGGATTTCAAATTTCACTCGTAGGGGAAGTTGGGACAAGTGAGACCCTTAAGCAATAACGAGTTGTAGCATGCTTTGTATCAAACATAGAAAATTTTTATTAATAGAATAAGATTCTTAGATACAACAAAGTTATTTCACCACGAACATCGGTAAGTTTTATGCTAATGTATGGCAAAAATATTAACATTATACTAATTCTTGCATGTGGATGCATTTGCCCCATAGGGTGGGGCAAATGAGTCAAAATTACCGTAGTTGTATTTTTACATGTTTAATAGTGTTTCCGTAAATTATACTGAGAAATTTATGTTATTGCATGTTTTTTACAGTGTCATAAAACAATTACATAATTTAAAAAAAAAATAGTATACATATTTTATATCAAGATAAACAAAAACAAAAAGTGCATTTTCATGAAAAAAAAGTCTACCTCCTTTCACTCAATATGACTTCAAGAACAATTCCAGGCCGACGTTATTTGACTATATTCAATAGTGTCTGTTTTTTTTAGCACATTTATGTAAAATGATATTTTAAATAAGTAATGAAAGTAAGAAAATCACTGTTTGCACTGAAAATTAATTAAATAATAGTAACCTATCAAGCAAAATTCTTGCAAAGTTAATTAGCGACATATATCACACACAAAGTTGTCTTCTCCTGCTTCATTGTCGGTGCAATCTTCGTGCATCCACTGTTGGCACTTCATGCACATAATCCACTGCTCGATGTTAGTGTCTCCATACCGTTCTCCACAGTAAAGACACAGAGTATCATCACCTTCATCTCTTCTCTCCGACGTCAATGACTTCTTCGGTTCGGGCAGAAGTTGGCTTTTGCAAGGTTTGGACGAACAAGAGTTTTTACTTTTTGTTTTTGGAGCCTTTGATGTCAGCTCCTCTTCTAGCTGCTGTTTGTAAGGGGAACTCGTTATAACTTGTGAAGATTCACGATTGATTTTTCGTTTTTCCCCCCATTCATTATTCCTTTTCTTAGGAATGGGAGATATTTTGTACACTGGCACATAATCAACACTTGTAGAGTTGGAATTTGTTTTAGCCATAGGAACGTTCAGAGGAACGTACTTCAGAATCTTCAATATTCATTAAATGCGACATGTTATGTGTACTTGTAGATGGTGCTAAATGGAGGATGTGTGATGTCAATGTCTCAGTTACATGGTTCCTGCTCTGGTCCATTATTTCTCTTACATCTTCGGACTCATTTTGTTGAGAAAGGCATTTTGATGCTTCAAAATCAGTCTCATTGAATACATCAGGACAGAGTGGAAATATACCAGCTTTCTTAAAACATTGTGTTATATTATTCGGCGTCACTGTGCTCAGAAATGCGTCCTTCAAAATTGGTGCCAGATCGTAGTCCGTAATTCTCGATCCATGGTGATTTGTCATCCATAAATCTATCCCTTTAGACATGTAGTGTTTGAAGGGACCAAATACCTGGAGTTTGTGCGTAGTGTGTGGTGGGAACGTGATCATTATTATACCTGACTTCCTTGCACGTTCTATTGCCTCAATCGACTTATGGCTGGCATGACCATCAAGGATGAGCAAAATTGGATTGTCTTTAGTTGGATGGACACAATTGACCAGATGCTCTATGAACTTGAGAAAGAGACTTGAATCCATCCACCGAGGTGGATTGGCATAAGCAACGGTTCCATTCATTGAGCCAGTTAACAATTGTGGGTTCATTCTCACACGAGGATACACTAAAAATGGTGGAATAAATGTACCAAGGGCGCTCACACATGCTAACATAGTTATGTTTCTACTTCTCTCAAGCGAAGTTATCCTTCCCACTTGCTTTCTGCCCCTTTCTGCGATAATTTTTCGAGGTTTTTGTACTGTGGAAATTCCTGTCTCATCACAATTAAAGATCTTAGCACTGAACTTGTGTTTGTCCATCAGTTGCTTGAGAAGATCGAAAAATCTGTTTACCGACTCCTTGGAAAACCCAGTCACCCTTGCCAGACTTGTTGCTTCAGGGCGTTGAATGGATAGATCGCCCTGCCGCTTCATAAATCCATTGCACCAATCTTTACCAGCCATTCTTCGAGTTTTATTAAATGGGTGAGAAATCCATTAATTTCGGCACATTCAAACGCTAACCTTCTGAGATCGGTAACACATAGACCACAAAACAATTTTTCTAGATATATTACATGTAATTTCAATTCTTCTTCCATTTTTGCGTTAAGCACAGGCTTATATCCAGGCTTATAATTAATTCCCCTTTGAATCCTCGAAAGAAGTGTTGTGTGTGGAATTTGGTATTTAAATGCAGCTTGCCGAGTTAATAGGTTTTTATCACGTATCTCTTGTAATGCTTTCTGAACTTCATCTTCGTCCCACCTCCCTTTCTCCGTCTTACGTTTATACACTCGTACCATTTTCACACTGAAACAATGAATTTTATTTTAAGATATCCTTAAAATTTGTAATAATAATAATAATAATAATAATAATAATAATAATAATAATAATAATAATAATAATAATAATAATAATAATACCGTTTTATGTCCCCATAAGATCAAACTATTATTAGGAGGCCCGTATGGTAGTAATTTAGTATCACGTGAATTTGATTTCATTGCAATAATCTACTGGCACGGTATTTTACCCATCCTTAATATTCTTTCTTTACATTAGCTATATTTTGATTCCGCGATCTCTTGCGCCGCTACCAGTCGTACCATCGAAGCAAGTAAAAATATTTGTGTGGACCTAATTCAATAATTGTCGTAATGGAAAATTTAACCTAACTTTATAAAGGGGCATATGAGTCCACCGGATGCACTTGCCCCAATCGTGATGGACTTACTTGCCCCAGACAACACAACAGAATAAAAGAACTCCTGTCCACGAGGCTAGCATTTTGCCGCCTACTCTACGCACATGTGGCTCACATATAGTTTCATGCTTTCGTTCTAATATTCTGAAAAGTGTGCAAAACACCCACACTTCTGCATAAAGGACAAATGAAATATCACTTCTGTTATATCAAAATGACACATAATTAACTTTTGCCTGCGAAATCCGGTGTGTGCTGCAGAGCGACGTCTTCACTTGCACACCAGTTACTGACATCAAGGACTACCGTAATAGCCTCGCGCAGATGCCTCACGTATATAAAACCAAATACATGGGGTGGACGCACTTGCCCGCTATGACTCACTTGCCCCTCCTTCCCCTACTAACTGTTCTCTTTAAAGGTTTTGTATGCCTAACAGTAAGAGAGGGAGGAGTCTGCAGGGAAAGTACTAGTTGCAAGCAACGAGTCAGATACTATAGAGAGGCAGTATACCTCTGATAAACGCTCCCTGCGGAGGCTGACAGTACTATAGATCGTTCCCTACAAAACATGGCGGTCTATAGTATGATCGTATGTCTTTGACTCCTTGATTCTTTTTCCCTCCAAGCGATTGGTTTGTTTATGTTTTCAAGTTTCGTTCTGTGTGTTTGTAGGTGTTGTGTTATTTTCGACGTAGTTTTCAAGATGCCTAGAGGTGAGAAAAGAGTTTTTAAAAAGTGTGCGTGTTGGGAGAAAAGCGTGAAATTAAATAATTTAATTCAGAAAGATGTGGTGAAGCCCACAATAAAATCACACGTGAAGCCAGTGTTACCTAAACTTATTAATGCACCTTGTGGTAGTGATACTTTTAGGCCTAGATGTATTAGTTCTTCACAGAAGAAGTTAAGGAATGTAGAAGAAGTATACAGTAGTGTAAATAGAGGTAATGAAAGTAATGAAATAATTGATTTATCGATTTTATCTTCAATTATAAGTCAGCATGTGTTATGTAAACAGTGCAAGAACAGTGGCCTAGAAATAATTGTAAATAGACATATTGGCATTGCAACAGAGCTGGAAATGATTTGTAAATATTGTAAATATTCAATAAAATTTTCTAATTCATCATCTGCAAGTGTAAATATTGGAGATAAACAAAAAAAAAAAACTTGAATAGTGTAAATATTAGATTAGTATATGGCCTCCGCTCAATTGGAAAAGGAAAGTCAGCTGGAGATTGCTGTGTGGGGTTTTAAATTTGCCTTCTCAACCTTCAAAATTTGAAGAGTACAATTATGCAATAGGTTCAGGTGCAGAAGATGTTTCATTAGAATCAATGAAAGAAGCAATTATAGAAAACAACTGTGATAACCCTCGTGACCTCAGTGTGGCCTTCGATGACACATGGCACAAGAGAGGACATACTTCCCAAAATGGTGTAGTAACGGCCACTAGTATTGAAACTGGGAAAGATGTACATATAATGTCCAAATACTGTAGATGCCCACAGAGACTAAAAAATGAACATGAGGAAGACTGCATTGCTAACTATGGGGGATCAAGTGGAGGGATGGAGGTATTAGGAGTGAGAAAAATTATTCAGTGTTCCATCAAATGGCATAATGTTAGATATATAAATTACTTAGGAGATGGAGATAGCAAGGCCTATAATGATGTAAATACACTGAAACCATATGGAGATACTGTAAATATTAATAAATTGGAGTGTGTAGGCCATGTACATAAGAGGATGGGGTCACAACTGAGACGTCTGAAGGCAAGTATGAGGGGACAGAAATAGAGTGATAACAAACCAATCAGTGGAAAAAACCGACTGACAGACTCGACTATAGACCACCTTTAAGATTGCTATGGCCTAGCAATCAGGCAGAGCTTGGAGAATGTGGAGGTTATGAGAAAAGCAGTGTGGGCTCTGTATTTTCATACACTTTCATTGAATGACAATCCCAATTATGGATTGTGTCCAGCCGGTCCTGAAAGCTAGTGTAAATACAACAATGGTTTGGTAACAGGAAAAAAATACAACCATCCACATAGTCTACCTCCTGCTGTAATGGAAGTAATAAAGCCAGTTTTCAGAGATTTAGCAGACCCCAATCTCCTGAAAAAATGTATGCATGGCCGAACGCAGAATCCTAATGAGTGTGTAAATAGTGTAATTTGGAACAGAATTCCAAAGACAGTCTTTGTAGGAATAAAAACATTACATTTTGGTGTATTTGATGCTGTTAGCACTTTCAATAACGGCAATATAACAAAGTGCAGAGTATTAGAAAATTTGGGATTGAGTGTCAGGTGTCAAATTGTTGAGGCTATGCTGCGATCCGACAAGGAAAGGCTCAGAAATGCCGAACACAAGTTCCAGAATTTATCCAAGGAAACCAAACAACAAAAAAGGGCTGCCAAAAGAAGATTGTTGGACCAGTATGAAGACGAGGAAGATGAACCTAGCTATGGGGCAGGCTTATATTGATGCTGTTTTCTGTAAGTTCATTCTTTAATTACTTAATGTAACTTTTCTCAGCTTCCATTGCATGTAAGAGACTGAAATTTTCACATTCTGTTTATCATTATGTTATAAATGTGCTGAAGGTCTCAAATTAATTTATTTAAATTTTGTAGTGATTTTAATGAGAATTACCTATATGTTGTAAAATATAGAGAAAAAAGTTAACAAAGTAAAAAATATAAATTTATTAAACCTGAAGGCCAATTTTAAATATATGACCATTAGTAGATAGCTAAGATATGTATTTACAACATACAAAAATTTCATATGCCTGTCATGGATAGTTACTGAGAAAAGGTACATGATATATTCATAAATTAACATTGTAGGAATAGGGCATTCCGTATCCGCTTAACTCTGCCAGGTAAAATAAAATAAATTATTATTATATTTTTCGGATAAATCAATATTTAATTTAAACATTTCGCTATTGTTTTTTGTAAAAAGCTGATTTATAAATGAAAAAGTAGGTAATAATTAAGACTTTAAAATTTCCAAAAATGTCTCATTCCCTCGGATTTAAATGAAATGTACCGTAAATCGTAATATTCGTTTCTGGATAATTAAACGCTCTCAATACAGGTACCATTGCCCCAGAGAATTATAAGATAAGATGGACTGAACATAAGCGAATTATCTGTATTAATAAGTTTGTACCATCAAGAGTTTAGTATTTATTGTGTTTATATGGCCAATTTTCTTTTTATTATTGCGTAGGGCTCTTTTTGTTGACAAAGAGGAAAGTCAGCACTTGCATCACACACAATTTGTCATTATTGCGTCAAATGTAAGAACAGTTTTATTCAGCAAAAGCCTCAGCCTAGTTGCGAGACACGTGTGAGATCAATATTTGTTTCAAATTATAATAGACTGCACGATGTGGCCATCACGCAAAAAGAAGTGTAGCTAGCTGTGGCTCCTATTGTTTCTGATAACAGTTTTAATCGTAAGTATCTTATCGTTTCAATAAAATGTGGTGAGTTATGATCATGAGTACTGGTAACTTTCTATTAGTGTCATTTTTCAATTATCATGGTGCATGCTGAGAGGTTAATTGTAGTTTTAATAATTGCAGTTTTCAAACATCCGTCTTTAGGTGCTTTGCATTGAGTGTAGCTTGTCGTTTAATATCTGGGCTATATTTAGTGAAATTAATAAAACATAGGCCTACAGCTGTTATAAAACGTGAAGTTTTGTGTGTATTTTACTTTTTACTTATTAACATAGGCTTAATATGTAACTCAATTGACAATAATACTAACTTCATCACAGTCATTTCCTACAACATCCGAGCCATGCCCCTTTGTTTTGACGAACCAAAACATGGCGGACCAATGTTCAATTGTCTTCAACTTTCAGAGGTATTCTGCCTCTCTATAGTATCTAGTTCGTTGGTTGCAAGGTAGGTGTGGTGGAGGTAGAGGAAAACGGTGCAATCCATGTTCTGGAGTTTATTCATTTTTATAAAAGCTAATATTCTTTTCTGTTGGTGAATATAGTGAACAATAATAAAAGAAAGTAGAAATGAAGTGTTCAGTCCATGTAACAATCATAATAAGTTTAATAAAGCTACAGTGAAATGTACATTGATATAATAATCTACTAATTTACTCCTGTTATCTTCAGATTCATTCTAAGCCATTTACGTAAGACAAAATGTAATTTTTGATGCTTCATATGTTAGATGGACATATTGTGCTGTTGAGTCTAATTTTTGTTAATACCTGGCTTTCTAAAATACCGTAAGTTACTATACAGAAAGGTACATTTTTTACAGTACAGGGTGAAGGTCAACCATGACAAATATAGTTACGTAAGGTTGTTAGACAATAAAATATCATTATAGGCTGCAGTGTTTTCAAAGAGTATATTATTATTTTTATCATTATGTAGTTGCTACATGGCCTAATACTGGTAAATTACATTATATTTTCAAATATAGGCTATAAAATATTTTACATTTTTATATAGGCCTACAGTACAAAAAATATATACAGTCCTTTCATAATGCTAAATTACCTCAACCTTAATCATCAATTGTTTTATTAATAAATGTGCAAAAAAGTGTAGGCCACATTTTTATATAGGTTATGTAGTAGGCCTACCTTGTACATAGATGAACCATTATACGGCATAACACAGTACTAAGTTATATAGCTATATTTTATCATGTCTAAATTTACAGAAAAATGAGAAAAGTGTGCATTTGTTAGATAGGCTATAGCCAGTGCTTTTCTTCTTGAGAAAAAAGTGCTGGAATTCTGTGTAGGATTATAACAGACTGAGAGGTGATTATAATCCAGTGTTGTTTTTAACCTCCTTTTCGCCCAACTTTAATACTTTCAAGATCTAGGTGGAGTTCAAAGAAAAATTAATTATTAACACATTTCTCTAGTTCCGCTAGAAAAAAAGCACCGACTATAGGCTAGTATAAAGAGTACGCTACATACTTAACCAAGCACAGTGCTAATGCTGACATACTCAATCACCTTTGACCAATATTATTTTCTTGAAATAGGTTCTAATTCTTTCTCTTTCGTTAAAGTTTCTGCAAACATGATCTAAACGAACATGTATGTACTGTTCTGCCACAGCTCTTATTAACAGTAACTCATGATTGTCATTGCAAGAAAGGTTGTGATGTTCATTATTTATATTATAAAAAAAAATGTCGAAGAATTGTAATATTTGCAACACTATTTTCTGCTTTAATATGTTTCTCTAAAGTTAGGTTCATTACAAAATACCTATTAATTAATTTTTCAGTGCCTTTGCAGGTTGCAATAACTGGATCAGAAGGATAAGTTAATGCTCCTTTATCTTTGAAATTAATGAAGGTATGCAATAAATTATCCTTCAAACTCGTTATTGCATGTGAACAGTTTTCACACTTGATCTTCGAAATCAATTTAGTTACCACAAAACAAGCAATGTAAATGGTAACATGTTCTGTGTATTCTGACATATTTGTGTGGTAAGCATAGTAATGATCTTGTAATGCCTCATTAAAAACAGGTAGGTCAATTTCATTGTATATTGCATTGGAATCGTTTAGCATCTCCTCAGCAGGTTTTCTATTGGCAGAACAATGTTAAATTGGGATATGATCTAAAAGTATGCAGTTTCCTATTCCAAGGTCTCGAACTCAATATGGATTAAAATCTTCTTATAAGTTGCATTGAATTGTCTACAAGTGGGGTTGTCATTGTGTCCCCCAAGAACCTTATAGTACCAAAAAATAATTCAATGTGGTCCTGTCATAATTTATAGATTGGTATAAATTTCAATGCTGGGTTGGATTCATTAACATATTTTTCAAATATTGAAATAGCTGATTTTAAACCAGCTAGGATTCCGATAAACCCAGTTTTTCGAGAGGATTGCACAAGAAGAGTGCCATTTGCCAGTTTTAATGTTGTGATGTAAGTGAATATTCTGTCATAGAATTCTTGTATTGTTTCAATGTTGTTGTTGCAGAGTGCTTGCTGGAATTCTCTTTCTCTAAGTTTTCTGGTATTTAAAATGTCAAATGGATTATTCATTAGGATGATGCATTCAATTGTGACACAAGAGTCTTCAAATTCTTGCAGCTTTAAAACTTCTCTGCAGAAAGACAGTGCATCTGCTACTGATTGACTCAGTAATTGTATAGCTAGTTTTGTCCTCATTTTTTGTTTGAAGAAATTAATATGCTGCCTTTTTAACTTGTTACTTAAATGTAATCCTCCCTCCTCCAGAAGCTCATTGAGTTTCTTGAGATTTTCTCGTTTCTTCCATTATAAAATATCTTTAGTTCAACAAAGGAATTTCTAATCAATTTTATCATGTGAGACGGATCAGGGATGATGTACTGTATATGGATGCATTATTTAAAATAATTTATGTTTCTATATTATGAAAGTTTAAACATCCACCCAAGATCTGAGACATAGAAATGTTTGTAGGAGCATCATCAAAAGTGAGGTTAATTACTTTGACACCACAGTCTGAACGAATATTCAAACATTGCTTCACTAGTTCTGCTTTTTGTGAACTTGAAATTGAATTAATGAAAAAATAACCTACTAGGATTTTTCCAGATTCATTCACTGATACAATCATAAACAATAGAGCCTAAGATGCTTCTTCTATACCTCGATCATCAAAGGAGATTCCAAAATTAACTAGACCATGGTAATTACTCCCATCCCATTCGACGTGTCTTTTTATAGCCATTTCATCCATGACTAAAGAACATAGTACTGGCTTCTTAGAATTCTGTACTTTTAATTTCAGTATTTCTATGCTCTCTGTTGTAAACCCAGATTTGGCATTTATATTGCTGTACCATTTACCTAAAGTTTTCTCGTGAGGTAAACAATCTTCTAACACACTGCGTACATATCTGTAGGCCCTTGGGGAAATTTCCTTATACTTTCGGGATACTTTTTCGGTACTGGTTTGCTTGAATGTTTGTGAAATAACCTTTCAATGAGGTCCTGATTATTGCCAAAATTATTCAATATTACCGCACTGATTTCTCCCTGAAGAAAATTTTTCCTTTTCAATCCATTAATCATATCTTTTAAATTTGTGACTTTCTTCTTTAAACGCCGGTTCTTACGTTGTAAAATTCGGATGTTTTTAGTCTTTAAACGTTCAATAGATTTTGAATTGTTCTTCTAAGAGCAGTTTTTCTTGGTGTGTCAGAGTTTGATGGTAGTTCTGATGATGTTGAAATTATATAAGGAACTTCTTTTAAAGTCTCTGGATTATGATGCCAAACCTGAAAGAGAAGAGAAAAAAATAGACTAATTTATATATGAAATCTTATAGACTATAATTCAAATGCACTGTACTTCATTATTGTTAAATTCTAAATATATATAGGTGGATGATATGCTTACATATTTAAGTCTTTCCACATGCAATGTTGGAACTGCATTTGATTTCAGTCTAACATTAGAGCAGGAGGACCTGTCAAAACATTCTTCCACGAAATGTTTCGAACAAATAACGCTTCTTGCCATTGGCTGCCAATTTGGTTTATTTATAAATTTTAGCCACTCAATTTTACGACTTAAATCTTGCGGAAATCTGTAAAGAACGTAAGCTATAATGGTTAGGCCTACATACTATTATATGAATTCCATTCATTATACATAAATATAACAATATAATGCTTCGTGGAGGATTATGGGGCTTAAAAAGTGTAGTTTGACTTCATATCCGTCCCATCGCTTGCAAGCATTTCCCTTTGGATCGCCCCCTCCTTCTTTTTTATCCTCTCAGGTATACAGCCTCTCTATACTATTATAACTCGTTTTTACCTATAAATATTATAAAAAAGATATCGGTGTGACAAAATCAAGATAAAAATCACAGTCACAGTTGTCACAGATACTTGAAATTTCTTTTAAGCTCATCTCTACTGCTGTCTCGGCTTCAAAGTTCTAAAGTAATTCTGTTTCGGCTTCCTTGATCCTGAATTTGCAGTTATATAAATTGTAATTATTAGAAGGCCAAATTTCACGTGTCTGTCTATTTTGCTATATAGAGATGGGTCGGAGTCGTTCATTGATGCGAGCTAGCTCTTTGACTCCCGCTCCTTTTGAGGAGTCGTTCATTGAGAGTCGTTCAAAAGAGCGGAGCGGTACAGTGCCCTCCCTCTTTCTCAACCAGCTCGCTCCTAGTGATCACTCACCCCACGCTCCGACTCTTCTACGATAACTGCAGAGCGGGTTGTTAACTGTATGACATAGTACACATGCTTCTCAATAGATGCCATTGCAATAGACATTCGAATCGGTTTGCATCGGTCTGTGAATGCGGAGAAAAGCTTCTTGTACACATACAGTAAGGTAAGTTTCCATGTTATCCCAGAGGGAGAGAGCCCATTTACATTACTTACGCTATTTTACGAACCAGTAACAATCGTGAAGTATCGGTATGTAGTATAAACAGATCAATTAAAAACAGTTCTGAAAGTGTTGGTAAACAGGGACGTCGCTAGGGGGGTGCGAAAGGGTGCGCATGCACCCCATAAAAATCGGAGCACCCCTTTCCGCACTCCAAAGGGCAACTTATTAACAAAATACTAGGCATAAATTATTTTGAAAAACAAAAACAAACAAACAATTTCTTGGATGTGAAAAAACTGCGTCCCATAGTGTATCGTAATGGATTGAATAATAATAATAATAATAATAATAATAATAATAATAATAATAATAATAATAATAATAATAATAAACAGATGTATAGTATGCGCGCAAGTGCATGAAAGAACATTTTGAATTCTTTATGTACCACATTTTTACAGCTCGCACCCCATTTTTAAATCTCGCACCCCATCCGCACCTCCCTTGCTGTGATCCTGGCGACGTTACTGTTAGTAAAGTAGTATAAATAGCAATTATGAAAGTGTATATAAAAACGGCTAATGTACAAACATGATCTATTTAGCAATAAGGAGAACAGAAACATGACAATAGGCAACGTTTAAACGTGTCTGCATTGAAGTGTAATTTAAACATCATTGCGCATGACCACACTGACAGACGTGCTGCGTATCGTTGTGATCAGGGTTGTATACAGCTGTAAAGGAGCTGTGGAGCGCTGTGCTGTTGTGGAGGGAGCGGAGCGTTGAGAGTGAGCCATAAGCAAGAGAGCGAGGTGAAGTTGCCTTGCTCTCCCAAGAGTAGGGAGCGAAATGCAATGAACGACTCGCTCTTTTGTAAGGAGGGAGCGGAGAGCCGCTCCAGAGCGGGAGTCGTTCATTCGAAACGACTCGCTCATGAGCGGCCCATCACTACTGCTATATAGGTTCGTTCCAACAAGCGGTTCATGGATCAGTTCATGTACGGTTCCTGTACCATCTTATGCGCATGCGCTAGTTGAGCATCTGCTATGGGATTGAAACTGGACTGAACACTGTTGGAACGCTTTTGCGGATCGTTATGTACTAAATCCAGAGATGCTATAACTGTGATCATCTTTGCTAAGAACGGGATGCTTAATTATTATCGTTTCGCAGCTAATTCTAATTGCAGAAAATAGAATTTCGATCATTTTCTATAAAAAGATGACAAAAAATATGGAAGGCAAGAATTCCGCTAATTCAATGTCGTGTATTGGGGGACTCTCATCTAAAAATAGTTCTTTTTTAAATTATTAATGTATATACGTTATTTATTATACTTTTAATCAAAGCTGCATGTTGAAATTGTAATTAACTGTTTCAATACCCAAATAATTTCCATTCCCTTTCTTTTTGGCGATAATTTAAATTAAATCTCTAGTTTTATTATTCGTCTGTAGTGTCACTTTTCATCTTTAACCTCAATGATGTGAACAGTCGATCATGTCTTTCTTCAGTATCCAGGAGACGTTGGTGAGCTTATGCGCATGCGCGTCTCGCGTACTCTTCCGTACATGCCTCAATCCGCGGACTATTTCTGACCGTTCCGAACCCGTGTCAAAAGCTTGTTGGAACGCCCGACTGCACTACATGTTTCCGGTTCAGGACTGGTTCGGATTGTGTTGGAACGCTTTTTCTGTACTGCGCATGCTCACGATGGTTACGGACGGTTCCTGACTGTTGTTGGAACGAACCTAATATCTGTGGATTACTGGACGTGCCTAATGCTGCAGGCTGACGGCTAAAACAGGTATATCAATCCATATGTTCCCCATACAGGTAAGTATATTGTTACATTGTATTCGGTGGTTCTTGTATTCTATATAAGCGTAAGTTACATGATCTATTCTTCACAAACGGAGATTGGCGCAAACAACATGGAATTCTTCGAGTAAACAGCATCCACGTATTTTCCACATACATTTCAATCCATCTCTCCTTTGTGGTGTGCTTCTGCTTATAGTAGAGAAATTTATTTCATTCTCGGCTCTCGTATATGAGTCATTCCACGTCAAATCGCACAGCAACAAAACACGTCATTCTCGTAAATGGTCGAATTTTTTCTCATAAATTACAGGCATCAAATAAGGAGACCCGTATTGTTTTATTTTCACAATTATTAATTATTTGTGTAGTTATTACTATTTGAAATTACGCAATTTATACGCGCACTGTTACATAAACTGACTTCAAACTCTGTCTTCATATAATTGAGATTTACTGTTTGACGCATTTGAAAGACTGAATGCAACAGTTTTAATTTAGGCCTGTCACAAATAAGTTTAAAATTTGACATAATTTTTTAATCATTTCTTTTTCGAAGCAAAATTACTATATTAAATAGCCAAGTTAAAAATCTGAAAAATCAAACCTAACCTAACTTGTCACATAAATACACACCTGTGTTAACATTCCTCACAATTAGTATCATTTCGTTTTCATGTATTGCCGGCTCTACCAATTGTGTCGGTTTCCATCTAGTGGAGGTGGGTTGTACTAATACTACTAATTCGAAGAAACAATGGCGACTTTCATTATAATTACATTTTACATATTTCGTGATGTACTAAATGTGTTAATGTAGTAGTAAGCTTCTATATAATGTAATAATTTTTTAATAATAAGATTTTAAATGTGTTGTGGGTGTGATAAAAGTGTTGAAAATTGGTTTATAGCGCCACATTGGTCCTGACAAAAGTGTGCAATATTCATTCAGTGGCGGTGGATGCTCTAGATTGACCAAAATTGTTACAAATGTATGTGTGCAGATCCCACATTTCTAAATGCAGTAATTTACAGATAATACAACAGGGAACAAGTCTTTATATACATTAACACATTTAGTATATCACGAAACATGTAAAATGTAATTGTAATGAAATTCGCCATTACTTCTTCGAATTAGTAGTATTAGTACGATCCACTTCCACTAAATGGAAACCGACACGATTGGCAGAGCCGGCAATACATGAAAACGGAATAATATTAATTGTGAGGGATGTTAATACAGGTGTGTAGTATTATGTGACAGATTAGGTTAGGTTTAATTACGTGTTTATTATGCGACAGGTTAGATTAGGTTTGTAGTATTATGAAAAAGGTTAGGTTAGGTTTGATTAGGTGTGTATATTATTACTATGTTGGCAACTCTGAAACCCTCTGTTACATAAAGAAATATCGGTATTCGTTCACGCACGACGATTTTCGTATGTAAGTAAGGTAAGTATTTAGGGCGGTTTGGGTGGGCTTACAGCTCTCCCAGTGATCACATCAATTTCTACTACTCAATACATTAAATCCAAGGCATTTTCAATGTATTTTTTTATTTATTTATTAGTGGCTGGGACATAAGAAAGATTCACCACAATTTATTTTCCGGAGGCATGCACGCGCTTGCGATTCCCTGCTAATGAACTGCATGCGGCCGTAGGCTAGAAGGCTGCCTGCGAAAAGTTTTACGAAATCCCCCATTGCATATAATAACTGATGTCGCAATACTTCAAAACAAATGCATCCATTCATCAAATGATTAATACCTTAAGGAACAGTAAATATCTTATAAAAACTTATTCTATTATTGTCAGTTCAGCTCAGAGGTTGAGCCCTTCATAATGCTGTATGTTTATACTGTAATATATCCAAGTGTTTAACGATAGCAAGGCTGGGTAAGACAGTAAACAGATGGCATGAGACAAAATATAGGAGAGGAAAATAATCAGTCAGGGTTTGAATTTCATGGAGTGACGTGACTTCTATACATCATGAGTGACGGTAAAGATCGCGTAATATATAACAAGTGTTTAAATCCATTTGACCTTCCTAATCACGCTTTTAAAAAGAAAAGTACACTAAGACGCGTAAGTCGCGATTTATTGATAAAGCTCAATTTAAAGGAGTCTTTGAATGTGAGAATATGTGATTCATTCTGTAAAATATCTACGAACTTCTGGATAGGTCAGGTGAAATTATACGTGAAGCTGGTAGTTCTTGTGATATTAATAAACATGAATCAAATGTAAGTGCAGACAGAGAAAGTGATTATCCCAGTTCTTCTTCTAGCAGTTCTATGGATACAGCACTGGAAATCAGTAATATTGAGGAATTAAACAAGAGTTTGATGTCAATAGAAACTACAACAAAACGATACTCCCATGAAAAGTTTCAAAAGTAGAAGGCTCCCTAGCAAGTAAAGTTTTTCATATGGAAGATGCATTGTCATCCCTTCATAAGTCAGCCATATTTTATTTTTGATAGAATACAAAGAAAATGTACAACCTGAAAATTGCATAGTTATTGCAAACTTTTCTGAAAATTATTCATTTGTAATACAAGATTCAGTACAAGGTGTGCATTGGAACAAATGCCAAGCCACAATACATCCTTTCGTAGTATATTTCAAAGAATATACAGAAATTCGTCACAGAAGTATTGTCTTGTCAGAAAGCATGAAACATGACACCGATGACACCGATTTCTTTCACTTTTTTCAGTCTCAAGCAATCAATTTCTTAAAGTAAGAATTCAACGATATGAAAAAAATCAACTACTTTTCTGATGGATCAAGTTCACAATACAAAAACAAAAATAATTTTAAAAATAATTGCATACATGAAGACGATTATGAAATTAGCACTGAATGACACTTCTTTGCAACGTCGCATGGTAAAGGTCGATGTGATGGCACTGGAGGAGAGACTTGCCATGAGAGCCAGCCTATACAAGATCCTGTAACAACACCAAAAAAAAAAAAACTGTTTGATTGGTCACAAAAAACATTTCTAACGTATCATTTATATTTTATTTCTAAATTTAGCAGAAGAAATACTGAAATCAGAAGTAAACACTGAAATACTGAAACAATTGTCTTTAGAGACAATAATTAATATTAGGTACCCTCCACAAAACTGGCTTCATTTATACACCGACGGATCCTTGATCTCCAGAGAACAAGGTGCCGGTGCAGGTGTTACGTGCTGTCTCTTCTCCCTTTATAGATCTCTTGGATATGGAACAAGTTTTGATGGTGAAATCATTGCAATAAGTGAATGTCTCAGGAATCTTCTATGCCACATCAATAAATTTAGGAATGCAGTTATATTGTCAGACTCCAAAGCAGCTATTCTATCAATCGTCTCTAAACACACACCTTCATCTCAAACAGCAGACATAACTAAAATGCTCTCTCAATTAATATCACTCAATAAAAGAATTGTATTCCAATGGATACCATCCCATTGTGGAATCCTGGGAAACGAGAATGTGGATGCTTTAGCAAAGAAGGGCAGCACTGCTACTTACAGACCTGTTACTAAATCTACGTATTACTCCGTGAAGAGATTTATTAAATCTACATACTTAGACTTCAACAAACAAAATTTGATAACTCAATCCCAAGGGAAAAAATGGAACTCTATGCATCATAATCCACAGTTAATTCCCGATTTACCACGACAATCGTCTGTAGCTGCATTTAGATTGGCAACAGGCCATGATTGTTTGGCCAGACACCTGCATAGAATTGGAATATATCAGTCCCCTAACTGCCCATTGTGCAACTCCAACCAAGAAATGGATTCGGAACACCCCAAAATCTGTGCTTCTGTGGCTGGTCATTATAATATCTTTGAAAAATATTGGAGTGCAAGAGGTCAAATGACTTTATTGTCAAACGGCTGGCATTAGAAAACAACAACAACATATTTTGTCCATTGAATAAGTACAAAAACCTCACTAAAAATTTGCAAGCCAGATACCACAATCTAAAACCAATTACTGGTACATTAAGATTACATTCTTTCATTCCGTTGTCAAAAACTGAGGATTTAGTAAAACAATTTTCTTTCGAGAAAGAAGGTAGACAAATGAAAATTTGAAGTGTAGTGTGAATGAAAAGAAACGTTTAGAAAGTATAATGTACAAATATTTGAAGATATCATAATAAGTAAATTAGCAGTGTTTCCTAGAGTGACTTGATCTGTACGGGGTGTAATGTTGCAATGTTCACTCGATCATCCAGAGCCGATAAACCTTCCAGCGCGCTTCAACACTTCCCACCCACTGCTGCTGCACTGACCGCTACACATTGTTTTGTAAGTAATTTTTATTACGGCTATTTCACATTGATATCTAACTTTTAAAAATTGAATCATAAAAAAATATTTGTAATAATTATATTAAAATTAGTTAGTAAATATTTAACAAAAGACAGTACTTGAAGCTTTTAAATTCATTTTTCAAAAAATTTTTAACATCAATATCCTCAGAAATGTGACGCTTTAAATGTTGCATTGTTCGACATTTTTAACGAATTTTAACATGCAATATTTTAAAAACATGTGGACTTAGGAGGAAATAAAAATAGACTTGTTGGTTTATTAGACACATAGAGTTTGAAAATATATATATATATATATATATACGCAATCAGAAATATAAATGTCAAGATTTGTATAATTATGTTCGATTTGATGTGGAATGACTCATATGCAACTTGGACAACAGGACTACTTATTTACATTTGGAACTTGTATGCTATGCTCGCTATTGTTTTGCATTATCGTTTAATTGCTTTTATAATAATAACAGAAAGTTGCACTCGAGAGAGCATTAAGTTACATACTGACCATTTACTTAAGTGTTTTGATCTTTTGCGCATTCATTCATTGACTTTGATGTTTGGTGCAATTTTCCACGTGGTAACGTTCACATTTTTTATTACATAGCTCACAGACACACGGATTCTTGCATAACATAATATGTCTGTGGTTAATATTTTTTCTGACAACTTCAGTCTTCAATTTTTCGGCTTTGTAAATACTGCAACAGCCCTAGAATCAATATGCTCACCCGTGCTCATTTATGAGTGTTTACTAGGAAGATATGGAATTATTATTCCACCTACTAGTACAATAAGTACTAGCACAGCCTAGTATATACAGTTACGAAGCTCAATACATAGTAAATATGCATCCATAGATAGTTGCCAACACTAGGATCGGTACTATCGCCTCATTACAGACAATGCGAAATAGTACCTGCACAGTCTATTGTTCCTAGTACCCTCATAAACTCAAGCTTCGTGACTGTATATGCTAGACTGTGGTACTAGGGTCGTTCCGAAACTAATGCGTCTTTTTTTGTGTTGACCTATGAAGTCTGAGCCGAATGTTTGTGGCGTTGTAATAAAGTTTGAACCTACACACTACACAAAGAGGTGTGTTATTGAATTCCTCAAAGACCATACATTGGCGGTGGGTAGTATGTTTCAGTATTGGCGAAAATAACTATTTTGGGATAGGCGGAGTGTGATTCTTTTGGATGTTGTGAAGCCGGGAGAAGCTGTCGATTCAGAATGCTACAAGAAGATGCTGGCTGAACTAAAATCCCGAATTTCCCAAGTCTGGCCAGAGACGAACACAACCATTCGCTTGCTAGGTCCCACAACAAGCACGACAACCAAGCACGTTGCAAAATTTGACTGGAGTGTCCTACCACATCCACCATATAGTCTAGATTTAGCGTCTGTAGACTTCCATCCCTTTGGGTCTATGGAGGTGCACTACGTGGACAAGGATGCTGTCATCGCAGCTGTAAAAAGTGGCTTGCCTCTGCTGGTTCAGATTTTTATGGGCACAGTATACAGGCTCTTCTTCATTGTTGACAAAAATGCATAAAGAATGGTGGTGACTGTGTGGGAAAATATCTGTATATAGCTGAAATTTTGCCCTATTTAACTGTGTTATTATGCTCTTTGTATGTGTTGTAGTATCCATGAAAATAAATAGGAATTACTTTCGGAGCGACCCTTGTATATCCAAATGGCTGACACATTCCATGTCAATTTAAGTTCATTCTTTTTTTCTTTTTCAGTCTTGATGGACGTGATCAAGATGGAACGTGAGATCGACCCTTTGGCAATAGAAGAGGAGAAAACTTTATCTGAGGTAGCCTATGGATATATTGAGAGTATGTTATTTACAGTTTATTTTCTAATTGCGTCGTTTATAACAATATAGCTTATTGTGTGGCGGAAAAAGCATCCTATAATAGAAAGTGTGAAATATTAATTAATATATTTGTTTTACTTTAAATAATGCAGACTTTTGGTTGTGATTCTTAATGTCTTCAGGAAGACTATTGAACATTTTTATCGCCATGTAACGTACCCTCTTTGATAGCATGATAAATTTGATGATGGCGTAAGAAAATCATTCTTCATGTGGGGATTTATACTGTGTGTGGCTGAATTAGTTGGAATATTTTTATTACAGAAGAGGAAATTTATTAAAGAGTATATGTACTGATTTGTTAAGGTCAGAATCTCTAATTAAAAAAATGGACGGCGATATGCATCAACTAGCTATGTGACATTCTGTTTCGAGAAAAACGCGTTAGAAGATTTTGAAACTTTTAAATCCTGGAGGCATGTATTCATTCTTGCGGACTTGGTAACCGCACATATAATAGTGTTTCATGTACTGATCCTACGTAGCGAGCCTCAGCCGGAGTGTGATCTATGCCATGTTCCACTGACCGTGGAACATTTTTTATTACAGTGTCGAAAATACGACCGTGCCCGTCGGCAGTATGGAATTTGGCTGACTCTATGTGACGCTCTTGGAAGTGATTTTAATTGTACAAGTGCAGTTCTGAGATTTTTATCGAATACAGGACTTAACAGGGTGATGTAGTTTTTAATGCCCCATTTTACCTATCCTCCAGACTCTTTACATCCAGAGGTTACATATTTTAGTATACGATTTTAAGAAATTTGACATTTGAACCTTTTACATCCGGGCATTTTATAAATGTGCCAGATAATTTATCTCTGGTGGCATTTGTCTTATTGTTTTGTTGTTTCTTTTTAAATACTACTTAGGGTCTGAGAACTTCTCACTTTTATGGTTGTTATACTTCACCTTGTTGAAACTGCATTTGTTTACCTCTTTTTAACCGTGACAACGCTTTTTAGTTCTTTTAAGCATTCTGGTTATTGTATTGTGTTTGTGTTTAGTGAAAGATTTTAGATAAGGGCGCAAATAGCCATAGTAGCTGACGCGCCCTTTTTAAACCCCACTAAGTAACTCATGTAGTGGCTCATACTATGTGCATAAAAGTGAGTTATATGTACTATTATAGACGATATTCCAATATTACACTTAGTCGAAATAGAAACAATCACATTATAGTTATGCATCAATTGGTTAAGCACCAAGATACGGCACTTACATTGTTGATGCATATTACAGTGGCATATTTTGATACCCATCAGTCATTTAAAAGTGGAGAAAGGGCGTGTATATGGTTATGGTTGATCCATTATACTTAGGCATATAAACAGTAAATTAATTAATTCCCAAATACACTTTAATAGTGCAATAAGTTTTATACAAAGTAACTGGAACAATAATATAGGTAGGACAATATTGTGAACAATTTTGTACTAACATACTTTTGATAGGCCTAAAAATGAAACATTTTACGACATAGTTTCCGAAACTTCTACACTATATTCTAACGAACACAACACTTCATTACTTTGTACCATTGTATTTCGTAACTTTTAAACTTGTGCATTTGACTCGTCAATGTTTATATTATGGATATATTAATTTGTCCTACAGAATAATCTCTGTAATGTTGACAATTAATATTTGAGGAGAAAAATTCGCTCCGGCGCCGGGGATCGAACCCGGGTCAGTGGTTCTACGTACCAAGCGCTCTGACCACTGAGCTACGCCGAATTCAATCAATAGCACCGGATCGAATCTTCCTCCTTCACTGTTTCCCTTTGTGGCCTGACTCCAAGTTAAGCATATATGTTGACATATATGTCTAGTGTCAACTGCCATTATACTAGGAGCGCACTCAGTTGAGTGACTTATTTGGCCGGGATTCCGCAGTTACGATGCACTGCTAGCTATGAGAATATTATGGATATATTAATTTGTCCTACAGAATAATCTCTGTAATGTTGGCAATTAATATTTGCGCTCCTAGTATAATGGCAGGTGACACTAGCAATATACGTCAACATATATGCCTAACTTGGAGTCAGGCCACAAAGGGAAACACTGAAGGAGGAAGATTCGATCCGGTGCTGTGGATTGAATTTGGCGTAGCTCAGTGGTCAGAGTGCTTGGTATGTAGAACCAAGGACCCAGGTTCAATCCCCAGTGCCAGAGCGAATTTTTCTCCTAAAATATTAATCGTCAATGTTTGCCTACCATGTGATATGCTCATCCATATGACAATTATACAGATTTCTCATACAGTGTTCATTATTGCAGTTGTGTTCAATCTTCGTACAAGCAACTACACTGGAACCATACGAATTTCCATGCTCTGTCATAAATTTCACGTTTGTATTGTTTCACAACAGTTGTTTGCACTTTGTTCAATTTTAACAGTGTTTCACATTGCATTAGATTACACATATGTTTATTTAAATGGATATATTTATGTATACATTGGCATAATTTCTGAGTCGAGTCGAAAACGTTAAATATTTATTAAATAAAATGTGTAGAAATAACTTCTAGTTATTATGGCTTTTAAAAATCCTAGAATGACTCTGGGCGCGACAGCCCACACAGGCAAAAGGCCGATCAGCTTACTGCTGCCCTCAAGTTCGCATACCTTAGTGATGGTGCACTATCGTCCAACCAGTACAGGTGTATCTTATAGTTATCATGATGTTCTCCCCTGCCACTATAGCTGATCCGTGGAACCAGATTTCGCCACCTGTTGTAGTTGTTCAAACTCATCAGAATGCTGGGTGGACTACAGTGGTTAAAGTTTCATGATAAAATTTCTACTCTGATGACTCTGATGAAGATTCATCGGCTATTGCGCCTGACAAATTCAATTCTGGAAAAATATTTGTAATGGCTTGCTACTAGTTTCGTCAGCATGGAGATGTTGCTCCTTAAAACATGGCACTGATTTGTTTCTTACCTTGATCAGAGCTTTGAGTTACAGCAGAGTGAGTAGAGATAAAAAGCGAGATCACTAACTCAGTTTGTATGGCCCGACACAGTGTGGCGTTTGTATCGCTAGTTGTTATGCAAATACACAATGAACAGAGAGAAGCATACAGTGAAATATGAGTTTCGAAACAAATATAACCCTAGTTATTTATAATTGTATCTATAATACACTATGATAATTATAAATTCAAAATGTACGTGATTTAAGTAATGTATTCACCTGATATGCTGTCAGGAATTTGAAACCTTCGAAAATTTCCTAGACGATTTAGCAGACTTTGCAGTTTATCATTTCTCTTCGAACTTCTTTCATACAAAGAAAAAAAATCGGCACAGATAATTAAAAGCGAGCCTACAATTCCAGTGTATGTTCATAACTTCCTATGCTGCCTGATGTCGGTATATTAATGTCCTAATACTTCTAAACTCTTATAAAATATATTGCCCTACGTATCTCCAGCTGAACATAGTTTGGTGATAACAAGTGTCTCTGCTTGTAGCAATACATGATAAACACGATTTGAAGGATGTGTTAAATGGGCAGTGTCTCTTATGGTTCCATAATCCTTTATTTTTGTCCACAAAGCAGCTGGCAAAATAGAAGTGTTACCATTCGTCAGTGTAACAGCACAATTAACGCAATCAGAAATTTGTAAGGTTTTCTTACAATGTACTCTGCTAATAATAAACAAGACATTCTTTAGCAGCTCCGTTTTTCAGTTCAGGTAGTTCTTCCCTGTTGTAGCATCGCGAATCATTTAAAACTATCTTTTGGTGAAGAATGGGTAGAACATAGAAAAATTCTCTCCGGCACCGGTACTCAAACCCGGGTTTTCACATCTACGTGCTGATGCTTTATCCACTAAGCTACATCAGATTCCAGTTCCTATGCTGGATTGAATCCCTCTCACTTTTAAGTTCTACCTCTCTGTTCCCTTAGGTGGCTTACCCTTATGTAGTGTGTCACAGAATATGTGACAGTGGCACAATGTCCAACACTATGTACAGAGGTGCACTCGTTATGCTTATCATCCTATATAATGCAGAATTCCTGCATGGAAATATCATATGTACTTCAGTACATTATAGTAATATGATAAGCGTAAGTAATCACTTCTTGATTCAAGACAGCATCATGTTCCGTCGAACCCGGACACTTAGTCACGCGTAATGAATGCACCTTTGTACATAGTGTTGGTCATTATGCCATTCTCACATATTCTGTGACACAGTACATGAGAGTAGGCCACGAAAGGGGAACAGAGAGGTAGAACTTAATCTGAGAGGATGAAAGAGTAATGAAACAGAGAAAAATTCTCTCTGGCTCCGGGATTTGAACCTGGGTTATCAGCTCTATGTGCTGATGCTTTATCCACTAAGCCACACCGGATACCCACCCCGGCACTGGACAGAATCGTCTCAGTTTAAGTTCCAACTCTTGGGTTTCCTCCAGTGGCCGCCTTCTGCACTACGTTATAGATGTCTATGAACGTAGGACTGAAGTCCACACATGTGCTGAGGTGCACTCGTTATGAGTGACTAGTTGGCCGGGATTCGATGGAATAAGCGCCGTCTTAAATCACGAAGTGATTTAATATCATATATATTATTTTAATGTACCTAAGTACATATTATATTTCCATGCAGATATTCTGCGTCATCATATGATGAAAGAGTAATGGAACGGAGAAAAATTCTCTATGGTGCCGGGATTTGAACCCGGGTTTTCAGCTCTACGTGCTGATGCTTTATCCACTATCTGAGAGGATTCAATCTGGCATCAGAACTAGAATACGGTGTGGCTTAATGGGTAAAGCGTCAGCACCTGGAGCTGAAATCCCGGGTTCGAGTCCCGGTGCCGGAGAGAATTTTTCTGCATTCTACCCATTTTTCATCATTTGGTAATGCAGAATTCCTGCACGGAAATATCATATGTACTTCTGTTTATCATAGTAATATTATATTTTGCTTGAAGCTGGTCTGTACTAATTTCTTAATCTTTATCGCGCATGCTTCCGCTTTACCGGACACATGATGTAGTCACACACTGCCATGAGTCTGGTTCACCAGACGTATGACGTAGTACTCTACTGCTGTCAGTTTATCTCGTAAACAATTTAACACAGAACTGAAGTTCAACATACACATTGCAGAAGTAATTATGGAGAATATTGTCCTGTACACACTCTTGTAACAAACTAACTTGAGTGATATTGAGGTGATGTCGGCCTAGCTATCTAATCTTGCTGGTTGGAATACAAGACAATTAAGTAATAAAATAACCCTGCCATGAATCGTTATGATCAGGATGGTAATCTACGTGTCGAGGTAGTCAAGTGATAACATACACTCACTATGTTAAACACAACTATTTATTTCAATAAACAAACTCAAAATAGATTCGTAGCACAGAAAATATCTTCTTCACAGAGTAATGTAACCCAACTCCAGCTAATTACCTTACATAGGTAGGTACTTCCCCACGCTGGCATCCATCTTGTCGTACAACCATGACACAGCCATCACTCAGCACACACATAGCCGTTACATACAATTTGGCCACCCCTCCTACGTCACACAACAATGGGTGCCTTCATTGTGAATTTCATACTGTTCAAATTCGTTCTACTGCAATAACTGAGTAACACATAAACCAAAACCAACTCACTGAACAGCTTGTAGCTTGTGATAGGCTTTTAGTTATATCACAGCTAGAAAAACGATCATCAGACATAAAAATACCGACCAGTATTTATCCAGAGTTGACTGCACGCTAGTCAGTCAGGAAAATGAATGCAGTGCAAGATAATAAGTACGTCCCAAAACTCGCCGCTAAATTCCACTCGAATATCTTCTGCGATACCCTCGCAGGTTCCCTCAACACCGTGGACGATGCTGCTTCTAGTAGACTTAACGAACCCAGTTCGATCCCAGGCCTACATAGGAGCTCGTGCCCATCACAACACACACATCCTCAACTGCCGGCACACATCCGACCTGAATGAGTCCTTCCACCAGACTGACGCTACAATCGAAATGAAACTTGGCGTCTCTATCTTAACCAATCAGAAGGCGCTATTATAAAATATTTACTGCTCCCTCGATCTTAACCAATTAGCAACCGTTATTAAAAAATAATAACTGCTCCCCAGGTTTTAACTCATTCTCAGGTTATAGGAACAGACCCAGAGAAAACGAAAAAATAGAAAGATGAGAGAAGGTAAGCCATCTATGAAGAGTAAAAAGAACTAGAACAAACAGAGAAAGGCATAAGGATAGAAGAAAAGGAAAGAAATGGAAAAAAGAAACTGACGTGCCGAAATGTAAACGGCACAGATATTTTCCTATACTCATTAACTTCAGTGAGTCAAATATAGTTCTCAATTTCCATAGTCTGTCGCAGTTTTTGTCATTCCTGTCATGCCTCATTGTGGTGTCAGTGAAATGTAGAAAACGAAGTATATGCAAAAACCGGTCACGTCTCATTGGTTTGGTAAAGGATGAGATGTGGAAGTGGTGAAGTGTCGACCAATAGTCTCTCAGCGATTCTCATACGTCATGGTCATTTTGGATGATAATAGCCAAAAACAGATAAATTTCTTTCTCAGTAGCGTCAGGAATTGGCGTTGTTTCTTCTTTCATTATCTCCATGTACTGATGGTAGCCACGATTTGTCTCTACCACCAGCAGTCGTCAAGTATAGCATGAAAATGCTAAATGTAGAGGACTCACTGTTGATCTTATAGCCTGCAGATGCTTTCAGGCCCCTCTTCTCGCCACTAAATCTGTTGCAGCCTTGTATGTCCCACGGACTTGAAGTGGTCTCCAGTCTGCATCATCTCTATCTCCGCCTGCATCACTGTCATGTTCTTATCGTCCGTCGGAATTTCAGTTTCGTCTTGTTCTTCAGAGTCAGTGTCAGCTGCAACCTCAACTTCAATCTCGTTGTTGCTCAGAAACGCTTCATTTTTTTTCTTTTGAGGTGATATTGGTAACTCTTCCTCCATGACTTGTTGCTCACAAGCTCTCTTTGAAGCCATGACCACTGCGGGTGAAAGCTTCAACTTATTCTCATAGCTATGAAATAACGTACGTATTTTCAGTGGGGTAACCAACAAAAAATGAAATTTTTGTCGAAGTCACGTCCTGCAGTTCGACAGTAAAATACTCTGGCTTCGGAGGTACGGTGACAATTTTTTGCAAAATTGCAGCTAAGGATTCTTTAATTAGAGACTACAACACATGGCAGATTTCAATTTCAATAAACAGATGTAGGATATAAATCACAGTATAATGGCCACTGTCCCTTCTGTCTTCACTCATAGTGTCCACATCTGTGGAGTAATGGTTAGCGCGTCTGGCCGCGAAACCAGGTAACCTGGGTTTGATTCCTGGTCAGGATCCACACCTATGGAGTAATGGTCAGCGCGTCTGGCCGCGAAACCAGGTGGCCCGGGGTTCGAATCCTGGTCGGGGCAAGTTACCTGGTTGAGGTTTTTTCCGAGGTTTTCCCTCAACCCAATACGAGCAAATCCTGGGTAACTTTCGGTGCTGGACCCCGGACTCATTTCACCGGCATTATCACCTTCATTTCATTCAGACGCTAAATAACCTAGATGTTGATACAGCGTCGTAAAATAACCCAATAATAAATAATCCTGGTCAGGGAAAATTACCTGGTTGAGATTTTTCCCGGGGTTTTCCCTCAACCCAGTATGAGCAAATGCTGTGTAACTTTCAGTGTTGGACCCCAGACTCATTTGACTGACATTATCACCTCCATCCCATTCAGACGTTGTTGAGATGTTGATTCAGCTTCGTAAAATAACTTGGGTTGTACAGAAAAAGAATTAACTTCGAATGCAGTAAGGCAGGGATACACAATTGTGAAACACAGGGTTACATGATGAAATATGTTCCCATACACGATATGGTAACTAATACTTTTTTATCAAAAGGATTAACAGACAATTATATGCAAATAAGTAATTCGGACTACAGTAATGCACAAACATCCATAATACTTCCAGAATTTATCTCGTAATCTTACGACTTACAGTTTTCAAGAAAATAATTATTTTCAGGAACATTGCATATGGCATTTAAAAGCCATATTAAAAGCCCCAACAGGTCGCCAGTTTGGAGATTTAAGTACCTCGGCTTTTAAGGGTTAATTGATTTTTTCATTCTTTACTTCTTTACACATTCCATGGATTTGATTTACAATTTTTCTGTTCACAATTGGCTCCCAATACCAAGGCAAAGATTGCAAGATATGCAGATGTAGAAAGTAAGATGATCATGACAAGTTAGAGAACGAAGGATTCCGAAGTGGCATTCAATAGGATCTTGGTTGAATTTCGCAGTGAGTACGTATTTGAATTTCTTGTTCAACAAAAAGTCGGAGACTTCAAGAGTGCTTGTCAGAGTAACTCTGAGCGATTCTAGTGTTCTATCTGAGGCGAACGTATTTTTTCCTGAATTCAAAATTTCAAGAAATTGTAAGAGCGTGTTATGAGTTGTCGATCCTTTGTAGAGTCTCCTTGGAGGAATAGACGAAATTGAAGCATCGACAAGGTCGTTCATATCTCTAGTAAATTTTTCTGTCTTTTCACTACCGAAAAATCCCTCAGACTTAATTTCATGGAAGAATTTGATTACTTTAGCCATGTTACTAAATAACTGGAACGCCATTCTCTCATTCATACATTGGAATGACGTAGGATCGAGATGAATAGCCGTCAATTTTGAATAGGCCCTCAGTCCTGCAGATTCATGACAAGTGTCGAGTTTATAGGCTATACCTGCCAAAAAAATGCATAACTGACAATTTCATTTTATGTACAACACCAACACTTGTCATGAAAGAAGTTTGTTACATATTTCAGTATATGGACAGCATCTGAGGATGCCCAGCTCTTCCTGTCTCCGTCTGTATACTGCATTTAACTTTGCCTCTTTTCCCACCAATTCCCAAGTTTGCCCGTGCCTTTTTATCAGACTGACTGCCATCTGAAGAAGAGCCAATTACTCTTACTCACGCCTGTTCCAACTGCAAGATAACCTATATCAGAATTTTAGCAAGTATATCGACAGGGATTGCTTTTCTACTTGTGTATACAGAGACAGGCTGTATCCAGTTAAACATGGAATACCAGAACATGGTTGGCTAAGGAATTTTTCATATTGCCAAGAGTAAAGTTGCCGAAATCTACAAATCCATCAACTTTTAAAGAGATCGCATTAAATTTAATTGCCTGTCTTAATTTTACCTCATCCAATATTACAACTCCGAGATGCCTGTTTTCATCGGTTTCATCTTTTAGAAAATTTGATATGGCATTTATAGCATTTAGATTTACCCCATGTGGGCATTTAAGGCCTTTGCACAATCTCTTCAAGAGAGATTTTGAGGGAAATGGTAGCAAATCGTTTTCAGACAATGCCTGTACCCTTTTGGGAATTTAATTTTCAACAGCAAACTTTCCAGTATGAGCTCGCTTGAGTACCTCATTCTTTTAGTGTTTGAGATGTTGCATTTCTTAATCATAGCATCTACAGTCATTTTCTGTTTCTTGCTTAAACTCTTGATCCATCTGTCATTCAATACACATTCCTTCATGCCAAGTTTCTTCTCTAATAGAAGAACTTTTGCTTTCTCGCAGAGTAATTTATTCCTAGTTCATGTCAAATTACGGTTTAGATTTTTTAACTTCCGTTTAATTGACAAAATTTCATTTCTTTCATTTATCAGATTGTCTTGGCACCAGCTGGTCTGTGGATTGCCTGGACTTACTCTTTGCATTACAGCTGAACTTGTTTCGCGGCTTTCCTTTCTGTCAGATTTTACATGTTGTGTCGGTATTTGTCTTTTCATGGGCGACTTTCGGATTTTCTGAGGCACTGATAAATAATTAGGCAAATTGGGAAATACATGAACAGCATTGGGCTTTAAACTAAACCTCAGTCTTGGAATTTGAACCGTTTTGTCATTCATAACAAATGAATCCTGCTTTAGAAGCAAATCGCCTGAAAAATGGACGTGACAAACATAGAATTTACGATTCAGCGACGTCGTTTCTATGAATTGCCCTCACCCACTTCGAAAACTGACCGTTATCCTTAGGGGACCTGAAAAAATCGATTCTTTTGTAGAAATCTCACGTTATTAATATGAAACTAACTAAACTTTCAACAACAAGTGATTGTCATGCAATAGTTTCCATGTTTCACTCAGAGACGACAATACCTAAGCTATAGGCACTGTGCAAGCTCCTCTGGTGGCGACTGCTGTTACTAACTGCAGGACAGCAGAGATAGAGTTGTGCTTGAAGCATATTAATATGCTTAACGTGTCAGGTTAAACGATTAGAAATATGGATGCTCCTAAAAAGCAGAAAGGTAATGCACATTGCTGTGTTCTTGGGTGCAACCGATATTACTTTTATTCATTCCCAAAACAGAAAACTGAAGTGGAACGATGCTAATTGTGGATCCAAGCAGTACGCAGATGAAAGTAAGTAGGTCTACACTGCTTGCTATCATAGTATTATTATATACCAATGTAAAAAATAGGCTAACCATTAAGTTAACAATGGCGGGAATTTATAATTTAAATTTCAATGTTGTACATGCTATTATATTTAAAAGTAAAAACATAGTACATAATTACTGAGTTATTTACATATATATTATGTATAATATTAGCAACAATAAATAATAATATATTTATTTTTATATGTATTAATATCGATATTTAATTCTTGATGATAGTTCACCTTGGGAACCAACACCCGCAACAAGAATTTGCAGTAGGCTATTCGTTTCATTGGGAACGAGTTCAGGACACTCCCAAAACTAGCATACCATTCCCAGTAATTTTCCAAAAGATTACAAGAAAAAGGCTGCCTCATCTCAACTAGCTTCGGAAAGGTGCAAAAGGGATACAAAAAGAAGAAGAAAAGATGAAAATTTAAGTATAATGGAAGGTGAATGCTCAACAAGTGTTATTTCGAAAAATGAAGTAGCCATACAGGCAGAAGTAATTGAAACCATTCTTAGTGATTTTGTTTCTTCTTTCACAATTGAATTGTGTGAATTGTCTACTCAAGCGTCTATTCCATTACATGCCGAACTGAACTCACATAAGAAATGTTATGACAAGAATTCAGGAACAAATGATATGTTTAATGAAATGCAAGGTTTCCAAGATTATTCTTAAATAAGAGATAAGACAGAACAACGAGACTTAATGGGAATGACATTTGTGGTTTTGAATATATTGTTAAAATTGTTGCCAATTTAAAACACAATCATACAGTAAGATTAGTACAGAAAATCGTCTACTTATATTTTCAAATTAAAATGAAAACTGGATTGTCATATTCTGCTATGAGGATGATGTTCGGAGTTCATCATACAACTATAATTATGATGTATTTTACCACCACTTTAACGTTATTGACATCCACAATGGTTACTGTAATTTTGTGTTTTGGCCTGGCAGAGAAAGTATTCCGGAAACAATGCCCGCAATATTGAAAAGAAAATAGACTACCCAAAATGCAGATTGAGAATTGATTGTACTGAAGTTAAAGTGGAACAGCCACCCAACGTGGATCAAACTGTAGCCTCCAAATCTAAATGCCACGGTATCAGATCGAGTTTCACAGTCACAACAAATGATTGCGGATTATTGACTCTATTACAGATGGTGATGAAGTCAGGATTTCCCGGAATAAAAACAAGTCTCTCCGATAAAGGGGTCACTGTTGTTACCCCACCGTATCTGCATGATGGCAAATTAAGAGCTGAAGAAGTCGAAACTACTTACAGCGTTGGCAGTATTCGAATTCATGTTGAAAGGTGCATTCAACGAATTAAAATATATAACATTTTACACAAACTATCAATTGAACTGCTTCCGTATGTTGATCTTGTTGTTGTTTAGTCAATTGTCCAAAGACATATCTGAACCTCACAAGTGATACCAACAAGACACCACTTATGATGCAACTACGCCAGAAGATCTTGGTGTAGAGTTCCTTTTCTCCTCCAATGCATACGTCGCCGACTAGCTACATAATACACTAGTCAGACTTCATATGCATACGAACAATTGTTCTTACTCTTGACACATATCGTGAGAGGTAGTACCTGATAATAGATGTACATATCGGCCAGAACCTCAATCAAAGGTAATATGTTGTTGATATTTTTCATATGTGTTGTGTTTTAGAGAATTTGCAGTACCCCATTATTCAGGAAGTGTAATTAAGACTACTTTTAGAATTAAATGACATTAAAATACATAATTTATGGAGACATTATACACATATAAATATGACACACGTCATGACATCAAATATAAATATATCAATGTTTTCGTAATATGAGGGATTCACAACCAGAGTGGATCAAGTCCATCTGGAATAGTTCTGAGTTATTGAGTCTTAAAGTTCCTGGCTCACGCTTAGCAACCTTCACCTTCCATAGGAAATGCTGCCCTCTGTGGAGTAACAAATGAGTTATGGACTTTGTTTGTTATGGCAATGAATAAATCTAAGTTTTCTTCATCTGTGATTGTATTAATCCACAAACTGATCACTGGTGGATTGGTCCACTCTGGATGTGAGCCCCTCATATGTCTGTTCCCCCTCATTCAATGGTCTGAAATCTGATTTAAATGCCAAACAACTACACTGATATTTAAGGAACTTTGTACTAGCAGTACTGAACTTTCATTATGTCTATTAAATAATTAAATACATATTTACAGTTACGTTACACTTCAGTTGTTTTCTGCTTTCAGTATTCTACGTAAAGGACATGGAATATTAATTAAGTCGTATAATTTTAGAAGAGAATGGCGAATCTTAGTTCCTTTTTTGGGAACAGGTCACTAATTCTCCTTCCCTTAGAATACTTCTCTTTTCCTACTGGAACTATCTTCCAAATATTTTGTTCATTATTAACGTAATGAAGAAGCGCAGCTACATGTTTACATGAGTTTCCAAGTTCTGGTGGGCAAGGACAATTACTATTCATATTTCTTTCACCATCAATGTACAGTATAAAAAAGATCGATTGAGAAAAAATCACGGATAAGAAAATAATAATAATAATAATTATAATAATAATAATAATAATAAATCATAAAGTATTGCAGTATAAACTTCGGGAGACATGAACTTACCCACGGTCGACTCTAGTAGAAGATCGGAAGGCTCAACTTGGCAACTCTGTGTCGTCTGCTGTTGTCAGTCATACTGCTGTCATACTTCACTAACAAAACCAAAGAGTTTTAATGTTAATATCAAAAGAAAACCGTTAAAAGGTTAATCATATGTCGTACAAGGAGCCAGTATAATACATTACGGATTATAGATAGACATATAGCTACATTTGCAACAAAGTAAAGTAATACTTTTATGTATTTTTAAAATCTTGAATAATGTCGTCTCTTAAAAAACTGCTGTATCGGTTACGCATTCGTAAGGGATATGTCGTGTCTTCATTATTTTTCTCGTTATTTCCCAAATGCCATGGTTTTATATTATTTATAAACATATTCCATTACTTTATGTACAAAACTCAAACACGTACGATTCATAGACGTGAATATTAAACACATTTTGTTACATTGTAGTTTATTTAGATCATAGGCCTTCGTTGGTTTTCAGCTAGAATTAACGTACCCATCCAGTCAGGCTAGGCCACTTTTTTCAAACTTCAGTAATATTCATTTATAAAAAGACACTGTAGATACCTTAAAAGGAGTAATGTCTTTATTATTAGATATTTTTATCATATTTGCAATATCTATACAGAAGTTCTACAATATTGTTTATCAAAATATTATTTCATTACATTACATCCAATATTCAACACATACAGTACAATTCCTAGGCCTAGGCTGTACACTATATTAAATACGTTTTGTGTTATTTACGCCTACATTTTTCACATCTTATTTTAAAATGTGTGCAATTTTCTCTTACCATACACTGGTTTACTAGCAGCTATGATATTATTCCTTACCTTTGAATATTATTATACAACTATGTTCATAATGACTGAAAATATTTTATCAGCAAGTTTAACTTATTCCATCGCACGTGGACACACTTCGTTTACAAAGCCAACATCACTAGAAACACTGTTTTTGAGAGTAATTTGAACAACTTCTTTTGATTTCCACATTTTACATAGTTTTCTTCATTAACTCTGTTTTAAATCAGTGTATTTACAATGCAGTAGGCAAGTGTTGCAATGTAAAGTACAAAATCTGAGGAAAGGGTAAAGTTTCCTCGATTCAAAGTATCATAATAAATATCTTGATTGTTGGTTTCTTTTCCTACCAAGTAATGAATACAAAGTCAGCAATGCAACTTTGAGGATACCTTGAAAGAAGCATAAGCTGATATGTTCAGAAGTCTGGATGTATCAGCTTCAAAGCTAAAAGTATAAGGGTTTTGGATAGCTCTGAAAAATGGAGCTACCGTCACATCTACCATTTCGTTTCTTTCTAATTCTATATCATCTGCTGTTTCAAATGTTTCCAAGGACTATTTTAGAAATCCATACTTGACTGATTTAAATTTCATGAAATTTCATGCCAAAACTTTAAAAGGAAAACTCAACATGGATATTGTAAATACTCTTCAATACGCAAAAGCAACGCTTCAATTGCATACACTACGCACTCATAAGTAGACTGATGGCTGATGCACATGTTGCCAAGTTTCTGCCTTCCGACCTTCTACTAGAGTCGACCATGACTTACCTCAAGAGATAACTTCTGGTAAGCCAGATGAGTAACAGACGTGTGTTGGACCACTTCTGCTTTTAATAAAGAAAGCTCATCCGTCTTCATTTCTTTCACATTATTCACATACCCATTAATAAAAAGATTCTTTTCTTTTATTAGTTTGGGGCAGAAGAAGATAATCAAATAATAGACGACATTAAGATACATGGATCATATGTGGAGACTAAGAGGAATGCAGAAAATATGAAAGACTGGAGAATGCTGGGTTTGCAGTGAAAGACCTGCCCCTGGGCAGAACACTATGAATGAATGAACCCATTCTCACTAATATTACAACTTCTTATCGGCAGAAAGCTGCATGTAATTTCTGTATCACAGATAACTAGTGAATGAATGCGATCCTGTAGTTAATTAGGAATTGAGACACAGTGCGGCGCCACCAGTATGATTTTCAGACCCATGCACGGTGCCTATAGCGTGTGCAGCAAGTAATCTCACTTTCTATCTTCTACTCGCTCAGGTTACAGATTAAACAGCCTGCATTCGAACTTGTCTCGCTGTGGTAATATAAGGAAAGATGTCAGAGATCATAGATAATTGCTGCTCAAATCGACATTTAAGAGAACAACTCTACTATTTTCTGCCATTGATTTCTCTCAGAAGAAACATCTAATGCAGTAATTAATTTTGAAACTTGTTTCACATTTCCCGCTATACATTTTCTCTAAAAACGTAACAATCATTCAGAAATGAAATATACTGTATTTGTATGTGAAGATGCAGTAGAAAGTAAGCATGTACTTGAACAAAACAATATCATATTATAGAGCTATTGTTTTATATGCTGCATTATGAGGCTTTTTGTACAACTGGACTGGAGCGTGGACATGTGCTTTCGTTGATATTAGGATTTAATAATAGAGGGAGACATTAAAAATAGGCTCTGGTTTTTCGTCAACAACTAAACAAAGACATATGATCTATTTAATCATTATTATGTTTCCTGTGTTACAGAAAGGAAATATATTAGATCTGCAATTGACTGGAATAAAGGCAGAATGTGTGGATCACAGCTATGATGTAAAAACTGATATGACATTTGATGAAACTCCTGTACCAGTCGACTTTCTCTTCATGAAAAGTGAAGTTGGGGTGAGTGCAGTTTACGAATATTGGTCCTTATATCTCTCTCTTTTATTTACTGTCTGATGTGGCTGCTACATTCGAGTGACCAGGACATTTGAATTTTCCTCTCGTGCTGTCCATTTCTTCATCCTACATCTTTCGTGAATCTTTTCCACCCAAATTTCATCATAGAAACTGCAATGCTGAACATTCACTAAATCATCTATATTTTGATGATTTCACCACCACTGACAACTTTGCTACGTCTGCTTTTAATTTAATTGACAGTCCAGTGTGGACTGCTGCTTAAATTGTGATTTGCACCTGGTTTAGGAAATACACTTAATCGTATTTCTTTTAATTTTTTTTAAATTAATTTATTAGCTAAACTCCACATATTGGATGTCTAATTTTTGGGACAATTTTTTTTTGTAACTGCGCTTTAAAATTACAAATCACAAAGACTACTTCATACTTCCTTTTCCATCCTCGTCCATTCTGCAATAACATTCTCACACTGACTGTTACTTGCGGACAAACTATTGATCATATTTTCGCGTCCAATATCTTCAATAAATCAAAGCAGAATGTTGTGAACAATAAAATCAGTCTACACAAGGCTTTTCATACAAATTATTTTATTACTGATTCTGGATTGTGTTTATGTGCATTCGTTGACATTAAGATTTGGTAATAGTGTGAATAGACATTAAAAATAGTCACTGGTGTTCCGTGAACAACTACATACGATACATTACATAATTATTATGAGTTGTGTGTTGCAGGAAGAAAATTAATTAGGATCTGCACTAGACTGAAATAAAGATGTAATGTATGGACAAAAATTATGATCTAAAATCAGACGTAACTTTTGATGAAACTCCTGTACCAATTGACTGTCCTATCATGGAGAGTGAAGTTCAAGTGACTGCAGTTTATGAAGTGTGTTGGTTGCTCATTCTGTGTTATTTACTGATTGATGTGGGTGCTACAGACAGTTGATCAGGGGTGCGATTGTTGCTCTGATGCTGTCCATTTCTTCGTCGTGTAATCTTTCGTGAATTTTCTCCGCGCAGTTTTTCTGGTAGACACTGCGATGTTGAATGTTCACTAAATCATTCCTTTTCGAATTTTTTAATCACCTCTGATAATTTTTAATTTAATTGTCCGTCCAGGAGGGTAATCTCATTTACTCTGGTGGTAGATGAGGAAACTTGTATTTTGTGCCTGGTGTAGGAAATACAGTTAATGAGGTTTCTTGTAATTTTTCTTTTTAAATTCCTTTTATAGCTAAAGTCCACATGATTGTTGTCTACTTCTTGGGACCAGTTGGTTGTAAATATGCATGAAGTTGCAATTTACAAAGACATCTAGAGAGTTCTGTTGCCATCTTTCTCCACTCTACAGTACCAACTTCACCCTGACTGTTACATGGAGAGGAAGTATTTATTATGTCATCGAGTCAAATCTCGTGCAATAATATAAAAGAGTGGATTGGAAACAACAATATCCAACCAGACTTTGGAAAAGTAAAAAGCAAATAGGCCATAAGTGAAGTAACTGTACATAATAGTGGGTGACAGAATCCCCTTGAATATTCACACGTGAGACAGTTTCTTCCATTGTTTACACCAAGTGAATTATTTTCCCCAGATTTTCAAATTATTTTGGACTTTTACAAACCTTCATTTGTTTAGTTTAGTTGTAGGCTTACTAGAAATCCAGAAATATCTGAAGTTGTTCCAAACGTTCATTACCAATTTTACTAGAACAAGGTCTTCCTGACTCCTACTCACCTATGGCCATTATAGTTTTTGATTCTAGAGTCTCTCTTATTTACTCTTTCTATTAAATTACTGTTTATGCAGTTCTTACTTAAAACAGAATGTTTGTTACAAAATGCCATATTATTTCGTCTTTCTGGTTTTTTAATTCGTTTGCTTTTTTCACCGACAATGTTTGAACTTTTTACTGAATTAAGTAGGATTAAAAAGCAAGTCTGCAGCATATGCATTGTCGTGCATTGACTCTTCAACTATTATTGTCGTGTAGCGTCGTTTTACGTAATGTTTTGCAGGAGGAGGCACGTGAGATAAATAAAGTGGAGGAAGAGGTTAAACTGGAAGTAACGGCAGAAGAGGATGAAGTCTTAACTGAGGGGTGAGTGAAGTGTGTGAGCCTTTACTACAATGTTGGTTTCACTGCTTTATTTAAAGAATAATGACGAAGAAGAGAAACTAATTTGTTTATCTATCTCTTTCTGTCTGTCCATCTATTCTTTTATCTGTGTGTGTGTGTTTGTCTGTCTGTCAGCAGCCTTCTTCCATCCACACATATGTCCATTCACCCACGCATCCATCAATCTGAATATATAAGTTCACTTATGAAAGTAATTTTTGAGCATATTAACTTCTTTGTAAATGATTTGTTCTCATTTTCCCATATGCAGTGTCCAAACCTTAAAAGTGATTGACAATAATGTAATCCCTCTATATCTTTACTTGAAGATTTCATTATTTTGCATGCACTTAATTATTTTTTATATTCTAAACAAAAATAAAACATTGAGATAACACAAATTGGTAACCATCCCTTACAACTCAAATGCGTCAGTAGTCGACTAATGTTATGATACCGATGTAAGAATTGTTTGAATTTTAACACTGTTTATGGTCTACTGTTCTGGAGTAACGGTTAGCACATATATGACCATTAAACTAGTGGGTCAGAGATCAAATCATGGTTGGGACAAGTTATCTGGTTGAGATTTTTTCCTGACTTTACCTCAACACATAAAGGGCAAATGCTGGCTAACTTTCGGTGCTGAACTCTGGACTCATCTTGCTAGATCAACTTTATCTCACTCAGACGCTAGATAACCATAGCAGTTGGTAAAGCGTCGTAAAATATCCAACTAAAACTCTGTTTATCAGTATTTACTAGAATTGTATACTTCCCAATATTTTTCGGCATTACTTCCTGATTACTATATTGGATGCAGTTTTGTTATTCGTGCTTTATTCTGCTTTAGTCTTTATTGCTCGAACTAAGGACATATTTTCTTCACAGCATTAGAGTACTGGCTTCTTGCGACAGTATTACAGAAGATGAATGCCTGCTGACAGGTGAGAAGACATTCAAATGTGATGTTTGTGGAAAGAGGTTTCTCGAATCGGAAAGCCTCAAAAGCCCTGCTCTTTCACACACGTACAAGACCCCGTTCATTTGCGATGTTTGTGGAATGCATTGTCTGCAATTGGATGATCTCAAAAGACACGCACACGTACACACGGGGCAGAAGTCATTGAGTTGTGATTTATGTGGTAAGAAAGTTTTGAAATCGAATCATTTCAAGAAGCATACACGTGTACGCACAGGCGAGAAGAAATTTGATTGTGATATATGTGGAAAAAAAAATTCCGAATCTAATCATCAGAAAAAGCATGAACGTTTTCACATAGACGAGAAGGCATTCGATTGTGATATATGTGCAAAGAAATTGTCAGAATCTGATAATTTAAAAAGTCATGCACTCGTACACACAGGGGAAGAGTCATTCGTTTGTAATGTGTGTGGAAAGAAATTTTCGGGATCTGGTAGTCTAAAAAGACATGCACTCGTACACACAGGAGAGAAAGCATTTGGTTGTGATATTTGTGGAAAGAAATTTTTGCAATCCTGTACTCTGAAAAAACATGCACTCGTACACACAGGGGAGAAGGCATTCAGTTGTGATATATGTGGAAAAAAATTTCCGCATTCTGGTAGTCAAAAAAGACATGTTCTTGTACACACAGGGGAGAAGGCATTCACTTGTGATATATGTGGAAAGAAATTTTCGCAATCTTGTACTCTCAAAAGACATACACTCTTACACACAGGGGAAAAAGCATTCTGTTGTGATATGTGTGGAAAAAAATTTTCGCAATTTTGTTTTCTAAAAAAACATGCACTGGTACACACAGGGGAGAAGGCATTCTGTTGTGATATATGTGGAAAGAAATTTTGGGAATCTTGTACTCTAAAAAAGCATGCACTTGTACACACCGGGGAGAAGCCATTCAGTTGTGATGTATGTGGAAAGAAATTTTCACAATCTAGTACTCTAAAAAAGCATGCATTCGTACACACAGGAGAGAAGGCATTCAGTTGTGATATATGTGGAAAGAAATTTTCGGAATCTGGTAGTCTAAAAAGACATGCACTCTTACACACAGGGGAAAAGGGATTCAGTTGTGATATTTGTGGAAAGAAATTTTCGGAATCTGGTAATTTAAGAAAGCATGCACCCATACACACAGGGGAGAAGGCTTTCAATTGCAATATATGTGGAAGGAAATTTTCGGGATCTGGTATTCTAAAAAGACATGCACTGGTACACACAGGAGAGAAGGCATTTAGTTGTGATATATGTGGAAAGAAATTTTTGCAGCCCGGTACTTTGAAAAAGCATGCACTCGTACACACAGGGGAGAAGGCATTCAATTGTGATATATGTGGAAAGAAATTTTCGGTATCTAGTAGTCTAAAAAGACATGCACTCGTACACACAGGGGAGAAGGGATTCAGTTGTGATATATGTGGAAAGAAATATTCGGTTTCTGTTAGTTTAAAAAAGCATGCACTGGTTCACACAGGGGATAAGGCATCAGGTGTGATATATATGAAAAAAATCTTTCGAGATCTGGTAATCTAAAATAAGCTCTTGTACACAGGGTAAAAGGCATTCATTTGTGATATATATGGAAATTGTTTTCGTAATCGGGTAATTTGAAAAGATAAGGACGCTCACACACGCGACAAGCCATATGATGAATATGGAAAGAACTTTTCATAGGCCTGATTGTATAAACCATTTAATCTTAGATCAGAGGTTAAATTGATCCTTGTTTCAGCTGAACTTGGAATTTTGTGTTGTATAAAGTCTAATCTGAGATTAATTTGTCTCAAACTAAAGTCAACTTTGACTGAAGAAATTTCTCCGATTAAGTTAGATGATCCAAGTTCAGTTATTTCTTTTCTGTTTGAAATATATGAGTGACAGATTGTGCAAATAAAATATCCATTATTATTAATATTAATAGATATGATAGGTACATTTATATATATTTCTTTCAATTTCTTGCCTTAATACACAAACAATCTTATATTTTATAAGGCTCTATCGTGTTCAGCAGTATCAAATAACATAACCTATAATTATATTATGTTTATAACAACCATTAATATTAATGGATATGATAGGTACATTCATAAATTTTCAATTAACTGTATTATTAAACAAAAATTGTCGTTTTATAAAGCTTTATTATGTTTAGCAGTATCAAACACCATAACATGATAACAACTCGGAGAACAGTCAACCTTCTTCTTATTGTCCGCCATTATTTACATTGCACAAAAAAACCAGTGTCTCCAACAGAGTGTACGGAAAGTCGCCAAAAAGTAGTTGTAAAGTCGTTAGATTTCTCATTATCAACAAAGAAAGATTAACTTTTGTCACTATGGGGTGCTAAAAAGGTCACTAAATCCCCATTTAAGCAATATAAAAGTTAAAAGAAATTGTTGTTGAAAAAGAGTTAAAGTCCTTAGATTGGCAACACTGAACAAACCTGTCCGCGCATCACGTATTTCACCTGTTTATGCGATGTTGCCAAATCCTTTTCACGTGAACTTAGATTGCATTTGAACCAAGGTAATTTGATCGCAGAAAAGTTTTATACAATAGAAGAAGTGTCTGAATTCGGTTCAGTTTTCGATCTTCGATCAAAGTTGATCTTTAGTCAGGGAGTTTTATACAATTGGGCCATAATGTATTAACGTGCACGTACAGCCAGAAGCCATAAGAAAGTACCTACATGGGCACCTACAGGAGTATGTCATTTAAAACTCTGGAGAAACTTTAAAAATACAGACAAACGTTTAAAATGTTAAAATATATTTTATTTCTTAGTACTTATGCATATTGTTGATATGCATCATAGGTTGGCATTCCCACATGTAATTTAGTTGCTATGGAAAAAAAAGAAATCTCAATGCTGAAATTCTGACCAATAAGCAGTAGTGCCGTAAGTGCCTTCATCACAAAGCATTAGTATACTCTAGTAAATACTTCTCACTAACCCTAGAATGCATACCAGAGTGACACATCACCCCACAAAAACTTACATTTTGTTGCCGTATTTTTGAATGGCTTTCAAAGCTCTCAAATCACAGGTATTCATTCACTACTTAGAGTAGTTTCCACTCCTCAGTAGGCATTCAGTTTCAAAGCAGTACACGTTTCACGAGATTTGTGGGCTGATTAATATCCCCAAGTATACAGGCATGTTTATAAGTTTTTATAGTAGGCTAGTTTTTGTCATTGTGTTGGTGATGGCTGTAGGAGGTGATATAAACTCTGGTGTATGTATCAGGGCATGAATTGAAACAAGCTAGATTTGCTTTATGTCCCTGCACCAAAGACAGGAAAACAAAATTATCTTGTGTGATACGCAACGAACTGGCATGCTCAGAACACAGGAAAGATATCTACGTTGAGTGCGCAAAATGAGGGTGTTCTTATCCTGCAAACCTCAAAATAATATTAAGATTATTTCCAAATTATGCAATATTATTATAAACATGTCCTTCTAAAAATAGTGTATTCAATTTGTAAGCACTATCTAATATTTCAAGAGTATTATATATCCCAACTGTTTGTTATAAATTTTTAAAACTCGTGTGTGAAAAATAATTGTGTTACTAGCAATCTCTATATTTTAAATATAAAATAATTACATAATTTTATAATTGAGCAGTTATCAGCAATTTTCAAGCACTGACATTTTCATTATAGTTATTAAGTTCAGATATTCTGTAATTTTCTAATTTTATGAAGTTAATTTGTCTTTTGAACTTCAAATTAAATTTTTCATAATCCAAAAATCCTTGCGTAACATAACCATAAAGAATATAATATGAAATAAAAGCCGTTGTACACAATAGGCCCATAAGAATATGTGGAGCGTTTAGTAACCCCAGGTGTACAACCAAAGCTGTCAAAAAAGGATATGTCCGGGTTTAATAATCACATCTTTTCGTTTTAAATATTTACAGAATGCAGTATACAGAGTGATTCACGAAGATTGTGCAATTCTCTAGGATGTGATTTTTGGCATCATTCTGATGAAAATAGTTAATATAAACATACATCACATTTTAAAAATTGAGTGAGTTACGCCCTCCTGAATGTTAAACATAAACGTAGATATTATTTAAATTATTTACAACAATGGTACTGGGTGTATTCTAAATTCATTAAAGAACATCCACGTTATTACTCAGCTGAAAAATCTGTGTTAAAGCCTGTTTTCAAAGATCCCACCTTCTGCAGTAATGCCCGAGTGTGAACTGCGCGCGCCGCATTCCATAACTTCCATTGTTCAGTTGCTAGATAGATACTTTTTACCGATTTTGATTTATCTCTCACCGAGACCCTGACGTCATGAGATTTTGTGTTGCTGCTATCAGGTGTACTGTAACACATACAGCTCCAGACGTCCAGAGAGAGAGAGAGAGAAGGGGAGAGAGAGAGAGTTCACATGAATGTGTGTTACGGAAGAGAGAAACGTGATTTTATCCGAAAATATTCAAAATCGGACACATGTACATATGAACTTTCTCCATCAGAATGATGTCAGAAATCACATCCTGGAGTATTGCACAATCTTCGTGAATCACCCTACATATATACCAACTCATATTTCAGTTTAAATTTGTTCGGTAATAACTGGGCACATCCAGCCATTCAAGCCTCTTCAATTTCTACATCATTGCACACGTCATCCATAACTTTTCCCATAATAATTTAATAGTACATTATGCAACGAGCCTATAATGAAGGTAATTAAGAAGTGAGTATGGATATTTATGAAACGAGCGCAAGCGAGTTTCATAATTTTCATACGAGCTTCTTAATTACCATTATAGGCGAGTTTCATACGACTTTTTATGCTCGACCATATTTCTAACTTGATATTATTAATTTTCTTTGTATCGGACCTTGGCCAATGTCCCGTATGTTGTGAGATGTGCGCAGACGCGAAAGTATTGATTTTTTCCGAGGAACAGATGTTCACAATGACCTTGCTAGGCCATAAGAACCTACAGAGATAACATTAAAAATAAATTAGACATTGAAAAACGAGATGACAAATTGAATTTATTTGAATATTATTTACAATTAACGCTAATTATTATGGTAACAGAACATAACCTTCTGCGACAGTTGGATTTCCAGCCTCCATGACTTTTCGCTAATTCTCTTTCGATTGCATATCCGAGAATAATCAATACTTGCGGTTTTATAACAGTACAAAGCTGACCTGTCATTGGCTGAACAGTTGTAACCTGAGTCGTCATTGGCTGAAAGACCTGACCTTTAATGCGTAGGTGTACTTTAATGAGGTCCATTAAAGGTCTGCTACCAGGTGTATAATTACTACATTTCGGCATGGTCGAGCATGAAAATAAATAACATCGAGTTGCTTATATACCTTTCAAAATATGGCGACACGGACAACAATACAAACATATTGCCATAACAACAATATACGTGATTCATCTTTTTATCCTAGAATCCAATTCATATAAATACCCATAAAAACATATATGAGTTAAAATAAAATATAATCCAATTGAAATAAATACCCATTGTGCAAAAAATGTTATGCAATACATTAGACATGGGAAAAGCGACACATCCAGCTGTTTAGAAACATTGGGAACGACACAGTGAAATGTTTCGAAACAGTGTGTCGAATCACGACACATCTACTGAGAGGCAATGTGCCGGCTGGCACTGTATCGCTGCTTCGTTTGCTGTCAGATGCGCTGATTCGAAACACTGTACACAAGATACGACACATGACAAACTTGCGGTACAGTACTTGATGTTTCGAGCTTGAGTAGGAACTTTTATTAGTAATCACGTCTACTTTAAAAATATACCTATAATTGTCACGTCATTTTCAAGTAGCTATCAGATTCCAAATGTAGACATCAGTTTAATCTACTTACTTACTGGCTTTTAAGGAACCCGGAGGTTCGTTGCCTCCCTCAGTTTAATCTACTAGTACAGAATAAAAGTGACGATTATTAACCGATAAATAAGTTTATAATTAATGTATGTACGGTATGTATTTGCTGATAAGTATACAGATTCACACGCTTTGACCTATTTTTATGAAAGTTTGCACATTAAACCTTCACAACCAGGAGAAAAACATAGGCAACATTAACATTACATAAATGGACGTTAAATTATTTTTAAAAATAATGAAAATAAATACTATGAAACATGCATGCATAATATTAAAATTGCATCTTCTACAGTCAAATGTGGTTATTTCTGTTATATTCGACATCGACTTTCACGGGGCCGTCGAAAAAATAACATGAAATTAAATAACATTGTTGGTATATTATGAAACGAAAAACTTAGAAAATTCATGCAATAAGTAGCTATTGCACAGTCTAAGGCCATAGTATGAGTTTGTCGATACAGTTGTGGATAGTGAGCAGACTTCCTTTTATCCAACTGAATTCTTGAATTCTTTGAAACCAGAAGGAATATAACCACATAACTTAATACTTAATATTGGATCAACAATAATACTTACAAATGGCTTTTAAGGAACCCGCAGGTTCATTGCCGCCCTCACATAAACCCGCCATTGGTCCCTATCCTATGCAAGGTTAATCCAGTCTCTATCATCATATCCCACCTCCATCCAATCCATTTCAATATTATCCTCCCATCTACGTCTCGGCCTTCGCAAAGGTCTTTTTCCCTCCGGCCTCCCAACTAACACTCTATATGCGTGTCTGGATTTAATGTCATCAATAATATTATTTGGAAGTATTGACCCACCAAAATTATGCAATGTAACAAGAGTTGGGGTGAAAAAAAAATCATTCAAAACCTAATATAAGCGAAAATATTAACTGGCGAAATGAAAGGAGATGATGTTTTTATTCCACATATTCCTATGATATCCACAGCCCCATGAAATTCGATGTTGAATATAAAAGAAATAAACAACAATAGACCATAGAAATTGCTAGTTTAATTATGCAATACAGAGGAAAACAAAGAATTGTACGCATATCGAAAAGCAATTCGGTGATAGGCTACTTTCGCAATGTTGCTAATGTAGTATGCGAATGTACGTATTCCACTGAAAATAAGTGTATTAATTCTAAAATACATGTCTCAAAATATTGTTGTTCATATCTGAAAATGTGTTATTGCACAATTATCTGTATAGTCGTGTTACCAATGTAGTATATCAAGTCAACTGGAAGGAAAAATGTCTTTATTTATAAAATAATACACCTCTTAAAATAATATTCTTTAGGCCACGAAATACAAATTACTCGTAAGCGCGCTACACATTTTCTCTATTCACACCGTAGTCAACAATAGCATTAACCGCGTCTTGTTAGGGGGGGAATGTCCCACACAATCATGAATTCAATTAAATCCCGAACGCCGTCTTATGTTACAGGTCGCCGACCTGTCTTCTTAAAATTTTCGCTGGGGATTTCCTGAGTCCCTGTTGCCTTAAACAATCACGCACAGATGCCATAAAACTTGCCGAATTATTCTCGAATACCACTTTGTCGAAAATGCTTTTGCTTTAATTTTCAAGATTCGAATTTTCTGAACCGACAGTATGAGAATAATTATACTCCCATGCCTTTGCAAGAATTTGACCAGTAAAATTCCTTTTTTTAAGAAGGATTAATTCTATGGCCTAAACTAACCAATAGCATAAAACTGCAACTCAAAATAATTTTACGTAGCCTAACAACTTAATAAGTAACAATACTATTTGCTGCATGTGCACGACTCCAGAATTCAGTAGCTAGTGAGAGTGTGAGTTTAGAGGTTCAGTTTAGATTTCATATTCTAGTGCGTCGTGGCGTCGTTGTGTTATTGTGATTAGTGCAATGGCGTTACGAAGTGCTGTGTGGGATTATTTCATTCGGACAATTCCAAATAAAGTGAAGTGCAACATTTGTCCGGCTGTGATTTCAACAAGGGGATCATCTACTTCTAATATGACTCGACATTTGCGGCTTAAATATCCAAATGTTAATTTAAAAGAAAGCCGCTCTACGACAACTGTTGAATGTATCGAGGAGGAGGACAATGGTCTCCTAACCATTGATACACTGACAGAGAAGCAAGACACTTTGACCATTCCCATGGGTTGTGATGAAGTTTTTCCTTAACCTTCAACTTCAACAGCCGTCAATAACAGAAGCACGAGGCAATCCAAAATCAGTGGATTCACGGTAAGACCGATGTCGATCACCACACGAGCCAAAATAGATGATCAACTTTTGAAATTTATAAATTAAAGGCTACTATACTTTCAACAAGGTAGAGTGTCCTAAATTTAAAGAACTGATTTATCTCTTGGATCGAAATTATGATCTACCTAGTAGAAGAACCCTCTCACATAGTATGTTAACAAAGTTGTACGACTGTGTATTGGAAGAAGTCAGAAGTGACATTAAAAAAAAAATGCCTCATACATTTGTTTAACAACTGATGGATGGACATCATTGAAAAATGAAAATTACTTCGCTGTAACTGCCCATTTCATTGATAATAACTGCTGTCTAAAGTCATACTTACTGTCATGTTTTAAATTTACTGGTAAACATACAGCAGAAAATATTGCCAAATAACTAAAAATAACTGTGGAGGAATGGGAAATACAACACAAAATTGTAGCTTGCACCACAGACAATGCTGCTAATATGATCAGGACTGTACAACTTTGCAACTGGTGGCACGTGCCTTGCATAGTTTGAATTTAGTTGTTCGAAGTAGCCTAGAATTAATGGGAGAAACTCGGGAAAAAGTAAAGGGAACAGTTGAATATTTCAAACGCAGCCCACAAGCCCTCGAAAAGCTGCATAACATACAGAGGCAGATGGAGTATTCTATCCTAACACCAAAACAAGACTGTCCTACTCGTTGGAATTCCACATATTACATGTTTAAGAGAATTTTAGAAATGAAGGAGCCCTTCAAGGTGCCTTAGCAATATTAAATCCTGACTCAGGGAGATTGGTATATAATCGAAAAATGTACAGAAACCCTTGCATGTTTTGAAGAGGATACGAATGAAGTTAGTAGCGAAAAAAACGTGACTTTATCGAAAATCGTGTTACTCAGCAAAGGATTGTCAAGTCACTGCCTTCGTCTGAAAGAGACTGGCTAAAGTAACAAAATTGTTTTGGAGCTAGTAACAAAGCTGATAGGTGAAGTGCCATGTCAATTGGTACGAAAGTATGGAAACTAGCCATTAGTATGGAAGCAACATTATTGGATCCTAGATTCAAATATTTTGGCTTTTCTAAAGATGATCAGTGCTTCAAACAAACAAAGGAAGTCATAACTAACAAGTGTTCCGAAACAAGAAGAGGTCAGCAAAGAAATGAGGCGCAAACTACGAGTGTACAGTCTGTTCAAGAGACAGTAATTGGTGAATCTACAACACCTTCGAGTTCCTCTTGGCGAGATTTTGACGAATCTATAGAAGGAAGTACAGTTCAACCCGAAGTGGACAACCCTCGAGCAGCAAGTATTGTCGAGGTTGATAAATTCTTGAACATGCCACTTCTACGCAGGGTGGAAAACCCATTACAATGGTGGAAGGAATATAAAGAGATTTTTCCCACACTTTCTGAAGTCATGAAACGACGCCTCTGTATTATGGCCACTTCAGTACCTTGCGAACGATTTTCTTCAAATAATAACAGAAAGACGTACTCGACTTTCAAGGAAAAAAGTGTCGAAAATAATTTTTCTGAATTTTAACATGCAATAATAAGCTTGTTAATGGAACTTAAATGAACAATGCATTTAATTTTAAATTATATCCATAGTGCACCAATAATAGGCTATTAAAGCAATTTAATTTTCAGAGTCATTACTTCACTATACAGAGTGTTTAAAAAATACGGGGCATAATTTCAGGTAAGTATTTCCCAATGTAGACAATCAAAATATTTCATTACTACATGTGTTCGGAAATGCTTTATTTCCGAGTTATGGCCTTCACAACATTGAAATTCACCAGAACGTTTTTCTTTCCGCAGGTCGTTGCCATCAAAGGAGACATTAAGAGGGCACTCTGACAGTTCATTCCGAGGCGAAAGTTACATTCAGTGTTATGTAGGCGTTAGACTGTGCGACATGTATTCAGATCAAGAGCTGGCAGAGATACACTTCATGTACGGTAAGGCGGACGGCAATGCTGCGCTGGCTCGTTGTTTGTACCAGGAGAGTACCCACAGCGACAATGTCCAGATCGGAAGACATTTGATACGTCTCCATTACCGTCTGTGCGAGTATGGAAAATTTAACTCTCCTGGTTTGGGAAGGGGACGACCAAGATCTACAACTCCAGAAGTACAGGAGGAGATTCTGGAAGCTGTGAACATGACTCCTTCTATACAGCACACAAAGGGTAGCATTGCAAGTCAATGTTCCTCATACGACTGTCTGGAGACTGTTGAAAGAGTATCAATTGTATCCTTATCATTTGCAATGTGTACAGGCCCTGTCACCAGCAGATTACCCTGCACGAGTTAGGTTCTGTCAGTGGTTCTTGCAGCAGTGTGGTGTAAATCCGAACTTTCCTGCCTTGGTATTATTTACAGATGAAGCACAGTTCACACGAGATGGCATAACAAATTTCCACAATCAGCATGTATGGGCGTATGAAAACCCACGTGCACCTGTTCCATCTCATCACCAGGTGCGGTTCTCCCTCAACATGTAGGCTGGTATCATTGGTGATCGATTAGTTGGACCCCATGTACTTGTAAACAGACTTACGGGACAGGCGTACACAAACTTCCTGGAAAACACCATACCTCATGTTTTAGAAGACACTCCACTGATCAATCGTCAACACATTCACTTCTTGCATGATGGCGCTCCTGCACACTTCAGTCATATGGCTCGCCGGTACTTGGATCGAAGGTTTCCTGATTGATGGATAGGTAGAGGTGGCCCAATTGCTTGGCCTCCACGCTCACCTGATCTGAACCCTCTCGATTTCTACTTGTGGGGCCATTTAAAATCATTGGTTTATTCGTCTCCGGTGCCTGATTTGGAATCCATTCGGAATCGAATTGTGGCATGTTCTGAGGACATACGCAATACTCCTGGAGTTTGGGATCGTGTTCGCAGGTCAATGAGACATCGATGTGAGGTCTGTATTCAAGCAGGAGGTGGACATTTTGAACATCTTCTGTAATGACAACGACCTGTGGAAAGAAAAACGTTCCGGTGAATTTCAATGTTGTGAAGGCCATAACTCGGAAATGAAGCATTTTCGGACACATGTTGTAATGAACTATTTTGATTGTCTACATGTGGGAAATACATACCTGAAATTATGCCCCGTATTTTTTAAACACCCTTTATAGAAATGTGTTCTCGTGTGTTTTTGTGTTCACATATCTGTGATCAATGAAGAATAGTGAGCCCATTTTTACGTTAAAAACTGCAATAATTCATAGCGATCCAACATATAATCAGTTACGGAATCATTATGTGTGTGTGTTTAGTGTAATGTGAAAGAGTTTAATTAATTCTTGGAGATAGACAGTTTTATTAACGAGGTGCGAGCTGCATACATAATATGCTGGGAAAAGCTACAGTTTACAAGGTAAGCCAGTTTCTCAATGATTTCAAATGCATTCAAGTGGATTTAATAATAATAATAATAATAATAATAATAATAATAATAATAATAATAATTGATGTGATTATATCGAGTGACTCCAGTGCACCAAGTTCTCCTATTCGTGAAACTCAGAATAATTGTTACTATTAAGATATGGAATACTGTTTATATGAGAAGTATTCAGATTATTGAAATTATTTCAATACAAGAATATAGCTACTCAGCTTGATTTAAAAGTATGTCGACAAACTTCCGTTTGCGAAGCAGTTTATTTGAGACAGGATGCATGGGACACTTTCGCTTTCAACTAGTGTTTCGAAACCTTAACTGTTTCATTGGCTCTCTTCTCTTACACCCGACGCTCGATACAGCAGATAACAGTTGATACACAGCATCAAACCATGGTGAAACTGAAACAGTTACGTTTCGAAACATTCAAGTCCAAGTTTTCGAATCACGGAACATCTCAGTGTGTCGACACACTGTTTCGAAACATTCACTCAGTTGCCATGTGTTAAGTGTATTATCGAAATTCGGAAATTAAAAACACTCGACTTCGTGTCGTCTTTTCGAACTTTTCCTCGTTCCCGTAAATCTCACTTACCACACTTGTATCGCAATATAGTGTACTATATAGATTTCCTACATTACGCTTTTAAATATAAATATCCAAATGGTGGACCATATAATTGAGAAAAAAATTTGGTGGTAAGACTCTGAAATTTTTTTACAAAAAGTGCAACAAACAGTCCAGGAGGCTGACATTTAAGGAGTAATTTTATTCATTTTTATCACTACTCCATGGTATGAAATATTTAAATTGCAGTCGCCAATGAAAGGAGTTCGATTTTTTTCAACTTTCCTCTAAAGTTAATTTACGCAGGAGTAGTGTTGGACTTAAAATTAACATTTGAGGGATTCATCCATTTGCTTGTTTCAGTGTATTGAAATATGAAATATTGTACATATGAAAGTAAAAGAAAAAAGAACCAGACCAATCACAGCATTTAAATTGAACGAAGAATGTACACGTGTGCTAAACTTCAGGAATGGATTCGTCATATATTAAGTAGAGAGAGAAGAATAAAACTCTATTACAACATTGGCCCGGAAGTGCACAATTACAGAGTTATCCGAAATTTTATTAATGTTAGTGCATGCAACATGCCTTGATCGCTGTACTAAAATGCGAGACTCTGATTACAATTGTTACATGAATAATGATATTGCGAATTAAATTCATATTGACCTGAATACTTCTTAACACCTGCAAATGATTTCCTATAGTCTCAAGTAAAGTAGCCATATCTGACATAGAAACAGTGTGGAAGAAATATGTATGCTGAACTAAAAAGGAGGGGGAAAGAATAATTATATATTTTTTATTTTACTGTAAGTTACTCAGTTCTTGCAAATAAAGTCATTCAACAACAAAAAATTTCCTCCTGTGACATAAATTTTGTAAAGAAAAAACATGTAAACTAATATTTCTAATATATCAATTTCATCATCATCTGAAAGAACGATTCATTTACTCAAACCAGTAGCATGTATATTTTTTAAAGAACCTAAAAAAATATCTTGTACAATGTTACAGAAAGGAATTAAAATTTTTAGGAGATCTCTTTCGCTAATGTGGAATGAACCATGTAATTTTCTTTTACTGCAGAAATATATTGGTTTGTTAAAGTTAGTTTAGTGGGGTTTAAAAAGGGCGCCTTAGCTACTATTTCTATTTGCGCCCTTATTGGCTTGTAAAATATTTTACCCACAATAAACAAATATTTCAGTAATATACATTTCGATAAAAAAAAATTAAAACTGTTTTCCTTTTATAACACTCAAAATCCATGTTTTTCACTTTTTTTCTTTTTTCTGTGGATCCAAATGAAACAATATTAATACAGCAAATTTCAAAGGTTTTACTATCTAATTAAATTAAATTTCTATGAGAGTGGTAATGTTCATCAATACCGTGGCGTGGCCCTCATAAAATTAACATCTTTTAATTTTTTATTACGTTCTGACAATCTTTTATTTTTTAGTTGTTACAGTGTAACGATTGCTAAAGTATCTGAATTTTGTTCTTCATGGGTATTTTGTGTGGTGCTAATGGGAATTTTGGTAATTTAACAGTTGTAGATGCGTAGGTGGTAGGCCTACTTGTACTGGGGCCAGGCTGTGGAGAACTGACTCTGCAAATTGATGCTTTCCGTTTTCTGTGGGAAGATTTAAGGTATTCTGGAAAGTCGAATACACTTGGTACAGCATTAATTTTAAGTGTGCATCTGCTCCCTTCAGGAGCCTATTCCACAAAGATATGATGTTGTATATTACAAATTAGTGATGAAAGTTGTTTTAAAGCAAGGGGTTGAATCTTTCTGTTCTACGAAAGAATTAAAGCGTGTTGTGCTTTACCAATGAATAGCTACTAGTGACGTCATATCAATAAACATAACATGAAGAAGTGGTTATATTCGTATTTCGTTATGCGAATTAGGTTATGTTTGTCTTGTCGAAAACCTCAGAGAGAAATGTACGAAATTCTTTATCAAAAGTCATCTGAAGGTAGAAGTGAACAACAAACACAAGTTTAATTAGTTGTGTATTAAAGTGTTTAAGAATCACTCTTTATTTGGAAAGGAAAAGAAAATAAGGACACAAAATTATTTTTGTACGTTATTATTTGATAAACTTGAAAAGTGCTACAGAAAACATAAAAACATTTTCAATAAATTATGCAAGTTGGTTGAATGAGTTTGAGTATTTGTTGTCATCGTTGTTGTTGTTTTCGAATGCCAGGCGTTTGATAATAAAGTCATTTGACCTCTTGCACTCCAATATTTTTGAAAGATATCATCATGGTCAGCTACTGAAGCACAGATTTTGAGGTGTTCCGAATCCATTTCTTGGTTTGAGTTGCACAATGGGCAGTTAGAGGAATGATATATTCCAATTCTATGCAGGTGTTTGGCCAAACAGTCATGGCCTGTTGCCAATCTAAATGCAGCTACAGACGATTTTCGTGGTAAATCGGGAATTAACTGTGGATTATGATGCAGAGAGTTCCATTTTTTCCCTTGTGATTGTGTTATAAAATTTTCTTTGTTGAAGTCTAAGTATGTAGATTTAATAAATCTTTTCACAGAGTAATATGTAGATTTAGTAACAGGTCTGTAAGTAGCAGTGCTGCCCTTTTTTGCTAATGCGTTCGCATTCTCGTTTTCCAGGATTCCACAATGAGATGGTATCCATTGGAATACAATTCTTTTATTGAGTGATATTAATTGAGAGAGCATTTTAGTTATTTCTGCTGTTTGAGATGAAGATGTGTGTTTAGAGACTATTAATAGAATAGCTGCTTTGGAGTCTGACAATATAACTGCATTCTTAAATTTATTGATGTGGCATAGAAGATTCCTGAGACTTTCACTTATTGCAACGATTTCTCCATAAAAACTTGTTGTTCCATATCCAAGAGATCTATAAAGTTAGAAGAGACAGCACGTAACACCTGCACTGGCACCTTGTTCTCTGGAGATCAAGGATCCGTCGGTGCATAAATGAAGCCAGTTTTGTGGAGGGTACCTAATATTAATTGTCTCTAAAGACAGTTGTTTCATTAATTCTGTGTTTACTTCTGATTTCAGTATTTCTTCTGTTAAATTTTGATTATATTCTATATTTAATAGAGTTAAAGAGTTTGGTTTAATTTGTAAGTTTTCTTTTAAATTCGGGATATTGATTTTCTGTTTTAATTCTTGAACAATGGATATGAAACTTTATTGAGTTTTCAATCTACAGAGAGGACTGTATGAATGCCAATTGGTTTGAATATTTGTCAGTGATAGAATCATGATAAATCTTCAGGTTCAGAAGAGCTTAAATGAAGACGTCGTAAATTGACTGATGAAAAAAGTGGTAGAAGTAAATTACGAAAAACACAATCAATTCGTTAGAAAAAAAGTGTGACCGAATTAGTTTTCGCTACACATGACTTACAGTTAGAAGAAGGTATGGAGGTAGCTTCTAAAATAAAGTTGTCTTAGCCACCCCTACGAGACCTGAAAAATCCAATGAGCGTGGACTGACTCATACAAAGTAATGTGGCCTTATTCAGATGAAGAAGCTGTGTCAATAATTAATTAACAGTTATTGTCGAGGCAAGTTAAGTGAAAACAAAATAAGTTAATCTGAAAAGAAACTAAAGATAGAAATGCTGATTTGTATCCCTCTTATCATCAAGTACTAACAGCTAAGAACATTGTTACCTACCAAAAAGTGAATGACTTTCGATAAAACATCTGTAGAAGTGAAGCTGCAGGAACTGTTTGACCATACAGCAACACATCTAGTTAAACTACAGGATACTGTAATAGTATCATTAGATACAATGAATCAGATGGTTTTATATTAGTGTGAAATTGGGGATTCGATGACAGTAGTGAGCAATCGCCATATAAGCAAAAGTTTACAGCGAAAGTCATGTCTTTATAACATGTGTAGGGTACCAGTTCAGTTATTTTGCCAAGTAGATGAATCATCTCCGAAGGGTAAAATCCCCATTCCTCGTCACCCCGCTACTACAGATACAACAGAATCCACTTCACTTGCTTCTGCTGTCACTGGTGTTCATGAAGATCTGATAAGACGCTTTGATGTCATGTTGATCACAATTTATTGTGGATACAACATTAAGGAATGAACCTTTAAAGAGTATGTCTTAACTACTACAAAACTTTGTATAGAAAACTATCCTTATGCTCTCATCTGTACACAAGATTCTAATGCATGGGGCCTCTGTCATTTCTACTGCACTTCTCCCATTGACAAAATGTTAGAAGAAGCTCAAGAGGCCAGAAATAAGGATGTTAAATTCTTCTGTAAACGCCATTTTAGAAAATGCTCAAGGGTTGTTAAAGACGAAGACAATTTTAAGACTGTTGTTGACTTCTGATTCAATCATCACATCACTTCGAAAACTGTCAAGAAAATCTGAAAAATCTCTTCCATCTAATATGGTTCACCTTCTTAAAGAGCCGTCATTCGAGATATTCCTACTTTCTTCCAGGACTGCCATTAACGCTATTTCCGATAATGGCTAAGGTGAAAATAGTGACGTGGACTGAGTTATAAGATATGAAGGGATACAGGGGAAAAACAATGAATGTCACGTTTCTGTTAAGAGTCAGATAATCTAATTCAGTATAATACTGCAAAATTTATTGCTGTTGGTATTAAAAATGAAGGAAAGGATGACTGTATCCATGGTGATAATCCTCCTTTTTAAAGTTTTACTGAAAACAACACTAAAGAGAGAAAAATTCAAAGAGGATAGCTGTCCTTGAAAAAGGGGTACCGAGTGGTAACAGCACATAAATTAATTATAGATCAAAAATATTTTAATTTTTTTGGCAGCTATTCTTGACAGGAATAATTTATTTTTCATACATCGTACTGTGCAAATTGTTATTAACAGTTAACAAGGAATGTCTTAAAACATTAATAGCTATATCTTGAAGTTCCAAAAGATTAATATGGAAGTGATGAATGAAATTGATGCAAAATCTGGAGATAGTGCCCCTTGCACCAAAGAGCAAGCCAGTTACTTCCCAGCGACAAACGGGTAGGCCTATGTGGTATTTCTCTTCCAGATAAGTAAACCAGGGTTCATAATGTCTTTTCTTTTCCAAATCTACTTCTTCATCTTGTAATTCAGTTCTGTCAAATCTGAAAGTCGGATCGATTATGAAGCCAATATTTTGATTGTTATCAATTGCTAAAATGTCGCCGCGTTTGGTGAATCCAGTGGAGGAAATACAATGTAGTTCTTCATAAACGTCAAACTTTCCGGTATTCTTGACAATCTTCGTGGCAATCTTTTAAATTAGATAATGGCATCATCCTTAACAGAATTGTGCCATTCATTGTTTTTCCCGTGTACTCTTTATATGCTAATTTATTTAATAACATTATTCATGTATTAAGATATTTATTTTAATAGATATCAAGTATTCATGTATAGGGGGTCTCTATCACCACGTCATGGTGCGTCCTCAGGTTGGGGATAGAGGAGACAGCCTCCAGATATGGAAGGTAACTGCGAATAAATTGAATAAGCAGTCGTGGAAAGCCAATGAAAGGTGGTCTTTCAGCTTGGGGGTTGGACGAAGGACTAACAACCCATCACCATAAAGAACAGTTTGTTACAAAACCCCAAAATAAGCCTCGGAATGGGATTGATTCTCAGTCACGACCACAGCAAAGAAATAAGATTATGAAATTTGGTACTTGGAATGTTACAAGTCTATATAGAATAGGAGCGGTAACATTGGTAGCAAACGAAATAGCTAGATATAGAATAGACTTTGTGGGAGTACAGGAGGGTAGGTTAGATGGAAATGGCATTTCACAAGTAGGGGATTATTTGTTGTATTATGGAAAATGAAACAATAATCAGCAGTTAGGAACAGAATTATTTGTTCATAAGAGAATAAAATCAGCAGTAAAAAAAAAGTCGAGTTTATCAGTGACAGGTTATCATATTTAGTATTAAAGGGTAGATGGTGCGATATTGTAGTTATAAATGCTCACGCCTCTAAGGAAGAGAAAGACGACCATATAAAGGATAGCTTCTATGAGGAATTGGAACACATTTTGATCAGTTATATAGATATCACATGAAAATTTTATTGGGGGATTTCGATGCTAAAGTAGGACGGGAGGATATTTTTAAACTGACTATTAACAAAAAGAGCCTACACGTGACTAGTAATGATAATGGCTTTAGGTTAGTAAACTTCGCCACATCAAAAAATTTAATTGACAAAAGTGCAACATTTCCCTATAAGGATATACATAAATATACTTGACCTCCTCAGATGGATTGACACACAACCAAATACTATAGATCACATCTTGATAGATAAACAAAGACATATGGTATAGTAGAATTCGAACCTTCTGGAGAGCTGACTGTAATTCTGACCATTATTTGGTAATTTGAGAATTAAGAGAAAGACTATTAGTAGCCAAGCGAGTAGAGCAACAAGTTAATATTAGGAGATTTAATATTCCGAAATTAAAGGACGAGGAAGGAAAGCAACATTATCAGGTCGAAATTTGAAATAGGTTTGCCCCTTTAGGAAGTTCTGACAAAGTTGAGGAAAAATTAGATGTTAATAGCGAGTGGGAAAATATCAGAGATAATATGAAAATTGCAGTCGAGCAGAGCATAGGTTATTACAAAACTAAGAAAAAGAGACCGTAGTTTGATTAAGATTGTTGCACGGTAGTAGAAAGAAGGAAACGGGCAAAATTGAAATTCTTACAGGATCCAGTTCAGGTGAATAAATATATTTATTTCAATGAAAGACTGGAATAAAAAGAGAGATTACTTGAAGGATTTACTCAATGAGGTGGAAACAAATAGTGAGAATAAAAACATTAGAGATTTATACAAGGACATAAAAGAATTTAAGAATGGATATCAGGCAAGGGTAAAATGTGGTCAAGGATGAGAATGGTGACTTGCTTGCCAATCTCATTCAATCCTGAACAGATAGAAAAACTATTTTGGCCAACTACTAAATGTACATAGGCCAAATAGAAATGATCGGGACAAAATTGAAATACAAACTGCTGAGCCATTTATACCCGAACCCATACTTTCTCAAGTCGATATTGCGATAGAATAGCTGCAAAATTACAAGTCTCCAGGTATCGATCAAATTCCAGCAGAATTAATACAAGAGGGTGGAATCTCATTATCTAGTGAAATTTATAAACTTGTACTTGCTGTTTGGGAAAAGGAAATTGTACCAGAACAATGGAATGAGTCCATAATTGTACCTATCTTTAAGGGGTTAGGTACAGCCCGGCCTCACTTACCTGGTTGGGTTTTTCCGAGGTTTTCCCCAACCAAAAGGCAAATGCCGGGTAATCGTTTGGCGAATCCTCAGACCTCTCATCTCACTACATCTCGCCAAAATATTGTAAAAAATTGCACAAAATTGTAAAAATTGTAGAAAATTACTAAATTGTAAAACTTTAAAAACTGTAAAATATTGTAAAAATTGTAATTGTAATATTTTAAAATTTTTTACTTGACATCTTAAAGCTTCATTGCTCATGTAAGATCTATGGAATATAATAAATGAATGAATGAATCCTATTCAGTGTAAACAGAGATCATTTGACTTCTTCTATTTAGAATATTATACCACAATTTTACTTAGGGTAAACAACAAATGTAAACATTACATATTTTAAATATAATGGATCACATTGTAACCGAGCTTTCACTTACATTAACCAAGTACATGCACACTCTCAAAATGTAAGTGAAAACCCGTAATATATCTTGTAAATATTTGTATTCTCACATATTTTATCTAGATTTTAATTCTACTCATTATTCTTATTTTAAATTTTTATCTATTTTCTTTAGTGATAATTGATAATTTGAGGTTAAAATATTGCCTATTCATAATGTTTTATCTAATGATGTCGTAGGTAGGTAGATAGATAGATTATTAACCGTTGGAATACAGTTATTCATGGCATCGTCAGTGTACATTAATCTAACAATGATACAATAATTTTACAGTCATCTTAATCTATGGTAACATGTCATATGCTTATTAAATAGAATACTAGTTACTTAGAATATACCGGTAATGTATTTAATAACTAAGCAAATAACATACTACTAATTCAGTCGGTAATGCGTAACACACTAGAATAGTTACTTGTAAATAAGATACTGGTACTGAGTTTATTTCAAGAGATACACAATTAATTATTTTGTAATCACACACTAGCAGGTAATTGATTTTATTTCTTCTGAGTCTTGATGCTGCCTCTCTTCCAGTAGGGTCTCCAGGCACATAAAACAAGAGAGAACAGAAGGGCAGTATACACACGAATATCGGTAAATGGTTAAAATTTAAAACTTTATATTTAAATATTCCTTTGTGCACATTGGCATGTGTGTCAGTAATATATTTTTAACAGATTTCTTAAGCATACTATTGTCATGTGCCTTGACATGTGGGGGAAGTTTATTATATAAATTACTGCCATTATGTGTAGGGGTGTTGAGAGTTTTAGCAAGTCTGTGATAATTCAAATGTATATTATTGGATGTCCTAGTATTTTGCTCGTGATATTCTGAGTTTGTTTTAAAGGAATTTAAATTTTTATGAATAAAGCATACCGTCTCTAGGATATAAACACAAGGTACCGGTAAAATTTTAAGTTCCTTGAAAAGTCCTTTACTTTCTCTGCAAATGGATACTTGCATCATAATTTTAATTATTCGTTTTTGTAGTTTAAGTATAAGAGAAGATTTTGATGACGATCCCCAGAATATAATTCCATATGGTATGACTGAATGTACATAGCCAAAATAAACTGACAATAGTAGCTCAATGGGTGATATTTTTGAGAAGACTCGGAAAACATAGCATAGACGAGATATTTTTTCTGTTAAGAACACTGAATGTGGCTTTCCCATGTCAGGTCTGTATTAACCCAGATACCTAGAAATTTTGTGTTTTTAACTTCTTTAATTATGGTGCCATTAAGTGTAATCTGTACAGGGTGTTTGCAACCATTGTTGATTGAAATTCATAAATACTGTTTTATTTGTATTTAATTTGAGCTTATTATCTGTTAACCATTGCTCAAGTGTTTTGGAAGTTTCGTTAATTTTTTTGTTGCAAGTCAGTATTCCTGTAGTCATGTAGTACAATGTTTGTGTCATCTGCAAATAATACTGTTTTTGCTGGGCGTGTGGTTGATGGAAGGTCGTTTATGTACAGAAGAAATAATACTGGACCAAGAATAGATCCTTGAGGTACACCAAGTTCTATTGAAGTAATGCCTGATTTGACTGATTCAATTTCTACAATTTGCTTCCTGTTACTTAGGTATGATGTAAACCATTCCCCTGCCAATTCCCTTACACCACAATTCTGTAGTTTCCTAATTAGTATTTTATGATTAACCATATCAAACGCTTTACTAAAGTCCAAGAAAAGCCCTACTACTTGCTCTTTGTTGTCTCTAGTATTTAGAATGGATTCTGTAAAGTTCTGAATGGCATTATTAATTCCTTCACCTTTACGGAAGCCAAATAGGAATTTATGACAGTCTTAATCATTGAGGTTATTAATATGGATCCAGTGTACCCGCCTATGAAATATCGTGATTTCTAATGTTTATGCTCAAAATCAAGCCGAGATCTTATATTCAACTTGTACTATGATCTTCCCACACTCCACGTTCATACCACACCGTTTCTCTGCCCGACATCACGTGATTTATTCTGGTGCCACTACCTATACTTGTTTTTTTTTTTAAGATGGGACATGACAGTTAAGCGGCCGAACTTGGAACTACAGTGCTATGTTGCCAATATGGACTACCATGCTGCCTGCTGATGGAAGCTAGCGATGTTAAGATGGCTGACGTTAAAACTTTCATTGACAATTGACGTGAAGGTAAGAAAACAATACAAAAATCGACAGAGATTCAAACACGAAACGTACCAATGCTAACATTGTGTGCACAATAAATGTTACCAAGAGAGCTATTAAGCACTCGCCATGTGGGAATGGTAAGTTTGGCAACTCAACCGTCGTTACCATAGTAACAGGCCTACCACGCTATGTGACATTCAGTTTTTCCGATCGCAACGCTCCTGTCATGTCCCACCTTTCAAAAAAACAAGTATAGCAAGATATGGGAAAAGCGACACATCCAGCTGTTTCGAAACATTCGGAACGACTCAGTGAAATGTTTCGAAACACTGTGGCGAATCACGACACATCTAATGGGAGACAATGTGCCGACTGGCACTGTGTTGCAGCTTCGTTTGCTGTCAGATGCGCTGATTCGAAACTCTATACACAAGATACGACACATGACAACCATGCGGTACAGTACTTGATGTTTCGAGCTTAAGTAGGAACATTTATTAGTAATCACGTCTACTTTAAATATACCTATTACTGTCACTTCATTTTGAAGTAGCTGTCAGATTCCAAATGTAGTCATGAGTTTAATCTACTAGTAGCAGAATGAATGTGATGATTATTAACCGCTAAATAAGTTTATAACTAATGTATGTACTTGCTCATAAGTCATAAGTATACAAATCCACACGCTTTGACCGATATTTACCAAAGTTTGCACATTAAGCCTTCACAACCAGGAGAAAAACATAGGCTACATTAACATTGGACAAATCGATGTTAAATTATTTAAAAATAAATAAATTAATACTATCAAACATGCATGTATAATAATAAAATTGCATATTCTACAGTCAAATGTTGGTTATTTCTAGTATATTCAACATAGACTTTCACGGGTCCGTCGAAAAAATAACATAAAATTAAATAACATTGACGCTGTGTATCAACTGTACTCTGCTGATATATTATGAAACGAAAAACCTAGAAAATTCATGCAATTCATGTATACGGATTATTAAACTTATTGCAATGGATAGAATTATTATTATTATTATTATTATTATTATTATTATTATTATTATTATTATTTCCTGGGCTATATAGTTATTATCGCCACGCCAGCCGGAGTAACAACCGGTGAGTCTTTGATATTTATAAGTCATTATTTGTCGCTTGTGATTGTGGTTCTTTTAGGCCCACCGCTCCAATAATATTCTACAAAAAACGGTTGCCGTCAATGGCAATCCAGGATTGAATTTTGACGTGTACATATCAAGTCCACGTGGAGTAAGAACCAAGGTTGCCATTTTTAATAACAAATGTTCGTTCAGTTTAGTAAAGCATTTCAAGTGGAAGTTATAAGTTGGTGTTAATATTTAAGATGTGGAGGCCGTGGGAAGGCGATGATGAAGTTGAAAGTAATGTAAATGCGTGTGATCCTTAAACTATAGTCCCGTCGCTCTAATTTCCAGCAGCCAATCACGTTGCAGGTCGGCTACATTTAAACGTGTGCGTCTTGTGATTCGCTGATGAAGATGTTAAGCATTTCCTAAGGCTGGATAAATACTTCATATAATCGCCCGCCATTTTGGCTCTTTCGTTGGCGTTCGCAGAAAGGACACGAGGATATTATTTGCCACTCAATTATTTGCTGAATTACAGTGCGTTTGATTTGTTATCATAGAAGCTACAATATGATAATGTTTAACGGTATGGCAAATAGATCCCTCGTCTGGTAACTCAGCAACGGAAGAACAAAAATGGCGAACGATACTACCTACCTAGACTTTATAGAGCCTTGACTTCCTAAGACGTAAGACGTAAGCAAAGAGGAGGAGTCACGAGGGGAATAACAGCGTCGCGACTATAGTAGAAGTAAGACAATTATATGTAGCGAATGTATGGGGACATTGAATAAACAGTCTCAGAAAATAATTTGTAATGTGTATGCCTACGTCAAAAGACATAAATTGGGCAAGGGACCGATTACAGAGACCACAAAAGCTGTTGGATTAAGTAGGCAAGCCGTAATCAGAGTTGTAGAAAGAGGTCCTAAAACACCCTAAAATGTAAAAATAAAAAACAGAAATTTGAAAAAGTTGATAACTTCACCTGCGATCTGATTCGTCGAACGGTGTATGAATTAAAAAAAAATGGACAGTCGCCAACAGTTAGTGAAATATTAATACAACTTCAAAACAAATGTGAATTCCCCTACAAAGAAACAACACTGAGATAATTATTGAAAGAGTTAGGATTCAGGTTACGAATTCTTAACAAAAGAGGCGTGATAATGGAGTCGTCGAGAATAGTAATGTGGAGGTACAAATATTTGAACACACTTCGTTCTAAAGGATCGGCAGGCCATAAAATTATATTTTTGGACGAGACATTGTATGACACCTATAATGTCCCCAAAAAGGTTGGGATGATGAGAGTTGCTCATGTGCCTTCAGTGCCCCTGTACCTCGCGGGAAACGAATTATGGTTTTGCACACAGGTAGTAGTGACGGCTGGATTCCAAATTGTTTGTTCCTTTCAGCTAGAAATATAAGTGACTCCAAAGCAGATTCACATGATGAAATGAATTCTGAAATTTTCGAGGACTGGTTTACAAACAAATTAATTAAAAATCTTCCAACAAGCCCTCAGTGTATAATTGTAATGGATAACGCTGCTTACCATTCCAGGCTGCAGTTTAGGTTACCAAAGAGATCCACAACAAAGGATGATATTATTAGCTTCATGGTACAACACAATCTAGAAGTACCCAATCCACTCCCCACTATATCTGTATTGCTTGAACTTATAAAAGAAGCTAGTATCAGTAGAGAGTTTGTCATTGACAAAATTGCAATGAGGTTTTGCGGTTGCCCCCATATCACTGTAATTTAAATGCTATTGAACTTATTTGGGACGCGTAAAACATGAAGCACGAAAACGAAATGTGACTCCATCACGTAGTGACAGTGTATACAGAACTATACGAGAAAGTGTTGAACTTATAAATTCGGAATTGTGGACAAAGTGTGTTAACAGGACAAGAGAAACAGAACGCCAATATATTGTTCGCGATTCTGAAAACGACAGAGACTCGTTCATTATAAGCGTATCTGACAGTGACAGTGAAGGAAGCAGTTCAGATGAGAGCTAGGATAGCAGGTAATTAATAACTGTACTGTTTGAAAAAGACGCGACAACATCGCTTTAGAACAGTATGCATTCGACAGGTCTGTTATTGTTGTTAACCATTTCTTTGATCTGCCGGTCGTTACTCTGGCTCGCGCGGCGATTATGATTATACTCGGCTTGATTTGAAAGTATGTCAAACCTGGGTGAAACTAAATCAGTTACAGTACTGTACCATCTAAACATTCAAGTCCGAGTGTTTCGAATCACAGAACATCACAGTGTGTCGACACACTATTTCGAAACATTCACTCAGTAGCCAACCCTTCCTTGTCCCTTCTGTCTACTTTTTTGTTCGAAGGTTTAACCGAAAATACAATAGAATGTTGCCAGCATCGTACTCTTATAATAAAGTAATAAAATCCAAATAAAAAAGAAGAAATGCTAGTCATATCCTAATGATGAAAAAGTAAAAATAAAATCCTACTCAATAAACCTCAGACGTATTTATTCATTAATCGGGATTTTGTTATTCTGTTATTTATATTTTTGTCTAATTCTTTTAGTCGTACTGGATTTTGAAATATTTTCCAAACCGGTTTCCGTTGTCACGTCACACTTGATCGTAGTGGAAACTGTTCATATCCTTGAACCATGTAGGCTGTGCTACATTGTGAACGTAAGGGTGAGGTTAACGCTACCGGTAATAAAATTGTGGTTCATTTAAGGATACATTTCAGAACACGGATTTATTCCTTTCCCTTTTACTTCAAAATTCCAACCTTACACATACAGAATAAATTATTGGCACTGAAAAGTGCCTTTTCGTAAGCATGATGATGCGCATTTGACAAACGCAGACAAATCTGCTCTTTTTAGCATTTTAAGATGTAGCCTTATTGTCAGTAAGGAATCCGAATACTGAAATTTTCCCTTGCTTCCTCAAAGTAGTGTGATCCCTTATATAAGCTGCTATACAAAATGTAGTACATAGAAAATTATGATTTTTCGTGATTGAACTAATGTACCTCGGTAAAATTATGGAGGGACTAGCGACAGGAAGAATTTGGCTATGATATGATAACTGGGAATGTGTGGACTTCTCATGCAGTGTCAGCGTGATTCTTAGCTGGATTTATTTTCGCGTGCACATTCGCATAAACCTCTTTCACCAGTTTACATTCTGCAGATATGTAAACACTTAAATGTTTATTACTCGACCGAGGCGAGTGGAGCCGCGGGCGTAATGTAAACTATCGCGATGCGGTATTATGAACGCAGGAGCAGTAGCGCCAGTAGCTGCAGGACTCCAAATGCCTTGGTTGAGTAATACAGTGGCGGTAGTTATAATCAAGAACGAACCTTTGGTTATACAGTGGAGTGATGAGACTGATATGGCTGAGGAGCCCACACCACAGTTAAAATTGAGAGTGACTGGTTGCAATTTGTATGTGCGACGTGTTTAACATTGTAGAATATGACATTAAGTTTTATGAAAATATCTCCCAGTTTATAATTAGCAGACTTAAAGCATAAGTCTAAGAAATTTCAAATCTGGATTTCTTTGTCATGTTTGCCTTCATGTCACATGTTACATGCTTCTTTTATGCTCTTTCATAGTATTTGAAGAGCTCATAATGGACGCTGTTTTCAACTGAGTTTTAAGATAACGTTGAATCAGAATGCTTTTCATAAATCCTCTTAATTTTTAATGTCTTCTATTTTTTAATGAAAGTTATGTAAGAGTAAGATGGCCATATTTTTCCTGAGCCAAAGCGGGATGGTTTCTGCTACCACTATGCCTCTACGGTTTTTGCAAAGCAGATTGTGATGTGCCTGGAGTCCCTTCCTCTGGAACTATAGTTGACCAGGAATACTTTTGAGATTAATGTATTTTCCTTAGTAGATCTGGGTTCTACATGAGGGTGTCGTGAAGTTTTTCGCATGAGTTCTCGTTGCTGGCATTGTGGAATTTACATTTCAGAGTAAGCATTGCTTTCAGTGTTTGAATGGTAAGTTGTGTTTTTTTCAGTTGTCCATATGGTGTTCATGTGTGAGAAGATTCTTTCAATAGGTGCATTATCTTTCTTCAACAAACTTCCTGGCTTTCTTGGAGCTGTAACATATAACATTGGAGCAAGATCTTGTCAGCCATCTAGACTTAAAAGGAAACTACCTCAGGACATCTTTCTTAGCGATACTGACGGCTCTTCATAAATTTAACACAGAAAATCATCATCATATTTTTATTCTCATAGTTCACAAAAATGATTAATTAATTTAAAATAAATTTAATTAGAGGAGCCTTACAGCCAACCTCAGCATGATATTCTTTATGGGATATTCCATAATTTAACAGTGGTCTGTATAGCAAGTTTGCTGGTCGACCAAAAAAAAAAATAAATAAAAATAGGTGCATTAGTTCCGAGGAGACAGAGAACAAATTCAACAAGTTTCAGTATTTCAGTATATGTCACAGGTTTCGTTTTGAAATAGGAAAACACTTTCACCCATCGTATGTCAACCTTTGCCTACTTGGGGTTCCAATCTGAAACTTCGTCACCTGATACAAATCTACACAAGTTGTTTACTTCATTAAACAGCTCTTCATTGATTTCCAGGGATTGGAGCTTTGAACAAAAGAGACTGATGCTTGCTTTAACGATTTCCCAGGATTGTGGTCGTTTCAACACCACCCAACTGAAGCTTGTCAAATCTTGAAATTGACTCACTCTTTTTCCTGTAGATATTCAACACAATTGTGGTAGAAGTTGGTGATAATATTCATCACATCTGAAGGGTACACGGGAAAAACGATCAAGGTCCACCAAAAATCGAAATTGAGTTAATAATGCTATCTTATAGTGGAAAGGAAGTACTATCATGTGGTCTAGCTAGTAATAAGAAATAATCGTTCTTGACATTCCACTACGTCAATTTCTATTAAATACACACATAACAAAGTATTAAGTGCTTAAACTTTAAAATTCGTTTTTCTCGAAACTTTCTAAAATGGACCTTGATCGTTATTCCCGTGTACCCTTCATCTGTCTTCTTGACGAGACCCTCATGTTGCAGATGGTGAACCCGGATCCTCACTTCGTTTGGAACAGAAATGTTTTTGCTTCTGTAGCCGTTCATCTATTGCAGATGACACTTCTAATACCGAAATGCTTTGTTTTTCAATTTTTAGCACAGTAGCGTCAAAAATAGCAGAAATGTTGTGGACAAAGAAGAGCCACAGCTCAGTGCATGGATTTGTGAAGATCATTTGCATTACTGTAGAACACTTCTGTTGTGACAAAAAGTAGAATTCCAATGCAGGAAACGGTTTCAAGATTCTTTCTACTGCTGGCATAAGTGAAAGCCATAATGTTTTCCTGTATTCTAGAATGCGCTGATATTCAATCATTACAAAGTCGTGAAACTCCTTTAATTCTTCTATACACAATAGTGTATATGTAAAAATAAGAATATATTTTCACCACAACTGTTTCAACAACAATAGGAAGACAATCTGCTGCCATTTGCATAGAGTTGTGAACAATGTGAGCCGCACAGCCAATTTGCACAAGTTTTTATCCAACTGTAGATTTAAATTTTTCAAATACATTGTTTTTTCCCTTTCTTTGAACGCCACCGAAGTTTGTGTTAACATTATCAGCACAGAATCCCACAGTTTTTGTAGTCATAGTATTCTGTTCCAACACATTAATTACAAATTCACAAGTGATATCTGATATTTCTCCATGGAGCGACTGTTGATGTATTAACTTGACCTCAACACCCAATGATGGAACAAAATATCTCACTAGCAGTGAAAACACCTTCACTTCTTTGTGATATGAAGCATCTGTGAATATAGTTACAAATTTGATTTTCTTCAATTTTTCTTGAGGTTGGTTGTTGAGGAATGGGAAAAGAACGTTAGTTATTATGGCCTTACATTTTGTGCGCGCACAAGTGACCTTTAGCTCAAATAATTTCTGTACCAACTTGCTAATGCAATTCATGGAGTGGAAACTGTGATTTTGAAATACAGCATAAAAAGCGAAGGTACCTTCGGCAGCTGCTAACTTGGCTTCCATGTTCCCAGACATTGTTGATTGGAAATACCTTGTCACGGGGCGGGCAGACACTACCACCTTACTCCGAACCGATTTCAGATGCTTTGTAATATTTGATCTACTACCGTGAGAAATAGAATATTCAGATCTGCATGTGTCACATCATACATGGGAGTCATTGTCTGGTTTTGACTTCTTAATAAAAGAGAATTCACTCTCCAGTTGTTTGCTTTACTTACGCGCTCATTTAGTCATTGTTTGTGAAACAAACGGAGTCAAAATTATAACTAGAACGTATTGGTTGTAATATCTGTCGATCCAGTCTGAATATCAGCACAAATTATCACAATTGGATATCACATAGGATGATAGCCTCACGACTTTCGGCACATTAGAATGTGTTAAAACTTACCTGTTAGTAATATCTGGTGTCATGTTTCCAACTATGCGAGATTCAAACCAAAAAAAAACATAGCTACAAGCCTTGGATAACATCACAGAACATCACTGCTTCTCGGTTGTACATTAAATCATTACGAAATGTGCGATCGAGAAAGCAGTGTTACGTACATCGTTGAAACTAAAGCCAGGGCTACTAACTAGAAGTTGCTCAATCTAGGTGACACGATATGACCAGCGAATAGGGATTATAAAGAATGGACACTTCGCGTCGGTACCTTTGATGTAGCCGGACTGATTTCAATGACCTTCAAGCCAGCTAAAGCGTCAGATTCTGCTTTCTCCCTAGACTTGGCGCTGACATCACACCAGCTAGCAGTCGACACAACGGAAATATAACACATATAATTAATACATCTAGGTACATTATGTACTCAAATAAAATAAATTGGATCCATAAAATAATAAATCCTTCATTAACTTCAATGTCTAGACTCCAGAGTTCCTTTATAATGAGTCGAGACGTTGACCCCAACAACAATTGAAATACGTAATGAATTGATAGCGCTGAAAATGGAAAAACAAAACTCTTACGAGAAGTAAAATCATATACCTATATTATATTATTATACAAATATTAAACGAATTCGATACTTAATTTTATAATGTATTATATTATTTTATAATATAATGTATTATATCTGAAATATAAAATATTATTATTACAACTAGTTTGTCACTGAGAAATAAGGAAAAGCTGTTAACTTGAATTTATTTGAAGCAAAGCGTTACTGGATTATGCAATAAGGTAGGCGATGTTTGGATCCTGTGCCTCAACTCTATTCTCAATTATTATCTTAGCGTATGCTCGATTACACTACCTCTAGCGCTTGAAAGTGGAACTAACCGCTGTCGCACAGAGAAACAAAACACAGGAAAATTCGCTCCGTGTCCATTCTTTATAATCCCTATTCGCTGATATGACAGTCATATTGGTTTGGAATCGGAATAAACATGCAGTGATTTTCGAGTGCTTAAAGAGTCTACAGGCTCAAAGTGGGAGATTCGTGAGTTCCGCCCATCATTTCGTCGACAGCGGGACACTACTCTAAAATGCAGGACTGCCCCGCATAAAGCAGAATGTATCACAACCTTATATATGATATAGAAGCGGTTGTATGCCATCTTGTTCTCTTAGCCAAGTTAGCAGCTGATCATGAGGTAACACCACATTGGTAGGGAATCAAATACTGATCAGGTAAAATATATGTATATTTTGTAAAGTAGAATATAAAATAAAATATAATATAGACAGCAAAAAAAAAAAAAAGGGAGAGAGGAAAGAGAGATTGGAACAGAAAGAAAGATAGAGGCAAAAAGCATTCTTTTCTACTGAGAAATGATTTATGACGCAATTGTCTCACCAGCCAAGTTTCCACTTTCTACAATAACACTGGTGGCAAATTTCCTATTGTGTGTAGAGAAACTATTTTAACCAATGACGGGTATTGCCTCTTCGTCATTCACCCATATCATGCCAGTTGTGTAGACAATTTATTTACCTACAGAATCGTTGTCCAGGGTGTGCCATAGCATGCAGGTCTATACTGTGAGCCATGAAGACATAAGATGATGACGGGTATTTGTTGAAATACTGCAGGGGAATCTGAGATAGAGCAGAGAATCCTTTTCTCCTACAGTAGTGGATTTTTCGCTATAATAGTACATAATATGTCCCATATTCTTGTGTAGGAGATTATTGGTTTCAAATATGTTTAGAAATTTAGTATTTATCCCATTTATTTAACCTGGTAGAGAAAAAGCCATCAGACCTTCTCTTTCCCTCTTCCAGGATATTACAACTATAATAACCTGAATACAATAAAATTAAAGTAACAATTACTTTATAACGTAATTATTAAAATACTACCTAATTAATAAAGGCTACACAATGTACTCATGAACTATTAAGTTATTTAAATTAAATAAATTACGACTTACACAATTTAAAATATGGTGTTATTGTATTTGATTATTGTGAAGTCGTTATTTACTTAAGTAAAATAACTTAAGAATTCATCAGTGAATACAAGTGTTAAAAGAATATATTCAAGAATGTAGGTAGACAATTTATTGTAGAAGTTAAAAACAAAGAAGACATTAGTCATTGACTTATTGAAGTGCATATTAAATGTATAATAATTATGTATGTTTGAAGTTACTGAAGGATGAAGTATTTTCTGCTAGAGTAAGACAACCATGTAGAAGAAACTATGCCTGAATGAGTCTCAGATATTGACCAGGTACCTAATAAGTTTGTGTCTGAATTTAATTTTATTTCGACAGTTCCTAATACCAGCAGATAGTGAATTCCAGGGTCTTGGCAGGACTAATGTGAAAGAGGATGAGTATGGGGAATTGTCATATGAATTAGATCATAGCAACTTGTAATGAAAGTTTCTCAACAACTCAGTTTCTATAAATCACTGTCAGTTACATAAGCTCTTCTTTCAGTTGCGATGGATGTAATCAAGATGGAACCTCAAAATGATTCTTTGGAGATGGATTTAATCAAGATGGAACCTGAGGATGATTCTTTGGACTTTCAACAAGACAACATACACAAATTAGAAGAGAATAAGACTTCATCAGAGGTAAAGTGAAAAATTTCCCAGTTTTTTATTTGTCTAAAAGTGCCAGAGGAACATATATTTGAAGGGTACACGGGGAAAACGAAAAATGTCACATTTCCATTAAGGGTGAGATAATAATCTATTTCAGTATATTACTGCAATATTTATTGGAGTTTCAACTTGAAATGAAGGAAAAGATGAATGTATCCATGATTTTAATTCTGCTTTACAGCCATTCCAAGATAAGTGAGCCTATATGGTAAAAATTAAATTTGTGATAATAAAATTTATTTTAAGAAAGAGAGCTTCTGAATAGTGCAAATTGCCAGATTCCAAAAAAAATATATATTTATTTGTACTTTTACTCTCATTTCTTAACATCTCAAAACAATGTAGTAATCTTGTTCTTGAAGGTAAATTTGTATCCCTTTGTTCTCACTACTGATATAGCCAAATCAGTTTCCTTAAGATGGTATGCTTGCTACTTCTTATTGGTAGAACCTATTAGGCACATGGTGGACATTGTGGTTTTATGTTTTGTTATTTCCTGCAATTATTGTGCCAAGTCCCGTACGGAACTAGAAAAGATACAAAAGTTTGTTTTCCATGTTAATGAAAGAAGATAGGTGCACAATATTTTATAGAAGTTAAGTGAGTACCGCTCTCATAACGTCACTAATTTTAATTAGGTTTTAATAAGGTATTTTTAAAGGAAATAAGATTCCGTACGGGACAGTTCCTATGGGACAGTTCTGTATGGGACAATTTCAAACAGAACTTGAGGTTGCTGTATTGTTGATTATTGGTGTTTTATGTAAAACATTTGAATTTGTTTCATAGGCTATATGAAGAGTTCAAGAACAAACAGAGGGGAAAAACTAGCAGCAATTTCCAAAATTCAGAAGTCACTGTTTTTTACCTTATGACTGTGAAAGCATTCTTGTTGCCACAACAGCCAGATCAGAAATGTGTAGACACAGCATCTTTAAAGAATTAACCACATTAACCACTCTAAGAAGCCTATATTACGAGATTTACTCTGACCTATCACTTACAGGAAATGACTCGGAATCAGATGCTATAGAGACATACATAAATCTTCAGATGAATGTGAAAAAATGTCTCCTCTAGAATATTTAAATCCTGGAAAGTTCATTGAAGTTGAATTGACAAGTGATAAGGGACTAAAGCATAAATATCATACTATATGCAGTGCTGCCATTGTGGAGGTCATACGGGGCCATACATCATATGAGAACCTACAATTTTTTTTTTTTAATTAATTGTATGGGGAAAAGAAAATTTTGTCTGTACAGAGGCATACAGCATATGGGTGTCTAAGTTTTTTACGCGGAGATCTGTATATGTACAGATTTAGATCATCTCTTGCTGTTCCTAATGTATTTTGTTTGATGTTCATAAACAAAACTTGTCCACCTATGCAGCACTGGAATCCAGAATTATATAAAATAATGGTTGAAAAACAAGAAGTGCTGCAAATATACATCCAAGATTCATCGAGACAAATGTGCATCTATGGTGTTGCTACATGGTGTATTCTTTAAATCGAACTTGTTGTGTATTTAAAATGTAAAGCAAAACAATTACTTTGATTCTTCTTTAATACTAACAAAATCATTAAATGACAGTCAGAAAGATAGAGAGAGGAGAGTAAAATATATTTCAAGGGAGAAAACAAGGGATGGGGTGCCTGGCCAAGGAAAAAATTATCACGACAGCACTGACTATATGTAATGGCAAAGTTTAAAACAAAGATATTAAAGTACTTTCTTTTAAAACAGACAGCCAAAAATTACAAACATTTTAAGCTAGATGAGGAACCCTCTTCATTTGAAAGCATTGTCAAAGTGTCTCAGATTAGAAGAATCTAAAGTATTCTGATATTGTTAGAAAAGGAGCTGACAGATTGTATTATAAATTTAATTGAAGGGTCTTAAATTGAAATAAACTTGCAGTTTAATGTACAATATAATACATAATCATTAACATACAACTTTTTATGGTTAAATTCAACAGATCAATCTGACCGTTTCTTGACAAATTTTCCTCTACTTACGCATTGCTCTCCCATAAAATGCATGTAAAATCGATAAAAATAAATATTTGTTATACGAAGATTACATTATTACCTCCAAAAAAACAAAAAAATCTCTCAAAGAAGACTCCAAATTCACAAGTGTCCCGTACAGAACTACATGTCTGTCCTGTACGGAACAAATTATTTTTGGTTATTTCGTAGCAGTTATATGTTTTTTTTTTTTAACTAGTAACTACTTTTCTAAAATGTTTAAGTGCCAACAAGTTAATGGAAAGAATTTCAGTTACTTAAGGAGTCAGATATCACAGACTTTTGCCATCAAAGTATTTGCTGACTATTGAGGTGTCTAAAATATTTCCTGTATGGAACCCCATTTTATTTAGGTATTTCTCAGAAAATAAAGTTTAATAAACTATTCTTTTTCAGGGAGAGGGTCCTTCATATTTTAACAGAATTATTCATTTATCACTGAATATATTCTACCAAAGACATAAACTTTATAGACAATTATATTTTCAAAGTTGCTTTCTAAAGTGTCCCGTACGGAACCTGGAATGGCTGTTTATCAATTTTTGTAAAAATAACACTAAAGTTTTTAGTAATACCACAGTCTACGATATACAGTCGCGAAGCTTGAGGTGATTTTTTGCAAATCTCGCGATAAAGCGTTCCAAGCGGTTAGCAACTAGAAACAATAGACTGTCCACGGTCGACTTTGGACTGTGTTGTATTTCCATTGAGTGCTAGCTCGTTGCGTATTTCACATTGATGCTTGTGAAATGTTCGTTATTGGTTGTAATGAAAATGTTAATGGCTAAAATACAATAATTGGAATAATTATATTTTACTAGAGACGTAGGAAATTAAGTTTGTTTTAATTAAATTTATTGAACACGTTTTATTTTCAATTTTGGTGGGATTATTATTGCTTAGGCCTACTCTTTTTTTTTTTCAAAGGATGTTTTTAATTATAGCCGTTAATTTTGTTGTTATTTTTGTTTGTTACTTTACTAGAGACGTAGGAAAAGTCTGTTACAATAAAATTTATTGATCACGTTTTATTTCCAATTCTGGTGTGATTATTATTGCTTAACCTCATCCCACTTTGTTAACTACGTAAGCCTACACTACAAGTACCGGTACACGTAAGTTACTCCATTAATTCATATTTTCATTATTATTGTTGTAAAGGGAAATGCAAATTAATATTAATTGGTTTCATAGTTAATTATCGCTATAAACTTGAATGAGTGAAGCGATTATAGTAAATTTCAGTTCGTTTTGCACAAACAAAAGTAATATTAATCTATTTCTTGCAGGTATCTTCGAGTTTATAGTGGAATTTAATATACTTCATTAAAATAATAAATTAACATTATGCATTTAATATTTCAATAATGGAAGGAAGGTGTTAATATTTCCAAAAGAACACAACGAAAGTGTAACATAGGAGAGAGATCTGCGATGATGAGGCGATAGTAGCGATCCTAGTGGTGGGCAACTACCCATGTTTGCATTTTTACTACATATTGAGCTTCGCGACTGTATATAGTAGACTGTGGTAATACAGTGAATTAAATAACGACATCACCCTTAAAGGAATTGTGACATTGTTCATTTTTCCCGTGTACACTTCATTTGTTATTGTTCTGAGTAATGATTAATAAAATATCATACTCGTAAACACATTCGCACATAGGGTGTAGACTATTAATTAGATTCTTGTACGTATATCACAGTATATAAATTATTTGCACTAGGAACACCTGGTCAATTATCAGTGATTGCCTGTGTCCCTAAGGTCTTGTTTCCTTTTTGCCTTCAGTTGTCTTTGTAATTTGTTGCCTGTGTTGAGAGAGCCGATAATGGCCATGCAGAACCAGATTTACAGCCATTACAAATGAAGTCAGTTTTAAAACAGCGAAACAAAATCATTCATTTTGTAATTTTGTTATGTAGGACTTGAATTTATCACATCTAGAAGTGACGGGCATGAAGATTGAATGCATAGAACATAGTTACGAAATCAAATCAGAGAAGACAGACAAATCAGAAGAAGTTGTAGACACTGCAGTGCCTACGAGTTTTGCATTCGTGAAATGTGAAATTGATGTAAGTTGTTCACTATGAGTATGCAGATATACAGGTATTGCATTTTTAATTATGTTAAAACCTTAACATTGTGCAATATTAACTGTTTTCTTGTTTCCAATAGCTTCTAGTTTTAATTTTTAGATTTGAAATACAATAATAATAAGCAAATTAATTTCTGGTAGTTAACAGAGAATTATCTCAAATGTACGGAGAAAGTTCTTGTGCCTTGGGACAGAATTTAATTTTAACTTTGCAACATTGTCCCTTTCGTCTACTTGTCTAGCAACTAATATGGTAGACATCCATCTATAAGTTCAAACTGATATATAGGTATATTCAAAACTCACAAGAAATGGGAAAGATCTGTAACTGTGTTAAGTAATAAGTTTATATAAAATCAGATTAATAATACAGCTTTGTTTATAAGAGAGTTGGGTTTTTTTGTCATAAACAAATCTGTGAAATATGCCACGTTGTTGAGCAGGGAATCTGCTGTCCCATTGCAACTTGATTTATAGTATATATTCCATATTCAGAATATTTTTTATAAGTTTCTGGACTTAGAGTTATAAAATCAGCATTAAGACCATTTATTACTAGTTTCGATCAGCCATAACATTTTTTATGTTTTGCAAAACTGGATTCTTAATATTTTACAAGCTTTCACAATGACGACAAATTTTTAGATTACATTGCTCAATCCATTTTGAGATGTGAATCTTCTCAGTTTGCTGGAACTGTCAGTATTATATATTATTTTATAGCTATACTGAATAAGGCCATTTTACAGGTGTGGTTGCAACACCTATGTTTTCTGCTATCTTATCTGAAAAGAACAAGTCGTATTGGACAGTCCGCATTTTGAGGAAATAAAACTTCCAACAGTGATGCATATAGTGAAATGGATTAATATGTCAGTAAATAAATAGTTACCATTCATTTGCATCAAATATTGTAGCAAATTCAGGTTACGTGTTGTGGAGAATAATTACACATCTCATGCACATATTTTCAACTTGAAACTTGATTCCAGTGTGTTTGAATACATGCAAATAGCCGGAATTGAAATAATACATGAAGGATGTATTTCAAGACAGTTTTGGGGAAACCAGTTCGATTTTGTATAGAAGTCATTACAACCTTACTGAAAAATGATATTGGAGTCATTAGGTTTGAATGTTAGGTCCCTGACAGGGAACAGATGAGCGAGATGGTCATGTGTTCATTATTTGATCACTTTTCCAGGAAGATGTTTTCGATCTGGACAGAGTAGAGCAGGAACAGAAAGTGGAAGTATCTTCAGAGGATGAAGTGTTTCTTGAGAGGTGAGTGTACTCTTCAGTATATTTTCATGTGTGCCATCCTCTGCATCAATACACTTTTATTTTTGCTTCTGGATCGCGTATTATTGAGGTCACTAGAATTTCCATAATTTTGTCCTTGACCTTACATTCAGTGTGCGAGGATGGCTCCTGTTTCCTTAATTTCACTTCTACGCAGTAAGTACAAGTGTGTAGTATTTTAACAAAATTATGGTGCAGGAAACAGAATTAGAGACTGCTACAAGGGAGAAGTCTTTTATAACAATTAAAACATATCAAACATTTACCTGGCCATCTTGTAATTTCGAGTCATAAATGTTATATTAATGTTAATAATAATGTTATAAAATCTACTTAGATATGTAACAAATTTTGGAGGATTTGACATTGGCTATGTTTTATATATAAAAATATATCTGAGATCTTTACATGCAATAAAATAATATACTGGTATATATGATTTTGAATAGTGCAGAAACTGGGAATGTGTATTGTGATTTTTATGTATACTTTGATTTTAATTGATTAAGGGAAAATATCTCTGTTTTAATCAATGTTCACTTATGATAGATTATCCATATTTTCTTATTGCATTGGTAATCTTACGTTTGCAATTCATTTTGCATAATTTACAGAAAAGTCTGTATATATGTTAGAAAATTTAATTTTTCAGTCGTTGACTTTACTACATTATATATTTTGTTAGGTGTTAACCTTTACATAATAAATTGTGTGATGTATGAACGTTTTCGTTGACCATGTCAACATCATCAGATACTCTCTGTCATTTTACAATATCAATACTCTCAATGTTATCTACACAATTCACATACAATACATGTTTTCTGTCATATGAAGGTGAAACCTATTGAAAAATTATATGAATTAGTTTTATAATGTTGAATTGTGGATACCCCAACTGTCAACTATTAAAATATACTTATATTATCATGGGTATATTCTTTGCAAATCATCATATGTGAACGATAATATGAACGATGTAATGATATGAGGCTAAAAGTAAGATAAAATATAAAAATATAAAAATGATGAACTAACTCTATTTAATGCTTTACTATGCATGTGAGGATTTGCAAATTACAATATTTTGTTACAAGGTATTCACTTTTCTATATCATAGTATAAAATTCTGGCCTGTTATAACTGCCTATATTTTGTAGATCTTGGTGTTATTGTTTATGCCAATATGTTGGGTTTAACCTAAACATAAACAATAACACCAAGATCTACAAAATATAGGCAGTTATAACAGGCCAGAATTTTATACTATGATATAGAAAAGTGAATACCTTGTAACAAAATATTGTAATTTGCAAATCCTCACATGCATAGTAAAGCATTAAATAGAGTTAGTTCATCATTTTTATATTTTTATATTTTATCTTACTTTTAGCCTCATATCATTACATCGTTCATATTATCGTTCACATATGATGATTTGCAAAGAATATACCCATGATAATATAAGTATATTTTAATAGTTGACAGTTGGGGTATCCACAATTCAACATTATAAAACTAATTCATATAATTTTTCAATAGGTTTCACCTTCATATGACAGAAAACATGTATTGTATGTGAATTGTGTAGATAACATTGAGAGTATTGATATTGTAAAATGACAGAGAGTATCTGATGATGTTGACATGGTCAACGAAAACGTTCATACATCACACAATTTATTATGTAAAGGTTAACACCTAACAAAATATATAATGTAGTAAAGTCAACGACTGAAAAATTAAATTTTCTAACAAATCTTACGTTTGCCTACCTGCCAACCAAATCCTCTACGAGGAAAATCCACTCTAATACATTATAAGGAACAAATCGATAGGTTTTCTAGTACCTGATTCATCATTACACAATCTGTTATGTTATCTCGGTTCATTACAAAAAGTTCGTTGTCGACCCCACCTACAATATTCTGGTTCGTCCTTGACACACATATGGACCATAATCAATTTTATAACAGCTTCAGGTATATTATTTCCTTCTCACTTTTAGAAAAAACAGGGAGTTTACCATTACGGCGCTAAATAACCTAAGCTGTTGATAAAGCGTCGTAAAATAACCTACTAAAATAAAAATATATTAACATTTTATATAGCATAAGAATAAGACACAACATACATTGTAATCTGAATTTGGAAACAATCGCACAATCTAGTACACTCGTGTTCAAACATGATAAAGCAAAGGTTAATGATTTTTTTTTGTGTAGCATATTCTTCGATTAATTGTAATACACATAATATACATGCACTTGTTTTTCTCTTTTTAAGAATGAGAATGTAACTGTGACATGAAAACATAATTTCGTTTGCTCTTAGGTAGCTGAAAACATTTATTTCTTACCTGTAATTATGTATATACTCTGTAATACAACAATTGTGTTCAAAGTCATCCGAACCGACACTTGACTTTAGACAGACATTTCATTAGTAATACATCGAACTACCTAAGAGATTTGAAAGGCATGTTGGTCCGACAAGTTAACAAGTAAATGAAGATTAATGTCAAAGGTCCTTCAATAACTGTCTATTTTTTCGTAACCTAGTGTAATCTTTTGTATTATGCATTAGGTTTAAAAAATAGACAGTTATTGAAGGACCTTTGATATTAATCTTAATTCACTTAAGAGATGGTAATGATGATAGTATCCACATGAAATTTGTTGTATAGGTTAAGACCAGAATGTTCAAAGTACCTTACGGTGAAATAGTTTCATTTTGGTTAGATTGTTGATTACTTAAGAGTATTTTATTGATTGACTGATGGTTTAATTTCGTCAGGATTGCAGCTACCGATGAGAGGACTGTATTATCAGAATTCGACGGTCTTGCACTTCAAGGGAACGAGACTGTATATAAGAATTCAGGTTCCTCAGGAAAACATGTCTCGGCTCATGAAGATGGGAAACAATCGCAATTCGAAATGAGTAACAACTATTTTTCTAATTCTGCAAAACAGAACGAACATTTACGCAAGCACGTAAGCGAGAAACCTTTCAATTGTGATGTTTGTGGTAAATGTTTCTCGGACTCGAATAAGCTAAAAAGTCATGAACGTCTGCACACCGGCGAGAAACCGTTCAAATGTAATGTTTGTGGTAAGTGTTTCTCGGACTCTAGTAATCTAAGAAGGCATGAGCGCATACACTCTGGTGAGAAACCTTTTAAATGTGATGTTTGTGGAATGTGTTTCACGATTTCGGGTACCCTGAAATGCCATGAACGCCTACACACAGGCGAGAAGCCTTTCAAATGCGATGTTTGTGGAAAGTGTTTTTCACTGTCTACTAGTCTAAAAATCCATGAACGTATACACACAGGTGAGAAACCCTATAGATGTGATGTTTGTGGAATGTGTTTTCTTAATTCGGGTGGATTGAAAACCCATGAACGTCTGCACACTGGCGAGAAACCATTCAAGTGTGATGTTTGTGATAAGCGTTTCTCGAGTTCGAGTAATCTGAAAACCCATGAACGTGTGCACACAGGTCAGAAAGCTTTCAAATGCGATGTTTGTGGCATGTGCTTCTCGCGGTCGAGTAGTCTAAAAAGGCATAAACATCTGCACAACGGTGAGAGACCTTTCAGATGTGATGTTTGTTTTAAATGTTTCTCGCATTTGGGTAGATTAAAAACTCATGAACGTCAGCACACAGCTGAGAAACGTTTCAAATGCGGCGTTTGTGGTAAGAGTTTCTTAAAGTCGAGTGGCCTGAAAAGACATGAAATCCTGCACACAGGCGAGAAACCTTTTAAATGTGGTGTTTGTGGTAAGTGTTACTCGGATTCGAGTTATCTGAGAACACATGCACGCTTGCATACAGACGAGAAAGTTTGTAAATAAACTCGTGCACACATATAAGAAATCTTTAAAACTCTGATTTGAGTTCGTTAAAGGGTTAGGTACAGTTTACAGCAGTAAATTTTTTTGAAATATTTTTTTTCCTCCATTACTGTATCCTGTACAATAATGAAAATTGATATGTAATAAAACACTGTCACTCAGCTATATGAAAAAAAAATATTTTTACGATTTTGAAAAAATTACTTAATTTGTGTATATATATATATATATATATATATATAATTATATATAATAACTTCATTCTAAAATGTGGTCAAATATCAGTGTTTTCTATGACACGAAATAAAATAAAAATATTACCTATTAAGGAATGTAGTTGAAAGAGCATGATACTGTAAACATGAGTTTCAGCAATAAAATAACAGAAAACATGAAAAATTTAACCAATTTTTAGTTATGAGGGAAACGCATCATCATTGCACAGTGACTACCAACATTTTGAATTAAAAAAAATATATATATATAATTTTTTTAAATCGTAAAAATAGTTTTCTCATATAACAGAAGGACAGTATTTTACACATACTAATTTTCATTCTTCTACAACATACAGTAATGGAGAAAAAAATTGAGTATTTACAAAATTTACTGCTGTGAGCTGTACCTAACCCCATAAAAAGACATTAAAACCAGCACATTGGCGAGAAACGTTTCAAATGCTGTGTTTGAGGTAAATGTTAATTAATCATGTACAGTTGTCAAAAGAAAAAGTGGCCACTCACTAAAAACAAAGTTCCCTTCGGGTATCTTCCTACAATTCAGAGACAGGCGATGTTACATCTTGTTTGACCACGTTGCCTGATATGTACAGTTATAATTAGAATATTCCGTGTGTTACTTGATGGTGTAATGGCAGAGTTCCAGCCTGGTATTCGTGAGGTCCTGCGTTGGAATACAACCTAGTTCTTTTTGTTGTTTTTTGTTTCATTTTTAAGAGAGAGAGAGACAAAATATACATAATTGCTTCTTTCTCTTTTACGATTATTTTAGTAATTGAAATCAGGTTCATTAATGTATTATGCCATAACTTTATCATTATGACATTGTGGCTGCAAATGGAAAGAAAAAAGATTTTATTCTCAACAAAAATATATTTCGTGACATAAACAAAACAAACTTACTAGCGTCTACCTTAGAACATTCAAACATTTAAGCGTTCGAAAAACAAAGCAAAATGCCACGATTCAATATTTAGTCTATCTTTCCCTTATCTTCATCACACCTTGCAGTGGAGTGGGAATGGAATTGACTAGTCTTTGCAAATAGTGACTGTTCTTAGACACGACATTCCAGCCATTCTGGACATATATAAGTGTTCTGCCCATGGGCAGGTCTTTGATTGCAAACACAGCATTCTCCAATTTTTCCTATTTTCTGCCTACCTCTTAGTCTCCGCATATGATCCACATATCCTAATGTCATCTATTATTCTTCTCAACCAGTGACCCAACCAATTGCTTTTTCTAATCTGTTTCAGCATCATTCTTTCTTCACCCACTTTTTCCAACACAACTTCATTTCTTGTTTTGTCTGTCCACTTCACACGCTCCATTCTTCTCCACATCCACATTTCAAATGCTTGTATTCATTTCTCTTCATTTCGTCGTAATGTCCATGTTTCTTCCCCATACAATGCCACACTCCACATAGTCTCTTCCTTAATCTTTTTCCAGAGGTTCGCAGAAGATGTTTTTTTTTCTTTTAAAAGGTTCCTTTGCTCATGTTTGCAGTTTTTCTTGGGAAAGATAAATGCTGTAACTTCCCATTGCTTTCCGCACAGCACTGTCTCTTTCGGATTTTATTAGATCCCAGGGGGCCCAGGCATGGAGATTAGAAGAGTAGATTTGATTAATTGGGCCCTCCAGACTTCACCGAAATTCACCGCATGGGTTAAATATTAGTTCTATCAGGATGTTTGACCTGATCAGAGACCGGAAATCCCAATTAGCCTTTGCCCCCCGCATCCTGGGCTAGCTTCTACAAATCATCAGATAATCTTGGAAGGGGTTTGGGCCAATTTTTCCGCATATGTTTCCACACTTGCGCTCTCGTAGCTCAGCGGAAGAATGTTGGAATTTAGATGTCAACGTCTCAGGTTCAATTCCTCGTTACTCTTTTTCATTTTATTGTGATTCAAGATAATATAATGTAATAATATAAAAAGAAAAAACTAACATCAGTATTATGCAACTGTATTGTTCCAAACCTCATACTAAGTTTATGTTATTTATATCGCTAAAGAAATAACTGAATATAAATAACTTGATATTATTTATACAGTATCACAGAATATTGTGATTTTTTTAGTAACAACAATGTAATTTATTCGTCACAACAATAATTCCTTTCTACAATTCACCTTAAACGCTCTCGTCAACAATTGGATCTTCACTCAACAAAGTATTCGTTATAGCACTCCACCGACGACAATGACAGTTTACTTGGATTATTACGCACAACAATGAACTGTTAATCTGAACTAATATTTACAAAGCACTATTTACAAATCAGAACTACCAGTTCTCAGTTCACAGTTCTTCTATCTCAGTCACTCGAGTTCACAGTATCTCGAACCACAGATCTTCAGAGACAGTTCACTGTACTCGAACTCGGGTCCCTCCAACTGCGGTCCACTGCACTCGAACTCAGGCCTTCGGATGCTGACGCAGATGCGGACGCACACTCGAGTCGAACTCTGGCTTGCTTGCTCTGGCTTACTCACTGACGGAGTAACTGAAAACTCTCTCTCTAGTTCGCTGGCGCCTGCTCTTTTATAGCAAAATCATAGTTGCGAGAACCTTCTACAGGTGTGTAGAGAATTATCTCAATATCTCTACATCGACATTTCTGGAAGGGCCGGGAAGGTCCGTTCCCCCTTCCCTCCGTAAGCAGCTGCGCGCGCGGACTCGTCGCGTGACGTAATACACCCTCTCTCTTCTCTCCACCGCGCGACGTCATTCAATGTTCCGTGGAGCCTGTGCGATCTGCTTTCTTGCGGGACGCTGGTCGTGAGTTCGACTCTCACGTCGCTGTCACATTGCCCCCTCCTTAGGGCTGCTCGTCCCGGGCAGTCCCTTGGTAGGCTGCTAATCGGTCCAGATGCACCACCATCATCTTCCCTCGAGGTTGTCGCTGGATCCGGTACACCACGTCGTTGATCCGGGTCACCACGCGGTATGGTCCATCCCAGGCACGCTGCAGCTTTGGTGATTTCCCTTTGGTCCTGGTAGGTCGATACAGCCACACCAGGTCGCCCTCCTGGAATCCTGCAGAGTTGGCCAATCTGTCGTAGCGCACCTTCATCCTGTCGCTGGCCATTTTGAGGTGCTCTCTGGCCAGTTGGTGAACTCCATTCAACTTCTCGGTGAGTTCTGCCACATAGTCAGTTGCTGGCTGGTCGGCGCTGGGTGGCGTGCCAAACAGCAGATCACAGGGCAGGCGCAGCTCTCTCCCGAAGATCATGTTTGCCGGTGTCATCCCTGTTGTATCGTGGACCGAAGCTCTGTAGGCCAAGAGGAACAGTGGGACTCTGGCATCCCAGTCTCGTTGATGGTTGGACACCACCTTCCGCAGATGCTCTTCCAAGGTTTTGATGTAGCGTTCCACCATACCATCGGACTGTGGGTGGAGGGGAGTGGTCCTGGTTTTATGCACCCCCAGACGCTCGAGCAATTCTCCCATTAGGTTGGATTCGAAGTTGCGCCCCTGATCGCTATGCAATTCCCGGGGCACCCCGAATCGGCAGATGAAGTTGTCAAGCAGCGCGTCGGCCACCGTCGAAGCCTCTTGGTTAGGAATCGCGTACACCTCTGGCCATTTTGTGAAGTAATCCATGGCTACTAACAGGTAGCGGTTCCCGCGATCCGTGACCGGGAACGGTCCAGCAACGTCGATGGCGATCCTCTCAAAAGGAGCTCCCACGTTGTACTGCTGCATGGCTCCCCTGCTGCGGGTCCTTGGTCCGCGACTGGCTGCACAGGTGTCGCATCTTCGGCACCATTGTTCCGTGTCGGTTCTCTGATGCAACCAATAGAACCTCTGCCTTAACTTGTCCAGCGTCCTGTTGGCTCCCAGATGGCCTCCAGTCACTCCAGCATGAGTCTCCTCCAGCACTTCCTTCACCTTTCTCCTGGGCAGGACAAGTTGTTCTATGCGGGTCCTTCCATCGGCCGACTCCCAAATCCTCTTCAGGATACCGTCCTTGACAGTGAAGGATTCCCACTGGGCCCAGTAGCTCTTGTAAGTGGTGCTACGGTTGGCGATATCGGCCCATACTGGTCTCTGGCCGGACTCCACATCACGCAGTAGCTGTCCAATGTTTGGGTCCACCAGCTGCTCCCTCCTTATGGCGGCGTTATCCCATCCTGGGCTTGGCTGGGCGGCAATTGCTCGGATTGCGTGGGCGCCATCCCGCTCTTCTACTTTCAGGCAGTGTTTGCAGCCATCCGGGCACGGACGTCGTGACAGGGCATCAGCGTTGGAATGTTTCTTCCCTTGTCGGTGTTCAGAGGTGAAGTTGTACTCCTGCAGACGTTGAACCCAACGGGCGGTCTGCCCCTCCAGATTCTTGAAGCCCAATAGCCAGGTGAGTGCAGAATGGTCTGTCCTCAGATGGAATTCCTGGCCATACAAATATTTGTGGAAGTGCTTCAGGGCTTCCACAATGGCAAGAAGTTCTCTACGCGTCACACAGTAGTTTCTCTCAGCCTTGGATAGTGTTCGGCTGAAGTAGGCAATCACCCTCTCTTGCCCGTCCTGTTCCTGAGAGAGTACTCCGCCGATGCCTACGTTGCTGGCGTCAGTGTCGAGCGTGAACTTCCTTCCAGGGATGGGATATCCCAGTACAGGAGCAGTGCAGAGCGCCTCTTTCAGCGACTGGAAGGATGACTCCGCCTCGTCTGTCCACTGGAATTGTCGTTTCTCCTCGGTCAGCTGGGTTAGAGGCTTAGCGATGTTGGCGTACCCAGCTACGAACCTTCTGTAATAAGTGCAGAGGCCGAGAAAGCGACGCAGCTCCTGCTTGTCCCTCGGTCTTGGCCATCCTCTGACGGCTTGTAGCTTCTCCGGGTCCGTGGCCACTCCGTTGGTCCCTACTACGTGTCCCAAGTAGTTGACCTTCTTCTGGAATAGATGACATTTCTTCGGGTTCAACTTCAGCCTGGCTTGTCGCAGTCTCTCGAACACTTTCCTCAGGTTCATCAGCTGCTCGCTGAAAGTCTTGCCCACCACGATGACGTCATCAAGGTACAGCAAACAGGTGTCGTATGTCAGGCCTCTCATTACGGACTCCATTAGTCTCTGGAATGTAGCCGGGGCGTTGCAGAGGCCGAACGGCATAACGGTGAACTGCCATAGTCCCTGGCCTGTAGAGAATGCCGTTTTCTCCTTATCCTCCGGATGTAGCGCCACCTGCCAGTATCCTGACTTGAGATCCAACGTCGAGAACCACTCTGCTCCGGCCAGGGTGTCCAAGGTGTCGTCAATTCGTGGAAGGGGAAAGCAGTCTTTCCTGGTGACGTCATTCAGTCTTCTGTAGTCCACGCAGAAACGCAGGTCCCCATTCTTCTTCTTCACCAGCACCACAGGTGATGACCAAGGGCTGTCGGATTCCTCGATGACCCCTCTTGCTTTCATGCCCTCCAGTTGGCTGTCAATCTCCCTCTGTTTAGCTAGAGGGACGCGTCGAGGAGGTTGTCTGATTGGGCGAGCATTTCCGGTGTCAATGCGGTGCTGAACTTTCTCCGTTCTCCCGTAGTCGTTTTCAGACAGACTGAACACGTCCTGAAATTCTGTCAGTAGATCGTGGACTTGTCTTCTTTCTCTTTTGCTTAAATTCGCCGGCAATTCTCGAGCCAGCTCTTTCAGTGATGGGTCTAGATCTGGATGTGGTCGGTGACACTCCTCGTTTTCTGCCAGCGACGTCACAGGCACCACCGGCTCGACGCTACCTAGTACAGTTCCACTAGGCACCTCCTTGTCCCGATTGGTGACATTCAGGACCCTCACCGGTACCACCTTCTGATTCGGGAGTAGGGATCTGGCCACATAAACCCCATCTATCGGAGTTGTTTGCGAATCGAGGAGCAGGTTTCTCTTAGGTTGTCCGTCCAGTCTTGCCGTCACCACCATCTCGCAGCCTGCCGGGATTGTCACATGATTCTCCAGTTTCCTCTTCCCCAAGGTCAGGTCCAGGAAGACCTCTCTCTGGATGGGCAAGCTCTCGCCTGAAGCAGTCCGTAGCGCGTATTGGCGCAGCGGCGTCCTCCCAGGTAGGCCCCGCACGACGTCTGGTCTGGCGATAGTGAGCATCGCCCCGGTGTCCACCAGTACTCTGCATGGACGGCCTCTTATCCGTCCTTCGGCAATCAGCCCATCGTCGCATCTTCTGTCGACCGGTTTCAGGACGAGCCGAGGGGACGGTGATGATGGCGCCGACGTGCTCCTCCTAGCATCGGCCCCCTCTCTCTCCTGACTGTTGCCAAGTCGGTCGCAACTCCTCCGCAGGTGCCCAGGTTCACCGCAGGACCAGCAGGTGGGCTCCCGTCGTCCCCGTTGCTCAGGCGACTGTTGACTCCTCTCGGTGCCAGCCACCTCTCTCTCCGGCCGGTGGCCAGAGCGGTCGCAGTCCCTCCTTAGGTGTCCCGGCCTCCCGCAGGACCAGCAGATGGGCGCCCGTCGTCTCCGCCGCTCCGTTGACTGTTGGCGCTCCTCGAAGGATCGGTCACAGTCCCTTCTCAGGTGTCCCGGTCTGCCGCAGGACCAGCAGGTGGGCGCCCGTCGTCTCCGCCGCTCCGTTGACTGCTGGCGCTCCTCGACGTCGGCCACCTCTCTCTCCTGCCTGTGGCCGGATTGGTCACAGTCCCTTCTCAAGTGTCCCGGTTTGCCACAGGACCAGCAGGTGGGCGCCCGTCGTCTCCGCCGCTCCGTTGACTGCCGCTCGGGTGGCTTCGGTTGGCGCCCCCCAGCATCCGTCGCCGTGACGCTCCTGATCCAGTGCGGTGCTGAGACTCCCGCCGCCGACTTGGCCGCCTCCATCCTGAGGGCCGCCGCCAGAGCTGCGTTGATGGTGCGATGCTCTGCCAAGAGTAGCTGTTGCTTTATTTCCGGGTCTCGAACTCCGCTGCCGAAGGTGTAGGCCGCCTCTCCAGCGATGAAGTCATTAGGTAGGCCCCTGAGCGCCTTATGGGCCAGTTGTTCCACCACCATCGCGAATTCTTGCAGGGACTCGCCTGACTGTTGGACCCTCGTTTTCAGTTGGGTCCTGAATGCTGCCGCAAGTTGATGGTCACCATAACGTCCCTCCAGGGCCGCCATTATCTCAGCGGCTGTCCCATCTTCTGGAACGCTGTGAAGAATCTCCGACGCCTGTCCCTGAAGCGCGGCCAGCAGCTGAGTAGTTTTCTCTGCTGGCGTCCACCCATTGTGCTCTGCGATGGCCTCGAACTGGCGACGGAATATCGCCCAAGACGTCGTACCGTCGAACTTCGGCGTCTTGACGTTGTGATGTCTGGCTGAAGGCGATGATTCCGCAGGGCCACTATATGGAGTCCTCAACTCTGTGGCCGCTTCTTGCATGGCACGTCGAACTTCCTCGGCAACTATCTGTTTATGTTCTCTAGCCTGGCGATCCACCAACGCGAGAATGTGCTTGTTTTCCTCAGCGTGTTTATCTATCATCTCACTCGTCTTGTCCAGCAACTCGGTCGTCTGCTCTTGACGACGCTCGAGATCACGGATTTTGCCATCGAAATGGTCTACCTCCTGTCTCAATTCGGTTACTGTCTCGTTTATAGTTGTAAAATTCTTGTTTAGGTTGTCAAGATCGGCTTTGAGTTCGTCTTTCACGATGGCGACAATTCCATCTACGTGGGCCGAAACGCTTTCAATTTGCGAAGTGACGTCATCTTTAACTCCGCTTATGTCGCCTTTCACTTCACTTATGTCACTTTTCATCTCCGTTTTCACTTCACTTATGTCGCCCTTCACTTCACTTATGTCACTTTTCATCTCCGTTTTCACATCACTTATGTCGTTCTTAACCTCACTGATGTGCTTGTTCATGTTATCTTTTACTTCACTAATGTGCATGTTCATTTCTGCTTTCATTTCTGCGATGGCTTGCAGGATCTGCTGTAGGTTCTCCATTGTCGATAATATCCCGGTTCTGACACCAATGTGATTTTTTTAGTAACAACAATGTAATTTATTCGTCACAACAATAATTCCTTTCTACAATTCACCTTAAACGCTCTCGTCAACAATTGGATCTTCACTCAACAAAGTATTCGTTATAGCACTCCACCGACGACAATGACAGTTTACTTGGATTATTACGCACAACAATGAACTGTTAATCTGAACTAATATTTACAAAGCACTATTTACAAATCAGAACTACCAGTTCTCAGTTCACAGTTCTTCTATCTCAGTCACTCGAGTTCACAGTATCTCGAACCACAGACCTTCAGAGACAGTTCACTGTACTCGAACTCGGGTCCCTCCAACTGCGGTCCACTGCACTCGAACTCAGGCCTTCGGATGCTGACGCAGATGCGGACGCACACTCGAGTCGAACTCTGGCTTGCTTGCTCTGGCTTACTCACTGACGGAGTAACTGAAAACTCTCTCTCTAGTTCGCTGGCGCCTGCTCTTTTATAGCAAAATCATAGTTGCGAGAACCTTCTACAGGTGTGTAGAGAATTATCTCAATATCTCTACATCGACATTTCTGGAAGGGCCGGGAAGGTCCGTTCCCCATTCCCTCCGTAAGCAGCTGCGCGCGCGGACTCGTCGCGTGACGTAATACACCCTCTCTCTTCTCTCCACCGCGCGACGTCATTCAATGTTCCGTGGAGCCTGTGCGATCTGCTTTCTTGCGGGACGCTGGTCGTGAGTTCGACTCTCACGTCGCTGTCACAATATAAATGATAAATATCGGTTTGTTTAATTAATATGAGATATTATATAATATATATTTAATTATTTAAATAAAATAACCCTTTTACAAAGAAAAATGGTTATTTGTATTATAATTATTAGCCTACATAAAATACAGATTATTTATATCGCGAAAGAATATAAATAACTTGAATACTGAAACGCTAAAGAACGAACACAGAATATAAATGATAACTTGAATATTATTTATACCGGTAAAGAACGATAACAGAATATAAAAAACGTGAATATTATTCATATCGTTAAAGAACGATACCAGAATACAAATGATGACTTGAATATTATTTATATCTCTAAAGAATGATAAGAGAATACAAAAAAATATAACTTGAATATTATTTATATCGCTAAAAGAACGATAATGAAATATAAATAACTTGATATCAATAAAGGACGATAACAGAATATAAATGATAATTTGAATATTATTTATATTGCTGAAGATAGATTAAAAATAAAATGAAAATTTGAAGAAGGCGCGAACCCACAACCTTCGAATCATTAAGCAAGCACTCTACCGCTGGTCTACGAGACGCAGATATGGAATACTTACATAGTTCCGGAACTGCTTCTAAAAGCACATGCATTGTGTAACATCGTCATGACCCGAAGTGGACTTAGAAAATATTCGTTGTTCACAAGTGCGGCCACTTTTTTTTTTTGACAACTGTACATGGCAGGTTGATTGGAAGAACAATTGCATTTTCAGCATATATTTGTGAGAACAAAATACACTATTTTTGCAGATATATTGTGTTATTATCATTGGTTTGTTTTCTAAATGAGTGACTATCATCGGTGTCAATGTAGAGCAATGAGGACCAATACAGATCGCTGCAGCCCTCGCTGAACCATGTTGAGTTTATAGTAATGGTGAAGGCTGACCTAGTGAACAAGTAGACATTCCCATTCCACTTGACCGCTGGAATGAACGCTTTGTACAGGACCCCACCTTAACCTATTAACTGATGGCCATTTAAGTCCCTGCGCCACTACTGCGTTGGCGAATTGGGATTTAATCCCTGTGTAGGATCTAAAAACGGGAGGATGTAGAAAAAGCTTGTATCTTCTACAAATTTCATAATTTTTTCATGGAATAAAAAGTGATGTGCTACAGGACATTTCCACTTTACATTAATTAAACATTGCTCTTCTATGTGATAGAGTAACGAATATGTATGTAAAGTCTTTTGCTTATGAGTGTGATCAACTTTTCATGTCTCCTTGACTGTACTATAGGCAATAGCAGATGTTTGGAGCGAGAGAGTCAGGGGGACACAGCTGAGTGTGCTGTAGAGAGCAGTTTAAAAAAAGATTTCTTTGACTGACCTGACTAATTTACAATTCATGTTCAGGAATAGTCAGCTAAGCCTTTTGTTAATAACATATATCAATATAATTAATTATTTATTCCATCTTATGGCTTGAGCATTGATTATATATAAAACAAAACACTTATGTTTTACATGTTATTTAGTCTTAATACTAACGTTTTCACCTTTGTAGGGCATCTTCAAGTACGAGATATAACAGATATCCATCTAAAATCAATGACAAAACTTTGCTTTACATTTGGAAATGACATAAATAGAGTGAAATATAACATGATGACAATACTAATTATCCAAAACAACATTAAAAAAGATCATGTCAGATATTAAAAACAAAATTAAAACAACGTAAGCTTGCATAGCTATGTAATAATACTGAATACGCAGTATTGGCATAAAAAGTAGATCTCAATACATTGGTATCCTAAATATATTATACTGTCGCCAATAACTTGTTGAAAGTGAATAGAAAAGCATACAGAGAGTAGTAATCAATGTGCTGATCATAGTGAAATCAATAAATTACTAGAAATATATAAACCTGATATTACTAAATGTAGAGTCATAAAAGCAAATATGAACTGGCTAATTTCGATGGAGCGAGTAAAATTCTTGTTTAGTGTTCTGTACTTTCCTATCTGAAAAACAAACGTATATCTACAATAGGTAAAGTAGAGAAGTATATTGAAAATGAATGCCGTATGAAGGTATTAATTTACTTACAAAATAATGCGAAAATTCTAAATCATCACAGTACACAGGTTTTCAGAATTGCTGAAATGAAGGGATGTATTTGTTGTACATGTAATCAGTTTAATTGAAAAACTGCATCCAGTGACCAAATATTGTCGAATATTCATTCTTATCTGCAACACACGTTTATATATTATAAAAATGGTTGATTTGACAAGGGGTCGAAAGGAATATCCAAAATTTTACTTACGTACTGAGTGATGAAACTGTATGTAGTTGTTGGCTTGCGTTTTTACTTTCGACTAACCAAGTGTAACGTGTTTTGATGGTTCGTGTATCCACGTAGTGATCTGAAGGGATGAAGGCGGGAACTATGTTTTTAAAGGGTGTACAATGGATTTTGATTTTGGATCAGATTTTCATTAATTATAGTGCCGTGTTTTAATTGTTGTTTGGTGATCATAATTAGCCAGTCCATATTTACTTTTACGACTCTACATTTAGTAATATCAGGTTTATATATTTCTAGTAATTTATTGATTTTACTATGACCAGCACATTGATTACTACTCTCTGTATGCTTCTCTATTCACTTTGGCAACAGTACAATATATGTAGGATACCAATGTATTGAGATCTACTTTGTATGCCAACATTGCGTATTCAGTATTACTTCATAGCTATGCAAGCTTACGTTGTTTTAATTTTGTTTTTAATATTTGACATGATCTTTTTTAATGTTGTTTTGGATGATTAGTATTGTCACCATGTTATATTTCACTCCATTTATGTCATTTCCAAATGTAAAGCAAAGTTTTGTAATTGATTTTAGATGGATATCTGTTATATCTCGTACCTGAAGATGCCCAACAAAGGTGAAAACGTTAGTATTAACATTAAATAACATGTAAAACATAAGTGTTTGTTTTATATATAATCAGTGCTCAAGCTATAAGACGGAACAAATAATTAATTATATTGATATATGTTATTGACCTGACATTGCCTTGGTATTTATCAGTTTTAACTACTCTTCCCCAAATGTCTGCTTATATTCCATTGAGTCATAAAGCCCATGATCATGGCTGCGTGTGCAAGTGTTTATAACTCCAACGTGGTAAATGTGTGCTCGCAGAAAATTTGACAGCAAAAGATGTGGAAGAAGTTTTATACGCCAGCAGTGATGTTGACTGTAACTTAGTGATGAAGACATTGAAAAACGAATAAATGCATCCTGTGGCAGTGATGATGACGTGATGCCTGTGGGGTCCAGGGGTTAAGAAGCACTATGGAAACAGCGAAATTGTAATAATATGGTCGGTCATTCTTTTGCAGATCTATTAGTGGACTTCAATCAGATACAGGGCTAAATATTAATAGCCAACCTTACTTACTTACTTACTTACTTATAGCTTTTAAGGAACTCGCAGATTCATTGCTACCCTCACGTAAGACTGCCATCTTTCCCTATCCCGTGCAAGACTAATCCACTCTCTATTATCATATCCCACCTTCCTCAAATCCATTTTAATATTATCCTCCCATCTACGTCTCGGCCTCCCCGAAGGTCTTTTTCCCTCTAGTCTCCCAACTAACACTCTATAGGCATTTCTGGATTCGCCCATACGTGTTACATGCCCTGCCCATCTCAAACGTCTGGATTTAATATTCCCAATTATGTCAGGTGAAGAATACAATGCGTGCAGTTCTGCGTTGTGTAACTTTCTCCATTGTCCTGTAACTTCATCCCGCTTAGCCCCAAATATTTTCCTAAGCACCTTATTCTCAGACACCCTTAATCTCTGTTCCTGTCTCAAAGTGAGAGTCCAAGTTTCACAACCATATAGGACAACCGGTAGTATAACTATTTTATAAAAGTAATAGCCAACCAGTAGACATATTTGTTCACTTTATCAATGATGAATTGGTCAAATTGATAACACCAGAGACAAATTCCTATCATAACATAGTGAAAGAGGAACTTGTCTCAAAGAATAAATTATTACTAAAAGGTAGAATTCATTCGTGGAAAGACATTACAAGCGATGACATACTGCATTTCCTTGGCTTAATAATACTTATGGGGTAATTCTCAAGCCTAACATTGAAATGTCTATCGATGAAATGCTTGCCACGCCTTTTTTTGAAAAATGTATGTCTGAAAATGAATTCAGGGTAATTTTGAAACTTCTCCACTTCACAAGCCATGACGTAGATGAAAATAGAATGCACAAAATACTACCTAATAAATAAATTTAAAGACGCATACCGTCATGGTCACAAAATTACTGTTAATGAAAGTCTTAAGGCTGGTTCACAATAAACCGAGAACGGAAACGACAACGAGAACGGAAATATTGTTAAAATAAATGTATTTAAATGTGAGCATTCACAATTAACTATTGTGAATGCTGACATTTAAATGCATTTATTTTAACATTATTTCCATTCTCATTGTCGTTTCCGTTCCCGGTTTATTGTGAATCAGCCTTTATATTCTGTAAGGGCAGACTTGGCTCAAAGCAATTAATTCAGACCAAACGGGCTGGGTTTGGTATAAAAACAATTGACTTGTGGTTGAGAGTGGAACTGGATATCTGTATAGTAGTATTGTATATACAGGTAAAGGCACGGACAATACAGGTAATAAAGATTTGGGACTTTCTGGCTCAATAGTAATGCACCTTGCAGACTCGCTGCTTGGCCAGGGAAGAACTTTATATTTAGACAACTGGTACAGTTCAGCTAAATTATTAATAGAACTGTATAAAGTGGGAATTAATGCTTGTGGGACAGTACGCACAAATCAAGTTGGTTTACCGAAGGTCATTTGTACTCAAGTCCTCAATAAAGGAGAAATGGAGATAAACAACATCTTCCCCTACCATACATTATGCGGTGTGATAAGAGGGAGGTGTCAATTCTTTCAAACTGCCATGCCAGGATAAAGATGATAGAAAATGGAAAGGAGAATTCACAGTTCGAACCTGACGTAGTGCACGAATGCAGTATGAATATGGGGGGCGTGGACTTGGTGGACCAAGTGACGCAGGCTTATCCATCTATGCGTAAAACAATATAATGGTACAAGAAATTGTTTTTGTACATGATGGATATTACTCTATATAACAGCCTTGCCATATGGACAGTCCTGAATCCAAGGAAAAAGATGTCTTACTTAGACTTCCGACTGGCTGTTGCCCGTGCACTAATCCAAAAGCACTGCGTTGAATGCCCCATCCATATAGGTAAGAAAAAGTAATAAAAACCGGTAATTCTCCGTATAAATGAAAAAGATATTCCTACATGAATCCCCTCAACAGAAAAAAAAAGTGCAGCCCATGGGTGTTTCGTTTGTAAGTCCAAGGGAATACGCAAAGAAGTGCGTATCATGAGTGCTGCATTTGGCGATGTTCCCTTGTGTTTCTAATCCTGTTTCGTAATCAATCATACTCGACACAATATTTAGAAATAAGTTTATATTATACTCACACTCAAAGGATGTTAAAAAATGCATTTATGGAGCATTTTCTTGTAAAATAATAATTATCTGTGCACACCGCTAGTTACGTAAAGTCCACACCTGTGGAGTAACGGTCAGCACGTCTGGCCGCGAAACCAGTTGCCCGGTCGGGGCAAGTTACCTGGTTGAGGTTTTTTCCGAGGTTTTCCCTCAACCCAATACGAGCAAATGCTGGGTAACTTTCGGTGCTGGACCCCGGACTCATTTCACTGGCATTATCACCTTCATTTCATTCAGACGCTAAATAACCTAAATGTTGATATAGCGTCGTAAAATAACCCAATTAAAAAAATAATAAAATAAAAAAAGTTACGTAAAAACTACGTCCATCACAGCCAGCGTGCACGCGTAGATTCTATATCCATAACAGGCAAGGGGTTAAACGACACAACGAAATAAGTCACAGTTTTCTCTGAATCAGCTCCCCCAGTTCGAGACAAATTCTTTTTCACCGATGTCACTCCTCTTGACGTAATGAAAGCCATCCGATGTATTAAGACGAAAGCCCAAGGCCTGGACAACATTACCATATTACCCATACAGAAAATACAAGACATAGTAATACCTACAGTTAAACACTTATTCAATAGTTTCGTAATCAATTCAACTTTCCCTAAAATATGGAAGTAAGCTTTCATTCTTCCTCTTCCAGAAGTCAGAGTTCTTACCAACCTGAACGACTATAGGCAATAAGCATCCTGCCAGCCATATCAAAAGCGCTGGAAAGAAACGTACACAAACAATAATTGAATAACCACATGAACGAACACAAACTATTCGACAAGTATCAGTCAGGTTTCAGAGCTCGACACAGCACAAGCACTGCTCTACCTAAAGGAACCGAAGACATTCGTGAAGCATTTGACTTTAATAAAATGACAATACTAACTCTTTTTGATCTTAGCAAAGGTTTAAACTCTGTAAATTTTGACTTGTTCGTCCATAAGTTGAGGAATCTGTATTTGTCAGAGACTGCTGTTAGTTCAATTCCTACTTATGGGAGAGATAACAATGTGTTGTACCCGGGAACCGAAGTTCCTCCTGGCTTAACATCAGGTATACCACAGGGGTTGGTACTTGGATCATTGTTGTTCAGAATATGACAATGATATTACATTACTTGTAAGGCATTGTAACTATCACTTGTATGCTGACAAACTTCAATGTTACATCTCTTCCCACTTAGATGGAGTAAAAGGTGCTATAGACAAACTGAACGAAGACATTGACTTGATTGTGACAAAAACTCCATCTTAAAATCAATCCTGGAAAGACATAAGCAATTATATTAGGACACAAACGGCAAACCGACACTGTAAAAACAACTTGACATTTTCCCCATTAAAGGAAGTACAGTGCATATTCCTTTCAGTTCTGTAGTAAAAAATTTTGGCATTCACATGGATGATAATCTCAAATGGGATATGCAAATCACAGAAACCTGCAGAAAAGTGTGTTATATTAGCCCTGTGCTAAAAAGAATAAATGTTCATCTTCCCTCTTGTTTACAAAAATAGTACCTTGTCTAGATGTTTGTATTGCCCTATTTTGATTATGCCGACATTTTACTGACTGACCTTTCCAGCAACAACAAAATGAAACTTCAACGTGCTCGTAATTTCTGTGTACATATTGCAAGCAGTGTTCGCAAATATCATATTACCCCATCCCTGGAAGCAATAAGTTGGCTTAAACTATGTAAGGAAAATTTGCATTCACTTTTCATTCTCTTCGAAATTATAAACTCTTCTGTTCCTTCATACCTGTCGTCTTGTTTCACTTATCTTTTTTTCCACCATAATCTGAACACACGCTCTCGCTATGAAACAATAGTAACAATACCATCCCATCGCACCTCCTCATACTCATCCTCTTTCACAACAGCTCTGTCAATACTCCGGAATTCGCTACCTGCAAGCTTCAGGGACTATAGAAATAAACTTGAATTCAGACGCAAAGTTACTAGGCACTTGGTCAGTAATTGAGACTCGTTCAGGCATGGCTGCTTGTAAATAGTTATCTTATTCAATAACAGAATATTTCAATATCCTGTAATTTCTCCACTATATAATTTTATTATTCTAAGGTTAATTTGTATTTCAGTAAAAAGAAATGTTTCTTTGTTCTTAACTTCTAACCTTTATTAATCAGGTAATCTTTTTGTACTTTGATTTTTATTATAATTGTCATTGTAAATTTAATATTAATTGTAATTATAATAGTAATTGTGTTCTTCATATTCTAGTTGTAATCCTCTGGTAGAGGGGAAGAGAAGGTCTAATGGCTTATCTCTACCAGGTTAAATAAATGTATACTACTTCTACTAGTTCTGTGCAGTTCTGCGTTATGAGTCACCTTGATTGCAGGAGCGCTAGGGACCATATGGATATAATATGCAATATTATTTACATTTCTAAAGTTTCGGGAATGTATAATAAAACAGCAAGAGATCGTGAGTGTACAGTATAAATTACACATCATAATAATCATGAAGACAATGGTAATAATGATAATCATGATACTAATGATGAAATATTAATGAAAGTAATGATATTAATGATGGTAATGATGATAGTAATGACGAAATTACCTAATAATATTGATAATGATCATACTAATGATTATAATAATAGTATAATCATTATAATAATAGTATAATCATTATAATAATAACAATACTAATAACAATAATTAAAAGTCAACAGAATAATAATTTATATAATAATAATAATAATAATAATAATAATAATAATAATAATAATAATAATAATAATAATACTTACTTACTTACTTTCAAATGGCTTTCAAGGAACCCGAAGGTTCATTGCCGCCCTCACATAAGCCCGCCAGCGGTCCCTATCCTGTGCAAGATTAATCCAGTCTCTATCATCATACCCCACCTCCCTCAGATCCATTTTAATATTATCCTCCCATCTACGTCTCGGTCTCCCTAAAGGTAATAATAATAATAATAATAATAATGATAATAATAATAATAGTAATAATAATAATAACCATATTTTATTCTCTATAATTGTAATGTTCAATTTTTGAAAGGCTCCATTCGATTTCATAATTTTGTCCTTTTGCAAAAGTGTCTTCATTTCGCATTCAGCATTTTATCAGTCAGGAAACAAAAATATTTTATATCAGAGCCCCTGGTACTTTTCAGATATATCAATAATTAATAAATCCATAATTAGGGGAGCAGGGGCAAGACAGAAAGCGCGGGTAAGATGGGAAATCATTATATCTCGTTCATATCAACAGATGGTGCTGTGTGCTTCTTGCCGTCCATAGAGATTTCAATTTTGTGAAAAGGAATGTACAAGGAAAAACTGTACTGACAACAGTGATAATTTAATAGCAATTGTGTTATGTGTAGATTGAAAATTGGCGGTATGTAATTATTATTTATTTACTGCAGTGTATTATTAACTAAAGTCTATCCCAGATAATCTGATAGGCACTCCTTCCCTTTGCTACCGCCAGAGGGGTGGACACTACGGTCTATTTTTTTATTTATTCATTAAAGACATCAGCTCAAAAAATTTGAGTGACCACAAGAGTCCTGAATACAATAAACATGTACAATATAATGTGATTTGAAACATTAAAGAAAAAAGAAAGTTAATTGTTGAAGGCAAATATATAAGTGGAATAATTGAAATAGAGATGATGATGTAATATTTGAAGAGAATCCTTGATAATATTTATAAGAATAGAATTACATAATCAAAAGGAATATGAGGTTCCTTGAGATAATTCCATGTACATGTTGTAATAGAACCTCTACTGCCAAACAGCAAACCAATGACAGACCATTATTTAAGAGGGACGTTGTATTTTTGAGAAAGATACAGCAGACAAGGTTCATATATTGACTTCTCAATATCAACTTCGGTGGCCTGATTTAGGTTCCTTTCAAAACGGATAGTAGGGTCAAGAACAAGAGCCCGTTTAAGCGTCCGTTAATAGTAATAATAATAGTAATAATAATAATAATAATAATAATAATAATAATAATAGTTAATAATCATAATAGTTTTATTTTCTCTGGCAGAGTTAAGGCTATCAGGCCTTCTCTTCCACTCAACCAATAATGTCTGCCCATCTGAAAGAACCATCTCATGATGCTCAATGTACCTTCTCATGAATCTCCCAATTTAAGGTGTTTAACATTGCCTATATGAATTCATTACTCTGTAGCGTGAATCTTACACTGTAAGAACAATCATATTAATGTATAAAAACAAGGATGTGAGAAGTATTATCGCCGCGGTCTCATGCTTAACATCCAGCAGGTCTTTGAGCGGCCTCGTGAGTAACATTCTTTGAAATTTAATTGTATTATTGTTTTCAGTTTCTTGTGTCGCTGCTCCAATCACTTGCCTCAGTTTCAATGTTGCAACCAATAAGCTGCTTCCATTATAAAATGACACCTACTTGTCTAATCCACATGGACTAAAATCGTGATTGCAAAGTCTTGTGCTGAGGACAATCTTCAACAGAGGAAATGCTCTTCAAAATATGTGACTGGTTCTCAGTCAATAAATTGGGATTAAATTGTAACAAAACTAACATAATCCAATTTAAATCCTGTGCAAATTCAACCTCGCAAATTTCTAGCGCAATAATTAACAACAGATCCCTATTAGAAACAACGACAGCCAAATTTCTTGGCTAAAAAATCGATAATGTGTTAAACTGGAAAAATCATATTAAAGAAATTACTCCCAAAACTAAATTCAGCTTGTTTTGCTATTAGATCTATGCAAAAGATAGCAAATATCAATACCTTAAAAACAATATACTTTGCATACTTCCACTCAGTAATGAGTTTTAGAATAATATTCTGGGGAAATTCCACAGATAGTAACAGTATATTTCTATTACAAAAAAAAGAAAGAAAAAAAAGTCTACACCTGTGGAGTATCGGTCAGCGCGTCTGGCCGCGAAACCAGGTGGCCCGGGTTCGAATCCCGGTCGGGGCAAGTTACCTGGTTGAGGTTTTTTCCGGGGTTTTCCCTCAACTCAATACGAGCAAATGCTGGGTAACTTTCGGTGCTGGACCCCGGACTCATGTCACCGGCATTATCACCTTCATTTCATTCAGATGCTAAATAACCTAGATGTTGATACAGCGTCGTAAAATAACCCAATAAAATAAAAAATAAAATAAAATATTACAAAAAAGAGTAATTAGAATAATAGTAGGTGCCAAATCTAGGAAATCTTGTAGGACTATTTTAAAAAACTACAAATAATGCCCATGGCTTGTCAGTATACCTTTTCATTAATAGTCTTCCTTGTATGTAATCGTGAAAACTTTGTAACTAATTCAACAGTTTATAGCATAAATACACGTCAAAAAATGACTTTCATACTCCATCGGCAAGTCTATCATGCTATCAAAAAGGAGTGCATTATATGGCAGTAAAATTTTTTAATAGCCTCCCTATCGATATAAAAAATTAAACTCAAAACATAAGATTATTTAGGGCCAAATTAAAGAAGTACCTAATTTCTCATGCCTTCCATTCTGTAGGTGAATTCATGAAATTCATTAACACTTCATGAAATTGATACTAAAACTTTGTGTTGTACTAGTAGACTATATTGTAAATCTCGTCTGTATATATATTTCATCTAGACTGTGACTATAAATTAAGACTTTATAATAGTATTAAGTTTTTTTACTTGTTCCATATTCTAGCTGTAAAGCAATTTATGAATACCATGGAATGTTAATAAATACAATACAATACAAGGACGAACATTAAGGTATTTGATTAAAAATTATTATTATTAAAGAGTTATTATTAACAGTTAAGAATGTCACGTTCTCGTCACACACGCACTAAACTATATATACAATTTATTATTATATATTTTATGCAAACATTTGGAACAAATTACTTCGCGAACATGTTCGACTGCAGAAACACAATGTTTTCTTCAAGGATAGTTACCACAACTCTAGGGGAGCTACCACATTCCTAAGTTTTCTCACACTCCCAAAAGTTTAAATAAAGAAAACATCGTTAATTAAATTTAAAGCTATTATGTATTTATTTCACTTATGTGATAGGGAAAAGGACATCTAAACACTTTTATCTATATTATCTATATTCATATTATGATGACTGCAGTTTAAAATCTGTCCTTTTTAAAAGTAAGTGAATTATGGCGAAGCAAGGGGGTAGAACGTGGTTAGAGAATAGCAATGTTCGCGCTGGAGACACGAAGAGGCTACAAGGAGGGCGTGAATGTTGTTTTGTTTTCCTATCAGATTACCCGAGATAGACTTTAGTCATGTAAATATTAGGTAGGGTAAACTATTATGTAATAAAAGTTTCTACCTCTTGAATACAGAACCATAAAATAAATTTATATTCGAGGAGGAAAATGTATTTTTAGTTTAGGAGGGCATGATGGAAATTTATGATGAAGGCAAAATGGAAGACTCTCCATCTTATCCTCTGCTAATTGGCAAAGTAAACATTATTGTGAAGTGGCTATGGAACAGTATTACTCTGGATATTTATCGAATCTGGAGCATAATGCGTTAATGAATTAATTTAATAAGTTACATCATACCCTAAAAGATTTCCCCTCAGCATTAAAATTTATTTTAATATTGTTTCTGATGGTCAATAATTACAAAAGAAAAACCAACCGTGGAAGTTGGTCTGAAAATGATATGGAGTTGCTCTATAAGCAGGCCTCTAGAAGATGGAATTCCACTAGGTACATTACATAACCACTTGAAGACCGGATCATCAAAGAAAGTTCTTGGACGATTCACTCCAGTGTTTTCCTCTGATATTGAATTGGAAATTGTAAGACATGCTCAAGAATTAGACAGCAAATTTTATGGATTGACGAAAGAATTACTCCAAGTATTAGTTTATTTGTTGGCTGCTAGAAACACATTCCAAATCAATTTCAACGTGCAAAAGCTGGCAGAGCTTGGATTCAAGGATTCATGAAACGACTTCCAGAACTGACATTCAGGTCATCAGAGTCAACCAGTGTGCTTATATTCAGTTTTTCTGTGTGTTTTATAACTTTGCTGCATGACATATTCTGTTATACTAGTAGTAATACTTTTAAAAATTATTTGTGAGAGCTGTACTTTATTTATAATACCTTTTAAGTTAACCTACAACATTCTGTATAACTGTAGGCCCTAAATGTGTAATTTTGCCACAACTTTCAAGCGACAGAATAACCTATGTGATTTAAGAAACGCATCTGCAGGTAAGTTTGCCGAATCCGAAACTTCTGTGTTGTTAACCCATGCCCGTAACTTTTATTTTTGAAAAAAGTCTTCATTTTCACAAATGTTGCTTCTTTTAGTCATAGTAAGAGAATGACAATGCAAAATCTCCGCTTACATAATCATTAGTGCCCATTTAACCGTGGGTCGAAAACGACCCTGTGGGCACATGTACAACCTTTTCATGCATATTACAGTAAAGTCATCATAACGATTATTTACTAAATCTGTTGGACATAATAAAAAATGACGACTTTGCTTAATATAACTCAAAAATGTATTATTACACTTATATTTTGTGTATACAAATACAAAGGGAACATATGTAGAAAACTACTATGCATATAAACTACCAGTATCTCTGTTACTCAGAAATTCCAGGTGGGTGCTATGTAATAGGGCAGGCCTGCAGAACTCGCAAGTAGGGGAACTATGACGTCAGTCTCACTCAACTTCTATTCGGGATGATTGACTTCTGCCGCGAGAATGAATGTTGATGCAGCCGAGCGTAACTAGAATGCCGTGACTGCACAGGTAGAAAAGGTGGGTGGGGTAAGAAAGGGGAGGAAAGAAGTCGCTCTCAAGAGCTACAGTTCTGCAGGTCTGTAATAGGGCATATTTACTAATGTTGTTGGCCATAATTTAGTCAATCTTTTATATGTTTGATATAATAGGAATTTTCTTATTACTGTTCAGCTGGAGCCTCAAGTTGGCGATGGCACAGAGATTGTTACAATCTTCGTCAACTGAATCGTCACCAGTTTCATTACTGTCATCTTCAGGAGGTTGTAGAACCATTCAATATTTGAAATATTTTCTTGAGAAAATACTGTCTCAAGTTCTTCCAGTATTTCGAAAGTGGTAAGACTCTTTTTGTGAGATTTGTCGTAATTATCTCTAAAATAAGGGAAAACAAACGTCTTACAAGAAAACATTCTGATGGATACAGATAAAAAAAATTAATTTCTTTCACCATGTTAATACTCTCAAAAGAAGTGCTTATACAAATTTTGGCCACTCAATCGCAATTACGAGGGCTGTAAAAAAATAAGTTCGCCAGGGGAATTTAACAGAAAAAAAAAGCACGATTTCATTGGAAAAATTTATTGGAACAGACAGAGGAATTGCAGAGCTATTTTTCAACATATTCTCACCGAAATTGAGATATTTGTCATATCATGGGGTCGACAGAGACTTGCAAACGGCTATCAAACGCTGGTTCCGATCCCAAGCGACTGACTTCTGAGACACAAAGATACAAAAATTGACCCCATCGTGTGACAGATGTCTCACTTCCAGTTGGGGATATGTTGACAAATAGCGCAACAATAGCTGTATCTGTTTCAATAAGTCTTTCCATGCAATTGTACTTTTTTCTTTAAATGGCCCCAGGGAAAATTACTTTCTGGACGGCCTCGTAATTGCGGTCGAGTGGCCAAAATTTGTATAAGCACTTCTTTTGAAATTATTAACATGGTGGAAGAAAAACAAATTAACCTGTTTTATTTGCCCTCATCAGAATGTTTGCTAGTTAGCTCTGTTAGCGGGATAGTAGTTTTCCTAAAAAATTACTTCATGTATTTATAAATAGTAAATGTTTCGTAAATTTTCATAGGGAATATGAAAGTAAAGAAAATCTGCTCACAATTATGATCAATAATAATATTATTAGAAAATTTAGCAAAAAGTACGAAAGGTTCCCTATGTGCCCATAGGGTAGAAAACGACCCACCCAAATTTCTTACACTATTACGCCTCTACTGAATACAATTCATGACTCCACCTTATGTAATCATATTGGTTACTGCTTGCCCTATATAATAAAACAATAACAGAACTAACAATGAAGTGTCTACTTACATTTCTTTGTTGACGTGCATTATAACCAAACTAGTGTTACACATTTTCAGTTAAAATGCATTGCAGAGAGTTACAACGGAACAATTGGACAAACAAAACTGTTGCCAAAATATTATCGAACACATAATGATGGTGTCCAACCGAAAATTTAAACAAATATTAAAGGAACCAATAAAAATATGACGTGGGTCGTTAACGATCCTGTGGGCATATATGGATTAATGATGACAAAACTGGCTGTAGACGTGTAGGGATGAGTAAACTTTTTTGCGCCTTTGTTTATTATTTTCTCGTGAAAAATCTGTGTGGAATGATACAGATTATAGTGATTTAAATAATATTTACAGATTCAGGAAACGACACAAAGACTTTGGAAGTCACAAGTGTGGAAGAACAACTGCATTTCTTTGGCAAAACCCTAAGTATTGAATTTTCTTTAAGTGATCAGTATAGGCTTTCTATTAAAAAGCATAGCGAACTTGTTCGACAGAACAGAACAATTCTTGGCCATTCTATACGAGTCTTGGCAAATTAGGTCTTGCATTAGAGGGCATGACGAGGGTAAATCCTCAAAGAATAAAGGCGAGTTTTTAAATGAGATTGCAAGGCAGGACAGTTTACTGAAAACATACTTAGAATCCTGCACTATGTTTCGTTTCATTTCACCTTCAATTCAGAAATTTCAGGGTGAGTTAATATTTTCATTATTGACCCGTTTATCCTTCGGACCATTTACATCAGGAGGTTACATTTGTTGAGTTATATTTGATCTTACATAGTTGACATTTCGGACTTTATACATCCGGATATTTTATAAAATTTTATTGTTTTTGAAATGTGATTACGGTACACAATTTATCTCTGGTGGCCTTAGTTTTATTATTTTATTGGTTTGTTTCGAATACTACCTAGGGTCGTGGAACTGCTCACTTTTATGATCCTGTACAAATCACCTTGTGTATACTGTATTTGTGTACCTTGTTTTACCGTGACAACGCTGTTTAGTTCTTTTAGCACTCTGATTATTGTATTATTTATGTCTTTGTTGTATAAAGATTTTAAATAAGGACGCAAATAGCCATAGTAGCTGACGCGCCCTTTTGTAAACCCTACTACTCTACTACTACTACTACTACTACTGATATTTTCAGTGGGCGAAGTCATGGATAATAAAATTAGGAAAGAGGATACCTTTCGTAGATTTAATTCTGGATGAGAGCTCTGACATAGCATGATATCGCATTTGTCTTCAATTCTGCGATATATAGCAGAAGATGGCGACGTTGAAGGAGTTTATAAACGAACAGACGTAAGCATGGATAGTCTGCAAATGCTCTCCTTGAACATGTTCTCGAAGTCATTAACGATTTTGATTGTAATGAGAAGGTTATTGCTCACACTTATGATGGAGCAGATGCGAAGGGGGAGAACATAATGATTTACATGCAAAATTTCGCAGCCACTGTATGTCAGCGATTCTTGTGTACGCGCATTCGCATGGCGATCTCCTCACCACGTATAAAGAAACACAATCCTCCCCTCTCACTCCTCGCCGCACCTTCCCCTCGTTCTGTAGCAAAACCAAGAGTTGTCTCTTGACGCCTGTTACACCAGCACGATGCGGCAGAGGCAAGAGTAAACTGCAGCAGATTTAAATTCGTTTAAAATTGTTCCTTGGTTCACATGCTCGAAATTTGAAAGATAAATTAACACTGAAACAACGTATTTTTAAAACTGAGTTTTTAGGGTGTGCACTTGCGATCGTGCGAATACCCAGCCGCCGCCACTGCACTCAGTCCATAATTATTATGTTAAATTTAAGGGAAGAGTCGATTTTATTCAACACCAAATAGTCCTCATGCGTCATGAAATGTTTTGAGACATGAACCAGGAAAAATAAAAATGCTAACTGCTGTTGTGAAGAGATTTTCGAAGTATAATTTTATTCCTTGTGGTAACTGCACATGATCAACCAATCCCAAAACAACATTACTTCCTTGACCAGAATCTGTTTCATGAAGGCGAGTTGAACTTCCACAATATGGTTCAGCATGAAAGATAAACCCAGATGGATCAGCAGCAACTCACAATTTGAATCTGACGTGCACAGTCTTTCCCCTTATGAATTGTCATGGTGCTAAACATTTCATAGGATCATACTTTCATCAATGTTACATATTTGCCAGACACCTGTTTGAAGGAAGCGTTCAGTATATGGAAGAGTTGTCTCACTTTATAGAGAGAATCAGAACCATCTAATCCGTCATTATTTGTTAGGCGAAGGAATCTCAGTAGTTCATCAAATCAATTGTGTCGCATAGATTCTGATACTAGTGGCAAATGAACAACCGAATCGATTTTCCAATAAAGCCTTCTTGATGGCAGTTTGTGGTACCCAGACAGAAGTAGAATACCGATTAGAATAAGAATCTCTTCCATTGAGGTATTCAAATTATGCATAAGGTCCTGGTAAGCCGCATATCTGTTGGTTTCCATAACTATTAGCTGAAGTAATTCTGTAGAGAAAAAGGGCCTAAGACAGGCTCACAGAAGTGGGCGCCAATTGTGGCGTTGCGTCACTCATCGGAATACGTCACTCATTCCTTCCTTCCACCCCTGCGTCATTGACTTGGTAGGAGAGGGAATTTGTATTCATTGTCTCTGTATGTGATTGCATACGGGTCACAGTGACGTCATTGAACACCGGTGGACTGTGGACGGGGAACCAACACTTATCCCATGCTTTCCACCCCTCTCTTGCCAGTTCTGTATCCCTGGTCTAAAAGCATATAAAGGGGATTTTGCTGTTTCTCTGTAAGTATATCCTTAGAGTTTAATCGAATATCAGGACTCCTCTTCTTAATTTTGAAGTTTTCACTCTGCTGCCTTTGCTCCATTTTAGATTTGAAGTAGTTAGCTTCATTATTTTTCGAGGCTGTATTGGAACATTTCCTGCAAATGAACATTGAGTCGCTGACGAAACATTAGACTTCATTGGAACCATGGATGAAGATACCATAGCAGGAGTAGAGCATTAGTCTTAGCAGGAGTAGTATATATTCCAAAAGTTTCTGTAATTGCAGATACAGCAGAAGTGTCTGAATGATATCCATCGTCAAACTCTAGGAGAGCTCGGGAGCGAAGTATTCTAGCTGGGAGGTGATCAACGTTGTCTTGAGCTTCATTATACGAGAGGTCTGAATCCTGATCTGTTTCAGCTTCCTTCTCCTCGAATGGAGGACCGATTGCTATGTTATTTACCGTGCTTTATTTGTCTTCCGCAATATCCAGAATTTCATGAACTGTTAAAGATTTTACCTTTCCTTTTCTTGGAATTTTGTGAAGTCCTAAAATAAACATAAATTTTATTCCAATTACTTCACAATGAATGTATAAAAATATCTATACTTATAGTTTTACATATAGCCTACCTATAGAAGGATAATGTACTAGATGAAAATAAGAGATGTTAGTTCCAGACATTACGTAAATAAAAATGTACTACAGCACGGAATCGAACTACGAACTAGCCAGTAGTGAAGGAAAGAATTGCTATAAAAAATTATATTATGTCATTGTTAGTTTCCAGCGTTAGCAATGGCAAAATTTGGAAGAATTTGTAAAATGGATAAACAAACAATCGTAAGTGCCCACTGGAAACTAAAGCTGCCATACAAATTCAAACCACTCTAATGAAATTGTGATAAGTTATGCATTAAAAATTTGGTTAATATAATAAAACTGCACATATTCTTAATAGATTTATGTAATTTAAATTGCTGTGCAGCAATTGTTAGATGTAATTATACTTACATTATTGAAGGAATGTGTAGTAGACGAGAATCTTTTGTGTGCACTCCTCATTAATTTCTTCTGTACTAAAAACATAACGAACGGATGAGCTAAAACTCAACACGAACTAGTGGAGGATATTTTAATCTTTATACCAATTATTGTGAACAACGAAAAAACTTAAAATCAGTAAAGCTTTATTGTCTTGGCAACTTTAGTTGCCATTGGGATATAATGGGTTAATCTCATGATTAAAGAAAAGCTTAGAATAAAGGAGAGAGGTAGGCCTGTTCCAGATATTAAACTAATTCAAACAACGAAGTGCAAAGGAAAAGAAGTTAAAAGATAATTCAATTGTAATGCCTACTCGACTTATGAGTGGATATGCGGTTGTGACGAAACTAATTTTCTCTATTGCTTCCCATGTTTACTTTTTGCGCGAGTCCAGGATGTAAGCGGTACTTGGACGAAAGTTGGTTTCGGAATATTAGTCATTTAAAACAAAAAGCCACTAAGCATGAAAATTCCAGATGTCACGTGAATGCGAAAATGGACTTAAAAAATGCTCGGTAGGAGTAACATTGGACAACAATTGGACACTGCGTTCAGAAGAAATATTGAGCAGAAAAATATGAAAATTAATAGAAATAGGTTATGTGCTGGCACAAATAATAAACTGTATAAAGTTTTGTGGTACATTTAAGTTAGCTCTACGTGGCTACGACGAAAGGGACAGTTCCGCAAATCCGGGAATTTTTCGCGGATTAATAAACTTTACAGCTGAGTTGGATTCCACACTTAAAGAGCACATGAAAGGAACAACTGTGTTTAAGGACACTTCAAAAGACATACAAAATGACCTGTTACAGTGCATGTTGGAGGTGTACCATGAGAAGGTGAAGGAAGAAATAGGAAAAGCAGACTATGTATCAGTCATAGCAGATGAAACTACGGACGTATCATCCCTAACACAAATGGTGATAGTGTTGCGTTATCTTTTATCCAATGGGAAGCCTGTGGAACGATTTTGGTCTTTTGTGAACCCGAATAATTGTGTCTCTGTCAGACTGTGTTAAAGATGTTATGTCGCAAGTAATCCATGACAAAAACAAGCTAATTTCACAAAGCTATGACGAAGCTAGCGTTATGAGCGGCGGAAAGGCTGGTGTTCACGTTTTAATCAGGCAGGACTATCCTTACGCGCATTACGTCCACTGCTATGCTCATAAACTGTATTTAATTATAGCGCAAGCTACGAGTCAAAATACTCAAGTGAGGATCTTTTTTGCTGATATCAGTGAAATTCCAGCTTTTTTTTTTCCAACTCACCACAACGTGTACGAATACTTGATGACATCGTAGGCAAGATATTTTCTGGTATTTCAAACGCAATCAAGATTAGTCGAAACTGTATATGAGCAGAGGGAATCTCTGATAAACTGTCTTTAAAAAATACAACAACAAAGCAAGCAAATGAGTACAATTACTCAAGCTTCTTCTTCGAATCTAGCAGCCAGTCTTTCTTTTTTGGTTAAAAGTGTTTCATCTGATAATGCCTCATGTGGATATTCTGTATAACCAACTGCAGAAAAGGCAAATAGACTCTGTTCCTGAGAATAAAGCAGTCACAGATTTTCAGCACAACATCCAACAGGTCAGAGATAGTATTGATACGATCAACGAAAATCCATCACCAAAAAAGAAACGGAAAGTGGAAACGTCCGATACGAGGAAAATTGCTGCGAAAGAAATATGTGACACTGTCATTACTGAAGCTGTAGATCGGTTTAAATTTACCGGGCATCTCACGGCATCTAAGCTTTTCGTTACAGAGAACTTCAACAAATACAACAAGGAGTTTCCAGAAATGTTGTTAAACGAAATCCACAAAGCCTATCCGTTCATTAATGTGCCTAGACTCCGAACAGAGTTAGAAATCATTTGCATGAGTCAAGACTTTAGTAACACCTCCAGTGCAAGTGTTTTATTGAAATTTATTATTGAAAGCAATTTGGAGCGTACATTCAACGAAAGTGTGAAACTTTTGAAGGTTCTAGTGACAATATCCATGACTACCAGTGAAGCGGAAAGATGTTTCTCGACATTAAAACGTGTGAAAATATTTCTACGTATCACCATGGGAGAAGACAAACTAACAGCTTTCGCAATGTTGTCCATTGAAAAGCAAGTGATTAGTGACATGTGTGACTTCAACGAGAGGGTCATCGACAGATTCGCTCAGAGAAAGGAGAGAAGAATGGATTTTCTATCCCGCCATACTATATAAAGGTACGGTAATTACATTTAAGTACCAAAGTTTATGTTTGTTTTAGGCCTATTACTTGTTTCCTAACTGCACGCCCATTGACAAATGTCACCAACCGCCACTGATAACGATGACATTAACCGATGATATTTTTCGCGGTATATTAATAAATAACACTATGTTAGGGCACCATGAACATATTCTCCATAATAGACAGCTAATAATTAATATCAGATTTATTAGGGAATTTAATTTCTACAATTAAATTGCGCGATCCTACATATGTTACTGTTGCAGGAAGGTCGTGTGGAACATGGATAATATCCAGGGAAAGGATTTATATGTAAATACATATTTACTTATAAAGCTAATATAATTTATATTTTGCATTATCTTTATGTTTCACAATGTGTAGGGTTGAAAAATCCTACTTTTATTTTCCATATTTTTCCATATTTTAGAGTTTAGTACATATTTTCGTTAATTTCCATATATTTTCCATATTTCATATAAAACAGTCCATATTATATTAGGTTTAACAATAAAACAAAACAAAATTCCATTAACTTTTAAAAATACATTTCAACAATAGAGATTTAAACACATGTTCAGTAATCCCTTTAACATCAGAGTTATTTGAAAATTAGCAGTCCTATCAACAATGGGAAAGTAAGTTACAAAACTGTATTAATTTAATTTAAAATTTTTAACAGACTTCAGTTGTGCAGCTCAACAGTTAAATGCCAGTCAGAGTACACATAGGTTCAGTTTTGTAAATCATACTATAAAGACGGTAAATATGCCAAAAGTACGTCATTCAGTCAATTTAAAATCAAAACTAACAAGTTACATTTCAGAATTTAAAGAAGATGGTTTATCAACTGACAATAAAATATTATTTTGTAATTTGTGTCAGTGTGCAGTATCATCTACACAAAAGTTCCTGGTGCAACAACACATTACAACTAGTAAACATCAGGCCAACAAACAACTAAATTCCAAGCAGAGACAATTGTTTTTAACACAACCAACAACATCGAATGTAAGATCTGAGTTTAACATCGACCTGTGCCGTTCTCTCATCTCTGCTGATATTCCTCTCTACAAACTAAAGAATAAGGTCTTCAGGGAATTCCTTGAAAAATATACTCAACATACAATCCCGGATGAGTCAACACTTAGGAAGACGTATGCTCCATCCATCTACGATGAGACAATACAGAAGATAAGAGATGAAATTAAAGATAGTTCAATTTGGGTTTCCATTGATGAGACTCCCGACAAAGAAGGTAGACTTGTTGGTAATGTAGTTATCGGTTTGTTAAGTGAACAATATTCTGAACGAATTCTTTTACATTGTGATGTTCTAGAAAAGTGCAATAACAAAACTATAGTTAAACTGTTCAACGAAGCTATGGGTATCCTGTGGCCAAAGGGTATTATGTATGATAATGTGTTATTCTTTATTAGCGATGCTGCCCCTTATATGGTCAAAGCTGGACAAGCATTATCTGTTGTATATCCTAAATTGACTCATTTTACTTGTGTGGCGCATGCATTTCATCGTGTGGCAGAAGTGGTCAGAGACAATTTCCCTAAAGTAGATTTGTTGATTTCATCAGTGAAAAAAGTATTTCTCAAAGCTCCCAGTAGAGTTAACGTGTTGAAAGAAATGTACCCTGAAATTCCATTGCCACCAAAGCCAATTTTAACTAGATGGGGTACATGGCTAGAAGCAGTTGAATATTATGCCGAACATATAGACTCTATTAACAATGTTCTCCTTGCATTGGACTCTGAAGATGCAGTCTCAATTGATACTGCGAAAACAGTTACCTGTGACATAAGTGTGAAGAATGACTTAGCTCACATTCAGCATACATTTTCATGCATCATAAAAACGCTCAAAAGTCTCCAAAATAGGCACCTTTCACTATCTGAAAGTTTTGAAATTATAAATAGTACTGTGGAACAACTGAATCGTGGTAGAGGTAAAGTTGCAGATGCAGTAAGAGCTAAGGTGGACACTGTACTTTCAAAAAACCCTGGATATGAAGAACTACAAAAGGTTGTTGCTGTGATGAGTGGTGAATCAACAGTGAAGATTAACTTGGACTTATCCCCAGCAGACATTGTGAAATTGAATTATGTACCAGTTACTTCTTGTGACGTCGAACGCTCTTTTAGTCAGTATAAATCTATCCTCAGAGACAATAGAAGAAGATTCACTTTTCAGCACTTGAAAGAAATGTTTGTAACCTATTGTTATGGTAACAGACAATAAAAATTGTGTTTTGTTGAAACTACATTGGAAGATAAGGTACGTCCATTATATTTTTTGTTTAGTTTGATTAAAATGTACCAATATTTAACGTACATAGTCATTTTTTTATAATTTTAAGTCCATATTTAATTCCATATTTTGGTAAAAATCCATATTTAATTCCATATTTTGGTAAAAATAACTACATATATATTTACATATTTCATATATTTTTAGTCCATATAAATCCGTTCCCTGAATTAATATCATATCTATGCAAATCCGGTTTTCAGGCAGTAGCTCTCTGTAAAGCAGGTTTGAATAATTTCAAGGAAAAATTGTCCCAGGGTCGGGTATCGAACCCGGGACCCATCGCTTAGCGCACGAATGCTCTGCCGATTGAGCTATACCAGGAACTATACAGGGCACCGTCACAATTGAAATTATTCAAACTTGCTTTCAAGAGAGCTACTATCTGAAAGCCAGATTTGTATAATATATTCGTTAGTGGAGATACGTTAACTGGGAGCCACAATTTAAGTCACACAGAATTTGTGTGCACTCAAAGTTGGGTTCTGGCGCCTTGTCAGCCCATTTAAGTTGTGTGGATATAAAGGAAAAATTGTGACGGTGTCGTGTATAGTTCCTGGGGTAGCTCAGTCGGCAGAGCATTTGTGCGCTAAACGAAGGGTCCCAGCCCCAGAACAATTTTCTTGAAATTATTCAATATTATACCTACTTTCGATTAGAGGTCAATGATAGCGCTACACGTGGCCTTTGCAGACAGCAAAGAAGAGGAAAACTGTTTAGAAATTGAACTGTTTATCTCTTGAAACCATGTGGAACATTGAAGTGATCACTGGAGCCTATAAACACTCTTTGGAACAGTTGGAAGAGGTTCCAGCTTTTTCCACCCATCTCTAATTTAACATCATACGGTTTGCACAATTACTATGTCATTTATGTGTTGCAAATTGGTTGATTTGGGTTTTGTAGTATTTTTTTGTATTTTTTGCCGCTTGTCCTTAGCCACGGCTCACTTGATTGTCATTCCAGAGTCTGAACTGATTCAGAACGTGTGAGGACATTGATAACTGTGGTTCCTGATTATTTAATACTTCATATTAGTGATGGGCAAAGTTGTTCTTTTCTGGGAACAGTTCCGACTGTTCCGGTTCCGGAAAAATACTATGTTCCAAACAACAGTTCCGAAATAACAGTTACAACTTTACAAGTAGTCTAGAGATGAGTCGGAATCGTTTATTGACTCTCGCTCCTTTTGATGAGTTCAAAAGAGTACCCTCCCTCTTCCCCAAGCAGCTTCCACATAGCGTTGGAGCATACATCGCTCGGACTCCTCTTGAAATACGTTATCGGCATGACATAGCACACATGCTTCTCAATAGATGACATTCCAACGCACATTCGGATCAGTTTTGGAAACTTGCTGTGTATGCGAGCAGACGCTTCATGTTCAGTAACTAAAACAGCTGTTGAATACAAGGTCAGAATGCAACACTTATAGTTTTGGTACATAGTCACAATGACACGGTAGCCAACTCAAAAATTTAACATGACATGTAAAACGTGTAGCATGTAATTTTTGTTCTCCGTGTTAAAAAAAAAAAAAAACAAACAAATCATTAATACTTATTTTTACTTTTCTTAATGCTTAGTTATAATAATAATTGCATTATAATTTCATAAATAATAAAAAGACATATTTATATATTAGCAGTAGTGAAACCTGAAACCTCCCCACTGGCTTAGTAAAATGTTAGAAACGTATCTGTACCAATGTAAGCATTTAAACTTCTCATCGCACCTCGCTCTGTGTCATTAATCATGACCACACTCCAAGCATTTCAATTTCCATGCTTCCCCATCCATCCACGTGAGAGTTTCAAGTTCCAACTTGTTCGAAGTACAACATAAAGAACGACGAGAACAGTGTAGCCGGAGCTGTCATGTTCAACGGAACGGGCCGACTGTTCTCTGTTGTCTCGGAGTCGGAACATGCCTTGCGCAACTCAGTACTGCGGGCCCGCAACAGCTGACAAGTGAGCAGCTCGGAGTCGGAACAGGAGGTTCCGACCTACTGTTCATTTTTGCAACAGTTCCGAGACCGGAACAGTTCCAAAATAACTGTTGTGTTATTTTTTACCCATCTCTACTTCATATGTGGTTATAAGTGCGGTACGTACACATGAATATTGAAGGTTTCTGCCTTCGGTGTAATTTATCATTCAAGTCGTATGTATTTGCCTTCATATTGTGCAATATTTCCTTCATTACATCATAATTTTGCAATTCCTACTACTGTACTTTGTAAGACGAATGTATTATTTGTAGGCTATTTAGTGATTAGTGTAAGGAAGATGAATGTATTTTATTTTAGTTATTTAACGACGCTGTATCAACTACTAGGTTATTTAGCGTCGATGAGATTGGTGATAGCGAGATGATATTTGGAGAGATGAGGCCGAGGATTCGCCATAGATTACCTTGCATTCACATTACGGTTGGGGAAAATCTCGGAAAAAACCTAACCATGTAATCGGCCCAAGCAGGGATCGAACCCGCGCCCGAACGCAACTTCAGACCGGCAGGCAAGCTCCTTAATCGACTGAGCCACGCCGGTGGCTGAGATGAATGTGCTATTGCTAATTATAGATTCACATAATCATTAAAACATTTTCAATACTGCCTGAGAAAAGTATGCATAATAGATCATAGGCTATCACTATTTGGAATCGAAGAATATAATACAGTAGTTGGATATGGAAAACAATACTCGGCTGAGAGTGGAGCTTTTGGGCTCAAGGATGAAGTAGGCCTATTCAGTTCTTCATATTCGTTAATTTTTAACTTTAATTTCAATTTGAACATGTCTAGAGAATGCATGAAAGACAAAGTAGCGTGTACTAGACTAGGGTTAATAAATGAATACGATTATTACATGTTGGAAGGATATTTTCTGATTTAGCTAAATCAGTTCATTGTGTAGATTATAATATACTGCTAAACAGTTTAAAGTTTTGTGCCATTATAGATGAGTTATTATGTTGGTTTGCAGCTCATTATGAAATAGAAAAAGTGCGGAAGAGATGTATTATAGAACTCGCCAGGGTATTTCATATTAGCCATAATATAGTATGGACTTCCCGATTACTAGTTGTATGCCATCTTGACGGAACTGAAAACAGACACACACACACACATACATACATATATATGTATGTATATATATATATATATATATATTGTTTAAATTTTTTGTTTTATTGAACAACGCTCGCAACTGCAGAGATTATATCAGCTTTGCCGGATGTGCCGGAATTTTGTCCCGCAGGAGTATTTTTACATGCCAGTAATGAGCCTGTCGCATTTAGGCACACTTAAATGTCATCGATCTGGCCCGGGATCGAACCCACAACCTTGGGCATATAAGGCCAGCGCTATACCAACTCGCCAACCAGGTCGACTATATATATATATATAATGTTTAATAAAAACAACGTTTGGTGAATTATAATATATATATATATATATATATATATATATATATATATATATGAGTGAATATTCTGAAATGGGCAAATATGAATAACAAAACTGGAAAAAATATATTAAATTGTGTATTTTTTTCTCACATTTGGTTGCGTTTGCTCCTATTAGGCCTATTGAAGATTCTGGTATCAGTTGAGCTTAAAAAAATTTATGTGAGATTTTTAATTAAAAAAAAAGCCAAGGGACCGTTGTTACCAAAATGGGCACAGTAGTTACCGGTACATAATATATAAAGAAATGAAAATTTGTAAAAAAAAAATAGTAAACATATCTAATTATTAGTATTCCCTAAATGAGATAAACCTAGTTGAAGGATAACCATTTTATTTTCAGCTTTTCAGTTTTCTGTAGGCATCTTTTAGTTTGGTATCCAAATCTTTTACCTTTCTGTATGCCTTGGTTCTGGCCAGTGCCATTTTCTTTCTGCCTACATTCCTTTGCCTTGATGATCCAAGCTGTAAGCTTATGTTCTGAATATGTTATGTGGATTGTTGGAATCTACACTCTCAGGGGTATTACGTCTTAAATATCTTTCCTTTACAGCCCATTGTTTAAGGTTCTTCTAAACTTCTGTACTCCAGATTTCACTTGCCTTCGAACATTTCTTTTTTCACGATCAGTTATATGTGCTATTTTCTTTTTTTTTATATTCTTTGCCATAGTCCCTTTTTTCTGCAACTCATCTTCAGTCATATTTGCCCTCTGCCTACGTATCTTCTCCCTTTCATATTTCCTACTTTCATCATCAGACGTTTTTCTTTCCTATAAACAGTCACATTAAATAATATTCGAAGTTACTTTATACACCAGTATTTAATAATTGTATGTTAAATGAAACGTTGGTCCCACAAGAAGAAGCAATGGTCCCAAAATAAAGGGACCAATGTTACAGGACCTTTGTTACAAATTAGTATAATTTCCGCAATAGTTCTGACAAAATAAGTGGTTAAAAATATCATCGAGGTTAGATTTTTTAGTTGACATACATTGTAATGTTTTGCATATATACTACGAAAATTTAGTATATACAAACTATATTTAATGCCACCTGGGACCAGTGTTACTGATAGAAAACATAACATTCAGTTATCAGTGATGATTTTTGTATTTTTCAATAAAATAAATTACGACAATGGACGAAAAGTTTTTCAACTAGTGCCATGTTGCCCTCTCATCACTACCAACTTTACCACATGTAGCAAAATTGTCTTTTGTGTAGCTCTTTTATTTCGAGGGACTGGCGCTACAAAATTTTTGGGGACAAATTTTACGTTAAAGTTGTGTCCTTTCAGAATTAAACAACAATTCCTGTCTTTCATAATATTTTAACTATTTATTTTTATAATTTTGGCCGAGGAAATAAAATCAAAACGAAACATTCCGAGAAAAACTTAGTAAAACAGAATAAAATGTAGTTGGGGACATAGGGACCGTAGTTACATTTTGACGTTTGGATGTTATTTTTTAATTATAAATTTAAACATTAAGCCTTTTATGCTTTGTTTCCAACTAAAACATGTGAGAGTTAGTTAATTAAACGCAAAAGTAATCAGTTAACATTTTCAAGAAATTCCTTAAATCAGCCGGGACATACATTTACGCATTTCAGAATATTCACCCATATATTGCTGTTTAGTCAACTGTCCGCAGACAGTTTGGAACCTCGTAAATGACACCAAAATGCATCACTCATGAATCAATTAAGCCAGGAGATAAAGGAGTAGGATAGTAGGTAGCTGATTCCATTACCCCCCCCCCATTGCATACATCGCTGACTAGTAGGCTAACGTAGTTCACTAATCGGATTTCAGATTTATAAAAACAATTGTTCTTCCTCCAACACATATCATGAAGTGAGATGTACAGTCTGATAATAATTTTACAGCTTATGACAGAAAAAGTTACCAATTGAACAAATTCTATCTTCTAATTAGAATACTTCGGTTAGACAAGCATGATTCACAGTAGTAACTGCTTCTTAAGTTACAGTATCCTTAATGTATAACGAGAAGTGGTGTAGGCTACGGATGACAGCAGTTTTCACATGCAATAGTCAGCATAAAACAAACGCATGAAGCGTTCGGGTCTCAATATTTCCCTTTTTGTATTTATTAAAAACAGGAACTGTGACCCCGTTTTAATTAGTTTTTAATATATTCTGAACATGCTTCGTGGCTTTAATGGGATTATGTCAAATACAAAAGGGAAAAGTAAAATATTGTATCTTGAGACAGAAAATACTTCCAAAGTAAAAACAAAATAAACACAAAACAATATCGTAACAAATAAGTAACTTAATACCGCGTATAACAATAGCCTTCTGCTTCAATCAGTGCTTTAAACCTTGGCAAGGATTGGACAGGTGGCTGCAATAGGCAGGCCCTCGAGATTTAACCACCTTCTAGACCTCACGAACAAGCGTGGAATGAGCATCAACTGTGGTAGGCTGTCATGATGGGTTAGCTACAAGCATGGAATGTGCATCGACTGTGGTAGGCTGTCGTGATGGGTTAGCTACAAGCATGGAATGTGCATCGACCGTAGTTACATTTTGACGTTTGGATGTTATTTTTTAATTATAAATTTAAACATTAAGCCTTTTATGCTTTGTTTCCAACTAAAACATGTGAGAGTTAGTTAATTAAACGCAAAAGTAATCAGTTAACATTTTCAAGAAATTCCTTAAATCAGCCGGGACATACATTTACGCATTTCAGAATATTCACCCATATATTGCTGTTTAGTCAACTGTCCGCAGACAGTTTGGAACCTCGTAAATGACACCAAAATGCATCACTCATGAATCAATTAAGCCAGGAGATAAAGGAGTAGGATAGTAGGTAGCTGATTCCATTACCCCCCCCCCATTGCATACATCGCTGACTAGTAGGCTAACGTAGTTCACTAATCGGATTTCAGATTTATAAAAACAATTGTTCTTCCTCCAACACATATCATGAAGTGAGATGTACAGTCTGATAATAATTTTACAGCTTATGACAGAAAAAGTTACCAATTGAACAAATTCTATCTTCTAATTAGAATACTTCGGTTAGACAAGCATGATTCACAGTAGTAACTGCTTCTTAAGTTACAGTATCCTTAATGTATAACGAGAAGTGGTGTAGGCTACGGATGACAGCAGTTTTCACATGCAATAGTCAGCATAAAACAAACGCATGAAGCGTTCGGGTCTCAATATTTCCCTTTTTGTATTTATTAAAAACAGGAACTGTGACCCCGTTTTAATTAGTTTTTAATATATTCTGAACATGCTTCGTGGCTTTAATGGGATTATGTCAAATACAAAAGGGAAAAGTAAAATATTGTATCTTGAGACAGAAAATACTTCCAAAGTAAAAACAAAATAAACACAAAACAATATCGTAACAAATAAGTAACTTAATACCGCGTATAACAATAGCCTTCTGCTTCAATCAGTGCTTTAAACCTTGGCAAGGATTGGACAGGTGGCTGCAATAGGCAGGCCCTCGAGATTTAACCACCTTCTAGACCTCACGAACAAGCGTGGAATGAGCATCGACTGTGGTAGGCTGTTGTGATGGGTTAGCTACAAGCATGATGTCCATTAAATTGTTAACATTAATATTGGCTGTGTATTCGTAAAGCACTCTACTATACGATTCCACTCATCTCATAAATGTATGATGTCTGCTGTTCACGAAATCAACAAAAGAGCTAACCATAAATAAATAAATTAAGATAATAAAATTAATGGTTGGATGGACGAGTGGATGGATGTAGTGAAGAAGTAAATTAATAAAAATTTAGAAATAATGAATTAATTAAATAAGGAAATGACTAAGCAAATAGATGAATAATTAAATTTATAAAATGTGGGTAGTGATTAGGATTCAAATCATTATCAGTACTATCTTGAAAGCTTTTAACTTCCAAGTCGTTATGAGCTATCGCAACTGCCTCATTGAGTGATACAATACCTTAAGAAAAATAAGAGGAAAACATTACTCTTAGAGGTTAGACCCATTTTCCCATAGAAACGCTCACACGTAAATCCATCTGGAAATGAGGTAAGTCGAAGTTGGAGGTAGACAACTTTATCAAGTACAATACAGCAGCAAGTTTTCTGTTCTAAGCTGTACATATCTCCAGAATCTCAACCAGAGGTAGTTGTATATAAGTGCAGCCTGATAGTGATGCTTGGACATGCCTTCATGTACTTTCGATTGTGTTCGTATGGATACCTGAGGATTTTATGAGGAATATAATTCTGACGCCTGTGTGGAGTTACTGGTCTCCCATCAGGCGCCTCCCGAGGTGGTGGATTGGGGAATGCTCACCAGATATGGCGGGTACTGGGGAAATAAAATACCCAGGGCGAACCAAAACCAGTGCTGGTGCCTTGCAGCGAGTAGTTGGTTGTACAAAGGCTAGGGGAAGAAAACCCTGATCAAAAATCACCTCATCCTCCATGTTGGGGGTTTAGACGTCAGGCTGACAATCTCACTCTAGCAAAACACTTTACCATTGAGAGAAAAAATGTCAAGGCAGGAATTAGGAGATGGAGGCAGAGAGAGTTGGCTAGAGAGGATTGGGCGAAGATTCTTCAGGAGGTCAAGGCTAAACTAAAAGGGCTGTAGGACCACAGATGATGATGATAATTCTGACGATTAAATAGCATTTCTTTGTCCAAATGTATGCGGTTATAAAGTGAAACTGATGAATGGTTATTCTGTCATAATGCTCATTTAGAAGCATGTGTTGGTCAAGTATAATTTTTAATGGAGAAAATACATTCTGGAAAATTTGCTTTCATACAGATATAAGATGAAAAGACTGTGTTATGGCCAAGGGCGGCTGATCCTTAGGGGCCACAGGGGTCGTGCTCCACCAATATTTTGTCCCCCAAAAATTTTCTTTTCGCATTTAAAATGCGTAAATTTTCTTCAGGACAGTGTATTGGATTCATAATTGTTTCAGTAAATTTCAGCACCTGACGCGATTTGTGTCAGTAAAACATCAAAGATTGTATGACACTAAATATTGTAGCTTGAGCCAAGCATGAAAGGATTCCACAACTTGAATTAGTTTAGCGCTCAACTGCCATGGTGTGTGACGTGCAATGTCGCATTCGCCACCAACGGAACTTCATGAAGTGTTACGAAGTTACAGTTACGAGTATAGTACTTTGCTTGGGGCCCAACCAGCCTGGCCTGTTTCTGTTGTCTGTTGTTTGGTGGCGAGGGGCTGTGGACGTCGACAGATCGCAAAGATCTAAAACATTTAAATGAACGCATCAAAAACATGAAGAAAGTGCGATACATTTAGAAAATGCCTGTAAGTTTAAAATATTTGGGACTGTAAATATAGCATCACAAATTTATTCCGCGGTCAAATTTTCAATTCAGAAACACAACGAACAGGTCACAAAAACAGGGACAGTAACTGATTCTTTAGTATTTTGCGCAACTCATGAAATACTGAGGGGTCATAACGAAAATCAGGAATCGACAAATTGGGGAAATATGTTAGACTTGTTACCTTTACTTGCCAGTCTTGATAATGTATTGGATGAACACTTACACAGTATACTTCTTTTTTTAAGCATACCTCACACACAATACAAAATGAAGTATTAGCAGTATGTATGAGGTGTACATTGAAGATCTGAAGCAGGACATTAAGTATACAGATTATGTTGCTGTGCAGGCTGAGAAACGACAGACATAACCTGCAAAATCCAATTTGTAATTATTTTGAGGTACATAAAAGTTTGTAAACCTATGGAAAGATTTCTTTTTTCAAAGAGGTAAACAATTGCACAGCTGTCTGAGCGAGGTTCTAAAACAAAGTCTACAACCTTTCAATTTAGAAAATAAATTCATAGCTCAAGCATATTTTGGTGCTGCAGTAATGAGTAGAAACCAGGGTGGGGTCCAGACTTCGATGCGGAAAACATTTCCTTATGCAAAATTTCTTCACTGCTTTGCCCACCAACTTAATTCAGTTATAAAAAGTGCATGTTCAAAACGCATTAAATCAGTGAAGTTTTTTTTTGAAAGTATTACTAGGTTCACAACATTCTTCTCCACTTCACCTAAATGCAGTGACCTGTGTGCAATAAGCGCATACTAACCATTTCAGCAACACGATGGAACTTTCAGTCTCGAGTTATATCCTCCATTAAAGAAAATAAAGCGGAGCTATTGAAATGCTTTAGAAGAATTGAAGAGGAAGAGGACTCAAATCAGTGGGATGATACAGCAGTAAGAGAATCTTTTGGCCTAAAATCTTGTTAAATAATAATGAATTTTCGTTTTTTCTAAATTTCTTTTATGATTTGAAGCATGTTGATATATTATACAATATAATACAGATGCAAACTGCAAATAGATTGAGCATATCTGACATATTACAACATTTTGGGTCAGCTGTAATTAAAATAAGAGAGAACACTAACAGATATGAAATAAATGTCGATGATGAAGAAGAATGTTCGTTTCTTCCAAAAAAAGGCTGAAACTCAGTAGACAAGTAAACCCGTTGGCAGATGCGAAAGAAGTATGCGATATCATTATTAACCAGTTCAGTGGAGGTTTCCTACAGTCACATATATATGGCAGCTTTAATATACTCGATCTAAATAAATTTGCTTCGTACAGAGATAATTTTTCGACCTATCTGGCTAATATTTTCGTAAAAAATTACAGTCCTTTAATTTCGAAGGAAATATGTATTAATGAATTAGCAGTGATCTATCGAAATGATATATTTAAAGACATTTCCTGTGTGTGTGTGATTTGTTCAGTTTTTTTTTATGGATTACTCGAAGATTCATTTTCTGAAGTGGGCAAAGCCCTTCGAATCGCACTAACAACACCTATTTCAAAGCTGAGTCAGAACTGAATTTCAACACATTAAACAGGATAAAAACATTTCTCAGAAACATCATGGGTCAAATAGGCTGAATTCGTTGTATTTCTCTTCTATTCATAAGGAGCATCTCCATCAAATTCCGTACTTCAAGAACAGGGTCATCGAAAAGTTTGCCAGCCAGGACAGACGAGCACATCTTCTTTATAAATAATTCTGCAAATGGGCGAGTTTAATGTTGAATGTGCAATATTATGTAGTTGGTAGTTTTTGTTGTATTGTGCTTAACTAATTTTTAAGCAGAAACATTTGACTAAAATGAAATAAGAAAACCTTGGTGCATTATTTAGCATATACCCCACCAACAAAAATGATCACGAGCCACCACTGGTTATGGCTTTGGTATACTGTATTACTAAAAATGCCTGTGCAGTTTTTGTTTCTGATATGAATTCTTTATAGCTTTATTTAGACTTTTTCTGGTTGCTTTATAACCCGCCCTTTTAACGTAAAATAACAATGAGGTGAACTTTTTAACTTCTGTATGGCTTAAACGTTTTTCTGTGTTCACATTTCCAGCTCAGAGCGACTAATTGTATATATAGGCACACACATACATTTATTTCTACCAAACTCCACATTCTGCTATTGCAAGTAAATTATTATTAGTCGGTAATTACATAGGGGCGGAAGTGGTGTATCTAGAGGCATATTTTCATTCTTATTCTCACTTTTTTTATGGAAAGAAATAAATTATACATGCGGTTTCCTATTTATTTTATATCCTTTTACTACGAGAAATACTACCTACTCTTCATTCATAATTCAACAAATTTTTCCCTTATTTGAGATGTCTCCAAGTTGCCTGAAGGTCGAAAGGAATGTTGTATAATGGGACGTTTAAATGTGGCTAGATACTAAGCAGCTGAAATACCATTCAAAATAAATCATATGGCTTAGATTCATAAGAATGAGTAAATGATAATATGCTGTCATAAGAAGGAAGAAGTAGACAACAGAAAATAATTTACTTACTTACTTATGGCTTTTAAGGAACTTGGAGATTCATTGCTGCCCTCAACAGAAAATAATTCTCACTGAAATTAATAACTTTTCTAATACATTTTTCTAAGAAATGTCCTGCACAATAAATGCAGAGCATGCATAATTTGTACCAAGGAAATCATAACTCCTTTAACAATTTAAGTTACATGACGCTTAAAGAAATTACCATCTGAAGATAAATTAACATTAGCGCAATTTTCATCATATAAAGGAAGAGAAATTGTCATACTGTTGCTCGTGTTTTACTTATCCTGAAATCCTTTTACGTCAAGTGTCTCCACAATTTATTGATGTACCATAACAAATATTTCTGTTCGTAATTGAGTTTCTGCTTCTGAATGGCTATTAACATTTTCCCACAGGTGTAATTAGCAAGTCGTTCACAGTTTATATCGCATTGAATTCAATTTTTCCATCAAATAATATCTTTATGGCAGCAATTATACTTTGAGTACAGTACAGTTATTGTTCCTTACCAATCCATCTTAACATATCCTTCTGCTTAAGTGGGACTACATTTTATAATATTGTTTCTCTTTTTTTTTTTTTTTTCTCACAGAACACTATCAAACATACACAGACATCTCCCAGATACTTTGATCTTACGTGCATCAACATGATAAATGGTGCGTAGCAGAAGAGATGAGATAGCAGATAGAATGTAATCGCATCCACAGTCTAAAAAAATTTACTTTTAACAATATATCTGTTTGAATTGCACAGGACAATATTTAGGCTTACTCAGGGTAGCTCAGTTGGTAGAGCAGCTGGCTACGGACTGGAAGGTCCGGGGTTCGATCCCAGGTGGTGACAGGATTTTTTGTCGTTGCCAAACTTTCAGAACGGCCCCAAGGTTCACTCAGCCTCCTATAAAATTGAGTACCGGGTCTTTCCTTGGAGTAAAAGGCGGTCGGAGCGTGGTGCCGACCACACCACCTACTTCTAGTGCCGAGGTCATGGAAAGCATGGTGCTCTACCTCCATGCCCCCCAAGTGCCTTCATGGCATGTTACGGGGATACCTTTACCTTTACCATAGGTCATATAGAAGTATTGTTGTGCCAATGCTTTTAATTCACTGCTACTGGTTGATTAAATCAACTAAATGACGTTTTCCTAATAGTAACCTTGAGCAGTGTTATGCACTCAGGTGCATAGCTAGATAAACTCACATGCAAACATTGCCTAAGAGTTTATACAGGATTGGGTTCTTGTTCTGTATGTGAGAAATGTGCATAATCAAATTCATGCCGACATATTCATTAATACTAAAAGTATTCTGTATTTTTGTATGATATATAATTATTTCAGAATGAATTCGGAAGTTCGAGAAAAATAATATATTGTGCATATATTGCAATCACTGCGAATAAGTCTCTTTCAGCAGTTTAAATTGGACCACATTGTGCAGAAAGGAACAAATCCACAAACAAATATAATGTATCAATACTGAAATAATTCCTAGAATTCATATTTTGAATAAAGATTATATGTCCTATAATACGCTCTTGGCTAAAGCAATAAGTATGTAATTACATTAATTTGTGAATTTATTACTCATGTTTAACATAAAGTGCATTTTTCTCTGTTTAGGTATCACGTGGGTTAGTTTCTTTGTGCAAAATGTGACCCAATTCTGCAGATATGTGTAACACTTAAATGTCTGTTACAGTCACGATGGATGTGATCAAGGAGGAACCTGAAATTGACCCATTGGCTATACAATCGAATGACGAGAAAAAACCCTTATCAGAGGTAATTTCTATATGTGATATGTATAACGTAGAATATGACGTAAGGCTACATGAGTATATCTGTCAGTTTGTAGTTAGCACTTTCATTATATAGATTAAGAAATTTCTAATCTAAAGTTAATTGTCGTGTTTGCCTTCATGTCACGTGTTACATGCTTCTTTTTCACTCTTTCATAATATTTTAAGAACTGATAATGAACGCTGGTTTAAACTGAGTTTTAAGATATTCTTCAATAAATTGCTTCCCATAAATCCTCGTAATTTGTTGATGCCTTTTATATTCCATTGAATACAGTATATAAGCTCAAAAATTGAATTGTACTATTCGTGAATAGTTACTTCAATAGCCCCTGGAATACATTTGGTGTGGCAAATATAGCTCTACACTGGAGCATCATCGTAACAAATATAACTGAGCTCTTGTGAATGTGTCATTATTAGACATTGGATTTATATGTACTAAAAATATCTAAAATATGCATGCATTTAAACTGTCAAAATCTTAAAAATATGCTCTATAATTTCGAAAATATGCACTAAACATGCGCTAAAAATTTTAATTTTAGGATTATTCATTTGGTAGTGACATTGTACATTCTTCCTTAGACATCATTGTAGTCGTTATAATTTGATTTGGAGTGCACAACGATTATTTTTTCCAATTGCTCAAGTGTAGGTTTATAACGTTTATTAATTAACACAAGTTTGTATGCTGAGAAGGACCTTTCTACGTGTACAGATGTTAGTGGGCAAAATTTGAAAGCACTTACTAGCTCTGGGGAAATTTCTTCTGAAAGCACTATGTTTTCATCTTGAAGACATTTATCCATGGAACACAAAACTTTAATGTGAGGATTTCTCCCTATAATAGCACACAATTTACTACTTAATTTTTTTGCATACTTTAAAGGAGCATTCTGAAGTTTACTCTGAACCTCCTGAGGATTGGTAAAGATTCATATAAAGACAAACCACATTTTTCGATTTTTTTTTTTTTGTGGCTTCAGCTATAACTTTGAAATGTGCCTTGATTAGAGCCAAGTCCCTTTGCAAATAGTCACTATTAAAAATATTCTGTGAATGTTGAATTGACGAAGCTTCAGTTGCATTTAGCACATCAACGAATTCTTTAATTGCATTGAAGTTATTTGAATAGAAGAGTGAAGCTTCACTCCACATACCCCAAGAGGTAAGTATTCGCTTTGGGGTAATAGGAGGTCTGGAAATTGTTTTTCGTAAGCACTAACTCTGGAAGGGGCTTTAACAAAATGTTCTTGGTGCTGGATATCAAAGTGTTCACTCAGGAAAATTTTGCTTTATGACTTCAGTTACTGTACGAAGTCCACGCACAATACACATACTGTGAATGAGTTTGGAAAAAAATACTTTCAAAGCTGAAGCAGTAACATCACGTGATTTTGTCAATAGTCCTTGGAGAGGACTTTATTATCTTGTCACTAATGTGTTTAAATATTAATTTTAAATTTAAAAACACCTCTGTTATATGCTCTATGCATGGAGAAATGCTGAAATATGCAGCAGCATCCTAAATATGCAATTATGCACTATAAAACTTTACATAAAAAAACAGAAGAACATGAAACATATTGCAAATGTTAACTCCATATCATTGAATTGAATTGAATTGAAAGAGGAGAATTTGGAGGACAAATTTAAAAGGTATGCACAACGCATCCTTGCAAGGGGTTCGGGGCTGTAAGAAACTAAATATGTGAGCTCCAAGTCTGTTGGCCACTAGTCTCACTCCGGGTTACGGTGCTCCACTGAAGGAGTTCTAGAAAATTTTGAAGGGGAAAAAACCGAAAATGGACGTAACCTCTTAGGTTACGCGAGGGGACGGAAATGTGATCAAAGTGATCACGGGATGGGACGAGGAAGAAATGGCTGGTGTAAATCTGCACATTGAAATGAACTGTGTCATTTCTCAGTGCAGGAGGAGTCGAGAAGACTCTGTCATCTGTTGTGCGATGACAAGACAGGTGAAGACCGCTAGGAGAGATGCCGTGAATTCTAAATCTGCAAATTGAAAGGTTCCCCGTCCTTTCACATTGCGACTAAATGAGTGATCTCGCAAATTAAATAGGCAATTTATGGGTTCTGAACTAGGGCATTACGTCGTTTGTTAGAAAAGTGGGAATATGGGGAAGGGCATATAGGTCCGTGGCCCTTTTCTTTTATGGCTCATCCCAACATTTACCTTAACACCTTAGGAAAACCACGGAATACCTTAGGCAGAATGAGTTGTCTCATGTAAGAGACTAGCCAATTTGGCTTTTAGGTAGGGTGTGATTGATTATGTCTTGAACCTTGTTGAATCGTCTCAAAGTAGAGACCAGCCATTTGGCTTTATGTTGAACTCCATATCACAAGTAAAAACAAACTAAAGATGAATTTGCATATAAATCCGATGTCTAGTCATTATTAATGCAAGTTACCTTTTATAATAAATTCTGTACACAAGATAGTTTAATTGTAATTTCTAGTAATTAAGATTAGCAGCGGTGGTGTTTAATTTTCTAGATCCGTCACCCTCTATCACTTTGCTGGTCAGGTTTGCGATTTACATGCAGTACATATCCATTTAATACAAATGTAAACAATTATTTTCAAATTAAACAGTAGTGGTAGTAAAGTACGTTGCACTGCTTGACAGTATATGTTTAACAATTCAGCTTCATTATCAAGAACAGTTCATGATATGCATTACTATGTCAGTGTGTTGATGAGACATAGTGTGACTTATGAACAATATTTGGTATGTAATCATTCCACATTTTAGGAGCCGATGTTTGAAAGGAAAAATCTAAAAGAAAAAAATGCGGATTTCAAGTAAATGCCAAAGTTGCAAGACTGGAGCAACACTTATTGTTATCATTGATTCTGTTTGAAACATTCGCTATATGTAGGTAGTTTTTCTTTATAAACTTCTGACATTTAAATATATTCGCCCTTATCGCATTGTAGTTTTTATGAAAGAATGTTATATTGTAAATATTTACGATATAGAACACATTATTCCATAAAACTCGACAACTTCTTCAAATTTCGACTCCTTTAAGTGCAAAAGAATGTAGTCAGATAAATGTGCTTGTTATATACAGAAGTACATAAAATATATATATATATATATATATATATATATATATATATATATATATATATTTATGGTTTGCGGGCCTTTCATCAAGTACCTTTTGTCCACAATTTGTTTCGTCCACTCACTATCGTCCATGTTCTTTTGTCCACAACCGATTGATCCATAGAATTTACATCCATCCATACATTTGTCCACACCTTTTATGTGCATAACCTTTCGTCCATCTTAGAATACATATTTGTGTTTCCCACTTACAATTACAACAGAAGGTATTGTCATCATTGTCGTCTGTTTCTTAGATACGTTTCATTTTTCTTTGGATATTAAAAAAGTATGAATATATATGTCTTCAATTTTGGATATTAAAAATTATGGCAGAGGTTGTATATACACGTCAGAGGCAACCAGTATTACATTATAAAGAGTGCCGCTACCACCTCCACTCTGTTAGCAAAGATGGAAGAAGAAGATATTGGAGATGAGAGGATCGAGAGAATTGTAAAGCAAGATGCATGACTGGGACTGACTTAGATGGCACTACAAAACATCAACATAACGCAGGTGTGGAGGGCGAAGTTACGAAATTTATGAATGACCTAAAGAGTCGTGTAGAAGAAAATCCCAACGAACCTCCGCCACAAATCATTCGTGCATTCATGCCGTGCAGACTAGGAAACTCTTCTGATGTTCCTGGACAGAAACATCATGAAGAGACATGTGAACTAAATTCAAAATAAAACTCGCCCATCAATTTCTCAAACTTCACAAGAACTTGTTCTCATAGATAAATAAATTTAACTAAATTACATTTTACCAAATGAAATATGTTTCATGTCATCTATTTTTTACCATAGTGGACGAAATAGTCAGTGGACGAAAACATAATAGACGAAACATGAAAATGGACTAAATGGTCATTGAACAAAACTTAAAGAATGAATCATGAAGTGGACAAATGTGTCAGTGGACAAGAAAAAAAGTGGACGAAATGTAGTGGACCAAAGGCCCTATAACTATATTCATACATACATAGTACATACATACATACATACGTCACCCTCGGTAGCGTAGTTGGTATAGTGCTGGTCTTCTGTGCTCGAATGCTCGAGGTTGCAGGTTCGATCCCAGCCGAGGTCGATCGCATTTAAGTGTGTTTAAATGCGATAGGCTCGTGTCAGTAGATTTACTAGCACGTAAAATAACTCCAGCGGGACAAAATTCCGGCACACCGGCGACGCTGATATAACCTCTGCAGCTGCGAGTGTTGTTAAATAAAGCATAATTTAAATTTTTTTAAATTTTACATACATACATACATAATACTCAGTACAAATATGAATGCCGCTGAACAATGTAACACATAAGTCATGATCGGATATGTTATATGTTTATGAAATAATAAAATAATAAAATGCCACTTAAAAAGCGTTTTTTATTGCACTAGCCAATATTAATGGATCTCCTGTTAAAGAATGATGGTGTTAAGAAGACCAACCCTTCAAGTTTCATCACTCAGCACTGTAGTGCGGTACATACTGTTCAGTTATTTCTTTTCATAATACTGTACTTACATTGTTATACGTGTATATGACATTTATGTCGCTGTCTTGTGCAGGAAGGAAATTTATTGGCTCTCCACCTGGCTGGAATAAAGACGGAATGTGTGGACCACAGCTATGATCCAACTTCAGAGACTAAGGTTGAGCAAACTGCATTGCCTAATAATTTTGTTACGACGAAGTGTAAAGCTGAGGTAAGTGAAGCTCATGGGGTGAGCTGGCTATTCTTCTTTCAATATTAATCTTGTATTTTTTTTTCGTCTCACACAGTTATTATGTCACTATAAACTAACAGGGATTGTTTAGTATACCAACAGACCATTTAAAAAGGGAAACAACTCAAAATTTAAAGCTTTTAGAACACTGCATTTTAAAGCTTCATATATCTGAGAAATTTGTTTCCCTTCTGGCCTGCATTATGACTGAGGCATTAATATTTTCTGTGTAAATTATTTACTCCTTGAGCAAAAGTGTATTTCGTGTGTGTCTGTGCGTGCGTGCGCGCGCGCGCGCGCTTTTTTTTTCCTTCGAAGTTTTCTGCCCAGGATTCTTCAATCTCTTTTAATTTTCTGCCTCCTCTTTGTCTCTGCTTATGATCCATAATATCTTAATTTCGTCTATCATCTAATATTTTCTTCTGCTTCGAACTTTTCTCCCGTTCACCATTCCTTTCAGTGCATCATTCAGCAGACAGTTTCTTCTCGATCAGTGAACCAAGCAATAACATTCCTTTTTCTTTTCTTGATCAGTTTCAGCATCATTCTTTCTTCAACCACTGTTTCCAACACAACTTCATTTCTTATTCTTTTCGTCCACTTCCTACACTGCATTCTTCTCCATGTCCAACATTTCAAATGCTTCTATTCGCTTCTCTTCACATTGTCGTGATGGCCATGTTTCTGCTCCCTACAATGTCACACTGTCACATAAAGCACTTCACTAGACTCTTCCTTAGTTCTTTTTGATAATGTAATGTCTATTCTTATAAATATTATCAAGGATTCTCTTCAGATATTACATCATCATCTCTATTTCAATTAATCAACTTATATTTGCCCTCAACAATGAACTTTCTTTTTTCTTTAATGTATCACATCACATTATTGTACATGTATATTGTATTCAGGACCCTTGTGGTCACTCAAAATTCTTTGAGCTGATGTCTATAATTTAGAAATTTATTTATATATATATATATATATATATTACTTACTGGCTTTTAAGGAACCCGGAGGAGGTTCATTGCCGCCCTCACATAAGCCCGCCATTGGTCCCTATCCTGAACAAGATTAATCCAGTCTCTACCATCATATCCCACCTCCCTCAAATGCATTTTAATATTATCTTCCCACCTACGTCTCGGCCTCCCCAAAGGTCTTTTTCCCTCCAGCCTCCCAACTAACACTCTATATGCATTTCTGGATTCGCCCATGCCCATCTCAAACCTTTGGGTTTAATATTCCTAATTATGTCAGGGGAAGAATACAAAGCGTGCAGTTCTGTGTTATGTAACTTTCTCCATTCTCCTGTAACTTCATCCCTCTTAGCCCCAAATATTTTCCTAAGAACCTTATTCTCAAACTCCCTTAATCTCTGTTCCTCTCTCAAAGTGAGAGTCCAAGTTTCACAGCCATACAGAACAACCGGTAATATAACTGTTTTATAAATTCTTTCAGATTTTTTGACAGCAGACTAGATGACAAAAGCTTCTCAACTGAATAATAACAGGCATTTCCCATATTTTTTTCTGGGTTTAATTTCCTCTCGATTGTCATTTATATTTGTTACTGATGCTCCGAGATATTTGAATTTTTGCACCCCTTTGAAGGATAAATCTCCAATTTTTATAGTTCCATTTCGTACAGTATTCTGCTCACGAGACTAATCATATACTTTGTATTTTCGGGATTTACTTCCAACCCTATCGTTTTACTTGCTTCAAGTAGAATTTCCGCGTTTTCCCTAATTATTTGTGGATTTTCTCCTATCATATTCACGTCATCTGCATAGACAAGAAGCTGATGTAACCCGTTCAATTCCAAACCCTCTGTGTTATCCTGAATGTTCCTAATGGCATATTCTAGAGCGAAATTAAAAAGTAAAGGTGATAGTGCATCTCCCTGCTTTAGCCCGCAGTGAATTGGAAAAGCATCAGATAGAAACTGGCCTATGCAGACTCTGCTGTAAGTTTCACTAAACACATTTTAATTAATCGAACTAGTTTCTTGGGAATACCAAATTCAATAAGAATATTATATAAAACTTCTCTCTTAACTGAGTCATACGCCTTTTTGAAATCTATGAATAGCTGATGTACTGTACCCTTATACTCCCATTTTTTCTCCAATATCTGTCGAATACAAAAAATCTGATCAATAGTCGATCTATTACGCCTAAAACCACACTGATGATCCCCAATAATTTCATCTACATATGGAGTTAATCTTCTCAAAAGGATATTCGACAAAATTTTGTATGACGTCAACAAAAGTGATATTCCTCGAAAGTTACTACAGTTAGTCTTGTTCCCCTTCTTCCATATATATATATATATATATATATATATATATATATATATATATATCTGTGTGTGTGCGTGCGTGTGTATAAAAGTTAGGCATAGAAGACGAAGCAACCATTTCAGAAAACGAAAAAGGATTTTATATTTCAAGAGAAGAAGTTGAACTAGCGCTTAGTGAAATGAAGAATGGGAAAGCAACGGGAGCTGATGGAATCCCCATTGAGTTAGTAGAATGCTTTGGTGAAGACAAGAAGGAAATTCTGTCATTGTACAAGGAAATATATGAGAAAGACGAATGGTCTGAAAATTACGGAGATACTGTTGTTGCCAATCTCAAAGAAAAATAATGCCAAGAAATGTAAGGAATTCAGGACTATCAGCCTGATATCACAATCAGCGAAGATTCTCCTGCGAATACTGAATCGACGTTTATATTCTAAGATGGAAGAACAGTTGGAAGAGGAACAATTTGGCTTCAGGAAAGGAAAAGGTACAAGGGATGCAATTTGACTACTACAAATAATCGAAGAAAGATACCTAGAGAAGAATAAGGAAGAGTATATAGTATTATTTTGGACTTAGAAAAGGTGTTTGACAGAGTGAATTGAAACAAACTGATGTACATCCTGTAGAAAATAGGTGTGGATTGAAAAGACAGGAGACTGTTCAGTAATCTTTATATGAAACAACGAGTCAAAGTCAGGATAGGGGAAGAAATGTCAGAAGGAAGTGAAATAGGGAGAAGAGTAGGACAAGAATGCTCTTTATCATCTATCCTGTTCAACATCTACTTGGAGGATTTGGTGAAGAACTGGTATCAGAACATGGGAGGGATGAAAGTAGGAGGAAAAAGAATATAGTGGATAAGATTTGCTGATGATATGGTATTGTTAGCAGAAGAGGAGACGAGGGATATGCTACTCGAGCTAAATGACAGTAGTATGGGATGAAGATAAATGCAAACAAGACGAAGTTCATGGTTGTCGGAAGAAAAATGAAGAAGGTAAACTTGCGAATTTTAAATGAGGCAGTAGACCAAGTAGACAGCTTCAAATACTTGGGTGTACAGTAGTGGCAAAAAAAACCGGACCGACAGAATAATCAAAGTCCCTGAAATGAGCCTCTGTGCATGCCACGCCCACACTCACAAGATAGCGATTAATGTATTGAAATTGTTGTAGTTTCGACTGCTGACGTAGCCCATTTCGAAAGCCATTAGAAAATAAGCTGGTAAAATTCGTGTTCTGGGAATAATAAGTTAATTAAGTACTAAAATATGACTGCAATCGAAAAGTATTGGGAATAAATTTGAGTAAGGAACAAAAAAAGTTTCCTTCCCAGGCAGGATTTGAACCACCAATGTCTTAGTTACCAGTCTATCGTGCTGTCACTTTGAACATGGCTCTGAAACCAGCTATAAGGGTCGGTCCGGTTGTTTTTTTTTTGGTGCTACTGTACTCTAAGCAGTAACACGAGCTGTAGCCAGGAAGTCAAAAGGAGGATAGCAATCGCAAAGGAAGCTTTTAATAGAAAAAGGAGTATCTTCTGTGGACCTCTTGAAAAAGTACTAAGGAAGAGATTAGTGGAGTGCTTTGTGTGGAGTGTGGCATTGTATGTGGCAGAATAATGGATATTACGACGAAATGGAGAGAAGCGAATGGAAGGATTTGAAATGTGGATATGGAGAAGAGTGGAGGAAGTGAAAAATAAGAAACGAAGCTGTGTTGGAAAGAGAGGATGAAGAAAGAATGATGCTGAAACTGATCGGAAAGAGAAAAAGGAATTGGTTAGGTCACTGGCCGAGGGGAAACTGCCTACTGAAAGATGCACTGGAAGGTATGGTGAACTGGAGAAGAGGTTGGGGACAGAAGATATGACATGATGACGACATTAAGATAAGTGGATCCTATGCAGAAACTAAGAGAAAGTGAGAAATAAGAAAGATTGGAAAAAGCTGGGTTTTGCAGTGAAAAACTTGCCCTTCGGCAGAACACGCGTGTGTGTGTATATGAGTGAGTAAGAGAGTGTGATCGTGTGTTTGTGCGTGTGTGTGTTTTTTCAGCTCTTACTTATTTACATCCTAAGGGACATGTTTTTAGAATAAGGTCGAAAATGTAGTGCCCAAACACACATTTTCATTTTGATTGTACCATGTTTTTCCTGTAGCCTGCATTCTTGTACTGATTTGCCGTTAATAAAGTATTGCCATATGTGTGAAAATTAATACTTTCCATAAATCGTCCCTCAGCTCACTGGTCCTTTTTTCTTAATTATAACAGATTTATGGTATATCTTAGGCACAAGTTTTATTGTACAATAAGACTGAAAGTGAGTTTTGCTATTGATATGATTTGACCTTGTCCGGGATCGAACCTGAAACCTCGAGCATAGAAAGCCATTGCTATAGTGACTATGCTACCTAGGCCGACTATATGACATGATAGAATTTTGATACGTGTGATACTGTTATTAAGGAATAACCACCAAACATGTCATATAAATGAAGAAACAATGCTTAATGGAAATAATTATTTCCATGATGTTAAACATTTTGGTCAAATAACAAAACCCCTTGGACATTGTGGGACTGAGGTGGATTTCACTAAATTTGTTACTGAGTAATGACGTATTTGATCACAGATCTTAGGATATTAGGAACATAAGAAATCTTTAAATATATGCTCCAAGGGCTGTCTTACAGAAATTTCTACTTGGGCTTAATAGGATTTAAATGCAGGCTCATGGCGTGAAAATCAATGCAATGTTTGTGTAAACTTGCGCCATCTTTCTATGTAATTCACTCTTTATTTTTCTTTAGGAAGAGTTATGTGACCTGGACACAGTAAAGGACGAGCTGAAACTAGAAGTTACGACAGAGGAGAATGAGATTCTGACCGATAGGTGAGTGTGGTGTGCGAGTCTTCACATTGTAATTCTTTCATTGCATCATTAAAATTGTCACTAATAACGATAATTTCCAATCTGTTATGGCATGGGTAGTTGGTCGTTGTAAGAATGATTGAGAAAGATGGTGAAGAACCATGTACGAATGGGAAGCACCAGAGTGACACAGATAAGATATACCACGGATATCACGGAAAGAGAAAGTTATGATGGCATTGCTGGATAGAGAGTTGCAGCTATAATATAAGACATACAGGATCGAAGAGTCCAAAGATAGGAAATTGCGATCTGGCGAGATTCTGTATAAAGATGCATAAAATGATGTATTGTGTGTGATTGCTTCTAATTTCACAGACTTAAAAGTAATATACCTATGGGAATACATGGTTGAAGATGAGTGCATGCAAAATATACAGAGTTATTGAAACACAGATACACAAAACTGGCACTAGTAGGAAGAGAGCAGACACCGAACCAAACACCAAGACTTACGGCAGAGGAAACTGGACAGTCTGTCTAAAATTCTACTGTTACACACATATCCAGGCACGCGCGCACATGCAGAGACACAATCACACACACACACACATTCTCTCTCTCTCTCTCTCTCTCTTTCCTCCCCCTCCGTCACCCCATCCACTCCTTTCTCCCTTCCCTTCCATCCCCTCTCCCCCTCTCTTTATCCCCCTGTCTCCCCTCCCTGCCTCCTTCCTCTGGAATGACTTGGCTTTATGATAAACTTTGAACACTGTGGTGGTTGGGCCTTGAAGGGAAAAATTGAGTTAATTTAGTTTGGAACCTAGTCTGTCATGTAAGCCAATGTGGCCAGCCAATTGTTATCTAAAACGAAAGTCATGTACTAATTTTTATAATCATTAAAAAATATTAAAACTTCTCGCCTAAGCTCGAAAAGTCTTACAAGGACTTTAACCTTGAAAGCCAGCGCACTTTTGTGTGAAGGAGGAGGTGCTTATGTTCACTACCAATTTCATCGCAAAGCACAGAAAAAGTCTAGCATTCAATGGGCGAGCTTTCATGAAGTTTGTCACTTAACTGCAGTGTCGAAAACTGTTTTCATTTCACTCGGCATGGTCTTACTAGCCAATGCTTCCTTGTAAATAAAGCAGTGTAGCCAAATCACATCTGGTGCCACTTTATACCAACACGTGCAAAAACACCACTATGCCATCCACAAATTGCTCGACATCCATCAGAAGTTAGCTCAACACATTTTTTTCAATCAGTGCTGTGCTCAGTCACATATGAATTAAGAACTTCGAAAATATATTCTGGTGTTGTATTCGTGGATAAGTTTTCACAGAAAAGAAAATCTTCATTAGAAGTACCCTGATGTATTCATGGATAAGTTTTCACAGAAAAGAAAATCGTCATTAGCAGTACCCTGATATTCATACCGGTACCTAATGAAACAAATGAGATCAGATGAATTAATGCTGTCTGTTATTAATCAATTTATAATGCAAAACTTTACTCTCATGATCACTTGATTTTCTATGTCACTAGCCATTTCTGTGATACAGTGATTCTCTGTTTCATTAGACATGGCAATTAAATCTAATTGCTATGCTTCTTTTTAATCGAACATAAATTTTACAATATCCTTAACCACATAAACGATCAGTACCCCACCTATATAATAAGCTTTTCCAGCTTTGGCAATACGCAAACTAACCAAATGTAATGATTCTAAAGCCTTTGAATTCAATTACCCTACTTTAGATACAACAGATTTTTCCCGTTGAAATTGGATTCACTTTTAGTTTTAACATCTGAATGTTTGCCTTCTAAGTGCCTTCGTATTTATTCGGTTTCATGGAAGCATTTGAGAGAACTTTGTAACATAATGCACACTGTTGTTTGGGTACGTCTTTATCACTGCACCACGTAAATCTCAGTCCAAATATTTCGCGTCATATTTACGCTGATATTGCTTCTTTCTTTTCGCGTCAATCAGCGAACTAATCACACTTAAGTCAGAGCTCGGAAGCAGAGACACTTGATTCACTATCACTCCTGGAATTATTAGTTTCACTTGAGTGTGCTTTTCTTTTAAATGTTCCCAATTTAAGCCACGCATTCATTGTTATTAAGACTGAAACACACTCACTAAATCTTGAATGAAGACTGGGTGAACACTGAGTTTAAATAATATCAAAATTATTATTATTGATGGTCGGAAATAAAAGAGACTGGCCCGAAGAAATTATTTTGATATCTCTCCTGGCAGCAAACACAGTTATTCACAAATGTGATTGTTGGCAGAACATACGACCCTATTATCGCGTGTCAACTTCTTTGCAGTATCTCGAAAGGCAGCTGCCTGTCAGCCATCATAACGGTTTTGTTTTGTTGCGAAAACGAACTAATTTTATATAAAGTCACAGGCACAAAAAGAACGATACAACAGGAGACTACTGAGAAAAAATTAAATTTTTTTACCAAAAAGGTTTTATTCCCCATTATTAGATTTAAATTTCAAGCTGATTGAAATTCATTGTTGACTTTTGTCAATTAGAATTATATCATACAAATACACTGCTACTAATCTTAATTAAATTAAAAAGAGTGAATGCACTGATATCTCCATTTGTTGCAGTTGTGCTGTATTAGTTTTGTTTTCTGTCCCACATTCACTGAAAGCAGACAGGTTTACTACTCTCATGTGACTGCAAGCTGAGAAGTTAATTGAATATTGATAATTATAACGTTTAAAAAATATTTCTCAAATATTTTGTAGACTTGACGGGTCATTCCATAATTCATCAAAGCATCACTTAGTGGGCCGTGACCCATAGTTTGAGAAACGCTGATCTACACTCTTGAATCCGAATCTCTTTGTTCACACGTCACCCAGCTCCTCAACATTATCATTACCTAACCGGACAGTTTCAGTAATAACTGTAACATCTGTAGGCTAAACCAAGTATATTCTCCCTGATATGAAAGCCGCATGCGATTCAGATCTATTTATTGAAAATCTTTGCCATTCTTGTGTTGTGTGGATAAGCTTCAGGGCTTCTACCACGTTGTCTTGGTGTTGGTGGCTGATGTTTCGACCGCTGTGTTGTGGTCATCTTCAGAGCAGTTGTTGGATAAGGAAATAGTCTGCGGCTGGTATATATATAGTAGTCTCGATGGGGGGGGGTACTTGCAGTGATAGACTACTATATGTATGCCAGCCGCAGACTATTTCCTTATCCAACAACTGCTCTGAAGATGGCCACAACACAGAGGTCGAAACGTCAGCCACCAACACAAGACAACGCGGTAGAAGCCCTGAAGCTTATCCACCCACCATGTACACCAGCCGCGGAAGCCTACGCGAACACTTTGCCATTCTTGTACTTGACAATTTCATTTTAAATTTTACAAAGTTTTCAAGTGTTGAGTTCCTGTGACGAGTAAATGTTCTGAGATTTATAGTGACTCCCACGACCATGAACTGCAGGAATAAACTCAATGACTATTTGTTTTTATGCGAGTGTGTGTGCGAGATAGCCTGTCTCCTCTAAGATGTTAAGTTATGGCAGCACCTGCTTTCGTACATTTTGCAGTAATCGATATCCCTAGGCCACAACCAAGAACTTCTGGCAAACGGCAGTATATATTTTTTTAATGTCCTATGTTGATATTGAATACAGCACTGCAGTGGAGTTCCTTGAAGTAGGCTCCTCGACTTCCTCTTTCAATTAGTCCATCGTGAGTATTATATTTTCTAACTGTGCAACCTCCTTTTGACTTTTAACATGCCATCTAGAATGAACCGCAATTAAAGACTGCCTTTTTAGTATAATAGCAAGACACTTATTCTGGGTTGCAAGAAAACAGACCTATAAATAATGTGTTCCTCCATTAGTTAGTGGATTGTCGGTTTGCAGAAGACGAATTTAATGGGCCACTAGTTATTGGATCGTTAACCAAGCATCTTTGGATTTCACAAGTGACGCAATAATAATAATAATAATAATAATAATAATAATAATAATAATAATAATAATAATGTTTTATTTTAGCTGGCAGAGTTAAGGCCATAAGGCCTTCTCTTCCACTCAACCAGCCTTAATCAATACAATACATATTTAAATTACAAATATTTACACTACACTTAAAAGGTTCTCCAGCAATATTCTTCAATTTTAACGACTAGTAGACTACATATGTATTTATTTAAATTTAGATAAACCTATAAGGTAAAGTAGTAGGACATGAATGAATAAAAAGTGAACATCAGCAGCATTGCTTTTATTGTTGTCAAAATTTACAATAAATATAGACTAATACGGACCAGAAATAAATCAGGAACAGAAGTTTCAGTGAGAAAGATAGGTCCCAAAGAAGAACATTGTAACTGACAAAATGAACTTCTGCAGTAGAATTGAAAACAACTTCGGATGGCTGTGAAAAATCAGGATTTTTTATTAGGCCTTTTTTTTTGCATTACCATTATTGAAATTGATGTTTTACTCCATTGTAGTGATAACACATTCTCTGAAATCATTCCTTATATGCGTATTGTTATTTACAATATTAGAAAGTTAACATAAATTCCTGGTAAGAACATTGTATGTGACATGCAATAGTATTGCTTGTGAAATAAGGAGCGATAATGTCACAGTTTACACTTAATAAAATTGTAACTACATAACTACAAACAGGAATGTACATAAATATTTACAAAAAGTATAGTAATTTGTTTTACATTGCCAGTGAATTTAATGTTATTCATCACTGCCGTGATAAATGCCAGGAATATGGGGTGTATTTCGTCACACTGATAGCAGATCGATGAATACTTTACTTTGGGAGATGGGTAGTGGAGCAATGTAATCATATTTTAGATTTATATCCTTCCAAGTCCTGAGTTTGACTTTGCGTTGTATGTCAATGCTCTGTATGTTCTTGTTCATCAATAAGATTGTAATTTATGAATATTTTCTTGCTTAATTCAAGAGCAATTTGAATTTGCTTCACTTTCATCGAAATACTTTTTCATTTTCTTCTGTCAAATTTCAGTGTTCTTTTCGTTGGCGATTAGAGACTTCAAGTTTTTAAATTGATTTGTGCTTATAGTTAATGTTGGGTTATCTAATTGAAGTAATACAATACATTATTATAGTTAATGTTGGGTTATCAGTAGGGAGACTAAACGTTGTATCTCAATGAATAATCTGAATCGAAATATTCGCCCTCAGACCCAAGTACGGAAAATGTTTTATAATAGGCTGCTCTGGAAATTTCAGATGGTGGAGAAGAAGTTAAAAACTCACCTTTTTCATTTAAAAATTATTTTAAATGTATAGAACTCATTTACAAGAATATATTTAATTATAACTTAAAACCATTACAGAGCTAACTGAGCTTCAAAATAAAATGTCAAGACTGAGGTGCAAGCTTGCAGTTACTATCAAATCTAGAATACAAGTAAACTGTAGATAGGTTTGTAATAACCGTGCCTTAATATTGCAACAAATTACAGCCACACGGACCATATGCTGGATTATATAGAATCTATGGACGTCCTATATTGTTGGTGCAAGGAGAACTTCTCCATTTTTAGTTATGAATGTGGTCACACGATAGTTATTTGGATATTTCATTCTTAAGCTAAAGTTTTCAAAAACACACTATATAGTAAGTAACAACAAAATATAGCAAAATCAAACTTACCAGGAACATCTTCTCCTGCATCTTTATAGATACACCTCCTTCGGAAACATCCTGTCTAGGAATCACGTTACGGAATGCGCGCTGGTTCGAGTCCTCATGGAGGAAGAAATTTTCTCATGAAATTTCGGCCAGTGTATGGAACCGGTGCCCACCCAGCATTGTGATGCACTTGGGGAGCTACGATAGGTAGCGAAATCTGGTTATGAAAGCCAGCTATAATGGCTCGGGGCATCGTCGTGTTAACCACACGATACCTGCATTTTGGTTGGATGATCGTCCACATCTCCTTTGACATGTGGACGTGAGGCCAGCAGCTGGCTGGTCTCGTTGATCATGGTCCTTCATGGGCTGTCGTGCTTCGGATTATTATAGGTCTGCATGTTGTTGCAAAATGCAGATACAATACTTTTAAATTACATACACTGATTCAATTATTCATTCGGAGAACATTATGGTAACTGTGTCACTTACAATAGTTTTAATGGGACATTATTGTGAAAGGAGGCAGTCGACAAATTCTTAAGTGAGATACAATACTATTCTACGTATAAAATGTATGAATGTTGGTTACAGTATTTCAATATTGCGCGATTACTGTCCAAATATCCAGCCGATTTTAATCATATTTATTCCACAGATGGTCTGTTATGAAACCTTCAGGTCTACGATTAAAACTCAAATTCTTCAAAATGTCAGTTACAATGTTCTTCCTAGGGACCGTCGAATATGCCTATTTGTTATTAGAAATAGCGCACGAGTACATTAATGTTATAGAAAATAGAAAGACATACTACAGAGCACATAACATCGTCGTCAGTTGATGAAGTACAGTCTGTAATAAAGAAATAATAACTTCACTATTCGAAGAATTAATGAATAAATAATTAAGTAAATAAGTAATCACTTTACCATATGTCAATGGCTAAGAACAGATACTTCTGTCTACAAAAGTGGTAATTTAGTTTAACTATATTATTATTTAGATTAACCAGATTATTATTGTGTTCACAAAATTGGACAGTGTACTAATATTACTAATATTTTGTTCTTGAATAGAAGATCTTGCAAAGCAGAAACATATATAAGAAGTTTGTCTATTTTGAGAATTAATTTCCAAAAATTTTGATTTATTTACCTGTAAATGTACAGATATGAGGTATCACTTTTTAACTATAGTTTTGCAATATTATTATTATTATTATTATTATTATTATTATTATTATTATTATTATTATTATTACTATTATTATTATATCGTGTATATAGGCCTATTATATAAGATATCCCATGCCTGAATTTCACACATTGTGATGAATAAAAATATATAAACTATTCGCCAATACACAAAATGTACGTAAAATGTCTGTCTAATGGAGGAATAAATACTATTATAGGAGGGAAATCAGATCTCTAAGTTAGTGAATCCTTTGAAGGACCAATAACACCAAAGATGTTACTTGTAACGCGTCTTTCGAACTTATTGGTCCATTAGCAGCTAACAAAAGAATAAATCCGTTCTTGCAACCCACCATTAGTGTGGGAAATGATAAGCTCAAGTAAAAAGAAATGCCTAGTATGTAACATATTACAGAAACTTGAAGGGAATTCAAACTGTATTGTGTACACTGTTCCTGGTAATAATAATAATAATAATAATAATAATAATAATAATAATAATAATAATAATAATAATAATAAGAATAATGATAATATTATTATCATTATTCTTCTTCCAATATGTGATCGGGGTCCATTATTCTGTAGCTTATATTGGAAGACCAGCCAAAAGATGGATGGACCAATTTCAGTAGCTGCTACAGGAATCAATTTCCTAATGCATGAAGGATGATGATGATGATTATTCTTCTTCTTATTATTGTTGTTGTTATTATTATTATTATTATTATTATTATTATTATTATTATTATTATTATTATTATTATTCATATGATTAATCTAACATTTTTTTCATTGCACAATTAATATGACCACAGAAGATCCGAAACACCTCGATCCATCTTGGACTATGCTCGCCACTAGTGACTGGTCCACACCGAGCCATGTGAAAAAAAAAAATCTAAATGTTATATTGTAGTAAAATTCGCGACTATGTTTTTTCACGATTGACTGCAGTAGTCAAATGCTACATTTGAAACTGTGGTTGTTTTGAATGAACTAAAAGGAAATGCTGAAGTAGTAAGATATATCGGGTTATGACAGCATAATAAGGAGTAATATGTTGTGGTTCACGGAATATAATTGAAATCGACGAAGAGACATTTCTGAGAAATCTTCACCAAAGATTTAAGTACGTAATTATCACTGCTTTTGCCTAATTTTTTTTGTTAATCTCATCTTTTTAAAAAAAAACTTCTAGCGACCATTAAATTATTTACCTCTTTCATCATATCCTTTATCAAGTTTAGGAAACAAAACTCATAAGGGCTATGACCGAATAGAAAATCAGTAGCGAAGCTGTGCTGAAACAAGAGAGAATCCTGCTGAGTTTTTAGTTTGTACGAATTATGTATCATGTCGTTAGGTATTCCCTCAAGTACTCACTTTAACCTTGTCGCAATTCTCTGTGTCCTGTCACTTAGCTATTCCCTCAACATAACCTAACCTAATCTAACCTTGTCACGTCACTTTGTTTCCTGTCACTTATCTGTGCCCTCACTTGATCCACTCTCTAATCTTGTCACATTCCTCATTCTTGTGTCACATGGCTATCCCCTTGCCTAACCTACTTAACATTATATCGCAATATTTACGCAAATAAACGCCAATGAGGAGTAAAATATAATGGAACACAAGGTTTCCTTTTTAATAACATATCCACAGTACTATGCCAACGTCAGTACATTTCAAACTATTGATAAAGAAAAACTTGATACTAAAGAGACTATATTTCAGAATATTAATATGGAAAAATGTAAGTAATGCTAATAAGGGTTTATTTGAAAATATTAATAAACATCATCACTGTCAGTGCACTATTGTATCTTCTGATCAATCCCTACCTAACCTTGTCGCTAACAGTGCCACCACCTCTCAGTAATGTTCAGAATGAGGGAAGGAGAGAGAAAAAAAAAAACAAATTTCTTCTGGTAACAACAGCACAAGTAAACATAATGCTCATATGTTGATAACATTGTGTACTGCATTGTACTTATTTTCCTTTTGACTATCTAGAATGCCATCTAGAATGATTTCACCCCAATTAAAGACTGTTGTGCGCTGCAGTTTATCGAATTTCATTGTTTCTCCATCAGCAATAGAATAACAGTATTTTTAATGTCAGCACCATCCCCATACGTCTGTAACAGCGAAAATTATTCCATATTGCTTAAAAAAATATTTGTATAACATCCATATTCATACAACAGGGAGGTATATTTAGAAAATGTCTGTGCTAAGATTGGAAGAGGTGCCTCTTGAAATCGTGCTCATTTATAATTGCATGCCACTTTATATTTCATATCCAAAGTCGGTCTGCGATCCTCATTGATCCAGTCGAGGTGGGCTCCTCCAAGTTAGTGACCGGATGGTGCAGTGTTGGCTCTCGTGCATTCCTTTCTGAACATTTATCGTATTATCACCATCCAGCCCTTTTCGTTCTCTCGTCTTTCTCATCACAATTTCTCACCACCGGCCACCATTGCATGCGCAACGCCCACCACATCATCACAGCCATTCTCACCTTTTCGTCCCTGCTGCTATTTCTTTGCCACATCCGCCTACTTGATGGAATTTGTTACGATGCACATACTTCTTCCTCTTCTAGATATTTATATTCATTCTTAGGTTCAGGTTCTTAAGCTTATAACTCCTGTCTTACCAGCTGGGATCTTTCCTATCTCCGCAGTCCTGTCGCACGGTTTCGAGAGCGACTTCCAGCTTGTGCGGCCCGACAGGGCACCCAGCAATGAAACAATAGTGGACCCTTCATTCAGCCCCTATATGCTAGTTTAGGTGCCGAGCCGGGACCAGAGGTGAAGTACACTCACGTAGAGCCCCAATGGGGGCCCGGGGAGATTTAGACGTCCCGGTGATCGACTCTGCTCGCTCGTGCGGATATATCGCTCTGACGTGTTACTGCTGACTTATGGGTGTCGCAGTGTAATCAATCACAAGTCCCCTGAAGCTGCGTGCGGTCTCGGATTGCTCCGCCTTTGGTGGGTTGGTCGGAGCTAGCCGAGTAGTCCGGCGGTTGTGTAGTGTAGAGTGGGGAGCCACAGGCGGTTATTCCAATGGTAGGGGCATAAAACTGCGAAACGCCTCTGGTGTAAGACTTGCCATTAGGTATGCAATGTCCAGTTTGAAGGGTTATCTTGCGTGAGATTGGTTGCTTGGGGTCAGACTCTCGGGGGTCCTCATAGCTGGCACAGATAGCGAAGAATTTTCAGCTGTCTTTTTATTTTGCCGGCCCCCCTCCCCCCGGTGGCAGGCTGATGCCGACAGTTCTGTTGGGAGGACCAGTTAAAATGTCCCTGCCCTCCTCTTCCCCTCCATTAGAGAAACAACATAAGAAACAAAAGTTAGGAAAAGACAATGCGATTGGTGGTCATATGACGAACACTGCAATGGACCTGGACTCTGAGAAAGTAAGAATTAAAGTGACTCCTCCAACGTATATTAGTATCACCTTGGATGAGACCGAAAAAACTATGAAAGCATTAGTCTATTTTACGTGAGACGCGCGCTCGATGGAGTCGTTGGCAAGGTCAGCAATGCAACTTGACTCCGCAACGGCAGTCTCCTTGTTGAGACTGTATCTGCAAAACAGAGTGAGACGCTGTTGAGAGTTGAGCGACACTCCTCGCTGAACACCATGCGAGGAGTTGTGCATACGGATTCTCTAGATGGTATGTCCAGTGAAGAGATCCAATTAGGGCTGGCGGAACAGTCTGTATCCAAAGCGTACCATTTACTGCGTGAGCGGGACGAACGGACTGAATCCCTGAGCACAGTCTTTCTGAACTTTGAAGCATCTCTCTTGCCAGAATACATCTTTGTCGGGTACGAGCGTGTCCTATGCGTGCGTATGTGCCAACGGTTCGGACATACGAAAAAACGTTGCACAAACATCATATGTGCAAAGTGCGGCGGTGATGACCGTGGGGATTCCCCATGTGGTGGCGCCGAGCACTGTGTGAATTGTTCTGGGGACCACACTTCTAATTCGAAAAACTGCCCAAAGTGTATGCTAGAGAAGACGATTCAAGAGCTTCGAGTCAGGGAAAATATCAGCTTCTTCGACGCGCGTAAGCATATTTTAGGTAAAGAAAAGAAGGCAATGGAAAAGTCCTATGCGCCTGGACAGCAAGAAGCAGCAGAGGGAATTGATGTCACCACACAAACGCCACCTCTTACAACTATATCTGGGAAGTGAATTGAAATCGCAACCCAGACATAAGTAGACGCTGCCACTCAGACTGCTGAGTCAGACGACACGTGTGGGCTTGACATCAGGCCTTACGTCCCTAAGAAGATCACTGGAGAAGGATTGTAGGCCTAGTAGAACACCGGAACGTCGCACTCCTAGTTCGGGTGGCAGGTCGAGATCGCGCTCTTGATTACGTCCTCGATCAAGTTCACGATCAGGAGTGCGACGAGCTGGAAGTGAGTCTGTTTATGGGTTTATTTTACGACGCTATATCAACATCTAGGTTATTTAGCGTCTGAATGAAATGAAGGTGATAATACCGGTGAAATGAGTCCGGGGTCCAGCACCGAAAATTACCCAGCATTTGCTCGTGTTGGGTTGAGGGAAAACCCTGGAAAAAAACCACAACCAGGTAACTTGCCCCGACCGTGATTCGAACACGGGCCACCTGGTTTCGCGGCCAGACGCGCTGACCGTTACTCCACAGGTGTGGACGGAAGTGAGTCGCCACAGTCGAAGACTAAGCAGTCCCAGACAAGGACAGCAAGTCATAGAAAAGATAAAAAAAGAAGATCCCCTGTCAAGCCACCATCATGATTTAGCTCCTCGCGATGACTGATATTGGACAGTGGAATGTGACTGGTGCACACAGCAGATATACAGAACTACAATTGATCTATCATGACAACCCTGCTATTTTGTCTTCAGGAGACACACCTCCGACTTGAACATTTCCTGAATATATCAGGATAGTGTTCTCTGATATGATCATCTTGCCCCTAGAAACTCCTTTCACAGTGAATGAAATTGAACATATCTGCTCTATATCTGTAAGTGGGGGATTTTAATGCATACCACTGCTCTTGGGGCTCAAATTCCGATGTTGACAGAGGAAATAAAATAGCAGAGGTACGTACACGTCAATATCTAATTACCCTGAATTGAGAGGAACCAACACAACTATCCTTTGCTTACGGTACATACTCCATGATAGATATCTCCATTTGCAGCCCAGTTTTGTTCACGCATTTCGAATGGGCTGTGATTCACGACCTACATGGTAGTGACCACTACCCCATCGGAATGCACATGTCCGCTGTATGTCCTGCGGAATCTCACCCTCCAAACTGGGTTATTAAAAAGGCGGATTGAGTCCGATTTACAGAGTCCATATCATTCGATGATAACGGACATGAAAGTGCAGACTCTGTAGTAGAGCACTTTTCAAATGTGGTTATTAAGCCTGCAGAATTATCTATCCCCCAGTCGTCCTGCAGGCCAAAACGCTTCTCTGTCCCATGGTGGACGGATGCCTGCAGAGATGTAATCTGAGACCGCAAATTTGAGTGCCATCCGACCCAAGAAAATTTTGTCCAGTCTTTGAGGCAAAGCTCGTCGCACTGTGTGCGAAACTAAGAAGACGTCCTGGACAAACTACGTCAATTCATTGAAAAAGAACGTCCCAGCTAACATCGTATGGGCCAAAGTCCGTCGAATAATAGGGAAACGTAGTTCTATAATTCTGGGCCTTCTGAACAATGGCGTAACTACCACCAGTCACATAGAAATTGCAGAAATATTTGCTAGCTTATTTGCACAGATAAGCAGCTCAAATAATTACGACCCGGAATTTCTAAAAATCAAGGATACTGCGGAAAACCGGACTCTGAGCTTTATATCTGATAACACTGAAAACTACAATGCACCGTTCTCATCCAAGGAGCTGGAGGTGCCACTAGACACATCCCCTGACACCTTCCCTGGCCCTGAAACATCCATAACCGCATGCTTCGCCAACTTCCGCCTGCTGGAAAATCCTTTCTTCAGTCAATATACAACAAAATCTGGGCTGAGGGTGTATTTCCATCTTCTTGGCGTTCCGCCATTGTAATCCCAGTCGAGACACCGGGAAAGGATCAATCTTTACGTGGAAGCTATAGGCCAATTTGTCTCACCAGCTGTGTAAGGTTATGGAAAAAATTATAAGTAAACGCCTGATGTGGGTACTCGAATCGAAAAACCGATTATCTAATATCCAATGTGGTTTTCGTAACCACAGATCTAGCGCAGACCATCTTGTTTGGCTTGAGACTGTCATTAGAAATGTTTTCCTCAAGAAGGAGCATCTTGTGGCGGTTTTGTTTGATCTAGAAAAGGCTTACGACACCACCATGGCAGTATGGCATTCAGCAAACTCTACATGATTGGGGACTTCGTGGCAGTCTACCAACATTTATTGCGAAGTTCATTGCAGAGTGGTATTTCCGAGTTCGAGTAGGCACCACAGTTTCTAACGAACATCTCCAAGAAAACTGCGTTCCGCAGGGGTCTGTATTAAGCGTCCTTCTATTCTGCATTGCGATCAATGGAATTACCCACTGTGTGGGTGATCGAGTATCTATCTTCTCTTTTATACGTTGTTGACTTCAGTTTAAATTACAACTTCCTATATCTTCCATCCATCTGTCGACAGTTACAACTGGTGATCAACGTGCTATCAGAATGCGCTGTTCGCAATGGCTTTAAATTCTCCACTGTAAAAAACGCAGTGTGTCCACTTTTATAACCATCGTGGACTCCATCCACATCCCGCACTGCGCCTTAATGGAGTGGAGTTGCATTATACAGACACTGCGAGACTTTTGGGTCTTACCTTTGATTATAAATTAACGTGGGAGGCGCATATACGTCATTTGAGAAGGCGTTGCGAAAAATCGTTAAATATTTTACGCGTTTTGTCATGGGTTGCCTGGGGTGCAGACCGCATAGCTTTTTTACGTCTTTATCGTGCTCTTATCCTGTCAAAGCTGGATTATGGCTATTTTATTTATGGGTCAGCAAATAAATCAAAGTTACGTCTCTTAGGCAATATCCATCATCATGGGAAAGGACTCGCTACAGGGGCCTTCCGAACGAGTCGGATAGAGAGCCTGTATTGCGAAGCGGGAGATCCATGACAGAATCGGCAACATAATGTCTTGTTGTCCTCGTATGCTGTTAAGTTCCGCTCACAGCCCAAGCATAATTCTTACGACTCCTTTTACCATTTGTCTGTTTACGGCCGATACAGTGAAAATCCCCGGAGACTTCGTCTAGCAGGTGTGCGATTTCGTGAACTGCTCTCTGAGCTCGACATCCGCCTGCCAACAGTTGGCACACTGGAATATACGACCACTGCACCGTGGATTATGCGACGTCCCATGTTTGATGTAAGTCTAAGCCGAACTTTTAAGAATTTTACACCAGATTTTATTTGTAGACTTCGTTTAATGAACTTTAATCACAGTTTCCAAATTATTAATTAGTTTTTACTGATGGATCCCGAGTAAATGATTGTGTTGGTTGTTGCTTTGTTACAAAGGGAGAGAAATTTAATTAAAAATTGAGCCAGTACACCAGTGTTTTTACCGCAGAACCAGATGCGTTTTATAGAGCTTCATTGTTTTTAATTAGACAACCCCGGGGCAAATTCCTTATCTGCTCCGACTCTCTAAGCGCCATTGAGTCCCTGCAGCGTCTGAATTCTGATGATTCGCTTGCGTTGAGAACCCAGGAACTTTTCCACACTCTTTTAACCTCTGATTATGAGATTGGAGTAGTGTGGACTCCGGGTCATGTTGGCATTCCGGGTAACGAGGCAGCAAATGCTCTAGCAAGGGACTGTGCTATGAATGAATGGGTCTGAGGTGTATTGGCGTGAGAGGTGGCAGGATATTCAAAATTACTTGAAACATACAATATGGTGACAATGAGAAGGAGAATGGTCTGCACAAGAGGGAAGAATTTATGAAGAATAAATAATACTGTTCGAGTTAGGGATTCGTTCACAAGAGCGTCACGACACGAAGAATTTTTCTCACCTGGTTGAGGATTGGCCACTGTCATCTGATGCATGGCCATCTCCCACATGGCGAACCTCAGCCTCAAAGTGATATATGCCATGTTCCATTTACAGTGGAACATTTTTTATTGCATTGTAGAAAATATGACCGTGTCCGTTGGCAATATGAAATTCAGCCGACTCTACGTGACGCTGTTGGAAATGATTTTAATTGTACAAATGCAGTTCTGAGATTTTTATCGAATACAGGACTTGACAGGGTGATTTAGTTTTTTAATGACCCATCTTACTTATCCTCTGGACCCTTTGTATCCGGAGGTAATTTTTGTTTAGTTTATGTTTTTAACAAACTTGACATTCGGACTTTTTACATCCGAGTATTTTATAAATGCGCCATATAATTTATTTCTGGTGGCATTTGTTTCTTTTTAAATACTAGCTATGGTCTGAGAACTGCTCACTTTTATGTGTTCTATGCATGACCTTGTTGAAACTGCATTTGTGAACCTCGTTTTAACCGTGACTACACTTTTTAGTTGTTTTAAGTATTCTGGTAATTGCATTGTGTTTGTATTTAGTGAAGGATTTTAGGTAAGTGTGCAAATTGCCATAGTAGGTGACGCGTCCTTTTTAAACCCCACTAAGTAACTCCTCATTGATACAGGGCTTTAAGAAAATGCATCATCCTTCCTTTACTAGCTTTAATTTGAGACGAGACTTTTTCTTTTCATTCATTATTTTCGATAATATGGTATATACAGCGTCCTTAGCAGATTGCCTAAAGTAGCCAGAGTACTTAGAGTACCGATGTAGGTTGTTAGTGTTGATTTCTCGAATATCACATATCGATAGGCCAGTTCAATTAGGAAAGAACACAAAATTTAAGGTTTTGAGACAACTGCACTTTAAAGAGTCATGTTTCTGTGAAAAATCCAAAGTTCATTGAAATTATACCAAATTCTGCTAATAGGGCTTATATATACTACAAAATTCACATTATAATATGTTAATTGGATTTTTCACTGCAACATGAAGCTTTAAAATGTAGTGCTCTCAAAACTGTAAATTTTGAGTTGTACACAAAATTGAAATCTTCCATAAACTGTCATGCAACCTGCTTTTAGATTGAGTGTTTAAATGTGATTCCTTTTACGGACCATCTTGTGTTTGATTTCATGTGACTTTCATGCACTAAGAATATTTTATGATAGTTTTGCAGACATCCGTGATAGCACTCTAGCATCGTACTCCAAAGTATCTGCGAAGGAGGAGCATACCACTATTCACAATGCTGCCAAGCATTCTTATTCGTCTGCAAGAATGTTGCGGACTCGTGCAGGTGAGAAGCTATTGAAAAGCGATGTGTGTGGAGATTTTAATGACCTGAAAAGTTACACTTTGACGCAAGGAAGTGAAAAGCCTTTGAAATACAATTACAGTGCAAAGAGTTTCACACGGCAAGGACATGTAAAATGTATTCACGCCAGTGACAAGGCATTCAAGTGCAATGCTTGTGGAAAGTGTTTCGCTGTTAGGAGTGCTTTAAGGCGCCATAATCGCATTCACACTGGTGAGAAACCATTTGAGTGCGATGTATGTGGAAAGTGTTTTTCCAAGACAAGTGATCTAAAATCGCACAAACGCGTGCACACTGGTCAGAAACCATTCAAATGCAATGTTTGTGGAATGAGTTTTTCTCAGTTTGGTTCACTAATATATCATCAACGTCTGCATACTGGCGAGAAACCGTTTAAATGCGATGTCTGTGAAATGAGCTTCTCTCAGTCAGGTTCGCTGATATCGCACCAACGCCAGCATACTGGCGAGAAACCATTCAAATGTGAAATTTGTAGTAAGTGTTACGCCGATCGGAGTACTTTATACAGACATATTCGCATTCATACGGGCGAAAAACCATTCAAATGCGAAGTTTGTGGACATTGTTACTCCCAACTGAGTACCTTAAAGAGACATATTCGCACTCATACTGATGAAAAACCATTTAAATGCAAAGTTTGTGGAAAATTCTTTTCGCAGGCAAGTAGCTTAAAAATTCATGAACGCCAGCATACAGGTGAGAGGCCATTCGAATGTGATGTTTGTGGAAAGTGCTTCTCTCACAGGGCTAGTATAAGAATTCATGTACTGAACCATATTGTCTAGAAACCCAGATGTAATGCTTCTTGCAGTGGAGGGCCTGATAAAGCTATAAACAAGAATCATGTTATTAACACTGTTATTTATTGGATAAGAGTTTTTTTTTTTTTTTTTTTTTTTTTTTTTTTTTGGGAGCTGCAGCAACCTAAAAATCGATCCACGTCATTTTCATGCATGAAGCGAAATGTCATAGCTTTGGACTGTTTCCCCCTCATATTGTGTAACTGAAACGGCTATTATTTCCAGTGTACTTGTGATAAACTATTCCAATTCGGTGTGTGAGAGCGAGCGAGAATGAGATAAAAAAAAGCCTTGGAAGTAAATGTATTTGTGAGAAATCATTTATTTCTCTTCATCGTGTAACCTATGTGTTCTACTGCAGTATACTGGTGTGAAGACATTCCTGTATTCTGTGTATGGAAATTGTTCGAAGCATTCTGTTAACTTTAAAACGGATGTATTTCGCCATTCTCTCTAAGAGAAATATTTCCAGGACATGGACACTTCAGTATGATTAAATGGCAATAAACTCTCTGGAAGATATTTAAATGAAAGTGTTCCTAGAAACTGTGTTCCGTCATCCAGGACATTCTAGCTCTTTTTGTATCAATGAAACTACCTGGCTACTTGAAAAAAAAAGCGTTGTAAAATAACCTACTAAAATAAAAACTACCTGGCTACTCTATAATTAATTAATTAATTACAGTGAAATTGAAAAAGATTATAGGAAATTCATAGAATTCCTATTATTTCTCGCACGTTTAAGTGGTATGTGATTGTATGGGTTTGGTGTTTGAAATTTATCGTTTAAGATTAATCGTTAACAGATATAATAGTAAAGAACTTATATAGTTAATTAGTTTCAAGTAATTACCTCGGTATAACGATGAAATAAAGAACTTAATATGTCACTGAATATTGTAAGCAGTACAAAAAAAAAATGTACGGAATTCGCAACTGGAACCTCTAATGATATAATATAATACATTTGGTTCATTCCATGCAGAATTTTAAGAATATGCCAGTGATGTCATGGATTTTTTTGGTCTTTTAATTAATAATGTTATAAAAATTAATTAAACTGACAACTATGACTGCATATCATTAAGATGACTGAAAAATGGGTGACAGTTACATGTTATCCATAATTTAAAATATTCTAGACACTCTATATATGTCATCGAAACTAAAGAGACGCCATTGTAAACCTGATCATTCACTTTTTAACACCTTTAAAGGTTAACGCTCGCTGACACAAACCGACTGGAATGGAAATCTAAAACAGTCCATCTTTCGTGGAAGCTCTGTTGCTCACTGCTCGATATATTCCGATATAGTCGCTAGTCAGTCTGGTTTCAATCATGAAGTGGGATTGTAGTGATAGTAGCAGTTACGAAGATAATTTCATTTTATTGAGTGTTTTAGCTGATGAGGAGTAAAAAAAGAAAATATGGGTTAATAATATTATGCAAAAAAGAAGTGTTTTTTTTTTTGGTGAATTTAACCATCTTTTCCCAGATTTGTGTAAAGAACCAGTGAAGTTTTTTCAGTACTTTCGTATGAGCGAAGAACAATTTTTAGAAGTTCGTCTGTTATTAGCAGCTGAAATAATGAAGGGAAACAGTACATTTCGTAGATGAATCAGCACAGAAGAGTGATTAGCTGTTTGTTTGAGGTAAGTTTAAAACAACATTTTCGATTGTGTAATTATAATTGTTTATTGTTATTATATTTTACATTAAAAATCTTAGATTAAATTTTCAAAGTGTAAGAAATGTACTGAGTGAACAGCCCGGAAACATAGGCACTAAAAGAATGACACCGAGTGTAACTGAATGAATATGAGCTCAGGTTATAGGTCTACCTCATAAGAATATAGTATGTAACAATAGGGAAATGAATCTCAAGGACTGGACAATGGATCTTGTAGACCGCGCGAAAATTTATAAGAAGTAGCAGCTGGAGAATAAAAGAGTGCTGACAGTACCAAAGGAAATTACTGAAATACAAATAATACGAAAAAGATATGTGAATGGAGTTCTGGGATAACTTAAACTATAGCGAGTAACGTTATTAAATTATGTACATTATTAAATTTTAGTGCCTATAAATCCGGACTTGATGATATAGCCAGGGTCAACCATTGCAATTCAGTTAACTGTGAATGGTTCCATGGGCAGTACTCTGAAGCTTGTGGGTAACCAGCGTTATTTTCTGGTGAATGGTTTGCATGCTAGTTTCATAAGATTGAAAACTTGCTTTGAGACGGAGAGCCTATTTCTTTCGACGGGAGTACCTTGCATTTGCTGTGCTTGCAGTGATTTCATTTCTAAATCATAGAGTAAGTCATAAATATTCTTCTTTGCCTCTATTTGTTAGTAGAGGGGGAATGTCCTGATGATTCCTTCGGGAGCTTGAAAATACCTTGTATGGTTATCTACATGGCGTGGTTTATTATTATTATTATTATTATTTTTTGCATTGTATATATTTATGCATAAGCTGAACAGAGCTCTTGCTAGAATCACGGGATCTTTTCTTACCCACACTGCTAGATGATGAGGGTTGAGGCAGAGGCAGAGACAGATGAAGTAGGAGGGCTTTCCAAATCGTCATTGTCTGTAATCTCATTCTCATTGTTGTCCTCTTGTTCCGCAATATTTGGATGTTGCTGTCTGCCCGCCAAGAATGACCTCATGAACTCCATTTGTCGTTCAAGCTTCCAAGGTTTAGATGTAGTCGCTCCCTATCTACTCTTTGTTTTCTTGTTTATTAGTGACTTATGATAACAGTCACGTAGGTTTGCCCACCTTTTGCGGTATTTATTAACTGGAAGTAGGTACAGTTATCTTAATCCTAATTTGTATTAACTAACTGCATATTTTCTGTTTTTTTTAATAGGTTCTTGGCGACTGCGGATACGTTTAGAACTATTGCATTCAGCCTTAGATTAGAAGAGACAACTGTTCGAAACGTGGTGTATGAGATATGCCATGCTATGTGGAAAATATTAGCTCCGAAGGTTATGCCTGTGCCTACAAAGGAGATGTGGAAATTTGTTGAATTCAGTGTGCAATGGAAGTTCCCGAACTGTATAGGTGCATTGGATGGCAAGCATGTTATTTTTGATAAACCAAGAAACAGTAGATTACTCTACTTCAATTACAAGAAAAGCCTAGCGTTATTCTCTTAGGATTTCTTGATGCAGTTATAAATTCATTACAGCGGACGTTGGATCATATGGGCGAAATAGTGACGGAGAAGTATTTTCTAATTCCCAGTTAGGTAGAAAGTTGATAGAAAATGAATTAGATATCCCAGAAGATAACTACTATTGCCACACCACATGTTTTTGTAGGCAATGAAGCTTTTCCACTTCACAAACACCTAATGCGTCCCTATCCACGAACACAAACAACAGGCAATGTAGATAAGAAGGTATAGGCTACAACTACAGACTGAGCAGTCTAGGCGCGTTTCAGAAAACTGTTTCGGTATTATGACTAAAATATTCCCTATCTTCCACCATCACCACCAGAACATATGGACACAGTGGGTTTAGCAAATTGTTCTCTCCATAATTTCTTACGAAATGATTCTAGCGCATTGATCTCATTAGAACCTTGTACTTCAGAAAATTTGGAACTGGAGGTTTTAGAACCACTTGAGAGATGAGGGGTGCCTCTGTCTCAACTGCAAACCAAATTAGAAACACCTTTAGGAATTATTTCATGTCCCCCACATGTTCAACGGAATGGCAAAATGGCATTGTTAACAGTGGTCATTTAAACTGATATGTGATTTATATTGAGAAGAGCTGGTTGCAATAACAGCGTTAATGTAAAAAAATCGCTCTTGAGAAAAATTAAATAGGAATGTCAAAATTGTTAGGGATAAAATTTTTACATTTCGTAACAATCTGTGTTTATGATTTTGTAATATATAATATTTAAGAACAGTTATCTATGCAACAATAACGTTAACAGGCTAACGCTCTCATTGCACACAGCTCCTCAGTTATTATTGTTATTGTCATAGATGGTATCATATGCAGTCATATTATGATACTGTTAATAGTTAAATTGCATTTCATTATTGTTATACTCCTATAAAATCCGTTAGGTAATAAGAAAAATTATTCTTAGTAGTAAGAAAATAAAGCATGACATTGAACATTATAATTATGTAACATACCTGTTTAGGCCATCTTCTTTCCGATTTCCTCCCAAATATTTTCCCACCGCAATTGGTTATGGGTCATTCCATGCAAAAAATATGTTTTTGTACCATGATGTCTCAAAAGTTAAAAATATTGTAGTAGGTTATTTTGTATGATCTAAATATGAATTTCAAGCTTTTATTTCAAACAATTATGTAAATTTATTGTTTCAACAATAATCACCTTCTATAATTTAATTTAAATACTCCCGTCAACAATGGGATTTGCACTCCACACAGCAACACAGTATTCGTTACTGCACTCCACAGACGACAATGGCAATTCACTTGGATTATTGCGAACAACAATGCACTGCTAATCTTAACTAATGTTCACAAAGCACTATTTACAAAACAGAACTGTCAGTGCTCAGTTCACAGTTCGTTTGCCTTGGCTAGTTCTTCTAGTTCAGTCACTCAAGTTCACAGTATCTCGAGCCCAAGACCTTCAGAGACAGTCCACTGAACTTCGAACTCAACTGCGGTCCACTGCACTCGAACTCAAGACTTCGGCGACAGTCCACTGGACGCTCACACAGCTGCGGACACACTCAAGTCGAACTCCGGTCTCGAAGCTGGCTTCACTGCTGACCAAAAACTGAACTGAACTTGCTGTCCAAAACTAGCAACGACTGCTACTTCAACTTGCGTCTCTTATTTATTAGTTAAACCACAGTTTCGAGAAAGTACGATGCTCGAAATTTCTACTTCTACAGACTTCTGTTCTCGCTGCTTCTTCCTGGACGATTCTGTTCGGGAGGTTTCGTCTCCCCCTTCACCTCGCACAGCGAAGCACCACCAGCTTTGCGTCCCCCTTTGCCTCGCGCCACAGTGCACCTGCCCTCGCGCTCTCGGCTTGCAGACGTTCCCCTTACGTCCGCCACACCGCAGCGACCAACGTTTCATCTCCCGCGCGCCCTGTCGGACACGCGTTCGAATCCCGACGCAGCTGTCACAATATTTATATCTCTCATAGTTTGGCAGCAATCAGAATTTAAAATAATGATTTAACAAAGAACACGGTTTCATTCATTTAAGTTTTCTTACTATGTAAAGGAAGATGGAAAAGTGATTTTAATGCAATTCGAAAAAGAAGAGCCTTGTTTATAATTGCTCTTAAAATGAGTATATATATATATATATATATATATATATATATATATATATATATATATTCAAATAGTTACCGACCATGAAATAATTTAAAAAAATATAGAACACAAAATGCAATTCATTCCTACAGACGAAAAAACGTGTTTAATTCTTTAGGGTATATTGATTCCACTGTGAAAATTTGAGAAAGTTGATTTAAATATCATGTCAGTCTTCAATAAAAATAACTCACCGGAACAAAGGAGCTCAGCATCCCTTTCCACTTATTGTTATTGTTGATACGAAATATTAATTCTCTTTCTTTTCGAGATCACCTTCATATTCTACTATTCCATGGCCCTTATCACTAAAATAGTTTATCTGTGTATCACTTTCCGCATCATTAAGTTCTTCACTGAAATAAACTGGAATATTAGTGTCATCATCTTCACTAGAATCCTCTTCAAAAAGCACTAGAATTCTCTTCAAACAGTCTTTTTACAATTCTCATTTTGCTGGAAATCGCAGCCTCTGCACTTTCTTTCTTCAGTTCCCCCATTTCTCTAGGTTTTGGTTTCTCAGCCTTTAATTTTTTTCTTTCTTTCATTGTAATCCACCCATAAATCCGATGTCACTACTGAAGATATCTTTTCTCGTTTCCTTTTACTTTGCTGTTTTCCTTCATATCATATCAGAGCTCTCCGAATCTAGATCTGGACTCTTTGGAGGACTTTCAATGGCATGAGACATAGTTTGCTCTGACATACAACTCGGAATAACCGTTATGACAAGTGTACTTGCACTATTAGGTTGAAAGGAAGAAGTTGGTACATTTTCACCCTCATCACTGTAAAATTTCCATTGCACACAGGATTATTATCTGGTTCCGGTACTGTCGAGTTATGTTTTGGACTAATTTACTGTTTCATTTTCCTCCAGACATAGAAGAGATTTCTGCCTGTTTCTGGTTCCTGCCATTTCCCTTCTTCTGAAACTTTAAATTACTCTAGAGCAGTAGTGTCAGAGTTGTAAGCTCCAATACCGGTTGTGGAGCTAGATCGGAGCTTGAACTTGCTTATGTCTGTGGAAACACCAGAGCACGCAACCAGTCAAGTGGAGCGCTCCGCTCCGTTTAGTCCCTGTCTGACATCGCTGCTCTAGAGTTTATTTTTCAATGAAATCAAAAAAAAAAAAACAAAGGTGTTGCTTCATCTGTTTTCCAGAAGTGATGGTGGCATTTGAAGCTACTGGAATTGAAGGGAGATCATTATTTTCTCCGAACATTTATACGACTGCTGTAAGGTTCCATGGGTATAGTCCACATTTCCGGAAGTCACTCTGTATGATGTCTGTGATCTTTTTTTCAATGACTGAATTTAAAATTCCTGCAAACTGGAATTTCTTCACAGATTCAGTCTGATTTTTTGCTTTCCAATCATTAACATGATTTTTTTAGGTTGCAACAAATGAGTTGCGTTAGGGTAGAGACGTACTAGAACAATTTTTTTTTCACAACAGATATGACTAAGGTGATAAGACAAGTGGGAAGAATGACTGCCTATGAATAGAAGGACTGGAAATTTATTTGATTCCCTCTTCTTTAAGTCAAGGACAGAATACATTAGCTATATAGCTATAGAATGTGTCATCAGTATTCCATCCTGAATTTGAGACTCCTATTCCCCATCCTTTCGGTAGACTTCTGGCAACATCACTTGGAATTCTTTGGTATTGAAATATTGTTAATGGTGGAGCTAAAATTCCAGCAGCACTTGCACTGATTAAAACAGCCACACATTCCTTTTCATTGTTACCTGATTTGCAGTACACTAAGCCAAAATGAAACTGGCCAGCATTTGAGAGACCAAGTTCGAATCAGGTATTTTCATGAGCGCTCGGGACAGCCAGGCTTTGTTCAAAAGACTGCGTATATTCTTGTAGTAGTAGTTATAATGGGGAGCACAACTATTAATCACGAAAATCTTCCGAGAAAATAATTCATATACGATTTTAAAACAGACATCGTTCAGAGTGTTTAAACAGTGAATATCTAAAACAGTATATATAACAGGTTCTCAAGTGGAGTATGACTATTGCTCGTTACAATGCCGTCCTTACTGAAGTAGTACTCTTAGTGTAGTGGTAGAGCGTTAGCTAAGTATTCGTGAGGAGGTAAGTTCAGATCTTTGTGGAGCTACTAAACTTTTTTTTTTAATGCATCAGTGAAAATATAACAAGTTTTCGTAATTTTTATATCCTTAGAATACTTTTTGCTTTATTATTTTGACTGCCATCTTTGGCCAACACGAAACTTAGAAGGAAGTGGGCACATAATTTGTTCCAAATATATAGGATATGTGGCATAAAATAAAAGATTGAACTTCTTGAATGGAAAATGAAATCGTTAATTGTAGTATTTAACAAAAGAAGAAATACAAAATAGAAGGAAACAAAAATGCCACATCCTCAATATCCACACCAGTAGCCTTCTGCATTTATAACCTTCCTGAATCTGTTTATCATAAAATTCACTATTCGTGGGAAATAGTTTCTTTTTCTGGCTACTGCCTCCCACGAAGTCTGAACAAGGTCCAACAAATCATCTTCATTCCTCGGAGGTGGGTTGAGAAAGTTTTTTTCGTAAATGGGGTTTTACTCTATAGCAGACGTTTTCTACGGGATTCAGGTATGGCGATTTCGGAGGCCAACATATCGCATCGATATCTTGTCTCTCCGAAAACTACTCCTGAATCACCTCAGATGTATGGGTTGGGTGGTTGTCCTGCTGAAACTAAAGAATTCCATCAGGAAAATGTTCCCTGGCGTAAAACGAGCATTTCATGTTCTAATAGTCGTTTGCATTTAGACCCATTTAATTTTCCTTCGATACGGTGAATTGTTCCAGCTCCATCTTGAGAAAAACATCCCCAACACGAGACACCTACCCTGCCACTTCTGGCATTGAGAGCAGTGAATTTTCCTCGTGTCAGGTACCAGATGAACGATAAACAAGAAAAGGACCATCATTAGCAGTGAAAACAGAATCTCGTCCGAAAAGATAATTCTACTCCTGTCACGGTCAAGATTTTCCTCCCCAAATGCCAGTCAGTATATCTTACGTCCATCTGTAAGGATATCTTTACAAGCAGCCCTTCGCGATCTTATTCCAGCACTCTTTAAATGGTTTCTAACATTCTGGATGTGGCCAGGAAAATTAACAGCAGTTCTCAAGGCTGTAGCAGTATGAAAGAGATTCCTTTGAACCTCCTCGACCAATATGCCTCTTACCACTACCAGGTTTGCGCTGGAAAGTACCAGATGACAACTTGTATCCCACCTCCGAGCGGTACGATCTGGGACATTAGTTGTCATCTAGTTTGGGCAGCTGAAAATCCACACTCAGTAACTAGGTGGACTAATGCTTCTCTCCTTCCTTTGCTTCTGTGTGCCATGGTGGTTGCTAGTCAAAAGAACTTGTGTCTAGCCTCTAAATGATCAAAAGCTTCCACTTGAGTAAGTAGTGAGAATTTCCCTCGCCAGATGACAGTGGTATTACAGTTTTTCGTGTTAAAAGAAACTTTTGACGCTAGATGGAAATAACACTAAAGGCGACAATTAGGGGCTTTCATATTAAAATGCTGTGTTAATTATTTTATTAATCCCTCCTGCTTTACAGTCTATTGCATAAGAAACATTCAGTAAATATGTTGACGGTTAAATAATTGGCAATAATTAATTTGCAAGTTGTGTTACAGGGAATATGATCATTCCCTTCATTTGTTATCTTCCATAGATCTTACATGAGCAATGAAGCTTTAAAATGTGGAACAAGTCAAAATTTTACAATATTACAATTACAATTTTTACAATATTTAAAATTTTTACAGTTTTACAATGTAGTAATTTTCTACAATGATGAGGTGAGGTCCGAAGATTCGCCAAAAGATTATCCGGCATTTACCTTTTGGTTGGGGAAAATCTCATTATTCTAACCTAAATCCGTGATCATCAGGGCCTAATCATAGTAATTGTAAAGAAGAAGAAAAACCATAATTCTGATGACAAAATATATCCTGACTTCCTGGAATTATAACCACATATTTGCACCAATTTTGTAGTTGTCTGTAACATGAAGTACATAAGCAAAATTATTTGACTATATTGCACTAAAACGCGTTGTAACAAATAAAAGAGAGGACAAAACAAAAAATTCAGCACGGAGATTCGAACTCGAGTTGTCTGCATAGAAGTTAAGTAGCGTAACCACTGATCCACGCCAAGCATGCTGTGGAGGTAGCCCAAATCAGTGTCTTGTATTGTGGAGTTAACGAAAGCGGCACACTGAGGTTTATGGTTGTGAACTGCGCGCTCACCCGAAGGGACTTAGAAAATTTTAACTGCTCAAGAGGCCGGCCAGTTTCATTTTGACCAATTCCAACTCAACTTCAGCCTGTGAAACACTGCAACATCGATTGGTTGCAACAAATAAGTAGTGTACTAGAACAATGTTTTTTTTTTTTCACGGCAGAACTGAGTAAGGTGATAAGACAAGTGGGAAGAATGACCGTCTATGAACAGAAGAACTGGAAATTTGATTCCCTCTGCTTTAAACCAAGGACAGAATACATTAGCTATGTAGCTGTAGAATGTGTCACCAGTATTCCATCCTGAATCTGAGACTCCTATTCCCCAACCTTTGGATACACTTCTGGCAACATCACCTGTAATTCTTTGGTATTGAAATATTATTGATGGTGGAGCTAAAATTCCAACAGCACTTGCATTGATTAAAACTGACACACATTCCTTTTAGTTATTACCTGCTTTGCAGTACACTGTCTTAGCACCCTTTGCTGCTAAATCTAAGCCTGGTTTTGGATTTAGAAGAAACAGATTCATAAATCCGCGTTGGGTCTTATAAAATATGGAGTTTAGGCCTATCTTCTTCTTTCAAGAATGTGCTGACTTCTTCAAACCAAGAACTTAATTTTTGCTGAGAAACATGAACTCGAGCACATGTCAAATTCTGAGCCATTCTTAGTCTAATATTGGGATTCCTTCGCATGAAACTAACAAACCATTTTCGGTCAGGTTTTCCATTTTTAAATGTCTTATTCAGTTCAGCTGCCAGTTTCTCAACACTCGAAAGAAATGTTTCTTTGGTTAGAGGAAAACCAGCTGATGCCATATCAGGAACCCACTTGGATAAGAAATTTCTTCTTCTTTAGTGAAAAGAGTATCAGGGCCCATTTTCCCACCTTCTGAATATTTACCACTTGCTTTATACAACAAAGTTGTTTTAGGTACGCCAATTTCTTTAGCTGCACTTGTAATACGTTGATCTTTTCTCATTGCATTAAGAGCAGCAGCCATGCTTTCCTCAGGTTACTGAAGTATAGCAGGTTTTGAGTCAGCCATTTTCTGTATTAATTGAAAAAGAATTTGTTTTATGAAAACTGCATAAATACAGGGCAGGCATAATTTTTTGCAAAACTGTTAACATCAATTCTTTATAAACTAGCAGTCAGCTATAGGATCGACTTGAATGAACTTGTTCCATTAGCTGACCACATGCGGTCAGCTACTGGTTCCTCATTACTTTCAGGTTCCAGATTTGGTACTACAATATAACAGCTAAAAAGACACCCCTTGAACATATTTCAAAACAAAAGTTAACTGTACCAGTAGCTGACCAGGTGTTCAGGTACTAGTGTAGAAGGCATGAGTCTGTACCAATAGTTGACCTACCCCTTAAATAACACGATTTGAACTTTATAGTATAATTCTTATATAATTCAATTATCCACTAAAGCAAATCACGGTGAAGTTTAGTTATGTCCTGGCTACTATAGAAACTGGCTAAAATACATGGAAAATGCCTTGGATTTATAGTATTGATAATTATAAATTGATGTGATCACTGGGAGAGCAGTATGCCCACCCAACCCGCCCAAAATACGTACCTTATTTAGATACGAGACAATGGGTTTCAGGGTCGCTAACATAGTAATATTACACACCTAATCAAACCTAACCTAACCTCCCACATAATACTACAAACCTAATCTAACCTAATCTGTCACATAATACAGAGCTAGGTAATCTAGCCTGTCATTCATGTGATATATACATTTTCTGAATACTTTTAGTCGTCTATTTCCAACGAGCTAGTATTTCAGGCCCGTATGCACAGTCGTTACCTTTGCAGTATCCTCGAGGATTCGCGCGAATTTCGCATGCAGAGTTGAAATCCTTGAGGCAGCGACAAGGCGAGAAGGAGGACCGACAGAGGACGGCCGATAACATCCTTGTCGTCGCCTTTTCGTATTTACATTCATTTGTTGAAATGTTTTTGTCCTGTGTAATGTGGTCTCACAACTGCTGTAGACAAAATAACTGTATGGTGGTGTTCCTGTTAATATTTTCAGTGGACAACGATTTGATCGAGTTTCTCGACTTTATTGAAGAAAATGAAAACATTGAACGTGAAAGACAGCTATACTGTTATTGAAGCTATTTTGCCATTGGAGCAATTTCAAGAACAGAGGACACAACGAGGCCTTCCTATTCCTCCAATTCTGCAAATTCTATGTGCACTCAGATTTTATGCAACTGGAGATTTCCAAGTAAGTAGTATTATTTCAAATAAGCTATTATGATTTTAGGTTAGGTCTGTGTTTACTATGTAGGCCTACCGTACGTCTTCCTCCAATCCTGCAAATTCTCTGCAACTAGAGATTATCAAGTAAGTTTAATTTCTGATAAGGTATTATGCTTTTAGTATGGTTATGTTGTGTTAAAAAGTACGTCTTCTTCCAATTCTGACAGTTCTTTGCACTCAGTGCAATTAGAGATTGTCACGTAAGTATATTTTAAATATGGCTATTTTGATATTTTGAATTTAAATAAAAAAAATGCAATGCATATCAGAAAAATTTTTGTTTACTCTGCATACCCTTAAAATTAAATTACTCTTTGAAATACTGCATGTAGTGACATTTCATTTATGGGGTGGGGGGAAACATAATTTTATGGAAAAATATTCAATGTAGTTGCCAGAGAAAATTATGGATGATTTTGGATACAATATTCATATTCAGGGCTTACATAGTAATAAAAGTAACCTAATTTCATTTCTGTACAAGAAAAATGTTGAAATGTTTTTGTCCTGTGTAATGTGGTCTCACAACTGCTGTAGACAAAATAACTGTATGGTGGTGTTCCTGTTAATATTTTCAGTCAGAACATGGGAAATGTCTGAGGAGATTGAACATAAGTTTTTGATATCAAAATATAGTTTTCCAAGCTGTAATCGGGATTTTACTGTTCTTGAGAAATGAAATAGGACTACAAGTGCTTATGTCGCAGACTATCTCCATGAAATGGCAAGAAATGAAAAAATAATAAATGTTTTTTTGCAGTTCTAATGGCAGTTAGTTCATTTTTTTACTTTCAGCATGATATGCTGCATTGTTTTCTGTGGAAGAAAAAACTTTATTGATACATTTAATTACATGTAAAAGGGTAATAGAAAACAAGAGGACTGATGTAATCAGCTTCTCAAGAAAGAAGGCAGCTTGGCTGAAAATTATACAGAAGTTTAAATCCAATGAAGCAGTGACGAAGGTAAGTTATGACAAAAATGAAGTTAGACACTGGAGTGGAGTGGAAGAAATGGCTGTGTCGAGAAACATCTAGACACACATACACACTTTGCAATTAGCTTTGTTGGAATATAAATTGAGAGAACAGAGAATACCTAGGGTAAAATGAATCCTCTAGATTCAAAACCCCATAAAGACCATTTTGTTTATAATTGGGTTATGCCCACATATTGCTAGCTAAGAATCAATTAAAATGATTTATATAGTTTGAATTCAAAGAAGTCACTAAATTTAAAGCAAAAGGTTTGTTAAAAGTCACTGTTAGGTTGAAAATTCCCTCAATTTGGAACCAGTTACTGTCAAAATCCTTCAATTTGTGAAAGTGGATATAAGGGATTTTGAATTTATAGGGTTCAAATACATGGTTTATCCTACTCGCGTCGACCTGGTTGGCGAGTTGGTATAGCGCTGGCCTTCTATGCCCAAGGTTGCGGGTTCGACCCTGGGCCAGGTCGATGGCATTCAAGTGTGCTTATATGCGACAGGCTCATGTCAGTAGATTTACTGGCATGTAAAAGAACTCCTGCGGGACAAAATTCCGGCATACCCGGCGACGCTGATATAACCTCTACAGTTGCGAGCGTCGTTAAATAAAACATAACACTAACATCCTACTCGGCTAATTTCTTTTTCAACAAAGCCAATTGCAAAGTGTGCAGTTCATCTTTTCTTCTTTCTTCTGCCTCGAAAGCTCGTTTCTTTCTCTCTTCTTCATTCCTGGAGTTCTTCAGTTTCTGTTGTGCATCATCGACCGAAAGCTGAAGCTCCTTCTCGCGAAGGGACTGCAGCTTCGCGTCAGATTCCAATTGCAAGGCGTGTCTTCTGAGCCTTGCCTCGAGCTCTTTCTCCATAACACTCTGCCTTGGATTGGAGTGTGAACGCGTCCTAGGTGATGATGCTACCGGCCGATTCTGTATAGCTGTAAAGGAAATAGGAATTAGGAAATGTTATAATTTGCATTGAAACAGGCTTCCACTAACACATCACAAAGGAAATTACCTTCTTATGTTGTAACAGGAGTGTCACTACCTGTTAATACGTCTGAATGATCTGTAACACATCAACGTATCAGAGATTAATGATAGTTTTTATGATAATAATCTTCTTAAAGCAAAGCTAAAATATCTTTTAGGAATATTTTTCCAATACATTTCCGTGTTCACGGCACATTTGATCGTATAGTATCTGCTCATACGTCATACCCTGGAAACGTGTACTGTAAGGTTATCGGTAATAAAATTCAAATTGTGGTTCATTTTCATTTTAATACTTAATAGAGATAAGTCTGTTTCTGTGCATATTGCAGCTTTGGTTCCACTTTTTCCGGTTTTTTGTTTTTGTTTTGTTTTGTTTGTTTGTTGTTTTTTTTGTGTAATTATTCGAATCTTCTTTGTTTATCTGTACGGTTACAGGCATTCATTAATTTTATTTAATGATACTTTGTAAGATGGATGTGTTATTTGTAGATTAAAACATACACTACTTTAGGGCTCTTGTAGAAATGGCAGTAATTTCCGAGAAAACACCGGTCTTTTACAAGATATATGACGAGGTTAGTGGGTTAGTTAATGGGTTATCTGAGTGACGTGTGGCCGAGGAATAAAGATTTCAATGATTTAAATCATTGAAATCACGTCACTTAGCTATCCCATCAATTAAGCCACTAATCTTGTCACATAAGTTATAAAAGTTCGGCATCTTCTCGGAAATGACCGAAATGACAAATTGGAAGTTTGCATATATTACTTAGTATGTAATGTAATGCAGTGGCGTATACTGGTTAAAGGGTTTGGGCTACCGCTGACCCTATTATTACACAAAATATATCTAACAATTACTTTAATTTTAATTACTATGGTAAAACTAATAATACAAAATTATTACATTATGTTATATTATAAACTTTTTCTTTTGTAATTTCCTTGGGCTACCGCCGGTAGCCCGCAAAATACGCCCCTGATGTAATGTAATGTAATGTATTACCCAATGTAATGTGGCGTTTATATGAATGAATGAATGTTAGCCATGATGTCCCATGTTGGGCACAGGCCTCCTGTGATGGGGTTAGAACCCCCTCGACAGGGATGGCTCAAGTGTACTCGCTTGGTGAGCCAATCCAGGCGAGCTTGTCATGTATATTACCTTCGTGACATTGTTAATAACCCTGTTAGACATTAACTAGTCTCAGCACTCTGTTCTTTGTTCATCTTTTTTCTTGCACTACACACTTTATACTGACACTGGCACTTTGACAAACACTGATTGCTATTTACACTATTTACCTGACACTTTCTCAACATTGACTTTACTATTTACAGAACTTAACTTACACTTTCACTAATACTGGCTTTACTGTTTACAATATCTTAACACTGATTACGTTATCTATTTACAATGACCTTCCCTAGTTCTTTCCACAAAACTCTGTTCTTTGCTGTCCTCGACCATTGTTTCCCCGCCTCTTTGGTAAACATGTCAGACCATCTGAGCCATGGTCTTCCCTGTCCTCTCTTTCCGACGTAGGGGTCCCACATCGTGACTGCATGGGTCCATCTTGTCTGATGTAGTCTCGCCACATGTCCCCCCCCCCCCCAGGTCCACTTCGTTGTCGTGGCTCGTTCTGCTGCGACAGTAGTGTTCGTCAGTCTTTGTAGTGTTTCGTTTGTCATTCTGTCTCGTAGCGTGGTGCCCAGTATTTTTCTTTGCATCTTCCTTTGGCATGTTTGTATACTTGAGCGTTGTCTCTCGGACAATGTCCAAGCTTGGGAGCCATATAGCAAAACTGGGAATATACATGTCTCTAGTGCCTCGAACTTGAGTTTGCGGTTGATTGTCTTGTCCGTCCATATAACTTCAGGCTCCAGAATGCCTTCCATGCCGATGAAATTCTTCTGTTGATCTCTTTGTGGTTTCTACAAACTTATATAAACTACACAAAATATAGCCAACAGAAAATTATGGTGATTCGTGCTTGAACTGATGTTCCAGTCCAGTAAAATGGCAACTAAGAATGGTTGCATTGTTGACACGTTTTCAATGCCATCTATGTGTGAGGTCGCGAACTTTTCAAGTGCACCTCGTAGGCCTACTACTGAATAGAGATGGGAAAAGTTATTTTCTCGTAACGGTTTCAACTGTTCCAGTTCCTTGAAAATATTAGGTTCCAAATAACAGTGCCATATGTAACGTGTGTAACTACAAGCTATCCGTGCGGTTGCACGGTTGACTAGTATCTGATGGAACGGTAGTATTTTGGAACAGGTACTTACTACTAGTATGTAATGTAACAGTGGTATCACAGTCTAATATATACAGTCGCGAAGCTTGGGTTGATTTTTTATATTTCTCGCGATAGTTGCTAGCCGCTTGGAGCGCTGTGAGTACTAGGAACAATAGACTGTGCCATTGCCATCGTGATCTAATACAGGCCGTAAGGCAGACCATGTGACTCCCTTAACCCGATCACGAAGGGCGGCTGTTTAACCATATAAATTAGTTGGAATGCATAAAGAGTAACGTATATTTATTTCAAATGTAGTGTAATTGCATTAATAAAATTTAAAACAATGATTATGAGACATTTCAGACATAATTCACTTGAGAGTTAAGATGTAACATTATTTTTGGTGACAAAATTACGTTGTTCGTATGTGTAATACCTGCATTTATTTCGGGTCTATATGACTATAGGGTATCGGTAGTGTGTTTATGAGAATATATGTTGGCTAGATTGGAAAATGGGGTGATGTCATGTGGTCGACGTATGTGAGAAGGTTAGTGGGTTAGTTGAGGTGATAACTCAGTGAGTTTTATGTACTCGTCGTGTTGGTTTACGTCGGCCATGTTGTGACGTTAGTGTTGTGACATCGTTTGTCAAACTTGACGAAAATTAAGCGATATCCTATAATAAAAGAATCCCTTTATTTCGATTAAATATTGCGAAATTCTTGTACATTCATTTATGCACGATTCAATAATTTTCATTTGCACCACACGCATATTTAGATATGCTGAAATTATAGGTTATGTTTACTGTACCAGTTACCCCTTTGTCTAATTTTAGTGGTCTCCAATGCCCTGCCATTACATATGTACCGGTATATTATGTCTTATGAAAATTATAGGTTATGTTTATTATATTTAAGTTATATTCCTCTATTCGCAAGTATACATTATAATTAAACATACTGTCATGTATAATACCCCTCACATTCAATTTGTCTGTACCTTAATACTACAATTGAGACTGAATTACTGTATTTATCTATAACCTAAAAGACGAAGTAACACAATCGTATGTACACTAATTTCATAGGAGTGGTATAGTAAATTTTCTGTCTACAAATAAGGAGGGTGAATGTGCTAAATTAAAAACACAATGTAAAGATTTTTTTTATTAAACCTCAAAATAGCTTCAATTCTTAACTTAAAATGTTGATGCGAACAGATTATGTTAACATGTAAAATTCTCTTCACATTAAAATAACACAGTTTTATAATTATTTCTGCAACATATTATGCAGCAAGAATTATACGAAACTTATGGACACATTACACTAAATAAAACTTAGCAATGATGCGTAATAAAGTTATAATATAATATAATATAATATAATATAATATAATATAATATAATATTTCATTGAGCTCCATGCACTGAAATAGAAAACTCGAACATACATTACGGCAGTCCAGATCGAAAAGGCATTGACTGTGCCGTATTTCGCATTGTTATGTAAAGTTGTGTAAACTGTGAAATGTTCATTATCCGTTGTAATAACTGTAAATGGCTAAAATACATTTGAATAATAATATGAGGCAAGGAGACGTTTGTTGCACTATAAATTCTAAGAAAAAGAGGTCAGAGTTATCCTTCTTCCGAAAGATCCAGGAAGGTGAGTTTATAAAATATAATATATGCTTTATGAAAATAATAGGCTATATGAACCTTATGTATTTCGTATTTCAATAGTGGAAGGAAGGTGTTAATTTTTTCAAAAGAAGGTGAAAACGTAATACGGCGAACGCCAGTATGGGGAAGTTATCCCCACCCGCGCCGCTCGGCACCTCGCTCGCCTGCTCTCTCCCTCTCTACTATCTGTCCCGCTTCGATGGATCACTGCCTAACACAATAGTCACCAGAATTTGCAACTTCACTCCCCTGCCCAAAATAATGCCAATGCACACCATCAGTAGCATCGCTTTTCGGCGCTAGTTTCATAATTTTCCCACAGGTTGGACACTGGTAATGACTAGCAAGTAGTCCATGCTGCTCACAGTACCTTACCGTATCCGCCTTCAAATTCTCCCTGCACAATTTGAGGAAGAAGTACACGTCTTCGGTACGGCTCATCACTACACGTGGTTACGTCTGTACACGAAGCTAGACACGGACATAATGAAGCTCCACCAGCGTGCTTTAACACTTAAGCCATCCCCGCAGTCAACCCCTACCAAGCTACATTCACAAGCCCGCCACTTTCTACCCACGCTATTCGGTCATTGTCCCACGCGCCATTCCATCATTGTCTCCCGTTATGAATCCTTGCAACAATCCTTGGGCGATACTGCAAGATGTTATAGGCCCTGGCCGAAATGGATACGAAAGTTATTTTGGACGAAAAACTTGGATTATAAGCAAAGGTTCAAACTTGCCATTTTCGCTTTCGCGAATGGCACTTCACTTCCCCTATTACTCCAAACTCTCAGATTCACTAAAGCATTACAACCGAAACACGAGAGGCATTACATTTCCCTCTACGCGAGACTGGAAACTGATGCGGAATTCAGATCTCGTTATTACACTTTCGACTTGATTTTGCGTAGAGTCGTAAGTTTGAGCGATGAAGTTTAGGAGTACATCATGCTTCAACACCAAACTGCCCTTTTCAGGGCAAAAAAATACGTACTAAGACATAGCCAACGACACACATTGCATTTCTGCAATACGTTATGGCAGTTCCCTTAAACATAAATCGATTCATTTTCCCTTCTACCCCCAACTCGCCTCGGTAGCCGAGAGGTCTAAAGCGTAACCAAAAAGCGTGCGTGCGTTTAGCGTTTAGTTACGAACTTACTCGGATCGAATCTTACCCTCTGCGAAGTCATAACAAAAAAAAAAAAAAAGGGAGGGGGGCAGACAGGACGAAGTTCCTCTTCTGTTTCGTAGATGTCGCATTTACTCTTTTGTTCCACTGTCCTCCACTAGATGTCACACCCACCTTAAACCCCTATTTCCACTCTTTCCCGCTAGAGTGTGTGGTGAGCTTGTAGGGGAAAAGTGGAAGGGGGTCGTGGGCGGAGCTTAGCGTTCGCCGTAATACGATTTCACCTAAAAGAACACGATATCGAAAGTACAATACATTTTATCGTCTGCTGGGGAAAGAGTCTGTGATGAGGCGATTGTAGCGATCCAGGTGGCTAGCAACTATCTATGCATGCATATTTCAACTGTCTATGTTTGCATATTTAGTAAGTATTGAGCTTCGTGACTGTATATACTAGACTGTGGTGGTATTTTGAAACATGCACGTACGACTAGTAATATAACAGTGGTATTTAGGACGCTAAATGATCATATACTTCCCTGTATACCATGTGATGCAGTATGATGTCATAGTGAGTCGAGATGTGAATTCGTGGAAAAGAAATGTTTTCTAATGCCAAATTGAATTCGTAGATCAGGTTTGTTCGAAGCAAATGTAATGCAATTTAAAATTATTTGTAAATTTTATTGGTCACGAAATCGAAGTGGATCCCAATGATAAATAAAACCTAACCTATTCTTTCTCTTCTGCTCAGCTGAAGTTTACAATAGTGTTCAGTTTCCCCAAAAATTAGTAAATAAAAGGTATAATCATTTCGATCGTGCCAAAATTCATATTATTACCATCATGAAGAGTAATAATCTCATTGGTAATTAAATACGAAAATTTACCGTTATATTTTTGTAAATAAAAAAACTTCAACAATAGTCATGTTTCAACAGAATTTAGTTTAATTTCAAGACTTGGTAATGAAACTAAAATTGTAAAATATTTGTAAATAAAACATAACCTAGGCCTATATATTTTCATCTCCCTTAATAAAATTCACAATGTAGTTACTGTACTCTAATACAGGCATTATGCTAATAATTGTTTGATAAAATCCTATACTCAGTATCATTAGTTTCAAGATAATGTGTACAATTTTTATGAGGCTCTTCATATCTTTACTATTTATCCTTCACTTTAGATTCCAACATTTCTTTCAGTGCGACGAACCCGGGCCAGGTCGATGGCATTTAAGTGTGCTTAAATGTGACAGGCTCATGTCAGTAGATTTACTGGCAGGTAAAAGAACTCCTGTGGGACAAAATTCCGGCACATCCGGCGACGCTGATATAACCTCTGCAGTTGCGAGCGTCGTTAAACAAAACATAACATTAATATTCCCAATTCTGCTTTCAAACAGTGGCGCCAACTTATATGAGCCCGTGGGTTCCGAGCCCACCCAGTAATTTATTGTGTTATCATTATACTTACGACATTTATTTAACTTATACCTCAAATGTTTGAGCCCACCCAGTGTTTTCTAAAAGTCAGCGCCACTGCTTTCAATACTGCCAAACATGTTCTGTTCTGTGAAACAGGCGTTGTCATAATAAGTTCCAAAGTGAAACGAGTATTTTGTAGCAGCAAGTATTTCGTACTAGCGTTATTTTGGAACGTAGTATTCCAAGGTGCTGTTACATTTTGGAACAGTTACTTTATTTTTTCCCCATCTCTACTACTGAATAGTCCTGTTTTACTGAACTTGTATCAGCATCTTACATTCTGTAGATATGTCAACATTTGAATATCTATTACAGTCGTGATGGATGTAATCAAGAAGGAACCTGAGATTGACCCTTTGGCTATACAATGGTGTGGTGAGACTGATACAGCTGAGAAGAAGCATTTGTCAGAGGTAAATTGAGAGTCGCTGGTTGTAATTTATATGTGCGATGTGTTGAACATTATAGAATATGACAAAGTTTTATGAAAATATCTCCCAGTTTATAATAAACAGCAAACTTTCAGTATAGCCTAAGAAATTTTAAATCTAGAGTTGTTTGTGATGTTTGCCTTGAAGTCTTATGTTACATGTTTCTTCTACACTCTTTAGTAGTACTTCAAGAGCTAATTTATTATTAATTAATTACTTTATTAATTTATTTGGTTATTTTACGACGCTCAGGTTGTTTAGCGTCTGAATGAAATGGAAGTGATAATGCCGGTGAAATGGGTTCGGGGTCCAGCACCAAAAGTTACTCAGAATTTGCTCGTATGAGTTGAAGGAAAACCTCGGAAAAACCTCAACCAGGTAACTTGCTCCGACCGGGATACGAACCCGGGCCACCTGGTTTCGTGGTCAGACTCGCTAACTGTCACTCCACAGGTGTGGACTTCAAGAGCTAATAATAGACGCTGTTGAGGAATAAATAGTATGACATTTGAATTCTGTTTGGCAAGCATTTGATTTTTTTTGAGTGGATGATTGAAGGGAGAAAATCCAAAATAGAGAATTGGACTTCAAATAATGGTCAGAATTGGAAAAATGAAGTAACGACTAAGGGAGAGATCGTTAGTGAATAAAAACAATCGTAATAACTTAGATATAATAGGTGGTAAAGAAATTTTATATAATTTGCAATTAGGTATTTGTTTTTTCTTGCATTTGTAAGGGATTAAAAATAATACCATGTTATCATTGATTCTGTGTGAAACATTTTCCTATTTCATTTATTTGAGAGGTAAATGACAAAATAATGTCATTAACTTCACAATGACCAAAAAAAAAAAACCCCCAGGGAATATTGTGACTTTTTAATTCAACACAATAATGTTACTTTTATTACAACAACAATGATTTTCTATATTTCTGAATTTAAACACTCCCGTCAACAATGGGTATATCACTCCACACAGCAACGATGACAGTTCACTTTTATTCTTGAGAACAACAATGTACTCCTAATCTCAACCAATGTTCACAAATCACTATTTACAAAACAAAACTGTCAGTTCTCAGTTCACAGTTCGTTTGCCTTGGCTAGTTCTTCTAGCTCATTCACTCAAGTTCACAGTATATCGAACCCAAGACTTCCAGAGACAGGCCACTGCATTCGAACTCAAGACTTCCGGCCGCGTTGCTTCCGCCTGGACGCTCACTGCTGCTACACAAACTCACTGAAGTCGAACTGCGGTCTCGAAGACTGCTTCACAAAAACTGACTGGCTTGCTGTCAAAACTAAAACTGGCTTTGGCCTTCTTCGCGTCTTATATTTATTACCAAATCACACATTCTCAACGTTTCTACAGCAATCGGTCTTCGGGAATAATCTGTTACTGGAAATGTCTCGAGTTTCTCTACTACAGCAGCAGTCTGCCTCCTTCCCCTCTCGGAATGCAGACGTTCCCCTTAGGTCCGTCCCCCCCCAGTCCGCGTGGCTGCAGTCTCCTTACTCTTCGTCGCGCTGCCTGTTTTCTCGCGCGTCCTGCCTTCTGTGGGACGCGTGATCGACTCCCGAGGTAGCGAGAACTTTCCATCATGGTTGCCACAATATACAAAGACAATTGCAAGAGTACAACTTAAAAGTAAATAGTTTAGAAACATTGTCCTATATTGTTGCACATGTTGTATTGCATATTGTAAATACAGGGACATCATTTTATTTTTACTAACATTTTTAATATTAACCTGGCTATACCTTTCTATTAAAGATTGAAACAGGAAACAGCGTTTGCTACCCTTTCCACGATGGAGTTCGATGATACTGGCGTAAAATACAAATCACTTTACTAGGTATAGGAGGGAAGAAAAGTAGTTCATCCATTTATGTAAACTAGGAAATATCGCAATTTTGAGTTTGATAATTTTCATTAGGTTTTTGTTTAATCAAAATACAGTACTGTATTAACACTTAGTGTTTTACACACGAATTGAGCTATCCATTCGGAAGTATTAATTATGCAGTGTATATTGTACTGTTACAGCACATTAGCGTACTATATACAGAATGAAGTTAAATTGAAAAATAATTATAATATGGATATTTAAACACATTTTAGAAAATGGTGGCCGTTCATTTCGATACAGGCTTCAGTTCTTTTGTCCATATTATCGCACTATAGACTATTGTACCTAATTCCAATTACCAGTTTCGTCCTTCGTACGAGTAACTCATGTTGAAATAATTCTGTACCTACTCTATAAAAGAGTACCTTATGTACTGTAAATTCAATCTTCACTTCTGCCCGATCCGAAAAGATAAAATCACTCAGAAATACTATCTACTGTCCGTTCAAGTGGTTTTGTTGCAGGGTTGTAGAAAGGAGGGGGAAATCACGTGACAGTTAATTACTTAAGGAGGCCCTTTTATTTAAGTTATTTTAAACACTTGAATAATATTACGTAGACGTCCAATTCCTAACAGAAATTAATGTTTTTCAGAAAAGAGCTAAGATAGGCCCAGCTACTAGACTTTACAAAGGGGCGAACAGAAGCAGGTGGGGGAAACCGGGATGCGACATAGGGAAACGGACGACAGTACCCGTACGAAAATATGATTGAATATTGAAAGCTCTTTCGTCACTGGAAAACGCGAACATATTTCTGAAACGTACTATACTCAGTAACTCAGTACTGCTTACGCGCCCTCGGGGTGGGAGTGAAGTACATTCCAAAACTCAGGTACAATAAAAATTGAAGTAAAAATAAAATGATGTCCCTGTATTTATTACATACAACACATTATTCCGCAAGTATTCCAGACTGATATTTATTTTCAAATTTCGTGTCTTATGAGGACGAAGGATCGGAGTCGCATAAATATGCTTGTTATTAACTGTAATACATATGTACATACCTTCATATTTATAAATCGGCACACACATGCATATTATTGAGGACACAGGAGTGCTAATTAGCAATATAGCGCCGCTGTTGTATCTACGTCCATGTAAATTGATGGCTCAGAACGAGACTGTTACAACTCAAAAATAGAGATTTTTCAGTAGAGCCATTTAAAGTTTTCCATTGTAGATGCAAATCAGAGAATCATGGCACAACAATGTGCATTTATGTCCCACTAGGAAATTTTTAGAGTTTTAACACTGTCACATAGCATAGTTCTCAATTCAAGTGTTCAAATGATAGTAATAACTCAAAAAGTGAATTTTTTGAGTTGTAACAGTCTTGTTCTGAGCCATCGATATGTACTAGCAAGTAGTGAGGAGGGAAAAGTAGCAGTAAGTACCATCTGTGTCAACATTCCATATCCAATATTATCTTCACCACGAAACTCTGACAAATGGTCGTGTTCAAAGGCAACTGATATTTCCCAGGCGTGGCTCCTTAAGGTTGTAGCAAGTTTGCGCTACACCCAAAAAAAATTTACAAGTTAAATTATTGTGGTCTATAAGTACACGATTGGTATGATCAGCTGTAGTAAGTTTCTCATCCAACTAGAATCGTTTGTAGGAGCCTCATCGTTGACTTGCCACAGTAAACGACCGTGCTTCTTATGGGGACTGGCTTGATCTTGGGTATCTCTTCGGGGCAAGGGGATGAGAAGGGTGTTGTCCAGCGTGGATTTTAAGTTGTTGATAAACGAACAGGAAGGTAGTAAACGAGCTTTGAAAAATGGAAACAGATGGCAGAGCTACTGATGAGTGACAATGAATGAGTTAAGAGAGGTAGAACATGCTCTGCGACTGCAGTTTGGTGCAAAAACAAGTTTCTTTTAAGAGGATGAGCTTGTATTTTATTAATGGTTTTGCTTTCCGTGTCCACTGCAGTTATTTGAGTTGAGTTGGTTGAGAGCACGTGGTGGCGCATACGAGAAGTTTCACTGGTTATGTGACTATGAAAGAAGAAAATCTTTGTTCTCTTTTCCTTGTGTTTTGTTCGGAGAAGACGCTTATACAAAGCATCTCCAGGATCGCTCTAAAACACGAAAACTCGACAGAGTTAATAAGTGAGGTTTTGAAAATTTTTACGACTGTAGCATGGTAGGCTTAATATTTTGTAGTAAGAAAGTAAACTACCAAAATTTTGAAGTACCAGCCGCCACTGATATTTCCTACAAAGTATACTGATGGTGTCACTGTTCGTAAACTTGGTATCAGCAATGATATTATTTTGTCCTGAGTAGTACATACATGCATACATACAGTATCATAATGAAAAACACTGTAATATGTTCACTCAGTATAGAAGGATCCTAAACAAGAACTTTAGACATGGAACTCATGCTCATTGACGTGAAATGTCTTTCGACAGGACATTAAAATAATTGCAGTTTGGTTCTCATCATTTAAATATAGTTAGTTTTATTGCAGGCTATTGCCAATTTGACTGAATTCCTGGCTAATACTGCTACAGACGTTTCTCCTGTGCCTAAACACCCTGCAAGAAAATATTAAGTTGGAAAAATAATAAAATTTTTTTAATATTACAGCGACAATATTCACAGTCCACTAATCCCAAAAAGAAAATAAAACGTGATACAACAATTGTGCCACATCTGACACCAGAGTCCTGTCGTGCCACTTGCCATGACAAGGGCGGATGGCTTATCTTTGAGAACATCGCGAGTTATATCCTACTATCAAGACAACACAATGAATTAGACACTGCGTTATACTTCCTAACTCTCTGACATGATTTATATACTGTACTTGCTTATGGATAGGAGGGATTCCTATTTAGAATGTGATCTCAGGCTTTCGAAATAATCACTATTACTAAGTTTATTAACAAAATATCAAATTTGAACAGATAAATATAGAATATTGAAGTTGAGCGATTATTTATGAAGTAACAAAATTGCTGTTAATTTTAAAGTATCAAAATGAACTAGTTAAATGTAAATTACAAGAATTGAACTGTTGACCTTACTTACAGTTGATTGTAGGGCGAACCCTGGTGCTATTCAGAGATGATGCCATTGTCTGCCTTCTTTCTGGATGTTGGGAAGTTACGACTGCTACTGCATGACCGCTGTCTTGACTAATGACCGCAATTTGGACGTTTCATGTCCATTTATAAGTTCTCGAACTGCGCCCTTTGCGACATAACAGAGTGACGCTATTTTTCCCGCGAACCTTCTCAAAAGACGGTATTGCATTCACTAAACACCACGCTTCTGACTCTTAACCATTATTTTGGATCGGCATGTCCTGTTGTCACTTGGAACAATACAGATTTAAGGAACTCTCACGACTGAATCTCTGTTTTTGATTACACCAATAGAAAATCAGAGTTCAGAATAATCGCCAATTATATGTCTCGCGAGATTGCTGCATAATCTATGTATTTTTCGTTATATGTCGTTATATGTAAGACTGACTTTGAGCTAAAATGCAAGCGTATGCATTTCCTGTCTTATTCAAGGACTGGACTCTTGCTTCTTGCTGAGTTAGCTAAGCTGTATTCTGTAATCTGTCGAAACAGGAAGCGATCTCTGTCGCATGTCAAAGCATGTCTGCAATGATTAAACTGAATGTTTTAATAAGTACGATTTCATTACTTCAAATAAAGTGAAAATATATTGCTTATGGTCATAACAAAGTTATGATTGCTTATCATAATCCCTGGGCACAACACAACTAAAAGACAAGACAAATTCCTTTACCAAATAACACAATTTCAATTCTATAATCAGCGAGGGAAGGGTGACAGTCATGTACTTGGCATTGAGAGACTGCAAAGTAATAGGGTTCCAACTACGGAATTAGAAGGTCTTTCCCACAGTCTCTACTGAACTAGAAACGACTGCGTCAGAAATAATTGAAGAGTCCACTGCAAGAATGATGGATGTCATTTGGAATACATTTTGCAGGAGAAGCAATTGAAAGTTTGAAATGGTTAGCGCTCAAAGCTTAACTGAGATTTTCCGATTATTACTGGACAGTGACTATCAGTGTTAATGCCATATAACTCTCTATGTACATTCTGTGTGTTTTAAGCTATGTATTGACAGCCTTGGTTCATTTTCAACAAGAAAGTGACATCCATCATTCTTGCAGTGGACTCTTCAATTATCCTAATGTATTATTGGATTCCAATATGCCCAATCTTGATGAATCCTGTCTTCCTATCTTACCAAAAGTGGAAGTCTTAATGGCTATTTGTAGAATTGCCATTGACACATCTCCAGATCTTGATCACGTCTTAATGAGAGTGGTAAAGATTTCATCATGGATGATCTAGCACTGAATTATTCTGTAACTCATATTGAACTAAAATATTTAGATTATCAGTCAGTAACACTACTTTTTTATTCTTTCATTTCATATGTATTTCATAAATGTATCTTGAGATATTTCGATTCAGAATGAAATATGTACAGAAACAGTATAATAATTTTTTTTTTTAC